>NC_134082.1:125681398-126931398 GCF_000715075.1 Nicotiana tabacum
ACTTTTTCCATTCAGCCAGCATTAGGGTTTTAAACCCTAAACTGAGTTTTTTCATGCAGTCAGCATTAGGTTTTTAAACTCTAAACTGAACTTTTTCCTTTCAGCCAGCATTAGGGTTTTGAACCCTAAACTGAGCTTTTCCATGCAATCAGCATTAGGGTTTTAAACCCTAAACTGAATTTTTCCTTTAGTCAGCATTAGGGTTTTAAACCCTAAACTGAGCTTTCCCATGCAATCAGCATTAGGGTTTTTAAACCCTAAACTGAACTTTTCCTTTAGTCAGCATTAGGGTTTTAAACCCTAAACTGAACTTTTTCCATTCAGCCAGCATTAGGGTTTTAAACCCTAAACTGAGCTTTTTCATGCAGTCAGCATTAGGGTTTTAAACCCTAAACTGAACTTTTCCATTCAGCCAGCATTAGGGTTTTAAACCCTAAACTGAGCTTTCCCATGCAATCAGCATTAGGGTTTTAAACCCTAAACTGAACTTTTCCTTTAGTCAGCATTAGGGTTTTAAACCCTAAACTGAACTTTTTCCATTCAGCCAGCATTAGGGTTTTAAACCCTAAACTGAGCTTTTTCATGCAGTCAGCATTAGGGTTTTAAATCCTAAACTGAACTTTTTCCTTTCAGCCAGCATTAGGGTTTTAAACCCTAAACTGAGCTTTTCCATGCAGTCAGCATTAGGGTTTTAAACCCTAAACTGAACTTTTCCTTTAGTCAGCACTAGGGTTTTAAACCCTAAACTGAACTTTTTCCATTCAGCTAGCATTAGGGTTTTAAACCCTAAACTGAGCTTTTCCATGCAATCAGCATTAGGGTTTTAAACCCTAAACTGAATTTTTCCTTTAGTCAGCATTAGGGTTTTAAACCCTAAACTGAACCTTTTTCCATTCAACCAGCATTAGGGTTTTAAACCCTAAACTGAGCTTTCCCATGCAATCAGCATTAGGGTTTTAAACCCTAAACTGAATTTTTCCTTTAGTCAGCATTAGGGTTTTAAAACCCTAAACTGAACTCTTTCCTTTCAGCCAGTATTAGGGTTTTAAACCCTAAACTGAGTTTTTCCATGCAGTCAGCATTAGGGTTTTACAACCCTAAACTGAATTTTCCCTTTAGTCAGCATTAGGGTTTTAAACCCTAAACTGAATTTTTCCTTTAATCAGCCTAAGGGTTTTAAACCCTAAACTGAACTTTTTCCATTCAGCCAGCATTAGGGTTTTAAACTCTAAACTGAGCTTTTCCTTCCAGTCAGCATTAGGGTTTTAAACCCTAAACTGAACTTTTCCTTCCAGTCAGCATTAGGGTTTTAAACCCTAAACTGAACTTTTCCTTTCAGTCAGCATTAGGGTTTTAAACCCTAAACTGAACTTTTCCCTTTCAGTCAGCATTAGGGTTTTAAACCCTAAACTGAACTTTTCCCTTTCAGTCAGCATTAGGGTTTTAAACCCTAAACTGAACTTTTTCCATTCAGTCAGCATTAGGGTTTTAAACCCTAAACTGAACTTTTTCCTTTAATCAGCATTAGGGTTTTAAACCCTAAACTGAACTTTTTCCTTTAATCAGCATTAGGGTTTTAAACCCTAAACTGAACTTTTCCATTCAGTCAGCATTAGGGTTTTAAACCCTAAACTGAACTTTTCCCTTTCAGTCAGCATTAGGGTTTTAAACCCTAAACTGAACTTTTCCCTTTCAGTCAGCATTAGGGTTTTAAACCCTAAACTGAACTTTTTCCTTTAATCAGCATTAGGGTTTTAAACCCTAAACTGAACTTTTTCCTTTAATCAGCATTAGGGTTTTAAACCCTAAACTGAACTTTTTCTTTAGTCAGCATTAGGGTTTTAAAACCCTAAACTGAATTTTCCTTTGGTCAGCACTAGGGTTTTAAACCCTAAACTGAAGTTTTTCCCAGTTGGTCAGTATTAGATTTTCAACTCTAAACTGAACCTTTCCCCAGCTAGACGATATCAGGGCTCCAACCCTGAACTGAGCATGCATATCCTCCTTCATCAATTTTATGAACTTCCTGGCGAATAATTCACGAAATTTCCTAGTGAAACTGGGGCAGAAAATTTCGTTCATTTGTTTTTCTCGAAGGTCTAACCTCGAGCCACACGGATCGAAACGACCCACAAGATGAGTCTCAACTCAGAATCTAAGAAGAAAAAGAAAAAAAAGATGTCCCGAGACACCGGAGAAAATAGAAGGCGGATCGCTCCAAGATTTGATCAAGGTCCCGAGTTCTACCAACCCCGCCATATTCAGTATCGCAGAAATAAATAGGCGCCTCCAACTTGCAAGCATCAAGATTCAGATCGGAGTCTACAAGCAGAATCAGCTAAGACCCAAGATCAGGTCGCAAAAGAATCATAGATAGGAATCTTGTAACTAGCAGTTGACATGCATATAAGTGTTTAGTTCAGTTCCAATTTTCCTTTGGTTGTAATAAGGCGGTCAGTGACGCAGCAGTGACAACAGCAACAGCAGTAACAGCAAGCATTGCAATCCCATGGTAGTCCCAGCTACCAAAATTTTCCCGAACTACATTGACCTGATTCCTGTTTAGCCCGGGATATGTAGGAAATCTTTGAAGCAAGATTCGGTCAGATCTTTCAAAAACATGCTTCACACGGAGTAGTCCATAGGCAAAAATCGCTCATACACGCTCACTTTATCTTTGCACGAAAACTCTTCGTGTTTCCGAACAAAGAGGGGCAGCTGTGAGCACGTGATTTTTGTTTCGCGCGACAATCGCTCCAAAAGAAATAAAAAATAATAACAATTGGTCCTGCTGTACAATTTTTGGATTTTTACATGGCACTTTGTTAATTATTTACGATTTTTGCCCATTTTATTTTATTAAAACAAAATACAAAAATGTATGTGTCATGCGTAATTTGAACCGTAATCCGGTTGTTAAATAGAAAATCATAAATAGGCATCTTGGTCCGTGATTTTTGTTTTGTTTGATTTTACCTGCTTCAAATATTTTGATATGTGTGTAAATATTTGTATTAAGTGTCTATTTAATTTTAATTTGATTTACTTGGGTTTGTTTTAAAAGATAAAATAAAAATATATGTAAGAAAATATAAAAGAGAATGCAGAATTTGTTTAAAAAAATCTGCTTGGGCTCATTTTTATTAAATTTGAGGCCCAAATCAAGCCCAGAGAGTGAGCCTGCCCCGGTCCAGACCAGCTGATACCCAGAGCTTCCAAACGACACTGTTTTAACCTGGTCTGATCTGGGCCGTTGATCTCAGATTGATCAACGGCCAAAATCTCACACCCCGTACCCACTAATAGACCCGACCCGTCTCACCCGGACCGACCCCAACCCTTTACCCTTGAAACGACGCCGTTCCCTGTTAGTCGAAGGATCCTCGCCCTTCATCACATCTCATCCAACGGCCAGGATCCACCTACCCACTAACTATATAAACTCATAACCTTACCCTGCCCCCCTATCCGAACCCCAACCTTCATCGTCTTCACCAGAACCCCAAACCCTAGAGCCGCCTCTGCATTCTTCACCATGAAAGCCGGCGGCATGAACGCCGGTGGCCTTCACCTTAACACCATAGGACCATCTCACCCCCCTGAACATGGACCTGTTGACCGTTTAGTTCGAATCATCCTCCAGGTCCTCGAATCTTCATTTGAAGATTCGAGCAAAACTCGATCTACACCGATCTGCCCTAGATTCATACCAGACAACCCCCGGACCCCCCTCGTGACCAAACCATGCTTGGTTTGGTCCGATTCTAACCATGGAAGCTCAAGTTCCAAATCTACCTTCCACAAAACCTAAAAAACCCCAAGCACAGTCTGTGCCTGTTAAGCCAAGAGGTTAGGGTCTAATGGACCTTAATCGAAGTGTTTCTCATCTGAGAAACCCTTCGATTAAAGTCCATTCAACCTTAAAAAGGGTCTGTTCAAACACAAGCTGATTTTCTGTTCCTTCTTTCAAAGTTTTTAAGGTAAGTTTGTTTTCTCTTTGTTATTCAGTACGTGTGTGGTTTAGAGGTCTGTGCATATTTTGTGTAATTTGTCTCTGAATTTCTTTTGTCAACTGTCAATTGCCCCCTTTGCCCGGACTCCTGTATTCAGTCAAGTCTTTCTTCATAATGTGTGTATATAAACTGTATGTTCAATTAAATTCGTAATTGGTCATTCATTTAGTTCCTAGGGCTTTTCTGTGTTAACATTGCAATATGAACCCCTCGTGTGATACCTTTAAATGTCTGATTTTTGGTTACGATTGTATGTGTTATAACTAGTATAGTCGAGTCGACATATGTCGTCAATTAGTTTCAGTTGTCCGAACAATAACAAATCGACTTACTTCTACTAAGCATTTGTTTGAATCAATTAGGAACTGAGTTTGCTTATTTATAATTGGTAATTTGAATCAGAAATGCAAAAATCAATGTTCTGTTTAGTCACAGTTTTGAAATTGGAGGGCATGTGCACTTATGCACAACATGTGCATTTTGCGCACAGCCTGTGCCCTGCCTAAGTGCTTTTGAATTAAATAGTTGGACAGCATGTGCTGTCAGACTATATCCTGCTGCCCATATTCTGCTTTAAGTTTCAGAAGTAATAAACATTACTAAAAAGTTTAAGCCTGCCAAGGGAATGTCATGGGTTTAATACTTAAATAGCTAAGTGGAAACTGAAAAGATGATGGCACATGGGAGGGGTGTTCTTTTGGTCTAACAGGCTGTTAAAAGGGCTGAGGTTTAGGCTTATAAAAGAAAAAGGAGACAGACATAAGAGGGAGGAGATCAGATAGATCTGCGAAGAGAGAGCAAAAATACATACATATACACACATAGACACACACACACATATAGACATTGATAATAAAGGGAGGGGAATACACTGATATAAGGGGGATTGATAAGAAAACAGGAAAAGAGAGTTTGTCTGAAAACACACGGACAGAAATAGATAAAGAGAGGCCTAACACAGAAAGAAGAAACTGCATTTTTTCATCTTTGTCTTGATTCTCAACTAGTCTGGATTTGCCTGTTCCATATCGATTTATCCTGAGTCTTGCTTGAGATTACTAGTTGTGTGTAGTATCAGTTCAGTTCTGGATCCATTCTGGTTAAATTCCGATTCCATATTGCTGGGAATTTGCTACATTCTGCCATCTTTCATTGGCTCTAAATTGCATTTTTGCACTGGGAATTTGTCCTGCTGTTGTTCATCTGTTACTGTTGTTCCGCTTGCACTGTTGCTCAACTGACTCCCCTACTTCCTTCATTGTAAGCATTTCCTCAGGTACACATTTTGAATCTGTCTGATGTTGCAATGAAAGTTGAATCGAAAGATCTGAAGGAGTTATAATCATTTGTTGCATTGCCTACGAATTTTTTTTTATATATATAAATGTTGTTAAGATGTGTAAGTTTCTAGTCTGTTAGCCTAATAGAGATACATTAGTAAGGTTGTACTTAATTAAAGTTTATGCCAATCTAAAACTGCGACATTTGACTCGTTTAGTAGTATACAAGATGTAAATACAATTCATGAAATGTGCAGCTATTTAACACGATTGTTAACTTAAACTCGCTCTGTCAGCATGCTTTGAATATGTAAGGGCAAATGGCCGCTTAAATCTAGCTAAAGATAATACAGTTTCATTCTCGAGTTTCAGCTTCATTAGGCAGTTTATAGGATGAGTTTCAAATATCATTAGTCGCATCTTCTAATAAGTGGTTTTAATTAATCTTGTCTAAATAAGTTAATGTTAAGGAGCTCTTGTAGTAGTCGTAGCATTTCATCAATCTTGTATATAATTCTTCTATCAAATTAAAAGCATGTTTCATGAGGTACAACGTTTCTTCACTCTGTAAATAATTAATCAGATGATTAACCAAAATCTGGATTTGGCCAAAGCATATAATTGAATTAGCATGCATCTTTTCTTCTATTTTTAGAGATAAACACATTAGAAATATAGTCGCTTTAGGATGTTCCTTCTAAAATAATGAGACGAGCCTCGCCAAATAAAAACGTAAATTGTGGGGCCCTCAAAATTAACCATAATAAATATTTAGAATTCTGGACAGGCCGTTTAGTGAATTTCATGGCCTTCCTCAAAATAATAACGCGTTTAGACTTTTTTTTTTTAGTCACGGTTTAAGTAAATTATATTCTTAAATTCGGGTGCACATTGATGTGGCCCAAATCCATATCTCAACGGAGTCAAAATGTGTTGACGATCACGGGCGCATTGATTGTGACGTGGTTCGAGATGCATTTTCACGACGTTGCAATTCTATAAAAATAAGTGATAATGATAAAAGCGGTTTAAACTTAATAAAAGCACGTAAGTCATAACATGTATTTAAATCAGATATTTAGCCATTATAACAATTTAAGCGACCGTGCTAGAACCACGGGATTCGAGGGTGCCTAACACCTTCCCTCGGGTCAACAGAATTCCTTACTTAGAATTTCTGGTTCGCAGACTTCATTTGGAAAAGTCGAAAATTTCCTCGATTTGGGATTCAAGATAAACCGGTGACTTGGGACACCAAAAGCCAAACCTTTCCCAAGTGGCGACTCTGAATTAAATAAATAATCCCATTTCGAATATTGTCACTTAAATTGGAAAAACTCCCTCGCGCATTTAACCCTTCGGGGTCGGGCGCGCAAAAAGGAGGTGTGATAGGACTCAGTATGGTCCTTCCTAATTTGGGCCCAGTTTTCCTTCATTCGGGTCTCGAGTATTGAGGGTGACTTTTCGTAGAACTAAGTACCCGATTCTGAAGTGTCGAAGGTTGGTCTTTCTATTGTAGTATCTCTCGATACTTTGCTTCTGTGAGGCCATCCGAACAAGTGCTGCTTCTTGTTTTTTCATCTAATAGCTCCAGGCTAGTATTTATAGCCTCGTGATTTGACTCCTCCGATGCATGTCAAAACCTGGCGCTGGGTTCTCCGACCTTGACAGGGATAAGGGCCTCAGAGCCATATACTAAAGAGAACGGAGTAGCCCCCGTGCTAGATTTCGATGTTGTTCGATATGCCCAAAGGATCTTGGGTAGAACTTTCCTCCATTTTCCCTTCACATCATCCAACATTTTCTTTAGGTTTTGAATGATAATTTTGTTTTTGGACTCGGCTTGCCCATTTCCGGTTGGGTGGTACATATTGATAAGATCCTCTTTATTTTATGTGCATCGAGGAACTCTGCCACCTTGCTGCCGATGAATTGTTTTCCATTATCACATACAATCTCGGAAGATATCCCAAACCGGCATATGATGTGGTCCTAGAAGAAGTCAATAACTTCTTTTTCTCTGACCTTCTCGAAGGACTGTGCTTCCACCCATTTAGAAAAATAATCAGTCATAAACAAAATAAATTTAGCTTGACTTGGGGTCGTTGGTAGAGGACCGACTATGTCCATCCCCTATTTTATGAAAGGCCACATGGATAGGACCGAGTGGAGTTGTTCCCCGGGCTTATGGATCATCGGTGTAAACCGCTGGCACTTATCACATTTTTTGACAAACTCCTTAGTATCTTTTTTCATGTTGTCCTAGTAATACCCCGCTCTAATAATTTTACGACCAAAGACTCGGCGCCGGAGTGATTCCCACAAGTACCTTCGTAGATTTCTTGTAGAAAATAATTGGTGTTCCCTGGCCATAAACATATCGACAATGGCCCATCGAACATTCTCCTGTAGAGTGTTCCATTTTCATCTAATCCAAACCTTGCAGCCTTGGTTCGTAGGGCCCTTGATTCTTTGTGGTCCGACGCAAGTTTTCCATTTTTCAAATAATCGATATACTTATTCCTCCAGTCCCATGTAAAACTTGTTGAATTTTTCTCGATATTACCCTCTTCAACTATAGACCTTGATAACTGGACGACAGTTCTCGGGACTATATCATCTTCTTCAACCGAAGATCCCAGATTAGCAAGTGTATCATCCTCGCTATTTTGTTCTCGAGACACATGATCCAGAGTCCACTCCTTGAAGCGGTGCAAAGTTACTTGTAGCTTATCTAAGTACCGCTGCATTCTATCCTCTCGAACTTCAACGCTTTTGTTTACTTGGTTTACCACCAACAGTGAATCACACTTGGCTTTAATGACTTCTTCCCCAAGCTTTTGGCTAGTTCAAGACTTGCAATCATGGCCTCATACTCGGCCTCATTATTAGTCAACCTAGAAGTTTTGATAGATTGTCAGATGGTACCACCCGTAGGTGGCTTTAAGACATTGCCAAGCCTGGGCCCTTTCACATTTGAGGCACCATCCGTGAACAGGGTCCATACCCCTGATGATGGTCGTTCGGGGTTGATACTCAATATCATACCTGCTATGTTTGACGACCCATTTGTCCAGTCGGCCCGATAACTCGGGCTTATGCAAAACATTTTGAAGGGGGTAAGTGGTTAATACACATATGGGATGACATTGAAAATATGGTTTTAGCTTTCTAGATGCACTTATGAGTGTAAGTGCTACTTTTTCTAAGTGAGGGTATCTAGTTTCAGCATCTCCTAGAGTTCGGCTCACATAATAAATAGGGAATTGCGTACCTTGCTCTTCTCGAACTAGTACACCACTTACCGCTATCTCGGATACTCCCAAGTATAGGAAAAGTTTTTCATCTACCTTCGGGGTGTGAAGCAAAGGCAAGCTCGATAGATATTGCTTCAATTCTTCTAAGGCTTCCTGACATTCCGGGGTCCACACGACATCCTTTTTCTTTTTGAGCAAAGAAAAGAACCTATGACTCCGATCTGATGACCTCGAAATAAACCGACCCAGGGCAACTATTCGTCCTATCAACCTTTGCATGACCTTTACATTATCCACGACCATGATATCCTCGAGGCCTTTATTTTATCAAGGTTAATTTTGATACCCCGATTCGACACCATGAAGCCGAGGAACTTACCCGAGCCAACTCCGAAGGCACATTTCTCCGGGTTAAGCTTTATGTTGTACTTTCTCAAAATTTTGAATGTTTCCTGCAAATGAGTTAAATGGTCCTCTACGCGCAGGGACTTAACCAACATATCATCAATGTAAAATTCCATCGTTTTACCTATTTGTGCTTCGAACATTTTGTTAAATAGGCGTTGATACGTAGCTCCCGCATTTTTTAGCCCGAAGAGCATCACGTTGTAACAATAAATTCCAAATTTAGTGATAAACGAAGTATTTTCCTGGTCCTCCAGGCTCATCTAAATTTGATTGTGCCCGGAGTAGGCATCGAGAAAAGTTAGGATCTCGTGGTCAGCCATGGCATCGGTCATACGATTGATGTTGGGTAGTGGGGAAGAATCTTTCGGACATGCTTTGTTTAAATCCTTATAATCTACACACATCCTTAGTTTATTTCCTTTTTAGGCACTACAACTACATTGGATAACCATTCAGGGTATTTTACCTCCCGAATGGACCCTATTTTAAGAAGTTTGGTTACCTCGTCCTTTATGAATGTTTCACCTCGGACTGGGGCCTCCTTTTTTGCTTTACCGATTTGAACTTGGGGTCGATGCTTAGCCAGTGTGTTGTGATTTTTGGTGGAATTCCTATCATATCTAAATGGGACCAAGAAAACCAATCCATATTATCAATAAGAAATTGAATGAGTTTTTTCCTGAGTTCGGGGGTAAATCTCGTTCCTAGGTATACCTTTCTCTCGGGCATGTACTCGATCAGTATTATCTTCTCCAGTTCCTTGACAGTTGATTTGGTTGCATCGGACTCTTCGAGAACGACGAAGGTTCGAGGAGCAAGGAAGTCATCTTCTCCGTCTTCGATTACCTGTTGCTCTGATTCCGTCAAGGCTAGGGTGGTGATTGCTATTTAGCCGCCTGTTTACCTTAGGTGCTCGAGTTCTCTAAGGTCGAAGGCTTTGGTATCGGCACCACTTCCTTGACTGCAAAATTTCCGTTGCAGCATGTTGCTCTCCGTAAACTGTTTTCACTCCATCCTCTGTTGGGAACTTCATCCTCTGGTGAAGAGTTGAGGGAATTGCCCTCATGTTGTGTATCCGTGGTCTCCCGAGGAGTGCATTATACCTCATGTGGCCTTCAATGATATGGAATTTCGTATCCTGTATGGTTCCGACTACATTTATTGGTAGGATTATCTCTCCCCCTTTGTTGTTTCGCTTGCCATATTGAAGCCATTTAGGACCCGGTATGCAGGTACAATCTGATCTTGTAGGCCGAGTTGTTCTACGACCCTCGATCTGATTATGTTTACTGAGCTAACTGGATCCACTAGAGCACGTTTAACTTGAATTTTATTTAAAAGAATAGAAATTACCAGGGCATCATTGTGCTGTTGGGATATGTCTTCTGCTTCCTCATCATAGAGTGATACGACGTCCTAGGCACATAGCTCCAAGTTTTTTTTTCTCTGGTGATCGATACCTTGGTGCATTTGAACACAGGTCCTTGTAGGATGCTGACACCGCCAACGATCATGTGGATTATATGTTGTGGTTCTTCCTGCTCATTTTTTCTTGCTTCTCTCTCCCTGAAGTGGTTTTTAGCTTGATCACTATAAAATTGTCGAAGGTGACCCTTGTTGAACAGTCGAGCTACCTCCTCCCTTAGCTGCTTGCAGTCTTCGATTCTATGGCCATGTGTGCCATGATACTTACACAATAAGTTTAGATTCCTCTGAGAAGGATTGGTTTGGATAGTCCTGGGCCACCTAGTATCTTTGATTCTTCCAATAGCTAGCACGATCTCTGATGTGTCTACACTGAAATTATACTCTGACGATTGAGGTGCCTCTGCGGGGTTGGTGTGTTTATCGAACCCTCTTTTACTCATGAGTCCCCGAGAGCTTTGACCTCATTACGACCCGAACCGTTGTTTCTCTAATCGACGTATGGCTGATATTGTTCTTTATTTGGCCTTGATTCCCTGTCTGTATCCCTCAGGGGATTAGCTTCCAACATTTCAGGATGAACTGAACCGTAGGGGGCTCCCAACTGGTTGTCCTCGACCCTAATCTTCGATTGGTAACAGTTATGCACGTCCGACCATGTCACAACTGGATACTTGATCAGATTGTGCTTTAGTTGTCGAGACGCAATTGAACTCCTTTCATTCAAACCCTGCATAAAAGCTTGTACTGCCTAGTCATCCGAGATCGGTGGTAACTTCATTCGCTCCATCAAAACCTAGACATGAACTCCCTCAACATCTCATCGTTCCTTTGTTTTATCTTGAAGACATCCGATTTTCTCGTTGCCACCTTTGTGGCTCTGGCGTGTGCTTTCACGAAGGCATCTGCTAACATAACAAACGAGTCAATAGAGTTATGAAGCAAGTTGTGATACCAAATCATAGCTCCTTTTGACAATGTTTCTCCAAACATTTTCAACAAGATTGATTCAAGCTCATCGTCATTCAAGTCATTTGATCCCGCAAATATATGAAGTAATATGCTTGTTAGGGTCGGTTGTCCCGTTATACTTGGTTATATCGGGCATGCGAAACTTCTTAGGGATGGGCATAAGAGCCGCACTATGAGGGAATGGTTTTTGTATGAACTTTTTTGTATCTAAACCTTTCAAAACCGGAGGTGCCCCCGGTATTTGGTCAACACGAGAGTTATAAGACTTCACCTTCTTATCATTGTTCTCAAACTTCTTTTTCCGGAACTCGATCCTCTTGGTGAGCTCTTCGAAAATCCTCATAATGGTGGGGTCAGTCCCTAAGTCATTTCTGTTCGACCTCTCTGGTGATGGCTCAGCACGTCGAGTGTTTTCTAGATCAGCTATACTCGGAGTTTTATTTTGACTTTGAAGTCGAGCAACTGTGATCTGCTGAGCTTGCAGCATATCGAATATCACTTGGAGGCTGATTCCCCCATCTCCTATACCTGGTGTTCCTTGGCCCCCAGATTGGGCTTCTATGCGTACACTCCCTCCGGGGTCTGTGCCTAAATCTGCATTTAAAGCAATGTGTGAACTAACATCAACTGGTTCCACATTTGGCACTTCCCAAGGGTTTATCGGTGGTACGCCGACCCCTAAATTGTTGTTTTCCCCATGAAATCCAAGACCTTCGTTGTCATGAACGGGTGCATTTTGCGAGTTTGACATGTTTAATCCTTAAAATCAGAAAATCTTGACAAGAAAAAAGTGTAAAAATAACGTGTGTAATGAAAATCAGTAGTGAAATAATCACTATTATCTTTAGCCCCACGGTGGGCGCCAAAATGTTTACCTCAAAAATATGTGTAACAATTAAATTTGATTTGAGGTTTTAAAGATATTTGATTTAGTTCAATACCAATTAATAATTAAAAAGTATGAAGTATAAATGAAAGGAATAAGTGTAACGACCCGACCGATCGTTTTGAACTTTTGCACTTTGTTGGGCATTACTTGCCCCGTGTGGTGTATTATGACTTATGTAAATCATTGGTGTTGGTTTCAGGTTAATCAGAATGAATTTGGAAGAATAGTCTCAGTTGAAAGCTTTGAATTTGAAAGGTTTGACCAAGAGTTGACTTATGTGTAAATGATCTCGGATCGAAAATTTTATGATTTGTCTAGCTCCATTAGGTGATTTATGACTTAGGAGTGCGATTGGAATTGGTTTTGGAGGTCTGGTGTGGAATTTGGCTTGAATTGGCGAAAGTAGTATTTTAGCAATTTCCGGTTGATAGGTGAGATTTTGATCCAAGGGTCGGAATGGAATTCCGAGAGTTTCTGTAGCTTCATTATGTGATTTGGGATGTGTGTGCAAAATTTCATGTCATTCGGAGGGGATTTGGTCTGGTTTTTTATCAAATGTGTGTTTCAGAAGTTTTTGGAAAACTTAGGCTTGAATTCGATGTGAATTGATGGTTTTGATGTTGTTTGAGGTATTTTTTTAATTAGAAAAAGTTTGAATGGTGTTATGGGGTGTGTTGGCATGTTTGGTCGGGGTCACATGAGGGTCGGATAAGTTTTGGAAGAGTTTTTGGAAGATTTTTGCCGTTTTGAGCATAAGCACGTAATGATCCAAAGGTCAATTTTTAGTTCTCGAGATTGAAATTTGATTTCGAGGCTTCCTGAATTTTGATAATGAATTATAGGACTGATATGGAAAGTTTGGTATAATTTCATCGAGTCGCGATTGGGTTTTTGACGCGAAACATCAGTTAATTGTTTAACGAGCGAAATGGATATCGCACTGAGCAAACGAGCTCCGAATTGAGTTTTGACTGAAGGGCTATGTTTGTATCATTATTTGTGACTCATAGGAACAAGAATCATTGAATTCCGAGGTCCCAGACCCGAGAATGAATTTTTGAGTAAAATTGTTTTCCGAAATATTTAAGGAAAATGGAAATGAAATTTGATTAGAAAGTGATGATATCGGGCCCGTATTTTATTTCTAGTGCCCGGTACAGGTCTTATATATATTTTAAGCACTTTTTGTAAAGTTTGGTTGAAAAAGGACGTCATTTGACGTGTTTCGGACTCAAAATGGAAAATTTGATGTTTTATGAAATTTGAAAGAATTCTTGGATTTTAAAGCTTATTCATGGTATATGACGTTATTTTGGCGATTTGATCGCACGGTTAAGTTCGTAGGATGTTGTTGAGTTAGTGCATATGTTTGGTTAGGAGCCTCGAGGGCTCGGGAGTGTTTCGGAGGTGTCTCGGAGTGATTTCGAACTTGGGAAAATTTGGAGAAAAATTGCAGAAATAGTACCCAGTGAACAGTACCGTGAACAGTAACCGTGCGTGAATAGTAACCGCGCGGGGTGAACAGTACCGGACAGAATGTTAAGTTCGGGAGATTTTTCCATTTTTGACGATTTGGAGCTCGAGTTAGGCAATTTTTCATAGATTTTCATGGAGAACAACAGGGTAAGTATTCTTAACTCAATTTTGGTTAGATTACTCGAATCTATTACAAATTTTGGCATTAAATCCGTGAATTTAGCGGGAAAAGTTAGAAACCCTCTCGGATAGAATTGAGGATTTGAGGGTTGAAATGTTATGGGAATCTGATAATTTTGGTATGGTTAGACTCGTGGGGAGACAAGGAACCCGTTGATGTAAAAATTTCTGAGTTTCGAGACGTGAGCCCGGGGCTCGGGTTTTGCCAAATTCGTTAATTTTGATATTTTTGGAGTGTTTTCAATTGGGTATTGTCCCTTTAGCATAATGCGACATATTCGTTGTGATTTTGAGCAGATTCGTCGCACAAGGAAGCTAATTTGAGAGGCAAGGGCATATCGAGCTAGAGCTTTGGCCGGTTTGAGGTGAGTAATGAGTGTAAATGATGTCCTGAGGATTTGAAACCCCGGATTGCACATCATAGTGCTATATTGATGTGAGACACGCGCTGGATGAAGAGAGCGGGGTCCTTTACTACTGAGGATTGTGACTTGGTCCATCTCGTATTGATGATTTTACTGCATATTTGATTGAAACTGATTTGTTATCATCATGATTTGGGCCGTTTGCCATATTTGGGCTTCGTGCCAATTATTTGAATCCTTCGAGAATTTTTATCACTATTTCCTCATTATTTTGACTTATATTTAAACTCACTCCTGTTGATGATTATTGTTTTGCAAACTCAGCCACTTTTATAAAGATTTGAAACTCAAATGATATTTCTAAATGATATTTTGGGCTAAGAACTACTGTTTTACAAATGCCAAAGGGGCTTGTGATGATTTTCGGAGTGAGTGAGGCCAAGGGCCATATGTGAGGATATGCTGAGTGATATGAGGCCGAGGGCCTGAGTTACTATTTATGCCACGCGGTGGCTTGAGTGATGTGAGGAGGCTTTCAGGCCTTATGAGTGATGTGAGGAGGCTTTCAGGCCTTATGAGTGAAGTGAGAAGGCTTTCAGGCCTTATGTTATTATTGCGCTTGGGTTGTAGGAGCCCCTTCGGAGTCTGCACACCCATAGTGAGCGCGGGTACCCATGAGATTTGACACAGTGGTAACAATGACACTGTATGATGCAATTTGGTCAGGTAACAATGACTGACCAGGACAGTGGTAACAATGACATTGTATGATGCAATTTGGTCAGGTAACAATGACTGACCAGGAATAACACCGTGAGGTCAGGTAACAATGGCTGACCAGGAACTAATTGTGCCCGAGGGGCTGGTACTATTCTATATGATTGCCCGAGGGGCGAGGTTTATATGTTTATTTTGCATACTCACTTGTCTTTTACTTGTTTAATTGTGGTATTTGTGCCCGAGGGGCGGATTTCTGTGCATAGCGGCACTTATTGTTTTGAAATTATTTCACAACTGTTGAAAAGATCATTTTCAAAAGAGGTTTAAAACTGAGCCAAGGTATTTTCTAAAGAATTCACAGTTTCACTGATTTTTCTCAAGGAGTTTTACACTGCTTCTATATAGCATGTTGGTTGCTTTACGTGATTTATTGCTGCTCAATTATTATTTACCTTTATTACTCACTGAGTTGGAGTACTCACTTTACTCCCTGCACCTCGCGTGCAGTTGCAGGTATTTGTTCACCCGGTAGCGGGTATTGGCTGCGTGGAGGCAGAGTTGTAGAGGTTTTAGCGAGGTGATTGCCAGCGTTCGCAGCACCACTGTCTTTCTATGTTATTCATTATTCTTGTTCAGTGTATTTCTAGACTGTAAAGTGGAAATTTCATTCTTATAGATGCTCGTGACTTGTGACACCCCGGTTAGGGCTGTGTCGGGCTGGACTTCTGCATTATTATCTATATTTGTGTTAATTAATTGCTTTAAAAGATGAATTGGGTTAGACTGGCTGGCCTTGTCTTCAAGAGAGGCGCCATCATGACCGGGTTTGGAATTGGGTCGTGACAAGTTGGTATCAGAGACTAGGTTACATAGGTCTCACGAGTCATGAGCAGGTTTAGTAGAGTCTCGCGGATCGGTACGGAGATGTCTGTATTTATCCTCGAGAGGCTGCAGAACCTTTAGGAAAACATCACATTCTTGAATTCTTATCGTGTGTCCTTTGATTCAGCTTGAAATGTAACTCTTTGAAATCCTTCCACGTGTTCGTATGCGTGCATGAGCGCTCAATATCAAATGTGCCTCGATGGCTTGTAATTCCCCGATTGAGGGGCGAGATGTGATCTCTATAAATTGATGATGGGCCAGTCTGAAGGACTTGAGGCCAGATCTTTACCTATGGCTTGAGCACCGAGGTGCAGATTGTGTGAGCAAGTGTTTTGAACTTATATGTTCGGTATTGTCCCTATTAGTGGAAGTGATGGTTGAGTAACTATGTGATGAGTATGTTAGTACTGCGAGATGTATTCATATGATTTGGAAACGACAAGAATGGTCTGCTGGAAGATAGAAGAACTATTAGGTGCTTGAATTTCATCTTGATTCGAGGTATAGCCTCGAGTTATAGGCGTGTGAAGAATCTTTTCATGTTTCCCAGTTGTGAGTGAAAAACAAAAAATCATGTTGTGGTATGAGTTCAGACTCGGGAAGACTAAGTGATTGCGTACAGTTTATGATGGTGGGAGGTATACATAAATGTTAGTTAAGGCGAAGCAGGTGGGTTATCCCCTGCGAAGAATTTTGGGGTTGTGTGATCCTTATGTGTCCGTTAGAAGATCTCATTTACTAGTGAAGTATAAGTGTTGAAATTTGAATATGGGACGCATGAGAGAGTGGGTTTAATTGTTATGAGAGTAAATGCGAGATTTGTAAAAGATATGAAGTACCAGATGGTCTGTGTGCCACGAGCTTATGAAGGTTTGAGTTTAATCTCACTATGGTATTATGGCATCAATAGAGTATAAGTTTATGAGTTATTGAGTGTGTGTTGATCTATGGTTTCGGGCCAAGTGGGGGAGATGCTATTGATTAGGTAATTGCACGGTTAGGCGCTATGTTGGTTCCAGTTTGAGGCATACGGGCGAATCAGTTATGGCTTGCCGAAATTGAGACCGAGGATGACTCGAGTAGAGGAAAATTCTTTGACAAAGGTTATATTATGCTTCATAAAAAAATCACGAAATGTCTAGAGTGTTATTGGTAAAGAATGCTCGGCGCATAGAGTAGGAAGTTGCTTGGTTGTATTGGGATGAGGATTTCATTTTGCGGTATCGGAGTGCTATGAGGCACGGGTGGTTCTGTTCGTTAGGTCAGGTTAGTTGCAGTTTGAATAAGAATGAATGACTTTCAAGAATGGTTCTAATGTGTTCGAGATTCTACAGGGAACAATCGGGTATATTAAGGTTGTGTATGTGGTTAGAGACTGTATTTTCATTGGAAGAGGTTAAGATTTGTGTCATTTTTATGTTAATTATGGGATTCTATGTATCAGTATCAGGAAAGTAAAGGTAACGGATTTAGATTCGCAGGAAGTTCTTCAGAGTAAAGTATTCTGGAATGTGGTGTTTCTGGGAATATTTGAGAGAGTATTCAGCGGATTATGGGTCTTAGATAGTGTGGTCTTGTACTCGGGTCTCGTGTAGTGATCCTGGGTTGAGGAATTGTGGTGCTACAGCAAGAGGTAATATCAAGTTGAAAATGAATCAGAAGGGAAATTAGATAGATGGAATAGCTTGATAGTAGACCGAATCAGTATGGTAAGGATATGATTAACTCCTTGTGCGTGTTCGAGGTAATGAGCTCTTACAAGTATTTTGCAGCAATGCTCTTGGGTTTTGATGGCTTGCTTAGCTTGGCCGAGTTAGAAGGATTAAGTCCTGGTAGGTCTAATTTGTGCAAAGAGAATTCGGAGAGTTCTTGATGGTTATTACCGCGGTTTGGAGATGTATATTTTCTATGGGCATGCGGAACATGGGATGTGTAGTGACTTTTCTTCTAGATGGGACCAATGGAAAGTTCTTGATTATTTGAGTACGTATATTCGTATGGCTCAGAAGGGAGATGAAGTTCTCATGTTATACCAGGATGGTATGGTATGTGCGGTATGTAGTGAAGGATCGAGATTTGTGTGTGTAGAGTTACAGTTCAGCTCCGAAAGGAAGTTCATAAAACTCTTAGGTAGCGGGTAGCCTTAGATGGTTAAGGGAATGATATTTCTAATTAGAAGTGATTTGACGATAGTATATGTTCAGAAAAAGGGTAACATGATAAAGTGGATGGCACTTCGGTAGTATTGCGACACTTTCTGGCTAGATTGACTGCTGATATTCGAGTTTGCTTGGTGGCACAGAAGAATGTTTTTGTATCTCTCGTGAAGTGATTGGGTACTAGAGGTGAGTTATATATGAGAGTGGCGGAATTAGGATCAGATATGGTAATTCATATGTTTTATGGACTTGGAGACTAGGAGTTCTCATATACAGGTTAGATTGTGGTTGTGGATGGCAAAAATGTGGGTAAGTTAGTCAGGTATTAGTATGTGCTATGATTTAGTCATTGTGGACCTTCGAAGGATTATTTATCGGTTGTGTGTAACTAGAGTTGATGTATGGTCCATTGGTAGACCAATATGGGATATGTTTCCGGCATCGAGACGGTTTTGTTGACTTCGAGTTGCTGTTGGCGGAGGATGTGTTGCTTCGATTGTTTTGAGCTATTAGCAATTGTGGGGATCTATGTGTTACCTTTTAGTGTTGTGAGACATTACGATCTGTTGGTTATAGGTACCTATGGTGCGGTTCTATCGGAGTTTCATAATGAAAGTCGGGCGGGAAGAGTAATTGTGTTGGATTAGATGAGATCGTTGGGATCATCAATGAATACAACGGATTCGGTTTCAACATGTTGGAAGGATAATATCGAGGTTCTGCTCAAAAATTTGCTTTGGTATTTGCCAAAAAAAAAGTGGCTTAATGAATGGTTGATCTGGGAAATGGTTATGGCTTATTGTGTGTTTCATTATCATTGGCAATATATGAAAGTGCTGGAATGAGACTTTAGTGATAAGAGGTTTTCTACCTGTATTCGGTTGTTGCGTACAACTGCTATGAATGGAATTTATCTCTACATATGTTTGAGTTATGTGGTATGTCATATAATTGCACCTGAAGATGCAGATATGGGTGAATATAGCTTGTTCGGACTTATTCAAAGTATAGATGTGAGATTCTGATCTTATAGATGATTTCAGAAGTGGAAATGTGGTTCTAAGGTTTATGTGCTAGGTTGGATTATGAAAGTTCAGTTACATTGTGTTATCGGACCTATATGAGATAGGGTGATGTAGGATCACCCCCGGGTATATGCATGGTAAAGTTATTCAGCTATTGGTTGGCTTTTAGAACAACTCTGAGTACGTTCGAGGACGAACGTGTGTTTAAGTGGGGGAGATGTAACGACACGACCGATCGTTTTGAGCTTTTGTACTTTGCTCGCCAGTTCTTGGGAATTACTTGCCCCTTGTGGTGTATTATGACTTATGTAAATCATTGGTGTTGGGTTTCAGGTTAATCAGAATAAATTTGGAAGAATAGTCTCAGTTGAAAGCTTTGAATTTGAAAGGTTTGACCAAGAGTTAACTTATATGTAAATGATCTCGGATCGGAATTTTTATGATTTGTCTAGATCCATTAGGTGATTTATGACTTACGAGTGCGACTGGAATTGGTTTTGGAGGTCTGGTGTGGAATTTGGCTTGAATTGGCGAAAGTAGTATTTTAGCGATTTCCGGTTGATAGGTGAGATTTTGATCTAAGGGTCGGAATGGAATTCCGAGAGTTTTTGTAGCTTCATTATGTGATTTGGGATATGTGTGCAAAATTTCATGTCATTCGGAGGTGATTTGGTCGGGTTTTTGATCAAATGCGTGTTTCGGAAGTTTTTGGAAAACTTAGGCTTGAATTCGATGCGAATTGATGGTTTTGATGTTGTTTGAGGTATTTTGTTGATTGGAAAAGTTTGAATGCTGTTATGGGGTGTGTTGGCATGTTTGGTCGGGGTCACGTGAGGCTCGGATAAGTTTTGGAAGAGTTTTTGGAAGATTTTTGCCGTTTTGAGCATAAGCACGTAATGATCCAAAGGTCAATTTTTATTTCTCGAGATTGAAATTTGATTTCGAGACTTCCTGAATTTTGATAATGAATTATAGGACTGATCTGGAAAGTTTGGTCTAATTTCATCGAGTCGCGATTGGGTTTTTGACGCGAAACATCTGTTAATTGTTTAACGAGCGAAATGGATATCGCACTAAGCAAACGAGCTCCGAATTGAGTTTCGACTGAAGGGCTATGTTTGTATCATTATATGTGACTCATACGAACAAGAATCATCAAATTCCGAGGTCCCAGGCCCGAGAAATGAATTTTTGAGTAAAATTGTTTTCGAAAATATTTAAGGAAAATGGAAATGAAATTTGATTAGAAAGTGATGAAATCGGGCCCGTATTTTAGTTCCGGTGCCCGATACAGGTCTTATATATAGTTTAAGCACTTTCTGTAAAGTTTGGTTGAAAACGGACGTCATTTGACGTGTTTCGGACTCAAAATGGAAAATTTGATGTTTTATGAAATTTGAAAGAATTCTTGGATTTTAAAGCTTAATTCATGGTATATGACATTATTTTGGCGATTTGATCGCACGATTAAGTTCGTAGAATGTTGTTGAGTTAGTGCATATGTGGTTAGGAGCCCCAAGGGCTCGGGAGTATTTCGGAGGTGTCTCAGAGTGATTTCGGACTTAGGAAAATTTGGAGAAAAATTGCAGAAATAGTACCCAGTGAACAGTACCGTGAACAGTAACCGTGCGTGAACAGTAACCGCACGGGGTGAACAACGGGGTAAGTATTCTTAACTCAATTTTGGTTAGATTACTCGAATCTATTACAAATTTTGGCATTAAATCTGTGAATTTAGAGGGAAAAGTTAGAAACCCTCTCAGATAGAATTGAGGATTTGAGGGTTGAAATGTTATGGGAATTTGATAATTTTAGTATGGTTAGACTCGTGGGGAGACAAGGAACCCATTGATGTAAAAATTTCTGAGTTTCGAGACGTGGGCCCGGGGCTCGGGTTTTGCCAAATTCGTTATTTTTGATATTTTTCGAGTGTTTTCGATTGGGTATTGTCTTTTTAGCATAATGCGACATATTCGTTGTGATTTTGAGCAGATTCGTCACACAAGGAGGCTAATTTGAGAGGCAAGGGCATATCGAGCTAGAGCTTTGGCCGGTTTGAGGTGAGTACAACAACAACAACAACAACAACAACAACCCAGTGTAATCCCACAAGTGGGGTCTGGGGAGGGTAATATGTACGCAGACCTTACCTCTACCCCGAGGGGCAGAGAGGCTGTTTCCAGGAGACCCTCGGCTCAAAGAGGCAACAAGAGACACTATATTAGTACTATCAATAGACTCATAATAAAACAACATAAAGTACCATAAAATCCATAACATAACATAAATACCATAAAAACAAAGTAACAACAATATAAGAGATATAGGAAATACGAGAAAGATGTAAGGTATTAATACACAGGAGATAAAGTCCATCATCAGTAGTTGATCAATAGCATCCTAAGACTACTTCCTAACTGGCTAGTCTCACTCTAGTGCGCTGTAACAAAGACATCACAATTTCCCTAACCTACCACCTTAATGCTCGATCTCCACAATTCCCTGTTTAGGGCCGTGTCCTCAGTAACCCTAAGTCGCGTCATATCCTGCCTGATCACCTCTCCCCAATACTTCTTAGGTCTCCCCCTACCTCTCCTCGTACCCACCACTGCCAGTCGTTCACACCTTCTCACCGGTGCATCAGTGTTCCTCCTCTGAATGTGCCCGAACCATCTGAGTCTTGCTTCCCGCATCTTGTCCTCCATGGGGGCCACACCCACCTTCTCTCGAATATCTTCATTTCTAATCTTATCCTTCCTTGTATGCCCGCACATCCACCTCAACATCCTCATCTCTGCAACTTTCATCCTCTGGATGTGTGAGATCTTCACCGGCCAACACTCGGTCCCATACAACATAGCAGGCCTAACCACTGCCCTATAAAATTTACCTTTCAGTAACAGTGGCACTTTCTTGTCACACAGGACTCCCGTCGCTAACCTCCATTTCATCCACCCCACCCCTATACGGTGTGTGACATCCTCGTCGATCTCCCCGGACCCCTGAATAAACGACCCCAGGTACTTGAAACTACCCCTCTTAGGGATGACTTGAGAATCAAGCCTCACTTCCACTCCCGCTTCCGTCGGCTCTGCCCCAAATTTGCACTCAAGGTATTCCGTCTTCGTCCTGCTCAACCTGAAACCTTTGGACTCAAGGGTGTGTCTCCAAACCTCTAACCTCTCGCTGACGCCGCGTCGTGTCTCGTCGATTAGAACTATGTCATCAGCAAATAGCATGCACCATGGCACCTCCCCCTGAATATGATGTGTTATAGCATCCATCACCAGGGCAAATAGGAAAGGGCTGAACGCAGACCCTTGATGCAATCCTGTAATAATCGGAAAATAATCTGAATCGCCTCCTGCTGTCCTAACCCGAGTCTTAGCTCCATCATACATGTCCTTAATCGCCCTAATGTAGGCAATCGGGACCCCTTTAGCCTCTAAGCATCTCCATAAGACCTCCCTAGGAACCTTGTCGTACGCTTTCTCTAGATCGATAAACACCATGTGGAGATCCTTCTTCTTATCCCTGTATTGTTCCATCGTCCATCCTGTATTGATGATTTTACTGCATATTTGATTGAACCTGATTTGTTATCATCATGATTTGGGTTGTTTGCCATATTTGGGCTTCGTGCCAATTATTTGAATCCTTCGGGAATTTTTATCACTATTTCCTCATTGTTTTGACTTATATTTAAACTCAATCCTGTTGATGATTATTGTTTTACAAACTCAGCCACTTTTATACAGATTTGAAACTCAAATGATATTTCTAAATGATATTTTGGGCTGAGAACTACTGTTTTACAAATGCCCAAGGGGCTTGTGATGATTTTCGGAGTGAGTGAGGCCAAGGGCCATATGTGAGGATATGCTGAGTGATATGAGGCCGAAGGGCCTGAGTTACTATTTATGCCACACGGTGGCTTGAGTCATGTGAGGAGGCTTTCAGGCCTTATGAGTGATGTGAGGAGGCTTTCAGGCCTTATGAGTGAAGTGAGAAGGCTTTCAGGCCTTATGTTATTATTGCGCTTGGGCTGTAGGAGCCCCTCCGGAGTCTGCACATCCACAGTGAGCGCGGGTACCCGTGTGATTTGAGACAGAGGTAACAATGAAACTGTATGATGCAATTTGGTTAGGTAACAATGACTGACAAGGAATAACACCGTGAGGTCAGGTAACAATGGCTGACCAGGAACTAATTTGTGCCCGAGGGGCTGGTACTATTCTATATGATTGCCCGAGGGGCGAGGTTTATATGTTCATTTTGCATACTCACTTGTCTTTTACTTGTTTAATTGTGGTATTTGTGCCCGAGGGGCGGATTTCTGTGCATAGCGGCATTAATTGTTTTGAAATTATTTCACAACTGTTGAAAAGATCATTTTCAAAGAGGTTTAAAATGAGCCAAGGTATTTTCTAAAGAATTCACAGTTTCACTGATTTTTCTCAAGGAGTTTTACACTGCTTCTATATAGCATGTTGGTTGCTTTATGTGATTTCTTGCTGCTCAGTTACTATTTACTTTTATTACTCACTGAGTTGGAGTACTCACTTTACTCCCTGCACCTCGCGTGCAGTTGCAGGTATTTGTTCACCCGGTAGCGGGTATTGGCTGCGTGGAGGCAGAGTTGTAGAGGTTTTTGCGAGGTGACTGCCAGCGTTCGCAGCACCACTGTCTTTCTATGTTATTCATTATTCTTGTTCAGTGTATTTCTAGACTGTAAAGTGGAAATTTCATTCTTATAGATGCTTGTGACTTGTGACACCCCGGTTAGGGCTGTGTCGGGCTGGACTTCCGCATTATTATCTATATTTGTGTTAATTAATTGCTTTAAAAGATGAATTGGGTTAGACTGACTGGTCTTGTCTTCAAGAGAGGCGCCATCACGACCGGATTCGGGGTTAGGGTCGTGACAATAAGTGAATCAAACTAGTGTTACCAAGCAGTATCGGCCTCGAGCTTAGTGACCTCGAGATGAACCAAGAATAATAAATTAAGACCAGTAAAGAGAAAAGACAAGTCTGATGAGCAATGAGCCAGAAAAGTACGATAGTATATTCTTTGCCAATGATTAGATGATTTTTACAAATGATTGGAGTCCCCTTTATATGATAGGGGATCCCTAAATAAGGTACATTTCCATTTACAGTAAGGAATCTTATTGGAAAAACTGTCTAACCGCCTAGTACGAAATCATACAATTCTATTCCGGGATCAACGCCATGATTGTGGGGACGTGGCAAGAATCTCGCTCATTCTGTTAGAGATCTGTAACAACATTATTTCAGGGTCGAGCATACACAATTTCAATATTCATCGTACTTCGATCCTCGGGCATTGCATCCTATCTTCGAGCTCGAGTCTGGTCCATCGGGCTCGAACTCGACCTTGCCTGAATTCGGTCTTAAGACGAACCCTCGAGCCTATAGATCAAAGGCATATGATTTAGATCGTATACACTTTGACCAGTTTAATGTTGGCATATTTATAAGTGATATATTGTTTTAATGTTCTTCTTTATGAGATTACTTTCGTTTCTTTCATCACGTTTTAATTCCGTGTATTTATTTTGACTGTCTTTTTGCGTTGTCATCGTTTAGCTCGTATGAACACGCCGAGTGGTTAATTTGCACTATTCTCATGTTGAATTTTATTGTAATATTTGCCTAATATAGAGATTTGCTTGAAATCCTATCTCTAATCATGTTTCAACTTTTCAAATAGTCAGGTGTATTCTTGAAGTTTCAAATTAAATTATAGTACCAATTTCATATGGTTTTGCGCTTCGATGAATTCTTTTAATAATACGTTTTTCAGCCATTGATGCCGACCTTGAGCTTTTTAAAGGTAATTAATTTCCTTAATCACATAAATTCTCTCTCAAAAATTTACTTCATGTGTATATCTCACTGGATAATAAACAATGCTAGCATGTAGTCTTGTTTTAGTTTAATAACTTTGTTCCCAACCATGACAAAAGAAGATGTTACTCTTCAAGTATAGACTTTGTTCCCACATATTAATTAAATTTATGGTTTAATTTCAAGTGATATTATATTATTAGGAAATACATAATCTATGCTAATTAAACGTTGATGGTATATCTTGAATCTGATCTTTGATTTTTAATTGGTGAAAAGAAACGAAATTATGAGGGAAAAAAATTATATGGAAAGCAAACTGTCCTTTTAACGACATATCAAGCAAGCATAAATAGAATCGAAACATGTCATCTATCACAATTAAGTTTTGTTTATACGTAGAGATAAAGTTTTGGTATTAAAGAACATCTAAGTTTCTTTTACCATGTTATGAAAATATATTATAAAGTTTTGGATGCTTTGAATTCCAATTTTATACGAATAATTTGGGTTTGAAAAGTTTCTCTTTTCTAATTTGAAATTAGTATTGTTTGGTTTAGAAGAATTTATAAATAACAAGAAGGTAAAACCAAAACACATGCATACATGCATATAATTTCCTATTGTATTCTTCTCCCTGTTTACATTACTTTCTACTTTTGTCAACATAGATTTTAATATAATTTATTATTGTACCTTCAGTCGAAATTAAGACCATTTGAACAGATACTTCCAATGTTTTAGTGTTGTTAAGAACTTCAATTATTGAATGTTCCTCTTGAACCTATCCATTTACAATGGCTGTGTAATTACACCTAATTTTTATTATGTGAATCATTCGCGAAAAAGAAAGATAAAAGCTTTTAAAAATACTATCCATCCGTGTTGTGATTAAAATAGAATTCTTTCTTATATTTCTTTTCTCTACTTTATAAGAGCAAGACTTTCAACATGTCTTCTTGGAATCTTTTTAAACAAGCTTGAGGGCACTTCAGTCATTTCTCATCAGCTATATACGTGCCCTTTTGTGCTCTTCGCAGATATATGTATACATTTTCTTCTACTCCCAGATATATGCTTTTCTTCTCTTTCAACATAAACATATTCCTTAGCAAAGCACACAGCATCAGAGAAACGATCCATCACAAGATCAAATCAAAATCAGGTAAAAGTGAAGTTCAGATTTGAGTTTGATTCAAAGTTATTTTGCTCGATTATTGCTCTGTATCAGCTTTGCTCCTTAGTTTCTAGCTTTTAATCCATTCTTTTTGGTTTTGACATTTGTTGGTCTGTGAGTTATGTTTGTACCTGTGATTTGTGCTGAATTTTCCTACTTTTAGCTTTTAATATCAATTTTGTTATTTTCTATGTGTTGTTTCTCCTATTTTTTTGTTCCAATTTGTTTCAACTCAGACAACATCCGAAAATTTCAAAGTTAGGGCTTTGATGGATGAAATTGGGAGAATATTTGTGCTACAATATCTAGTGGCGATTTTAAAAATACACATATATTCATTCCGCGAATACCACTATTGACATCAGACGACGAAAAACTACCCATTCAATTTAAAAGAACACAATTTCCAATACGGTTATGTTTCGCCATGCCTATAAATAAAGCGCAAGGCCAAACATTAGATTTTGTTGGCATTTATTTGCGAGAACTTGTATTTTCTCATGGTCAGTTGTACGTTGCTTTATCAAGAGCTAAATTTTCTAATTGTGTCAAGATATTAATTAGACTGGCTATAGCTGGCGATGATGATGGTCACTCCACATATAATGTAGTTTATGATGAAATTATCGAAAAAGCTTTTTCTATAACTTAGACCATCATTCCTAATAGTTAGTGTGACGTACAACTTGTTCACTCTTTGGATTCTTTGATTTTGTATTATAATCATTCTAACAATCTTACGTTTGCTCATTATTATATTGTGATGTGTTATAATTGAAGATTACGTCTAGATGGACGAAAGATTCAACATCAATGTGATTACTCCAGAAATAGAAGAATGGACCTGCAAGATACAAGTAGTTGATAAAGGCAGACCTAGAGACAACAAGGAGAAAACGAAAAAGTATCAACTGATGGTTTTGTAAGATGAAGAGTTAATCTTTAGAGGATTCATAAATTTACCAATAGTAATTAAGTTAATATTATCCTAATTGTGCCTTATTTTGTTACAGAAAAATCAAGTGGAATGCATTATATTCAATGCGGAGATAATGCATTTTGATGATCCGTTTCGCCATTTCCATACTTACTTGGTGTCAGTTCCACAAGTCAAAGAATCAAACTATATGTACGGAAATCCACTTAATAAGTTTACATGGACAATTGATAGGTGTACCATTGTTGAGCCAGTAGAAACTGTTAATCCTCCAGAAGAACCACTACCTCCGCCAACGCGCCTAAATCTTACACCATTTGACAACTTCTAATATCAAACCGAGGGATCTGAATTCGGTAACTGAAGATTTAACTATTTATGTTGTTTGTTTGCCTAAAATTCACATTTATTAGTATTGTTATTATTACGATTATTGTCTATATCAATTTTTATTGTCTATTAGCTTATTCGTCATTCTTTTAAAACGCAAGATGTGCTTGCCATCGTGCTCAACACAAGCCCCTCAACCTATGCTTCAAATGGGCAGAGAATTCAAGATTTTATCATCATGGATGATCAGTAAGTATACATAAACCTATTTTATTGGTTCCAACTAGCAACTGATGATTTAAGTATAATGTAATGTGTCACTTTTCGTATATTGTCTAGCAATAGTACACAATAAATGAAACCGAAATTCAAGTTGAGGTTGTACCCTTTAAAAGACTGCTTTTCATGCTTCAACTGAACTTTGGCTTTGCTGCAATTATAATCTTTCAAAGCATACTTAGATCTACTAGATCAACTACACATTATATGGTTTAACCTTTTTACTACTAATAATATTTGATCATATCTTTAAATATATTCTCAACAATGCAAAGTTCTTATCTTATTGTTTCTCTTGCTATAAGAATATAAATAAAATTAGGATTGATATCATATTGTTCTTTTGATTTTGTATAATTTTAATTTGGCTCAGCTTTTTTGCAACTAATTTATGTTTTTCAGAATTAACTTCAAACTTTCAATTTATTTTGATTTATATAACCACAATTGTTGGGATAGCTGCATGGAGTGACGATGTTTGGTGGCTAAAAGTACACACCAATCCAAGAGTCTAAAAAGCATATCATTGGCCTTTAACATTTTAAAAATCTTTATTTGTTCTTCAATAAAGTTAGAAGCAATGATCTGGATAAGGAAATCTTAGTTATGGCAAAATCACAAATTATGAAGGAGCTATTAAAAGCTAACTTAAAAATTATTTAGTGTTATATGTGCCAGAGAATTAGATTGTTGCTAAGAGTTTCTAATTAAATGTCTTCAAATGTAGAAATATAACATAATTAAATTTGTAGTTGCTTTGTTTTTCTCTTTAACAATGACTTTCTAATTTACCCGTAGTTGTTCTTTAATAAAGGTAGTGTCTCAAAAATTATGATTATATTTAATTTTTTTACCTACTGTTAATGCATTATCACGACCCCAACCCCGGTCATGATGGCGCCCAACACACTGCTAGGCAAGCCTTACCAACTAACAACCTCAATCCGTTTTCTTATAGAAAAAATCATTATGAGCTAACATAGTTAAATTGCTAAATTACCCTAATAAGAGTTTAAGACAACGAGTTAAATATGCGGAAATTGAGATGATAATACTGCTACATAGCCCATACAGATCCGGTGGCATAAGTCTCGAGCCTCTAGTACAAGATTAACAGCCTAATACATAATCAGTCTAGGAAATGCGGATAAAACGAAAGGATAGAAGGGAGAGATCCGGGCTGCGGACGTCGTGCAACTACCTCGATGCTCCCGGATATGAACTGATCGACTGAAAATCCTCACTCAGCCTCTGGAATACCTGGATCTGCACGCAAGGTGCAGGGAGTAATGTGAGTACTCCGACCCAGTGAGTAATAAGCATAAAGAATGACTGAGAATAAGAAATCACGGAAAATACAAAGTAATCTATAATGCGGCAGTTTTAAACAAGTAATATGAAAATAATAAACCAATGGAATCGAAATATGGTAATGCTACAACAAATAAGTAGTTAAGTGACAGACATATAAAGAAAATCAACACATAGAATGGTACCCTATAGTACCCCGCTGCGGCGTGCAGCCTGATCCATATATCTCGTCGACGGCGCTCATTTGGGGTGTGCAGACTCCTGGAGGGACCCCTTACGGCCCAAGCGCAATATCAAGCCATCTCGTGGAATCAAATCTAGGCCCTCGGCCTCAAATCAATATCAGTATAATAATGCTGCGGCGCGCAGCCCGATCCCATAGTATCCTCACAACTGACCCTTGGTCGTACTCAGTCCAGAAATCATATAAGCCCCTCGGGCATTAGTAAAATAGTAGGTCTCAGCCCAAAATATCATTTAATATATCATTTTAGTTTCAAAACCGAGTAAAAGTGACTTTAGTTGTAAATTAGTGGAAAACGGTATGAATGAGTTCAAGTAGTAAGTCAAAACAGTGAGGAAATAGTGACCAAACTCCCCGGAGGGTTCAAACAGTTGGCACGAAGCCCAAATATGGCAATCAGTCCAAATAAAGATGATAACAAATAAGCTTTAATCAAATACGCAGTAAAAACATCACCCGAGACGGACCAAGTCACAATCCCCAACTGTAAACGACCCCAAGCTCATCATCAAGCACGTGTCTCACCACAATATAGCACTACGATGTGCAAATCCGGGGTTTCAAACCCTCAGGACATCATTTACATTCATTACTCACCTCGAACCAGCTACAACTCTAGCTCGCGACGCCTTTGCCCCTCAAATCGGCCTCCACGCGCGTCGAAT
Source organism: Nicotiana tabacum (assembly GCF_000715075.1). Classification (NCBI taxonomy): domain Eukaryota; kingdom Viridiplantae; phylum Streptophyta; class Magnoliopsida; order Solanales; family Solanaceae; genus Nicotiana; species Nicotiana tabacum. The sequence continues at coordinate 125,711,269 of NC_134082.1, forward strand.
CTATCCAAAATCAGAACAAATACATCACAATATGCTATGGGAGCAAAACCCAAGCGAAAATAATCGAAAAATATCAAAAATCCCGAAATTAGCAAAACCCGATCCCCAGGCCCACATCTCGAAACTCAGAAATTTTCACATCAACGGGTTCCTTATCCTTCCACGAGTTCATACATATCAAAACTTCTCAATTCCGACCTCAAATGGCCCTTCAAATCCCAATTCAAAAAGTTCAAAATCCCAAGCCCTAGTTCTTCCATTTTTAGCTTAGGTTCCATGAATTTCTAGGTTAATTTCACAATAGAATCACGTTTTAGGTTCATAAATCTTACCTCCAATCAATTCTCCTTGAATCCCTCTTCAGTTTCCCTCAAAGAGCTCTCAAAGTACTCAGCTATGGCGGGAAAATGGCTCAAAATCGCGGATGAAATATTTTATAAATTCACTGCCCAGTTCTGATATTCCTTCTTCGCGATCGCGGCCCAAGCCTCGTGATTGCGAAGCACAAATTTTAACTTCCCAAAAATAACCCTTCGCGAACGCGACTCAATTCACGCGAACGCGAAGCTTCAGGCATCACACTTAAGCGAAAGTGTTCCCTCACACGCGAACGCGAAGAACAAACTCCACTGGGCTCCAAATCCTTATACGCGAACGCGACCCTCTCACTGCGAACGCAAAGCACAAGCTGCTCACTCTTCGCGAACGCGAGCCCTCAGACACGAACGTGAAGCACAAACTCAGGCCCACCCAAATTCCCTCTACGCGATCGCGAAGGCCAAAAATCCTCTACAACTGCTGCTCAAATTCTGCAACCTCTCAACATAGAAATTGGTCCGATTGACCGTCCAAAACTCACCCGAGGCCCCTGGGACCTCAACCAAAAGAACCAACACATCCTAAAACCTCATTCAAACTTGTTTCAATCATCAAAACACCTCAAATAACACCAAATCCATCAATTCACATCGAATTCAAGCCTAAGTTTTCTAAAAACTTTCGAAATACGCTTTCGATCAAAAACCCAACCAAACCACATCCAAATGACCTGAAATTTTGCACACACATCCCAAATGACATAACGAAGCTACATCAACTCTCGAAATTCCATTCTGACCCTGGATCAAAATCTCACCTATCTACCGGAAATCGCGAAAATACTAACTTCGCCAAGCCTAATTCTACACCGGACCTCCAAAACCACTTCCGATCACACTCCTAAGTCACAAATCACCTCCAAAATCTAACCGAACTATCGGAACTCACATCCCATCCCTCTAACGCATAAGTCAACATCTAGTTGACTTTTCCACCTTAAACCTTCTTAAAAGAGACTAAGTGTCTCATTTCTTAGCAAAACCACACCAACCGGAAACCAATCAACTCGGTCACATAAAGCATGGATAACGAAGCATAAAGAAGAAAAAATGGGGAAAATAGAGCGGTAACTCATGAAACAACTGACCGGGTCGTCACACGCATCCAGGTTTGCTAAAACATTCGATCCTTTTGATGTCATGTTTAGCCATTGGATTTTAAATCAAATTATATTTCAAAAATATGCTTTTTTCATTCAATACTTTTGATTAAGATTGACCAAAATATTTATGTGATTAGAAAGCTGAATAAAGAAGAGCAACTTTGTCTCCTCTAATTTTATATGTTTCTGAACAAATAGATAACCTATCTCAAATTATAGCCAATATAATCTCCCTCTTATTAGGAATTTGAGATATAGTAATTCTTGCACAAATTGTATAAAATGGATGAATCTTATATGTACTAGCTTTTAATTAAAAGAAATTAGAGTTAAACATTTTAATGTCTTTGAAGAAAAGCTAATAAATAGATTATAGAAATTCTATTCAAAGTTATCATGCAGTTGTGGATTCCTAAGTACTAAAACTTTGTATATCACAAACATGCTCCAAACTATTATATTTCAAATGTGCAGATATTACCAATGCTGAAAGATCTAATAGAAGAAAATAGCATATCAATGTTATGAACACCTCTATTAAATATTCTTGCATTGTATACAGTTACATCGCAATATCCGAACTTATTCAAAACATCTTTATGTTGGAACTAATTGGATCATTGCTACAATAAGTTGTGAATTATATCTATTTATCTTTTAGTAAGCATGAAGCAATTCTACCGTCTATTTTAGATTTGAGACTTATTGGCTCTTCGAGAACATATGATATTTCAAACTATTTTGCTTTAGAAGCTTTTGTTAGGTATCAATAGTCAAGACCTCAGGGAATACCTGTTTTCTTCGAAACTGATTACATTATAGAAATTTCTACACATTTAGATACCAATATGTGTTCATTTTTTTATCATGTCTAATATTTAAATGTTGCAATTGATGCTCATTTGTGTTGCTGAAGCATTGACATTCCCGTATTGATTTAAGATAGTGATTTAACAATTTTGTTCTATTTTATATGGGAAAAAACCAACGAAATTCACACTCTGGGAAGATTTTATTGATCATGATGGGAACATACTACTCGAATTGCTTAAAAAAGAATACCCAATAATTCTTGCTAGAAAAATTTGCAAGACCAAAGTCGTCGTCAGGTAAAACACCCCAAATGCATGCAAGATGGAGAAACAAATTTAATACAGGTAAAGTATATATGCAATTATGTTTTAGTTTTCCATATACCAGACGGCCAAATTAGAACTGAATGTTCAAATGCATGCACGATTGACTAACAGATTCAGTACAACAATCGAAATCAATCCTCTATACCCACAAGCAAATGCACTGAGAACATGGTATTGTAATCAATACATTATTGGTCGTATATGTGCTTGAACATATACAAGAACTAATTTTGAAATGTTAACATACTTGAAGGGCCCAACAAAATGAACAAATGCTTATCGCGTACACGATGAAGAGCACAAGTCCAACATGCTCTCTTTTATTTGTTCCTTTAGAAGAAGGTGCCAATTGCAGAAATCCGACAGCAAAATCCAGTAAGTACACTAAATATTCATATATGCACTATTGAAATTTTTTAACTTTATTCTCTAATAACAAAAAATTAATATGCGGCATCCTTGTGTTTTCCAGGGTCAAATATTCTACATACATGCTGAGTCACACTACAAAATGAGAACCAACGATTTTGTATCCTTGCTTGTTCAGACTGCAAACAACACTTCACATGAGCTATCTCGCGGAGAAAGTTCTATTGCACTAATTGCCGTCGAGCTACCCAGTTGGTTGCCAGGTATACATACAACTTCCACATAACTGTTTATATTTAACATTCTATATTCACCATCTTTTTAAATAACCAATCATTTTATCTTATAACTAGGTGCCAATTTGAAGTGACGCTCACAGATCAGAGTGGTTCTACAACAACAACTATTACCGACGAGCATGCAGAAAAAAATATTGCTTCTCACTTTGGAAGAGATTTATGATATCTGCAATGTCAATGTACATTGTTAATTTCGAAAAACCACAAATAACTATTTTCTATAGGTTGAGCCCCATCTCACACATAAATAACTAATTTCATTTTTACAGAAAGGACTGTTGCCTCTTGTGAATGCACAAAAGCTACTGACTGGCTAAATCTTCAAGATTCAAATAAAAAAGTTGTTTACAAGAAACAATGAGGCAAGAAAGTTAGTTATTTTGTCTTTCATGGTCAAAAGTAATTCGGTTGTCTCACAAATGCCAGCCACCATCAAGGATGTTGCGGAAGGAAGTAAACGAAAAAGTGAACACGTTGCCTCAGAGAGGCAATAGCACCCACATATAACTACCAAAGGCAACGGTTCCTACAACAAATATAAGGCGGAAATGAAACTTTCCCCTCCGAAAAATTGTTGAGAGGTATTTGAAATTTCTGTTCCTTATAAATTTAATATGAGATTAAACTTTGTAGAAAAAACAAACAACTTAAACGACTATCGTTTGTTAGCATTTTTTCCAGTGAAATATCTTTTGCTACTATTTTGGGATGCAAGTAAAGCCACAACTTGCTGTTACTTTTGAATGCGGCTAAGCTCACTTTTGCTACTGCTTTTTGGATGTTCCTCTACTCGGAATATGTTGCGGCGATTTTCACGACCCGGATTTTCACACTTGGGAGTCGTGATGGCGCCTACTAATGAGAGCTAGGCAAGCCAACCCTTAACTACCTTTTTCATTAACAATTTTTTTTTCAATTACTAGCGATAACATGAAAACAATGGAATTAAATAAATAAGCAAAAGTCAACAATTTTTATAACTCAAAACTACGTCTCTTACAACTTTCAAAACCTCAATACTCAAAACCTGGTGACACAGTGTCATAGACTGTCTAAGAGTCACTACAAACAAGGCCTGAAGAAAATACAATAAACTATTTCTGAACGAAAGAAAATGAAACAGGAAATAGAGATAGAGGGAGACGCCAGGGCCCGCGAACGCCTGCAAGTCTACCTTGGGTCTCCGGGTGGACTGAAGGAAGCCCTCCAACTACTGTCCATAAGCTGCCCCAGGATCTGCACACAGTGCAGAGTGTAATATCAGCACAACCGACCCCATGTGCTGGTAAGTATCTAGCCTAACCTCAGCGAAGTAGTGATGAGGATAGGACCAGACTACCAAATAAACTAGTACAATTTAAATATATACAGCGGAAAGGAAAATGCAGAAATAACCAATAAATGTGGGAAGGGGAAACATGCTGTAGGGGAAATAACGGTTCCCAATAGAAAGCTTCAGGTAAGGAAAGTAACAACATAAGTAGAATATCATGAAGAATCAGAAATCAACAATTTGCACGCCATCACCCTTCGTGCTTTTACTCTCGTTCTCACCAAATCAATCATATAATAACAACGTGCACGACATTACCCTTCGTGCTTTTACTCTCGTCCTCACCAAAAAATATTTTATAATAAAAGTGTACACGGCATCACCCTTTGTGCTTTTACTCTCTTTCCTCACCATATAGTTAATGATAATCTGTACAAAATGGCACATCGTACAGCACGACATCACCCTTCGTGCTTTACACTCTTTCCTCACCATAGCAAACTATGCAGGCATCACCCTTCGTGCTTTAATGCTCTTCCTCACCCAAACAACAACCACAAACAAAGGGGCAAGGGAGTAAACAAATAATAATAGAAATCCCAGAAAGGGAACACAATTAAACAGTTAAATCCCGACAAGGGAACAATATCAATAATCTCAGCATCCCGGCAGGAGAGATAATAAACAAAGCAACAAACATCCTGGCAAGGGAACAATTTAATAACTCTTTCTCTTTCTTTCACTTTTACTTCATAACTCACTTTACCATTTGAGCCAATGCTCCAAAGGGTTCAATCATCTCATATACTTTCACACTTTGTAATATAACTCAAGCCAATGCTCCTCGAAGTTCAAAGGTCATAATTTCTTTCACAAGCTTTTCACAACATAAAGAAATCATCACTAATTACATGTTTTAGGACTAGAAATTCAATAGATGTTGATGAAAATGAAAGGAAATAAGTTAAAGATTACTAACCCAATAGTTTATGGTGAAAGGATGCTTCAAAAGTCGCCCTAGAACTTTGGAGAAGAAAGTATTTGTGAAATTTTGGTGAAATCCCGTAATGGGTTATGTTTTGGGACTTTAAAATAACTGGGCAAAATCCTTCTTCACGTTTGTGATTAGCTCAACGCATTTGCAATAAGTCAGGTCTGAAGACCTTCGCGTTCGCGACACTAGGCTCGCGTTCGCAATGCTTTAGCACCTCGAGCCCTCGCATTCGCGGGCTAGTGGCCACGTTCGCGTAGAACAAACTGGTGGCCCCTCCCCTGAACCCTACATGTTCGCGAGTGGAAGGACGCGTTCGCGAAGGGTCTCCCCCCTGAGCTTCGCGTTCGCGTCTCAACCTCCGCATTCGCGAAGAAGAAACTGGGCACCTGGGATCTTTGCCTTACGCGTTCGCGAGTGAGACCACGCAAACACGAAGAACAAAATCCCTGGGCATAATAGCAGAAAATCTACAACACTTCTAAAGCCAAAAACCATTCCGAAACACCTCCGAAACACCTCCGAAACACTTCCGAGCCATCAGGGTTCCTAACCAAGCACAGGCTCTAACTCAACAACATCATACGAACTTATCCGTGCGATCAAATCGCATAAATAACCTCAAAATCAATGAATCAAACCTCAAAATCAAGAATTCCTCAAACTTCATCAAGTTTCTAATTTAGAAATTTAAGTCCGAAACACGTCAAACGACGTCCGATTTCATCAAAATTTTATAGGAACAACTTAAAACATATATAAGACATGTACCGGATGCCGGAACCAAAATACGGGCCCGATGCCATCGCTTTCTAATCAGATTTCATTTCCAATTTCCTTAGACATTTTCATAAAATAATTTTACATAAAAATTCATTTCTCGGGCTTAGGACCGCGGAATTCGATTCCGGACATATGCTCACGTCCCATATTTTCCTACGGACTCTCCGGGACTGTCAAATCACGAGTGCGGGTCCGTTCGCCCAAAATGTTGACCAAAGTCAAACTTATTCATTTTAATATCAAAACTTAGCATTTTCCACAAAATTTCATATTGAAGCTTTCCGGCTACGCGCCCGGACTGCACATGCAAATCGAGGCAACTCTAAATGAGGTTTCAAGGCCTCGGAAGCACAGAATGGATAAGAACACAGGTGATGACCCCTTTGGGAGGGGTCATCACATTCTCCACCTCTAAAACAACCGTTCGTCCTCGAACGGACAAAAGAAGGAAGTACCTGAGTCGGGAATAGATTAGGATAACGGCTCCGAATATCGGACTCGGACTTCCAGGTCGATGCCTCAGGAGGTTGGCCTCTCCACTAAACACGAACAGAAGGGAAACTCTTGGATATCAACTGACGAACCTACCGGTCTAGAATAGCTACCGGCTCCTCCTCATAGGGCAAGTCCTTGTCCAACTGGACAGTGCTGAAATCTAACACGTGGGATGGATCGCCGTGATACTTCCAAAGCATGGACACATGGAACACTGGATGCACGACTAATAAGCTCGGCGGTAATGCAAGTCTATAAGCCACCTCTCCCACTCGATCAAGAATATCAAACGGACCAATGAACCTAGGGCTAAGCTTGCCTTTCTTCCCAAATCTCATCACGCCCTTCATAGGCAACACTCGGAGTAATACCTGCTCACCAACCATAAAATTCACATCTCGAACCTTACGATTTGCATAGCTCTTTTGTCTGGACTGAGCTGTACGAAGCCTATCCTGAATGATCCTGACCTTGTGCAAGGCCTCCTGAATCAGATCCATACCCAACAACCGATCCTCTCCCGGCTCAAACCATCCAACCAGAGATCGACACTGCCTACCATATAAAGCTTCATAAGGAGCCATGTGGATACTCGACTGGTAGCTGTTGTTGTAGGCAAACTCTGCTAAAGGCAAGAACTGATCCCACGATCCTCCAAAGTCAATAACACAAGCTCAGAGCATATCCTCCAATATCTAAATAGTCCGCTCGGACTGCCCATTCGTCTAAGGATGAAATGCTATACTTAACTCAACCTAGGTGCCCAACTCTCGCTGAACTGCTCTCCAGAAACGCAAAGTAAACTGCGTACCTCGGTCCGAAATCATAGATACCGGCACACCATGAAGGCGAACAATCTCCCGGATATAGATCTCAGCTAACCTCTCGGATGAATAAGAGACTGCCATAAGAATGAAATGCGCTGACTTGGTCAGCCTATCAACAATGACCCAAACTGCGTCAAACTTCTTCCGAGTCAGCGAAAGTCTAGTAACGAAGTCCTTAGTGATCCACTCCCACTTCCGCTCGGAAGCTCAATCCTCTAAAACAATCCACCAGGCCTCTGATGCTCTTACTTAACCTGCTGACAATTTAAACACCAAGCCACATGTGCAACAATATCCTTCTTCATTCTACGCCACCAATAATATTGCTGCAAATCTTGATACATCTTCGCGTCGCCCGGATGAATAGAGTACCGGGAACTATGGGCCTCATCTAAAATTAACTCCCGAAGCCCATCCACATTAGGCACACAAACTCGACCCTGCAATCTCAAAACTCCATCAGCATCTAAGGTAACCTGCTTGGCACCTCCACGCTGCATTGTGTCTCTAAGGACACACAAATGGGGATCATCAAACTGCCAATCACAGATACGCTCCAATAACAAAGAACAAACGACCGTGCAAGCTAACACTCGACTAGGCTCTAAAGTATCCAACCTCACAAATCGATTGGCCAAATCCTGAACATCCAAAGCAAGCGGCCTCTCACCGAATGGAATATAAACAAGACGGACCATACTGGCTGACATCCTACTCAAAGCATCGGCCACGACATTGGCCTTTCCCGAGTGATATAAGATAGTGATATCATAATCCTTCAACAATCAAATCACCTCCTCTTCCTCAAATTCAACTCCTTTTGCTTGAACAAATACTGAAGACTCTTGTGATCAGTGAACACCTCACATGCCACGCCATACAGATAATGCCTCCAAATCTTCAATGCGTGAACAATGGCTGCCAACTCTAAATCATGCACCAGATAGTTCTTCTCATGAATCTACAACTGCCGCAAAGCATATGCAATGACCTTGCCATCCTGCATCAACACTGCACCAAGACCAATGCGAGATGCATCACAATAAACGGTATAAGGCCATGAACCCGTGGGTAAAACTAACACCGGTGTCGTAGCCAGAGCTGTCTTGAGCCTATAAAAGCTTGCCTCACACTCGTACGGCCATCTGAACTGGGCACCCTTCTGGGTCAACCTGGTCATCGGGGCTGCGATAGATGAGAACCCCTCCATGAACCGACGATAGTATCCTGCCAATCCCAAGAAACTCCGAATCTCTGTAGCTGATGCTGGTCTAGGCCAGTTCTTGACTGCCTCAATCTTCTTTGGGTCAACCTGAATACCCTCTGCTAATACGACATGACCCAAGAATGCAACTGAACTCAACCAGAACTCACACTTCGAAAACTTTGCATATAGCTGACTATCCTTCAGAGTCTGAAGAACCACTCTGATATGTTGCTCGTGCTCTTCCTAGCTACGGGAATATATCAGAATATCATCAATGATGACTATCACGAATGAGTCCAAATAAGGCTTGAACACTCGGTTCATCAAATCCATAAAAGCTGTTGGGGCATTTGTCAACCCGAATGACATAACCAAAAACTCATAATGCCCATACCGAGTGCGAAATGCTGTCTTAGGGACATCAAATGCCCTAATCTTCAACTGATCGTAGCCAGATCTCAAGTCAATCTTTGAAAATACCTTGGCACCCTGAAGTTGATCGAACAAATCATCAATCCTCGGTAGTAGATACTTATTCTTGATTGTAACCTTGTTCAACTGCCGGTAATCAATGCATATTCTCATCGAACCATCTTTTTTCTTAACGAACAACATTGACACTCCCCAAGGTGAAACACTGGATCTAATGAAACCCTTCTCAAGCAAGTCCTGCAACTGCTCCTTCAACTCTTTCAACCAGGCGGGACCATACGGTATGGCGGGATAGAAATGGGTTGGGTGCCCGTGGCCAAATCAATGAAAAAGTTAATATCCCTGTCGGGTGGCATACCCGGTCGGTCTGAAGGGAAAACATCAGAAAACTCATGAACAACGAGCACGGAATCAATAAAAGGGATCTCAACACTAGAATCATGAACATATGCCAAATAGGCCAAACATCCCTTCACGACCATACGCCGAGCCTTCACATACAAAATAACACTGCGGGTAGAATGACCAGGAGTCCCTCTCCACTTTAAACGGGGAAAATCCAGTAAGGCTAAGGTCACAGTCTTGGCATGACAGTCCAAGATAGCGTGGTAAGGTGATAACCAATCCATCCCCAATATAACATCAAAATCGACCATGTCTAGAAGCAACAAATCCACGTGAGTCTCAATAACCCCAATCACCACAATACAAAAACGATGGACTCGATTGACCACAATAGAATCACCCACCAGTGTAGACACATAAACATGAATACTCAATGAATCACTAGGCATGACCAGGTACGGTGCAAAATAAGATGACACATACGAATACGTAGACCCTGGATCAAATAGCACTGAAACATCTCTATCACAAACCAGAATGGTACCTGTAATGACTGCATCTGAAGCCTCAGCCTCAAGCCTAGCTAGAAGGGCATAACATCGGGGCTGGGGCCCACCACCCTAAACTACCTCTCTGGGACGGCATGCTGCTGGCTGGCCTCCACCTCCAGGACCTCTACCTCCACCTCTAGCACCTCTACCCCCACCTCTAATTGGCTGGACGGGCTGTGGAACACCTGGTGCCTGTACCATAGCACGAGAACCCTGATGCTGAGAGCTACCCGGTGCTCGAGGGAAAAACCTGGTAATGTGACCCGGATCACCACAAGTGTAACAAGCCCTCGGCTACTGAGACTATTGGCCTTGTCGACCTGAATGACCACCTCAAAAACTCTGAAGTGGCGGTGCGCTGATAGGAGCTGGTGGTGCACTGTAAGGATGCTGATCAGAATAATGTGTCTGAGAACCACGACCACCTGAAGTACCATGTGAGACCTAGAAAGCTGACTGAAAGGGCCTAGGAGGATGGCCTCTACCATATGAATCTCTACCTCTAGACGAGGTATCATTGAATTTGCCTGAATAACGGGGCCTCTTATCCGACCCATGACCACCTCCCTATGACAGAACCATCTCAACTCTGCGGGCCACATTGACCGCCTCCTGAAAGGTGATCTATCTCCCGGCCTCCTTGGCCATCTGAAAACGAATCGACTGAATAAGACCATTAATAAACATCCTCACCCTTGCTCTCTCGGTGTGAAGTATGAAAAGAGCATGGCGAGCTAGATCGATGAACCTGGTGTTATACTGGGTGACCAACATGGAACCCTACTGGAGCGATCAAACTGCCTCCGATAGGCCTCTCTCTGAATAACGGGGAGAAACATCTCCAGAAACAATACTGTAAACTGCTCCCATGTCAAAGATGGCGACCCGGCTGGCCTGGCTAAGCAATAGTCCCTCCACCAAGTCTTGGAGGATCCCGACAGACGAAAGGCAGCAAAATCAACTCCATTGGTCTCAACGATCCCCATGTTCCGAAGAACCTCGTGACAACTATCCAAATAATCCTAGGGATACTCAGTAGATGTACAGCTGAATGTAGAAGTGAATAGCTTGGTGAACCTATCCATCCTCCACAAAGCATCAGCGGACATAGCCACTCCATCATTGGTTTGAGCTACTACACCCGGCTGAACTGCTCCAGCAGGCTGAACCGTTGGAATCTAAATCTGAGGAGCCACCTGCTCCGGAGTGCGAGTAGCAAGAGTCTGAGCCCCTCCTCTAGCCTGAGAAGTGGCTGGTGCTACAAGAAGCAAACCTGCTCGGGTGACACTCTCTATTAGGCCCAACAATCGGACCAGAGCGTCCTGAAGAACTGGGGTGGCAATGAACTCCTCTGGGACCTGAGCTGGGCCCACGAAACTGCTGGGCCGGAACCTCCTCCTCAAAATCAACCTGAGGCTCTGCCACTGGTGTTGTTGCTCGGGGCTGAGCTCTGCCCCTACCTCGACCTTGGCCTCGCCCTCTGCCCCTAGTGAAAGTTGATGTTGGGGGCTCGGGCTACTGAGCGGTAGATGAGGAAGCGCGTGTTCTTGCCATCTTCAAAAGAATAGAGTATAAATCCAATTAGAATTGAGAAACATATCTACATGACAAGAAAGAACAAATGTGAAATTTTTCCTAACTCTGTAGCCTCTGGGGGATAAATATGGACGTCTCTGTACCGATCCCTTAGACTCTACTAAGCTTGTCTGTGAACTGTGAGACCTATGTAACCTAGAGCTCTTATACCAACTTGTCACGACCTGGATTTTCCCCACTCGGGAGTCGTAATGGCGCCTACTAATGAGAGCTAGGCAAGTCAACCCTTAACTACCTTTTTCATTAACAATTTTTTTTCCAATTACCAGCGATAACATGAAAACAACATAATTAAATAAATAAGCGAAAGTCAACAATTTTTATAACTCAAGACTACGTCTCTTACAACATTTAAAACCTCAATACCCAAAACCTGGTGTCATAGACTATTTAAGAGTCACTACAAACAGGGCCTGAAGAAAATACAATAAACTATTTCTGAACGAAATAAAATGAAATAGGGAATAGAGATAGAGGGAGACGCCAGGGCCCGCGAACGCCTGCAGGTCCACCTTGGGTCTCCGGGTGGACTGAAGGAAGCCCTCCAACTATTGTCCGTAAGTTGCTCCGGGATCTGCACACAGTACAGAGTGTAGTATCAGCACAACCAACCCCATGTGTTGGTAAGTGTCTAGCCTAACCTCGGCGAAGTAGTGATGAGGCAAGGACCAGACTACCAAATAAACCTGTGCAATTTAATATACAACAGAAAGGAAAAAGCAGAAATAACTAGTAAATGTGGGAAGGGGAAACATGATGTGGGGGAAATAACTGTTCCGAATAGAAAGCATCAGGTATGGAAATTAACAACATAACTAGAATATCATCAAGAATCAGAAATCAACAATTTGCACGACATCATCCTTCGTGCTTTTACTCTCGTTCTCACCAAATCAATCATATAATAACAACGTGCACGACATCACCCTTCGTGCTTTTACTCTCATCCTCACCAAACAATATTTTATAACAAAAGTGTACACGGCATCACCCTTCGTGCTTTTACTCTCTTTCGTCACCATATAGTCAATGATAATCTGTACGGAATGGCACATCGTACGACACGACATCACCCTTCGTGCTTTACACTATTTCCTCACCATAGCAAACAATGCACGACATCACCCTTCGTGCTTTAACACTCTTCCTCACCCAAACAACAATCACAAACAAAGGGGCAAGGGAGTTAACAAATAACAATAAAAATCCTAGAAAAGGAACACAATTAAATAGTTAAATCCCGGCATGGGAACAATATCAATAATCTTAGCATCCCGGCAAGGGAGATAATCAACAAAGAAACAAACATTCGGGCAAGGGAACAATTTAATAACTCTTTCTCTTTCACTTTTACTTCATAACTCACTTTACCATTTGAGCCAATGCTCCAAAGGGTTCAATCATCTCATATACTTTCACACTTTGTAATATAACTCGAGTCAATGCTCCTCGAAGATCAAAAGTCATAATTTCTTTCACAAGCTTTTCACAACATAAAGAAATCATCACTAAGGCATGAAAGACACAACAATAATAACAACAACAACAACAACGACCCAGTATAATCCCACAAGTGGCGTTTGGGGAGGGTAATATGTACGCAGACCTTACCCCTACCCCGAAGGGTAGAGAGGCTGTTTCCAGGAGACCCTCGGCTCAAAAAAAGCAACAGGAGCCGATATATTAGTACCATAAAAATGCATAATAAAATAACAGCAATATAAGAGATATGAAATACAGAATACGAAATACGAAATAGATGGCTGGTATAGTAAAACTAGCAGGTAGACATAAACGTATAGATACTCGTCACCATGCCTATACGTCGTACTCAACAATTATCACATAGCAAATAGGACTCAACTCCTAATCCCGCAAGATAAGGTTAGACCAAACACTTACCTCAAACTTCCACGGCTAATTCAATTCTCAATTACCGCTTTTCCTCTTGAATTCATCTCCAAATCGATTGTATCTATACACAAATGACTTCATAACATCAATAAATGCTAAACAATTCGAATCCAATACCTAATTATAGCTTCCCAAGTATTCTTCCCAAAATTCCAAAAATCGACCCCGGGCCCGCTTGGTCAAAACACTAGGTTCGAACAAAAATCCGATAACCCATTCATCCATGATCCCGAATAATTATTTCCAGAATTTAATCCCAAAACGAGGTCTAAATCACAATTTATTAAAACTCCCTAACTCTACCCAATTCCCTAATTTCTACCTCTAATTACATATTTTAGGCCTAGAAATTCAATAGATGTTGATGAAAATGGAAGGAAATAAGTTAAAGATTACTAACCCAAGAGTTTATGATGAAAGGATGCTTCAAAAGTCGTCCTAGAACTTTGGAGAAGAAAGAGTTTGTGAAATTTTGGTGAAATCCCGTAATGGGTTCTGTTTTAGGATTTTAAAATAACTGGGCAAAATCCTTCTTTGCGTTCGCGATAAGCTCAACGCGTTCGTGATGAGTCAGGTCTGAAGACCTTCACATTCGCAACACTAAGCTCGCGTTCGCGATGCTTTAGCACCTCAAACCCTCGCGTTCGCATGCCAGTGGCCGCGTTCGCGTAGAACAAACTAGTGGCCCCTCCCCTGAACCCTACGCGTTTGCGCGTGGAAGGACGCATTCGCGAAGGGTCTCCCCCCTGAGCTTTGCATTCGCGTCTCAACCTCCGCGTTCGCGAAGAAGAAACTGGGCACCTGGGATCTTTGCCTTACGCGTTCGCGAGTGAGACCACGCGAACGCGAAGAACAAAATCCCTGGTTACAACAACAGAAAATCTGCAACACTTCTAAAGCCAAAAACCATTCCGAAACACCTCCGAAACACTCCCGAGCCCTCAGGGCTCCTAACCAAACACAAGCACTAACTCAACAACATCATACGAACTTTTCCGTTTGATCAAATCGCATAAATAACCTCAAAATCAATGAATCAAACCTCAAAATCAAGATTTTTTCCTCAAACTTCATCAAGTTTCCAATTTAGAAATTTAAGTTCGAAACACGTCAAACGACGTCCGATTTCATCCAAATTTTATAGGAAGAACTTAAAACATATATAAGACCTATACCGGGCGCCGGAACCAAAATACGGGCCCGATACCATCGCTTTCTAATCAGATTTCATTTCCAATTTTCTTAAACATTTTCAGAAAATAATTTTACTTAAAAATTCATTTATCGGGCTTGGGACCTCGGAATTCGATTTCGGATATATGCCCACGTCCCATATTTTCCTACGGATCCTCCGGGGCCGTCAAATCATGGGTCCGGGTTCGTTTGCCCAAAATATTGACCAAAGTCAAACTTATTTATTTTAACATCAAAACTTAGCATTTTCCACAAAATTTCACATTTAATCTTTCCGGCTACGCGTCCGAACTACGCACGCAAATCGAGAAAACTCTAAATAAGGTTTTCAAGGCCTTGGAAGCACAAAATGGATAAAAAACAGGTGATGACCCCTTTGGGTCGTCACAATTATAGAATGCATGGTCCATTTCAAATTACTTTGGAAGCCCGCCCCTTTCTATGCTACTTTAGACCCACTATGAAATTATGAGGTCCTTCTAGTGTGACAACTGCTTATACAAATTTAACTAGAAGGCTTAATAGAAATTCTATGAGCTAAGTTTTCGAGCTTTTTCTAAGGATGGCACAAGTAGAGATAAGAATGGATAAATGTTATCAATCTAAAAAAAAAAAGATAAGAGCGGATAAACTAATATAGCACTGTACTCTATGTGCTATTATCATTAACTTCTAAAGTAGTGAGATTTCCTGTATTAGAAGTCTTAGGAGCAATTTCTGTAGTAGAACTTTAAGGAGCAAGCCAACATTTGATATCTTTTAAGGAAATATTGATTTGTCTTACAAGCCATGACCAAAAAATCTCAAGATAATTCACCTTAAAATATGATCTTTCTGTACGAAACATATATAGTTAGTTAATTCTACTTTGATTGGTACCAGTTTCAAAAAAAATTAATTCATCTTTGAAAATTCTTCACCTTAACAACCTCAAATAATTTTGCAATGCTGTTTATTTTGTTGTTGATGATGCTTTTCAAATAGTATTTACTAGCATCTTGAGTCTTCTTTGGCCTATTGGTTCCTTTCACAATCTACCGTGGTCTTTATGGAAATTATTGTATTTTAAAATTGACCATATAAATAGTAAGTTTTGACATGTATTATTTTGCACTCTATGGAATGTACTTTGCTGGATACCATTCTTCGACCAAGATGATAACTTGATGATGATTTTCAGTTGTAAGAAAAAATAAAATCTTCTCCACCTGGAGGAAGTTGTTGTGCTTTACAGGATAGCATCTCTGAGCAACTTACTCCTATCAACCTTTTTTGAGTGTTTTCCTGTGAAACCTCATTAATGGAGCAACTAAGAAGAGAGATGT
Organism: Nicotiana tabacum; assembly: GCF_000715075.1. Lineage (NCBI taxonomy): Eukaryota > Viridiplantae > Streptophyta > Magnoliopsida > Solanales > Solanaceae > Nicotiana > Nicotiana tabacum. The sequence continues at coordinate 125,727,489 of NC_134082.1, forward strand.
ATAACAGAATGCAAGAAATTTCTTCGATCTGGCTCTTGTTAGCTGTAGGTTTACAACATACTAGGTTATTTCTATCTTTCTCTGAAGATAACATTCTTTTGTTCTTTTTTCTACTCATCTTTGACATTAAGCTCTGAAAATTGAGGTGTCTCAGCTTGCAATATATTCATTTTGACATTTGCTGGTGGTAACGCTTTGAGGAGCAATAAATTTTTTTAAATTAATCTTACAAACAAATTACCAATGCATTACTAATAAGATACAGTTATCTATTATTTTAGTATCTTTATATCTACTGAATTTTGTATCAGTTTAAATGCTTAACATGACAATCATTTAGCAGCTGCGAATATGAGAATGTAATATTTTTCACGTTTATAGTGTTTGTTCAACTCCTGTAGAACATTCCTGTCTGGTTTGTCGTGTTTGTTCAACTTCTGTTGAATTATTTAACTATATGTTGCACCAATATTAGTCCATAATATTACGATCACCAATCTTTATTAGAAAGAAATACAACAACATCACTTAATCCGTAAAGGCTAAAATTAAAAAAAATTAGCATAATTATTCCAGGTTTAAAGTATTATACAACAACAAACCCAATGTGCTCCCACAAATGGGGTCTAGGGAGGATAGTATGCATGCATCCTTACCTCTACCTTATGAAGTTAGAGAGAATATTTTCGATATACCTTTGGCTCACGAAAAGCATATATTTAATATTATCCGTTAAAAAAATTTCCATTATTTGAAGGGTCTTGAATGCTCAAGTGACTGGCTTTCTCATTGGAGGGAAAGACTACAAGATCTTTGACCAAGAGACTAAATCTGTTGAAGGGACCTTGAGGCTTGCATGTTGAATCATGCCAAAAGCATTTTCTATGACCTGTTGTACCAAACAACCTAAATAAAAATATGTTTGCATGTAAGTGTCATACTTAGAATTACATGTTTGTTTTTTCTCTTACATATCGTCTAGGTTCCCAACAATCGAACTCTTAAATGTTCAGATTGGGTAGGGGAAGAATGCCTCTCAATGACTACCATCCTGTTATGAGATTGGAGAATCAAATGCCGCTTATGTAGGGCAAGGTGGTTTAAATTTAAAGTAGTGAAGTCTTGAGTTGGAAAGAATCAGAATTAGAACTCTTTGTCCCAAAAATAGTAGATGAATTATTAGAAGACTTCATTAATGTCGAGCACCAAGTAGTGTTTATAGTTGTATTGTTGAATTAATTTGAGTGGTCACATATTTTTCTTTTATCCGGTGGAGAGGATACATTGCAAATACGTTCCACCTGAAGACATTCGGCCTAAATGTATGATTCTAGGAAACATCCAATAGTTGTGCCTTCACATCAGCATCGCTTTAGTAAGACCCTTTTTTTTGGATTCATATAGGTTATGTTAATGTTGTCATGTATTAGAAAATTTATTCAAAGGTAGCCAAAAGAAAGCACCAATTACTTTTTTGCAGTTTATTTCTTGAGTTTAGAATATGACCAAGATTCTTATTCCTATCGTGACTTCTTTTGTTGTTCTTGATATAATCAAGTCAAAAGAGTCCTACTAATCTTTTGAATTGTGGTAAATATAACTTGTATAAGTTTGTTTCATCTGTTCAAATGTGGGTAACTGAGGTAAAAAATTAAATTCTCTAATATTTATACTTTGTGGCTTGAAGCTAGTGCTATTATGTTAGAAAACTGAAAGTCGTAAAGAAATGAAAAGTAAGACCTTACTGTGAAGTGGCAACATATTCTTTCAATGTGAAGTGAATGCAGAATTATGGAATATATTCCTGAAATATTTAGTTTGAAATAGACAACGCTATAATCAAGAAAGAGTTCATAGAAAAAGAAGGTAAAAATGTTAGGTGTTACAAAGCAAAGCAAAGTTAGTCAGTATGATTATATACAAGTGTCTAACATTGTTGTCTTTCTGGTACAAGAACGATTATATTAGGGATGCTATTAATATGCTAGATTTTATTAGCAAGCTTCAAAATTAGAAATGAATGTGGTTACTTTTGTTTGTAATATCACAATATGTACTTAGTGTTGTTATTTAATAAAATTAGTTTTATTCTTTAAACATGATTCTTTTAATATATTGTTTAATATCTTTCTTTCTCTTCTCTGTTTCAGTTCGTGCTCTTTTTTTTTTGTTCTTCAGTCCTTCCAGAGCAGTCTTTCTTGGTTACTCAGAGGTACAATTTTACTTTTTTAAAATATTATCCGAGGATATGTCAGGCCTTTCACAATACTTAATGCAAAGTGGCATTAACCCTGTAACTGAGTAGACATGTATTGGCCATTTTCTTGGTCTTTGTTCGTTATCTTTTCCCGTCTTCCATAGTATTTCATCTTCCTCTGTTCAGATTTTGCTGATTTATGCATTTCAATAAAAAAAATATTGCATGCCCATAGGGCTATGCTAATGTTCTTGGTGCTTTGAATCCAGAACTGTTAGAGCGAACGAGTCTCTTTCAGTTTGTCTCTTCAGTCGGTGGCGACTGGGCTATTCAAAGCTTAAAGTTATTATCTTTCGTTTACCTGTTGTTGCTCGACTTTTCTTGGTTAACATATGATGCTACCCTTAACTATTGATGTTATTGAAGTAGTATGCTTAAGTTTTGGCTTATTTAGAAGATCCAAATTATTTCTATTTTTTTAATGGTTTCTCTGTTACTATGGTTTCTTTCATTATAGTTCTACTCTAATTTTTCCCGGTCATTCAGATGACTATTGGATGAATTGAGTAGTTTTTTTGGTCCTTCGATGCATTTCTTAGGGACTCTGATGAAATGTGGGATGAATTTTTGTTGAAAGCTAATACTATACAAGTTGTGCCATGAATTGTTATTTGAATGTAATTTTCACAAATAAATCTAATATTGGAATTGAGATTATGTACTCTAATGTCACGACCCCATACCGGCCCGGTCGTAATAGCGCCTCTCGTGAAGACAAGGCCAGCCGACACAACACTCACATTAACCCTTTAATCATTAAGATTCATCTTTTAAACCTTTAATTAGAACAATGTTTCATAATATATGTCTGAAAGAACAGTGCGAAATTAATATACAAGCCCGACATCAGGGTGTCACTAGTCATGAGCATCTACCAAGTTCTGAATACAACAAAAATAGTCAAAAGTGTACTAAGTACAGTAATGAAAATAAGAGGAAGAAAGCAGTGTTGCGAACGTCGTGCAACCACCTTGCTAACTTCATTGACTCCGTGTCTAAGCAATCAACACGCGCTACCGGGTTCCTAAATACCTGAATCTGCACATGAGGTGCAGGGAGTAATGTGAGTACTCCAACCCAGTAAGTAATAAAAGTAAATAAAGACTGAGTAGTATGAAACAATGAATCAACATTTATGATAAACTCAATAAGCACAACGGCCTTCCAAATCAGAATACGAGTCGATCATCTCATTTAAAATCCAGCCTTTTGGTAAAAATCATTTGAAAATACTTTCCGACAGTTTCAGTAGGGGTTCAATGCCATTTATAATAAAAGATATGAAAACCATAATCGTCCTCTCAGGCAAAACATAGTTCGTAAAATAGCCCCTCGGGCAAAACAGTAATCATAAACACCTCAAAATTTGAAAATTTCAGTGGAAATAACTGATGTCAAATCAGTGATCAAATTCTGAACATCTCATAAACCCCAGCATAAATAAAAGTTATTTTTAAAATATTTGTTCAACACTTCGACAGAGGTTCAATATAAAGATAAGTGAAAACAGTCAACAAAATCAACGTATTCGATAGAAACTCATTCTTAAGAGGAGTGAAAAATCAATAAGTTCATAAATAGGCCCTTCAGGCAAGTATCACTCATGTTCATGTATATATCTATCGCCCCCTCGGGCTAGCCTCTCAGTCATTCATGACTCAACTCTTACCAATCAGCGCTCACACTCAGCACTCATGCTCAATAGGTACCATATAGTATTCGTTGTGGCGCGCAACCCGCCTCATATATCTCGTCGACGGCGCTCACTGGGGGTGTGCAGACTCCGGAGGGCCTCTTACAGCCCAAGCGCTATATCGATGCGGCTTGCAGCCCAATCCAACATATCACTACGGCGTGCAGCCCGATTCATTTAAGTATCGCTGCGGCGTGCAACCCGATCCATACACATATATATACATTGATGCGGCGTGCAACCCGATCCATAGATATATAATCCTCACAACTAGGCCCTCGGCCTCTCTCAGTCATTAACCTCACCATAAGACTCTCAGTCTACCTCAGTCATCAATCTCATGATCACTCGAACCATCAGTAAAATAGGGAACTCGGCCCAAAACAATTTCCACATTTTTAAGAATATAGTGGTAAAGCCAGATTTGTAAGAATATAGTGATAAAGCCAGATTTGAGCAATAAACAGGTAAAACATGACTGAACATATGCTTTCAAACAAATAGAGTAAGGAAAGATAGTAAAAATACCCCTAAGGGTTTCAACAAGTCGGCACAAGGCCCCAAACATGGCATACAACCCAAAGTATAATAACATCAAAAAGTTAACTATCAAATACGCATTAAAATAGTGGTTCAGGATGGACTAGGTTACAATCCCCAGTGGTGCTCTAGCCCACGCTCGTCATGCAGTGTGTAAGTCACCTCAAAGTAGCACAACGATGTATAATCTGGGGTTTCAAACCCTTAGAACAACATTTACAATCATTACTTACCTCGAACCGGCGAAATCTCTAGCTCGCGATGCCTTTGCCCCTCTAATCGGCCTCCACGCGCGTCGAATCTATCCAAAATCAGAACGAATACATCACAATATGCTAAGGGAGCAAAGCCCAAGCGAAAATAATCAATAACGGGCACAAATCCCGAAATTACCAAACCTGAGCGCCGGGCCCACTTCTCGAAACTCAAAATTTTTATATCAACAGGTTCCTTATCCTTCCACGAGTTCATACATATCAAAAGTTCTCAAATCCGACCTCAAATGGTCCATCAAATCCCAATTTAACAGTTTCAAAATCCCAAGCCCTAGGTCATCCATTTTTAGCCTAATTCCATGAATTTCTAGGTAAATTTCACAATAGAATCACGTTTTAGGTTCAAAAATCTTACCTTCAATCAATTCTCCATGAATCCCTCTTCAATTTCCCTCAAAGAGATCTCAAAATACTCAGCTATGGAGGAATAATGGCTCAAAATCGCGGATGAAATGTTTTATAAACTTTCTGCCCAGCTCTGAACTTCCTTCATCGCGATCGCGGCCCAAGCCTCGCGATCGCGAAGAGCAAAAATTCCAAGACTCCCAAATGCACTATGCGAACGCGATACCTATTATGTGAACGCGATGCCTTACTTTCCAGACATACGTGAATGCCAACCAGATGATGCGAAAGCAAAGAACAAATCCACTGGACCCCCAAAGACATATACGCGAACACGAAGAACAAGGTCAAGGCCCTCCACGAACGCAAGACCTCAAACGCGAACGCGAAGGCCGAACTCAGGCCAACTCACATTCCTTCTACGCGATTGCGATGGATCTCACGCAATCGCGACGGCTAAAATCATCTGCAACGACTATTGAAATTTCTGCAACTTCTCAACATAGCAAATGGTCCGATTGACCACCCGAAACTCACCCGAGGCCCCCGGGACCCCAACCAAAAGTACCAACACATCCTGAAACCTCATTCAAACTTGTTCCAATCATCAAAACACCTCAAACAACACCAAATCCATCAATTCACATCAAATTCAAGCCTAAGTTTTCTAAAGACTTCTGAAATACGCTTTCGATCAAAAACCCAACCAAACCACGTCCGAATGACTTGAAATTTTGCACACACATCACAAATGACATAACAAACCTACAACAACTCTCAGAATTCCATTCCAACCCTCGGATCGAAATCTCACCTATCAACCGAAATTCGCCAAAATACTAATTTCGCCAATTCAAGCCTAATACACCGGACCTCCAAAATCAATTACGATCATGCTCGTAAGTCATAAATCACCCAACAAAGCTAACTAAATCATAAAAATTTCGATCCGAGCTCATATATAAATAAGTTAACTCTTGGTCAAACCTTTCAATTGAGACTGTTCTTTCAAATTCATACTGATTTTCGTGAAAACTAATATCAACGATTTACATCAGTCATAACACAACATACGGGGCAAGTCATGCCCGAGAACTGGCGATCAAAGTGCAAAAGCTCAAAACGACCGGTCAGGTCGTTACATCCTCCCCCACTTAAACACACATTCGTCCTCGAACATATCCAGAGCTGTTCTAAAAGCCAACCCGTGGCTGAAAATCTTTACCATTCATATACTCGGGGGTTATCCCATGTCACCCTATCTCATATAGGTCTGATAACATATTGCAACTGAAATTACACAATTCAGTCTGGCCCCTAAGCCATAGAACCACATTTCCACTTCTGAAACCATCAATATGATTAAAACCTCAAACCTATACTCTGAATAGACCCGAACCAGTTGTAATAACCCATGCCTGCAACCTCGGGAGCAATCCCATGATATACCACATAACTCAAACACTCGTAGTGATAACTTCTATTCACAGCAGCTGCACACAACAACCGAATATCGGTAGCAAACCTCTTATTAACTAAAGTCTCATTCCAACACTTCCATATACTGCCAATGATAACTAAACCACACAGTAAGCCATAACCATTCGTTAGATCAACCATTCATGAAGCCACTTCTCCTTTGGCAAAAACCATGGCAATTTCTGAGCCGAATCTCGATATTATCCTTCCAACATGCTGAAATTGAATTCGTTCGTATTCATTAATGATACCAACGATCTCCCTAGATTACCAATAAGCTCTATAACAACCGAATCAACACATCCCTCGCCTACAGCAACTCGAAGTCATAAAGCCGTCTCGATGCTGGACACAAATCCACATAGGTCTACCAATGAACCACACATCAACTCTAGTTACCCACAACAGATAAATAATCCTTCGAAGGTTCACAATGACTGAATCATAGCACACACTAACATCTGACTAACTACCCACATTTTCCATCCACAACCACGAGCTAACCTGTGTATGAGAACTTCCAGTCTCCAAATCCATAAAACACACGAAGTACCATATCTGATCCCAATTTCGCCACTCGCATATATAACTCACCTCTAGTACTCAATCATTCCACGAGAGATACTCTAAGATTCCTCTGTGCTGCCAAGCAAACTCGAATATCAGCAGCCGATCTGACAAGAAGTGCTGCAATACTACCGGATTACCATCAACTTAATCATATTACCTCCCTCTGAATCATATACCCTCGTCCAATTACCTCATTTAGCATTACCTTTTCCTTAATCACCTAAAGATCATTTCTCAAATCATCTGAAGCTCATTTCTTCAATTTATCTGAACTACCCGTGCTGCCTAGGAATTTATGACCTTCCTTTAAAATCTGAACCGTGACCTTACACATACCAATCTCACTCCTACACAACATATCGTATAAACTGTACCATTCTAGGATAACCACAAGAACCTTGTATCTCTTCCGAGCTACAAGCAACTATGTACTCAACCAACCAAGAACTTACCATTGTTCCCATCTAGAAGAAAATCACTATACATATCATGCTCCTCATGCCCATAGAAAATTTCAAACCGAGGTCGAAACTATCAAGAACTCTCCGAGTTCCCCTTGCACAACTAGACCTGCCAGGACTGAATACTTCTAAGTCAACCGAGCTACGCAGATCACTAAAACCCAAGAGAATTGCCGAGAAACACTTGTAGAAACTCGTTACCTCGCAAGCATCCAAAGAACTAATTGTATCCTTACTATACCAACTCGGCCTAATACCAAGCTATCCTATCTATCCGAATTTTCCTTCTGATGTACCTTCAACTTGGTACTCATTCTTGCTATAACATCATAATTCCTCAACCCATACATACCACACGGGGCCCAAGCATAAAGCCACACCGTCTAAGGCTCATAAGACGCTGAATACTTCCTTAGATATTCCTACGAGCACCATGATCAAGGTACTTTGCTCTGAAGTGACTTCCTGCGAATCTAAATCTGTTACCTTTACCTTCCTAGTACTAATACATAGAATCTCATAATTTATAAAGAAAATACCACAAGTCTCGACATTTTCCAATGAAAACTCAGTTTCTAACCACATATACAACTTTAAAATACCCAATTATTATATGTAAAATCTTGAACACATTAGAACCATTCTCGAGAGTCATTCACTCTATTCAAACTGCAATTAGCATGATCAAATAAACAGAACCACCTGTGCCTCAATAGCACTCCGACACCGCAGGGCGTAACCTCGTCCGAGAACAACCAAACCACTTCCTGCTCTATGCACCGAGCATCCATTATTACAACAGCTCAAGGCACTCTAAGATTCCCATGCACCTATGAAGCATGACATAACCTCTGTCAAAATTTTTCCTTTACTCGAGACATCCTCGGTCTCAGTCTCCGTAAGCCATAGTTGATTCACCAGTGCGCCTCAACTGGAACCAACATAGCACATAACCGTGCAATCAACAAATCAATAGCAAACTCCCCCACTTGGCTCGAAGCCATAGATCAAAACACACTCAATATCTCGTAACACATATGTTCTATTGATGCCATAATACCATAGTGAGATTAAACTCAAATCCTTTGTAAGCTTGCAAAAACACAGATCATCTAATACTTTAACTCTTCTGCCAATCTCGCATTTACTCTCATAACAATTAAACCCACTCTCTTAAGCGATCCAAATTAAAATCACACATATGTTTCACTTGTAAATAAGATCTTCTAACAGACAGCATAATGATCGCACAACTTTCAAACAGTTCGCAGGTGATAACCCACCTGATTTGAGTCAAACTAACATTCCCATATACCTTCCATCGTCACAAACCGTATGCAGTTACTTAGTCTTCTTAAGTCTGAACTCATACCGCAACATGAAATTTTACTTCACTCTCAACTGGGAAACATTGAAAGATTCTTCATATGCCCATAACTCGGGGCTACACCTCGAACCAAGATGGAATTAAAACACCTAATAGTTCTTCTATCCTGCAGCAGACCTTCCTCGTCACTTCCAAGTCATATAGATACATCTCGCAGTACTAATATACTCATCACATAGTTATCCAACCGTCACTCCCACTAATAGGGACGATACCGAACATATAAGTTCAAAGCACTTGCTCACACAATCAGCACCTCGGTGCTCAAGCCATAGGCAAAGATCCGGCCTCAAGCCCTCCAGACTGGCCCCACACATCAAACTCACAAAGATCACATCTTGCCCCTCGATCAGGGAATCATAAGCCATCAAGGCACATCTGATACTGAGCGCTCATGCGCGCATAAGAACACGTGGAAAGAATTCAAAGAGTTACTTTTCAAGCTGAACCAAGGACGCATGATAAGAATTCCAAGAACGTGAAGTTTTTCCTAAAGGTTCTGCAGCCTCTCGAAGATAAATACAAACGTCTCCGTACCAATCCACGAGACTCTACTAAACCTGCTCATGACTCGCGAAACCTATGTAACCTAGGCTATGATACCAACTTGTCACGACCCTAAACCGGCCCGGTCGTGATGGCACCTCTCGTGAAGACAAGGCCAACTGACACAACACTCACATTAACCCTTTAATCATTAAGAGTCATCTTTTAAACCTTTAATTAGAACAATGTTTCATAATATACGTCTGAAAGAATAGTACAAAATTAATATACAAGTCCGACATCAGGGTGTCACTAGTCATGAGCATCTACCAAGTTCTGAATACAACAAAAATAGTCAAACGTGTACCTAAGTACAGTAATGAAAATAAGAGGAAGAAAGCAGTGTTGCAAACGTCATGCAACCACCTTGCTAACTTCATTGACTCCGTGTCTAAGCAATCAACACCTGCTACCGGGTTCCGAAATACCTGAATCTGCACACGAGGTGCAGGGAGTAATGTGAGTACTCCAACCCAATAAGTAATAAAAGTAAATAAAGACTGAACATTATGAAATAATGAATCTATATTTGTGATAAACTCAATAAGCACAACAGGCTTCCAAATCAAAATACTAGTCGATCGTCTCATTTAAAATCCATCCTTTTGGTAAAAATCATTTGAAAATGCTTTCCGACAGTTTCAGTAGGGGTTCAATACCATTTATAATTAAAGAGATGAAAACCACAATCGGCCTCTCGGGCAAAACATAGTTCGTAAAACAGCCCCTCGAGCAAAATAGTAATCATAAACACCTCAAAATTTGAAAATTTCAGTAGAAATAACCGATGTCAAATCAGTGATCAAATTCTGAACATCTCATAAACCCCAGCTTAAATGAAAGTTGTTTCTAAAACATTTGTTCAACACTTCGACAGAGGCTCAATATAAAGATGAGTGAAAACAGTCAACAAATAAATGTATTCGATAGAAACTCATTCTTAAGAGGAGTGAAAAATCAATAAGTTCATAAACAGGCCCTTCAAGCAAGTATCACTCATGTTCATGTATATATCTATCGCCCCCTCAGGCTAGCCTCTCAGTCACTCATGACTCAACTCTTACCAATCAGCGCTCACACTCAGCTCTCACGCTCAATAGGTACCATATAGTAACCGTTGCGGTGTACAGCCCGATCCATATATCTCGTCGACGGCGCTCACTGGGTGTGTGCAGACTCCGGAGGGGCTCCTATAGCCCAAGCGCTACACCGCTGTGGCATGCAGCCCGATCCAACATATCACTGCGGCGTGCAGCCCGATCCATATAAGTATCGCTGCAGCGCGCAGCCCGATCCATATACATATATAAATATTGATGCGGCGTGCAACCCGACCCATAGATATTTAATCCTCACAACTAGGCCCTTGGCCTCTCTTAGTCATTAACCTCACCATCAGACTCTCAGTCTATTCAGTCATCAATCTCACAATCAGACCCTCGGTCTATCTCAGTCATCATCTTACAATCACTCGGACCATCAGTATAATAGGGAACTCAGCCCAAAACAGTTTCCACATTTTTAAGAATATAGTGGTAAAGCCAGATTTGAGCAGTAAACAGGTAAAACATGACTGAACATATGCTTTCAAACAAATAGAGTGAGTAAAGATAGTAAAAATACCCCTAAGGGTTTCAACAAGTCGGCACAAGGCCCTAAACATGGCATACAATACAAAGTATAATAGCATCAAACAGTTAACTATCAAATACGCATTAAAATAGTCGTTCGGGATGGACTAGGTCACAATCCCCAGCGGTGCTCTACCCCACGCTCGTCATCTAGCGTGTAAGTCACCTCAAAGTAGCACAACGATGTGTAATCTGGGGTTTCAAACCCTCAGAACAGATTTACAATCAATACTCACCTCGAACCGGCAAAATCTCTAGCTCGCAATGTCTTTGCCCCTCAAATCGGCCTCCACGCGCGTCGAATCTATCCAAAAGTAAGAACAAATACATCACAATATGCTAAGGGAACAAAGCCCAAGCGAAAACAATCAATAATAGGCACAAATCCCGAAATTACCAAACCCGAGCCCCGGGCCCATTTCTCGAAACTCAGAAATTTTTACATCAACGGGTTCCTTATCTTTCCATGAGTTCATACATATCAAAAGTTCTCAAATCCGACCTCAAATAGTCCTTCAAATCCCAATTTAAAAGTTTCAAAATCCCATGCCTTAGTTCTTCCATTTTTAGCCTAATTCCATGAATTTCTAGGTAAATTTCACAATAGAATTATGTTTTAGGTTCAAAAATCTTACCTCCAATCAATTCTCCATGAATCCCTCTTCAATTTTCCCTCAAAGAGCTCTCAAAATACTCAGCTATAGAGGAATAATGGATCAAAATCGCGGATGAAATGTATTATAAACTTTCTGCCCAGCTCTGAACTTCCTTCATCGCGATCGTGGCCGAAGCCTCGCGATCGCGAAGAGCGAAAATTCCAAGACTCCAAATGCACTATGCGAACGCGATACCTACTATGCGAACGCGATGCCTTACTTTCCAGACCTACGGGAATGCGAACCGGATGATGCGAACGCGAAGAACAAATCCACTGGACCCCCAAAGACTTATACGCGAACGCGAACCACTACATGCAAACGCGAAGCACAAGGTCAAGGCCCTCCGCGAACGCGAGATCTCAAACGCGAACGCGAAGGCCGAACTCAGGCCAACCTACATTCCTTGTACGCGATCGCGATGGACCTCACGCGCGAAGGCTAAAATCATCTGCAACAGCTGTTGAAATTTCTGCAACTTCTCAACATAGCAAATGGTCCGATTGACCACCCGAAACTCACTCGAGGCCCCCGGGACCCCAACCAAAAGTACCAACACATCCTAAAACCTCATTCAAATTTGTTCAAAAACCTCTATTGGCATCGCCTCAATTTGCATGCGCAGTCCGGGAGCGTAGGCGGAAAGCCTAAATGTGAAAATCTGTGAAAAATGATAACTTTTGACTATAAAATGAATTAATTTGACTTCGATCGACGTTTTGGGTAAACGGACCCGGACCCAAAATTTGACGGCTCGGAGGGTCCGTAGTAAAATATGGGACTTGGGCGTATGCCTGGAATCGAATTTCGAGGTCCCAAGTCCGAGAAATGAATTTTCAAAGAAAATATCAAAACACCTCAAACAATACCAAATCCATCAATTCACATAGAATTCAAGCCTAAGTTTTCTAAAGACTTCCGAAATACGCTTTCGATCAAAAACCCAACCAAACAACGTCCGAATGGCCTGAAATTTTGCACGCACATCACAAATGACATAACGAAGCTATAACAACTCTCAGAATTCCATTCCGACCCTCGGTTCAAAATCTCACTTATCAACCAGAATTCGCCAAAATACTAATTTCGCCAATTCTAGCCTAATTCTACACCGGACCTCCAAAACCAATTCCGATCAAGCTCCTAAGTCATAAATCACCCAACAAAGCTAACCAAATCATAAAAATTCCAATCTGAGCTCATATACAAATAAGTCAACTCTTGGTCAAACCTTTCAACTGAGATTGTTCTTTTAAATTCATACCGATTTTCGTGAAAACCAAAATCAGTGATTTACATCAGTCATAATGCATCATACGGGGCAAGTCATGCCCGAGAACTGGCGATCAAAGTGCAAAAGCTCAAAACAACCGGTTGGGTCGTTATATTTAATAAGGTCTTTTCCATGCTTGAACTTAATTTTGATTTCGTTGCAGTTATGGTCTTGTAAAGAGTACTTAATTCCAGTTGACATTATTAGAATAGATGTCATATTTTTAGTTTTTGTTGTCAATATTTATATGTCATCGTAACATTTATAATGGTAATCTTTGAAGAAAAACAGTTTGGGCAGACCCAGGATAATGCAAAAGCTTAAACTTTTTGCTCTTTGTTATTTCCTTCAAAAAAAAATCTTTTACTCAGTGATTTGAGATAGTTTTTTAAAGGAAGAAGACAACAACAGCTGTTGCATTTTTTCCCGCATGAGGCAACTGTGTTTTTATTGCCTTTTTTTGGGACTGTTTTGAAGCTAGGTTGGTGGTCTGTTTAAAGGTGAAGCAGGTTGGTTTTAGACAAGATTCTCAGGTGTTTTCGGACAATTTTCATGATGTTTTTTGGGGTGGAGATAATGCTGGTTTTTGGTTGCGTTTTTCAGTCATTTTTGGAGTGAAGTTGGTGATGTTTTCGACTGCTTTCAGCTAAATTTTTTGACCTTTTCTGGGCTATTTGTGGGTAGTTTTTTGGACCAGTTTGATAGTGATTTATTCTGGTTCTTGGTTATTGATGGGTGACGTTTTTGGGGCGATTTTGGATTATTGAAGAGCTGTTTTAATGGGAGAAAATGGCTCAATTTGCTAGATTTTGAAAAGAAGTAATTTATGTTATTTCTTTGTCTTTAGCTATTGTGTATAGATGTTAAGAAAAGAAAGAAAACAAAATGACCTTTATGTGGCGGTTTCTATGGCTACCATGAGCCGATATTGAGATTGACTCCTCGAGAAGAAGAAGGCCGAGTGAAATAGAAGATTCTTGTGTTGTAATCCTCAATCCCGTTTTTAGAAGAGAAAACTTTCATAATATATTACACTTGCATGCATTAAGTATACTGGCATAATTTTTTGTATTCAACACAAGAAGTTAAAAAAGGAAAAAAAAATTACTCCTTTCTACTCTTTTTCATATAATTTTTTTTTGTTTTCATCTATCAAGATTTAGTTTGAGCAATTCCAATAGATTATTTAACCTATTTGCAGATCTTGTTATAAGAAGGAATGCGTTATATCTTCCGTTGTCCAAACATTGTTAAATTCACTGAAATTATTGATCTTATAGAATTAATTGAGTTAGATACTCATAAAAGGTTCTAATAGTATATTTGACATACTCCCTTATGTTTTACTCTCTTAAATTACTTTGCGTTTTTTCTTTTTTCAAATTGAATCTGTTAAAGATTCACGAAGGCTGCTACCATTTAAAAGTGTCCTGTTTTCTTCCATATTGACACCTTTACTTTGAAGATTCATGAAGGCTACTACCATTATGTCTATTGTTTTGCTTCTTTCTTTCAATTTATTTTTGGGAGGGATTCCACAAATGCCTCCCCGATCTCCATACATGCATCTCAAGCAAATTTTATCGCTAGAACATGTGTATTGTTGTCTTCTTGGATAAAATTTACTATACAAATTATCCTAACATCCTGTATTGGTTACTCTTTTTGAATGCAGTTACGTTCACTTTTGCGCCTGTTTTTTGGATGCGCATCTACTCAAAAAATGTTGCGGCGACATGAGGTTAGTATATTTGATGAAAAATCTAAATTCCAATTGCTTTTTTTGCAACTTAACTAAATACTTACTTCTGTACATTGTTTGACATAACTCTCTTAGGTATTAAAACCAACTAACTTTTTGAAAGACAAACAAATATCACGGTAAAATTTTTTCCTTGGCATTAAGAATCAAAAGTACACATGATCAAAGAAGTATACCACGTTAACCATCATTTTTGATGCAAGACACTGAATAAAATTTCCTTTTTACTCCTCCACTTCCTCACTGCACATTTTAAAATTAATTCAAATGCCAAAAAATAACTTTTATCTAATAGCATTGATCCCATAGCCAAGAAAGGTAGAAGTTTAGAGATATGATAAAGTCATTCTCCAATAAGTCTTCTGTTTGTAGGCGAAATGAACTTTGGATACTTTTATAAAAAAATAAAAAATTTAACTTTGGATGCCAATTGAATAGAAAATCTATAAATCTGTTGGAACCAAATTTTGTGCAAAAAGGCTTTCTTAGTTCCTCCAAGTCTATAGGGGCAAAAATGAGCAACTTTGGCTATATGCAGAAAGACCTTCTTAGTCCATATTTCACATCAAAACATAAGGAATGGAACCAAAGACATAGTTTGCTTGGCTATGTGATAACCTTTACATAGCCTACTTGGTTTTGTTAAAGCAAGCTTAACCGAATTATATTAGTGATAGAACCAAAGACATAGTCTGCTTGGCTATGTGCCAATCTTTACATAGCCTACTTGGTTTTGTTAAAGCAAGCTTAACCGAGCTATATTAGTGATATTGTTTACAGAGCATTGCATTTGCTGTCTTTGACTCTTTTTAGAACGCAGAGTTAAATAACGTTGGGCCCGCTAGCACGGGTTGCACCAACCTAGTATTGTATATATTTTAGGATTTTCGACATGTCTGCTTAGTATCATTTTAAAAAGCTTGAGGATAATTCAGTCATTTAGCATAGCTCTATATCTGGCCTTTTTTCCCAACTGCAAATACTACGTGTAGCTTATTGTTTTCTTTCTCAGCCACGACATCCTTTTCCCATCTCTAGTCCCAGTATCTTCTCCATCATTTTTTCCATGAATTCCAGAGCATTGTTCTCACTCTTTTCCTATTGTAGCCTCTAAAATCACATGAGTTTTCTTCGTTTGTCACTCGATTTTCCGTTGTTTGTCACTTTGAAAGCTTAATATATCAGCTTCAACATGTGGAAACTCGAAAGGGAGATGTTGAGGGTTTGGATGACCGACTTTCAAACCTCAATTTAGGATCCATTTAAGGTAATCGAGTAGTTCAACCATTAGTTTTTCTCCTCTGTTTCGTTACTTTTGTTGGTTCATATTTTACCTGTAACTATAGTCTATATTAATTGGGGTTTTACAATTTTGGCCTATGGTATAACATTTGAATCAGTTTTGATGGTATTTGTCAATTTTTGATTTTAGTAGTTGAAGCTTAATTTCTAGGTCCTTTTCGATGATGAATCCAAAGAGTAGGGCTTATGAATTAATTTGCTCTCTGCTATTTGGAACAGACCTAATTGATCAATCACCTTGTGCAGAGGAGCACACAGTTATGCGGCAAGTTCATCTTCATCATCACCTTCTGTTTATTTTTCTTCTTCCAATCACTAAGCCCTTTGCTAATGTTCAGATACGTTGGTCTCATTCTGATGCCTAATGGCCTTTGTACTTTAGGTACTCTCCTACCATATTTAAAATTTGGCAAATCTTATTATGGCATCTTTCAACTACAATTTTTTCCTTTCTTTCAGTTGCTTCTTGTTCTCTCGACCTTGAGATCAATACTTATTCTACTATTAAAAGAACTAAACCGATGAGTAACACAAGGAGGGATGAATCAATTTTGATTATAGCACACAACAAAATTATATTCGTTTAAATCAATAGGCTAAAAGGCAGGTCATTTGCCTCATTCCTTCTATGCATAATCATTAATTTTGTGCAAAAATATTTTCTAATAAAGACATATTTGTTGTGTTTATTCTCACAATTCTTCCCAGAATAGGAAGCAAAACAAAAGAAGAAATAAAGGAAAAAGCTTCTGGTTGCATATGTTCGTAATTATTGCTTTCTGCTCCAGTAGATACAAAAAATTTATTAAATAATTGACTTAACTGCAAATATTCGATGGAACATTTTCTCGGAATATGAGAATTTGCATATTTTGTAATTAAACTTATTCTTACTCTTACAAAATATAAAATTGGTAAAGTAAATTATTTTGTTTCCACTAAATTGGATATTATTAATGCTTCTGCTGCTATATTTTATATCATCTTCTTTGTCTCAGGTTTCACTATGTGTTGTGGTTATTGCGTATGTGTTCAGACGTTTAGACTCTGGTGAGTATCGTTCTTCCGTTGGCTTTCATTTTCCTACTTAGTTTCTGCTAGCTTTTATTTTTCCGCTAAGTTTCCATTGGCTTTCATTTTCTCTGCTTAGTTTCATTGCATTGAGATGTCGACTTTCCAAAATGTATTGTGCCTTTTTTACTGGCAGTATGTTAGTTATTTCTGGCGGTGAGTTGTTTCTGCTTGTGATATATGCCGATAAAATTTAACTTATATTATGACATAACCATATTAAGTAGTATTAAACATGTTTTTCAATATTATTTCAAGGGATCTTTGTAAAACGAAATATTTAGGGAATAGAAAAGATATAGCAATGTCAAAGAGGAATTACAAAAAGGATCAAACCTTCACAAATATACATGCCGACAAAAGGCTAGGAGACGCGAATTATGTAGACTGGTGCCGCTTGACAAAATAGAGGCCCTTTTAACTAGACCACAAGCACAAAGAGCTGAATCGAAAAGATATCGTGTGCTTGACAATTCAATTATTGGTAACTCAACTTATGCATTATCTTCTACGGCAAGCGGTGTTTTTACCAAGCAGGATTCTCCGGTGATAAGAGGCTCATTGCTTTGTCATGTAACAGGTTACGAAATTTGTTGTCAATTATAGATGGTATAGAATTACATCTTGTTATCCCATAATTTTCACATGGATAGTTGGACAACTGATCCTTCAACACCTTACCTGCTGCAAAAAAATAACTCTGACCCTTCAATCTGTTTCTGCAGGTTTTTGCTTCCACTCGAAACATCTCAGGTAACACCCAAATATTCTGCACATTTGTAATTTTAGATTTCTTCTCCATGCTAAAGTTTATGCTGCATACTATTGCTATTTATAATTTTAAAAAAACCTTTAGCATTTGCTGACGAGTAGGTTATACAATTTCTATTGTTACTCTACAAGTAAAAGATGTTAATTTAGCGGGTGAACTTGATATTATCAAAGCTATAATTTGTTTGCAGGTGAAAGTAATTCATAAAGTCTTTATTATCCAGGTAATGAATCAGTAGATCAAAAGCTAACTACGGAGAATGAGACTTTTGAGAATGTGATTGCCTAAGAGCTAAGTACAAAGATCTGGGCTATTAATAGTGGAATTTTTGGATTAGAGCAATAATTTTAGCCGGGAAAATAGTGTCAGGGTTCACTTGATACAGAACGTTTGTATAGTTTTTCTGTAAAACTTCATTGAGTAGAAATTAATGGGCAAATAACAAATCAAAAAGTCATCTTACCATCGTCCTTATACTGAGGGGAGAAATGATTTTCTGAAGACTTTGTGCTGACTTTAAGGTTTATCTTGGAAAGAAATTATGAAAAAGAAGAAAGTTGTTGAAAGCTTTTTAAACATTTCAAAGCAGCTGAAAATTGAGGTTAAGTTAATTGTTGCTTGAAGATTCATCTTGATTTAGATGTCCCATTTTAACCCTCTTTTCTGCTCTGTCAAAATTCTTGATCTCAAGGGTGTTGTTGGGAGTTCTAGATGCAGGTTTGCTCCACTTTTAATTTTTGCCTATATCTTCTTCTGTTTTCTTCATCTTTTTCCTTTCATATGCCTAGTTATTTCTTTTTTAGCGAAGAACTTTATTTTCTAGCTTGGACTGCTTCTTTTAGAAACAAAATACCTAATTACGATAGATAGTATTTTTCTATTATATAGAAGAGCTTGAGTTTCAACATGCCTCCTTAGCTGTCTTTTTAATTTTTGTTCAAGGGCAGTTTGGATATTTAACAACATCTAATGAAACGTGTGCTTTAATACCAAAATTGTTGGTCGAGGAAGTTTGTGCCAGTTGAAATAATAATAATAATAATAATAATAATACTAAATGCTCCAAAATTTCTAATGAAGTTAAAAAATAAACTAGGTTGAATAGCTGTGCTTTTTACTATTCTGTGTTTAATCGTTGAACTTTCTATGTTCATCTAAAATTTAACACTTTATAATAGCAAGCTTAAGGTTGAAATTTCTTTCCTTTTGCACCTTTCTGGAATTGTAAAGTTCTGATTTCTATATTGAAGTTTTGTTTGTGTATCAGAAAATCTGTTTTTAAGTTGTGTGAAACCAGTACACGAGAAATTTTGACAGGATTGATGTGAAGCAATACTGCCACAAAGATCCCTTAAGCCCTCAAAAAAGGCAAGTGATGAGACTGTTCTGCCTTCAAGTACCCAAAGTAGAGTAACAACGTAGTAAATATGATTTGATCTTCCCTGCAAATATTGAACCAATTATTTCTAAATTATGCCATGTTTACTCTGATTTGCATTTTATTTTCCTTATTAGACATCATTTTGAGGTACAGTAAATACTCAGTTATTTGGTGGAGGTGGCGATGCCAAAAGGAAATGCAATTTCCTCGATTAACTCTTGAGCTTGAGGAAAGTTATATGTTTGAACAAAACATATTGTTTCTTGATAGAGCCTTATATTCTTCCTACTTATGCGAGAGGTAACTACTAAAATGGACGAAAATTTCTCTAACTATTCACCTAAAAGTTTGTCGTTTTGTTTAGCATCAAATATGGGAGTGAAAGCGCGTCTATCTAAAAGAACAATGAAGAACACATGCATAGCAGGTTGCAAATTAAGTAATTGGAGTAGTGATGGACAAGTTAAAAAAGAATGGGCAAGCATAGGAGCAAACACTTTTGTGTATAGTATGAATGCATAAGTTCCTCTTTTCATTTAGACCGTTTAAACTTCTGATTTGTGTATTGAGCTGATTTTATATTATGGTATATGCAGGGCCCACATAATATGGTTTGTTCATGGAACGTCTATATTCTTAGACTTTAATCCAGTATATTTTGTATTCTTGGCAAGGTTGCTTCCATTAAGAGAAATGTACTTCAGCTGAAGAGTTAATGGCTTATTTATATTTCACATGGATATAATAAAAACTACTGTGAAATGAAAAATCTGTCAAAAGAGTTTCCTATTTCCAGAATCCAATACCAAGTATGATATGTGGAAATATATATATATATATATATATATATATATATATAGTGTTATAGTATTTTTTTTGATACTTTATATTTTTCTTTGCTAACAGGATTACTCTTTGAAGGAGTATAACATGCTTTAAAATCAAGATGTCTAAGACTTGATTTGACCTTATGCTACAAAAAAAAATAAAAATTTAAGAGCAGCTTGTGCAGGAATGGGATGTTTTGCCATAACTCTGCCCACATTCCTCCTTGTGAGGTAAGACACTATTCTTTAACTTTTTTTAATCTGATTCTGGCAAGATAGATTGGCTTGATAAAGAAGTATGGTATACATAATAGAAAAGCTTAGGTTTCAACTGTTAGCTTAAGGTCAATAAATTTCAAGTTGAGGGCATATTGATAATTTTTGACGCAGCGTGTGTTTAACCTGCACTAAAAACCACGTACCACTTTTCAATTTTGCTTTCTCTTCGACTCTTAGCACCTTCCATTTTCTTGAATTTCTACTGCAACTGGTCGAAAAACTTTTCACTAGCAAGGGTTTTAAAATTCTGTTTAGAAGGCATTATGTAGAGGATGATCGACTGAAGGAGGCCTTTTCAATCGAATAGGAAATGATTCTTCCCCTTTGCTCTCTCATATCTGGATGACTCTACCTAGCATTTTCATCTTTTAACTGATTCTGTTTCTTTTCCTCAGATTAGTGATCGATAGAGAAACTAGAAAATCAAAAGGTAATGGATTCTGCGAATACAAGGATGAAGAGACTGCCTTGAGCGCTCGTCACAACCTTCAAGGGTACGAGATAAATAGTCGGCAGCTAAGAGTTGATTTTGATGAAAATGATAAAAAATGCTGATAGAAATCGTGATCAGGTAAGATATCTAGATGTCCTTAATCAATTATTTTTACGAGTACATCCATGAAACAAATACTATATGTATTTCTTTCTTTAGTTGTTCTCTTTATTTCTTGTCCTTGGATTGAGCAGCCATTTTAAAGCTTGTTTGAGCTGCATGCTCAACCAAAATGTCCATATTATATATCAAAGGTTATTGGTTTTTATGGTACTCAACGATGGGCTATTTCAGCATGGTCAAGACTGTGTTAATGGAATTATTGAATTGATTAAATTTCATACAAGGCAGTGTTGGCATTACATTAGGTTCTGTTGGAGATGAACTCATTCTTTATTAGGATATCCAACATCAATATCATTGGCTTTCATCCTGGTTAATGACCATTTTAACTGGTACCTGGGTGCTTTAACCATTTCAGCTACCTACAATTTACTCACTTATTCTCTGAAGTTCAGTTCTAGAGCCATACAGTACACTTATGTCATCTTTTTTACATATTTTTGTATAGAAAAGTTTTATATTATCTCCATGTTGTACAGAAAAGAACTTTTCTTGTGGATATCCATATTGGTTTCTTTATGGAATACTATTTTCACTAAGAACCATTTGCACACTTGGAAATAAATATTTAGGTATATATTTTACTTTTTTTAAAAATAAAAAAAGATAATATTTTAATTTCGGTTAGGCTGGAATCCTGCTGGTTTATGTCAGAATGTTGACCATATTTTCTCTGCCTATTTAAGTAATTACTTAGGTTATGTTAAAGATCTAGACTATTTTCTAATTTGAGTTATTCTCTTAAGGAATAAACATATGACTTTTCTGGAAGGGTCTGAACTAAGAGAAAAATTCTTAATCATGATGTATATACCAAAAAGCAAGCACATGATAGCTAATGTTTGGCCAAGATTAATCTATTTGAGAAAGTAGAGAAACAAAAGATGCATTAAAGATGACAAAACTTCAATTCAACATCCGAAATATCCTACTCTTTTTTCATTAGCAAAACTTTAGTTCAACATCTGAAATATCCTACTCTTTTTCATACTTTGTGTCACGACCCTAACCCTAAACCCGGCCGTGATGGCGCCTCTCGTAAAGACAAGGCCAGCCAAACCAAAACAGAATACCTCATCTAAACAGTTAAATACCATAAATGGTTCTAAAACATGATATAATAATCATAATTTGCGGAAGTAACGATAACATCAGTAGAAACAATCCCGACACAGCCCAAACCGGGGTGTCACAAGTTATGAGCAACTAATAAATTCGAATACCAGTCTACTAGATGTCACACCTCCTTTTTCTACCTACACCCACAAGGGCGCAAATGAGTTTTTCCATTTAAAGGACAATCGGAACGAGATTTAATTATTAATTATTCAGAGTCGCCACTTGGGATATTAATGGTGTCCCAAGTTACCGATTGAATCCCGAACCGAGGAAATTTATGACTCTGTTAACAGTCCGCGAACCAGAAATCCGAGTAAGGAATTCTGTTAACCCGGGAGAAGGTGTTAGGCATTCCCGGGTTTCGTGGTTTTAGCACGGTCGCTTAACTGTTGTATTTGATTTTATCTGATTTTAATACATGCTAACTTCTGTGCTTTTTATTCGTAAACCGCTTTTACTGTTATTTATTTTAAAAGACTTGCGACGTCGTGAAAATGTGTTTCGAACCACGTCGCAATCGATACACCCGTGGTTGTTGACACATTTCGACTTCATCGAGATTTGGATTTGGGTCGCATCAATGCGCACCCGAGTTTAAGAAAGTAATTTAATTAAATCGTGCCTAAAGATGCTAACGTAGTATTATTTTGGGGAAAAGCCATGAAGTTCGCTAAACGGCCATCCCAAATTCTAATTATTTTGATAATTATTTACTGAGGGCCCCACATTTATTTATTTTTGTGCGGTGAGGCTCGTCTCAATTTGTGAACCTCTTTTCTATCATTATTTATTTTTTAAGAACTACGATGTCGTGAAAACGCGTTTCGAATCCCGTCGCAATCAATGCGCCCGTGATTGCCAATACATTTTGACTTCATCGAGATTTGGATTTGGGTCGCATCAATGCGCACCCGAGTTTAGGAAGGTAAATTATTAAATAGCGCGCCTAAAGCAACGACGCACTTTCAAATTTGTGAGGGCCATGAAAAATTCAACTAAATGGCACGCCTCGATTTCTAAGGAATTCGAAATTAATAAAATAAGGGCCATGCATTTTTGAGATTTTATTTGGCACGGCACGCCTCGAATTATTTTAAAAGGATTTTTACTTAACTAAATGAGACTACGATGCCTTTGAATTAACTAATCTCCTAAAGCTAATTTAAGATAAACGACGTGATCATATAAACTATCAATTTGCTAATGAACCAACTAAATGAAACGAAATGCAAAGAAAATTTACTTCATTCGCAACTTTTATAACAAACAGAAACATGCAGTCATCAATTGAGCCTTATTTCTTAGTTACATACAGTTATTATCTTCACTTGTTTTATGATGCAATAACACGGATATTAGAGCAAATGACTTCAACATATAATTGTGACCACAAAACTCTTATTAACCCAACAACCAAAAGTCAAGAAATTAGAAAATATCACGGCAACCCAAGAAACACTCAATCAAATCCACATCGTCTAAACGAATGATATTTAGAGATGAACCAACTACTTCAGAACATCAATTAAAATCAAACGAGAAACAAGAACCCATTAAAACAAAATAGAGAAGCTCAGAAATGGACCTTTATTGTTGCACAGTGAATCGTCTACAACAACAAATTACGAGCGCTTGACTGGACCTCGACGCAAGACAGCGACCTCGACTGACCTTATTCGACCATGGTTTTTTGGAATGTTTACCAGTTGATTTCTAGAGTGGAAACAAAGCTCTTGCGCTTGTGTTTCATGTCTGTTCGGGGGGGTATTTCAGGGAGTTTTGGAGCTAGGTATGCCACTGGGTTCGATCCCGGTTTGCCGGATTCCATGCCAAGCCTTTTGTGACGTGAAGCTTTTCCGGAAATGGCGGCTTCGTGGTGAGGGTCCAGCGACGATGGTGAGCGGGGTGAAGTTGCTTGGTTTTGTTTGTCGCGTCTAGAACTCGTTGATCCGACGAGCACGTGGAGCTCGTTTTCCCGGCGAGTTTCGGGCTGAGACGAGGTTGTTGGTGTTTCCTCTGGCGTGCATGGGTCGTGTATGGTTGCTCAAGGTGTGAGCTGATCGTTCGGACTGAACAACGACGCGCAAAAGGGGGGAGGAGGTCGAGGGTCGTTGGGTGCTCGAAGAAGACGACGCAAGGGATGGTGGATCGTGAAGAGGATGATGGTCGGAGGGTGGGGTCGTTGGTGTTGCGAAGCTAAGCTTTTTCCAGCTGCTGCTCCTATCAGCTTCTTAAACGAAGAAGCAAAGCTTCTTCATGCGCAGTTTCTGCCTTTTCCCCAGCTCCTCCTGTGTTTCCTTCTTCTTTTTTTTCGACGAAGTCAGGAGGGGTTGTTCTTAGAGGCAGGGTCGTTTGGGTTCAGGGAGGTGGTGGGGTGCGAAGAAGATGATCCGGGTGGGGGTGGGGTCGTTTTTGTTGCGCAGCTTTGCTGCTTTTTTCCAGCTTCTTCCTCCCTTTTTTTCTTATTCCTTAGTCCTCTTTTTATAGTGTAGAGTCTAGGTTGTAGGGTTTTAGGTTAAGGGGTATGGACCTAGGAATTATGGGCTTGGCAATTGTGGGCTAGGTCCAAAATTAGGCCTAAAGATGGGTTGCTCGAGCCCCAGCTCTATTCTTTTGCCGCAAATGAGATTAAAATACGCGCCCCTTTATTGATTAGTCCTATTATTAAAATAATTTATTAAAACAAAACTAACCATTCTAACAAATCTATTTTTTTTGTATTTTCAAACATTATATTAAAAATAAAAATATGATACTAGATTAAAAATGACTACAAAATATTAATGAACTTATTTTTTGTTATTATTGTTATTATTATTATTATTATTTTTTGTTGTAATTTTTGTTTTCTTGTACTAAAATAAAGTAAAAGAGTCAAAATTACTTAAAATATCTATATTATGCCTAAATTAAATATTTTACTCTAATATATAAAAGATCTTGGGGAGGGTCAAAAATCACATGTCTACACTAGATACGAAATTGATACAGAAGTTCAAGGACATGAAAATAGTAAGATGAGGGAGGCACGGGGGCTGCGGATGCCAATAGCTACCTCGTAGTCTCCGAAAATACTGCTTGGACTGGGAGGATTAGCACTCAAGAGCAGACTCTGCGATGCCTGAATCTACACACACGGTGCAGGGAGTAATGTGAGTACTCCGACTCAGTGAGTAATAATCATAAATAATGGCTGAAAGCAAGAAAACACGTAAAGGCATAAAGCAATTCTATATCAAGCAGTAAAAATCACTTAAAGCAGTAAATCAGTGAAGAAGTCAAGGGAAATCTCTTTAAATCAGGTAAAACGTGTAATTTAGCAAGTAAATAACAAGTAGAAATCCACCCCTCGACACAGTATCAATCACTCATAACAGTATCAGCTCCTCGGCTCACTCTCATCACTTAGTGCTCATTCTCAGCTCTCGACCCATATATCTCTCATAATAATAGAGATCAGAATAACCGCTGCGGCGTGCAGCGCGATCAGTACATCGCTGTGGTGTGTAGCCCGATACATATAGATAGTTGACTGCGCTCACTGGGGGTGTGCAGACTTCGGAGGGACTTCTACAGCCCAAGCGCTATATTGTTGCGGCGTGCAACCCGATCCATATAAGTATTGCTGCGGCGTGCAACTCGATCCATAACATATATAATGTCCTCACCATTGGTTTTCAACCCCTCTTAGTCATTAACCTCATAGCCTCTCGGGCACAATAATAGAAGATAGGGATCTCAACCCACAAATTCCTCTCATTTAGGAATAGTATGATAAAACCGGCTCGAATCGTTTAAAACAGAGAGAAACATGACCGAGGATATGATTTTTAACAAGTATAGTGAGGAAAATCAGTCAAAATCCCCGAAGGGTTCAAATAGTTGGCATGAAGCCCAAATATGGCAATTAGCCCCAAATCATGATGATAACAAATAAGTATCTGGCTTGGTAGGAAGAACCTGGATCTGCACAAAAAGATGCAATCCCCAATAGTAAAAGACCTCACGCTCATCATCCAGCGCATGTCTCACCTCAATATAGCACTACGATGTGCAATCCGGGGTTTCAAACCCTCAGGACATCATTTACAATCATTACTCACCTCGAACCGGCTACAACTCTAGATCGCGACGCCTTTGCCCCTTAAATCGGCCTCCACGTGCGTCGAATCTATCCAAAATCAGAACGAATACATCACAATATGCTAAGGGAACAAAACCCAAGCGAAAACAATCAAAAAATATCAAAAATCCCGAAACTAGCAAAACCCGAGCCCTGGGCTCGCTTCTCGAAACTCAAATATTTTCACACCAACGGGTTCCTTATCCTTCCACAAGTTCATACATATCAAAAGTTCTCAATTCCGACCTCAAATGGCCCTTCAAATCTCAATTCAAAAAGTTCAAAATCCCAAGCCCTAGTTCTTCAATTTTAGCTTAGGTTCCATGAATTTCTAGGTTAATTTCACAATAGAATCACGTTTTAGGTTCATAAATCTTACCTCCAATCAATTCTCCTTGAAACCCTCTTCAAATTCCCTCAAAGAGCTCTCAAAATACTCAGCTATGGTGGAAAAATGGCTCAAAATCGCGGATAAAATGTTTTATAAACTCACTGCCCAGTTCTGATATTCCTTCTTCGCGATCGCGGCCCAAACCTCGCGATCGCGAAGCACAAATTTTAACTTTCCAAAAATAACCCTATGCAAACGTGACTCATTCCACGCGAATGCAAAGCTTCAGGCCTCACACTTATGCGAACGCGTTCCCTCACACGCGAAGCGAAGAACAAACTCCACTGGGCTCCAAATCCTTATACGCGAACGCGACCCTCTCACTGCGAACGCGAAGCACCAATTCTTAACCTTCCGCGAATGCGAGCCTTCAAGAGCGAACACGAAGGTCTAATTCCTGGCCTGCCAAAATCCTTCTACTCGATCGCGACCAGCTCCACGCGATTGCAAAGACCAATTCTTCTGCAACAACTTATGATCAATTTCTGCAACATTTCAACATGGAAAATGGTCCGATTGACCATCTGAAACTCACCCTAGGCCCCCGGGACCTCAACCAAAAGCATTAGCACATCCTAAAACCTCATTCAAACTTGTTCCAATCATCAAAATACCTCAAACAACACCAAATCCATCAATTCACATCGAATTCAAGCCCAAGTTTTTTAAAAACTTCCGAAATACTCTTTCGATAAAAAACCCAATAAAACCACGTCCGAATGACCTAAACTTTTGCACACACATTACAAATGACTTAACGAAGCTACAACAACTCTTAGAATTTCATTCCAACCCTCGGATTAAAATCTCTCCTACCAACCGGAAATCGCCAAAATACTACCTTCGCTAATTCAAGCCTAATTCTATACCGGACCTCCAAAATCAATTACGATCACATTCTTAAGTCATAAATTACCTCTCGAATCTAACCAAACCATTAGAACTCACATCCGAGCTCTCTAACACACAAGTCAACATCCAGTTGACTTTTCCAACTTGAACCTTCTTAAAAGAGACTAAATGTCTCATTCTTACCAAATCCACTCTGAATGCAACCTACTCAACTCGATCATATAAAACATGGATAACGAAGCATAATAAAGTAGAAATGGGGGAAACAGAATGGTAACTCATGAGACGACTGGCCGGGTCATCACACTTTGGGTGTAAAATGTAAATCTTTGAACATAAATAATATAGAACTAATGCTTGATTTCATTAATTTTCTCAATAGCTATACGGACTGTTATGCCTTTGGTATTTTGTGATACTGAACATTTTGGTTGATACTGCTGAGATCTGCTGGTCTTTGTCTGATTAGTGTGTAAAAAAGGTATTAACTTGTTTATTGGGAGAGAAAAGCCTCAATTTTTTTACTTATATGTGATTAATTTATTTGAAGATCAAAGTGATTCATTGAGATTAGGTTTGATAAACCTTTGTGTTATAATTTGTTTTCTCCTGAATTGGTTGTCCCCTCAAGTAAGAGACTATAGTAGTGTTTTTTTTGCTTGTGTAATATCTACACATGAGGTATTTTCTTTTTGTGGGGTTGATTTGTAGAGTTATGATGGCGAATTTTATAACCGTATGAGGCATGACGGATTTGGTCATTGACATTATTATTTCTACTAATGAGTCTGGTTTTCAAATTGGAGTTTAACTTGCAGAGGTTGTTGCATACATACCCAATAGGATGTTGTCCATTATCTAAAAGTTGGACAAAACTTTATAGAGTGTTGTAATTTGAAACAGCTGGCTCTTCTAACCAGGAGTGCATGTGAACAACAACAACATTCTGATATATTTCGGCTTCACACTTCATATACAATTTGTTTCATGGCACATGGAGAGTTGGTGCTTCAGATAGACAATTATATGTGTCATTACCAAGCTAAAAGATGTAAAATGCACTGTATAAAGAAACCTTCTAATGGTAGCGTCTGCGTATTTTTAATATGAAGTGCTTCATCATGAAATGAGAGTCTTTTAAATATTTGTAACTGAGACTCAAACTTCTGAGTTGATTTGGATGCTTATAGTTGAGGCTCAAATCTCTTTGAGTCATGACTCTTGACTGACATAGCATATCATTAACTGACTATTCTGCAGCACCCTTGCATAAAAAAGTGGAATTTTTAAATCTAATATATTGGGTTTGTGCTTGCACGGGCTAACACTACCTAGTAGTAATATAAGTATAAGAAATAAAAATAAAAGGTACGATTTTAGTACCCCATTAGCATGAGGATGAACGTAGTGATGATGCCCAGGGTTCATAAAATCTAGAATAACATTAATAAAAAGACACATATACAATAACTTTTGGTAATTCCAAAGAATGCAACTGTCACGACCCAAAAATAAATCATCGTGATGGAGCATATGGTGGAACTAGGCCAACCTCAACTCAACAACCCAACACCAACATCAATAACTTTGAAAACATTAATGGAAGCATTTAACATTAAAGAAAAACTGTTTGAAACATAAGAAAATCCCAAAGTGATACAATCCAGCCCAAAACTAGGGTATCATTGAGTACATGAGCGTCTAGATCAGAAAATACAATCTACTACAATATCTGAAGATATAAACTGAAAGTACGACAAGATAAAGAAGGAGAGTCAAGGCCCGCAATAATCTCCAAATAGTGGAACCTTGATCAGCAACCGCTGCTACGACCGGTATCGCCTGGATCTGCACACGAGGTGCAGAGAGTAACGCAGTACACCAACTTAGTAAGTAACAAGTCCAGACTTTGGACTGAAAGGTAGTGATAAACTCAACCTCAACAAGTAAAACAAAAGTAAATGTGCAGAAACGTAGGCATGCTTTCAAGTCAAATATACAACTCAAGCAGTAAAGTAAATACATATTTGAACAGTGTAATGTACAGCTCAGCTAATCTCTACATGCCAATGCACAGAATATATGAAATATACCATATGCTTCCACTCTCAAGTGCTCAACCACTTAATATAGTATATGGCCATCCGGCCCAGGGAAATCCATCCCCGAATATATACAACACCGGCTGTAAGTTACCCAGTACCGAGGAAAAAGGGCAATCCAACCCTGTGGAGAAATTCATTTCCAGGTATCAAGTACTTCAGAAACATCCATGTCCAGGGAAATTCATCCCTCAATAATATCTTTCGCACTTACTAGGTGTGTGTTACAAACTCCGAAGGGACTCCTGCAGCCCAAGTGCTATCATAATCATTAATATAATCGCTGCGGTGTGCAACCCGATCCCATAACTGCTACTCATAACCAGGCTCTCGGCCTCACTCAGTCATTAACCTCTCCAGTCTCACCACGGGCTCACAATGTCATGAAAACCACCCGGAACAATGATATGATAAATCAATAAATAGCTAAGATTGAGATATGATATAAAAATGCATGATCATAACTGAGTATGGAATATTAAATGAAAACTTCTGAGACGACAACAAGAAACGTCCAAACAATACCAGCACAAAGCGTAAACATGATATCTAGCATGATTTACAACTCAACTACTTTATCACATGATGAAAACATGAATATCAACAGGATAGAGTCACTAAACGGTGCCATGGAATCACCCAAGTCACAATTCTCATGGTGCTTGCCCACACGTCCGTCACTTGGCATGTGCATCACCTCAATACTAATCATACAACACATAGTTCAGGGTTTCAAACCATCAGAACCAAGTTTGGAAGTGTTACTTACCTCAAACCAAGTAAAATCCTACTCCGCGATGCCTTTACCTCTCAAATCAGCCTCCAATCGTCATGAATCTAGCCACAAACAATACAATATGATCAACATAGGCTAAAGAAACCAATTCCACAAGAAAAAAAATACCAAATTATAGCCAACCTTCGGGACCACGTCTCGAAATCCGTCAAAAGTCCCAAAACTCGAAAGCCTATTCACTCACGAGTCTAACCATACTAAATTTAACTAAATCCGACCTCATATGGCCACTCAAATCCCCAAATCCACTCTCGAATTCTCAAGCCCTAAACCCCAAATTTCTAGCTCAAATCCCTAATTAGATGATGAGTAAAGCAATGGATTCACGAAATTTAGACCATTACAGGTTAGAATTACTTACTCCAATGTTTTCCCTTTAAATCCTTTGAAAAATCACCTCTCTCCCGAGTTCCTCAAGTCCAAAATTGAAAATGAAATAAAAAACCTCGAGCTGGTGCTTTTCTACCAGCAATACCACACCTGCGATCCATTGGTCGCTTTTGCGACGCCACACCTATGGAAATTCCTTCGCAGGTGCAGATTTCACTTAAATTTCTAGCCACCTCTCATGTGGCTCCAAGACCGTATCTGTGTCCATCGCAGGTGCAGGACTCCATCGCACCTGCGGCCTCCCAACGGACCTGTGACTAGATGCCTGCATCTGCGACCCTCACAGGTGCGAGAATATCTTCGCACATGCGGATCCTTCCCAACTCCTTCTTTGCTGCATCTGCGACACCTCCTTCACTTCTGCGGACACGCACCTAAGGTTCCCACTCCGCAGGTGCAATTATATCAGCAACAACAGCACTTCAGTTGCTCTCTCAACTCTAAAATCAAGCCAATAACCACCCAAAATCACCCCGAGGACCTCGGGGCCACAAACAAACATACCAACAGATCCTATAACATCATACGAACTTAGTCGAACCTTCAAATCACTCAAATTAACATTAAAACACCAAATTACCCCGGATTCAAGCCTAAGAACTTCTAAACTACCGAATTTCTCAAACGATGTTGAAACCTGTCAAACTACCTCCGAATGACATAAAATTTTGCACACAAGTCTAAAATGACACCATGAACCTACTCCAACTTCCGGAAACCCAATTCGACTTTGATATCAAAATTTCCACTACCGGCCAAAATCACCAAAATTCTAACTTTCGCCAATTCAAGCCTAATACCACGAACCTCTAAATCGCATTTCGGATGAGCTCCTAAGTCCAAAATCACCTAATGGAACCATCAAAATTCAAATCCCAGGTCGTTTACTCGTAAGTCAACATCCGATCAACTTTTTCAACTAACGCTTTCAAATAAGAGACTGCGTGTCTCAATTCACTCCGAACCCAACTCAACTAACCTGGTATATCATAATATAGTTGTAGAACACAAAAGAAGTAGGAAATAGGGGAACATGGCTATAACTCTCGAAATGACCGGCCAGGTCATTACAACTTCCCTTCTTAAATAAATATTCGTCCTCGAACGGATCCAGAAACATACCTAGATCCTCAAATAGGTGTGGGTATCTTCTCTGCATCTCCTACGCGGTCTCCCAAGTAGCCTCCTTAATGGTCTGACCTCTCCACTGCACCTTCACTGAAGCTATATACTCTGACCTCAACTTTCGGACCTGACGCCCCAAAATAGCCACCGGCTCCACATCATAAGTTAAATCACCATCCAACTGAACTGTACTGAAATCCAGAACATGAGATGGATCCCTGATATACTTCCGAAGCATAGAAACATGAAATACTAGATGTACACTCAATAAGCTAGGTAGCAAAGCAAGCTCGTAGGGCCACCTCCCCAATCCTCCGAAGCACCTCAAACTGCCCTATAAACCAAGGGCTCAACTTGCCCTTCTTCCCAAATATCATAACACCCTTCATGGGTGAAACCTTCAGCAAGACCTTCTCCCCAACCATGTAAGACACATCACGGGCCTTCCTGTCAGCATAACTTTTTTGTCTTGACTGCACCGTGTGAAGTCGCTCCTGAATCAATTTCACCTTGTCCAATGCGTCCTGAACCAAGTCTGTACCCAAAACCTAGCCTTTCCCAGCTCAAACCAACCCATTATAGATACACCGTCTCCCATACAAAACCTCATACGGAGCCATCTGAATACTTGACTGTTGTTGTAAGCAAACTCTAGGAGTGGCAGAAACTAGTCCCATGAACCCCCAAAATCAATGACACAAGCGCATAGCATGTCCTCCAACATTTGAATAGTGCGCTCGGATTGTCCGTCTGTCTGAGGGTGAAATGCTGTGCTCAACTCAACTTGAGTGCCCAACTCTCGCTGCACAGCCCTCCAAAACTGCGATGTTAACTGCGTGCCTCTGTCTAAAATGATGGAAACCGGCACCCCATGAAGGAGAACAATCTCTTTGATGTAAATCTCAGCCAACCGCTCTGAAGAATAGGTAGTACTTGTCACACCTCCTTTTTACACCCGATAGGAGTATAAGGGAGTTTTTCCAATTAAAGTGACATTAATTGAAATAGGATTATTTTATTTAATTTTTTAGAGTCGCCACTTGAAATAGTTCATTTGGTGTCCCAAGTCACCGGTTTATTTTAAAATCCCAAGTCGATGAAATTTGACTTTATTTAAAAGTCTACGAACCAGAAATTCTAGATAAGGAATTTTGTTAACTCAGGAGAAGGTGTTAGGAATTCCCAGGTTCCATGGTTCTAGCACGACCGATTAATCTATTAATAATTGGCCTATTATCTAATTTACTACATGTTTTAAACCTATTGTGCATTTTTACTTTTATAACAACTTTTAATTATTTTATGGAATTATTCTGGAACAAGCTACTATTTTCGTACACTTGTTTGTTTGATACACATTGAGAATCATGTCACGGGAACCGTACCCACGATCTACAATATGTATAATTTATTAAAGTTATTGGAAGTTGTGGCTGAGTCACATAAATGTACCCCCGGATTTAAAAATTAGGTATCACAATTACGTCACGGGAACCGTACACGTAGCTATGATGATACGCGCCTAAAGCAAACTACAAATGTTCAAAATGTTTTCTACACTAAGTTATAGTATTAATATGAGGGCCATAGTGTTTACCGTGAAAATGGTAATAACAATTAAATTTGATTTAGTGGATCTTAGAATATGTGCTCTATTTTTATGCTAGTTGTTCAGTAGTTGATGCTATGTGAAAGACTTAGAAACGAGATAATAGCTTAAAAACAAGGTATTAATCAAACCAAAGCATTGTCGATCGGGGCCTCAGGCTCGCCTGTTCGAGGGCCTCAGGGTCAAATCTGATGCTCGATTGTGAGCTATAGAGGGTGGTCGAAGGAGACTAACAGTTTATAAATAAATTAAAGATGGCTCCTTATGGACAATAATAAGCAATAAATGATGAAAAATGAATAGAACACAATAAATATGATCAATAAATGAAGTAATAAGATCAAGAAAGTATGTTAGAGAGTAGAGAAAATGTTCTTGTATATTTAGTATGGAGCAACAGATGTTTACAAAATGATAAGGATCCTCATTATATAAGAGCGGAAAAATATAGTACAAGTGCATTTATTATGCTATAGAGATGGGACACCTAGTTAGTGCCAAGATACAGGCTCAGACTAGCCTGACAGATTTTGTTGGCTCTAGCTTCATGCCTTGGGAACTCCCCACTCTCTTTCCGTAACCATCGGTCCCATACAGTCTCGAGGTTGAGCGTCGACGACCCTCGAAGGATGAAACTCGACCGTGATTTAGAGCCTTCAAGACATTATAACGATGGAGAATTGGATCCTCCGATTTTACCGTGTATATATAGTTTCCGCATTTCTTAGAGTAGAATGATAAGAAAAGACCCTGATAACCATCTTCCCAAATTTGTTGTGATAATGTTAAATCGATGACGTCAGGATTATGATGCAAGTCTCTATGATAACCGAGATGTCTCGTCGTTTCACCTTTACAAAATCATTCAAAGCATTGCCGCTTCTTATTCTTCAAGGCAATAATGTCGCCGCCGGTTCAGCTCCCAAAGATGCAATGAATGCGCCTGCCGATACGTCTTTCGAGGAAAATAACAGCATCATCGATCACATTGTCGTCCTCTCTATAAATGTGAGCCTCCTGGAACAAACTTTTTATTCAAGTTCCTTTCAATATCTTTCCATCCTTTTTCCTCACCATCCTCATCCATTGTTATTCACCATGTTTGAGGCCCATGGCCTTAAAGTTAAATGGTGGTGTTCTCTTGGGCCACGCCATGGCCTTTTCCCTGGGGTTTTTCCCACCAAGCGAGATCATACCAACTTGTTAATGTTGTTATTATCATTGTTGTTGTTACTGCTATCATTGTTGGCTCGAGATGAGGAGATAGAGAGGCAGATTCCCTCTAACTTAGGGAAATATTTGGACTTTACACCGCTGCTCACCTCCCCCGTCTACCCGGTGCGACTCCTTACTCCTCTTGCTTCCCGTGGAGTGAGGTGGTACTATCTACTAACTGTTTCACCTCGCACCGGTGTGATGTCTCAAGAAGTGGCTTTACAACCATACTAGCTAGATTTTTCACCCAGCCACTTCTCTATTCCCTTCTGTTTCTTTTGTGTCAATTTCCTCTTCTCTATCACTTTCTTCTTCTTCTTCATCTTCACCCTCATAGATACCATTCTAGGGGACCGACATGAGACCCACGAGGAGGTGGTGGTAGAAGATACTGCCACCGAAGATGCACCCTCGATAATAGATTATACTCTAGGCTTTTTTTTGCATATATGCCTTTTTGCTTCCTTGTTTTAGTGTAAGGACCCCTCGTGGTCTTTTGTAGTCATGTGTAAGGACCCCCCGTGGGCTTTTGTAATCGAATGTTTATGAATGGAAAAATTCTTCTTTAATTTGCCTCTAATGTATACTATTTTTTCCTTTATCCGAGCTTGTGTAGATTCTTAGTACATGACTCTATCGGTTGGTGGAAATATTAAGCTCGAGTGTGAGTGTTTTTTGTGTCCTTTAATCGATTAATATGGCTCTTTTCGGAACCCTTTGTCATCCCTTGGGCCGAGCCCATGTTGGATTAATAACCTCGGGTCGTCGGGACCCTATGTTCGAGTTGAACGGGAGCAGGGCTTCGAACCCCCAAATTGAGACTTAGCCTTTAGACCCTGCGATAATCTTTGAGGGGGAATTTGCTCGGAAGCTCGAGAATGGAGACTTTCTTTAGGCTTTCGAGAACATTCCCCGAGTGGGGGTTTGCTCAGGTCGTAAGGGACTTGTCTTGAACTTAGCGCATATAGCCTTAAAGCATTGTAGATAGATCTCAGATGAGGGACTGCCCAGGTTTAGAAGGTACCCCGAGGCCAAGCCCATATGAGTGATGTTTTAAGTGCTTATTTTCTCTTTTAGAGGAGCCTTCGAAACCGGGTACCATCTCGAGTCATGCAAAGACATCGATGGCCCTTTGGAGAGATCCTCGAGATCGGGTACCATCTCGGGATTGTCGATGATGCCAATGGCTTTCTAGAGCCTGTCTCCTTTTCGGTGAAGGTCCTCGAGATTGGGTACCATCTCGGGACTAGCGATGATGCCAAAGGCTTTCTAGAGCCTTATTTTTTTGGTGGAGGTTCTCGAGATCGGGTACCATCTCGGGACTAGCGATGATGTTAAAGGCTTCATGGAGCTTTACTTCTTTTTGGATGAGGTCCTCGAGATCAGGTACCATCTCGGGATTTTTTGGTGCGGGGGTTTCCGACCCTAAAACGTCATATGTTGTTCGTCAAATGGACGACACGACTGCAAAGTGACCGAGGAGATCCTATCGGCACATCTTTCGAAAGTGATTTTAGCCATCATTTTAATCGACCTTTGAGACAGGCGGATCGTCACCATTTTTTCCATATATAGGGTTACTTCTGCCCTTTTTGGAGATTCCACTGTTCTGAGAAGGTATCCTTTTTTTCCTATGTTAGGCCTTTCATAATTTCAGCATTGATGTTCTGGCCTAAATTCCTACTCCAGCTCCCTGATTTTGCTGTAGTCATGACTACTACTCCAGGATCCGTTCGGCACGGGGGAGAGAGTTCTGCCTCCGGTTCTTGCCTTGTTGACTCGGGGCATTTTGCTTTGGGTGGGGACTTTTCGCCAGTAAAGTGCCCCGATGCTCTAGGCCAACGGTAGCATACCTTGAAGTTGAATTCTTTGATAGGAGAGAGACACCTCGATTGGGTGAGGAAAGACTGTGGATGGGGAGAAAAGGTAGTACTGCAGGCACCTTCCCCGGATGAGACTATTACGGAATGTGCTGAGGGGTTTCTGAATGTTTTCACGTATCCTTTCACGTTGGGCCCCGTTGATGGGGTTGTGCTTGACTTCTGTCAAAAATACCAAGTTACCTTGGCGCAAATTCACCTGTAATTTTGGCGGATAGTGTTGATGATGAGGTTTTTTGCAGAGAAGATAGGCCTTGAATTTACGATTAGCCATTTTGTCAGGCTGTACCGGCCTTTTCATCATTGAGGCCTACTAACCTTACAATGTCGATCGAGCGTGTCTTTCATCATTGACATTGGAGAAGACGGGGATCGGGAGTGGATAAGTCGATTCGTCCGAGTATAGACCAGTGATCCCCTTGGAGTTTATGCCATTCCATGAGGAATGGAATTATACACGTAAGTGGTGCACTCGTGACTTCTTAGTTTTATTTATGGCGAAGGCCGG
The DNA here is from genome assembly GCF_000715075.1 of Nicotiana tabacum. Taxonomy (NCBI): domain Eukaryota; kingdom Viridiplantae; phylum Streptophyta; class Magnoliopsida; order Solanales; family Solanaceae; genus Nicotiana; species Nicotiana tabacum. Next base: position 125,764,722 of record NC_134082.1, read on the forward strand.
TTTCATAAATGCGCTCTCTTTCTTTTTCTACAGAAACCTCATGGATGTCGAGCGAGGTTCTCGACCTACCGAATTGGGTTCGGAAGTTGGCGACCCACTCGACTCACAATGAGCGTAAGTGGCGAGCTTTATCTAAGGATAGGTGGGAGGCGAAACACCACGGTACGTGCCATGTTATTCCCCGCCCCCTTTTTCTCTCGGAAGGGCACTTTTTCTTTCTGCATACTAACTTTGTCATCGCAGGCATTGGGGAATCCCTCAAAGCAAAGTCGTTCCCTTTAGAAGAGAGGGAAAGATTGCCAGCTCCTAGGCCAAAGAAAGATATCAATAAGCAAGAGATACCTTTGCGGGGCGACGTCGCTCAAAACAAGGCGAACCTGGACCGGGGGACCGGAGTGGAAGTGTTGACTGAACCTGCCGCGCCCACAATTCCTAGTTTCGAAAAGGCAGTTTCTACTCCAATGCCGTCTTCTTTTCCCGTCTAAGGTACTTCGAGGGATACCCAAAATTCGGGGTTGCGTGTACCGAGCGATTGTGCCTCGACCGGGGTTGACTCTTTCGGAGCTAAGGGACCTAGGTTAGCAGATGTGCATTCGGCCTTCGAGGAAGCACATCGGCTTTATTCTTTGGTGAGTTTTTGGCACAGCCCTTTCGAGTTTCGCACCTTCCCATCCTTACTAAGTTTTCTTCTGTAGGCCTTTAACAAGCTTAAGTCCGAGTTGTTTAGCTATAAGGCTAGGCTGCGGAAAGCTCTGGATGAGGAGAAATCCCTGAGGCTCCTTTGTGATGAAAGGGAAGTTGGGTTGGCATATTTATGGCATAAGGCGAGTCAGAGCTCGAATTATGAGAGCTACTTGAAGGAGCAGGTAGTTTTTGTTCTGAACGAATGTGTGTTTCTCCTTCTAGCTCCTGAGGCTAACGTTTCGTTTATTTCAGTTGTAGAAAAAGACGAAGGGCTTGGAGCGCCTTCGGGATGAGGTTGGTCGAGCCAAGCATAAGTATGATGAGTTAAAGGCTCAGGCAGATGCCCAGGCTTCGATGGAGAAGGGTGCAATGGCTAAGGCTTCCACCCTTGAGGTTAAACGTCGCTTAACTTGTGATAATAGCTTGGTTCGAACAGATATGATTATAAAGATCGATACTGAGCTTTTGAAGATAAAGGCCGAGGCTGTGGATGCCCGGGCTGAAGCCGTAATGAGCCGAACTAAGGTTGACCAGAAAGTGGTGATCCATTTGAAGGATGTTGCCGATACTCAAGCTAAGCTGAGAAAGATCCTTGACGCGAAGATAGGAGCAAAGAATATGGCCGATGCAAGTCTTGGAGGAAAACTCTCGACGAGATCTGTGCTCAGGGATTTGACCTCTCGAAAGAGTTGGCGCAGGCGAGGGTGGACGAGCGTGGTGCTTGGTTATTTCTGTCCTACGCCGAGGATAGTGAAGATGAGGCCGACGGGCCATATTCCCCAAGGGAGATGTAGGTTTTGCTTTCCAATCCTGTATATAGCATTTTCAAAACATGTTTGTAAATGGAGCTTGTATTATTCCGCATGTATGTATAAAGAGGAATCCTCGTGGTTTTGTTTATCCTGCATTTCTTTTGCCTTGACTTTAGCCAGATGAATTGGTCTTTGAGTTGAGGGGAATCCTTAGATTCACGGTATGGCCTTGAGGCTTATTGGGCTGGCCTGTAGGCTCTTAAGCGCTTTTGCTCTTAGGCATATTTAGGTCAACTATTTTGTTCTCAGTCCCCAAGTCGGGTATCAACTCGAGTTTATTTGACCCTCAAGTTGTTGATTTTTAGGTCAGCGACAATGGCTCTTACGCTCTTGGTCGATGCGACCTTTTAGTGTAAGCCAGCGTTTGAGCTCTTATGCTTTTGTTCTCGGGAATATTCAGTTAACTGTTTTGGGTTCAGTCTCCGAATCTAGTTTCGACTCGAGCTCATTCGGCCCTCAAGTTTTGAATTGCTAGCTGGCCCTTAGGCTTTTACGCGTTGGGTCTGTGGGAGCTTTTGTGTGGGCTAGCGACAATGGCTCTTATGCCTCAGGTCGGTGAGACATTTTATATATGTAGGCTGGCGACAATGGCTCTTACGCCTTAGGTCGGTGCGACCTTTTATATAGGCTGGCGACAATGGCTCTTACGCCTTAGGTCGATGCGACATTTTATGTAGGCTTTATTTTCCCCTTTATTAGGATTTTTTGAAATAGTTTTTGCCTGATTCTTTGACGGTTTAATAAAAACCTCGATTGTGAGTCGTTATATGGCGATGATCAATCACCTCGATAGGTTTTGGCTTGGAGGCTGAGTATCTCGAAGCCAGTGTTTAGGAGCTGACATGGTCGAAGCTCTTTTGCATATATCGAGGGTAGCCTGTTTAACCGGTTTTTTTCGAAGTATATTCGAGGGCGTCCCCGAGTCGCATTAGTTTGGCTGGTACAGCCTTGTGACCAGAGTCATTTGTGTTTGGTCGGAGCCTTTAAGTCCCGAGTGAAGTAGTTTCGGCATCTATATCGAGGGTATGCCTTTTTAGGGTTCTTACAAGTTCGATATATAGCCAAAACTTTGAGATCGGGTCTATGCCTTTAGTAAGGTCTTACATGTTTTACATGCCTTTGAGGTCTTACAATTTTGGATATTTGGTACAAGTATGGTTCACGCCTTGCTAGAGGTCTTACAGATATTGATGTTGCCTTATATAGGTCTTACGAGACCGAGGCTGCCCGCTTGTGGTCTCACGGCCTCGGGTTTTGATAAGTCGATGGAGATGGTGACTGACGGTAGTCCCCGAGTCATCGAGGATTTCTTGGCTCGGGAGACATTACTTGTGAACTTGGTGTTGCCTTATTAAGGGCTTATGATTTCGGAGTTCCCGACTCGGAGGTCATGTGGTCTTTGAGTTTCTGACGCCAGTCCCTGAGTGTTTGGAACATTTTTGGCTTTGGAGTTATTTTTTGATCTCGTTGTTTCCTCATCAAGGGCTTATGAGTTAAGAGCTCCAACCCGGGGGTCTCATTATTTCGAGTTGTTGACGCCAGTCCCCGAGTCTTCGGGGAGTTTCGGCTTTAGAGCCATTTTTTGAAAAAATATCGAGCTTCCCTGAAATGAAAAATGCTTTTGGAAGTATTCTTTGATTACTTGGTACAAGTATACATGTTTTTGCTGTTGCAGGCTTGGTTGTTATATGCGGACACGGTTCGTTCGACCGTTTGGCCTGATACATAACTTTCCTATCGATCCCTCGCTTGGCGTAGCTTGGCATCTACGAGTAGGTGACCTTCTCGGGCGATGGCCCCCAATATTTGAGGTTTATTGCAAAAAAAGCCTTGAATGCTTGCTGGATATTCCTTAGGTAGCATATAGATGTTGCCTCGTTAAAAACCTTGCCGGTAAAACCCTTTTTGGGATGAAACTTGACCGAAGAAAAAGAGTACAACGCATACTTTTGTAACCTAAGACCTTCGGGATGGGAAGGGCTTCGGTTGTTTCGACCGGATACCTGTATTTCGGTTAGTATAAAATGTAACTGAAAAAGGGAGACAGTCATACCTTAGTGCAAACTACGCTGCAGATCTCGGTGTGATTCGATCGTTTATTATGAGGACTCGGTACGATCCTTCATTTCGTTAGGTTGGGTGTAGCCGAGAATGTAACATGTCACTGCTATTTTATTGTTTGCTTATCATTTGGCTCCTTCGGTGGTGGAGGTATTGGCGCCGGCCCTACATCATGTACTGCGAACATTTCCTTTGCTGTATGTTTTTCCCCGTAGATGCTTTTTATCCCATCTTTCATCGAGAATTTCATCATTTGATGGAGGGTGGATGGTACTGCTCTCATGCAGTGTATCCACGGCCGTCCAAGCAAGGCATTGTATCTAATGTCTCCATCGATGACGTGGAACTTGACATTCTGGATTATGCTGGCTACTTGGCCGGGAGGGTGATTTCCCCTTTCGTCATTTCGCTCACCATGTTGAATCTGTTGAGGACTTGAGAGTCGGGCACGATTTGGTTGAGCAGTCCGAGTTGCTCTACCACTCTCGACCTAATAATGTTGGCTGAGCTACCTGGATCCACAAGTACACATTTAATTTGAAATGTTTACAAGGAAAGAAATTACCAGTGCGTCGTTGTGAGGTTGAGACAAGGTATCAATGTCCTTGTCACCGAATGTGAGAGCATCCTCGGTTATGTAATCCCGAGTTTGCTTTTCAGGTGATAGATATTTTTGTTTTTCTCATCATGGGCTCCTGTGGGGCATTGATGCCTCCCAAGATCATGTGGATGACTTGTTGTGGATCATTTGTTTCGTTCTTTTTGGCCGCCTATCTTTATCTAAACTAATTTTTGACCCGGTCACCGAGGAATTCTCTAAGGTGACCTTTACTGAGTAATGTGGCTACTTCTTCTCAGAGGTTGTGGCAATCCTCGGGCCTGTGGCCGTGCGTGTTACAAACTAAGTTATGATTTCTTTGCGAAGGGTCTAATTGCATTGGCCTGGGCTACCTCACATCTCTGATTTTACTGATGGCGAACACGATGTCTGATATATTGACGTTGAAGTTGTATTCTGACAAGCGAGGTGCCTCCGTCAGCCTCGCGTTACTATCGAACCCAGCTCTGCTGACGAGTCCCCGAGGATTCTGGCCTCGGTCCATCCTTTGATCATTGCGAGGTATGTTATTCCTCGGGGCATTTTTTTTGTCGTCAATATATGGTTGGTACCTTTCTTTATTCTCTTTCGACTCCTTTGCCGGAAGCCTGATTGGGTGCACCGAGCCTGAGGGGGCTCCTAGTTTGTCATCTTCGACCCTGATCATTGACTGGTATCAGTTGTGGACGTCTGACCAGGTCACAACAGGATACTCGACCAAGTTTTATTTTAGCTGCCTTGAAGCCACCGAACTTCGATCATTCAGGCCTTGAGTGAAAGCCTATACTACCCAATCATCTGATACCGGTGGTAGTTCCATTTAAAAGGGAGATACGAACTCTCACAATATCTCATTCTCCCTTTGCTTGATCTTGAAGACGTCGAACTTCCTTGTTGCTACTTTGATGGCACCGGCATGTGCCCTTATGAAAGAATCTGCCAGAATGGCAAATGAGTCTATGGAGTTAGGAGCTAGGTTGTGATACCACATCATCGCCCCTTTAGAGAGCGTTTCTCTGAATTTCTTTAGTAGGACGGACTCGATCTCGTCGTCCTTTAGGTCATTGCCCTTTCCTGCACAAGTTTAAGTAGTGACGTGCTCGTTGGGGTCTGAGGTTCCGTTGTACTTTGGAAGCTCGGGCATTCTAAACTTCTTTGGGATAGGTTTTGGAGCCGCTTCCTCTGGGAACGACCTTTGTATAAACTTCTTCGAATCCACACCTTGCAGGATCGGGGGTGCACCCGGAATTTGGTCGACCCTAGAGTTGTAGGTCTCGACTTTTTTGTCGTTGGCTTCAATCTTCTTCTCGCCTAATTCGATCCTTCTCGTGAGGTCCTTGAGCATCTTTACGATGGCACGGTGGGCTGCTGACCCATTGTTGCTTAATCTCTCTGGTACCTGCTCGGGTGGGGGAGCCGTACACGATGCTATCGTGCTGGGAGTTTTCTGGTGACTTTGCAGCTGAGCAATAGCCAGCTGTTGTGCCTGCAACATTTCAAAAATAACGTGAAGGCTAACGTCCCGTTCGTCCCTATCCGGGGTTTTCCGAGCCTCTTGTTGGTCTCCTTGGTGCACGCTCCTATTAGTGTGGGATCTTATGTCGACGTGTTGGGCATCACGTGAGACTATGTCCACGAGAATTGGTTTTGGTGCATTCTCAGGGTTTAGCGGTGGTATACCAACACCTGGAACATCCACACCGTTCTCTCCGTGGTTCTCGATATTGTTGTTTACTGAGTCAGACATTTTACCTGAAATCAAAAGATCTTGGGAAGAAAGGTGTGAAAGATAACTTGTGTTATGTGGTTAAACTAGCAAGAAAATAATCACTATTATTTTTAGCCCCACGGTGGGCGCCAAACTGTTTACCATGAAAATGGTAGTAACAATTAAATTTGATTTAGTGGTTCAAAAAATACGTGATCTATTTTTATGTTAGTTTTTAGGCAGTTGATGCTATGTGAAAGACATAGAAACAAGATAATAGCTTAAAAATAAGGTATTAATCAAACTGAAGCGTTGTCGATCGGGGCCTCGGGCTCGCCTGTTTAAGGGCCTCAGGGTCGAATATGATGCTCGGCTGTGAGCTATCGAGGGTGGTCGAAGGAGACTAATAGTTATAAATAAATCAAAGATGGCTCTTTATGACCAATAATAAGCAATAAATGATGAACAATGAATAGAACACAATAAATACGAGCAATAAATGAAGTAATAAGATCAAGATAATATGTTAGAGAGTATAAAGAATGTTCTTTGTATATTTAGTATGGAGCAACAGATGTTTACAAAATGATAAGGATCCCCATTATATAAGAGCGGAAAAACATAGTACAAGTGCATTTATTACAATGATATAGAGATGGGACACCTAGTTAGTGCCAAGATACGGGCTTAGACTAGCCTGACAGATTTTGTCGGCTCTGGCTTCATGCCTTGGGAACTCCCCACTCTCTTTCCGTAACCATCAGTCCCATGTAGTCTCGAGGTTGAGCGTCGACGACCCTCGAGGGATGAAACTCGACCGTTATTTCGAGCCATTGAGATATTATAACGATGGAGAATTGGACCCTCCGATTTTACCGTGTACACATAGATTAGATGATTCAATTATAGATGGCACGCCTCGATTTATTTTAAAAGATTTTTATTTCACTAAAAGCAATTAAGGATGCTCCTAGTTAAATCTAATTTGAAATTCAATAAAAGCTATTAATTATACAAATGTTTGGGGATATATGTTTAACCTTTAATCATTTTTGACAAGGAAATTTGGCCAGCAGTAGCCCATTAATTAATTTGTCAGGAACCAATCAGCATTTGAAGCTATATTGGGCTCAGAATTTGGCCCAGTCCAATTTATCTAAAGCTGGCCCACATTGGGCACACATCAAGCGGGCCCAGTCACTAACATTTACTAGCTGGGCCTATCCACCTCTACGTTTAAACTAACCAAGACTTACATGATATACACATTTGTCAAAACCCATAAATCAATTTACTTTTATGAAAGGAAAATCAGAATACAATTTCAGTTTCGAGAGTGAAATACGCATGATTTGCAAGACAAAGAAAAAATGTGTTTATATTGTTATTCACAAGGGAAATCCATAACTAAGGGTCAAACTGTTGGGCTTAAGGCCCAAGCCCATTCGCCTGGGCACAAACTTGCTCAGGAGATTCCCATATTGGGCCTTCTTGCAAATTTGGCCCAACTTGTGCTACATTCAAATAGTTCTGCAATAATAGGCTATGTTCATTACAAAGGGATCATACTGCTATGAACCTAACTAATAATCAAACATAATCAAATTTTGAAATTAGAATATTCCAACAGTCCATTTACTAATGACAGTCCATAAATTTACAATATGCTCCTAAATACAACTATGTGTCTAAGAAAAAAGAAATATTTAAGGTAAAGAGTAACTTTTCTTCCTAGTTTTGAGTCCTCCAGTTATTACAAAATCCTTCGAACCAACTTCAACTTGCAAGAAATCAGCTACAGAGCTGTTTTTTGTAGGCTAGCATTTAATTCCAGCTCTGAGGTTTCTTACTGCCCAACAGACTTTTATTTCTGCTTAGACTTTCATGGATCTGACTATGTTAAAGGTTAGATTCACAAAAATGTCTTCAAATACATGGACCTACTATATTATCCAACCAAACTCAAATAACCAATGCAAGAATGAGTGGAAAAAGCAGTGTGATTCATGGATCTGACCATGTTAAAGGTTAGACTCACAAACTAACAAAAGCTTCAAACCCATGGGCATACTATACTGCCTAACAAACTCAAATAACAAATGCAAGAATGAACCAAAGGGGGGTAGTGTAATCCATGGATCTGACCACGTTAAAGGTCAGATTCATAAACAAACAAGGCTTCAAATGCAGGGACCTACTGTACTGCATACCAAATGCAAAAAAAAAGTGTATACGAGCTGATATAAACAAATGGTTAGTGTTTTTTTCAACACACATACAAGAAAATAGATTCTCATGGTATAAGAAAGCTAGATGAACAAAGAGTCACATATTTTAAAGAAAATCTTTAATGCTATTGCATTTAAGTGGATAAATCACATCATCACAGGAAGCATAAACACACATTATTGATAGAAAACAACTTGTATTTATCTTTAACCTCAGATTTACAAACACTTAAGTATAGGATAAGATGTGTACCTAGTGGCTTAAAATTTGATTCCAAAGTGCTAAGTTAAAAATAGGTAGTTCAGCAGCCCAGGAAAAACAACAGTATATACCCAACAACAACTTTAGTATCAGCTCATAACTTGTCTAAAAAAAAACCAGAACTCAAAGAGAATTCCTCCCAAATTTGTAAAAAAGGAAGGAAAAATAGGAAAGTTGGGACTGGATTTTCGTTTCAGAGAAATTTTTAGGTCTGTATGCTGATCCGTCTGAGAAAATGAGTGAATGACTTTCTCTTTATAGTGCACATCCAAAAATAGCATCTAAGGAATATTCTTCCTTAATTCTTGGATAATACCTTATATTTTCAGAGGATGAAATGTCCAGCTGTCCATTTCAACATCTTTTAAAACCAATTTGGACAGCTGGTACACTTCTAAAACTTTTCTCTCTAACATATTTATTTTTTAAAGTTCTGACTTTCCCCTAAGTTTTCTTTTAGTTTAATTAGGTCCCTATAAGTTTCTAGTGATTTTCAGATCAAGGCAAACAGAAGAAAAAGCAAAAAGGGATCCAAAATCCAAATCGAAATGACAAACAAAAGCATGATAATGCAATTTAAACCTAGAACTAAGCTAATAAGTAAATGAAAAATGCTTATCTAATTAAACCTAAATAGAAACTGAATTTAAACAACACTGATGGCAGAACACAGTAACAAACAAAGAAACAAACATGGTAATGCAATGAAATCTAATAATTAACCTACATTGTGTTTGAATTTACTAAACTATACAAGTAAAAATAAATTTTTAACAATTAGACATGCTGTGAACTAAATAACTTGAATAGAAATGAACCAAACTGCTTATGATTATTCACATGCAGAAATCAAAGAAACAAAATGAAGAAAACAAGGAAAAGAGTTAAGGAAAGTACCAAAAGGGTCTGGCAGTTCAACAATCCTTCGATGTGGCTAAAAATATGCTAACCAACAGTTCTTGTTGAGAACGATTGGCTAGCATGGCCTTTCAATTACATCGAGCAAATCCAAGAAAGCTCGAAAAGGTCAGACAAAAGGGAATTAGGTTTTTCTAGTTCTCCATAAATTTTAAATTCAAGGATTTTGACGGGGATTTTTTGGGAATCAAGTGTAGGATGGTGGTGAGGGAAGGCTAGGGATTATAAGGTGTAATTTGGGGTCGTCTGGGTGATTTATGGTTTTTAGGTTCGGATTTCAGATCTAAAATTCGAGCAGTTGGGTGAAGATTTGAGGGAAATGTTTGGAGAATTGGAAAGGGGAGGGAGAGGCGATTACAGGGCGTTAATTTAGTGGAGTTTAGGGTGTTGCCCCCGCTGTGGGGCGATTTCCAGTGGCGGAATATGGCAGAGACGACGAAGAATATAGAGGAGGCTAGCGTTTAGTCTCTCTGAGAGAGATGAGGGACTGAGATGGGTTTTTGGGTTTGGGGGGAGGGTTGTTCGGACACTCTTATACAAAAGGATCGCCTAGTTCCGAGCCGTTAGATCACAAAGATCCAACGGTTATGATGGAGAAGCGATGAAACAGGGTCGTTTAGGTGTCACAGGCTGTTGGACTAGGTATATTTGGGTATTGGGCCTAGGGTTTGGACGACTTCGGGTACAAAAATCAGCCCAATTTCAAATTAATCCCTTTTCTCCAATTTCTTTTCTTATTCCCTTTTATTGTTTTTTTCTTTTTAATTAAAATCCTAAATCAAATCCCTAAATTAATTTAAATTATAAAATTAAGCTAATTATCCATAATAATATTTAAAAAAATTTGTTGATCCTAAATTAAAGAAGAACAAAATTACTTAGCATTAAAGGCTAAAAATGTAAATGAATGATATTTTTTGTGATTTTCAATTTAATAAAATAATTAATTAACTAATTAATCCTAAAATATGAGTATAAAATCTAATATGCAATGCATGATGTTTTTGATATTTTTTCATGATTTTAAACAAAATTAGATGTGCACAAAAATGCAAACAACTAATAAAATCCTACAAAAATCCTATAAAATTGCAAATAATTTAGAAACAATCTAATTCTTTAGTTTTATAGGAGTATTTTGAATAGGGCAAAAATCACATGCTCACAGCTTCCCCTTTTTGCTCAGAAACATGAAGAGTTTTTGGGCAAAGATAAAATGAGCAACTACGAGCGATTTTTGCCCGTTTGAAACTCCATTGGAAGTATTTTTTGGAAAAAGTCTGATTGAACCTTGCTTTGGAGGTTGCCTACATATCCTTGGCTATAAATGAATCAGGTTAGTATAGTTCTGGAAGTTTTGGTAGCTGGGACTACCGAGAAACTGTGTTTTCACTGCTCTTGCTGTTGTTTCTGCTTGCTGAGCTCCTTATTACACCAAAATAAAAAGCTAAACTAGCCAAGCCTATCAACTACGAGTTACAAGATTCATATCTATAAACCTTCTAAAGCTTGATCTTGAGTCTTGGCTGCTTCTTCCTGCAGACTCTGATCTGAATCTTGATGCTCGTTAGCTACAACCGTTGGTTCATTCTTCGTTAGCTTTTAGGATCAAGGTGAGACATGTAAAGCTTGTGACTTCAATCATATCTTGAGCAGTCCACATATTTTCTCCGCTTATATACTTAGAGTTCAACTTCTTTTCTTGTTTTTCTTTTCTTTTATTTGAATCGAGACTTCTTCTTTTGATCACCTCAAAAATTGTGCCTTAAGGTAAAAACCCGCCCAAGCACCAAAACAAACAAACAAACGAAATTTTCTGCCCTAGTCTTCACTAGGAAAATTTCATGAGTTATTGTAACAAAAATATAAACTACTTCTTTATTGAAAGCAATAAAATCAAGATTGTGTATCCTTGAGAGAAAAGAGATTAGGGAGTGGAGCCCTACATCTAAAATAAAATCAAATGGGGATCGGAGGCCTTAAGTTGGGAAGAGTACCAGGTTAAGCTAGAAAAGTGACCGGGTTATGCCACAAAATTCCTCGGGTTATGCCGAGGAAGGTCATCGGGTTATGCCGGGAAGGTCTACGGGTTATGCCGGGAAAGGTCCTCGGGTTATGCCGGGAAGTTCATTGGGTTATGCCGAAAAAGTCCACAGGTTATGCCGGGAATGTCATTGAGTTATGCCGGAAAGGTCCACGGGTTATGCCGGGGAGGTCATCCGGTTATGCTGGAAAAGGTCCTCGGGTTATGCCGGGAAGGTCATCGGGTTATGCCGAAAAAAGTCATTGGGTTATGCCGGAAAGGTCCTCTGGTTATGCCGAGGCAGGTAATTAGGTTATGCCGGAAAGGTCTTTGGTTTATGCCGGGGAAGTCATCGGGTTATGCCGGAAAAGGTCATCGGGTTATGCCAGAAAGGTCCTCGGGTTATGCCGAGGAAGGTCCTCGGGTTATGCTAGAAATGTCCTTGGGTTATGCCAGAAAAGTCATCGGGTTATGCAGGAAAGGTCCTTGGGTTATACCAGAAAGATCCTCGGGTTATGCCGGGGAAGGTCATCGGGTTATGCCAGAAAAGTCATCGGGTTATGCCGGAAAATTCCTTGGGTTACGCCGGGAAAGGTCATAGGGTTATACCGGAAAGGTCCTCGGGTTATGCCGGGGAAGGCCATCGGGTTATGCCGGAAAATTCCTTGGGTTATGACGGGAAAGGTCATCGAGTTATGCCTGAAAGGTCCTCGGGTTATGCCGGAAAGGTCATCGGGTTATGCCGCAAAAGTCCTCGGCTTATTTCGGGAAAGTCATCGGGTTATGCCGGTAAGGTCCTCGGGTTATGTCGGGGATCAACTAGGGAGTGGGACCCTATATTGGAAAGATTACCAGACTATGCTGGCATTGACTAGGGAATGGAACCTTACGCTGGAAAAACGTAACTAGAGATTGGAGACTCTATGCTACCATGGTTTTGAATTTTTCTTTTTCTTTCTTTTCATTTTACTTTTTAGCACTTTATTCAGGAAAATTCATGAAGAGTTTGAAAGGGACTTCCCTTTTTGGGTTAACCTCTGCTGTAGGACCATTTTGGTCTCCGCGTACCTTGCTTTTATTGCACCTGCTTCTTGTGAGGTTGTTTTGGATTGTACCTATTTTCCTATTTTCAAATCAAAGAACAATTTGTCAGTTTGAAACGGTGGTTGGTTTTGTGGCCTTGATTGTTTCAATCACTGGATCTTCGCTTAGTTCATTTAGTAAAATCTCCATTGCTTGCTGGCTCTCTGGAAATTGATTTCATTTCAAAAATCGGGGATCTGGACTTTCTCAAATTCCACATGATGATTGAACCATGTAGGGCTCGGTCCTTTCCATCTTATTTTGCCTTTATGGGCACTTGATTTTGATTTCTTTTCTTTTCCAAAGTTCTTGACCCTGGGGCATCGGCTATCATGGCCAGTCAGAGCCGACTTGATGCACCTGCTGAGGCTGGGTGCTTTTCTTGAATTTTAGCTTTATGTCAGACAATGCCCTGTAAAACCAATCTTGCCATCTTTTCTTTGTATTAGTTTCGGAGAAGAATTAGACCGAAAGGGATTCAAATAAAAGCAAACAACTGATAGGATAATGAATTTTAAAGAGAAGTGTCCCTTTCGGGGAAAAGAAAGGACTTATCTGGAGTGCATGCATACTTCAATAGACATGACATGTTTCTTGGACTAGATACCCGATCTGTTCAGACCATCTAACTCTCATAAATTCATCACAACTTTTGCCTCAAAATTGAGAAACCTTGCCAGGACTCTGTTGATGTCGATGGCTATAAGGATCCTCTTTCGATCAGGGGCGCCCTTTGTGGGTTTTCACCAGCTGACCTCTCTCATTTCTCTTCTCACCATCACCTTATAGTGCTCTTTGCAAGTTTTCACTAACAAGAATCTCTCATTTTTATTTTCTCTGCTCACCATCACCTTACGGTGCCCATGTTGATTTTCACCAATAAGACTATCTCATTTTATTTCTCTCATTTAATTGTATCAGCTCTGAGTAACAACATCTTTCAATTTTGAACATCTATAACAATCGATCAGAAGGACTTTGAACAGGATTTGGGGTAAAAAGAGTTTGGATTGAATTACAACTTTGGAACCTTTCAGGTGAACCGTCGCCAAACCATTATAAATTCTACCCAGTTTTGACTTTTGGGAAAATGTGGATTTTTGTTTTGGTGTGACTGAACCCCAGAGAGAGGCTGCCTATGTATCCTATCGGAATCAAGTCGAACGTAGTTCAGGGAACTTTGTTTTTGATTTTCTTTTTGTTTTCTTTTGTTGTTTTGTTTTGTCTTTTCTTTTTTTCTTTTTTTTTTCTCTTTTTTTGACAAACATTTTCGGTTCCAAAGAGAGTAGTCAAAGAAAGGTAACCAGTTCAAAGGGTTTACAAAGGGTTAACAGTATTTGGGTAGTGAGAATGAAAGCCTTCGTCATCCCAATCAGAGAATATCTGTACCACAGAAGGGTTAAACGTAATACCTTTTGACTGCGTCTGCATTGATAGCTGTTTCAGCATCATTCCCTTCAATGTCTCCCAAGTACAATGCCCCTTTTGAAAACAATTTTCTTATAATGTACGGGTTCTTCCAGTTTGGAGCGAACTTTCCTTTTGCTTCCTTATGATGCGGGAGAATACATCTTAAAATGAGTTGCCCCACTTCGATTTTCCTAGGCCGCAATTTCTTGTTGTAGGCGCGGACCATTCTTTGTTGATACAATTGCCCATGGCAAACTGCGGTCATCCGCTTTTCATCAATCAGGGTTAACTGTTCCAGGCGGGTCTTGACCCATCCATTGTCCTCAATCTCAGCTTCAACGATTATTCAAAGAGACGGAATCTCAACTTCTGCGGGTATTACGACTTCAGTGCCATAAACCAATAGGTAGGGTGTTGCCCCAACTGATGTGCACACGGTTGTGTGATATCCCAACAATGAAAGTGGCAACTTTTCATGTCGTTGCCTAGAACTTTGGATCATTTTCCCAAGGATCTTCTTGATGTTTTTGTTTGCTGCCTCAACAACACCATTAGCTTTGGGCCTATAAGGGGTAGAATTCCGATGCGTGATCTTAAATTGTTCTCATACCTCCCTCATCAAATGATTGTTCAAATTTGCAGCATTGTTTGTAATGATAGTTTTAGGAATACCAAAACGACAGATAATGTTGGAATTCATGAAGTCCACCACTGCTTTCTTGGTGACAGCTTTGAGAGTGACTGCTTCAACCCACTTTGTGAAATAGTCAATGACAACTAAGATGAATTTGTGCCCATTTGAATCTTTCAGCTCGATTGGCCCACTGATATCCATACCCAAGCAACGAACGGCCACGGTGTTGACATAGGATGCAGTTCCGAAGGCAATGCATGAATTAAGTCATTGTGTACCTGGCACTGATGACACTTTCAGACAAAACTGAAATAATACTTTTCCATAGTCATCCAGTAATAACTTGCTCGAAGGATTTTCTTTGCAAGGACATATCCATTCATATGGGGTCCACATACTCCTGTGTGCACTTCATTCATGATTCTTCTAGCCTCTTGGGCATCCACACATCTTAAGAGGTTCAGATCTGGAGTTCTTTTATACAAGACTTCTCCGCTCAAGAAGAAACCGCTGGTGAGTCTTCTAATGGTTCTCTTTTGGTCTCCACTGGCTCGTTCGGGATATTCGTTTGTTTTCAAGAATCTTTTGACATCATGATACCATGGCTGGACATCTAGTTCTATATCAACTATATTTCAATAACCGTGTCTTTCTCGGATTTGGATTTCCAATGGGTCAATGTGGACATTGCTTGGATACGGCAGCATCGAGGCCAAAGTAGCTAGTGCATCGCCTAACTCATTGTGAAACCAAGGAATGTACCTGAACTCAACAGATTTGAACCCTTGCTAAGGTCTTCCCCATTTTTCTTGCATGGAAGAAGCTTGATACCCCGAGTTTCCCATTCACCTTGAACTTGTCGGATAATCAACTTAGAATCTCCCATGATTAACAATTATTGCACATCTTGATTGATTGCCATGTTCATGCCCATAATGCAGGCTTCATATTCGACAGTGTTGTTCGTGTAGAAAAATTGAAGCCGGGTTGTGGACGGATAATGTTGACCAGTGGGTGAAATCAAAATTGCCCCAATCCCGACACCTTTTGCATTCACAGCTCCATCGAAGAACATTTTCCAAGCATTGGTGTCTTCTAGAATTACGTCCAATGAATTTACCTCCTTGTCCAGAAAGTAAGTCTCAAAGGCTGATATTTATCATCAATAGGATTTTCAGCTAGGTGATCTGCCAAGGCTTGAGCTTCCATTGTCGTGCGGGTGACATAGACTATGTCAAACTTGGTGAGCAGGATTTGCCATTTTGCTAGCCTTCCTATGGGCATTAGCTTTTGGAATATGTACTTTAAAGGATCCAATCTGATGATGAGATATGTGGTGTAGGCCAACAAGTAATGCCTAAGTTTCTGAGAGACCCAAGTTAGGGCACAACAAGTTCTTTCCAACAAAGTGTATTTAGCTTCATCACTAGTGAACTTCTCACTCAAATAGTATATGGCTTGTTCTTTCTTCCCGGTCACATCATGTTGCTCGAGAACACATCCAAAAGAATTCTCCAATACTGTTAAGTACAAGAACAAAGGCCTTCCAGGCTTGGGTGGATCCAACACTGGTGGATTCGATAAATATTCTTTGATTTTGTTGAAAGCTTCCTGACACTCCTCTGTCCATCTAATTGTCGCATCTTTCTTCAACAACTTAAAGATAGGCTCACACGTGGAAGTCAACTGAGCGATGAATCTGCTGATGTAATTCAACCTTCCCAATAGATTCATAACCTCTTTCTTGGTTCTCAGTGGTGGCAAATCCCGAACTTTATCTTTTTTGGATCTAGTTTGATGCCCCTCCGACTGACCATAAACCCCAAAAGTTTCCCAGATGGTCCTCCAAATGCATACTTAGCTGGATTTAGCTTCAAGGCATACTTACGCAGACTCTCAAAGAACTTTCTCAGATCCCGCACATGGTCATCCTGCATTCTAGATTTAATGATCACATCATCCACGTACACCTCAATTTCCTAGGGCATCATGTCGTGAAAGATGGCCTTCATGCCTCTCATGTAAGTTGCCCCGGCATTCTTCAAACCAAATGGCATGACCCTGTAGCAATAAGTACCCCCAAGGTATGGTGAAAGCCGTCTTTTCTGCGTCTTCTTCATCCATCAAGACCTAATGATACCTAGTATAACAATCCACGAAAGACTGTATCTCGTGCTTGGCACAATTATCAACAAGAATGTGTATGTTTGGTAATGGGAAGTTTTCCTTGGGACTTGATTTGTTCAAATACCGATAATTAACACATACTCAGGTTTTCCCGTCTTTCTTTGGCAGTGGGACCACATTAGCTAACCATGTGGTATATCGGACCACTCAGATCACACCCGATTTCAACTATTTGGTGACTTCTTTTTTGATATTGTCACTGATGTCTTTTTAAACTTTCTCTATTTTTGTAGGACAGGAGGATAACCAGGGTAAGTTTGCAATTTGTGCACCACTAAATCAACACTCAGTCCTGGCATATCATCATAGGACCAGGCAAATACGTCTTTGAATTCGAATAAAAGATGGATCAATGCATCCCTAGTTCTTTCATCAGGGTGAAAGCTTATCAAGGTTTTCTGGACCTCTTCTGAACTACCCAAATTAACCGACTCAGTTTCATTTAAGTTTGTCTTAGACTTATTCTCAAATTGTTCCAGTTCTCGGTCTATTTCCCTAAAAGCCTCATCTTCATAATACTCCAGTTCTTGATTCATTATTTCACAGTTAGACAGCATGTTAGGATCTGGGCATGAAGTCCACAAGCATGTCATGTTATTTAAGTCCGCATTATTAGAACTGAAAAGGGAGATAAGAAAAATAACAAAAATCAGAAAAAATAAAGAGAGAGATTAATAGACGATGAAATATTGATTTCATTTCATTGAATATGATGATAGAAGGGTTTACATTGGAATTTAAAAGAAAATAAACTAAAAAACATTCGAGTTACACACTGAAATAACTCGAGATGTAGAAAAGATGGCAAGACTAAACTACCGGGATTCCCGCCTAACTGGGAACGAA
The DNA here is from genome assembly GCF_000715075.1 of Nicotiana tabacum. Lineage (NCBI taxonomy): Eukaryota > Viridiplantae > Streptophyta > Magnoliopsida > Solanales > Solanaceae > Nicotiana > Nicotiana tabacum. The sequence goes on from NC_134082.1 coordinate 125,782,176, forward strand.
GTAGTCTTCCAATTTTGAAGCTTGGCATTCGGCCCCATATATTGCACCTCAGCAGTGCTTGAACCTTCACCCGGCTGGACCATGTGGGCCTCATATAACATTTGCCTCATTGCTTCACAGATGCCTTCAATTTCTTCGGCCGTGAAGGCCTCATCTTCTTCTTCCTCTACGTACTTTGGCGTAACAAATGTTGTAGCGAGATACGGGACCGGCTAAGGTAGAACCCAACCGTTATTCTTACGTTCTTTAGCCCATTTCACGTCGGCTTCTATAGCTCCGAAACTGACACCAAAGAAGTTTTTACTGGTAGTCAGGGTGATGGGCACTGAAATGCCTTGCAAAGATGCCCTGAGCCCTTTCCCGGGCTTGTAACCATGTTTGATCATCTCACTGGCGATCATGATTGATGCGTTTGACAAGAAGGGTTGAGGACACAGGATTCCTTCCTCACATTGGTTTGCGACCACAATCTCAAAAGCTTGGTAGACAATGAGCTCGCTACTTTCTCTAGCCTCCAGACATGGAACTGACAGGTCCGTGTAGATTGATTGCTCATCCTCTTTGTGGACCACGATTTCTTGGACTTCATGTTCAAACTTAACCATTTGGTGGAGTGTAGAGGTTACGGCCCCTACATCATGGATCCAAGGCCTTCCCAGTAGAAAATTGTAGGAGGTGTCCATGTCCAAAACCTGAAATGTTACTTCAAAATCCACAAGGCCGATGGTTAGGATCAAATCAATATCCCCTATCGTATCTCTCTTGATGTCATCAAATGCACGCATACAAACATTATTGGGCCTGATCCTTTCAGTCCCAATTTCCATTCTTTGTAGGGTTGAGAGAGGGCAGATGTCAACCCCAGATCTGTCATCCAACATAACTCTTTTTACATAGTACCCTCCACACTTAACAGTCAGATTAAGAGATTTGTTGTGGGCAACCCCTTCTGGTGGCAAGTCATTTTGACTGAAAGAGATCCGGTTGACATCAAAAAATTATTCCACCATTCTTTCCAATTGCTCAACTGTGGTCTCGGTCAAAACATATGCTTCATTGAGCGTCTTTATCAGCACTTTCTGATGCTCATTCGAGCTTATCAGCAGGGACAAAAGTGATACTTGAGAGGGGGATTTCCTGAGTAGATCGATCACAGTGTAGTCCACTGTTTTCATCTTTCGAAAGAATTCTTCTGCCTCTTCAGCACTGACTAGATCTTTAAGCGAAAATCGCTTTTGTTTGGTCTTGTTCAACTCTTCAAAATTGAGGTACTTCCCAGACGGGTTTGTTTCATTCACTTCCCCCATGATTTCTTTTCCCTTGTACATCACTATTGCTTTGTTGTAGTTCTAGGGGATGGCAGTGGGGTCCTTCATAGGCTTCTATGGTGCACGGCTGATAACCATAGGCTCAGTCCGCCTTGGTGAAATTATCGGCCCCCCGCCACATAAGTCCCCTATGGTACATACATCTTTGGTACCTTCAATGCAACCTTATTCTGCTCGAACCTTTTGGGGGGACTCAACACAAACCTTCATGTCATGTTATTTAAGTCCGCATTATTAGAACTGAAAAGAGAGATAAGAAAAATAACAAAAATCAGAAAGAACAAAGAGAGAGATTCATAGACGATGAAATATTGATTTCATTTCATTGAATATGATGATAGAAGGGTTTACATTGGAATTTAAAAGAAAATAAACTAAACATTCGAGTTACCCTGAAATAACTCGGGATGCAGAAAAGCTAGCAAGACTAAACTACCGGGATTCCTGCCTGATTGGGAACGGAGTAGCCTTCCAATTTTGAAACTTGGAATTCGACCCCATATATTGCACCTCAGCAGTGCTTGAACCTTCACCCGGCTGGACCATGTGGGCCTCATATAACATTTACCTCATTGCTTCATAGATGCCTTCAATTTCTTCGGCCGTGAAGGCCTCATCTTCTTCTTCCTCTATGCACTTTGGCTTAACAAATGTTGTGGCGAGATACGGGACCGGCTGAGGTAGAACCCAACCGTCATTCTTTTGTTCTTTAGCCCATTTCACGTCGGCTTCTATACCTCCAAAACCGACACCAAAGAAGTTTTTACTGGTAGTCAGGGTGATGGGCTCTGTAATGCCTTGCAAAGATGCCCCGAGCCCTTTCCCGGGCTTGTAACCATGCTTGATCATCTCACTGGCGACCATGATTGACGCGTTTAACAAGAAGGGTTGAGGCCACAGGATTCCTTCCTCACATTGGTTTGTGACCAATATCTCAAAAGCTTGGTAGACTATGTGCTCGCTACTTTCTCTAGCCTCCAGACATGGAACTGACAGGTCCCTGTAGATTGAATGCTCATCCTCTATGTGGACCACAATTTCTTGGTCTTCATGTTCAAACTTAACCATTTGTTGGAGTGTAGAGGGTACGACCCCTGCATCATGGATCCAAGGCCTTCATAGTAGAAAATTGTAGGAGGTGTCCATGTCCAAAACCTGAAATGTTACTTCAAAATCGACAAGGCCGATGGTTAAGATCAAATCAATCTCCCCTATCGTATCTCTCTTGATGCCATCAAATGCATGCACGCAAACATTGTTGGGCCTGATCCTTTCAGTCCCAATTTCCATTCTTTGTAGGGTTAATAGAGGGCAGATGTTAACCCCAGATCTGTCATCCAACATAACTCTTTTTACATAGTACCCTCCACACTTAACAGTCAGATTAAGAGCTTTGTTGTGGAAACCCCTTCTAGTGGCAAGTCATTTTGACTGAAGGACATAGGATTCCTTCCTCACATTGGTTTGCGACGAAAATCTCAAAAGCTTGGTAGACTATGTGCTTGCTACTTTCTCTAGCCTCCAGACATGGAACTGACAGGTCCTTGTAGATTGATTGCTCATCCTCTCTGTGGACCACGATTTCTTGGTCTTCATTTTCAAACTTAACCATTTGTTGGAGTGTAGAGGGTACGACCCCTGCATCATGGATCCAAGGCCTTCCTAGTAGAAAATTGTAGGAGGTGTCCATGTCCAAAACCTGAAATGTTACTTCAAAATCGACAAGGCCGATGGTTAAGATCAAATCAATCTCCCCTATCGTATCTCTCTTGATGCCATCAAATGCATGCACGCAAACATTGTTGGGCCTGATCCTTTCAGTCCCAATTTCCATTCTTTGTAGGGTTAATAGAGGGCAGATGTTAACCCCAGATCTGTCATCCAACATAACTCTTTTTACATAGTACCCTCCATACTTAACAGTCAGATTAAGAGCTTTGTTGTGGGAAACCCCTTCTAGTGGCAAGTCATTTTGACTGAAGGAGATCCGGTTGACTTCAAAAAATTATTCCACCATTCTTTCCAATTGCTCAACTGTGGACTCAGTCGAAACATATGCTTCATTGAGCGTCTTTATCTGCACTTTCTGATGCTCATTCGATCTTATCAGCAGGGACAAAAGTGATACTTGAGAGGGGGAATTCCTGAGTAGATCGATCACAGTGTAGTCCGTTGTTTTCATCTTTAGAAAGAATTCCTCTACCTCTTCAGCACTGACTAGATCTTTACGCGAAAATCGCTTCTGTTTGGTCTTGTTTAACTCTTCAAAATTGAGGTACTTCCCAGACGAGTTTGTTTCATTCACTTCCCCCATGATTTCTTTTCCCTTGTACATCGCTACTTCTTTGTTGTAGTTCCATGGGACGACAGTGGGGTCCTTCATGGGCTTCTATGGTGCACGGCTGATAACCACAGGCTCAGTCAGCTTGGGTGAAATTATCGGCCCCCCGCCACTTAAATCCCCTCTGGTACATACATCTTTGGTACCTTCAATGCAACCTTATTCTGCTCGAACCTTTTGGGGGGACTCAACACATACCTTCATGTCATGTTATTTAAGTCCACATTATTAGAACTGAAAAGAGAGATAAGAAAAATAACAAAAATTAGAAAGAATAAAGAGAGAGATTCATAGACGATGAAATATTGATTTCATTTCATTGAATATGATGATAGAAGGGTTTACATTGGAATTTAAAAGAAAATAAACTAAAAACATTCGAGTTACACCCTGAAATAACTCGGGATGCAGAAAAGATGGCAAAACTAAACTACCGGGATTCCCGCCTAACTGGGAACGGAGTAGCCTTCCAATTTTGAAGCTTGGCATTCGGCCCCATATATTGCACCTCAGTAGTGCTTGAGCCTTCACCCGGCTGGACCATGTGGGCCTCATATAACATTTGCCTCATTGCTTCACAGATGCCTTCAATTTCTTCGGCCGTGAAGGACTCATCTTCTTCTTCCTCTATGTACTTTGGCTTAACAAATGTTGTGGCGAGATGCGGGACCAGCGGAGGTAAAACCCAACCGTTGTTCTTACGTTCTTTAGCCCATTTCACGTCAGCTTCTATAGCTCCGAAACCGACACCAAAGAAGTTCTCACTGGCAGTAAGGTTGATGGGCTCTGTAATGCCTTGCAAAGATGCCCCGAGCCCTTTCCCGGGCCTGTAACCAAGCTTGATCATCTCACTGGAGACCATGATTGATGCGTTTGACAAAAAGGGTTGAGGACACATGATTCCTCCCTCACATTGGTTTGCGACCACAATCTCAAAAGCTTGGTAGACTATGTGCTCGCTACCTTCTCTAGCCTCCAGACATGGGACTAACAGGTCCCTGTAGATTGATTGCTCATCCTCTCTGTGGACCACGATTTCTTGGTCTTCATGCTAAAACATAACCATTTGGTGGAGTGTAGAGGGTACGGCCCCTGCATCATGGATCCAAGGCCTTCCTAGTATAAAATTGTAGGAGGTGTTCATGTCCAAAACCTGAAATGTTACTTCAAAATCCACAAGGCCGATGGTTAGGATCAAATCAATCTCCCCTATCGTATCTTTCTTGATGCCATCAAATGCACACACGCAAACATTGTTGGGCCTGATCCGTTCAGTCCCGATTTCCATCCTTTGTAGGGTTGAGAGAGGGCAGATGTCAACCCCAGATTTGCCATCCAACATAACTTTTTTTACATAGTACCCTTCACACTTAACAATCAAATTAAGAGCTTTGTTGTGGGCAACCCCTTCTGGTGGCAAGTCATTTCGACTGAAGGAGATCCGGTTGACTTCAAAAAATTATTCCACCATTCTTTCCAATTGCTCAACTGTGGTCTCAGTCGAAACATATTCTTCATTGAGCGTCTTTATCAGCACTTTCTGATGCTCATTCGAGCTTATCAGCAGGGACAACAGTGATACCTGAGAGGGGGACTTCCTGAGTAGATCGATCACAGTGTAGTCCGTTGTTTTCATCTTTCAAAAGAATTCCTCTGCCTCTTCAGCACTGACTAGATCTTTAAGTGAAAATCGCTTCTGTTTGGTCTTGTTCAACTCTTCAAAATTGAGGTACTTCCCAGACGCGTTTGTTTCATTCACTTCCCCCATGATTTCTTTTCCCTTGTGCATAACTACTGCTTTGTTGTAGTTCCAGGGGACGACAGTGGGGTCCTTCATGGGCTTCCATGGTGCACGGCTGATAACCACAGACTCAGTCAGCCTGGGTGAAATTATCGGCCCCCCGCCACATAAGTCCCTTCTGGTACATACATCTTTGGTACCTTTAATGCAACCTTATTCTGCTCGATCCTTTTGGGGGGGACTCAACATGTACTGTTCTTTCCTGGGGGCCCTAGGAACATAAAGAACGACATATTTAGGAGGTACTACCCTTGTCTTGGCTTCCACATCCTTTTCTATGCTTTGAGGAGTGGAGTTGCTCTTCTTCTCATCCTTAGCTTAATTTTTTGCCGCTTTGAGCTTCTTTTCAACATCAGCAATGGCAATGATATCTTCCAATGCTGGGTCGAACTCGCTGTCCTCACAAATTATACCAACAATTATCCCATTGTTGTGAGCTAGAAATAGGTTATTGGTTACAATAGGGACCTCCTCATCCCTCAACACTACCCGTTTTTGCTCTATTATATTTTCGACTGCCCTTTTAAGGGTCCAACAATCCTCAGTGTCGTACCCTTCCACCCCTGAATGATAAGCACATCGGGTACCGGGTCAGTAGGAGGGTGACTCTGGGTTTTGTCTACTTGGAGGCATAGGCTGCAGCAAACCCATTTGGACCAAATTTGGGAAGAGGTTGGAGTATGATTCACCGATAGGTGTAAAGTTGGTTTTTCTGGGTAGTTCACAGGCACGGGCATTATATGGAAAATTGTTCTATGGTGGACGGGGATTATATGGAGCTTGTTGATGAGGGTTATTTCTGGGAGGTGGATCTTGGTTCTGATTATAATATTATTGAGGCCGAGCGTATGGCTAGGCATTAATCACTACATAAGGCTGAGGAGTGATGACATATGCCGCATCTTGGTGAGGGTAGTAATGTTCTGGGGTGATGGAAGAATAACCAAAGTAGACTCGGGGTTGACGGGGGTTTCTCAGACTTGAGGCCATCATTGCTACTTCTTCTTTCTTTTTCTACTTTGCTGCATCCCCCGACCCACTCTGGATTGCTTGAAAGGTGGCTCTTATAGATGACTGGCTTAGGATGCGACCCGTTTTCAAACCATTCTCTACCATTTCCCCAATCTTTATGGCTTCTACAAATGGCTTACCCATAGAGACCATCATGTTTTGGAAGTAATTAGCATCTTAGGCTTACAAGAAGACACTGACCATCTCGGTCTCATCCATTGGGGGTTTTACCTTGGCGGCTTGTTCACGTCACTTGATGGCATACTCCCAGAAGCTCTATGAAGACTTCTTTTTGAAATTGGATAAAGATTTTTGATCTGGAGCCATGTCCACGTTATACTGGAACTGTCTGACAAAGTCTCGGGCCAAGTCATCCCATATGTGCCAGTGAGAAATGTCTTGATCCATATACCATTCGGATGCGATTCCGGATAAACTCTCCCCGAAGTAATCCATCAAGAGCTCTTCTTTTATGCCCGCTCCTCTTAACTAGTTGCAATACCTTTTGGGTGGGCTATGGGGTCTCCATGTGCATCATACTTTTCAAACTTGGGCGTCTTGAAACCAATGGGCAGATGAACATGCTGGAACATGCACAAGTCAGCATAGGAGACACTCTTCTGTCCACTCAGGCTTTGTATGTTCTTGAGACTTTGTTCTATGTTTTTCATTTTTCGAGTGATCTCTTCTTTCTCGGGACTCTTTACAGTTCTCTCTTGTACTGCGGTAAACCTATACCGACGTTGTTGAGGGTAGGAGTTTAGGGTGACATGAGTTGTGTCCGATGGAAATGGTGGTGTTTGGAAAGTAAAGGATGACAGATCAAAACTTGGCCTAGGAATATTGGCTGTATCTTAGCCGAGGTTGGTGGTGCAGTGAATATGTTAGAAGACACTCCCGAAACTAGTGCCTGGGGGCGAACCTTAGAAGGAATTCCGGTAAAATGGGCTGACATAGTAGGGTATCCTAATTGGGTGGTCGGGTAACTTATAGGGATGTTGGAGGTCCCACTTGTTCTGGGAATCAGTTGAGTAAAACCAGGTATTGCACTAGGTTTCTCTCTACCGTTAAACCAAGCCTCCCATATTTCCAACATGCGGAGGCGCAGAGCCCTATTCTTTTCAGTAGCTGTTGACTCTGATGTCGGGATAACTGACAACGGGCTGCCCTCTGAGGGGGGAATTGTTGGTAGATGACTCTTCGACGTCATTTAGACACTTCCTTTGGACCTTGTGAAGTAAGGGTGCGAAGCCAGGTTACCACAAAACCAACCATCTTAAAACAGAACCTGTTCTCAAAAGCATACACAATAAACCGGTTAGTATGAGACAATTAACACATAGGGAATTGCAGGTTGGGGAATGCAATGCACCTAGACAGTTAAATATTTTTTTACATGTTTTGTAACGGTTGCGTGTCTCATCCCGGCTTTTTTGATCTCTCAGATCTTCGAATCTTTCTTTTCTCATCCCGACTTTTTTGATCTCTCTTTTCCTTGCACACTCTCTCTTGAATTGTTTTCTCTCTTTTTGTCATTTTCTCTCTTATTTGAGTTATCTAAAACCATGACCGGATCCGATGGGGATTGCCTACGTATCACGACTCTATGTGAATCAGATCATAACGTAGTTTAAGGGATAAATGCAAAATAAAAGAAAGAAACAATTTTTGGGTTTTTTCAAATTTTCATTAAAATAAAAACTTCTAATTTTTATCTATTACAACGACTCCATCATACCTACCTAAGAACTAAAAAACTACAAAAGACTGAAAATAGACACTAAAAGGAAACTAAAATACAAACTTGAGAAGAAAAAACAGGAATACATATGTGCCTCCAAAACTAATCCAGGGGCCTACGGGATATTAGTCGGTCTCGCCATGGGCCTACGTGCAAGATCTCTTTGAAGACGATCCAAACATCCATTATCTGGTGAACAAAGGTCATCACTATGGCGAAGAAGAGGGATCGAGTCATATCCTCAGACTCATGGCATTTCATGACGATATAGTCAGCAATTGCTCTAACCCTTTCTCTAATGATGTCGTTCTCTTGGAGCAGGCGCCCAATTTGTTGAGATCTAGCTTCCAGAATTTGGGTGTCATTATGGCTTTGCTCCTGCAATTGTTGCATGTCCTCTTCTAGTCCGGCCATTAATGCATAACAATGTTCCCTCTCTGCCTTAAAGTTCTTTGTCTGTTTAGCCATTTCATTCTCGAGGGTAGTTAGCTTCTTCTTTAGATTTGGGACCTCTCTATCATAGTTTCCTTTCAATTGCTGAACAAACTCTGCCCGTCCTTCTGCGCTCTTCGCCAACTGTGCCCGGGCTTTTGCCATAATACTTTCGGATTTTTCCAAATCAGTCCCATACTCACACACTTTCCGCCTAAGACCATTTATAAATCTTTCATCTGCTTGGCTCCTTCCTGGGTTTCCAACAGCTATCTTCATTCTTTGAATTTGGGCTCGGAGGACTTCATTTTCTTGGGCCAACTTCTTGTTTTCACCCTCATCTGCAGCGGCTTGAACACCACTATCAAATTCAAGATCCCTGCTTTGCCCTTGCAACTTGCTTATGGTAGCTCTGTATTCATTTTCATTGGTCAGCCAATCCCATTGTTCTTGTGAGGCTTCAACAAATTCCTGGATGTAGGGCCTCTTGGCTGGTCTCCCAAACTCAACACTCCTTTATACCAAGCAATGTAACCGAATGAAACTTCACCCTTGGATAAATCACGTACTCGGGTGTTCGCCGTCAAATATTGGCACTCACTCCAGATCTGCGAATCACTGCTTCATGAAATTGGCCATCAGAGCGGATCTCAACTACATGGATGCTAAGGTCTTCATCCTTGGGGACTATTTGGCATCTTCCTAACTGTATCAAAACCTGGTAGTGGGCATAATGTTGGATACTTCTGAGACCCATTAAGAGAAAGTGAGCACGGTGACAGGCATGTATATAATCTCATTAATAGGAAGTCAACCCAACGTCCACTCTATCTTATCTGCAGTTACAGAGCGGAGGCAGGATATCCAATCTACAACCCCTTCTGGCATCTTGAACCCATTGACCCTTGTATCAAACTCCTCTATGCAGCTTTTCCCTGTCGACATGTAGTTCATGTACAGAGGACGATGACATAGATGTTCAATCAACCACATTTGTAGTAACAATTGCACCCTTCGAAAAAATCTACCACGACTTTGCAAGTGGTGAGAGCTCGAAATATTTCTGATACTATCATTGGTGCGAGGGTGCTCTTGGTATTGGTAATCAAATTGTTGATAACTCCGGCTACCCATAGATCAATATTACCATCCTTCTTGAGAAACACCAGAAGACCTAAGAATGCCACCATGAAAGCAAAACATCTACGCTATTCCCACTTTGGTCGGTTCCCTTTACTACAGATTCTGCTTTCCGGGTTTTCGAACCCCCCTATATGTCCGTACCACTGGTATATGAAGTGTAGAGTGGAAAACTCATTTTCCAAATCTGCATACTGGACCTGCCTGATTATTTTTAGCAAATCCAGAAACTTGTGAGGGGTAACGGCCTAGACCCCTAAACGACTCTGTTTCATCGCCTCTCCATCATAATTGTTGGATCTTTGTGATCCAACGGCTCGGAACTAGGCAATCCTTTTGTATAAGAGTGTCCGAACAGCCCTCCCCCCTAACCCCAAAAACCCACCTCAGTCCATCATGTCTCTTAGAGAGACTAAACCCTAGCCGCCTCTATATTCTTCGCTGTCTCCGCCATATTCTGCACCGGAATCGCCCCACGGCGGCGGCAACACCCCAAGCTCCACCAAATTAACACCCTGTAATCTCCTCTCCCTCCCCTTTCCAAATCCCCAAACCATTTCCCTCAAATCTTCATCCAACTACTCGAATTTTAGATCTGAAATCCGAACCTAAAAACCATAATCACCCAAACGACCCCAATCTCACACCATATAATCCCTAGCCTTACCTCACCACCATCCTACCCTTGATTCACATAAAATCCCCGCCAAAATCCTTGAATTTCAAATCTATGGAGAACTAGAAAAACCTAATTCCTTTTTGTCTAACCTTTTTAAGCTTTCTTTGATTTGCTCGATGTAGTTGAAAGGCCATGCTAGCCAATTGTTCTCAACAAGAACAGTTGGTTAGCATATTTTTTAGCCACATTGAGTTGTTGAACTGCCAGACCCTTTTGGTCTTTTCCTTAACTCTTTTCCTTGTTTTCTTTATTTTGTTTCTTTGATTTCTGCATGTGAATAATCATAAATAGTCTGGTTCATTTCTATACAAGTTGTTTAGTTCATAGCATGTCTAATTGTTAGAAAATCATTTTTAGTGGTATAGTTTAGTTAATTCAATCACAATGTAGGTTAATTACGTTAATTATTAGATTTCATTGTATTACCATGTTTGTTACTGTGTTCAACCATCAGTGTTGTTTAAATTTAGTTTTTCTTTAGGTTTAATTAAATAAGCATTTTTCATTTACTAATTAGCTTAGTTCTAGGTTTAAATTGCATCATCATGCTTATGTTTGTCATTTCGATTTGGATTTTGGATCCCTTTTTGCTTTTGCTCTATTTGCCTTGATATGAAAATCACTAGAAACTTATAGGGACCTAATTAAACTAAAAGAAAACTTAGGGGAATTTTAGAACTTTAAAAAAATAAATATCTTAGAGAGAAAAATTCTAGAAGTGTACCAACTGTCCAAATTGGTTTTAAAAGATGCTGAAATGGACACCCGGACATTTTATCCTCTGAAAATATGCTGCACTATCCAAGAACTAGGGAAGAATACTCCTTAGATGCCATTTTTGTATGTGCACTATAAAAAGAAAGTCATTCACTCATTTTCTCAGACGGATCAACATACAGACCTGAAAATTTCATTGAAACGAAAATCTAGTCCCAGCTTTCCTATTTTTCCTTCCTTTTTTACAAATTTGGGAGGAATTCTCTTTGATTTCTGGGTTTTTGGAGTCAAGTAATGAGCTGATACTGAAGCTGTGGTTGGGTATATACTACTTTTTTTCTTGGGCTGCTGAACTACCTGTTTTTTTAACTTAGCACTTTGGAATTAAATTTTAAGACACTAGGTACACATCTTATCCTATGCTTAAGTGTTTGTAAATTTGAGGTTAAAGATAGATACAAGTTATTTTCTATCAATGATGTATGTTTATGCTTCCTTTTATGATGTGATTTATCCATTTAAACGCGACAACATTAAAGATTTTCTTTGAAATATGTGACTCTTTATTCATCTAGTTTTCTTATACCATGAGAATCTGTTTTCTTGTATGTGTGTCGAAAACAACACTGACCATTTATTTATTTCAGCTGGTATACACTTTTTTTTGCATTTGTTATGCATTACAGTAGGTCCCTGTATTTGAAGCCTTGTTTGTTTATGAATCTGACCTTTAACATGGTCAGATCCATGGATTACACCGCCCCTATTTGGTTCATTCTTGCATTTGTTGTATGAGTTTGTTAGGCAGTATAGTATGCCCATGGGTTTGAAGCCTTTGTTAGTTTGTAAGTCTGACCTTTAACATGGTCAGATCCATGAATCACACTGCTTTTCCCACTGATTCTTGCATTGTTTATTTGAGTTTGGTTTGATAATATAGTAGGTTCATGTATTTGAAGACATTTTTGTGAATCAAACCTTTAACATGGTCAGATCCATGAAAGTCTAAGAAGAAACAAAAGTTTGTTGGGCAGTAAGAAACCTCAGAGCTGGAATTAAATGCTAGCCTAGAAGAAACAATTTTGTAGCTGATTTCTTGTAAGTTGAAGTTGGTTCGAAGGATTTTGTAATAGCTGGAAGACTCAAAATTAGGAAGAAAAGTTACTCTTTACCTTAAATATTTCTTTTTTTCTTAGACACATAGTTGTATTTAGGAGCATATTGTAATTTTATGGATTGTCATTGGTAAATGGACTGTTGGAATATTCTAATTTCAAATTTTGATTATGTTTGATTATTAGTTAGATTCACAGCAGTATGATCTCTTTGTAATGAGCATAGCCTATTATTGCAGAAATGTTTGAATGTAGCACAAGTTGGGTCAGATTTGCATCAAGGCCCAATATGGGAATCACCTGAGCAAGTCTGGGCCCAGGCAAATGGGCCTGAGTGTTAAGCCCAGCAGTTTGACCCTTAGTTATGGATTTCCCTTGTGAATAACAGTATAAATGCATTTTTTCTTTGTCCTGCAAATCATGCGTATTTCACTCTCGTAACTGGAATTGTATTATGATTTTCCTTTCATAAATTAAATTGATTTATGGGTTTAGACAACTGTGTATATCATGTAAGTCTTGGTTAGTTTAAACGTAGAGGTGGATTGGCCCAACTAGTAAATATTAGTGAATGGGCCCGCCTATGTGAGCCCAACGTGGGTCAGCTTTAGATAAAATCGGACTAGGCCAAATTCTGAGCCCAATACAGCTTCAAATGCTGATTGGTTCCTGACCAAATAATTAATGGGCTACTGCTGGCCCAATTTCCTTGTCAAACGTGATTAAGGCTAAACGTATATCCCCAAACATTTGTATAATTAATAGATTTTATTGAATTTCAAATTAGATTTAAATAGGAGCATCCTTAATTTGCTTTTAGTGAAAATACAAATCTTTTAAAATAAATCGAGGTGTGTCATTCACAATTGAATCACCTAATCTATGGCTCTCACATTAATACTATAACTTAATATAAAAAATATTTTGAACGTTCGTAGTTTGTTTTAGGCGCGTTTATAATAAAATCATCATAGCTACGGGTACGGTTCCAGTAACGTAGTTGTGATACCTAATTTTCAAATTCGGGGGTACATTTATGTGACCCGGCCACAACTTCTAATAACTTAATAATTTAAACATGTTGTAGATTATAGGTACGGTTCATGTGACATGATTCGCAGTGTGTATTAAACAAACAAGTGTACGACAATCGTATCTTGTTCCAGAATAATTTCATAAAATAATTAAAAGCGGTTATAAAGGTAAAATGCACAATAGGTTTAAAACATGTAATAAATCAGATAATAAGCCAATTATTAATTGTTTAACTGACCCTGCTAGAACCACGGAATTCGGGAATGCCTAACACCTTCTCCAGGGCTAACAAAATTCTTTATCTAGAATTTCTGGTTCGCAGACTTTTAAATAAAGTCAAATTTCCTCGATTTGGGATTTTAAAATAAATCAGTGACTTGGGACACAAAAATGAACTATTCCAAGTGGCGACTCTGAAAAATTAAATAAAATAATCCCATTTTAATTAATATCACTTTAATTGGAAGAACTCTCTTATACTCCTCTCGGGTGTAAAAAGGAGGTGTGACAGCTCTGGCGACTCTGCTGGGGATCATAACCCAGAACTTTTGGTTCAGGGTTCAAGAATTCGAGCTTAGAATAATTGTTATAGTTGACTTTATTTATTATTTGTATTTTATATATTTGGGCCTAATGTGCTAAATGCCGCTTTTTACTGCTTTGATATTATTTGAACTGTATATAAACTGCTATGAAACCCTTCTCTTCTATTCCTCGGGGAAGTGCACGTTGGCGTGACTTCTTTTCTGCTAGTGTCATACCCTAATTTAGAAAGAGGTTCAGACAAGTTACAAAGCCGGATGGCCTTTTGGTTCCCGGTACGTAGCCCCCCTCGGCTCGAGTTGTCCGCTCGGGTATACCAAGTCTAGAACAATACACCCAGGTTTTAAACCTAGAATAACTCAACCTCATGCCGGATCCCTAATAGGAACGCTTGTTTGCATCATGTGCATTTGACTTTAGGGACTCAACATAGGGGTTGGGTCTCCAATTTCTTTTCTTATTCCTTTTTTTTGTTTTTTAATTAAAATCCTAAATCAAATCCCTAAATTAATCTAAATTATAAAATTAAGCTAATTATCTATTATAATATTTACAAAAATTAGTTGATCCTAAATTAAAGAAGAAAAAATTACTAATTTAGCATTAAAGGCTAAAAATGTAAATGAATGATATTTTTTGTGATTTTCATTTTAATAAAATAATTAATTAACTAGTTAATCCTAAAATATAAGTATAAAATCTGATATGCAATACATGGTGTTTTTGAAAATTTTTCATGATTTTTAACAAAATTAGACGTGCAAAAAAATGCAAACAATTAATAAAACCCTACAGAAATCCTATAAAATTGCAAATAATTTAGAAAAAATCTATTTCTTTAATTTTATAGGAGTATTTTAAATATGGCAAAAATCACATGCTCACAGTACTAACAAGAATGAAGTGCACGAACTTGATTAGTCGATCCATAATCACCCAAATAGCATCGAACTTCCTCGAAGTCTGTGGGAGCCCAACTACGAAAACGATGGTGATTCGCTCCTACTTCCACTCTGGAATCTCTATCTTCTGATGCAAACCACTCGGTCTCTGATGCTCATATTTCACCTACTGACATTTGGGACACCGAGCTGAAAACCTAACTATATATTTCTTCATCCTCCTCCACTAATAGTGTTGTCTCAAATCCTGATACATCTTCGCGGCACCCGGATGGATGGAATACCGCGAACTATGGGCCTCCTCAAGAATTAACTCTCGCAGTCCATCCACATTGGGCACACATATCCGGCCCTGCATCCTCAATTCCCCATCATCATCAATAGTCACATCACTAGCATCTCCCTGGTGAACCCTATCCTCGAGGACAAGCAAATGAGGATCATCATACCGGCGCTCTCTGATGCGATCGAATAGGGAAGACTGAGAAACCACACATCTATGCCCGACTGGGCTCCGAAATATCCAATCTCATAAACCGATTGGCCAAGGCTTGAACATCAACTGCAAGGGGTCTCTCACTAATAAGAAGGAATTCAAGACTATCCATACTCACTGCCTTCCTACTCAAGGCATCGGCCACCATATTGGCCTTTCCCGCATGGTACAAAATGGCAATATCATAGTCCTTTAGCAGCTCTAACCATCTCTGCTGCCTTAAATTGAGATCCTTTTGCTTGAACAAGTGCTGGAGGCTACGATGATCAGTAAACACCTCACAAGACCCACCATAGAGATAGTGCATCCAAATCTTCAACATGTGAATAACGACAACCAACTCCAAATCACGAACAGGGTAGTTCTTCTCATAGGGCTTCAACTGATGTGAAACATAAGAATTCACTATACCCTCCTGCATCAAAACACACCAAATGCCGACCACCAGAAAGGAGCACCCTTTTGGGTCAATTTGGTCAAGGGCGATACAATAGATGAGAAATACTAAACAAACCGTCGGCAATAACCAGCCAAAACAAGAAAGCTCCGAATCTCTATGGCTGAGGATGATCTAAGCCAACTCTTATACTACAACATTTTAGGCCTACAAGCACCCCTGAGAAGTGTGGCCTAAGATACCAAGAAGTGTAGCATTTGGTCAAAGGCAACACTTTACGGCTTTAGGCAACACTTCTTGGGGGGTGACCTAAAGTACCATAACCTTTGACTATTAGCCCGCTTTGTAGGTGTTGCCTTAGAGGCTACGCTTTAAAAGTGTGGCCGGTCGGTAGAAAGGCCACACTTATATTTTGTCTTATAGCCACGCTTTTATGACATAAAACTACACATTTGAAGCGTGATCTTTCTCACGTTATAGACTACGTTTTCAAAGGGTAGCTTTTAGAGCAACATTTATCATTAACAACACCAGATTGACAATCCCTATGGCCACGCTTTCCAAGCGTGGCAATTTCGTCTACACTGCAAAGTAATTTTTTAAATATTTATATTAATCACAATTTTGTGGTTAAAAAATTATATTTGTTTACATTAAATTTTGTCCACATTTATTTCCAGTATATATATATGTGTGTATTATGATCTCAAGCATTAAATTAGATAATAAGTAATAGAATAAAAATAATTTAAATGCATATACTTGAAATAAACTTCAACAAAGAAACATATTTTGCATACTATCTATAGTAATAAAGCATTGTTGGTTCAAGAAGTTCACTAGCAAAGACCTCGACAAAACCAAATGTATTCATATTTATAGTATCAATATAAAAAAAATAAACAAAATAATTTTTCAAAATGTTTTCACCATTCACTTTAATGAATCAAATTGATTTGTGGCCAACATTTCCAATTGCATCACCGGTATTTTCCTACACATTCAAAATAAAATTAAAAATTAGAAAGAAACAAATATATAGTATATGCACTGGTTATATCTTACTAAGAACTATGATATTTTATTTCACTACTATAGCATAACAATGTCAAACACAAAAAGATATACAAGTGAAAGAAAAGCAAAAAATGTGAATTAACATACATTTTACATATCTCCTATAATCGCAACAATCAACAACCACCCAGTATAATCCCACCAGTAGGATGTGGGGAGGGTAGGATGTGCACAGTCTACCCCTACCCTGGAGGGGCTGGTTCCGATAGACCCTCGGCTAAAGAAGGTAAAGGAAGCCACGAGGAAAACTTATAGTGCATGAGAAAATAAATCAGCAAATAACAAGTGAGATCAAAAGCCTTAGTCTCATCCGTAGTCTGCCTAGTGGCCCGTGGATTGTTGAAATACCCTTGAGTCATGTTAAGACAACATGCCCATGTTTCCCCTAATTGTCCAGGGGGAAGAGGCTTCAGTTTATCAACACTAACTATTAGAGCTTCCACTCCGGAACTGCAGACCCCGCTGATCCTGTGTCTGGGGCCTACATATTGATTCTCCAATGAAACAATGTCAAAAGTTTCTATCATACCATATCTCTGTGCAACAACACCTGAGGAAAGCTCTCAGTGAATTCCTCCATTAACTCCTTCCTCAAAAGTGTAGCACCAAACCCAATATGCTTCAACGATGTTAAATTGTACTTCTTCACCACTGGATTCTTAGCCAATGCCAGAACAACCGGAGGCACAATCCATAAATGTGTCACCCTATCTATTTAATTTTTCAAAATCATTTCCAAATCAGCAAATAACAAGTGAGATCAAAACCATTCTCCTTTTCCCGTAGTTCCTTTCCCTCTTCCCTGAGGTATGCTTACACATCTCAGCACAAGCATTTAAATAGAGAGAAAAGTAGGACTGCAAGCAGCATTAAGTTGCATAGAATTACAGGTATTTCGCAATAATTAAGTATTTGGATAAAGTAGTAACAAGGGAAAAGGGTCAAATATACCCTTCTACTTTCAAATATTATCTATATTTTATCTTTGTCATACTATCCGATCAACTTTATCCCTACCATTATACTATTTGGTGAAATATAAATACATTTTCAAGACTCGGGGCATGAGTTGAGCCAGAAGAATGTGGTAGATTATTGCCTCTCATGGCTCGTGCACTACTTGCATCAACCGGTGAAGGAATATTTGATCCAACACACCCTTGTATATCATGAAAATCCAGTCCAGGGTTGTTTTTCACCAATTGACTAAACAAACATCGCATTTCTTCTCTCATCATTTCCTTCATTTCTTCCTTCAGAGAAGTTATTTCGTTGGCATGCTGTTGTCTAAGTTTGGTGATTTCTTCATCTTTTTTCAAAGAGCTTGTCATCACCGATCTACCATAGCATCTAACCCGACCAGGCTGCTCCTTTCCAAATACAACCCTAAATGCATCATCTGCTATTTCTTCGGATATTTGACGATTTTGAAGTTATAAAAAAGATTATTAACAACTTTATATCTCAAAAAACTAGAAAAATTGATTTCAAATAAAAATATATCTTATAACTTAAAAATTTAGGCCTCATATTAATTTTGGCTTTAGGTCCCCTGTAAGAATCACTTAAAAATTGAAATATAACAAATTAACAATAGGTTATGTAAAAAATTAAAAACATTTCACTTATAAATAACTGGTACTAGTTATTTAAATTTTTAGTGCATCACTACCAAAAGTTAGTATCACTAACCATGCCAGATGACTATGTACTTATGAAGTTTAAGATATTAAAATTTACATTTGAACTAAAACACTACTTTACAAAATACACAGAGAAATAATAATCCCTTTTACTAGTCAAACATAGTATTTGATAATTCGGTTATTACGGGTACTAGTTATTTATATATTGACAAAGATCTGATATGGTCTTTGGTCAGAAGTCAGAACTCTAAAGGTTGTTGTGCGAAGTTGACCCGACTCCAACTTACACATGTTAAATGCATGCCACACTAATAGGTATTTAGGTGAAGAGGGTAGGGGAATTAATTCACCAACAGTAAAACATGGTAAGATGCAGCAGCAAATATTGACTCGTCCTACTAGTGGGTAGAAGAGGCATGTATAAGTTGGGATGCTTGATAAGGTACTCTTGGTCAAAGTATCATTCCATCTCTATGTATTTCCCAAGTAAGTTGTCTGGTGGACCCAATTCTACGTGAGAATGTCTCTGCAAACTATTAAATTCATCCGCCCACTTTTGTTTATGAACTTGACTACAATCCATATATGAAATCTTAGCAGCATTATAAACATATTATTCCTTTAAGGTTTCAGCTTATTAAACTTCATTTGTATGTATATAACACTTGTTAGGCCATGGCTTATCGAGTGGGCGACCATGCATCGTCTGATGATTCTAGTAAGTACAGATCCATTGTTACAACCCATATTCACGGATGTTAGCTCATGCCATAAGGTAGTCAACGTAAAACCATGAAGAGATTATCTTTGAGATGATAAGAACTTAATCCTATTGGTCTTAATTTATACAAAGGTGTATAAGGGTGATTAACAAGTATTAGAAGTTAAACGAATCAAGGATGTTGTCAGCCGTATTTTCGGATAAACCTAGAGGTGCTTAATACACTCAAGAGGTAGTGTTTTAAGGTATTTGAATCATATAATATCCATATTATAAGTCTTTAAGTCAAACGAGTTATGAGATAAAAGTCGACAAAAGTTGTCACAACTTAGGTTCATAATTTTACATAAACATTAGGTTAAATATTACTAAGCTTTTCTCCCAATTTACTTAGAATTAAAGGGTAATATATCCACCAAATTGAAGATCTATGAGTCTAGTTTCCAACTCATTAAACCGTTCATCGATACGATCTCATAGTAGAGAGTATTCGCGTTTTCGTGAGACTGCACCAAGCACCTCTCTATGGGGTCCACTTAGGCGGTTTAAGACATTTGGGTATATATATGATGTCTCCAACCCGTTTTAAGTCATTTTTTTCACGTTATTCAGACCTAAGAACCCTAGGAACACCCTATCATGGTTCTCTCAAGATTCAAGACCCAAACAAAGGGCAAACAACACAAATCAAGTGTCGGGAATCCCGTGGCGCAAGTAAGTTTCTTTTTCTTCTTGTTGTTGCTCATTTTTGTGTTGTTCCAGCTCGTGTGGGAGGTTGTTTTAAAGGGTTTATGTTCTGTAAATACTCCCTCAAGTTCTTAATATCAACCCTAGGAGATTTCAAGCCTTCTAAAGTGATTTTAGTGCCGAAAAACACTAATTGATTGCTAGTTTCGCTTTATTGTTGTTGTGGCAGCATTGAAGGGATATTTCATGGAAAATTAAGGTCAAATTGGAGTTGTTCTTTCTGTATAAAGGTAAGGAACCTCTTACTCTATATGTATTTAAGATTATCCAAGTTGCGGCCAAGTCACTGTAGCTAGAACTTGTGGAATATATATCGAAAGGCTTGGTAGTAATGTTATCGGTTGGTGGACTGTTTTGGGAGGTTCAATATGATTAACATTGATGTTGTTTGGCCTGTTTGGTGATTGTTTCACTTGTGGAAGTCATATAAATAGGGGAGGTGATATCTGTTTCATCATAAAATAGGTTGTGGTCGGTACATAATAGTTACGACGCTTAAACATTAACGATAGTGTCATTTCTCCTATTGTAGACTAAGGAATCTTGATATTTGCATAGCTTGAGGTTGGGCAGTATATAAAAGGTATGTGAGGATATCCCTTTACTTCTTTTGCACGACTCCGATTGTACATAATGTAATGAACGAGCTTCCAAAGATACTCTACTCTTAGAATCTAGTAGTACTTACATTGTTTTCCCTCTTATGGAACGATTAATTTTGATGTTGCTTCTCTTATTCTTATATTATCAAGGTTGTTGGTACTTCTTAATTCTTACAAGGTTCATAGTGAAGAGTTAGTCCTAAAAACGTGTACAGAGGATACCGACCTTACGTCACTCCGAAAGGTTTAGAATGTGATTCCATGAGTCGAGCATGCAGTATTATATATGTATTTATTTTACTCTACCGAGCCGCGCTATAGTCGGCTGAGTACGGCACCTATTGTGCAACCACTTATCAGTTGGGTTTTACCGAGCTCCACGTGGTCGGATAAGATTCTACCGAGCCTTATGATGGCCGGTTACGTTTTTACCGAGCCTATTATGGCCGGGTATGATATGATGATGATGATGCCCACAGAGGTGTATGTTTTAAAAGTTTATGCATATATACATATGTATCATGCATTGCATGTCAGTAGCCCTCAGAGGTACCCAGACGTTACAGGTTGTATATTCTCTATCCCTGCTTACATTACTGTTCATACTTATGGTTTCCTGCCTTAAAAACATAGTACTTTATTCGTACTAACGTCCTTTTATTTGTGGACGCTGTATGTCATGCTGTAGGTCCTGATAGACAGCGTGGCGCAGATCCCCCACCACAGTAGGCGGTCCAATTCAGCGGTGATTGGCGAGATCCCTTCTTCAAACTTGCCGTGGTCTTGGTATGCATTTTTGTTATAGTCATTATGAGTATGTTGGGGCCCTGTTCCGGCAGTGTTGCAGCACTTATGTTCCTTTAGAGGCTCATAGACAGGTGTCGACTCATGTATAGTTTGGTATGCTTTGTCGGTTGATTTTTGTTGTATAGTCGTTCATGGTAGCGTGGTAGCTCGTACCTTATATATAGTTTCTCGATTGTCTGGTCATCCCATGTTATGTACATTCATGTCATCATCTTTTGTGTTTAGTTGTCCATGATCCATGTCTACCAATTATATTGATCTCGTCGGCCCTAACAAATAATAAAGAAGGTTAGATAAAATGTACGTTGGTGCTCGGCAAGTATGGCCGGGTGCTAGTCATGGCCCTCCAGTTTGGGTCGTGACATCCATGGAGGAAATTGAGTACTGGAGAACACGAAGCTCAGTCACCAGATTCAGAAAATGGATACAGAAAAATGGTTGGTGGAGTGATGAAGATGAATTCGAATTCCGGTGAAATATCAGAGAGCAGGTTTAAGAATTCAAAATCCTAAAATGTGTATCTGATTTTGTTTTGTGCTAATACAGTATATATTTATCTATTTAATGTAGGTGTTGCAAACATTTCAAGCTCCTGAAGAAGAAAAGAAGCCTCTGTTGGTAGATTTGTTTATAGAAGTTTATGACCAGATTCCATCAAATCTTTCAAGAACAAGAGAGGTATATTAGAGATGCTATAAAGAGACGTCCAAAAGTCTATCCTTCTAATAAGCTAAAGGTCAATATTTTCCAAAACAAACTACATATATGAGTGTGAACTTCTTTCGGTTAAAGAAACACATTCAGTTAAATAGAGAAAATACAATAACAATACTTAATTGCAGCATGACTTACGATTGCAACTTGAGTATCCGTATGAACTTCCTTCCCTTTCTTTGTACGAGTTGTAATAAACATTTCAGACTTTGATGGTTCTTCTTGTTCTCTTTGGTTGCGCGCTACAAATTACATCAAAGAAGATATAAAAAACATCACTGTGTTCCGACAAAGTACAAAAAGAAATGAAAATCAGATTACAAAGTATTGATTAAATATTGTCAATGCCACACACACTCTGTAAAATTAATAGGTCCCATTTGATGCCTCCACTTTTGTTTTTTCCTGCTTTCAGAATTTAATTGGCACATAGACTAACAACAAAAGAAGCATATTAATTAATAAATCAAAAAAAAAAAATATATGCTACAACAATAGGTAGAAAATGTAGAAATGCACAGTTTAATCTTACTTGGATGTCTTCGTCATCCCAATACTCAA
The DNA here is from genome assembly GCF_000715075.1 of Nicotiana tabacum. Taxonomy (NCBI): domain Eukaryota; kingdom Viridiplantae; phylum Streptophyta; class Magnoliopsida; order Solanales; family Solanaceae; genus Nicotiana; species Nicotiana tabacum. The sequence continues at coordinate 125,804,729 of NC_134082.1, forward strand.
TCAATTGACGAAATTGAACTTCAAGTATCTCATTGGGACGATTTTGTAGCATTTCGTTAATAGTAGCATTTTTATCAAAATATTTCTTCTTAATATTTCTCCTGTGTCGCTTCAAAGCATCACGAAGACCAGTCATTACCCACTTCTTTCCTTTAGCAGGAATTAAGAACTTGGACTGTGCAACTTCTCTCCTTCAGCTGGAATTAAGAACTTGGACTGTGCAAAACAACACACATACACACACACATAGATATATATATCTTTTCTTAGTAGGGAAAATACAAAAAATATATAATTGAAAAATTAATTATTCTTACATTGACATATTCCCACATTTGTTGCTTAATATCCTTTGATACAACATGCCAACTAGTATGCACCAAGGGGATAAATCTTGGATTCTTTGCAATTGTTCCTAAAAAGTTGGTCAAATCAGACACTCTCTTGTCAGTTGATCCAACTGCTTGTCCTTTGTCAAATGTCACCTCCTCTCTTTCTGATGTCCCTAGATTGATATAACAAACAAGACATAAGAAGAAAAAAATCAAAATATGTAAAATAATTATAAGGTTTAAGACATACCACCTGCAGCACTATCGATGTTCATATCCTCATCTCCAATCAATTCATCGTCACCAACTTCATCTTGTGCAGCAAAATTATCCAATTCTATTTCACGCTCATCAATAATAGGAGAGGACATAAATCTCACTTCATTTTCTAGGTGATTATCAGGATATTTTTCACCACCAACTTGTATCCCATATTTTTTAGAAATTGATTAACACTAGCCGACGGTAGGATTGAGTTTGTCTTTACCTTTTTGCATTTTTGTAGCTCCTGAATATCAAGTTGTTTCTCTCATTCACCTTGTATTCTTCTAATCATATGTAAAGTGTTAGGATCTACCTTTGCTGATGATTGGATCATGGATGTGGGCACAGGTAATTTACTCATTCTTTGCTTTTGAATTGGCTCCTCCAATAGAAGTGACCTTTGTTTATGTTTACCGTGAAAATGGTAACAACAATTAAATTTGTAAATGGGATTCTAAAAATACGTGATCTATTCTCGAGCTAGTTGTTAGAGCAGTTGATGCTAATAAGGCGAAGTTTAATGATGAAATGCAAGCCAAAACGAGATAGTAATCGAACTGAAGGGCCTACTGCCCGGGTATAGTTTTGGTCGATGGGGGACCTCGGGGTTGACGTCGGGGTCGAGCTCGAGCTATCAGGGATAGTCGGGGATGAGATAATAGTTGCGGATATAATTAAACAAGGCTCTTCGCGGCCAATACTGAGCAGTACGATGAAGAACTAGTAAGAAAGGAATGGAGATTAAGGCGACTTCGGGCTAGCGAGAACAAGCAAGTTAGAAAGAAAAGAGAGAGAGACTGAGATATTATTGCACTTGTGGAGAAATGGAGCAACATCAGCCTTTTACAAGGTAGGGTGAGTCCTCTTTATATAGGATGGGAACTTGGCTATAATTACGTGGAGATTATTTACAAGGTATAGAGATGGGATGACTTGATGTTATGCCTCAGCATAGGCTCTGGATGGGCCGGCCCTGTCAGACTTAGCCGTGTGCCTTGGGAGCTTTGCCTTCTATTCTAGCTTCGATCTCTGTCTTCTGTGAGTCGGGCCTCAATGAGCCCCGAGGTCGGGAACTCGATCATGGCTTCTCGTCCTTGGGGTCTCGAGGAGTTCTTCCGAAATGACTTGAGAGTGAGAAATCAAGTCCTTTGATTTTGCCATGTATAGATAGTCTCTACGTTTCCCATAACGAAGTGATGGGAAATGATTTTGACACTTGACTCCTCGATCTTCTTACAGCGATGTCATACCGATGATGCGACTTCTGGTGTGAGTTTAATGATAACCGGGCATCCACGGGCTCATGTATTTTCGACTTAATTCAATGCATTCTCGATTCCTGCTCTCCAAAGTGAATGTACCTCCGTCGATTCGGTTTTCCAAGGATGCATTAACTGCGTCTGGCGGTCAATCTTTCAAAGTCTCGACGACCGTGTCATAATCAACTGTAAATGGAGGTGTTTTGGCGTTGTTTTTCCTGTCCCAGTGCCTTCGTTGGCTTGCTTGCCTATCCCTTCTTATCATGTTCTTCTATACTTGAACATCATGTTTGGGGCTCATAGCCTCAAGGCCATTTGGGGGAGCTCCCTTAGATCGTGTTGTGGCCCTTTGCCAGGACTTCCCTTTGTCGAGCATAATCGCGTTGTACCACTATTGTTGTGGTCGTTGATATGCCGGCCTTTGCTGCTGCTGTTGGCCCGAGGTGATGATGAACGGGGAGTCGGTTTCCCCCTCATGTAGACAATCGTTCGGATTATGCACCGCTGCTCACTCTCCTACCCAGGCCCGGTATGGCACTTCATCCCTTAGGGTTTTTTCTTTCCCAAGGGATAAAGTGGCACTACCGGCCGTTGAGGATGGGGCCCGCTGAATCTTCAACCTTTGGCTTCGGCGGGCCATGTCTCTTTTCTCTACCTCCTTTGCATCCCCTCCTTTTCCTCTTCTTCATCTTCTCCGGTGGGAATCCCTTGAGGGATTGAGCTAGGAACCTAGAGGAGGTGGAGGTCGAAGGAATCACCCTAGAGGATGCGTACTCGAGGGGGCAGAGCTCGAGTTTGCTGATATCGGAGATGGATCTTCGAGGGTGGACCGGGCCCTCGGGTTTCATCACATGTACATATTTCTATTCCTCTTGTAGATCTCTGTAGGCTTTTGTAATTGTATGTAAGGACACCTCGAGGGCTATTGTACACGGTTCTTTATGAATATGAATATATTTCATTGACTTCTGCTTTCAATTCTTGTTTTGTAATTGCATGTTCCCGTGACCTTTGAGGATTTTTGAATGTCTTCCTTTATTGTCGACCGCTGACATTTAACTTGGGCATGAGCGTTCCTTTCGATCCCCTGCCGATCGACGTGGCTCTCTTTCGAACCTATCATCGTACCTCGGAACGATACTGTATTGATTTGACAAGCCCGGGCTGGCAGGGCCCTCTGAGCTGTATGGAGATAATATGCCAACTTTTGGTGCCTTCGAGGATGTTATCCTGAATGAAGGTCAGCTTTGGGTACCTGGGGGTCCCTTTTGATATTAATGTAGATAGCCCTTTTAAAACGTATAGGATAGACTTCTGCTGAGGAGTTGCCTGTACTTAGGCGTTGCTTCGGACCTTCGTGGAGCTTTTGTGGTCGGAGCTTCCCGTGCTTATTCCTCTTTTTCAGAAAAGGGGATCTACGAGACCAGGTACTTGCCTTACGTCGAGTGATGGCATTGAAAGCTTCCCGAAGTTCAACTTATTTTGGCCAGGGATCCTCGAGGTAGAATGATGTCTTTAGATTGGAGATAATACGGATGGTTCCTCCAGTCCCGCCTTCTTGTTGAAGGATGCTTTCTGGATCGGGTATCGCTCCGTCGATTTGGATCGAGGATGCCGGCTCCCCGAGGCTCACTCTGGGTAGGCGAGTCGTTGCTTCTCGCATATATGTGGAGCGGCTTTGGCTTCTTCGCAAGACCTCACTATTTTTAAATAGCTGCTCTTCCCCTTTGGCATAGGGTTCTTCATTTCTTCAGGCGCAAAAAGTGTTGGTGCAGGCCCTTTCTCTGATCTATTAGTTTTACCATAGTCATGGAAACCACTTTGGGGACAGCCCGACAGGGAGTGGGGAGTGTTTTTCCCGACACTCAGGAACGGTGGGAGTTCGCTCTAAAGACGTCGTCTTTGATAAGAGGGGAATATCTGTAGATGGTGAGAAAATACTGCGGATGGAGCGAGGGGATAGCACTGTAGGTGCTTCCCCCTGATGAGAGTATTATAGACTCTACTGATGGATTCTTGAGTGTATACCTATATCCTTTTGCGTTTGGTCCCCTTGATAGGGTTGTGCTTGATTTCTGCTTGAAGTATCGGGTTACTTTGGCACAAATACATCCGTCATTTTAGCGAGTGGTGCTGATGATGGGGTTCTTTGCGGAGAAGGCTAGGCTTGAATTCACGCTTAACCATCTCGTCATGCTATACCGACCCTTTCATCACCAGGGCCTGCTAACCCTGAGGTGCCATTCATCCACACTTTTTGTAGTTAACAATGATGAGGACGGGGACCGAGAGTGGGCCAGTTGGTTTATTTGGGTTCGAACGGTCGACATTATCCCCGTGGAGCTTTTGCCATTTCCCGAAAGGTGGAATTATGCACGTGAGTGGAGCGTCTGGTGCTTTTTCAGATTTTGCCTATAGCAAAAATCAGCTGATTAATAGTGTTTTTCCCTTGTTGCAGCAACTTCATGGACGTCGGGCGAAGTCTTTGACCTGCCCGGCTGGGTCCGAAGGCTGGTGACTAATTCGACCTGCAATGAGCATCGGTGGTGAGCTGTGCTTCGTATTAGATGGGGAGAAAAATACCAAGGATGTGTGCATGTTGCCTTTGCCTTGGTCTTCGTATATTTGAGGTAACATTTTCCCCTTTCATTTGTACCAGATTTGCCGCTTGCAGATATCGAGCGGTTCCTTGCGATGAGACAGTGCTCTTCCGAAGAGGGGAAGGAGTCGTTAGTCTCCGAGCTGGGGGACGATGGAGATAAAAGGGATCGACACTCGCGATGTGATGGAGCTTTTAGTGGTGCTAAATGGGCCCGTGTTTCCAAGGAGAGGGCATCGTCTGAGTTTGCTGCTCCCAGAGTATCTAATTTCTAGGCGGCAGTTCCTCCGAGTGAATATGCTTTGCCCGAGGTCGATTATTCTAGGGCCGAAGAGGCAAAATCAACAAGAGTATATTTTAACTTCAAGGAAGTCCGTCGGCTTCACTTCGTGGTGAGTTTAGGCACAGTTTTCCTGTATTCCGCGTCCTTCTTCCCCTATTGAGCTTTCCTTGTGCAGGATTGCGGTAGGCTTATGTCTGAGCTGCTCCGTCAAGGGGCCAGGCTTTAGAAAATTCTAGGCGAGGGTGAGTCCCTTAGGTTCCTTAGCAAGGAGAAGGAGGTCGAGTTGTTGCATTGGCGATATGAGGCGTACTAGAGCTCGAATTATGATAGCTATTTGATGGAGCAGGTAACCTTTTGCATCTCGTTCTTTGCTCTCTTTGGCACTTAAGGTTAACCCCCCTTTTTGTTATATTAGCTGCAAAAAAAATGACGGAGGCTTTGGAGTACCTCAGGCGACATCGACCACGTTAGAACTGCCTGTGGTGAGCTAAAGGCTCAGGTGCAAGCTCAAGCTTTAGAGGAGACAGGCACCTTGGTCAAGGTCCCCGCCTTCGAAGTCCAACTTGAATATGATTAGGAAACTCGAATATGACCTCTCGAAGATCAGGGCTGAGATAATTGATGCCTGGGCAAAAGCGGCACTAAGCCGAACCAAATCTGATCAGGAGATGGTGATTCGTATGAAAGACGCTGCGGACGCTCAAGCCAAGCTGAGCGAGCCCTCGACCAGGAGAAGAGGATCAAGGAATATGTTCGTTGCAGATTCCGAAGAGAAGTACTCGAGGAGATCGGTGCGAGGGACTTTGTTCTCTCAGAGGAATTGGCTTGAGCAAGGGAGGACAAGCGTGATGCGCGGTCACTTCTTGTTGATGAGGCGAAGAGCGAACTCGGTAAGCTGTAGCCTTTTAGAGCGGAGCGTAGATTTCGCCGTTTTATCGCTTTGTATTTGATAGATGCAGAGCATGTCTGTAGATAGAGAGTACACTCTTTTTTTTTCTTTGCGTATGTAAGATAAGAGGAAACTCGAAGCTTTATGTCTTCCGCATCTCTTTTTTGTAATTGTTTTTGACCAAGCGGGTTGGTTTCAGTGTTTGGCGGGATCCTCGTAGGTCTGAAACTGATCAGACATGCCTGGGGGATCTTAAGTGCGATCCTTGACGTGAGTGGGTGTTAGGGTCTCCGTGCTTTGCCCTGCTGTTTAGGCTTAGTCTCCGAGTCAGGCTTTGACTCGAGCTTTCCTGCCCTTAAATCATCTATGCCTGTGCGGACAGGTAGTAATGGTTCCCATTTCTTGCCTTTGGGCATATTGTAGTTTGACCATTTCGGGTCCAGTCTATGAGTCGTGTTGCGATTCGAGCTTCAATTGGCCCTCAGGTTCTTTAATGCCCGCATGGGCAGACGATGATGGCCTTTTGTGCTTTGGGTAGAAGTGACCTTACAGGTGGGTAGCATGGAGGCTCACTCGGTTGGCAATAGTGGCATTTATGCCATACACTTAGGCATACTGTAGTTTAACCATTTCAGGTCCAATCTCCGAGTTGCGTTGCGATTCGAGCTTCAATTGACCTTTAAGTATTTTTAGATCGGCGATAGTGCCTCTTACACTATTTTGCTCGTTGAGAGATTTTAATATGTGGCCCGGACACTTGCATAGTTAATTATTTTGGATCTGGTCTCCGAATCGGGTTACGATTCGAGCTTATTTTAATCCTTAAGTTGTTAATTTTTTAGCTGGCAACAATGGCTCTTACGATGTTTGGTCATAGAGACCTTTTAATGTGTAGCCTGGAAGCCTGATTAGTTAACTATTTTGGATCCGATCTCCGAATCGGGTTACGATTCGAGCTCATTTTAATCCTCAAGTTGTCAACTTTTTAGCTGGCGACAATGGCTCTTACATTATTTGGTCGTAGAGACCTTTTGATATGTGGCCCGGAGGCCTGCTTAGTTGGCGACAACGGCTCTTACGCTATTTTTGCCCATGGGTTTTTTTGTAGGCTTTGTTTTCCGCTCGTTAAGGTGTTTTGAAATAGTTTTACCTGGCCCGTTGTCGGTTCTAGAAGAACCTCGATTTCAAGTCGTTATCGGCAATGTTTTGAGTACCTCGAAAGGTTCATAGCTCATAGGCTGAGTAGGTCGAGTCCTTTGTGATTTGGACTTGACATGGTCGAAGCTCGTTTTTGCCTGTTGAGGGAAGCCTGTTTTAATTGGTTCTTTCCGAAATATATTCGAGGTAGTAGCCTATAATTTTGTTTAGCGGCGGTCGGGCATCCCCGAGTAATGTTTATTTGGCTGTAGCGACCATTTTTACCGTAGTCGTATATCTTTGGCGGGGCCATTTTTGATCCCGAGTGATAGTTTGGCGTCTACACCAAGGGTATGACCTTTCGAGATTCTTACAAATGTGACTTATAGCTTAAACTTCGGGATTTTCATGCCTGTTGAGGTCTTACAGTTTGTCATGCCTATTGAGGTCTTACAGTTTGTCATGCCTATTGAGGTCTTACAGTTTTTTGTTGTAGTGTAGAATAAATCTGGTTACACCGAGTCTACCCGCTAGGGGTCTTACAGTTTCAGGTTATCTAGAGCATGGCGATTAATGACAGTCTCTGAGTCACCAAGTTTGTTTAATCTTGAAAATCGCTTCGCGTGAGCTTAGAGTTGCCTTGTAGGGGCTTTATGAGCCCGAAATTCCGACCCTGGGGTCGTGCGGGTGCTGAATTGCTGACGTTAAGTTTCCGAGTAGTTCGGGATGCATTTGGTGGAGGGGGCCCCTGTCGGGGGTATATTTGAAATTTCCTTATTTGGAGAATAAGATGTTGAAAAGATATCATTTTATTGCTTGGGGTAGACATATATTGTTTCATTGTCGTGAGCTCGGCCCGCGCGGGCGCGGCATCTCGGACCATTCGATTCGGTACATAATTCCCGATTGAGATTTAGTCTGCCATTTCCTGGTCCTCCCGAGGGGACGGTGCCCTTAGAAGAAGATCATCACTCGTCGTTGGACTGTAGAAGAAGGCCTGTGACCTTATCGGATCCTCTTTTGAGGGGTACGTCGTTCCACTAATAATCCTTCTGATGAGGCCCTCTTTAAGGGTGGAAGCCCGACTGAGGGGAGAGAGCGAGACGAGCCCTTTTTTAAGGCCTAGGGATCTTCGGGTAGAGTAAGAACCTCTGAGTATCCTGGCTATCTGTCTGCATACAGGTTAGTCAAAAATAGCAAGGGAGTAAAGCAGTTCTTCCTCACCGCGGGATGCATAGGCGGCGTTTCGAGATTGGGTATGTTTCAACCCATTCGGGGCGTGAGCCCTGGTTTAGCCTTCCGCTGTGTCTTATCAGGCTTGGCCGAAGATGTTGTTTGCTTACCCTTTGATCCTTCCTCGGGTGGGGTCATTGATGTCGGCGACACGCCAGATGGTGAAGAATTTCCTCTTGTCGCGTATTGCTTTCTGTTGACTTATTTTAGTCATGTCCTTTGCGAGGGGTTTCATACTTTTGGCGAAATGGGACCGACGCTATCTCTGGGTGGTATGCCGGTGGTCGCCTGAATAAGACGTCTGTGTTTCGCGCCACCTCCGATGGTACAGAACTCGTCATCCCCGCCCGAGCTCAGACAGACCGTATCAAGAGAATGGTCTATGTGGTGATTATCATTTGTAATTTGCCAGGGATTCGGGATGCGGGAGTGATTTGGTCCGTTAGTCTGGAACGCCCAATTGATTTTGGTCTGACATTGCTGTTGTACGTGATCGAACCACCTGAATTCATGAACAGATGTTTTATTTAAGATAAATCAAATAAGGGAGAGGGTTACCAATGCGTCAGCGTGACGCCGGGGCGGAGTCTCGATCCCCTTTTCCTTGGGTGTAAGGGTGTCCTCCGAAATATTTCCCTGGTCCCGTTTTTTCCTGACAGCGAACATTTTTACTTCCCATTTTATGAGTCCCCGGAGGGTGTCGTCGCTCCTTCACTGTCGTGGTTTGTTCTCTTCATCCTTCTCGGTTGCTCTCCTCCCTTGGGGCTGGACTCAAGCCTGACCGTTCGATGGTACGCGGCAGTGATTTTTATTGAGTAGCACGACTGTCATCCCTCTGAGTTGGTGGCCATTTTTGACCCCATGGCCGCGTGCGCCATGCATCCCCGCATCGGGTTGTGGTTCCTTTGAAAGAGTCTTGGTCGAATAGGCCTGAGTCGTTCGGCAACCCTGGTCTTGCTTAAGGTGATCATGATATTTGGTATAGTATTGTTGAAATCATACTCCGCTGAGCGGGGTTCTTCTGCTGGTTGTGCCTCTTCAGATACGGTTCCACTAGAGGTTCCTCAAGGGCGTTGCCTCGAACTATTTCTCTACCGTTGCGAGGTAGGTTGCATCTTGTGGCGTTCCTCCCATTCGCGGCGCATGGATGGTACCTCCATATGTTTGGCATTAGTTTCTTTGCTGGAAGCCGGCTTGGGTATACCGGGCCCGTAGAGGCTCCCGGACGGTTGTCCGTGGCCCTAATTCATGGCAGGTTCCAGGTATGGGCATCCGACCAGGTCTTGGCTGGGTAATTGATTAAGCTTCGTTTGAAATGACCCAGAGTTGTCGGGCATGCTTCGTTTAAACTTTGGGCGAGGGCCTTGGTTGCCCAGTCATTCGAAACCAGTAGCGATCTCATTTATCCTATCAGGGAACGAGGCGCGACTTCCTGTGATGTTTCATTCTCTCTTTGTTCGGCTTCCAATGTGCTAGGCTCTTCCGTTACTGCTTCGATGGCATCGACATGTGCTTCTACGGAGGAACCTGCTAGCGCGGTAAGCGAGTTTGTGAGGTCAGGCGCTAGGCTGTGGCGCCACATCATGGTTTCTTTCGAGAGTGTTTCCCCGAACTTCTTCAACGAGATGGGCTCGAACTTATTATTTTGAAGGTCGCTGCCTTTCTCCGTGCATGTGTAAGCGGTGGTGCGCTCATCAAAATCTGAGGTCCTGTCACACCTAGGGAGTTCTGGTGTTCCGAATTTTTGTAAAGCGGGTTCCAGGACTGCTTCCCCGGGGGAGAACGGTCGCATGAACCTCCACGAACCTGACTCGATCCTCTTGGAGAGATCCCCAAGCATCTTCTCTATGGCGGGGTCTGTTATCGATCCGTTGTTGCTTGATCTTTCGGGTACTCATTCTGTGCAGGAAGCTATTTTTGACGCTACTGTGCTGGGAGTCTTCGGATGGCTCTGTAGCTGTGCGACAGCCAACTACTATGCCTGCAACATTTTAAAAATATCATAAAGGCTAACTTCCTGTGTTTCCCGAGCCGGGGTTTGTTGGGCTTCATGTTGGTCGATATGCTGAATGTTCCCATCGGTGTGCGAAGTTTCGCCGACTTGTTGTGCGCCTGTGAGTCCGCATCTGCTAGAATCGGTCCAGACGCATTATTGGGATTCTGTAGTGGTGCTCCGGCGGCTGGGGCAGCCACGCCATATTCCCCATGATTTTTCGAGGTTGTCGTTCTCGACTCCGTTTACCGAGCCAGACATTTTGACCCGAAATCAAAGGATCTTGGACAAAAAAAAGTGTGAAAGACAATATGCTTTTGTGCAATGAAACCAGCAAGGAAATTATCACTATTATTTTTAGCACCACGATGGGCGCCAAACTGTTTACCGTGAAAATGGTAACAACAATTAAATTTTTAAATGGGATTCTAAAAATACGTGATCTATTCTTGAGATACTTGTTAGAATAGTTGATGCTAATAAGGTGGAGTTTAATGACAAAATGCAAGCCAAAAAGAGATAGTAATCGAACCGAAGGGCCTGCTGCGTGGGTATAGGTCTAGTTGATGGTGGACCTCGGAGTCGACGTCGGGGTCAAGCTCGAGCTATCGGGGATAGTCGGAGATGGGATAACAGTTAAGGATATAATTAAACAAGTCTCTTCGCGGCCAATACTGAGCAATATGATGAAGAACTAGTAAGAAAGCAATGGAGATTAAGGCGACTTCGGGCCAGCGAGAACAACCAAGTTAGAAAGAAAAGATAGAGAGAGAGAGTGAGATATTATTGCACTTGTGGAGAAATGGAGCAACATCAGCCTTTTGCAAGGTAGGGTGAGTCCCCTTTATATAGGAGGGGAACTCGGCTACAAGTACGTGGAGATTAATTACAAGGTATGGAGATGGGATGGCTTGACGCGATGCCTCAGCATAGGCTCTGGATAGGCCGACCCTGTCAGACTTAGCCGTGGGAGTTTCCCCTTCTTTTCCTGGCTTCGATCTCTGTCTTCTCTAAGTCGGGCCTCGACGAGCCTCGAGGTCGAGAACTCGGTCATGGCTTCTCGTCCTCAGGGTCTCGAGGCGTTCTTCCGAAATGACTTGATAGTAATGCTGCTTGGTGGGTCGGGCCTGAACCAGACCGGACCGGGCCCGCGGGCCTAACGGGCCTGGTGGGCCGGTCCTGGTGGGCCTGAGAAGCCCGTGACGGGCCGGTCTTCATAGATTAGCCCATGAGTTTAGCCCGGGACCGTCAACCGGGCCTGGGCCGGTCCTGGCGGGCCTAGCGGGCCCAACGGATTTTTTTTTAAAAAAAAAAAAAAATTTGTATACACATTACATACAAAATATATAAGGTAATATATATACCTAACATACAATATATACTACAAGAAAATATATAAGTAATAAGTTATAATATATAAACATAAGATACAATATATATACTACAAGAAAATATATAAGAGAATATATATATACATAACATACAATATATACTACAAGAAAATATATAAGAGGATACATATATACATAACATACAATATATACTACAAGTCAATATACAAGAGAATATATATACATAACATACAATATATACTAAAACAACATATATAAGAGGATATATATATATACATAACATACAATATATACTACAAGACAATATACAAGAGAATATATATACATAACATACAATATATACTACAAGACAATATACAAGAGAATATATATACATAACATACAATATATACTACAAGACAATATACAAGAGAATATATATACATAACATACAATATATACTACAACAACATATATATACATAACATACAATATATACTACAAGAAAATATACATAAATAACATACAATATATACTACAAGATAATATACAAGAGAATATATATACATAACATACAATATATACTACAAGAAAATATACAAGAGAATATATATACATAACATACAATATATACTACAAGACAATATATAAGAGAATATATATACATAAGATACAATATATATACTACAAGAAAATATATAAGAGAATATATATACATAAGATACAATATATATACTACAAGAAAATATATATACATAAGATACAATATATACTACAAAAAAATATATAAGAGAATATATATACATAAGATACAATATATATACTACAAGAAAATATATAAGAGAATATATATACATAAGATACAATATATACTACAAAAAAATTCTATACTAGTATACTATATATATATTAATATGTTTCATGTTGTACTTTGTCATTAATTTATTATGTATGACAATTTAGTGTTTTACTATTGTTTTGTTATTTTTCTTTTTCGTCAAGCACTTTAATAATTAGATTTCTACATATATACTGCATATATATTTTTAATATAGCCATGATACTACAATAAATTGCCTTACAAAAAAAAAAAAAATCGCTAGGCCCGCGAAGCCCACGAGCCCGGCCCGTTTAGCCCAGGACCACATGGGCTTAGGCCCGTCACGGGCCGGTTCCACCAGGTGAGCCCACGAAGCCCGGGACCGCCAGAGCCCAGGCCCATGAAGACCGGCCCGTTTGGCCCACGAAGGCCCGGGCCCGGCCCAGAATACAGTGTTACTTGATAGCGAGAAATCAAGTCCTCTGATTTTGCCGCGTACAGTTTAAATTGTCCTTTACTTGCAATATTATGTGAAGTGTTCATATCTTCCCTTGAAGGCGATTGGATTGATTTGTACACCAGTAATCTATTCCTTCCTAACTTTTGAACTGACACATAGGATTAAGTTAACCTCTGTCTACTTTGTCCTTCTAATATTGCATGCATATAATTCTTCCTTTTAACTCCAAGTAATGCCTGCTCCTTAGCAACTTTATCATTGCGATTACTTGCAATATTTTCTCTCTTAATCTAAAATTTTTTGGCTAGTTCAGCACTTGATCGGTATTGGAAATCGAAACCTATATTCTTCATTGGACTTTGAGCTTTGTTTGGATTCGGAACTTTTCTCTTAAAAGTTGCCGCTTGATTCATCCTACATACAAATAAATTAAGTTACTTTAGCCTAATAACTAGTAAGAAAATATAACAGGATATGACAAAGTAAATATTTAAGAAATTAGACATATTTAAGAATATATACAACTACAACAATGCATCTCCATTAGAATTTATTCAATCTTGAGAGATGCCTCAAAGATGGAGTTTTCCAAAATGCATCTCCATTCAAATTCACTGCTTTTCAGGTATAAGTAATAAATTAAGTCTACGATCATAGCAAAGATGGCTCAAAGATGGAGGACCCTCACTGAAAGTCTTTGAGCAGTTTTCACTAGACTAAAACTGATGGACTGAAGTTGTAAATTGCAGCCGAACAGTCCAGAAAATTGCAGTTGAACCAGCAGCAATTAATCTCAAACATTATAGTCAATTCCTCAGTCAACACCCTCCAAATTCAACCCAATACTGCAGCAAAAATCTAGATGAATTTCAGCCCAAAAGAGACTCACAACTTAATAAAAATCCTCCTCAAACTTTCAGCAGCAGAACTGTTTCACCTAAGCAGCTGAAATAGTGCTAAATTTGCACGCAAATACAGCTCAAAGATGCAGAAAATGTAGCTAAAACTATGGAGAAATAGTGCAGAAAAGCAGCAGTCCAATTTTGAATAAGGTGCTGCAGATTTGCTGCTTAACTGGAGCTCAACAGTGCAGAAATGCTTCCTCAAACTATGAAAATTTCGTTGAATTTCATAACTAGATAGTAACTGTTAGAACTGGACAGACTTTCTAAATCAAACAATATAGAAATCACACTCCAAACTCCACAATGTCCTTCTAAATGAAATGGCATCATTCCTCTCTTTTAAAAAAATATGTAGCATATTTTCTTTTCTTTAGTGTTCGAAATAGGTGCCTTCTGACCTTTAAGTTAGAACCAACAGACATTCAACATAAAGTATCTATTTGACCTTATTAAATATCCTTTTTGACAAAGGTTCAAATCACTAAGTCTGTTGTTATCTCAAACATCAACATAAAATGGAACAATGATACCTGTTCAATATCTCTTGGCTCCTTAAAATTTGTTAGTCCAATATCTTCTTAAGTTGCATGTGCACCGCCTGATAATAATAAAAAACAAACATGTATATACTTTAAAACTTTCTCTAATACTCCAGGTAATAGGACAATACAAATTTCGAAGCATAATTTCTACTTACTCACATTCACTTATCTATTCAAAACTAGATGAAATTATCGATCCACATATGATACAATATAGTTCCTCAGAAGGGACACATTGAATAACCAATCAAGTAATTTCTGGTGATACCAAAAGGGACATATTGAAAATACATGAGTAGAAAATATATGTGCACATCAAAGAAATCGATCAGCAAGAATATATTCAATATTGAACTTGACGAAATAGACAACACCAATATAAATCTAAAGCAACTGTCTTTAATATATCTCTAGTTATTAATAAAAAATGGCTAAGCTATTTTCTATTTGAATTAGAAAAAAACTCATGATGTGTCTTCAAAATCAAACTCTTCATCCGATTCAATTTCAAGTTGTTGTGCTAGAAATCCTTCTGGAGGTACATCAAGAATGGTTGCTGGAACATCACTCCTTCCTAAGGCAACTTCACCATTATCCTCCGGTATAAATGGGCCAGCCAAATATTTAGATGTCTCTTTTTCATAACACTGTGGGACATTAGATTCAAGTTCATCACTTATGCTAAACAAGTCTCTCAGGACAGTTTTCATGACATAATATTTATCTTGATCATATGGATCTTGCACATAGAAGCATTGGTGTACTTGAGATGCTAGAAAAAAAAGCTCGTTCTGATAACATTTCTTGTTGAAATAGACATAAGTAAGGTCATAAATATCTTCTTCAACCTTATACCAACCGCACTTAAATAAGACAACCCTAAAATGGCCATAATAGTCTAACTCAACTATATCAACTATTCTACCATAATAAGTGAAATTTGCGTCAACCGAATTTTTATCTTTTCAGCTTGCAAAACTTGTAGTTAGGGCGACTAATGTAACACCACTATTTTGTGTTTTACGCCTTGCATCACACTGCCTCATATGGAATCTATATCCATTAATGAGATATCCAGAATATCTTTTAGCAATTAAATTTGGTCCGAAGGACAATTACTTTATAAGATGGGGCACATCCTCTTTCAAAAAACATGTTTCAAACCATTAAGAGAAGTTTTGACTATGATTGTTGGACTTGCTTCATTTAGATCCTCATCTCTGATTACTAACTTCAACCTCATATTCTCTACACAACAAGTATTTTTATTTGTTAGTAAAATGATAAATAAAGTAATTTAATAACAATATACATAAATAAATGCTATAAGTGATTAAATTACCTTATATATTCTTGAACTTCATCAAAAAATTTCAATATTTATATATGTGCCTGATTTAGTGACATGTCATCTAAAACATTTGGATCACTCTTTTTCGCTCCTAAAGGGCAACCTGTATTAGGGAATAAGCTAGAAGCTTGTGCATTAATTGAATCGTATTCATCATTGTTTTGGGGTCTTCGATTAAATCAAGTATGTACATCGCCATGTAAGTATCTAGAGCATAAAGTCAAACACTCTTCAACCGAATATGCCTCAGCAATAGAACCTTTTGGATAATTTCGGTTGCGAACATATGATTTTAATGTACACATATACCTTTTAGGAGGATACATCCATTGATTTTCAACTGGATCTCCCAACCTTACCTCATTTACCAAATGAATCATTATATCAAAAAAAGTTGAGGAAAAATTCTTTCCAATTGATTCGTTGTTTCTCTAATCTCTACTTCTGTAACGACCCGGCCGGTCATTTCTTGATTTACCACTCTGTTTTCCCCATTTTTGCTTCTAATTGCTTTGTCTATCTGTATTATGTGTTATCGAGTTGGTTGGATCGGGTTTGGAGAAGTTTTGGTAAGGTTTGAGACACTTAGTCTCTTTTGAGTAAGCTTAAGTTGGAAAAGTCAACTGGACGTTGAATTATATGAAAAAGTGCTTGGATTTGAATTTTGATGGTTCGCATAGCTTCGGGAGGTGATTTAGAATTTAGGATCGTGATCAGAATGAGTTTTGGAGGTCCATAGTAGATTTAGGCTTGAATTGGCGAAATTGGAATTTCGGCATTTTCCAGTTGATAGGTGAGATTTTGATATAGAGGTAGGAATGGAAATCCAAAAATTGAAGTAGGTCCGTTGTGTCATTTGTGACGTGTGTGCAAAATTTCAAGTCATTCAGACGAGGTTTGATAGACCTTTTGATCGAAAGCAAAATTTGGAAGTTCTTAGAATTCTTAGGCTTGAATCCGATGTAAATTTGGTGTTTTGATGTTGTTTTGAGTATTCTTAAGGTTAGATAAAGTTTGAATGAGGTTATGGGATATGTTGGCATGTTTGGTTGAGGTCCCGAGGGCTTCAGGTGAGTTTCGGGTGGTTAAACGGACCAAAATGCATAGCTGAGAAGTTGCAGATTTTTGACTTCAGCTGTTGCAGGTTTTCCTTCTTCGTGATCACGTGGGGAGGCTTGCAATCGTGTAGAGATTTGATATGGGCAGTTCAAGTCGTGATTCGCGATCCCGTAACTTGAGTCGCGTTCGCATTGGTTGAGCAAGTTATGAATCGCGAACACGTGGCTTTGTTCGTGATCGCGTAGGTGTAAGACCCTGTGCATCGCGTTTGTGTGGGTTTATTCATGATCACGTAGAGTGAAATTATGGGCCAGTGGATTTTGTGCTTCGTGATCGCAATGGAATTCCCATGATCATGATTAAGTAAATTTAATAGCTGGGCAGAATGTTTAAAAAGGTCATTTTCGCGATTTTTGGCCTAAGTTCACCATTTTTTACTCGGTTTGGAGCTTCTTGAGGGAGATTGAAGAGGGAATCAAAGAGAACTTCTTGAAGGTAAGAATTATGGACTTAATACACGATCCTATTGTGATTTTTACCTAATTAAACATGAAATCTGGGGGATTTGAAGCCTAAAATTGGGGATTTAGGGCTTGGAAACTTGAGACCATAATCTAGGGATTAGAGGGGCCATTTGTGGTCGGATTTTTGTATTTTTGATATGTATGAACTCGTGGGAGAATAAAGATTCCGTTGATATGATATTTATCAAATTTCGAGACGTGGGCCCGAGGGTTGGGTTGGACCAATTTCGGAATTGTGGTATAATTTGATTATTTTCGCATGGGCTTCGTTCCCTTAGCATATTCTAATGTTATGATTCTGATTTTGGGTTGATTCGGTGCGAGATGAGGCCGAAGCAATAGGTAAAGTCATCGCGGAGTAGTATTTCATCCGGTTTGAGGTAAGTAACCATTATCAATCTGGACCAGAGGGTATAAAACCTCGGTATTTTGTATTGTTTTGATAAATAAGGTGACGCACATGCTAGGTGACGAGCGTGTGAGCGTGCACTGGTATGGATTGTGATTTAGTCCGTCCTGTAGTTACTATTAAGACACGTATTTAATTTGAACTCTTATGATATCATGTATTTTAGAGATTGATTCTATATTATGCGATGTATGCCATGTTTGGGTCCTTGTGCCGACCTGTTGAGACCCTTAGGGGCATTTTTACTGGTTTCCTCACTCTATTTGTTTGAAAGCATATCCTCAGTCATGTTTTACCTGTATATTGTTTAAACCTGGTCTTTATCACTCTACTTCTTAAAATTAAAAATTGTTTGGGCTGAGTTTCCCTGATTTCCACTGTTATGCCCGAGTGGCTGTGAGGTTAATGACTGAGAGAGGTTGAGGACCTAATGATGAGGATTACATATATATTATGGATTGGTCTACATGCCGCAACAATATTATATGTATAAATATTATGGATCGGGCTGCACACCGTAGCAATACTTATATGGATCAGGCTGCACGCCACAACGATATATATATTGGATCGGGCTGCGCGCCGCAATTGCGCTTGGGCTGTAGATGCCCCTCCGGAGTCTGTACACCCCCAGTGATCATAGTCGACTATAAACTATGGATCGGGCTGCATGAAGTAGCGGTTATTATAATTATTACTATTATGAGATATTATTATGAGTACTGTGTGACAAGAGTTGAGTCACGAGTGACTGAGAGGCTTGCCCGAGAGGCTATATTTATGAGTGATACCTTGCCCGAGGGGTCCATTGATGATATTTTTGCTGATTGCACTCTTCTTTTATAATGAGCCTTTGTTGAAAACAGCTAAGTAAATGATTTCAAAGTTTTCAATTGAAACTGAAGTTTTACAAAGAAACGGGCTTTTAAACTATTGAGCTTTACTTGATATTATATTGTATACTTATATATATAATTTTTTAACTGCTCGTCACAGCTCTCAAATCTTATTTACTTTAGTTACTTACTGGGTTGGCATACTCATGTTACTCCCTGCACCTTGTATGCAGATCCAGGTGCCCGAGCGGCAGAGTGACGGTCCCTAGCATTTTCCAGAGATTATCGGAGACTGCAAGGTTGCTGCACGGCGTCCGCAACCCTGTTTTCCTCCTTCTTATCCTTGTTTTCTACATTTTTAGACTTGTTATGTATCAAAGAGCCGAACTAGTTCTACGTAGAGGCTCTAGACTTGCGACATTAGATGTTTGGGATATGTTGGTATATTTTCTGTAATGTTTTCTGCACATTTCAGTGATTTATGTATTTCTTATGAAAATTCGAGACTTAAACAGTTTTAGAAAAATGGTTTTATAAAAGGAATTCACTGTGGTTACTTGTTGGGTTGGCTTGCCTAGTATTATGATAGGCTCTATCACGACTGGGGTATTTGGGGCCATGAAAAGTTGGTATCAGAGCCTAGGTTACATAGGTCTCGCAAGTCATAAGCTGGTTTAGTAGAGTCTCACGAATCGGTACAGAGATGTTTGTATTTATCATCGGGAGGCTGCCGAACCTTAAGGAAAAACATCACATTCTTGAAATTCCTGTCATGCGAGATTGTTGATCCCAATACTAAACTTTTGTTATTCTATTCTCTCATAGATGGTGAGGACACGTGCTACCGGTCAGGATAGACGACCACCAGTACCACCTGCTAGGGCCACTAGAGGCCGAGGATACGGTCGAGGTCATGGTAGGGGCAGGGGTCTAGCCCTCAAAGTAGCTAGGGCATCACCTACAGATCCACCAGCCGCCCCAGTTCAGGATCAGGTCCCAGTTGCGGATGCTCCAGCAGCACCAACTCAGGCATCGGCGGAGCTTATTGTGATTCCAGGCCTTCAGGAGTATCTAACTTAGATTCTATTAGTGTGCACTAGTTTGGCTTAGGCGGTCTTATTTACTGCGGCCACAGCTACTTCTCAGGCTGGGGGAGGCACTCAGACTCCCATTGCCCGCACACCTGAGCAGGATGTGCAGGGACTCTAGCCACCGGGGGCACCTCCAGCCCAGCCGATTGCACCAGCTCAGGAGTATGTGGTACTAGTTAAGCCTGACGACGAGTAGCGTCGATTGGAGAGATTTGGTAGACTTCAGCCTCTGACTTTCAATGGTACTGAGGGCGAGAATGCCCAAGGTTTCTTGGACAAATTTCATAGGATTCTTCGCATAGCGGGTATTCTAGAGACTAATGGTGTAACATTTACTACTTTTCAGTTTTCTAGAGCTACCTTTACTTGGTGGGAGGCTTATGAGAGGCGTAGGCCGTTGGCGCAGTGCCCCTTACCTAGCAGCAATTCTTCGTTCTCTTTTTGGAGAAGTATGTGCCATATTCCCGTAAAGAGGAGCTGCACAAGCAATTCGAGCAGTTGCGTCAGGGAGATATGACTATGACACGGTATGAGATGCGATTCTTTGAGTTAGCTCGTCATACGGTCTGGTTGGTTCCCACAGATCGAGAGTGGATCAGGAGGTTCGTTGATGGCCTCACATATCAGCTTCGGATTCTCATGACTAGGGAGAGGGTGTCAGGTGCTACTTTTTAGGAGGTTGTTGACATCGCCTGCAAAATTGAGTCAGTTTGTCGCTAGGAGCGAGAGGAGAGGGAGGCCTAGATGCCTCAGAGATTTGGTAGCTTTGGTAGTGCTCCTTTGAGGGGTCAGTTTCAGCACGGCAAAGGCCGTCCATTCAAGCATGCTCAGTCAGCTTGCCTAGTTCATCGTGGGCCATCATCGAGTCATGGTTCTCACAGTTCTCATCAGGGCCATTCATCACTTAGTGCCCTTCCAGCCCAGAGTTCATCTCGTGCTCCATCAGTTCAGGGTTCTTCCATGCCAGGTCCTTCTACTGGTCATTCCGGTGCCAGGGGTTCCCTTCAGTCCCCGTCTCCAGCACCGGGGAGTTGTTATGAGTGTGGAAAGTTTGGGCATATGAGGAGGCAGTTTCCTCGTCTTCTTGAGGGTCCGTCCTAACAGAGGGGTCAACCATCAACTTCAGCTCCAGTTACTTCACCACCCGGTTAGGCAGCTAGGGGTGTGGGTTAGTCAGCTAGGGGTCACCCCAGAGGGGGAGGTCGATCAAGTGGTGGTTAGGCTCGTTTCTATGCACTCCCAACTAGACTAGATGTTATTGCTTCAGATGTTGTGATTATAGGTATTGTCGTAGTCTACCACAGAGATGCCTCTGTATTATTTGATCCTGGTTCCACTTTTTCATATGTGTCATCATACTTTGCCCGTTATTTGGATTCGCCCCGTGAGTCTCTTGTTTCATCTGTTCATGTATCTACTCCAATGGGCTATACTATAGTTGTGGACCGTGTATACCAATAGTGTGTGGTGACTATTGGGTGTTTGGAGACCCGAGGTGATATATTATTGCTTAGTATGGTGGACTTTGATGTGATATTATGCATGGATTGGTTATCTCCATGTCGTATTGGACTGTTATGCTAAGACAATGACGTTTGCTATGTCAGGTGTGCCACGGATTGAGTGGCGAGGTTCGACTTATTTTGTCCCCAGTTGGGTGATTTCATTTCTGAAGGCCCAACGAATAATTCGGAAAGGTTGTCTTTCATACTTAGCCTTTGTGAGGGATGTCGGTGCTGAGACTCCTAGTATTTATTCTATTCCTGTTGTGAGGTATTTTCCTGCAGACCTATCGGGCATGCCACCGGACAGGGATATTGATTTTGGTATTGATCTGGTATCCGGCACTCAGCCCATTTCTATTCCACCGTATTGTATGGCACCAGCGGAGTTGAAAGAGTTGAAGGAGCAGCTTTAGGAACTCCTTGATAAGGGGTTTATTCGGCCTAGTATGTTGCCTTAGGGTGCGCATGTTCTATTTGTGAATAAGAAGGATGGCACGATAAGGATTTGCATTTGATTACAGGCAGTTGAACAAAGTAACAATCAATAACAAGTATCCTTGCCACGTATCGATGATTTGTTTGACCAGCTTTAAGGAGCGAGAGTGTTCTCCATGATTGATCTCCGTTCAGGTTATCACTAGTTGAAGATCAGGGACTCGGATATTCTTAAGATAGCCTTCAGGACTAGATATGGTCATTATGAGTTCCTTGTTATGTCTTATGGGCTGACCAATGCCCCGACAGCATTCATGCATTTGATGAACGATGTGTTTCGGCCTTATCTTGACTCTTTCATTATTGTTTTCATTGATGATATTTGGTATACTCGCATAGTTAGGAGGAGCACACAGAGTATTTGAGAGTTGTGTTGTAGAGGTTGAGGGAGAAGAAGCTTTATGCAAAGCTCTCCAAATATGAGTTTTGGCTCAGTTTAGTGGCTTTCTTGGGGCACGTAGTGTCCAGCGAGGGTATTCAGGTTGACCCAAAGAAGATAGAGGCAGTTCAAAGTTGGACCAAACCGTCCTCAGCCATAGAGATTCATAGCTTTCTTTGTTTGGCGGGTTATTACCGTTGGTTTGTTCAGGGATTTTCATCTATCGCGTCACCCTTGACCAAGTTGACTCAAAAGGGTGCGTGAGGAGAGCTTTCAGAAGCTCAAGACTACCTTGACCACAGCTCTAGTGCTAGTTTTTCCATCAGCTTTAGGTTCATCTACCGTGTATTGTGACGCTTCGAGAGTTGGTATTGGGTGTGTATTGATGGAGGAGGGTAGAGTTATTGCCTATGCTTCTCATCAGTTGAAGCCCCATGAGAAGAACTACCTTGTTCATGATATGGAGTTGGCTGCCATTGTTCACACATTGAAGATTTGGAGGCATTATTTGTGTAGTGTGTCTTGTGAGGTGTTTACTGATCATCGTAGCCTCCAGCACTTGTTCAAATAGAAGGATCTCAATTTGAGGTAGCAGAGGTGGTTCGAACTGCTAAAGGACTATGATATTACTATTTTGTACCATCCGGGAAAGGCCAATATGGTGGACGATGCCTTGAGTAGGAAAATGATGAGTATGGGGAGTTTGGCATATATTCCAGTTAGAGAGAGACCTCTTGCAGTTGATGTTCAGGACTTGGCCAATCGGTTCTTGATGTTGGATATTTCAGAACCCAATCGGGTATTGGCTTGTGTGATTTCTCTGCCATCCTTATTTGATCGCATCAGAGAGCGCTAGTATGATGATCCTTATTTGCTTGTACTAAAGGACAGAGTTCAGTACGATGATTCTAGGAATGTGACTATTGGTGATGATGGAGTATTAAAGATGCAGGGTCGGATATGTGTGCCCAGTGTAGATGGTCTTCGGGAGTTGATTATTGAGGAGGCCCATAGCTCGCGGTATTCCATTCATTCGTGTGCTGCGAAGATGTATCAGGATCTGAAACAGCATTATTGGTGGAGGAGAATGAATAAAGACATTGTGGGATTTTTATCTCGGTGTCTCAATTGTCAACAGGTGAAATATTAACATCAGAGACCGGGTGGCTTGCTTCAGCAGATGGATATTCCAGAGTGGAAGTGGGAGAGGATCACTATGGTTTTGTAGCTGTAATCCCACGGACTTTGAAGAAGTTCGATGCTATTTGGGTGATTGTGGATCGACTGACCAAGTCCGCGCACTTCATTCCTGTGTGTACTACTTATTCTTCAGAGTGGATGGCAGGGATCTATATTAAGGAGATTGTTCATTTGCATGGTGTCCCAATTTCCATCATTTCAGATAGAGGCACTTAGTTTACTTCACATTTTTGGAGGTCTGTACAATGAGAGTTGGGTATTCAGGTTGAGTTGAGCACAACTTTTCACCCTCAGACAGATAGGCAGTCCGAGCGCATTATTCAAATATTGGAGGACATGTTGTGCGCTTGTGTCATTGATTTTGGAGGGTCATGGGATCAGTTTCTACCGCTCGCAAAGTTTACTTATAACAACAGTTACCAGTCGAGTATTCAGATGACTCCATATGAGGCTTTGTATGAGAGGCGGTGTAAATCTCCAGTTGGTTGGTTTGAGCCAGGTGAGGCTAGGATATTGGGTATATACTTGGTGCATGATGCTTTAGAAAAGGTGAAGGTGATTCAGGAGAGGCTCCGTACAGCGCAGTTGAGGAAAAAGAGTTATGCTGACAGGAAGGTTCGGGATGTGTCCTACATGGTTGTGAGAAGGTCCTATTGAAGGTTTCACCCATGAAGGGTGTTATGAGATTTGGGAAGAAAGGTAAATTGAGTCCTCGGTTTATTGGGCCTTTTGAGGTGCTTCGTAGGATTGGGGAAGTGGCTTATAAGATTGCATTGCCACCTAGCCTATCGAGTGTGCATCCGATATTTCATATTTCTATGCTCCAGAAGTATATTGGCGATCCATCTCATGTTTTGGACTTCAGCACGGTTCAGTTAGATGATAATTTGACTTATGATGTGGAGCCATTAGCTATTTTGGAGCGTCAGGTTCGAAAGTTGAGGTCAAAGGATATAGCTTTAGTGAAAGTGTAGTAGAGAGGTCTGCCCATGGAGGAGGCTACCTGGCAGATCGAGCGGGAGATGCAGAGCAGATATCCTCACATGTTTGAGACTTCAGGTATGTTTCGTGACCCGTTCGAGGATGAATGTTTGTTTAAGATAGGGATGATGTAACGACCCGGCCAGTCGTTTCATGAGTTAGAACTCCATTTACCCTATTTTCTACTTCTTATTACTTTATCTATCTGTATTATGCGTTACCGGGATGGTTGGCTTGGGTTCAGAGAGGTTTTGGTAAGGTATGAGTAACTTAGTCTCTTTTGAGTAAGCTTAAGTTGAAAAAGTCAATTGGACATTGACTTATGTGAAAAAGGGCTCGGATGTGAATTCTGATGGTTCGGATAGCTTCGGAAGGGGAATTGGGACTTAGGAGAGTCATCAGAATGTGTTTTGGAGGTCCGGAGTAGATTTAGACTTGAATTGGCGAAATTGGAATTTCGACATTTTCCGGTTGATAGGTGTGATTTTGATATAGAGGCCGGAATGAAATTACGAAAGTTGGAGTAGGTCCGTTGTGTCATTTGTGACGTATGTGCAAAATGTCAGTTCATTCGGACGAGGTTTGATAGACTTTTTGATTGAAAGCGGAATTTGGAAGTTCTTGGGATTCTTAGGCTTGAATCCGATGTAAATTTGTTGCTTTGAAGTTGTTTCGAGCATTCTGAAGGTTGGAACAAGTTTGAAGGAGGTTATGGGATATGTTGGCATGTTTGGTTGAGGTCCCGAGGGCTTCGGGTGGTTAAACGGATCAAAATGCATAGTTGAGAAGTTGCAGATTTTTGGCTTCAGCTGTTGCAGATTTTCCTTCTTTGCGATCGCGTAGGGAGGCTCGCGATCGCGTAGAGCTTTGATAGGGGCAGTTCAGGCCGTGCTTCAGGATCACGTAACTTGAGTCGCGTTTGCGTGGGTTGAGCAAGTGATGAATCGCGAACGCGTGGCTTTGTTCGCGATCGCGTAGGTGTAAGACCCTGTGCTTAGAAAGACCATTTTCGCGTGTAAGACATTGTTCACGATCACGTAGGTGTAAGATATTAGTCAATAAGTTTTTCCCCCTCTAGTGTACTATCTTGGGATCCTCTTGAGATCCTTCTGAACTCTGGCATACTGAGGCTGGCGTTTCCACACTGCACTGGTTCAATTCTTGGTTGCTAAGTCTAGGTGTAAGCATTGCCCGGGGTCCTTGAGATCTTTAGGGAACTTTGTTGCACCTAGACTCTGATTTGTCTATGGAAATGAGGCTTATGAGACCATTGGAGGCTTTGGGAAACTTGAGCCTAATTGCAGGCTCCCTATAGAATAGCTTCTTGATTTTCTATTTTACTTATGTAATTCATTCATTGGCCTGTAATAATTTGTAAAGAGATATTTGGGGAATTAGTAAAAAGGGTGGGTAGATGCATACTTTAAAGGGTAATACGGGTAGAAATCCTGCACTTAGGACCTTATTTTTAAAGTCTGACTGCTTGCATAAGTAGAAAACATGCTCATAGGTTTGCTCTTTTGAATTTGATTGCTTTGCCTAATAGAAATCATGCCTATAGGATTTCACTCTTAATTTCGCTTGCATCAGGTAGAAATCATGTTCATAAGGTTCTACATTTTGTCATGTTAGAAACCATGTTTATAGGTTCCAAACAATCATGTCTTAAAACAGTTCAAATATAGATGCCATGCCTATAGGATTTAACTCCGATTCAGTTTTAACGAGTATTCTTGTATGTTGCTGCAAATTGATAAAAATCAGTAATCCACCTAGATATCATGCCTATAGGAATCTCTACTCGTAATTCTGTTTGATAATCTAATTAGCCTAATAAATCAACTTCATTACGCCTAGTTCATTTTTAAAAACTGGTCTTATTAAGTGTCAAATATTTCCTAAAACAAGTTCTTTCGAAATTGCCTCAATCTCATTAGATATCATGCCTATATGTATTAAAGGAGTCAATCTCGAAAACCTGTTTGTTTCTACAATATTCTGCATATAGGCAAGCCTTAGGGTGTTTTCAAAAACGGCATTTCCCTAAAGCTGTCTTTGTCGCTTAATGTTTCTGATTCTAATAAGCTTCTAAAAAAGGAATCCCTAGGCAATTACTAGGTTATAACTTCTGGATATAAAAGTTTGGTCTGTTTCTGCATAATCACTTAGAGATCCTGCTTTAGGACTTTGACTAATAAAGACCTTAATTGTGTTTGAGTCATGCTGCTTGTATGTTTGTTTGTGGAGGAAACTTTGAGCCTCTTAATTGCTCCCATTATGTGTGAAAACCCTAAATGTTTTGACTGTCGCCTTAGAGTTTTTTCCTTTCTAAACCTTAGGGATACGTCTAGAACTACCTATAGGTAGAGGTCCTAACTCCCTTCGGGACCATTAAGAAGGGACGGGTAGCAGCACGCAATAGGAATCAGTGACCAAACACTCGCTTTGCATGACCAATAAGGGGATGGAAAGGGTAGACATGGGATATGATGACTACGTGTTAATGTCACGTGTATCCCCTCATTGAGGAGTTTACCTGACATTGCGCGGGGTGATCCTATAGGATAAACAACCTATGACCCCTCTTTACCAAATCCTCTCTCTTTATTTAAACTTGTTCAAACCCTTATCTTGTCACTTGAGTTATCTAACGTGCTTTATTTGCAACTTATTTGATTCAACAGATTATACAGACTAATTTGTTAATATAAGTTCAGTCGGGACCACAGTTGTGAACCAAGAGGGGTGCCTAACACCTTCCCCTCGAGGTTACTTCGAGCCCTTACCTTAATCTCTGGTAATGCAAACCAACCCAAGAGTTAATCACTCTAGGTGCCCTAATGCACCATAATCCATTAGGTGGAGACTCTTCAAATACCCAATTTTCAAAAGGAAATAAGTCATTATACCCCGTGAATGTCGAAACCCGGACTCCGCGAAGGAAAAAAGGGGCGTGACACCTGTGTATTGTTTAAACCTAGTTTTTACCACTCTACTTCTTAAAAATATGAAAACTGTTTGGGCTGATTTCTACTGTTATGCCCGACTGGCTGTGAGGTTAGTGTCTGAGAGAGGTTGAGGACCTAATGGTGAGTATTACATATATATTATTGATCGGGCTGCATGCCGCAACAATATTATATGTATATATTATGGATCGGGTTGCACGCCGCAATGATACTTATATGGATCGGGCTGCACGCCGCACTGATATATATATTGGATCGGGCTACGCGCCACAACGATATGACGCTTGGGCTGTAGGAGCCCCTCCGGAGTCTGTACACCCCCAGTGAGCATAGTCGACTATAAATTATGGATCGGGTTGCACGCCACAGTGTTTATTATAATTATTACTATTATGAGATATTATTGAGCCCGAGTGCTGAGTGTGAGTACTCTGTGATGAGAGCTGAGTCACGAGTGACTGAGAGGCTTGCTCGAGAGGCTATATTTATGAGTGATATCTTGCCCGAGGGGCCCATTTATGATATTTTTGCTGATTGCACTCTTTTTTTATAATGTGCCTCTGTTGAAAACTGCTAAGTAAATGATTTCAAAGTATTTCAATTGAAACTGAAGTTCTATGAAGAAACGGGCTTTTAAACTGTTGAGTTTGACTTGATATTCTATTGTATACTCATATATATGATTTTTTAACTACTCATAGACTTTATTTTCTTTAGTTACTTACTGAGTTGGCATACTCACGTTACTCCCTACACCTTGTGTGCAGATCCAGGTGCCCGAGCGGCAGAGTGAGGGTCCCCAGCATTTTCCAGAGCTTATTAGAGACTGCAAGGTAGCTGCACGGCGTCTACAGCCCTGCTGTCCTCCTTCCTATCCTTGTTTTCTACATTTTTAGACTTGTTATATATCAAACAGTCGGACTAGTTTGTATTTAGAGGCTCTAGACTTGTGACACCAGATGTTTGGGCTGTGTTGGTATATTTTATGTAATGTTTTCCGCATATTTAAGTGATTTATGTATTTCTTATGAAAATTTGAAACTTAAACAGTTTTAGAAAAATGGTTTTATAAAAAGAATTCATTGTGGTTACTTGTTGGGTTGGCTTGCCTAGTATTATGATAGATGCCATCACGACCGGGGTATTTGGGGTCATGACAACTTCCAAGCAATCTAGCTCTTCCATTGTGATAACCTTTTGACATAAACGGCAAAAGAAAAACTTAGACGAATCAAATGGATAGCAACATGATCAGGAAGTTTGATTTTAATGGTTTTGGCAATAAGTAATGTAACATGAAGTGGGCATCATGGGTTTTATAACCGGATAATTTTCTTTCATCTAGCTGGACACACCTGGATATGTTGGATGTACTATCATCAGGTAGCTTTGATGCCTTTAAAACACCACTGAAAACTGATTTTTCACCATTGGTCATTGAGAAGCATGCTTTTGCAAACTTTGTACTCTTGCCATACTTCATATCCTTTGGTTGAAAGTTCTTCCTAATGCCCATCTCTTTCAAATCATAACGAGCATTTTCATGATCCTTTGTCTTGCCAGGAATTTCCAAAAGAGTTCCAATTACATTATCTATTATATTTTTCTCTATATGCATTACGTCAAGGTTATGACGTAACGAGTTGTGCTGCCAATAAGGTAATTCGAAAAAAAATTGACCTTTTATTCCAAGGGCCATCATTTGTTCTCTTTCGCTTCTTCGCAAATACATTGTTAAAATTCATTAAGCTATTAAGCACATCAATTCCCTTCAGCAAAGGCGAATGAGGCCTAAATTCTATTTTTTCATTAAAAGACCTTTTATTAGATCTCCACGGATGATCCATAGGCAGAAAAACGCGATGATCCATATAACACATTTTTGACAATGTTTAAGATAATAAGAATTAGTGCTATAATTACAACAAGGGCAAATCAACTTTCCCTTTGTACTCCAACCGAATAACATAGTATATGCAGGAAAGTCATTGATTATCCGTAAAAGAGCTGCTCGCATTTGAAAGATTTGATCTCTTGAAGAATCATATGTTTCTACCCCGCACTCCCACAACACATTTAACTTTTCTATTAATGGTTGTGAATAAACGTCAATGTCATTTCCAGGTGATCATGGCCTAGGTATAAGCAAAGAATGCATACAGTATTCTGGCTTCATGCACATCCAAGGAGACAAATTATACACCATTAAAATAACTGGTCATGTGCTATGAGATATGCTCATGGTCCGAAATGGATTGAACCCATCACTTGCTAAGCCAAGTCTCAAATTGCGAGAATCCCTTGCAAATTCTGAATGCAAGCTATCAAAGTCTTTCAATGCTTGACCATCAGCAGGATGCCTTAACTTTCCATCTTTAGAATGCTCCTCGTCATGCCACCTCAATGTATCTGTTATCTTTGAACACATAAAGCCTTTTGAGTCTAGGAATTAATGGAAAGTGTCTCAAAATTTTTGTTGGAACGCGATAACCTTTTTTGGAAGCATCGAGCTCGCTATCTACTTCAGGATATTTAATATATTGAGAAGCTCCACAGACATGACAATATTCATCATCCTTATGGTCATTCCTAAATAACATGCAATCATTGGGATATGCATCAATTTTTTCATAATCAAGACCGAGATCTTTTACCATAGATTTGGTTTTATTGTAGGATATAGGAATGTTCAACTCAGGCGTCGCCTCTTTTTATAGCTCTAAAAGAGAAGTGAAATATGCATTGCTCCATCCATGTAGATACTTCAACAAATACAGACGAATTAAGAAAGATAATCTAGAGAATCCTTTGCAAATAGGATATAGTTCTTGGCTTGCCTCGTCAACTAAGTTATAGAATTTATTGGCATCTTCATTTGGACCTTCATACACTCCTCCAGCATGTGCAACATATCTAAATTGATCATTCAACAACCCATCAATATCATCGTACGAGCAAACATTATCATCCATGTCACAATTAACATTCATCAAAATTTTTCATTCCCCATGATTAATCCATCTTGTATAACCTTGAACAAATCCATACCATATTAGATGATCATACACTACATTCCTTCGAGTCCATCGGATATTACAACACTTTGTACATGTGCATTAATTTCTTCTCCTTGAGGATCTCCATAAGAGTAAGCAAAATCTAAGAAAGATTGAACACCATCGACATACTCGTTGCTATACCTTGGTAAATCCACCCATTCTTTGGATGGAACATTTGAATTCCTAAAAATTAAATTTATTAGATCTTCAAATATATAATCATTTAAACATTGACCATAAACAACAACAACAACAACAACAACAACAACAACAACCCAGTGTAATCCCACAAGTGGGGTCTGGGGAGGGTAATATGTACGCAGACCTTACCTCTACCCCGAGGAGCAGAGAGGCTGTTTCCAGGAGACCCTCGGCTCAAAGGGGCAACAAGAAACACTATATTAGTACTATCAATAGACTCATAATAAAATAACATAAAATACCATAAAATCCATAACATAACATAAATACCATAAAATAACAAAGTAACAACAACATAAGAGATATAGAAAATACGAGAAAGGTGTAAGGTATTAATACACAACAGATAAAGCCCATCAACAGTAGTTGATCAATAACATCCTAAGACTAATTCCTAACTGGCTAGTCTCACTCTAGTGCGCTGTAGAAAAGACATCACAATTTCCCCTAACCTACAACCTTAATGCTCGATCTCCACAATTCCCTGTTTAGGGTCATGTCCTCAGTAACCCTAAGTCGCGCCATATCCTGCCTGATCACCTCTCCCCAATACTTCTTAGGCCTCCCTCTACCTCTCCTCGTACCCACCACCGCCAGTCGTTCACACCTTCTCACCGGTGCATCAGTGTTCCTCCTCTGAATGTGCCCGAACCATCTTAGTCTTGCCCGAACCTCTGAATAAACATTGACCATAAAATAAATCCAAAATGCCAAGAGTGAATTTAAAAACTAATGCATTGTAAACCAATAAGATTTACCTAGTCATGACATTTATGCTAAGAAAACCCAACTTCAAGTCCACCGCAGATCTACATGAGCGTGACAAATCTTCTTGGAGAAAAGGAGTAAAATTAATAAGATCCACAGAACAATGACAACAAGTAACAAAAATATAAACCAAGTTTTTCATGAAGGTACTATAATAATTTTATGCACAAAAAAGCATCATGAGCATATTGGCAAGTATAATGACACCTAAAAGGTGTATTGTGCGTATACAGATTAAATAACTAAAAGAAGTTAAGATATAAATATCTAACTAGCTATTTATTATTTCATCAAATCTAAAGAAGAAACCCAAGGACTAGCCATATTCTGAAATTGCTAAAAGAAAGTTTTGGACGTAATGGAAGCCATTTATCCTAAAAACTTGAAGGCATCTTCAACAAGTTCCTGTTAGTAACTTTTGATACAATGCAAACTCTATTAAATGCAACTAGGAATTGAAAATTTGATCTACACTTTCCCAAATGGATATGCCTGTTAAACATCTCCTTGAACTTATAATATTTCCCAAACTGGAAACCAATCTGCTCTCGAAGGTATAAAATCTACTTTTATTTATTTAAGTACCAAATACTACTAAAACAATTAACAAAGACATACATATGCTAAATCTTGAAGGGTTATACAACTCTCAGCCACACATGTAAATGCAACTACATAAATTTACTAACAACAACAAGAAAATTATTGATTTTTATCAAATCTTAAATAGGTAAGAGGATAGTTTAGACCAAATACAACATTTTCCATTTTAATAGCATACACTCTTGCAAGAAAACAGAAAGAAGAACTCAACTTAGAGGATAAAGTCAATAAAGCAACTATGAGTTATCAACAAAGAAGGATACTTTATAAGAATAAAAAAGGCCAGAAAGTAGGGAAGGGGACAAATACACACGAGAAACCACATCAGAGCCACACAATCCACATATACATTCTGAAAAGGGAATAACGAGCAAGCCAAAAAATCACATCAACCATGCTTATTTGGTCAAAGTAACTCTAGATTTGTTTCACGAAATTCTCGCACAATGATTCAAGTAAAACGTAAAACAAAGTGGGTGTACAACTGAAATTAAGTCTAAACAACCACCAAATTCAGAAGCAATTTCAAAATATTTTAAAATCACAAACTCAAGCTAAATAACGCCCTACTTGTGAAACTTTTCGGTATAATTAGATCGAATCCAAATCACAGTAAATGTATACATTGCAAAAATCGATTAAAGCTTTGACACCCAAAATCAAACAAAAAGATAACTTATTTTTCAACTCAAGAATATAAAACAAGGATAAAACTAAAAACTTTGATAGCCAAAAATTAAACAAAAAAATTACTTATTTAAGCCCTATAATCTAAAATTGAAAAAAATTAAAAACTTTGAGTACAAAATAAAGACTATACTGTTTACCGTGAAAATAGTAATAACAATTAAATTTGTTGATGTGACTCTAAAGATATGTGATCTATTTTTATACTAGTTGTTAAAGCAGTTGATGCTAGATATGTGAAGATAAAAGATGAAATGCAAGCTAAAATAGAGTTATAATCAAATCGAGGGGTAAGCTGTCCAGGCCTCGGACTAACCGATGAAGGGCCTCAAGGTCGATGCTTAGGCTCAGGCTCGAGCTATTGAGGATAATCGAGAATGGACTAACAGTTAGGATATGATTAAAGGAGGCTCTTTATGGCCAATAACAAACAATAAATGAAGAACAAATATTAAACTAGTAAGCAATAGCAATAGTGTCGGGAGAATATGTTAGAGAGAAAAGGAAGAGTTCTTATATATTTCATGTAAAATAGTTGGAGCAATAGGGTTTACAAAGTGCCAAGTATTCCCCTTATATAGGAGGGGAAATTCCAACATAGTACAAGATACATTAATGATAAAGAAGCAGGATGGGACAACTGACTAGCCTAGTAGACTAAACTGGCCCCGGCTGCATTCTTCGGAAACTCCCCATGCCCGTTGGGGTCTCGGCCAACATTATCCCCATGCCGAGTGTCAATAGATCTCGGGGGGTGCTCGGTCCGTGGTCTCGAACCTCCGAGGTGACCTCCTGGAATGCCTTATTAATAAGAAATTGGTTCCCCAATTTCACCATATACATATATTCCCCGCGTTTCTTAGAGAGAAGCGACAAGAAATGAGTTTGACATCCTACTCTGTGGGCTTCCCATAATGACGTCGTGCTAATGACACAAGCTTCCCTAATTATCAAAATGTTTCGTTGTCTCGTTTTTCTAGGATCGTTCAACGCGTTGTAGTTTCTCATTCTTCAGAGCCATAATTCCACTGTTGATTCAGCTCCCATGGATGTATTGAATGCACCTGTCGTTACGTTTTTCGAGGGCGATAATAGCACCGTCGGTTACGTTACCCCTCTTTCTATAAATGAGGGTCTCCTGGGATCAATTTTTTACCCAAGTATCATTACCTATCCATTCCTCCTTTATCGCTATCTTTATTCTTTGTCGTTCACCAAGTTTGGGGCACATGGCCTCAAGATTTCATGGTGATATCGGGCATGGAACGGCCTATCTTCTAGACCTTCTCTTGTCGAGTGAGATTACGCTATTTTCATGTTGTTGTTGTTGTTGTTGTTGTTTTCATATCCTTCGGCTCGGGACAATGAAGCAGAGGACTGATTTCCTCTAACCCGAGGAAATATTTGGATTATACACCGTTTCTCAAGAGGGGGCTCGGATTATACACCGATACTTACCCTTCTCCCCTAGCTTGGCACATTATACCCCTTTTGGATTCCTTGGGGTGTGGCGGCACTATCTACTAACTGTCGCCTCCCATGCCGGGGCAACGTCTCAAGAAGTGGCTTTACAGCAATAGCCTGGCAAAATCCATACTAGCCAGATTTTTCACCCAGCAACTTCTTCATTTTTCCCTGCCTTTTCCACGTCACTTTGCTCTTTTCCATTGCTTTCCCCTTCGTTGTCTCTGCCATTCTGGGGAATCGAGATAAGACTCCCAAGAGGATTGTGCTTGGAATATATTGTCTTTGAGGACGCGCACTTGAGGAGATGATATCGAAAATGTTGCTATTTAGGACACACCTTTGAGAATATGCTAGGTTCTTAGGCTTTTATTGTATGTACACTCTTCTGCTTCTTTGTTCCCGTGTAAGGACCCCTCGTGGGATTTTGTAATGGAATATTTCGTGGATACAAAGATTTTTTTCCTGATTTGTCTTTGATGCTTGCTATATTCTTTTATGTTTATGGAGTATTCAAATGCATGACTCTGTGTGTCGTTGCTAATACCAAATCCGGGTACGAGTATACCTTCCGGCCTTTAGTTGATAACAACGGCTTCGTGCAAAATCCCTTGTGATCCCTTGGATCGAACCTGAATAAGGTCGATGGACACAAGTCACCGGGACCTTGACTTCGAGTAAAATGAGAATAATGTTTCGGGCCTTTGAATCATGACTTACTAGTTATACTCTGTGGTAAACTTTAAGAAAATATTTGCTTAGGGGCACGTAGGCGGGGGCTGCCTTTGATCTTTTGAGGGCAGTCCCCGAGTGGAGATTCGTTCAAATTTGGACCACCTGAGAATGTGCTCTGGGCTTAGTGTGAATAGACTTATGGTGCTGTAGATAGATTTTGAAAGAGGGTTTGTCCGATCTTGGATGGTACTCAGGGCCAAGCCCATACGGGTGGAATTGAAGTGCTTATTTCCTTAGAGCCTGATTCCCTTTTGGCAAAAATTCCCCAAAGTCGAGTATCTCCTTTGGCGAAGGCGTCATCGGCTCTCTGGAGCCTAGCCTTGTCTTGATGGAGGCCCTCGAGGTCGGGTACCACCTTGGGACTGGTGATGGTGCTATTGGCTTTTTGGAGCCTAACCTTATTTTGATGGAGGTCCTCAAGGTCGGGTGTCACCTCGGGACTGGAGAGGGTGTTCTCGGTTAGTGTTCCTAACCAGCTTTGAGGCAGGTGAATCGTCGCCATTTTTTCCACGCATAAATAGGGTTGTTTTTGCCTTTTTGGGGGTTACCCATTTTAAGCAGTTGTCTTTCTCTTTCTGCGCCAACACTCCGGTACTCCAGCACTAGTGCGTCTGTACATATCCTCGCTTTTTATGTTTTCTAATTTTGTGACCGCCATGGCAGCTATGTCAGGGTCTTCCCGATAGGGAGGGGAGAGCCCCACCTCCGGTCTTTGGGACCATCGAGGTCTGCTAACTTTGCGGTATCGATCGACTATGCCCTTTGTTGATGTTGTCGAGGAAAATGGAGACCGGGTATGGATGAGTCGCTTCATCTGGGTGCGGACCGCTGACATTATACATGAGGAGCTCATGCCATTCACTAAGGAATGAAGCTATACTCATAAGTGGTGTATCTCGTGCTTTATCAGTTCTGTCTATAGTGAAAGCTGGTTTCGTAATCGTGCCTTCTTCTCTTCCTCTACAGTGGTTTTATGGGCGCTGGGCGACGTTCATGATCTGTCGGATTGGGTCCGAAAATTGGCGACTCACTCGACCTGTGAGGAATACAAGTGGCGAGCTTTGTCCCGGGGCAGGTGTTAAGTGAAATATCATAGTGAGTGTTGTGCTATTCCTTCCCTTACTGAGTTTGCTTTTGCAGGCATCCGACAATCTCGAGTCTGGGTGCTTCGTTGTGAAGCCAGGCTATGGAAAGCCCTGGATGTGGAGAGACTCCTGAGGCTCCTTTGTGATGAAAAAGACGTCGAGTTGGTGCATTTTGCGGTCTGAGGCAAGTTGGAACTTAAACTGCAAAAACCACCTGCACTACAACAAAAAAGACTTTTAGTGACAAAAGATAATCCCTTTAGTGTAAATAAAAATAGCCGCAAAATCTTTTACCGACAATTAATCATTTGCCTATGAATCCACCGTCGCTAAAGGCTTTAGCAACAATAAATAGGAGTGCTGGTAAAGCACCAAATTATTGCCACTAAAGGTCTGACAACTAGTGGCAATTATATGCCGACAATTAAAATGACCACTAAAAGTGGCTAAGGGATATTTTAGTTCATACATTTAGGAGCAATCACAATTGCCGGTAAAGACGAACTTAACTGTCAGTAATGGTAACATCTTTTAGCGGCAACTAAATCTGCATTTTTTTGCATTTAATAAATTTTGTTTATGGTTACCAAATATTCAATTTATTGGAGGTAAAAATTTGACCTTTCTAACAGCATTTGCTATATCCTGAAATAATAAAATAAATACTCTACTTTTATTCATTCTAATAGAATGATAATATTCACTCTACAAAATAATATTTCATTACATATACAAACAAAAATGACAAATTCATAGCTTTTACAGTGTCAACACCAAAAAAAAAAGTACACAGCTTGAATGAGCAACTTAATCCAATCTCTCTTTACCTGCTTTGTGACCCTACTTGCTTTCATGGCTACTTTTCGAATCCAATCTCTCTTCACCAATAGAAAAAAGTGTAACTTAATATACAGAAGAAAGCGTAAACTTTATTAAATCTAGTTCATTATGTCTTGAGAATAAATTCAGCTCATCAGGTTTATCATCTCTTACCTCCGGTTCAAAATATAATTCAAGCAGTGTTCCAATGCTCCAAGAACTTATCTGACTAGCCTATAAAAGTGTATCAATGTTGGATTTATATTTGTGCCTACGCCAATGACACTACTTCAGCAGATTCATGGCAATAATTTTTTATAATCTAGACAAAAAATCACTACACAATTTAAGTTTGTAGAATATTAATTTGACTCCTAGAATTCTCCAAACAACTAAAGTAAACACATGAAACATTTTAGAGCCACTTAAAAGCACTCATTGAAACATCAAAGAAGAGGCAGTAGCTAGTGATTTATATCCTCACAAACATATAACGATGTGAAAATTAAATCTACTTAACTCCACTGAGTCAAGCTTTTGATTTTTCTTTAAGGCATTGAAAACTACATGGAAGTTTTAGCAGTAGAAGGTTATAATAGATGTTAAGATTAAATTTGAAAAGTCACTATGAGTTTAGAGCCTAACTATTATATACTATTAACAAACTTTGACAAAAAAGAATCAGAAACAGAGCAGGTAAATACAGTGCCAACTTTTTGAAAAAATTTACACATAAACTCCATTGTTCAGCACAATAAAAATACCCAATTTCGAGATTTATATTCCTAAGTGGCACATTGCAACAAAATATACTAATCAGTAGACTTTGTTCCAACTCACAAAATTTTAATATATGTAGCATTTAAATCTGCTTGGCATGTTAATTTTTTATAAGAATATACTTCCTTTTTCTTTTTAGTAATTTTGATATGTTTATCGACAAAACAAACACAATAAAGTATATTTTAGAGTTTACAAATACTAGAACTCAAATAACTTAGCATGAAAGGTGCAACTCTCAACAAACATATGATGTATAACTCGAGTTATTCATTCCAAATGACTTAGAATTTGTACAAAAGTTTAGTAATTGATTCAGAAAAGACTAGTACCTGAATACTTGGTTTGGACTGTTCAACTTCGAAAAATGCAAACACCGTAAAATCATCTCACGCTAAGAATGTAGACGCGCAGAACTATTTTCTTTTACCTCTTTTTTCAAAATAAAAGAAAACATGTAACTTTAGAAATGAAATAGCTAGAACAACAACAAAAATAACAACAACAACAACGATCCAGTGAGATCCCACTGTTGGGGTCCGGAAAGGGTAGTGTGTATGCAGACCTTACCCCTATCGTGAGGGATAGAGAGACTTTTTTTGAAAGACTCTCAGCTCAAGAAGACGAAAAGATGCAATATATCAGTACCATCACCCATAAACAAAAATAATGGTATCACAAGAACCAAGAAATAACTAGAAATGGAAATAAAATGAATGTCAAAATATGAAATCTAATGTAAACCAAAATTGGTATACCTTCCATCAATAACTTACACCAACAGTTTAAAGATAATAAAGTTGGAAAAATATCTTCTATCTCAACAGAACTGATACGTAGAGTGGATGCATCAATTAACTTACTTCAATAGTTTGGACATATGAAGCTTAATAATTTGACTTGATAGATGATGAATATTAATATTGCGCACAGAAGATACCAATTAAATTGTTTAATAAGAAAAAAAAGTACTATGCGACGAAAACAAGAATCCGAGTTTATTATGGCAGAACACATTAGATACATGCATATATATATCTTGAAAGGTTAGCCGCATGCACATAAATGGAACAAGGTGGATAGAACATTTTAGTTTACGTTTATAAGAACAATCTGTCAGTAAAAAAAATAGAGTAATAAGGTTTCAGCCTTCAATATTTAAGAACTTCATATGAAATTCACTTCTAATTCTTCTCTATATGAGACAACTTGGGAATACAACCAAGAATATTTTAACTCAAAATAAGGTAAACATTTAATTAACATGAATAAGTAAGTGAAGCAAATTTAGTCCGTAAACAATTCACATTTAACGAATAATATAATGAACTATTTAAATAACTTAAAAACATATTGGATAGACAATGTTCTCTCGTACATAAATCAATTCATGTTATTGCAAATGATTGAACATCTTTTATCAGATGTATAACATTATTATATCAAGAACAATACAAGAACAAGTTCTAAATACAAAGACATAATAAAGAACTAGAAATGTAATTCAAAAAAATCAGCTACTATATTTTCTATAATCTCAATTATCAACAGAAAGGGGAAACTTACTTTATTAGAGTATGGGACAAGACAACACAATGTTAAGACATAAGAAAAATCCCCATATTGTGAATTCTCCTGCACTTATTATAAAAAAATATTAGTAATTATATTATACTCACTACAAGTAGTTTAAATGCATATTAATTTGATTTTATATAAAACGTGTCTGCCTTCAACAGAACTTGAGAAACATACATGTATTGCAATTCTAATTACCAAATGAAATCTCTATTTTTCACAAGACCCAATTCACCAGAATGCACCTTAAATTTTACTTTCTTTTTCTCGATTCCGCATAAAAATTATGGATCAAACTTAGGTTAAGTCTATATTGAACCTTTCCAATAGAGGTTCTAGAGAAAAAAAACTGATATTTAATGAGGCCTACCATCAAAGGAAGAAGAAACAAATAAGGTCGAAAGTACAGAGAAACGAACAAAAGAGCTGTGACCAGTAGAGAAACCCTAATTCTTCAGGATAGATCAAATTTGTATTTAATCTAATCGGCATAAGGACCTAAAGAAGGCACACCTTCTTCTGCGCTCACTATAAATGCAAAATTAATATTTATACACTTTTGATTTGCATTTCACGAGCAGAGTATCATCAAAATAAAAAGGAAAAAAACCGAGTGGTGATGGTGGCCGGTGATGGTGAGAGAGATGAGTTAGGCGCTGATAACGATGATAGAGAGAGAGAGGTTTGCTCAATTTTACGGCTTGCTGTACCATAGAAGATCTATTTGAAACTTGGAGGGAGGGAATATTTTACAGCAAAAAGTTGGAGGGAGAATAAAACCAATGCAAATAGACTTAATTTTTTAACCTTTACCGGCCATTACTTTGAATGGCTGGTAAAAGAACATGATTTCATGGCAAATACACAAATTCCGCTAATGTTTGTACTGAGATAATTAAATTATCGGCAAGTAGCTAATTTCCACTAAATAATTGTCGGTAAAAGCCTTTTTTGTGGTAATGCTGAAGGAACGGGTAGCTTTCTATCCCGGATGAATGTGCATTCCGCCTTCTGGCTCTTGGGGCAGACACTTAGTTTATTTCAGTTGTAGAAAAATATGGAGGCCCAAGATTGCCTTGGAGGTGAAGTTTTCTTGGCCAGGTGTGTGCGTGATGAGTTGAAAGTTCGGGCAGAGGCTCAGGCTTTAGGGGGGATGAATGCTCTATCCAAAGTTCCTGCTTTTGAAGCTCAACTTCGCCTAGCTCGCGACAATGCTTTGGCTAAGACAGAAATGTTTGAAGAGCTCGAGTTCGAGCTTTCAAAAGTTGGGGCTGAGGTCGTTTATGCCTGGGCAGAAGCTGCAATGAGCCGGACTGAGGGTGACCAAGATATGTCAATCTATTCAAAGGATACTGCCGATGTTCAATCTATTCAAAGGATACTGCTGAAAAGGATCCTCGGTCATGAAGGGAGGATTGAATAATATGCTCGTTGCAAGTCATGAAGAAAGACCCTCGAGGAGACCCTTGATAGGGGTTTCGCCTTCCCAGAGGAGATGGCGGTAGCAAAGGTGGATGAGTGTGATGCTCGATTGCTTTCGGCCGATGCCGAGGAAAGTGAGGATGAAATCGGTAGGGTGTAGCCCCAGGGGGAGGGCATAGATTTTGTCATCTGTATGTAACACTTACAAAGCATGTTTGTAGCTGGAGGTTGCATCTCTTTCATGTGTATGAAAGAAAACCCTGCGGCTTTACTTCTTTCGCATCTTTTTCGGCCCTGATCTTAGCCAAGCGAACTAGTTCTTGCGTTGGTAGGAATCCTTAGGGTAGTGACATGGCCAAGGGCTCTT
The DNA here is from genome assembly GCF_000715075.1 of Nicotiana tabacum. Taxonomy (NCBI): domain Eukaryota; kingdom Viridiplantae; phylum Streptophyta; class Magnoliopsida; order Solanales; family Solanaceae; genus Nicotiana; species Nicotiana tabacum. The sequence continues at coordinate 125,845,143 of NC_134082.1, forward strand.
TGGGTTGGCGATAATGGCTCTTGCTTTGGGTCAATGCGACCTTTAATGTAAGCTGGTGTTAGAGCTCTTACGCTTTGGCTCAACTATTTTGGGTTTAGTCTCCAAAAAGTGTTATGACTCGAGCTCATTCGTCCCTCAAGCTTTCAAATTTAAGTTGGCGACAGTGGCTCTTACGCTTTTGGTCGATGCAACTGTTTAGTGTGTGTGTCCCTGAAGCTTATTAGGCTGGCGACAATGGCTCTTAAGCTTTGCCCTTAGGCATATATAGAGTTTTTTTCCTATCGTTAAGGACTTTTTGAAATGATTTTGCCTGACCCGTTTTCGGTTCGGGAAGAACCTCGATTTCAAGTTGTTTACGGCGATGTTTGAGCACCTCGGGAGGTTTGGCTCGTAGGCTTAGTAGCTCGAAGCCTTGTGAATTGGAGCTGACATGGTTGAAGCTCTTTTGTTTGTCGATGGTAGCCTGTTTAACTAGTTCTTTACGAAGTAGATTCGAAGTAATGGCATGTGATTTTGTAGTGACAGTCAGGCGTCCCCGAGTCGTGTTAAACTTCACATTGCCTCGTCGGGGGCTTACGACTTTAGAGATCCTGACCCTGAAGTCATGCGCTTTTCTTTTGAGATTTTGAGGCCAGTCGTTGTGTACTCGAGGTGCTTTTGGCATTGGAGATGTTTAACAATTTCCGCATTGCCTTACCTAAGGGCTTATGATTTCGGAGTCCCAACCCGGAGGTTGTTTAAGTGTTGAATTGTCGACGCCAGTCCCCGAGTATTCGGGATGTTTCCGGCGGAGGAATTATTTTTGCGAAGGTGCCGAGTCTCTTTTGGAGCACGAGATGCCTTGACAAAAGATGTTCTTCGATTATTTGATACAAGTGTACATGTATTTGACATCAGGGGCCCGGCTATATGGACACAGTTCGTTTGACCGTTTGGCCCAGTACATTACTTTCCTATAGGGACCTCGTTTGGCGTTTCTTGGTTTTCCCAAGCGGGTGGCTTTCGGGGGGGGGGGGGGGGGATGCCCCCCACTGTTCGGGGTTGATTGCAAAAGAAGCCTTGAACATTTGTTGAGTTTCCCTTAGGTAGCATGCAGATGTTGCAACGGATGCTTTAAAACCTTAAGGTCTTCAAGCTGGGTTAGTGTTCTGACCGCTTCGATTGGGCGGCTGCATAAAGGTTAGTCTGAAATATGAAATGAAAATGGAGATAGTCATACCTTAATGTGAGACGCGCCAATGATGTTTTGAGAATCGATATGTTTCAATTACTCGAGATGAGGACGTGGTACAATTCTTTATTTCGTTTAATCGGGCTTGATCGCGGGTGTGGCTCGATTACCTTTTGGCTCTTTTGCGGGTAGAGGTGCGAGCGTCGGTGCCATGCCATGCACCGCGAATATTTTCCTCATTGCATGTTGTTCCTCGTAGATAGTTTTAATTCTATCCTTGCATCATTTGGTGAAGAGTGGATGGTATCGCTCTCATGCAGTGCATCCACGACCGTCCGAACAAGGCATTATACCTCGTCTCTCATTCAATGATGTGGAATTTGGCGTTTTGGGTCATACCGGCCACGGTGACCAGGAGGATGATTTCTCCTTTCATTGTTTCACTTGCCATGTTGAATCCTTTGAGGACCCGAGTGGTGGGCACTATTTGGTCGAGCAGTCCGAGCTGCTCTATCACCCTCGACCTGATAATGTTGACCGAGCTACCTGGATCCACGAGTACACATTTTATTTGAAAAGAATTTACAAGAAAAGAGATTACCAGTGCATCATTGTGAGGTTGAGACAAGGTCTCGGTGTCCTCTTCGCTGAATGTGAGGGCATTCTCGGGAATATATCCTCAGGTCTGCTTTTCTCTAGTGATGGACATTTTTGTCCTTCTCATTATAGGTTCCTACGGGGCTCAACACCTCCCATGATCATGTGGATGACATGTTGTGGCTCGTTTGCGTCGTTCTTCTTGGTCGCCTCTCTTTCTCGGAACTGATTTTTGACTCGATCGCTAAGGAATTCCCAGAGATGCCCTTTGCTAAGTAGTCGGGCTACCTCTTCTTGGAGATTGTGGAAATTCTAGGTCGTGTGGCCGTGTGTGTTGTGAAACTCGCACACTAAGTTTTGATTCCTTTGTGACGGATCCGATTGTATAGGCCTGGGCCACTTGGCATCTCTGATTTTACTGATGGCGAACACGATATCTAATACATCGACGTTGAAGTTTTATTCCGACAAATGAGGTGCATCTGCTGGCCTTACGTTCCTATTGAATCTGGCTCTGTTGGTGAGTCCTCGAGGATCCTGTCCTCGATCCATTCTCCGATCGTTGTGAGGTAGGTTGCACCTCGGGGCATTCCTCCTATCTTCGATGTATGGCTGATATCTTTCTTTGTTTAGTTTCGTTTCCTTTGCCATGAGCCTACTTGGGTATACTGGGCCCGAGGGGGCTCCCAACTGGTCATACGCGACCCTGATTTTCGACTGGTACCGGTTGTGGACGTCTGACCAAGTCACAGCTGGATACTCGATCAAATTCTGTTTCAACTATTTTGAAGCCACCGAGATTCATTTGTTCAGACCTTGAGTGAAAGCCTGCACTTCCTGGTTGTTGGAGACTGGCGGTAGCTCCATCTGTTCCATTTGAAAGCGAGACACGAATTCACACAACATCTCGTTCTCCCTTTCCTTAATTTTGAAAACGTCGAACTTCCTCGTAGCTACATTGATGGCACCGGCATGTGCCTTTACAAAGGAGTCTGCTAGCATGGCGAATGAATCTATGGAGTTTGGAGCCAAGTTATGATACCACATTGTGGCCCCATTCGAGAGTGTTTCCCCGAACTTTTTCAGCAATACGGACTCGATCTCATCATTCTTTATATCGTTGCCTTTTACCGTGCAAGTGTAGGTAGTAACGTGTTCATTGGGGTATGAGGTCCTGTTGTACTTTGGGGGTTCCGACATTCTAAACTTCTTTGGAATGGGTTTCGGGGCCGCTTCTTCGGGGAACGACCTTTGTATTAACTTCTTCGAATCCATACCCTTCAGGACCGAGGGTGCGCCCGGGATTTGGTCGACCCTGGAGGTGTAGGTCTCGACCTTCTTATCGTTGGCTTCTATCATTTTCTCGCCTGATTCGATCCTTTTGGTGAGGTCTTCGAGCATTTTCATGATGGCAGGGTCGGCTATCGATCTATTGTTGCTCGATCTCACCGGTACCTATTTGGCCGGGGGAGTAGTTTCTGGTACTACTGTGCTGGGAGTCTTTGGGTGGCTTTGCAGCTGAGCGATAGCCAGCTGTTGTGCCCACAACATTTAGAAAATAACATGAAGGCTAACTTCCCGTTCTTCTCGAGCTGGGATTTTTTGGGCTTCCTGTTGGTCGCCATGTTGTATGCTCCTGTCGGTGTGTGATGTTTCTTTGACCTGTTGTGCGTCTTGCGAACCCGTGTCCGCTGGAATCGGTCTAGGCACGTTATCAGGGTTCTATGGTGGCATGCCAATGATTGGAAAAGCCACACCGTTTTCTTCGTGGTTTTCAAGGTTGTCATTCTCAACTCTGTTCACTGAGCCAGACATTTTGACCTGAAATCAAAGATTTCGGACAAGAAAAGTGTGAAAGATAACTTGCGTTGTGTAACGAAACCAGCAAGAAAATAATCATTATTATTTTTAGCCTCATGGTAGGCACCAAACTATTTACCGTGAAAATGGTAATAACAATTAAATTTGTTGATGGGACGTTAAAAATACATGATCTACTTTTATGGTAGTTGTTAAAGCAGTTGATGCTAGATATGCGAAGATAAAAGATGAAATGCGAGCTAAAATAAAGTTATAATCAAACTGAGGGGTTAGCTGTCCATGCCTCAGACTAACCGATGAGGGGCCTCGAGGTCGATGCCTGGGCTCGGGCTCTAGCTATCGGGGATAATCGGGAAGGGGCTAACAGTTAGAATAAAATTGAAGGAGGCTCTTTATGGCCAATAACAGGCAATAAATGAAGAACAAGTATGAAAGTAGTAAGCAATAACAATAGTGTCGGGAGAATATGTTAGAGAGAAAAGGAAGAGTTTTTGTATATTTTGTGTAGAATAGTTGGAGCAACAGGGTTTACAATGTGCCAAGGATTCCCCTTATATAGGATGGGAAATTCCAACATAGTACAAGATACATTAATGATAAAGAAAGCGGGATGGGACAACTGACTAGCTTCATGATGCAGGTGCAGACCAGCTTTTAGATTAGCCTGATAGACTCAACCGGCCCCGGTTGTATTTTTCAGAAACTCACCATGCCCGTTGGGGTCTCATCCAACATTATCCCCAGGTCGGGTGTCGATAGATCTCGACAGGGGGTACTCGGTCCGTTGTCTTAAACCTCCAAGATGACCTCCCGAAATGCCTTATTAATGAGAAATTGGTTGCCCCGATTTCACCTAGTAATATTGAAAAAAAAGACTTCAATGTTATCGGCCCAAAAAAAAATTCAATAAGAAACAAGACAAATTAAAACTTTAAGTATAAGAAGGAACATCATTCAAAGGTACCAAAAATCAAATAGAAAAGATTATTCTTTTTCAACCCAAGAATCTGAAATTAGTAAAAAAATTAATCTTTGATACCGAGATATTAAAAAAATAAAATTACTTCTTTTTAGCCCAAGAATCTAAAATTAGAAAAATGTTAGAAACATTGAGTATAAAATGAAGATTATACCAACATACCCAGGTACATACATAATAGAAGATTATTTTTTTTTATCAAAAATCGAAAAAAGGTAAAATATTTGAGTAAAAGAAATATTAACCAATAGAGAAAGGATGGATATTTTCTAGATTGAGATTCATCTTGAAGACGCAGCAAAAGTCAGCAACGGCGGAAAAATACAGATAAGCGACGGTAGTATTCTGAGGCAGAAAAATACAGATATGTGGCGGTAGTATTTTGAGATTAATCTTGGAGATATGCGGTAGTATTCTTGTTAGGGTGAATTACTAATAGAAAAGAATTGGGAAAGGGTTTGGTATGCGGTAGTATTCTTGGAGCTTGTAATTTCATTGCCTTTTTAGTATTGGGAGGGAAATATTTTCATTAACTGTATTTGGGGGGAAGGGGGAAATTTTGAGCGAAATTTATTTATAATAAATTTGTAGGTTACACTTGTAAAGTGTTATATTTAGTATTAGAATATAACAACTCTTCAAAAACGTTGCATTATAATTAATAAGCATTGTCAAATAATTTATAAACTGGCAACTCCTAAGAAGTGTTATCTTTATATTATAAGAGCACGCTTTTGAAGTGTGGCCTTAAAAAAAGTGGCCAAAGACTCTAGTCAAATACCACGCTTTATAAACGCATCTATAGCTACTTTTGGCAACACTTTTCAAGTGTTGTCTATAATTAGTGTGGCTATAGGTCAAAAATGTTGTAGTGTGAACCACCTCTATCTTCTTTGGATTAACCTGAAGACCCTCATTAGACACCACGTGCCCCAAGAATGCTACTAAACTGAGCCAAAACACACACTTTGAGAACTTGGCATAAGTTTCTCCTCCCTTAGCCACTGCAATACAACTCTCAAATGCACGGTGTGATCCTCCTGGATACGAAAATACACTAGGATATCATTAGTGAATACAATAATGAATGAGTCAAGATAAGGCCGAAACATGCTTTTCATCAAATGCATGAACGCTTATGGGGCGTTGGTCAGCCCAAAAGACATCACAAGGAACTCATAATGACCATATCGGGTCCTGAAAGCTGTCTTAAGAATGTCCGAGTCCTTAATCTTGAACTGGTGATACCTAACCTCAAGTCAATCTTGGAGAACACCCTCGCTCCCTAAAGCTGGTCAAATAAATCATCAATACGAGGCAAAGGATACTTGTTCTTGATCGTGACTTTGTTCAACTGCCTGTAACCAATGGATATTCTCAGAGTGCCATCCTTCTTCTTCACAAATAGAACTGGTACACCCCATTATCAAGGAGCTCCTAAAACTACTCTTTCAATTCTTTTTAACTCTGCTAGTGCCATACGATATGGTGGAATAGAAATGGGTTGAGTGCCCAGAACCAAATCAATACCGAAGTCAATATCCTTGTCCGGCGGCATGCCTGACAGGTCTGCAGGAAACACATCCGAAAAATCTCGCACCACCGGAACTGAATCAATAGTAGGAGTCTCTGCACTAACATCCCTCACAAAGTCCAAATAAGAAAGACAACCTTTCCCAACCATCCGCTGGCCTTCAAGAATGAAATCACCCTACTAGGAACATAATCCAACAAACCTCGCCACTCAATGCGCGGCAATCCTAGCATAGCTAACGTCACCGTCTTAGTGTGACAGTCCAGAATAGCATGATACGGAGACAACCAATCGATGCCCAATATCACATCAAAGTCAACCATACTAAGTAGCAACAGATCAACTCTAGTCTATAATCCCCCAATAGTCACTACACACGACCGGTATATGCGGTCCATAAAATTAGTATCGTCCACCTGCGTAGATACACGAACAGATGAAACTAGAGACTCACAGGTCATGTCCAGATAATGAGAAAAATATGATGACATATATGAATAGGTGGAACTGGGGTCAAATAATATAGAAGCATCTCGATGACATACAGAGATAATACCTATGATCATTGTGTCTGAAGCAATGACATCTGGTCTCGGAGAGAGTGCATAGAAACGGGCTTGACCACCACCTGATCGGCCTCCCCTTCTATGGGGACCCCTAGCCGACTGACCTTCTCCCCAAGCTAGCTGGGCGGGTGGTGAAGTAACTGGAGCTGAAGTCGAAGGCTCACTCCTCTGCTCAGATGAACCTCCCATAAGGCGAGGATGGAACCTCTTGATATGACCCAAATCTCCATACTCAAAGCAACCTCTATCAGCCACTAGGGACTAAAGGGAGCCCCGAGCACCGGGATACCCACTAGAAGGACCCCACATAAATGAACCCTGAGTTGATGGTGCATGAGACTAACTCTAAGCTGGAAGGGCATTGAGAGATGAGTGGCCCTAATCAGAACTGTGAGAACTATGGAAAGATGATACACCACGGTGAACTGGGCGGGCCGTCTGAGCATGCTTGTAAGGATGACCTTTGCCGTGATGAAACTTACCCCCAAGTGGAACACCAACAAAGCTACCCGAACCATGAAACCTCTTGGCATCCCTATCAACCATCTCCTTACTACGAACCGACTCTATCTCCCGAGCAATGTCAATAATCTCCTCAAAAGTAGCACCAAACATCCTCTCTGTAGTCATAAGTATCCACATATGGTATGCAAGGCCATCAACGAACCTCCTAATTCTCTCCCTGTCCATGGGAACCAACCGAATAGCATGACGGGCCAACTTAGAAAATCTTATCTCGTATTGCGTCACCATCATACCATCTTGACGCAACTTCTCGAACTGTTTGTAGAGCTCCTCTCTACAAGACTACAGCATATACTTCTCTAAGAAGAGAATAGAAAACTCCTGCAATGCAAGTGGCGCTGCACCAATTGGCCTCCCCTCTCATAAGCATCCCACCAAGTGCAGGCAGCTCTAGTGAACTGAAAAGTAGTGAATAAGACCCCACTGGTCTCCAGAATACCTTCTTTACGGAGAATCCTCTGACACTTATCCAAGAAACCCTGGGCATCCTCGCCCTCTGCATCACTAAAAGTTGGAGGCTGAAGTCTCCCAAACCTCTCCAATCTACGTTGCTCATCATCAGGCATGACTGGAACCACATAGTCTTGAGCAGGTGCGACCGGCTGGGCTGGTAGTGCCCTCGGTGTCTGGAGTCCCTGTACCACCTGATTTGGGGTACGGATGGTGGGATTCTGAGTACTTCTCCCGGCCTGGGAAGTGGAAGATGTAGTAGAAATAGAGACTGCCCCACCAAGACTGGTTCACATAGTCAGAATCTAAGTTAAGGTCTCCTAAAGACCTAGGATCATGGAGGGCACAACTGGTGCCTGAGCTGGTCCCACTAGTGCATCCAGAACTAGCACCTGATCCTGAACTAGTGCAACTGGTGGATCTGTAGGTGTTGCCCTAGCTACGGTGTGGGCTACACCTCTACCCCTACCACGACCTCGACCTTTTGCGGCTCTAACTGGTGGTACTGGTGGCTGTCCGTCCTGCTCAGTAGTACGTGTCCTAACCATCTGTGATAGAATAGAATAACAAAAGTTTAGTTACTAGTATCAACAGATTCGCACTATAAGAATTCAAGAATGTGAAATTTCCTAAGAGTCCTGCAGCCTTTCGAAGATAAGTACAGACGTCTCCGTACTGATCTGTGAGACTCTACTGTACCCGCTCATGACTCGTGATATCTATGTAACGTAGGATCTGATACCAACTTGTCACGGCCCAAAAATCAATCATCATGATGGGGCCTATCGTGGAACTAGGCCAACCTCAAATCAACAACCCAACACCAACATCAATAAGTTTGAAAACATTAATCAAAACATTTAACATTAAAGAAAAACTGTTTGAAACATAAGAAAATCCCAAAATGATACAATCTGGCCCAAAACCAGGGTGTCACTGAGTACATGAGCGTCTAGAACAGAAAATAAAATATACTACATTATCTGAAGATATAAACTGAAAATATGCCAAGATAAAGAAGGAGAGTCATGGCCCGCGATAATCTCCAAATAGTAGAACCTTGATCAGCAACCACCGTTATGACCGATATCGTCTGGATCTGCATACAAGGTGCAGGGTGTAACGTGAGTACACCAACTTAGTAAGTAACAAGTCCAAACTTTGGATTGAAAGGTAGTGATGAACTCAGCCTCCAGAGGTAAAACAGAAGTAAATGTGTAGAAACGTAGGCATGATTTCAATTCAAATATACAGCTCAAGCAGCAAAGTAAATACAGATTTAAATAGTGTAAGGTACAACTCAGCTATCTAGACAACTCTGAATGAACCCCTGCTGAATCAATTCTTTAGCCAATTTACATCATACTGCTTGCTTGCTTGGTTGCTTGTTTGAGCCCATATAAGGATTTGAAAAGACTACAAATCAATCCTTTAGTCTCCCTGGGCTTTCGAAGCCCTCAGATAATTGCATGTACACCTCATCATGTAAATCTCTCTGAAGGAAGGCATTATAAATCCATGTCCAGGGAAATCCATCCCTCAATAATATCATCCGCGCTCACTAGGTGTGTGTTACAGACTTCAGAGGGACTTCTGCAGCCCAAGCGCTATAATAATCATCAATATAATCATTGTGGCGTGCGACCCGATCCAATAACTGCCAATCATAACCAGGCTCTCGGCCTCACTCAGTCATCAACCTCTTCAGTCTCACCACGGGCTCACAATGTCATGAAAACCACCCGGAACAATGATATGATGAATCAATAAATAACTGAGACTGAGATAGGATATAAAAAATGCATAATCATGACTGAGTATGGAATATTAAATAAAAACTAGTGAGATAACAGCAAGAAACGACCGCTAAGGGTCCAAACAATACCGGCACAAAGTATAAACATGATATCTAGAATGATTTACAGCTCAACTACTTTATCATATGATGAAAATATGAATATCAATAGGATAGAGTCACTAAACGGTGCCATGGAGTCACCCAGGTCCTACAACATCATACGAACTTAGTCCAACCTTCGAATCACTCTACATCAAAACACCAAATTACCCTTCGGATTCAAGCCTAAGAACTTCTAAACTTCTGAATTCCGCAAACGACACTGAAACCTGTCAAACCACCTCCGAATGACCTTAAATTTTGCACATACGTAAGAAATGATACACGAACCTACTCCAAATTCTGGAAACCCATTCCGACCCCGATATCAAAATTTTCAATGCCGACCAAAATTGCTAAAATTTTAACTTTTGCCAATTCAAGCCTAATTCTATCACAAACCTCCAAATCACATTCTGGATGTGCTCCTAATTCAAAAATCACCTAATGGAGCTAACGAAACCATCAAAATTCCAATCCGAGGTTGTTTACTCATAAGTCAACATTCGGTCAACTTTTCTAATTTAAGCTTTCAAATAAGAGACTATGTATCTCTATTCACTCCGAACCCACTCCGAACCCGTATCAACTAATCCAGTATATCATAATATAGGTGCAGAACACAAAACAATTAGGAAATGAAGGAATGGGGCTATAACTCTCGAAACGACCGGTTAGGCCATTACAGCAACGTGCAACACACGTTCATAGAGACTAGTATGGAGAAAAGAAGGAAAAATGAGTATATCTCTCTCTCGCTCTATCCTTTTCTAAATTGTCATGATTTATCTTTTCCCTCTAATCCATTAATGCATAATATTTCTTTTTGTGTTAATTAAGGACGTCGACAACTCAAACTTTTTTTTTGTTTTTCAATAGGAAATTCCAAATTTTTGGAATTGGACTTCATGGAAAGTTCATGATGCTCGACAGTCATGTTAACCATTGAGAATGGGATTACGAGTTTTTGTACAAAATTCCATGAAATTATTTTTGGAATAAATTTTTACCCTAAGTAAATCATTACTTTACCCAATAGAAAAAGAGTTTATAGGTGATGTTATACAAAGGGTGATTAAGAAATTTTTCCGTATCAAGTCTTGAGAAGAAAAATCACTTTGTGAAAGTGAGAATACAATACAAAGCCAAGAGAGAAAAAACAATTAGAAGAAAAGTATTTCTTGTTCTTCTATCTTCGAGTAGAGATTTTTGAGAAAAGTTTCGGCACAATATTTCATTCAATTTGCTCACGGGTTTCATTGATTAAAGAGTTAATAGCAAGGATCACTCTTGGTGTGGATACACATAGAGTCTTTGCAGTATCAAAGAAAAATTTGAAATGAGACTGTCTTCACCAGGTATGTCTTAGATATGATTTGACATGTAAATAAATTTTAAATACGAAAATGTAATGACCCTACCGGTTGTTTTGAGAGTTATAGCCCTATTTCCCCCATTTCTGCTTCTTTTTTTGCTTTACAAATGTATTGTGTCTTAACGGGTAGGTTGGTTCTGGTTCGGAGTGGTTTCAGAGTGAATTGAGACACTTAGTCTCTTAATTGGAAGCTTAAGTTAGAAAAGTTGACCGGATGTCGACTTATGTGTAAACAACCTCGGATGAATTTTGATTGTTTCATTATATTGGTTGGGTGATTTTGGACTTAGGTGCGCGTCCAAAATGTGATTTGGAGGTCTGTAGTAGAATTAGGCTTGAATTCGCGAAAGTTGGTATATTGGTGATTTTGGCCGGCAGCGAATTTTGATATCGGGTTGGATTTAATTTTCGGAAATTGAAGTAGGTTTGTGGTTTGTATGAATAAGTTCTTATGATGTTTTGGGACTTGTTGATACGTTTGGTTGAGGTCCCGAGGGCCTCGACAGAGTTTTGGGTGGTTAACGGATCATTTTTGGACTTTGGTTGATGGCTAATATCTGCTGGTGTTATTCTTCTGGTTTCCTTCATCTTTCAAAATTGAGGTAATAATCAAGGACATGATCGAGGCCATAATCAAGGGCAGAATCGATAGGGCCGAACCGAGGGTAGAATCGAGAGGGCAGGACCGAGGGCAACATGGACAGAAACATTAAGTTATAAAATAAGGGTACTTCATCCCATTTTCCATTTTTGATGAATTGGAACTTGGGGAAAGGTGATTATTGAGAGATTTTTCAAGTAAAACGTTGGGTTAAGTGATTCTTACTTTGTTTTGGCTAAATCCCATAATTATCTCTTTAATTTCATCATCTAATTGTGATTTCGGGTGAAAATCGGGAAAAAGAGAGTGTTCTTGAGATAGTGAGTGAATAGGCCTTCGGGTTTTGTGACTTTTGTCGGATTTCGAAATATGGGCCCAGGGGCCAGGTTCTGGCCGATTTTAGATTTTTGGCTCTAATTCAGTAGTTCTCTTGTAGAATTGATTGTATTAACTATAGCCTATATTAGTTGTATTGTACTACTTGTAGCTAGATTTGGGGCATTTGGAGGCAGATTTTAGAGGCAAGGGCAGTTCAGAGTAGGATTTCTATGTAGTTGAGGTAAGTAATAGTCTTAAATCTGGTTTTGAGGGTATGAAACCCCAAGAATTGGTATGATGTGAATATTTGGAGGTGAAGCACATGCTATGTTACGGGCGTATGAGTGTGCATCGTAATGGATTGTGACTTGGTCCGTCCCATGAGACTATAAAGTCGAATAGCCCATTGTTATTACATGTTTTTCCTTGTCTGTTAGCAATTTGACTGCCTATCATGTTGGAAACAATGCTTAGGCTATATGATATCACTGTTCGGACCCGCATCGGTTGTATACTTGTTAAATTGACTGCTAATTGATGTCTTGTACTTAGTCGCAGTCTTACTTGTGTGTTTATATCGTTGTTCCTTCTCATTTCTTGTTGATACTTGTTGTATTCTCTACTTGGGCTGATTATTATGATATTCTGTGAGCCCAAGAGGCTAGAGAGGTTAGTTACTGAGATAGCACTAGAGCTGTGAACTATGAGCCCAAGAGGCTGGAGAGGTTAGTTACTGAGATAGCGCTAGAGCTGTGAACTATGTGAGGTATATGGATAGGGTTGCATGACGCAACAAGCCTTATGGCTATATTTATGTATATGGACCGGGTTGCATGCTGCAACAAGCCTTCAGGATATATATATTATTGATCAAGTTGTCCCCGCAACAATATTGGATCAGGCTACACGCCACAATAATATAGCGCTTGGGTTGAAAGAGCCCCTCTGGAGTCTGTACATCCCCAGTGAGCGCGGGTACATATTGAGAGTGTGTATTGAGGGCTGAGAGTTGAGAGTATGAGCTGTTGAGATGAGTTGAGTGACTAGTGCCTTGAGAGGCTATACTTACTTTTACTTATTGTTGCACTTAGTTGTTATCTGTTGTTGTTGTGAAAATTTCTGGAAGATTCATATCTGTTTTACTTGAACTCGAACTAATTTGACTTAAACTATCGGATTTGAAAGCATGTTCACTCTTTACTAAAACCTTTTGAAATGAACTGTAATTATATAGCTCATCACTGCTTCTCAGTTCCTTATATAATTCTGTTACTTGCTGAGTTGGTTGTACTCATGCTACACCCTGCACTTTATGTGCATATCCAGGTGTGTACGGTTCTAGTGGTCACTGTGTTCATGTGTGAGATGATTATCAGAGATTAACGAGGTAGCTGGCGGCATCCACAGTCCTTGTTTCTCCTTTCTTATTATCTTTTCTCTCTTGTACTAGCATTTGGCATAAGACTGTAGTAGACTCTGTTTCTAGACTAGTTGTTAGATGCTCATGACTTAGTGACACTCCGATGTCGGGATATTATTCCACACTTGTGTTTTTGGGTTTTTACCCTATTGTTATGTAAACCTTCAGTTAGTTTAATTTCTTTAGCTAACTTATGTTATATATTGAAAGCATATGTTGCACAATAGGCGCTATCATGGTAGGTTAGGTAATTAGGTCATGACAAGTTTGTATTAGAGCCTAGGTTACATAGGTCTCACGAGTCATAATCAGGTTTAGTAGAGTCTTGCGAATTGGTACGGAGACGTCTGTACTTATCTTCGACAAACTGCAAAACCCTTAGGAAAACTTTACATTTTTTAATTCTTGTCGTGCGAATGTTGATTCTAGTAACTAAACCTTTGTTGTTTCATTCTCTCATAAATGGTTAGGACACGTACTATTGGGCAGGATGTACAGCCACCAGTACCACCAGTCAAGGCCGCAAGAGGCCGAGGTCTCGGTAGAGGTTGCGGTAGGGACAGAGGTGCAACTCGCACAATAGTTGGGGCAGTACCTGCAGATCTACCAGTCACTCCAAATCAAGACCAAATCCCAGTTGTGGATGCACCAGCGGGACCAGCATAGGCACTACCTGTGCCTATCGTGATTCCTGGCATTTAGGAGGCCTTAGCTCAAATTTTTCCCGTTGCCCCGGACTTGCTCAGGCAAACTCTATTTCGATGACCGCAACCACTTCTTAGGCTGGGGGAGGCACTCAGACGCTCGTCGCCCGCACACCGGAGCAGGTAGTACAGGGACTCCAGACACCAGGGGCACCACTAGCCCAGCCGGTTGCAATTGCTGAAGACTATGTGTTTCCTGCTATGTCTGAGGATGAGCAGTATAGATTGGAGAGGTTTGGAACACTCTAGCCTCCATCATTTAGTGGTGTAGAGAAAGGGGATGCACAAGGTTTCTTGGGCAGGTGTCAAAGCGTACTCCGTACAACAGGTATTCTGGAGACCAGTGGGGTCTCGTTCACTTCCTTTCAGTTCTCTGGGGCTACATTCCATTGGTGGGAGGCTTACCAGAGGAGTAGGCCAGTCGGCGCAACACCCCTTACCTGGTAGCAGTTCTCCATTATCTTTTTAGAGAAATTCGTGCCTCAATCCCGTAGAGAAGAGTTGTGTAGATAGTTTGAGAAGCTTCGTTAGGGTGATATGTATGTGATGCAGTATGAGATGCAATTATCGGGGTTGGCCGGTCATGCTATATTGTTGGTTCCCGTAGATAGGGAGAGGATCATGAGGTTTATAGATGGCCTCAGTTATTAGCTGCGACTGCTTATAACTAGAGAGAAAGAGTGTCTGGTGCTACTTTTGATGAGGTTGTCGACATTGCTCGTCAGATTCAGATGGTTCGCAGTCATAAGAGGGTTGAGACGGAGGCCAAGAGGCCTCGTGGACAGGGTGGATTTAGCGGTGCTCCTTCTGGGGGTCAGTTCCAGCATGGTAGAGGTCGTCCTTTCAGACATTCTCATACAGCTCACCTAGTTCATCGTAGTTCCTAATCTGGTATTGGGTGTGTTCTAATATAGGAGGGTAGTGTGATTGCTTATGCTTCACGCCATTGAATACCCATGACAAGAACTATCTTGTCGATGATCTTGAGTTAGCAGCTATTGTTCACACCATGAAGATTTGGCGGCACTATCTATTTGGGGTTCATTGTGAGATCTACACTGATCACCGGAGTTTGCAGCATATGTTCAAGTAGAAAGATCTTAACTTGCATCAGCGGAGGTGGTTGGATCTTCTTAAGGACTATGATATTACCATTTTGTACCATCCCGGGAAGGCCAATGTGGTGGCCTATGCCTTGAGTTGTCGGGATGAGAGTTTGGGGAGTTTAGCGTATCTTTTAGCAGCAAAGAGACCCTTGGCATTGGATGTTCAGGCCTTAGCTAGCAAGCTTGTCAGATTGGATATTTCGGAGCTAAGTCGGGTATTGGCTTGTGTGGTCTCTAGGTCTTCTTTTTATGATCGTATCAGGAAGTGTCAGTATGATAACCCCCATCTGCTCGTCCTTTAGGATAGGGTTTGGCGAGGTGATGCTAGAGATGTCACTATTGGTGAGGAAAGGGCATTGAAGATGCAGGGCCGGATATGTGTGCCCAATGTAGATGGGCTATGGGAGTTGATTCTTGAGGAGGCCCACAACTCATGGTATTCCATCCATCCGGGTTCCGCGAAGATGTATTAGGACCTGAGACAACACTATTGGTGGAGGAGGATGAAGAATAATATAGTTGGGTTTGTGGCTCGGTGTCTCAACTGTCTGCAGGTTAAGTATGAACATCAGAGACCGAGTGGCTTGCTTCAGAGGATAGAGATCACAGAGTGGAAATGGGAGCGGATCACCATGGATTTCATAGTTGGGCTCCCATGGACTTCGAGGAAGTTCGATGCTATTTGGGTGATTGTGGATCGGCTGACCAAGTGTGATGACCCGATAGGTCATCTTGTGATTTAAACCTTATTCTATGATCTGAAACCTTTAAAGCCATGTTTTAGCCTTTCTCGATTTGTGTGCATTGCTCAGGCGTCTTTCCAAAATGATTTTATGTTAAAAACTAATAAAAATATGAAAATTTCCCTAAAACCTTCATTTGAGTTGACTTCGGTCAACATTTTTGGTAAATAGACTCGGATTCGTATTTTGACGGTCCCGGTGGATCCATATCATGATTTGGGACATGGACGTATGTTTTGACGGTCCCGGTGGATCCTTTCGCAAATGCAATTGCAACAACAGCTATGTTCAAGTCTCACTGCAATATTTGGATAGTTTTGGTGCAGGCCTCTAATCTCGCATTTGCAAGATCAGGCATCACAATTGCAACCACTGTAGGTTCCACATTTGCGAGCTATTTCTCTAATTTATGAAGAATAGCCGGGCCTTATAGTTTTTATATTTGCGAACATACCTTCGCATTTGCGAAAGGGGAAGGGGGATGGCAGCGAGCGCATTTGCAATCACATGGTCACATTTGCAAGGTTTTCTTCGCATTTGTGAAGATAGAAGGAGTAGAGAAATCTTCGCATTTGCAAGCCCACCCCACAAATGCGACACATGCAACTGATCAAAATGATTTTTGGATGGAATTTAGGTTTGTTTCTCAATTTTTCAAATCCTAGAACCCTAGAGGCAATTTTTTCAAGACCATTTATTCCACAAAACAATGGTAAGTGATACTAACCCACTTTCTTTCAAGTACCCATCACATTTCATGAATTTTCAACCTAGAATCTAGGATTTTCATGGTAGAAATTGGGGGTTTGGGAAGAATTAGGGACTTTTGTGAAATTGGGATTTAGACCTCAAATTAAGGTCAGATTTCATAACTAATAACATAATCGGTCTTGGTGGTGGAAGGGTTTCGGTCCGAACCTCGTGTTTTGATCAAGCGTGCCCGGGGTCAATTTTTGACATTTTGGGAGAAAACTTGGGAAATCTAAATTTATGCATTGTAATTATTTTCTTTAGCAATATTTGATGTTATTGAGTTAATTGTGGCTATGTACAAGTGGTTTGGGGATGGATTCTAGGGGATAAGCATTAATTGAGCATATAGTGCCATGTGAAGCGAGGTAAGTGTTGTGTCTAACTTTGACTTGAGGGATTAGGAACCTCCGACCTATTTGCTATATGAAATTCATGTGAGTGGTGTATATGTGAGGTGAAGGAGTACTTATGCACCGCCAGTTTATCTGCTTTGCCTATTTCTTCCCTCGTTCTTCTCATATTGACTCTTTCCCTACCTTAACTGTTACATGCTCTACTTGTATTCCCATGCCTAATTGCTATTTGTTAAACATCGTTTCAATCTTTTAATAGTAGTAGTTGTTCCATAGCTTCATTATCTCCTATTATCTGCTTAAGTTGGTTTATTTGTACGTTTGTGGTATATTCTAGATTTGGTCTCCTTGAGTAGTATTACTTGTGTGAATTTTCATAGTGTACTAGCTTCCTATTTGTTTCAGTTGAAGTTAAGCATTGTGAAGGGTTTGTGATTTTAATTGTGACTTTTTTTTACTTACTGAGTAATTGATATGGTAGGATTGGGTTGCGCGTCGCAACAGATGGAATAAGGGTGATGTATATTGAGGAGGAATAAGGGTGAATTGATATTGATATGGTGGGATCGGGTTGCAGGCCGCAACAAGTGCAATAAGGGTGGATTACTTGGTGAAATAAGGGTGATTTATGATTGTGATTATTGTAATATGGTGGGATCGGGTTACAAGCTGCAACACTTTTATTTATTTTCTGTTGTTTATGCTATTATGAAGAAATAAGGGAGGAATGTGATATGTACAGAGTGATCGGGTTGCGCGCCGCAATAATTTTTGTATTCATGCTTTTCCCTGACTGTGTTAGTTGTACGGTAGTCTTAATTGAAGTTGAGGATTGGTAGTATCTGAACACTGTTGAATTACTTCGGAGAACTGTAGTTATATTGTACCAGTTACTGCATTATTCTATTGTCTTCGTTTTTCTGCTTTTATTATTTACACTATACGCAAGATATATTGTGAGTGACCTGTCGTAGCCTCATCACTCCTTCGTCGAGGTTAGGCTTGGCACTTACCAGTACATGGGGTCAGTTGTACTGATACTTCACTATGCACTTCTTGTGTAGATTTTGGAGCTGGTCCGAGTTGATCGTGAGGTTGGCTGTAGGATTTATCGGCTAAGAAACCCAAGGTAGTCTTGTCGACGTCTGCAGGCCCTGGCGTCCCCTTCTATACCTCATACTTAATTGTTTCTTTTTTTTATTTCAAAAATAGTTGTATTTGTTTCAAACTTTTATTTGTAGTAAATTCTATAATGTTCGTGAGTTGTGACTCCAGATTCTAAAAGCCGGTATGCGTCTGCATTATGAAGTTAGCCAGCTATCCCATCCCGCTTTCTTTACCATTTAATGTATCTTGTACTATCTTGGGATTTCCCCCCCCCCCCCCCATATAAGGAGAATCCTTGGCACTTTGTAAACCTTGTTTCTTCAACTATTCTACACGAAATATACAAGAAATCTTTCTTTTCTCTCTAACATATTCTCCCGACACTATTGCTATTGCCTACTACTTTCATACTTGTTCTTCATTTATTGCTTGTTATTATCCATAAAGAGTCACCTTTAATTATATCCCGACTGTTAGCCCTTTCCCGATTACCCTGATAGCTCGATCCGGAACCCAGGCATCAACCTCGAGGCCCCTCACCGGCCAGTTTGAGGCCAGAATAGCTAACCTCCCGGTTCGATTATAATTCCATTTTAGCTCGCATTTCATCTTTTATCTTCAGATCCTAGCATCACATGCTTAAACAACTAGCATAAAAATAGATCACATATTTTTAGAGTCCCATCAACAAATTTAATTTTTATTACCATTTTCACGGTAAACAGTTTGGCGCCCACTGTGGGGCTAAAAATAATAGTGATTATTTTTTTGCTGGTTTTGTTACACAACGCAAGTTATCTTTCACACTTTTTCTTGTCCAAGATCTTCGATTTCTGGTCAAAATGTCAGGCTCATTGAACCGAGTTGGGAATAACAACCTCAAGAATCACAGAGAAAACGGTGTGGCTATCCCAATTGTGGCGCGACACCATGGAACCCCGATAACTCACCTGGACTGATTCTAGCGGATGCGGGTTCGCAAGACACACAGCAGGTCAACGAAACCTCACACTCTGACAGGAGCATACAACATGGCGACCAACAGGAAGCCCAAAAAACCTCAGCTCGGGAAGAACGAGAAGTTTGCCTTCATGTTATTTTTGAAATGTTGCAGGCACAACAGCTGGCTATCGCTTAGCTGCAAAGCCAACCAAAGACTTCCAGCATAGTAGCACCAGAAACTACGTCCCTGGCCGAACAGGTACCGGTGAGATCGAGAACCAATAGATCGATAGCCGACCCTGCCAACGTGAAAATGCTCGAAGACCTCACCAAAAGGATTGAATCGAGTGAGAAAATGATAGGAGCTAATGATAAGAATGTTGAGACCTACAACTCCAGGGTCGACCAGATCCCGGGTGCACCCCCGGTCCTGAAGGGTGTGGATTCGAAGAAGTTCATACAAAGGTCGTTCCCCGAAGAAGCTGCCCCGAAACCCTTTCCAAAGAAGTTCAGAATGCTGGAACTCCTAAAGTACAACGAGACCTCAGACCCCAATGAACATGTTACTGGCTACACTTGCGCGGTAAAGGGCAACGAAATAAAGAACGATGAGATCGAGTCCGTATTGCTGAAAAAGTTATGTGAAACACTCTCCAAGGGGGCCATGATGTGGTATCATAACTTGGCTCCAAACTCCATAGATTCATTCGCCATGCTAGCAAACTCCTTTGTAAAGGCACATGCCTATGACATCAAAGTAGCGATGAGGAAGTCTGACGTTTTCAAAATTAAGCAAAGGGAGAATGAGATGCTGCAAGAATTCATGTATCGCTTTCAAATGGAACGGATAGAGCTACCTCCAGTCTCCAACAACTGGGCAGTGCAGGCTTTCACTAAAGCTCAGAACGAACGAAGCTTGGTGGCTTCAAAACAATTGAAATAGAATTTGATCGAGTATCCAGTTATGACCTGGTCAGACGTCCACAATCGGTACCAGTCGAAAATTAGGGCCGAAAATAAACAAAGAAAGATATATGTCGTACATCGAAGATAGGTGGAATGCCCCGAGGTGCAACCTACCTCGCAACGATTGGAGAATGGATCGAGGATAGGATCCTCCAGGACTCATCAACAGAGCCAGATTCGATAGGAATTCAGGGCCAACGGGTGGGCCTTATTTGTCGGAATACAACTTCAACACCGATGTATCGGACATCGTGTTCGCTATCAGTAAAATCAGAGATGCCAAGTGGCCCACGCCTATACAATCGGATCCCTCACAAAGTAATCACAGCTTGGTGTGCGAGTTTCACAACACACACATCCATAGGATCGAGGATTGCCACCAACTCCGAGAAGAGGTATCCCGACTACTTAGCAAAGGGCATCTTTGGGAATTCCTTAGTGATCGAGCCAAAAATCAGTTTTGGGAAAGAGAGGCGACCAAGAAGGATGAGGCAAACGAGCCACAACATGTCATCCACATGATCATGGGAGGCGTGGATGCCCCACGGGAACCCGTAATGAGAAGGACAAAAATATCCTTCACCAGAGAAAAATGGACCTGGGGATATATTCCCGAGGACGCCCTCACATTCAGTGAAGAGGACAGCAAGACCTTGTCTCAACCTCACAATGACGCACTGGTAATCTCTTTCCTTTTAAATTCTTTTCAAATAAAACGGGTACTCGTGGATCCAGGTAGCTCGGCCAATATTATCAGGTGGAGGGTGATAGAGCAGCTCAGACTGCTCGACCAAATCATGCCCGCCACTCGGGTCCTCAACAGATTCAACATGGCAAGTGAAACAACAAAATGAGAAATCATCCTCCCAATCACCGTGGCCGGCACGACCCAAAACGCCAAATTCCATGTCATTGAAGGAGACATGAGGTATAACGCCTTATTCGGACGGCCGTGGATACACTGCATAAGGTATGACCATTAAACAAGATAAAAAATCGTACCGCGTCCTCATTTCGAGTGATTGAAACATATCGATTCTCAAAATATCACCGGCGCGCCTCGCATTATGACCATCTCCTTTTTCATTTCATATTTCAGACTAACCTTTATGCAGGCGCCCAATCGAAGCGATCATAACGCTAACCCAGCTCGAAGACCTTAAGGTTTTAAAGCATCCGTTGCACTTTTTTCCTTTGACCGAGTTTTTATCCCGAAAAAGGGTTTTACCGACAATGTTTTTAACGAGTCAACATTTGTATGCTACCTAAGGGAAATTCAACAAATGTTAGAGGTTTCTTTTAGAATCAACCCCGAATACTGTGGGACATTCACCCCTGGAAGCCACCCGCTCGAAAAAACCAAGAAACACCGAACAAGGTCCCTATTGGAAAGTAATGTACCGGGCCAAACGGTCAAACGAACCATGTCCTTATAGCTAAGGCCCCGACGGCGGGTACTTGTACACTTGTATCAAATAATCAAAGAACATCTTCTGTCAAGGCATCTTGCGCTCCGAAAGAGATCGGCACCTTCACAAAAACAATTCCTCCATCGGAAGCATCCCGAATACTCGGGGACTGGCATCGACAATTCAAAACTTAAACAGCCTCTGGGTTGGGACTCCGAAATTGTAAGCCCTCAGGTAAGGCAACGCTAAAATCGCTAAACATCTCCAATGCCAATAGAACCTCAAATACTTGGAGACTGGCATCAAAATCTCAAAAGAAAAGTGCATGACCTCGGGGTCGGGAACTCCAAAATTGTAAGCCCCCGATGAGGCAATGTGAAGTTTACAAAAAATGGCTCCCAAGTCAGGAAACTCTCGATGACTTGGGGATCTACGTCAAAACGCCACCTCCATTGACTCGTCAAAACACGAGGCCATAAGACCCCGAGCTGGTAGACTCGGTCTCATAAGACCTACATAAGGCAGCAACTATAACTGTAAGACCTCAACGACATGAAAAAACTGTAAGACCTCACCGGCATGAAAAATCTGTAAGACCTCAACGGCATGAAGAATCTGTAAGGCCTTAACGGCATGAAAAAGCTAGAAGACCTCAGCGACATGAAAATACTGTAAGACCTCAAGCAAGGCATGAATCATACTTGTACCAAGTATCAACAAAACTATAAGACCTCAACGACATTAAAAACCTACAAGACCTCTACGACATGAAAAAACTGTAAGACCTCTACAGCATGAAAATACTGTAAGACCTCAAGCAAAGCATGAATTATACTTGTACTAAGTATCAACAAAACTGTAAGACCTCGAAAGGCATAAAATTTTTGTAAGACCTTACTACAGGCAAAAACTCAATCCCAAAGTTTAGGCTATATGTCGGATTTGTAAGACTCCTGAAAGGGCATACCCTCGATGTAGACGCCTAAACTACTACACTCGGGATCAAACATGGCTATGGCCAAACACAAATGACTACGGTCATATGGTGATACCAACCGAATTAACGCGACTCACCCGACCATCACTACAAAATCATAGGCCATTACTTCGAATCTTCTTTGAAAAGAACCGGTTAAATAGGCTACCCTCGAAAGGAAAAAGAGCTTCGACCATGTCATCTCCAAATCACAAGGCTTCGAGCTACTCAACCTACAAGCCAAACCTTTCGAGTTGCTTAAACATCACCACAAACGACTTGAAATTGAGGTTCTTCTCGAACCGACGATGGGTCAGGAAAAATCATTTCAAAAAGACCTTAACGAGAGGAATACGAAGGCTACATATGTTTAAGGGCAAAGCGTAAGAGCCATTGTCGTCAGTCTAATGAGCCTCAGGGCCACACATACTAAATGGCCGCATCGACCAAAAGCGTAAGAGCCATTTGTCGCCAGATTAAATTTGAAAGCTTGAGGGTCAAAATGAGCTCAATTTGTAACCTGATTCGGAGACAGGATCCAAAATAGCTAACTATATATGCTAAGGGCAAAGCATACGAACCATTGTTGCGAGCTTAAAATTTGAAAGCTTGAGTGTCAAAATGAGCTCGAGTCGTAACCCGATTCGGAGACCAGACCCAAAATAGTTAACTATACATGCCTAAAGGTAAAGCGTAAGAGCCATTGTCGCCAACTTAATGAGCCTCAGGGCCATGCATATAAGAGGTCGCTTCGACCCAAGGCGTAAGAGCCACTGTCGCCAGCCCACGCAAAAATAAAAGCTTGAGGGTTTAATGAGCTCCAGTCGAAGCCCGACTGGGAGACTAAACCCAAAATAGTTGAGCAAAAGCATAAGAGTGCTAACGTCATCTTACACTAAAGGTCGCACCAACCAATCGTATAAGAGCCCCTGGGCCAGCCTGATGAACCTAAAGGCCATATCACGAATCTAATGATTCTCACCAACTCTGAAACCAGTCTGCCTGGTCAGAAGCAAAGCATAAAGGGGCACAGAAGAAATAAAACCTCAAGTTTTCTTTTATTTACAAATGTGAAAAAATGCATTATCCGTCTACAAATGCGCTCTGAAGATATCGCATACAAGATGGCAAAGTCTATGCTCCTCCCCTAAGGGTTACGGCCTATCAGCCTCATGTTCACTATCGTTGGAGTCAGACAGGAGTGACTGAGCACCACGCTCATTCGCCCTCGCTCGCGCCAGCTCCTCCGGGAGAGAGAAACCCTTATCAAGGGTCTCCTCGAGGGTCTTTCTTCAAGACTTGCAACAAGCATATTCTTCAATCCTCCCTTCATGACCGAGGATCCTTTTAAGCTCGACTTGAGCATCGGCAACATCCTTTGAATAAATCGCCATCTCCTGGTCAGCTTTATCCTGGCTCATTGCAGCTTCTTCCTGAGCATCAACGACCTCAACCCCAACTTTTGAAAGCTCAAACTTGATCTCTTCAAACATTTTTGTCCGAACCAAAGCACTGTCTCGAGCTAGGCGAAGTTGAGCTTCAAAAGCAGGAAGTTTGGCCAGAGCATCCTTCGATCCTAAAGCCTGAGCCTCCGCCCAAGCTTTCAACTCATCACGTTCATGCCTGGCCCGGTCAACTTCATCTCGAAGGCGTTCCAAGGCCTCCGTCTTTTTCTATAACTAAAATAAACTAAGTATTAACCCCAGGAGCCAGGAGGTGAAATGCACACTTCAATCGGGATAGAAAGCAACCTGCTTCTTCAGGTGGTTATCGCAGTTTATATTCCGGCTCGCCTCACACTGCAAAATGCACCAACTCAACCTCTTTTTTATCACAAAGGAGCCTCAGGGGTCTCTCTTTATCCAGGACTTTTCATAGCCTGGCTTCATAACGAAGCAGCCCGGACTTGAACTTGTCGGATGCCTGCAAAAGAGAGCTCAGTAAGGAAAGGAAGGTGCAAAGCACGAAAATATTGTCCCGAAAGTCACCGCAAAGTGAAACCACTGGGCTTCCTCAAAGGCCGAACGCACACCTGCCAATCTAGTCCCTTCGGACCTGAAAGAGACTGCTCCGATCGAAGCACGGTCACTCGGCGTATATGATCTCGGTTCTCTAGTATCTCCCGAAATGCCGTCAACGAAAAAAGAAGGTGATAGCAAGGGAGGAATAGAACAACACTCACCATGATATTTTGCTTCCCACCTACCCGGGGATAAATCTCGCCACTCGCGTTCCTTACAGGTCAAGTGGGTCGGCGATTCTCGGACCCAGTCCAGCTGATCATGAACATCGCCCGGCGCCCATGAAACCGCTGCAGAAGAAAAGAAGAAGGCATGATTACGAAACCGGCTTTCGCCATAGATAGAACTAATAAAGCACGAGATGCACCACTTACGAGTATAGCTTCACTCCTCAGTAAATGGCATGAGCTCCTCGGGTATAATGTCAACGCTCCGCACCTGGTTGAAGCGACTCATCCATACCCGATCTCTGTTTTGCTCGACAACAACAATGAAGGACGTAGTCGATCAACATCGTGAAGTCAGCAGATCTCGATGGTCCCAACGACCGGAGGCGGAGCTCTCCCCTACCTGTCGGACAAACCCTAACATATCCACCGTGGCAGACACAAAAATTAGAGAACTAAAAAAGTGGGGATATGTATAGACGCATTGGTGCTATAGTGCTGAAGGACTGGCGTAGATATAGAAAGACAACTACTTAAAATAGGGTAACTCCCGAAAAGGTAGAAACAACCCTATTTATGCGTTGATAAAATGGAGACAATTCGCCTGCCTCAAAGCCGGTTAGGAACACTAACCGAGAACACGCTCTCCAGTCCTGAGGTAGTACTCGATCTTGAGGACCTTCAACAGAATGAGGTTAGGCTCCAAGAAGCCAATAGAACCATCATCAGTACCGAAGTGGTATCCGACCTCGATGACCTCCATCAAGATAAGGTTAGGCTCCAGAGAGTCGATGATGCCTTCACCATAGAAGATACTCGACTTCGGAGACTTTTTGTCAAAAGGGAATCATGCTCCAAGGAAATAAGCATTTAAACTCCACCTATATGGGCTTGGCCCCGGGTACCATTCAAGATTGAACAAAACTCTCTTTCAAAATCTATTTACAGCACCATAAAGGCTATTCACACTAAGCCTAGAGCGTGTTTCCAGGTGGTCCGAATTTGAATGAACCTCCACTCGGGGACTGCCCTCAAAAGATCAAAGGCAGCCCCCGCCTACGGGCTCCTGACCAAATTTCTTCTCAAAGGTTACCATGGAGTTTAACTAGTTAGTCATGATTCCAAGGCCGGAAATATTATTCTTATTTTACTCGAAGTCAAGGTCCCGGCGACCCAAGTCTATCGACCTTATTTAGGTTCGACCCAAGGGATCGCAAGGGATTCCGCGCGAAGCCATTTTTATCAACCAAAGGTTGGAAGGCATACTCGCACCCAGGTTCGGTATTATCAATGACAAACAGAGTCATGCATTCTGAGTCTCCACAAACATAAAAGACTGTAGCAAGCATCAAATACAAATCGGGAAAAAATCTTTGTATTCATGAAATATTCCATTACAAAATCCCACAAGGGGCCTTACATATGATTACAAAAGCCCATGAGGGGTCCTTACAAGGGAACAAAGAAGTAGACGGGTGTACATACAACAAAAGCTAGAGAACCTAACTTGTTCTTAAAGGTGCGTCCTCAATAGCAACATTTTCGATATCATCTCCTCAAGCATGCATCCTCAAAGACAATATCTTTCAAGCACAATACCCTTGGAAGTGTTATCTTGATTCCTTATAATGGCATCTTCAAAAGGAGAAACGCCGAAGGGGAAAGCGATGGAGAAGAGCAAAGTGACGCGGAAAAGGCAGGAAGGAATGAAGAAGTGGTTAGGTGAAAAATCTGGCTAGTATGGATTTCGCCAGGCTATTGCTGTAAAGCCACTTCTTGAGACATTGCCCCAGCATGGGAGGCGACAGTTAGGAAGAAGGGTGTGGAGAAACACCATATAGATGTAGGGTTGTGGGCTAGTAGCTCTTCGTAACTTTTTCGGGTCGTTAGACATGACTACATTGGCCATCATATGTATGAAGTGATTAAGTTGTGCGTGGACTATTTTGGGAGGCTCAAAATGATTATTATTGATGTTTTTTGGGCAGTTTGGTGATTGTTTTGAATTATGTGAAGTCATATATATAGGGGAGATGTTGTCCGTTTCATCGTAAAATAGGTTGTGGTCGATACATCATAGTTATGACGCTTAAATAATAATAG
Organism: Nicotiana tabacum; assembly: GCF_000715075.1. Taxonomy (NCBI): domain Eukaryota; kingdom Viridiplantae; phylum Streptophyta; class Magnoliopsida; order Solanales; family Solanaceae; genus Nicotiana; species Nicotiana tabacum. The sequence goes on from NC_134082.1 coordinate 125,871,747, forward strand.
TATTGTTTCTCTTATTGTAGACTAAGGAGTCGTGACAATTGCATACCTTGAGATTGGGGCAGTATATACAAGGTATGTGAGGCAATTCCTTTCCTTCTTTTGCGCGACTCCGATCATACATAATGTAATGAACGAGCTTCCAAGATACTCTACTCTTAGAAGCTAGCAGTACTTACATTGTTTCCCCTCTTGTTGGTACTTCCTGATTCTTATAAGGTTTATAGTGAAGAGTTAGTCCTAATAACGTGTACAAAGGATAACGACCTTACGTCACTCCGTAAGGTTTAGAACGTGATTTTATGAGTCGATCATGAATTATATATATGTATCTATTTTAATATACCGAGTTGCGCTATAGTCAGCTGGGTATGGCGCCTATTGTGCAACCACTGATCAGTTAGGATTTACCGAGCTCCACGTGGCCGGGTATGATACTACCGAGTCTTATGATGGCTCAGTACGCTTTTTTACCGAGCCTATTACGGCCGGGTACGATATGATGATGATGATGCCCACAGAGGCGTATGTTTTAAAAGTTTATGTATATATACATATGTATTATGCATTTCATGTCAGTAGCCCTCAGAGGTACACAGATGTTACAAGTTGTATATTCTTTATCCCTGCTTACATTACTGTTCGTACTAATGATTCTCTGCCATACATACTCAGTACTTTATTCGTACTAACATTCTTTTATTTGTAGATGCTGCATGTCATGCTGCAGGTCCTGATAGACAGGTAGGTTCAGCTCCCCTACCATAGTAGGTTGTCCAGTTCAGCGGTGATTGGCAAGATCCCTTCTCCGCAGCGGTGATTGGCAAGATCCCTTCTCCGGACTTGCCATGGTCTTGGTATGCATTTTTGTTGTAGACATTGTGGGTATGTTAGGGCCCTGTTTCGGCTATGTTGCAGCACTTGTGTTCCTTTAGAGGCTCATAGACAGGTGTCGACTCATGTATAGTTTGGTCTGCCTTGTCGGCTGGTTTTTGTTGTATAATCTTTCATGGTAGTGTGGTAACTCATAGCTTATATATAGTTTCTTGATTGTCTGGTCATCCCATGTTATGTATGTTCATGCCATCATATTTTATTGTTGGTTGTCTATGATCCATGTCTACCATTTATATTGATCTCGTCAGCCCTAAAAGATAATAAAGAAGGTTAGATAAAATGTACATTGGTGCTCGGCAAATATGGTCGGGTGCTGGTCATGGACCTCCAGTTTGAATCGTGACACTAACCCCCCGGTTCGATTGTAATTCCATTTTAGCTCGCATTTCATCTTTTATCTTCAGATATCTAGCATCAACTGCTTAAACAACTAGCAAAAAACTAGATCACGTATTTTTAGAGTCCCATCAACAAATTTAATTGTTATTACCATTTTCATGGTAAACAATACTTTGAAACTATTATACAAATTCCATGTTTAATTTAATTAGTCATAGCTTAATTGTTGTTAATTACTGAATTATAAAGGAATTGGCTCATATATGTCTAACGTTGTCTTGCCTAACAAGTGTAATGTTAGGCGCCATCACGGTCCCGACAGTTGGATATCCGGGTCGTGACAAGTTGCTATCAAAGCACTAGATTGTCAAGTCTCACAATTCATGAATGAGCTTAATAGAGTCTAGGGGATCGGTATGGAGACGTTTGTACTTATCTCCCAGAGGCTATGGAGTTTAGGAACAAATTTCACTTTTATTCATCTTTGTCGTGTGACTTTTTTTCTCAATACTGATCGAACTCCTCTACTTTTATTCTCTCACAGATGGAGAGAACGCGTACCGCTTCTTCAGCTGAGCAGCAACTAGAGCCTCTAGTAGTAGCTCCTATGAGGGGTAGAGGTCGAGGCAGGGGCAAGGCTCAGCCCAATGCCTGAGCAGCAGCCCTAACAGTTGAGCTTCAGGTATATTTCGATGAAGAGGATCCAACTCAGACTTTTCCTGCTGGGCCAGCTCAGGTCCTGGAGGGGTTCATTGCCAACCCCGTGCTTCAAGATGCGTTGGTCCGCTTGGTGGGCCTTATCGAGAGTGTGTCCCAGACTGGTGAAATTCCCATGGCACCGGTCGTCTCTCAGGCTGGAGGAGGAGCCCATACTCTTACTACTCACACTTCGGAGCAAATGGCTCCCCAATATCAAAAGTCAGAGTAGTTCAGCCGGTTGTTGCGGCACAGACCGGTGATGGGTCAACTATGTCTTTTAAGGCCTTGTGGAGATTGGACAAGTTTACCAAGCTCTTCCTAGTCCATTTCAGTGGTGCTCCTTCAACAGATCGCCAAAAGTATCTTGACAACTGTCATGAGATTCTTCGGAACATGGGTATATTTGAGACCAATAAGGTTGGCTTTGCTGCATTTCAGATGACTGGTTCTGCCAAGAAATGGTGGAGAGACTATTTGCTGACCAGACCAGTTGGGTCGCCTACTCTTACTTGGGACCAGTTCTATCAACTCTTCCTAGAGAAGTTGCTGCCTATCACCTTGAGAGAGGAGCATCCTTGTTAGTTCGAGTGTCTCCAGTAGGGTAGTATGAGACCCATTTTGTGGATTTGGCCTGTCATGCTCTTCTTCTGCTTCCCACTGGGAGAGAAAGGGTGAAAAGGTTTATTGACGGACTTGCGCAGCCTATTATATTGCAGATGGCTAAGGAGACCTGGAGTGAGATTTCTTTTCCAGCGGCTGCCAATGTCACCAGGCTAGTCGAGATGGTTCTTGCACAGGGGTTCAGGGGTCTAACAAGAGACCTCGTTATTTCGGTGGGTTCAGCGGTGCCTCATTTGGAGGTAGGGAACTTTTGGTAGAGGCCATCCTCCCAGGTTGTTCCATTTAGCGCTTCAGGCATCTCACAGTGCTTTAGGGAGTCATGGTCCTTATGTGCCTCCTTCTAGGCACCCAGCCTATAGTTCACCACCAGCCCCAATCAGTGCACCTCTTATTCAGAGTTATTACCATAGTCATCCGGCCCGTTCGGGTCAGCCTCAGTTTCTACAGTAACAATACCAGGATGGATGTTTCAAGTGTGGTAGTTATAAGCATATCAAGAGTACCTATCTGAGATTATTGGGTGTTCCGCCATAATATCAGGCTTCTCGTGCCATGTTTCTGGCACCAGTTTATGCACCGCCTACTAAGCCGGCCAAAGGCAGGGGTTAGGCAGCTAGAGGTAGGGGCCAGATTGTTAGAGGTAGAGGTCAGGCCATTAGAGGTGGAGGCTAGCCAGTAGAAAGCAATAAATATTAAAGTGGCTCGGGCCAGTGAGAGAGAGCGAGCTTAGAAAGAAGAGAGACAAAGAGAGATATTATTGCATTTGTGGAGAAAATGGAGCAACACTAGCCCGTTACAAGGTAGTGTGAGTCCCTTTTATATAGAAGGGGAACTCGGCTACAAGTACATGGGTATTAATTACAATGTATGTAGATGGGATGGCTTGACGTGATGCCTCAGCATAGGCTCTGGATAGGTCGGCATTATCAGACATAGCCGTGTGCCTTTGGAGCTTCCCCCTTTGTCCTAGCTTCGATTTTCGTCTTTTCCGAGTCGGGCCTCGACGAGCCCCGAAGTCGGGAACTCGGTCGTGGCTTACCATCCTCGGGGTCTCAAGGCGTTCTTCCGAAATGACTTGATAGCGAGAAATCAAGTCCTCTAATTTTGCCGCGTACAATGGGCTCGGAAAAGAGCTATGTAAATCGGCAGAGGATCAAAAAGAACGCTCGCATCCGAGCCCCCTTTTGAGGAGCGATATATAATCCGAAGAGCTTTTTTGCGAGCAAGGAAAGTTGACCCCTGTATGTCATCATCTCGATCAAGCAAGGGCAGCAATAGCAGACATAACAGTAACCATAGCAGCAACAGGACGACATGGTTATGCTCAACAAAGAGAAGCTCCGGCAAGAGGCTACAACACAGCCTATGGGAGCTTTGCCGAACGGCCTTGAGGCCATGAGCCCCAAACATAATGTTCAAGGGTATAGGAAGATGATAAGAAGAAATGGGAAAATGATCCAACGAAGGTACTCGGATAGAAAAAACAACGCCAAAGCACCACCATTTATAGGGGGAAACGACACGGTCGTTGAGGCTTTGGAAGATTGACCGACGGATGCAATTACTGCGTTCTTGAAGAGTCGATCGATGGTGGTACATTCACCTTGGAGAACAGGAATCGACAGTGCATTGAATGATGTTAAAATGCATAAGTCCATTGGACACCCCGGTTGCCCCAAAAGCTCGCGCCACAAGTTGCATCATTGGTATGACGTCACCATAAGAAGCTCGTGGAGTCAGGTGTCAGAATCATTTCCCATCGATTCGTGCTGGGAAATGCGAAGACTATATATATGCGGCAAAATCAGAAGACTTAATTTCTTGCTATCAAGCCACTTCGGAAGAATGCCTCGAGACCCCGAGGACGTGGAGCTGCGACAGAGTCCCCTCCCTAGGGGCTCATCGAGGCCCAACTCGAAGAAGATGAAGGTTGAGGCTAGAGCGGAAGGGGAATTTCCCAAGGCACACGGCTAAGTCTGACAGAGCCGGCCTATCCAGAGTCTATGCCGAAGCATCACGTCTAGTCGTCCTATCTTCATACTTGACAATTAATGCATGTTGTACTATAATCGGGTCCCCTCCTATATAAAGGGCACTCACACTACTTTGTAAGGGGCTGATGTTGCTCCAACTATTCGCCACTAGATCAATAATATCTCTCTCTCTATTTTCTCTCTAACTTGCTCGTTCTTATTAGCTCGAGGCCACTCTTAGCATTTATTGCCTTCAAACTTGTTCTTCATTTATTGTTTGGTATTGGCCATAAAGAGCCTTGCTTGATCATATCTCAACTGTTATCCCACTCCCGGCTACCCTCGATAGCTCGAGATTGAGCCAAGATATCGACCTCGGGGTCCTCCATCGACTAGTCCGAAGCCAGGGCAGCAAGCCTTTCGGTTTGATTACTGCCCCATTTTAGCTTCGAATTTCATCGTTAAACTTCATATTCTTAGCATCATCTGCTCTAACAACTAGCATAAAAATAGATCACGTATTTTTAGAATCCCATTTACAATTTAATTCTCGTTACCATTTTCACGGTAAACAAAGTTTCAAGCTGAGAATTGCTCTTCCAAATCTATTTTGATTATCTTGAAAACCAAAACAGACGATATACATAGGTCATACATTACCTGAAAATGGTCCTATGGCAACGGTTATTTTGGCAACAGTTTACAAACCGTGCCATAGAGCAGCTATAGTAACGGTTGCAACCGCTACAATAGAATTAGGGTGGTATCAGCATACTTTAGCCATCAAACCATTACAATTGTAACAAAACTATTGCCATAGAGATTTGTTTCGCAACGGATGTGTAAACCATCCCAATAGACATATATATGGCAACGATGTTCCCTTGCCGGGATTCTTATTGCAAATTTCCTTTATTTCCTTACCCTATTGTTTGTGATTATTGTTTGGGTGATGAAGAGAGTGTAAAGCACGAAGGGTGATGTCGTGTCGTACGATGTACCATTCCGTACCGATTTTCATTGATTATATGGTGAGGAAAGAGAGTAAAATCACGAAGGGTGGTGTCGTGCTCATCTTTATTATATGATTGATTTGGTGAGGACGAAAGTAAAAGCACGGAGGGTGATGTCGTGCACACTTTTATTATAAAATTTCTTTGGAGAGGACGAGAGTAAAAGCACGAAAGGTGATGCCGTGCAAATTGTTGATTTCTGATTCTTTGTTGATATTCGATTTATGTAGTTTCTTTCCTTACTTGATGCTTTCTACTCGGAACTGTTATCTCCCCACAGCATGTTTCCCCCTCCCACATTGACTGATTATTTTTTGTATTTTTTTTCCGCTGTATATACATTTGAACTGCACATGTTTATTTGGTAGTCTGGTCCTAGCCTCGTCACTACTTCGCCGAGGTTAGGCTAGACACTTACCAGCACATGGGGTCGGTTGTACTGATACTACACTCTGCACTGTGTGCAGATCCAGGAGCAGCTTTCGGACAGTAGTTGGAAGGCTTCCTTCAGTCCACTCGGAGACCCAAGGTAGACCTGTAGGTGTCCGCAGGCCCTGGCGTCTCCCTCTATCTCCATTTCCTGTTTCATTTCCTTTGTTCAGAAATAGTGTATTGTATTTCTTCAGACCTTGTATGTAGAAATCTTAGATAGTCTGTGACACTGTGACACCAGGTTTTGGGTATTTGAGGTTTTAGAAGTTGTAGTAGACGTAGACTTAAGATATTTAATTGTTGACTCCCGCTTAATTATTTAAAGTTCTACTATTATCATGTTATCACATTATGTTTGTTAAAATGAAGCAATATGGATGCGTAGCAAGTATTAGGGTTAGGCTTGCCTAGCTCCCATTAGTACGCACCATCACAACCCCCGAGGTTGGAAAATTCGAGTCGAGACACTCTATTCTTAGTGTACATTTTGTTTACTATGTGACTGGTTCTTGATTTTGTAATTCCCATATATAGAGAATGGATTGATCATTTTTTAATTGACTTAAAGTAAAATAATATGTTGAAAGCAATCTTTTACTTTTCTTCTCTCTTTACTAAGTACTATTCTATTATATATTATATAGATAGTGTAGTTTTTGTAAATCGATATTTTTGGAATGAACTTTACAACGAAGAAAAGAGTGAAAAGCAGACTGTCCAAATAATTTAAGATAGGAAAAAAATAGAATATAAAAAGAAAACATGCACTATTCAGATACATACTTAAAAATGGACACATGTAGTGTACAACTATACAACTTTTGCCTTCTAAATCAATAACAAATCTCATGTGATGAAATGAAGAGAAAGATGAAAGATAAGGTAATAAAGATGTTACTTTCCCCTCTATGCCTTAAAAAAAATGGACAAGAAAATTATTTGTAGTCCTAATTGTCTACAATAAACAAGGACATTGCCTAGAACTAGAATCTTTGCTGGACTTTTCCAGCTTTACAAGCCAGTATGTTTTTTCCCTTTCACAACATACAAAAGACAGACAAATACAGTTCATCAAATGTTTGTTCTACCATTAAATCAGGATAAAATGGAAATAGGCCATGAGTTACTTGCGAACATATATTAGTATGGGTGAGTTTAGTACTTGTGATCTGGGTGAGTTTAGTACTTGTGAACATGAGTTACTTTCTTTTAGTAGGGTTCTAGTTTCTTTTCCTTATAGAATAGGGATTTTACTTTCCTTGTCTAGTTATTTTATTTCCTTATTAGAATAGGAATTGTAGTCATAAAAAAATAGACTCTAGGCATATATAAAGGGTTCTCTTTCCTTGTAGAATGCAATTCACGTTTTTAAGGTTTGCCTAGTTTTACAATAGAGTATTTTTCTCTATTTTGTCTTCTTTATCCTTGTTTTTGATTCCAAGCAAGGAGGTAATAGTCTTTATCTTATTTTCAATTGCGTGTGATGTTTCTTTATTATGTTAATTGATTCCAAGTGGTGACTTTAGGAACTTTTCAGTCAAGAATATGTTTCTTGATCTAAATTCGTTATTTTGATATCCTAGAATCAGAACTTTCATTCAACCGCTACAGCTTCAATATTTACTTATTTTGAACGAGAAAATAGTCTTTCTTATAGTTCGAATCACCATCTTTCACCTAGTGTTTGAATCATCGGATTCCGAGTCCTAAAACTTGAGATACGTTGTTTCCTAAAATCTGCCCATAAATCACACTTTCCTTTCAAGACTTGAATCCTGGTTTCTACTAGTTTTTACTGTATAATTGTGCTGAATTTGTTTTGCTATTGCTTTCATGTGCACCGCTTTAGATTTTGCCTCTCCAGTTAAGCTTGAAATCTTCTGCAGTATTCTTTAGTACTTACTTCTGTAATTAAACTTGAAACTTTTGTGCAGTAATTTTATTTCAGGCTTTCTTCTTCTATTTTTTGGTAGTTAAGCAATGAGATCAAGGTGAGATCTCTTTGAATAATAAACTCTTGTACGATTTTGAAGATAATTGCATTATATAGATCAATCATCTAGTAAACGCACTGAATATTTAATTTGATGTCCATATCATTGTGTTACTTGGTTGATGAAGATCAGATTACAAGAGTTGATGAATGTTTCATCAAAATTGAAATTTTAAAATTGCTTGGAACTTTAAAGTTGAAAAAAGTGTTTGTAGTTAAAGGAGGTGTGCCGTTTGATGAAATGACAAGAAGGTATGGCAGTAGATTTCTTCTTTCTATTCTTAATGACTTATATTTGTATTGCTTGGAATTGTTGAAGATGTTTATTACAGCAACTAAAGTAATGTTTATTGGTGCATGTTAATACTAATTGTATTTCTGGTTTCTGGTGCTTTTTGTATTTGACTGGGAGTAAAATATGAAGTTGTTGCCTTGTAAAGTTTGGTGCTTTTGTGTTACACTGGCATTTCTAAACTATGATGTTCTGACCTTTTTCTTATGACACGTTCCCTCCATAGTTAATATTGTCATGAGGCTTATACTCCATATATCGAACCCATTTGGATATTGCTTGGATTGTACTTGCAAGTTGTATGCGTATCTTCTGGGTTGATACTGTAGAGTTATATTGATTAAATCAAACCTAGGTTAAGATTCTTTTTGTTGCTTTCCTTTCCATGTGGGTTCTTTTTGAACTAACTGTTATACAATCAAATATGATATGATCATTTTTTATGGTTTTGCGGGTGAAGAAAATGAACAAGGGTAGATGAAATGCATGAAGACCTTAAGAGTATTAGTTGATTTGCAAGGCCTTTAGATGTTCTAGGGATCTTTCTTTAAATTTTAGCAAATTTATGTATGTTAAATCTTGAATTTGTCAAATAATATTATTCTTTTTGCTTTATATTATATGAAAAATAGTAGTTGGATAATTTGAATTGTGATTCTGTCATTTAAGAGTTTCTTTTGTAATTTGTATAAATTTCTGTACAATATATATTTTATTATATAGGTAAGTACTAGATTACTGGATTGTTGCAATAGCTGAAAGTACCGTTGCAATAGCTGCTAATAATTGTTACTATAAAATCAAAAAGCGTTGCAATTGCTTTAACAACCGTTGCAAAAAATGATATTTGATACAGTTTGAGACTGTTCCATTTGACAAGATAACCATCACAACAAAGAGGTTTATGGAAATGGTTCCAAACCGTTGCAATAAATAGGAAAACGCAACGGTTGTTCAACCGTTGCAGTAGACCTATTGCAACACGATCTAATGTAACGGACCCCCAACCGTTCTAATAGATCTATTGTAACGGTTTCGCTACCTATAGTAACGGTTTTTGACCCGTTGCCATAGGCCTATTTTTTTTAGTAGTGATCATACAGGGCCAGTCATGCCCGAGAACTAGCGAGAAAAGTACAAATACTCAAAACGACCGGTCGGTTCGTTACACCCTAGGGCTCGGGTGAGTTTTGGATAGTCTACGGAGTGAAAATTAGACTTAGAACATAGTTGGTGTTGCAATATTTGGTGCAGGCCTCTGATCTCGCAATTTGCGAGATCAGGCATTGAAATTGTGGTCCCTGCAGGTTACGCATTTGCGATCTATTTCTCGCATGTACGAAGAATAGCTGGGCCTTATAGTTTTCGCATTTGCGAACACACCTTCGCATTTGCGACTAGGAAGGGGGAAGGTAGCGATCGCATTTGCGATTACATGGTCATATTTGAGAAATGGTCAGGCTCACATTTAGAGGTTTTCTTCGCATTTGCGAAGATAACAGGAGTGGGGAGATCTTCGCATTTGCTGGGCTCACTTTTGCGAACCCCAAGTTGCAAATGCGACACCTGCAAATGATCAAAATGATTTTTGGACGGGATTTTGGTTCATTTCTTAACTTTTCAAATCCTAGAACCCTAGAGGCAATTTTTCCAAGACCATTTCTTCCTCACAACATTGGTAAGTGATCCTAACACATTTTCTTTCAACTACCCATCACATTTCATGAATTTTTACCTAGAATCTAGGATTTTCATGGTAGAAATTTGGGGTTTGGGTAGAATTAAGAATTTTTTGGAAATTGTGATTTTGATCTCAAATTGGGGTCAGATTTCAAAACTAATAACATAATCGGGCTCAGGGGTGAATGGGTGAATGGGTTTTGGTCCGAACTTCGAGTTTTGACCAAGCGGGCCCGGGGTTGATTTTTGACTTTTTGGGAAAAAACTTGGAAAATCTAAATTTATGCATTGTAATTGATTTCTTTAGCAATATTTGTTGTTATTGAGTTAATTATGGCTAGATATGAGTGGTTTGGAGGTGGATTCTAGAGGAAAAGCATAATTGAGCATTGAGTGGCTTGTGGAGCGAGGTAAGTGTTGTGTCTAACTTTGACTTGAGGGATTAGGAACCTCCGACCTATTTGCTACATGAAATTCATATGAGCGGTGTATATGTGAGGTGAAGGAGTACTTATGCACCGCCAGTTTATCTGTTTTGCATGTTTCTTCCCCGTTCTTCTTATATTGTCTATTTCCTTGCCTTAATTGTTACATGCTCTACTTGTATTCTCATGCCTAATTGCTACTTGTTAAACATCGTTTCACTTTGTTAATAGTAGTAGTTGTTCGGTAGCTTCATTATCTCCTATTATCTACTTATGCTGGTTTATTGGTACTTTTATTATATATTCTGAATTGGTCTCACTGAGTAGTATTACTTGTGTGAATTTTCATAGTGTAGAAGCTTCCTATTTGTTTTAGTTGAAGTTAAGCATTGTGAAGGTTTTGTGATTTGAATTGTGAAATTTCTGTACTTACTGAGTAATTGATATGGTGGGATTGGGTTGCACGCCGCAATAGATGGAATAAGGGTGATGTATATTGATGAGGAATAAGGGTGAACTGATATTGATATGGTAGGATCGGGTTGCACGCTGCAACAAGTGTAATAAGGGTGGATTACATGGTGAAGTAAGGGTGATCTGTGATTGTGATTATTGTAATATGGTGGGATCGGATTGCACGCTGCAACACTTTTATTTATATTCTTTTATTTATGCTATTATGAAGAAATAAGGGAGGAATGTGATATGTATGGTAGCATCGGGTTGTACGCTGCAACAATCTATGTATTTATGCTTTTCCCTGACTTTGTTAGATGTACGGTAGTCTTAATTGAACTTAAGGATTGGTAGTATCTAAACACTGTTGAATTACTTTGGAGAACTTTAGTTATTTTGTACCAGTTACTACTTTATTACATTTTGTCTTCCGTTTTTTGCTTTTATTATCTTACACTGTACACATGCTATATTGTGAGTGACCCTCCGTAGCCTCGTCACTCCTTCGTCGAAGTTAGGCTCGGCACTTACCAGTAGATGGGGTTGGTTGTACTGATATTACACTCTACACTTCCTATGCATATTTTGGAGCTGGTCCGAGCTGATCGAGAGGTTGGCTGTAGGATTTATCAGCTAGGAGACCCAAGGTAGACCTGTCAGCGTCCGTAGGCCCTGGCGTCCCCTTTTATACCTCATATTTTACTATTTTTTTATTTCCAAAACAGTTGTATTCCTTTCATACTTTTATTTGTATTAAATTATAGAATGTTCGTGAGTTGTGACTCTAGATTGTGGGTAGTGTATATATATATAATTGCTTAATTTGAAGCTGTTATACAAATTCTGCGTTTAATTTAATTAGTCATAGCTTAATTGTTATTAATTGCTGAATTGTAAAGGAATTAGCTCATAATTCTCTAACGTTGGCTTGCCTAGCAAGTGTAATGTTAGGCGCCATCACGGTCCCGATGGTGGGAAATTCGGGTCGTGACACCAAGTCCGCGCACTTCATTCCAGTTGGTACTACTTATTCTTCAGAGCAGTTGGCTGAGATTTACATCCAAGAGATTGTTCGCCTTCATTGTGTCCCAGCTTCTATCATTTCAGATAGAGGCACTCAATTTACATACCAGCTTTAGAGGGCCGTGCAGCGAGAGTTGGGTACTCAGGTTGAGTTGAGCACGAACTTTCACCCTCAGATGGACGGACAGTTCGAGCGCACTATCCAGATATTGGAGGACATGTTACGCGCTTGTGTCATTGATTTTGGGGGTTCATGGGACCAGTTTCTTCCGCTCACGGAGTTTGCATATAACAACAGTTATCTATCGAGCATTTAGATGGATCCAGATGAGGATTTATATGGGAGGCAGTGTAGATCTCCGGTGGGTTGGTTTGAGTCGGGCGAGGCTAGGCTATTGGGCACTGACTTGGTTAAGGATGCTTTGGACTAGGCTAAATTGATTCTTGAGCGACTTTGAACGGTGCAATCAAGATAAAAAGAGTTATGCCGATAGGAAGGTTCGTGATGTGTCTTACATGGTTGGGGAGAAGGTTCTGCTAAAGGTTTCACATATGAAGGGTGTTATGAGGTTCGGAAATTTGGGCAAGTTGAGCCCTTGGTTCATTGGGCCTTTTGAGGTACTTTAGAGGATTGGGGAGGTGGCTTACAAGCTTGCCTTACCACCTAACTTGTCGAGTGTACATCCAGTATTTCATGTTTCTATGCTCTGAAAGTATATTCGCGATCCGTCTCATGTTTTGGATTTCAGCACGGCTTAGTTTGATGGTGATATGACTTATGATGTGGAGTTGTTGGCCATTTTGGAGCGGCAGGTTCGGAAGTTGAGATCAAAGGATATAAGTTCATTGAAGCTGCATTGGAGAGTCAGCCAGTGTAGGAGGCCACTTGAGATACCGAGCGGGAGATGCAGAGCAAATATCGACACCTATTTGAGACTCCAAGTATGTTTTTAGACCCATTCGAGGACGAACGTTTGTTTAAGTGGGGAGGATGTAATGATCCGGCCAGTCGTTTCGAGAGTTATAGCACTGTTTCCCCCATATCTTCTTTTTGGTGCTTTACAACTATATTATGTCTTACCGGGTTGGTTAGTTAGGTTCCAGAGTGGTTTCGAAGTGAATTATGACACCTAGTCTCTTAATTGGAAGCGTAAGTTGAAAAAGTCAACCGGATGTTGACTTATGTGTAAACAACCTCGGATATGAATTTTGATGGTTTCGTTAGCTCCATTAGGTGATTTTGGACTCCGGAGCGTGTCCAGAATATGATTTGGAGGTCCGTAGTAAAAATAGACTTGAATTGGCGAAAGTTGGAATTTTGGCGATTTTGGATGGTAATGGAAATTTTGATATCGGGGCCGGATTTAATTTTCGGAAATTGGAGTAGGTTTGTGGTGTTATTTATGACTTGTGTGCAAAATTTGAGGTTAATCAGATGTGGTTTGGTAGGTTTCGGCGTCGTTTGTAGAATTTGGAAATTTCGAATTTCATTAGGCTTGAATCCGGGGGTAATTCGTGTTTTGATGTTTTCTGAGTGGATTTGAGGATTCGACTAAGTTCGTATAATATTTTAGGACTTGTTGGTATGTTGGGTTGAGGTCCCGAGAGCTTCGGGAGAGTTTCGGGTGGTTAACTGATTATTTTTGGACTTTGGTTGATGGTTGATATCTGCTGGTGTGATTCTTCTGGTTTCCTTCATCTGTCAAAACCGAGGTCATAATAGAGGTCATGATCAAGGTCATGATCGAGGCCATGATCGAGGCCATGATCGAGGGAAGAATTGAGAGGGCCGAATCGAGGGTAGAATCCAGAAGGCGGGACCTAGGGCAGCCTAGGCAAAAACCTTAAATTATAAAATAAGGTTACTTCATCACATTTTCCATTTTTGACGAATTGGAGCTTGGGGAGAGGCGATTATTGAGAGACTTTTCAAGGAAAACATTGGGGTACGTGATTCTTACTTGGTTTTGGCTAAATCCCATGATTATGTCTTTAATTTCATCATCTAATTTGTGATTTTGGGTGAAAAATTAGGGAAAAAGAGGAAGTGTTATTGAGATGGATTTTTGAGGTTTTGAATGGGATTTTGTTATAGTATTTAATTAAATTTGGTATGGTTAGACTTGCGAGTGAATAGGCATTCGGGTTTTGTGACTTTTGTCGGATTTCGAGATGTGGGCACGGGGAGGGTTCAGGCCGATTTCAGATTTTTGGCTCTAATTCAGTAGTTTTCTTGTGTAATTGATTCCTTTAGCCTATATTAATTGTATTGTACTACTTGTGGCAAGATTTGGGGCATTTGGAGGCCGATTCGAGAGGCAAGGGCATTTCGGAGTAGGATTTCTACGCAGTTGAGGTAAGTAGCAGTCTTAAATATGGTTTTGAGGGTATGAACCTCATGAATTGGTATGATGTGAATATTTGGAGGTAACGCACATGCTAGGTGACAGGCGTGTGAGCGTGCATCGTAAGGGATTGTCACTTGGTCCGTCCCGTGAGACTATGAAGTCGAATAGCCCATTGTAATTACATGTTTTTCCTTGTTTGTCAGCAATTTGACTGCCTTTCATGTTAGAAACCATGCTTAGTCCATATGATATCACCGTTGGGACCTGCAGTGGTCATATACTTGTTGAATTGACTGATAGTTGCTTTCTTATACTCAATCACAGTCTTACTTGTGTGTTACATCTCTCTTCCCTCTCATTTCTTGTTGATACTTGTTGTATTCTCTGTTTTGGATGATTATTATGATATTCTGTGAGCCCGAGAGGCTGGAGAGGGTAGTGACTGAGGTAGGGCCTGAGTGTCGAGCTGTAAGGTATGTGGATCTGGTTTATTTATGTATATGGATCGAGTTGCATGCCGCAACAAGCCTTCGGGCTATATATATATATATATATATATATTATGGATCGGGTTGCACGCTGCAACAAGGCTTCGGGCTATATATATTATGGATCGGGTTGTATGTTGCAACTATGTTGGATCGGGTTGCACGCCGCAACAATATAGATCTTGGGTTGAAGGAGCCCCTCCCGAGTCTGTACACCCCAAGTGAGCGCAGGTACCTATTGAGAGTGTGTATTAAGGGCTGAGAGCTGAGAGTATGAGCTGTTGAGATGAGTTGAGTGACTGCTGTCTTGAGAGGCTGTACTTGCTTTTATTTATTGTTGCGCATAGTTGTTATCTGTTGTTGTGAAAATTTCTGGAAGATTCCTATCTGTTTTACTTGAACTCGAACTAATTTGACTTAAACTACCGAATTTAAAAGTATGTTCACTCTTTACTGAAACCTTTTGAAATGAACTGTAACTACATAGTGTTTACCTTGAAAATGGTAATTACGATTAGATTTGATTTTGTGGTTCTAACAATACGTGATCTATTTTATGCTAGTTGTTTAGGCAATAGATGCTAAGTAAGAGATTAGAAGATAAGATAAGAGCTTGTAGATAATATAATGATCAAACCGAAGGGCTGGAGATCGGGGCCTCGAGCTGGCGTATACGGGCCTCGAGGTCGAGCCGGACACTAGGCTAAGGGCAATCAAGGGGGGATTAACAATTATGGGGGATGTGATTGCGACTCTTTATGACCAATAATAAGCAATAAATGAAGAACATTTTATGAGATAAAATGAATGTAAATAAAGCAATAAATGTAAGCAATAAAGCCAAATAGAGAGTATGTTTGAGTTAGAGAGCAGAAAGAATATTCTTGTATTCAATGTTGAGTATCATATATCTTTACAAAATGATAAGGAACCCCTTTATAGATCAGGGGAATCCTAGTATGGTACAAGTGCATTTATTACAAAGATATGAGATTGATACAGCTATTTAATGCCTTGGTATGGGCGCACATTAGCCTGCCAACTTCCATCAGATGCCTAGGGAACCCCCCCTCCCCTCTCCATTTTTCTATGGCAGTCATTGATCCATATTGTTTCTAAGCCAAGCATCTTGAAACTCTACAAGATCGTACCTCGAGCCCTGCCCCGGGCTTTAGGAGGTGCATCTTTGGAGCCCCAAAATGACCATAAAATTGGTCTCTTGGATTTTACCGTATACAGATAGTCCATGTGTTTCCTGGAGTGAGATTATAGGAAACAGTTTTGAACTCTCGCACTTTCCATGACATCACTCAACGTCCATGCAAGGGTCGCTGTCAACATGACTATCGAAGAACCCACGAACCGCTATTGGCTTGTTTTTTCCGCTGCCCTTATGGCTTCTATAAATACCCCAATTGCTTAGTGATTCGCACTTTAGTGATTCCTTCAAGCTTTCAAAGCCAGATCCATCTTCCTCTATGCTCCTCTTTCTTTTGCTCTTTGTTTCCTGCCTTCCTTCTCGAGAAAAAGAAAATCTTTAGTTGTTATGGCCAGAACCTCCAAGATAGTGCCTCGGATAGATGAAGCCGCCTCTTCATCTCAAACATCCAAGGATAAATCCAAGGGTAAGCCCAAAGTGGCTCCTACCGTCGAAGAGTGTACACCCATCGAGTTTGATAGTATGAAAGATTTTTCCATCAACAGACCTTCATCTACGCTGGGTCGATGCGAGCACATGTCCCGGTTCATTAGCATGGTGAAGGATATAGGCAAAGTGCTGGCAAACTGCCAATGGGAGAAGAAAGTGTTGGTTGAGATCCCTAGCCCTAATGAGAGCATGTCGTGCCCTCTTTTCTCTCCATCCTCGCGGAAAGAGGTTCGGGTTTCGACATTTCATGGGGTGGAATAACTTATTTCCTTTTGGGAACTATGTATTTGAAGAGTCGCCACCTAACGAGTTATGGTGCTTTAGGGCACCTAGAGTGATTAATTCTTGAATTGGTTTGCATTACCAGAGATTAGGGTAAGGGCTCGAAGTAACCTCAAGGGGAAGGTGTTAGGCACCCCCCTTGGTCCACAACTGTGAGTCCTGGACGAACTTGAATTCACAAATTAGTCCATATAAATAAACAGTTGAATCAAATAGGTGGCAAGTAAAGCACGTTGGGGTAACTCAAGTAATAGAATAAAGATTTTTGAAAAAAGTTGTAAACAGATGGTTTAAATATGAAAGGAATTTTGGTAAAGGAGGAGTCCTAGGTTGGTTACCCTATAGGATCACCCCACACAATGTATGGTAAACACTCCCCGACGAGGGGATACACGTGACATTAGCGCGTACTCATCATATCCCATATCTACCCTTCCCCATCCCCTTAGTGGTCATGCAAAGCGAGTGTTTGGTCAGCGATCTCTATTGCGTGCTGCTACCCGCCCCTCCTTAATGGTCCTGGAGGGAGTTTGGACTTCTACCTATAGGTGGTTCTAGATGGACCCCTAAGGTTTAAAAGGTGAAAATTCTAAGGAGACAGGCAAAACACTTAGGACTTTCAGCACATACGAGGGAGCAATTAGAGGCTCAAAGTTTCCTCCTTAAACAAGACACATAAACAGTATGACTCAAGCACAATTAAGGGCTTTTTATTAGACAATATCTTAAGGCAAATGTCTAAGTGAATATGCAGAAGACAAGTAATTTATTTTATAAACTTAGGAGTAATAACCCTAGCAGTTACCTATTGATTTTTAAAAAAAAGCATGTTAGATCAGAAAAACATTAAGCAATAGAAACTTGCAGGCATAACACTTAGTATAACGGAATCTGAATTAAGTCCTACAGGCATGGCATCTATTAGTTAAGCTGATTTTAAGACATTGAAGGCATGATTTCTATTATGGGATTATTTGAAACTTATAGGCATGGTTTCTAAACATGACAAGATGTAAAGCCTTATAAACATGATTTCTACTTGGTAAGGCAATCAAATTAAAATGTAAGGTCCTATGAGTGTGATTTATACTTGGTAAAGCAATCAGATTTAAACATGAAGTCCTATGAGCATGATTTTTATTTGGTAAAGAAATCATATTTAATCTAAAGTCCTATGAGCATGATTTCTACCTTTATTACCCCATAAACATGTATCTACCCATCCCATTCACTAAATACCCCAATATTTGTTTACAAGTTATTACAGACCAATAAATGAATTACATAAGTAAATAAGAAAATAAGAAGCTATTCTATAGGGAGACTTCGATTAAGCCCAAATTTCTAAAGCCTCTAATGGCCTCAAATTCCTTAATCCCAAAGACAATGTCAGAGTCTAGGTGCATCAAAGGTCCCTGAGGATCTCAAGGATCCCGGGCAATGCTTACACCTAGACTTGGTAACCAATAACTGAATAAGTACAGTGTGGAAGGGCCAGCCTTAGTATGTCAGATTTCAGAGGGTTCTCAAGGGGATCCCAAGGCAGTACACATACTAGAGGGGGCAGAACTTATTGACTTAGGAGTAGAGTGAAATTTCTTAACACAAGTTGAAGATTTTAGTGAAAAAATGTATCAAAAAGGAAGCCTATTAAAAGTAATTTAGTAAAAACACAGAGGCAGTTTGAAAAGAGATTGAAGAAATGAACAAAAGTCAAAACACAACACCTTAGGACAGGTTCGTACACGGCTAGTAGTCATAGAACCAAAGCAAGTTCAGTAGTTACAAACAAGGGTCAAGGGGTTTGGGGATACATAGAACACTTGATTGTAAACACCTAATCAAACAATAAGTTCTAGCAATTGGTATAGACAGGCTCAAAAATAGCTGACCAGGCATAGTCATAGAATCAGACATAAAGAACAAACTCACATACAGGGGTGAGAGGGATTTGGGGATTCATGGTGGTAAACACATAACAAGTAAGAGATAATTGGTATAGAGCAGTAGCAAGTAGCACAAGACAGAGCAGAAAGTTTTAAGTGTGAGAGATAGTTTTTGAACCAAGAGTGTTCGTGTCTTGTATTAATGAAAGACTAAGGAATTTATAGCTCGAAAGTAGGTAGCAAATAAGGAAAAAATCAAAGTCCATTAGTAATTAAGGAACTCATAATCAGTTAGTCAGGAAATCAAGGTAATTACTCCCCTTAAGTTAAGGGAATTAACTCAAACAGTAAGAACAAGTGATAAATAAGGAAAGAAATCAGTATACGACTAATAAAGAAAGATTCAAACTCAGTAAGTTTAGGATAGACAATTAGGTCTAAGTTCAGAAAGCTCCGATTAAGGAAATAGTTCAGTAAGAATAAAGTACCATAGCAAATAAGGTAGGAGAACGAGTTAATTTAAATAGACGAGGTAGGAATTTTGGGTTTAAAAGAAGATCTTTCAATCAAACCATAAAATAAGGAATCCAGAATCAATCAAGAGGAAGTTATGATTCAATACCCAATATATAAATAGAGTAAGAGAACCAGACATAGCAAACAGACAGGGTCAACAATATGGATAGAAAGAGGCAAGTCTTAAACAATCAAGATGAACATAATCACATAGAGGTGGTATAAGTTAGGCTAAGAACTCAGTCAGAACATATTCGAAGCAAGGTAACCACAGAAACTTAACAAGAATTGAGTAGTCATGCTAACACACAGAACCAGGCAAAGAAAAACCTAGAAATATTAGGGATTCTAACATAGGCGAGTTGAAAAAGCAGTAAAAACATAGAATCAGTCAAGATATGCAAACGATAGAAGTTTAAGCATAAAGAATCGATTTAAACAAAGTATAGAAGAAGGTCTGAAAAAAACCCTAACTTTAGAAGAAAGTGAAAACAACTTGAAATTGATGATTTTTGCAAAAGACGTTCAAGAACAGTGTAAAACATAAACGGAATAGACTCAAATCATTTAAAAATAGCATAGATCTAGGAGTTGTAAGCAAAAGTTAAGGTTTCAGAAGAAACCCAAGTAGAGATGAAAGAACCTGCTTAGAAACTCAAAGATCATAACAAATACAGTGTGGTATTGCTTAAAATCACATCGGAGTAACCAAGAACAGCCCAAACAGCAAACCCTAGATAGAAGTCGGCGTGGCCCAGTGCCCTTGAGGGCCTTAGAGAAGATGAGCATGGCAATGGAGGAGCTATTGGAAGCTTAGGGGTTGAAAGGTGGTCACCAGAGAAGACCGGAGAGGGAGGTCGGCGGGTGAGAGGAGCTAGGGTTAGGTTGAGTGGTTGAGAGATGAGAGAATACAGAGGTGGCGAGATTTGGAAATGAGGCTAAGGCAAGGGGTCTTTGGAGTTAAAAAAGGAATAAACTAATACGGCCCATTGATCTCCTAGATCAACGACCAGGATTTAATTTGTGTTGGATCGGGTAGACGGGTTCAGGGTTTGGGTCAGGAATTTTAATAGGAAATCGGGCTCGGGTTGGGTTCAATTTAGGCTGAATTGAAATGCCAATCTGGCTATATTTTAAATAGCCAATTTTCCTAATTAATTTATAATAAATATTAGTAATTAATTTCTGGAAAATAGTTTTATGTACCAAAATGATTTAAAATATATATTTATCATTTTAAAAATATAGGGACCAATTTTACGCATATAAAATGTAGTTATACATTAAATGGGTTAATATTGCAATTATATGCAATTTAACTTAAAAATACCAAATGCAATTATAAAAATGCATAAAAAATATATTAATCATATTTTGGCATAAGTATAGAAATTAAATGACTAAATTACCATAACAATAATTTGGGGAATAATTATCAGGGATTATATGAATAAAAGGGGAGGAAATAAATCAATTTAAATCCTTCAAATTATGAAACAATTACAAAAAATCCTGTGCATACTTATATATGTATGTATATGCTATTTTAAAGGTATTTATGCATATTTAAAAATATATAGAGAAAAATTGGGTATCAATAGATGCCCATCTTTACCCGGGAAGGATGAAAGAGTTTTCGGGTAAAGAAATGATGGCCAATTTTGACCGGACGGGATGTTTTGAAATATAGATGTGGGACTCCGGTTTTCGAGTTTCCTACATATCCCTGATTTTACAGGAATCAGTCCATGTGTAGTTCTGGTTTCATCCTCGGAGTATGCCGATGAAATTACTGCAAGAACGGACACGCGATGCGCAAGCGGTTATGGTGAATGGTTAAGGCTCGGGATGGTTGGAGGGAACTGGAGCGAGATTGCTCCTGCTAGGACAGTGGTTCCTTATTGGTTACCTGCAGATAAAAGGTGCAACAAACATATTTGCAAAAGTTTAAACATGATGCAGATTCCCTTTGGACCATGAAGGTTGTCTTTGGACGGTTAAAGATGACGTCCTTAGACCATGATATCCTAGGCCATGAATTGTTTAGTGAGGGATTCACAGGCCATGAAATGATGTTCTCGGGCCATGAAAATGGTGCCTCCGAACCATGATGCCTTTGAATGATGATATGCAAGTTTGAGAGATCCTCAGGCCATGGCATGGTATCTTCCGACTATGAGGATGGTGCCTTTAGACTATGATGCTTTTGTATAGATTGGAGATATTTCAGCCCATGATATGCAATAATATGATGTTAAGAGACAAGGATTAGTAAAATGGAGGGCAGAGCTTAGCCCGATAGGAAAATAGCTAGATAGTAAAATAGAGCAATATCTGTGCAAAAGGGACAGTGCTTAGTCCCATGCGAATGTGGAGGCAAGGATTAGGCTCATGCAAGTATATAGGCAAGGATTAGACTCATTGGGTGGGAAGTCAAGGATTAGATTCATGAAAATAGGGAGGCAAGGATTAGCCTCGTGGAAGTAGGGAGGCAGGGATTAGCCTCATGCAAGTATGGAGTCAAAGTTTAGACTCATGCAAGTACGGAGGCAAGGATTAGCCTCATAGAGTCAACGATCAGACTCATGCAAGTATGGAGGCAAGGATTAGCCTCATGGAGTCAAGGATTAGACTCATGCAAGTATGGAGGCAAGGATTAGCCTCATGGAGTCAAGGATTAGACTCATCGAAGTACGGGGACAGGGATTAGTCCTATGCAAATATGGAGGTAGGGATTAGCCTCATGGAGTCAAGGATTAGACTCATGCAAATATGGAGGCAAGTATTAGACTCATGCAAATATGGAGGCAACGATTAGCCTCATGGAGTCAAGGATTAGCCTCATGCAAATATGGAGGCAAGGACTAGCCTCATGGAGTCAAGGATTAGACTCATGCAAGTACGGGGAAATTGATTAGTCTCATGCAAATATGGAGGGAGGGATTAGCCTCATGGAGTCAAGGATTAGACTCATGCATATATGGAGGCAAGGATTAGCCTCATGGAGTCAATGATTAGACACATGCAAGTATGGGGACAGGGATTAGTCCCATGGAAATATGGAAGTAGGGTATAGCCTCATGCAAGTATGGGGACAAGGATTAGTCCTCATGTAAATGGGGACGCAGGGGTTAGCCTCATGGAGCCAAGGATTAGACTCATGCAAATATGGAGGCAAGGATTAGCCTCATGCAGATATGGGGGATAGGGATTTGTCCCATGCAAAGAGCGAATAGCAGATAAGGATAGTGTATTTCTTAGGTGGAGATCTATTCGATGTCTAATGGCCTGATTAATAGTGAATTATCTTTGTGTATACATGTTTCGCGAGTGCTGTCATTACGTCAGATGTGCCTGCGTTCAAAGAAAAATTGTAAGTTCATTGAGGGGGAGGTTGGTTCTTGCTTCACTTGCTGGCCTTGTTCCGCTCCGTTCTAAAAGCCCCTTCGAGTCCCCCTAGGTAACACCTGGATGCTATGGAAATAGAGTTTTTTTCGAAAAGTATGCAATTGTTGATAAAAATAGAGTTATTTTAGAAATATATTGATATATTTAGATGAACTAGTGACTGTAACACGTTTCGAAAGCATTGCAGCTAACTCATATTTGAATTTTGAGGGTCCTCCTCAAAATTCTGCCCTAGTTTGGTAGATGATCTTTAACTGTTTGCAGATGACGGACCCTGCTGAACCTTCTCCGGAATTTTGAGAATCCTTCTCAAAATTCTGCCCCAATTCTCAGCTGATTACTGACTTCCGACATATGATGGCGTTGGATGGACTTGCTCCGGAATTTTGAGGGTCCTCCTCAAAATTCTTCCCCAGTTTCTGATCTTGGGGAAAATGTAAATTTTATTATGATATGTCCGAACTCATAAGGCTGCCTACGTATCCCCTCTTAAATGGGAATCAGGTCAAGTGTAGTTCAATTACACCAATGAGGAAATGCAAAGTATCTAAGCATAGTATCTCTTGATTGCTTCTGAATTGATCGGTTTTGGCCTGACTTCTCCGTCCATTTTTGCAAGTATGAGTGTTCCTCTTGTTAATACTCTGTGAAACATGTACAGACCTTGCCAATTGGGAGAGAATTTCCCTTTGGCTTCATCTTGGTGGGGGGAAATTTTCTTTAATACCAGCTGCCCTAGTGCGAACTGTCTTGGTTTGACCCTTTTGTTTAAAGCTCGGGACATTTTATTCTGATAAAGTTGGCCATGACACACTTCGTTCATCCTCTTTCCATCGATAAGGGCCAATTGTTCATAGAGACTCCTTATCCACTCTGCATTGCTGAGCTCTGCTTCCTGTATGGTTCTCAAAGAAGGAATCTCCACCCCGGCTGGAATAACAGCCTCGGTACCGTAAATCAACATGTAGGGGGTTGCCCCGATTAACGTATGAACTGTATTGCGGTATCCCAACAAAGCGAAGAGTAACTTCTCATGCCATTGTTTTTTGTTCTCTACCATTTTCCTTATTATCTTCTTAATGTTTTTGTTGGCGGCCTCTACGGCTCCATTCATCTAAGGTCTGTAGGTTGTGGAATTCTTGTGCTTGATTTTGAAAGCTTCACATATATCTTTCATTAGATCACTGTTGATACTGTTTTTGTTACCATTGCTATTCGTTTTTACTATATTTTTTAGTTCTGAGCAAAAAAGTTCTTAATTCATGATGTAGTCTTTAAGGTTCTGTGTTTAATTCATGTTGTAGTCTTGGAAAAAAGGTTCTTAATTCATATTGTCGATACTGTTTTTGTTACCATTGCTATATGTTTTTACTGTATTTTTTAGTTCTTAGCAAAAAAGTTCTTAATTCATGATGTAGTCTTTAAGGTTCTGTGTTTAATTCATGTTGTAGTCTTGTAAAAAAGGTTCTTAATTCATACGTGTTCTATGTGTCCGATGTAGTCTTTTTGGTGCAAGGGTTTTCATTTTCCTCGGATTTTATAAACTTAGGAGTAATAACCCTAGCAGTTACCTATTGATTTTAAAAAAAAAAACATGTTAGGATCAGAAAACAATTAAGCAAAAGAAACTTGCAGGTATAACACTTGTTATAACGGAATCTGAATAAAGTCCTACAGGCATGGCATCTATTAGTTAAGCTGATTTTAAGACATTGAAGGCATGATTTCTATTATGGGATTATTTGAAACTTATAGGCATGGTTTTTAAACATGACAAAATGTAAAGCCTTATAAACATGATTTCTACTTGGTAAGGCAATCAAATTAAAATGTAAGGTCCTATGAGTGTGATTTATACTTGGTAAAGCAATCAGATTTAAACATGAAGTCCTATGAGCATGATTTCTATTTGGTAAAGCAATCATATTTAAATCTAAAGTCCTATGAGCATGATTTCTACCTGTATTACCCCATAAACATGTATCTACCCATCCCCTTCACTAAATACCCCAATATTTATTTTCAAGTTATTACAGACCAATGAATGAATTACATAAGAAAATAAGAAGCTATTCTATAGGGAGCGTTCGATTAGGCCCAAATTTCCAAAGCCTCTAATGGCCTCAAATTCCTTAATCCCAAACACAATGTCAGAGTCTAGGTGCATCAAAGGTCCCTGAGGATCTCAAGGATCCCGGGCAATGCTTACACCTAGACTTGCTAACCAATAACTGAATAAGTACAGTGTGGAAGGGAAAGCCTCAGTATGTCAGAGTTCAGAGGGTTCTCAAGGGGATCCCAATGCAGTACACATACTAGAGGGAGCAGAACTTATTGACCTAGGAGTAGAGTGAAATTTCTTGACACAAGTTGAAGGTTTTAGTGAAAAAATCTATTAAAGGAAGCCTATTAAAAGTAATTTAGTAAAAACACAGAGGCAGTTTGAAAAGAGTTTGAAGAAATGAACAAAAGTCAAAGCACAACACCTTAGGACAGGTTAGTACACGGCCAGTAGTCATAGAACCAAAGCAAGTTCAGTAGTTAGAAACAAGGGTCGAGGGGTTTGGGGATACAAAAAACACTTGATTGTAAACACCTAATCAAACAAAAAGGTCTAGGAATTGGTATAGACAAGCTCAAAAATAGCTGACCAGGCATAGTCATAGAATCAGACATAAAGAATAAACTCACATACAGGGGTGAGAGGATTTTGGGGATTCATGGTGGTAAACACATAACAAGTAAGAGATAATTGGTATAGAGCAGTAGCAAGTAGCACAAAAGAGAGCAGAAAGTTTTAAGTGTGAGAGATAGTTTTTGAACCAAGAGTGTTCGTGTCTTGTATTAATGAAAGACTAAGGTATTTATAGCTCGAAAGTAGGTAGCAAATAAGGTAAAAATCAAAGTCCATTAGTAATTAAGGAACTCAGAATCAGTCAGTCTGGAAATCAAGGTAATTACTCCCCTTAAGTTAAGGGAATTAACTCAAACGGTAAGAACAAGTGATAAATAAGGAAGAAATCAGTATACGACTAATAAAGAAAGATTCAAACTCAGTAAGTTTAGGATAGACAATTAGGTCTAAGTTCAGAAAGCTCCGATTAAGGAAATAGTTCAGTAAGAATAAAGTACCATAGCAAATAAGGTAGGAGAATCAGTTAATTTAAATAGATGAGGTAGGAATTTTGGGTTTAAAAGAAGATCTTTCAATCAAACCATAAAATAAGGAATCCAGAATCAATCAAGAGGATGTTATGATTCAATACTCAATATATAAATAGAGTAAGAGAACCAGACATAGCAAACAGGCAGGGTCAACAATATCGATAGAAAGAGGCAAGTCTTGAACAATCAAGATGAACATAATCACATAGAGGTGGTATAAGTTAGGCAAAGAACTCAGTCAGAACATATTCGAAGCAAGGTAACCACATAAACTTAACAAGAATTGAGTAGTCATGCTAACACACAGAACAAGGCAAATGAAAAACCTAGAAATATTAGGGATTCTAACATAGGCGAGTTGAAAAAGCAGTAAAAACATAGAATCAGTCGAGATATGCAAAATATAGAAGTTAAAACATAAAGAATCGATTTAAACAAAGTATAGAAGAAGTTTTGAAAAAACCCTAACTTTAGAAGAAAGTGAAAACAACTTGAAATCGATTATTTTTGCAAAAGAGGTTCAAGAACAGTGTAAAACATAAACTGAATAGACTCAAATCATTTAAAAATAGAATAGATCTAGGAGTTGTAAGCAAAAGTTAGGGTTTCAGAATAAACCCAAGTAGAGATGAAAGAACCTATTTAGAAACTCAAAGATCATAACAAATACAGTGTGGTCTTGCTTAAAATCACACCGGAGTAACCAAGAACAGCCCAAACAGCAAACCCTAGATAGAAGTCGGTGTGGCCCAGGGCCCTTGAGGGCCTTAGAGAAGATGAGCATGGCAATGGAGGAGCTATTGGAAGCTTAGGGGTTGAAAGGTGGTCACCGGAGAAGACAGAAGAGGGAGTTCGGCGGGTGAGAGGAGATAGGGTTAGATTGAGTGGTTGAGAGATGAGAGAATACAGAGGCGGCGAGAATTGGAAATGAGGTTAAGGCAAGGGGTCTTTGGAGTTAAAAAAGGAAAAAACTAATACGGCCCGTTGATCTCCTAGATCAACGACCAGGATTTAATTTGTGTTGGATCGGGTAGACGGATTCATGGTTTGGGTCAGGAATTTTTATAGGAAATCGGGCTCGGGTTGGGTTCAATTTAGGCTGAATTGAAATGCCAATCTGGCTATATTTTAAATAGTCAATTTTCCTAATTAATTTATAATAAATATTAATAATTAATTTCTGGAAAATAGTTTTATGTACCAAAATGATTTAAAATATATATTTATCATTTTAAAAATATAGGGACCAATTTTACGCATATAAAATGTAGTTATACATTAAATGGGTTAATATTGCAATTATATGCAATTTAGCTTAAAAATACCAAATGCAATTATAAAAATGCATAAAAAATATAGTAATCATATTTTGGCATAAGTATAGAAATTAAATGACTAAATTACCATCACAATAATTTGGGGAATAATTATCAGGGATTTTATGAATAAAAGGGGAGGAAATAAATCAATTTAAATCCTTCAAATTATGAAACAATTACAAAAAATCCTGTGCATACTTATATATGTATGTATATGCTATTTTAAAGGTATTTATGCATATTTAAAAATATATAGAGAAAAATTGGGTATCAATAGATGCCCATCTTTACCCGGGAAGGATGAAAGAGTTTTCGGGTAAAGAAATGATGGCCAATTTTGACCGGACGGGATGTTTTGAAATATAGATGTGGGACTCCGGTTTTCGAGTTTCCTACATATCCCTGATTTTACAGGAATCAGTCCATGTGTAGTTCTGGTTTCATCCTCGGAGTATGCCGATGAAATTACTGCAAGAACGGACACGCGATGCGCAAGCGGTTATGGTGAATGGTTAAGGCTCGGGATGGTTGGAGGGAACTGGAGCGAGATTGCTCCTGCTAGGACAGTGGTTCCTTATTGGTTACCTGCAGATAAAAGGTGCAACAAACATATTTGCAAAAGTTTAAACATGATGCAGATTCCCTTTGGACCATGAAGGTTGTCTTTGGACGGTTAAAGATGACGTCCTTAGACCATGATATCCTAGGCCATGAATTGTTTAGTGAGGGATTCACAGGCCATGAAATGATGTTCTCGGGCCATGAAAATGGTGCCTCCGAACCATGATGCCTTTGAATGATGATATGCAAGTTTGAGAGATCCTCAGGCCATGGCATGGTATCTTCCGACTATGAGGATGGTGCCTTTAGACTATGATGCTTTTGTATAGATTGGAGATATTTCAGCCCATGATATGCAATAATATGATGTTAAGAGACAAGGATTAGTAAAATGGAGGGCAGAGCTTAGCCCGATAGGAAAATAGCTAGATAGTAAAATAGAGCAATATCTGTGCAAAAGGGACAGTGCTTAGTCCCATGCGAATGTGGAGGCAAGGATTAGGCTCATGCAAGTATATAGGCAAGGATTAGACTCATTGGGTGGGAAGTCAAGGATTAGATTCATGAAAATAGGGAGGCAAGGATTAGCCTCGTGGAAGTAGGGAGGCAGGGATTAGCCTCATGCAAGTATGGAGTCAAAGTTTAGACTCATGCAAGTACGGAGGCAAGGATTAGCCTCATAGAGTCAACGATCAGACTCATGCAAGTATGGAGGCAAGGATTAGCCTCATGGAGTCAAGGATTAGACTCATGCAAGTATGGAGGCAAGGATTAGCCTCATGGAGTCAAGGATTAGACTCATCGAAGTACGGGGACAGGGATTAGTCCTATGCAAATATGGAGGTAGGGATTAGCCTCATGGAGTCAAGGATTAGACTCATGCAAATATGGAGGCAAGTATTAGACTCATGCAAATATGGAGGCAACGATTAGCCTCATGGAGTCAAGGATTAGCCTCATGCAAATATGGAGGCAAGGACTAGCCTCATGGAGTCAAGGATTAGACTCATGCAAGTACGGGGAAATTGATTAGTCTCATGCAAATATGGAGGGAGGGATTAGCCTCATGGAGTCAAGGATTAGACTCATGCATATATGGAGGCAAGGATTAGCCTCATGGAGTCAATGATTAGACACATGCAAGTATGGGGACAGGGATTAGTCCCATGGAAATATGGAAGTAGGGATTAGCCTCATGCAAGTATGGGGACAAGGATTAGTCCTCATGTAAATGGGGACGCAGGGGTTAGCCTCATGGAGCCAAGGATTAGACTCATGCAAATATGGAGGCAAGAATTAGCCTCATGTAGATATGGGGGATAGGGATTTGTCCCATGCAAAGAGCGAATAGCAGATAAGGATAGTGTATTTCTTAGGTGGAGATCTATTCGATGTCTAATGGCCTGATTAATAGTGAATTATCTTTGTGTATACATGTTTCGCGAGTGCTGTCATTACGTCAGATGTGCCTGCGTTCAAAGAAAAATTGTAAGTTCATTGAGGGGGAGGTTGGTTCTTGCTTCACTTGCTGGCCTTGTTCCGCTCCGTTCTAAAAGCCCCTTCGAGTCCCCCTAGGTAACACCTGGATGCTATGGAAATAGAGTTTTTTTCGAAAAGTATGCAATTGTTGATAAAAATAGAGTTATTTTAGAAATATATTGATATATTTAGATGAACTAGAGACTGTAACACGTTTCGAAAGCATTGCAGCTAACTTATATTTGAATTTTGAGGGTCCTCCTCAAAATTCTACCCTAGTTTGGTAGATGATCTTTAACTGTTTGCGGATGACGGACCCTGCTGAACCTTCTCCGGAATTTTGAGAATCCTTCTCAAAATTCTGCCCCAATTCTCAACTGATTACTGACTTCCGACATATGATGGCGTTGGCTGGACTTGCTCCGGAATTTTGAGGGTCCTCCTCAAAATTCTGCCCCAGTTTATGATCTTGGGGAAAATGGAAATTTTATTATGATATGTCCGAACCCATAAGGCTGCCTACGTATCCCTTCTTAAACGGGAATCAGGTCAAGTGTAGTTCAATTACAACAATGAGGAAATGCAAAGTATCTACGCATAGTATCTCTTGATTGCTTCTGAATTGATCGGTTTTGGACTGACTTCTCCGTCCATTTTTGCAAGTATGAGTGTTCCTCTTGTTAGTACTCTGTGAAACATGTACAGACCTTGCCAGCTGGGAGAGAATTTCCCTTTGTCTTCATCTTGGTGGGGGAAAATTTTCTTTAATACCAGCTGCCCTAGTGCGAACTGTCTTGGTTTGACCCTTTTGTTTAAAGCTCGGGACATTTTATTCTGATAAAGTTGGCCATGACACACTTCGTTCATCCTCTTTCCATCGATAAGGGCCAATTGTTCATAGAGACTCCTTATCCACTCTGCATTGCTGAGCTCTGCTTCCTGTATGGTTCTCAAAGAAGGAATCTCCACCCCGGCTGGAATAACAGCCTCGGTACCGTAAATCAACATGTAGGGGGTTGCCCCGATTAACGTATGAACTGTATTGCGGTATCCCAACAAAGCGAAGAGTAACTTCTCATGCCATTGTTTTTTGTTCTCTACCATTTTCCTTATTATCTTCTTAATGTTTTTGTTGGCGGCCTCTACGGCTCCATTCATCTAAGGTCTGTAGGTTGTGGAATTCTTGTGCTTGATTTTGAAAGCTTCACATATAGCTTTCATTAGATCACTGTTGATACTGTTTTTGTTACCATTGCTATTCGTTTTTACTATATTTTTTAGTTCTGAGCAAAAAAGTTCTTAATTCATGATGTAGTCTTTAAGGTTCTGTGTTTAATTCATGTTGTAGTCTTGGAAAAAAGGTTCTTAATTCATACTGTCGATATTGTTTTTGTTACCATTGCTATTCGTTTTTACTGTATTTTTTAGTTCTTAGCAAAAAAGTTCTTAATTCATGATGTAGTCTTTAAGGTTCTATGTTTAATTCATGTTGTAGTCTTGTAAAAAAGATTCTTAATTCATACGTGTTCTATGTGTCCGATGTAGTCTTTTTGGTGCAAGGGTTTTCATTTTCCTCGGATTTTATAAACTTAGGAGTAATAACCCTAGCAGTTACCTATTGATTTTAAAAAAAAAGCATGTTAGGATCAGAAAACAATTAAGCAATAGAAACTTGCAGGCATAACACTTGTTATAATGGAATCTGAATAAAGTCCTACAGGCATGGCATCTATTAGTTAAGCTGATTTTAAGACATTGAAGGCATGATTTCTATTATGGGATTATTTGAAACTTATAGGCATGGTTTCTACACATGACAAAATGTAAAGCCTTATAAACATGATTTCTACTTGGTAAGGCAATCAAATTAAAATGTAAGGTCCTATGAGTGTGATTTATACTTGGTAAAGCAATCAGATTTAAACATGAAGTCGTATGAGCATGATTTCTATTTGGTAAAGCAATCATATTTAAATCTAAAGTCCTATGAGCATGATTTCTACCTGTATTACCCCATAAACATGTATCTACCCACCCCCTTCACTAAATACCCCAATATTTGTTTTCAAGTTATTACAGACCAATAAATGAATTACATAAGTAAATAAGAAAATAAGAAGCTATTCTATAGGGAGACTTCGATTAAGCCCAAATTTCTAAAGCCTCTAATGGCCTCAAATTCCTTAATCCCAAAGACAATGTCAGAGTCTAGGTGCATCAAAGGTCCCTGAGGATCTCAAGGATCCCGGGCAATGCTTACACCTAGACTTGGTAACCAATAACTGAATAAGTACAGTGTGGAAGGGCCAGCCTTAGTATGTCAGAGTTCAGAGGGTTCTCAAGGGGATCCCAAGGCAGTACACTTACTAGAGGGAGCAGAACTTATTGACTTAGGATTAGAGTGAAATTTCTTGACACAAGTTGAAGGTTTTAGTGAAGAAATCTATTAAAAAGGAAGCCTATTGAAAGTAATTTAGTAAAAACACAGAGGCAGTTTGAAAAGAGATTGAAGAAATGAACAAAAGTCAAAACACAACACCTTAGGACAGGTTAGTACACGGCCAGTAGTCATAGAATCAAAGCAAGTTAAGTAGTTACAAACAAGGGTCGAGGGGTTTGGGGATACATAGAACACTTGATTGTAAACACCTAATCAAACAAAAAGGTCTAGGAATTGGTATAGACAGGCTCAAAAATAGCTGACCAGGCATAGTCATAGAATCAGACATAAAGAATAAACTCACATACAGGGGTGAGAGGGATTTGGGGATTCATGGTGGTAAACACATAACAAGTAAGAGATAATTGGTATAGAGCAGTAGCAAGTAGCACAAAAGAGAGCAGAAAGTTTTAAGTGTGAGAGATAGTTTTTGAACCAAGAGTGTTCGTGTCTTGTATTAATGAAAGACTAAGGTATTTATAGCTCGAAAGTAGGTAGCAAATAAGGTAAAAATCAAAGTCCATTAGTAATTAAGGAACTCAGAATCAGTCAGTCAGGAAATCAAGGTAATTACTCCCCTTAAATTAAGGGAATTAACTCAAACGGTAAGAACAGGTTATAAATAAGGAAAGAAATCAGTATACGACTAATAAAGAAAGATTCAAACTCAGTAAGTTTAGGATAGACAATTAGGTCTAAGTTCAGAAAGCTCCGATTAAGGAAATAGTTCAGTAAGAATAAAGTACCATAGCAAATAAGGTAGGAGAATCAGTTAATTTAAATAGACGAGGTAGGAATTTTGGGTTTAAAGAAGATCTTTCAATCAAACCATAAAATAAGTAATCCAGAATAAATCAAGAGGAAGTTATGATTCAATACTCAATATATAAATAGAGTAAGAGAACCAGACATAGCAAACAGGCAGGGTCAACAATATCGATAGAAAGAGGCAAGTCTTGAACAATCAAGATGAACATAATCACATAGAGATGGTATAAGTTAGGCTAAGAACTCAGTCAGAACATATTCGAAGCAAGGTAACCACATAAACTTAACAAGAATTGAGTAGTCATGCTAACACACAGAACCAGGCAAAGAAAAACCTAGAAATATTAGGGATTCTAACATAGGCGAGTTAAAAAAGCAGTAAAAACATAGAATCAGTCGAGATATGCAAAAGATAGAAGTTAAAACATAAAGAATCGATTTAAACAAAGTATAGAAGAAGTTTTGAAAAAACCCTAACTTTAGAAGAAAGTGAAAACAACTTGAAATCGATGATTTTTGCAAAAGAGGTTCAAGAACAGTGTAAAACATAAACGGAATAGACTCAAATCATTTAAAATAGCATAGATCTAGGAGTTGTAAGCAAAAGTTAGGGTTTCAGAATAAACCCAAGTAGAGATGAAAGAACCTGTTTAGAAACTCAAAGATCATAACAAATACAGTGTGGTCTTGCTTAAAATCACACCGGAGTAACCAAGAACAGCCCAAACAGCAAACCCTAGATAGAAGTCGGTGTGGCCCAGGGCCCTTGAGGGCCTTAGAGAAGATGAGCATGGCAATGGAGGAGCTATTGGAAGCTTAGGGGTTGAAAGGTGGGCACCGGAGAAGACCGAAGAGGGAGGTCGGCGGGTGAGAGGAGATAGGGTTAGGTTGAGTGGTTTAGAGATGAGAGAATACAGAGGCGGCGAGAATTGGAAATGAGGTTAAGGCAAGGGGTCTTTGGAGTTAAAAAAGGAAAAAACTAATACGGCCCGTTGATCTCCTAGATCAACGACCAGGATTTTATTTGTGTTGGATCGGGTAGACGGGTTCATGGTTTGGGTCAGGAATTTTAATAGGAAATCGGGCTCGAGATGGGTTCAATTTAGGCTGAATTGAAATGCCAATCTGGCTATATTTTAAATATCCAATTTTCCTAATTAATTTATAATAAATAATAATAATTAATTTCTGGAAAATAGTTTTATGTACCAATATAATTTAAAATATATATTTATCATTTTAATTATATAGGGACCAATTTTACGCATATAAAATGTATTTATACATTAAATGGGTTAATATTGCAATTATATGCAATTTAGCTTAAAAATACCAAATGCAATTATAAAAATGCATAAAAATATATTAATCATATTTTGGCATAAGTATTGAAATTAAATGACTAAATTACCATAACAATAATTTGGGGAATAATTATTGGGGATTTTATGAATAAAAGAGAAGGAAATAAATCAATTTAAATTCTTAAAATTATGGAAAAAATTATAAAAGCCTTGTGCATACTTATATATGCATGTATATGCTATTTTGAATGTATTTATGCATGTTTAAAATATATAGGAAAAAATTGGGTATCAACAGCTTAGAGTTGTAGAGAAAAATTGGGTATCAATAGATGCTCATCTTTACCTGGGAAGGATGAAAGAGTTTTCGGGTAAAGAAATGATGGCCAATTTTGACCAGACGAGATGTTTTGAAATACAGATGCCGAACTCCGATTTTCGAGTTTCCTACATATCCCTGGTTTGATAGGAATCAGTCCATGTGTAGTTCTGGATTCATCCTCGGAGTATGCCGATGAAATTACTACAAGAACGGACACGCGATGTGCAAGCGATTATGGTGAGTGGTTAAGGCTCGGGACGGTTGGAGGGAACTGGAGCGATATTGCTCCTGCTAGGACAGTGGTTGCTTATTGGTTACCTACAGTTAAAAGGTGCAACAAACATTTTTGCAAAAATTTAAACATGATGTAGATTCCCTTTGGACCATGAAGGTTGTCTTTGCACGGTTAAAGATGACGTCCTTAGACCATGATGTCCTAGGCCATGAATTGTTTAGTGAGGGATTCGCAGGCCATGAAAGGATCTTCTCGGGCCATGAAAATGGTGCCTCCGAACCATGATGCCTTTGAATGATGATATGCAAGTTTGAGAGATCCTCAGGCCATGGCATGATGTCTTCCGACTATGAGGATGGTGCCTTTAGACTATGATGACTTCGGATAGATTGGAGATATTTCAGCCCATGATATGCAATAAAATGATGCTAAGAGACAAGGATTAGTAAAATGGAGGGCAGAGCTTAGCTCGATAGAAAAATAGATAGATAGTAAAATAGAGCAATATCTGTGCAAAAGGGACAGTGCTTAGTCCCATGCGAATGTGGAGGCAAGGATTAGCCTCATGCAAGTATAGAGGCAAGGATTAGCCTCATTGGGTGGGGAGTCAAGGATTAGATTCATGCAAATAGGGAGGCAGGGATTAGCCTCGTGGAAGTAGGGAGGCAAGGATTAGCCTCATGCAAGTATGGAGTCAAAGATTAGACTCATGCAAGTATGGAGACAAGGATTAGCCTCATGGAGTCAACGATTAGACTCATGCAAGTATTGAGGCAAGGATTAGCCTCATGGAGTCAAGGATTAGACTCATGCAAGTATGGAGGCAAGGATTAGCCTCATGGAGTCAAGGATTAGACTCATCGAAGTACGGGGACAGGGATTAGTCCTATGCAAATATGGAGGTAGGGATTAGCCTCATGGAGTCAAGGATTAGACTCATGCAAATATGGAGGCAAGGATTAGACTCATGCAAATATGGAGGCAAGGATTAGACTCATGGAGGCAAGGATTAGCCTCATGCAAATATGGAGGCAAGGATTAGCCTCATGGAGTCAAGGATTAGACTCATGCAAATATGGGGACATGGATTAGTCTCATGCAAATATGGTGGGAGGGATTAGCCTCATGGAGTAAAGGATTAGACTCATGCAAATATTGAGGCAATGATTAGCCTCTTGGAGTCAAGGATTAGACTCATGCATATATGGAGGAAAGGATTAGCCTCATGGAGTCAAGGATTAGACTCATGCAGGTATGGGGACAAGGATTAGTCCCATGGAAATATGGAAGTAGGGATAAGCCTCTTGCAAGTATGGGGACAAGGATTAGTCCTCATGTAAATGGGGATGCAGGGGTTAGCCTCATGGAGTCAAGGATTAGACTCATGCAAATATGGAGGCAAGTATTAGCCTCATGCAGATATGGGGGATAGGGATTTGTCCCATGCCAAGAGCGAATAGCAGATAAGGATAGTGTATTTCTTAGTTGGAGATCTATTCGATGTCTAATGGCCTGATTAATAGTGAATTATCTTTGTGTATACATGTTTCGCGAGTGCTGTCATTACGTCAGATGTGCCTGTGTTCAAAGAAAAATTGTAAGTTCATTGAGGGGGAGGTTGGTTATTGTTTCACTTGCTGGCCTTGTTCCGCTCCGTTCTAAAATCCCCTTCGAGTCCCCCTAGGTAACACTGAATGCTATGGAAATAGAGTTTTTTTTTTTTGAAAAGTATGCAATTGTTTATAAAAACAGAGTTATTTTAGAAATATATTGATATATTTAGATGAACTAGTGATTGTACCACGTTTCGAAAGCATTGCAGCTAACTCATATTTGAATTTTGAGGGTCCTCCTCAAAATTCTGCCATAGTTTGGCAGATGATCTTTAACTGTTTGCAGATGACGGACCCTGTTGAACATTCTCCGGAATTTTGAGAATCCTTCTCAAAATTCTGCCCCAATTCTCAACTGATTACTGACTTCCGACATATGATGGCGTTGGCTGGACTTGCTCCGGAATTTTGAGGGTCCTCCTCAAAATTCTGCCCCAGTTTATGATCTTGGGGAAAATGGAAATTTTATTATGATATGTCCGAACCCATAAGGCTGCCTACGTATCCCTTCTTAAACGGGAATCAGGTCAAGTGTAGTTCAATTACACCAATGAGGAAATGCAAAGTTTCTAAGCATAGTATTTCTTGATTGCTTCTGAATTGATCGGTTTTGGCCTGACTTCTCCATCTATTTTTGCAAGTATGATTGTTCCTCATGTTAGTACTCTGTGAAACATGTACAGACCTTGCCAGTTGGGAGAGAATTTCCCTTTGGCTTCATCTTGGCGGGGGGAAATTTTCTTTAATACCAGCTGCCCTAGTGCGAACTATCTTGGTTTGACCCTTTTGTTGAAAGATCTGGACATTTTGTTCTGATAAAGTTGGCCATGACACACTTCGTTCATCCTCTTTCCATCGATAAAGGCCAATTGTGCATAGAGACTCCTTATCCACTCTACATTGCTGAGCTCTGCTTCCTGTATGGTTCTCAAAGAAGGAATCTCTACCTCGGTTGGGATAACAGCCTCGGTACCATAAACCAACATGTAGGGGGTTGCCCCGATTAACGTACGAACTGTATTGCGGTATCCTAACAAAGCGAAGAGTAACTCCTCATGCCATTGTTTTTGGTTCTCTACCATTTTCCTTAGTATCTGCTTAATGTTTTTATTGGCGACCTCTACGGCTCCATTCATCTAAGGTCTGTAGGTTGTGGAATTCTTGTGCTTGATTTTGAAAGCTTCACATATAGCTTTCATTAGATAACTGTTGATATTGACAGCCTTGTCAGTATTAATGGACTCAGGAACTTCGAATCAGCAGTGAATACGTTCCTTAACAAAATTTGTGACGACCTTCTTGGTTACAACTTTGTAAGATGCAGCTTCTACCCATTTTGTGAAGTAATCAATGGCTACTAGAATAAACCTGTGTCTGTTTGAAACCGTGGGCTCAATCGGGCCAATAACATCCATTCTGCAAGCGGCGAATGGACAAGGTGAGATTGTTGCATTGAGCTCATTCGGTGGCACTTTTATCAAATCGGCATGCACTTGACATTGAAAGCATTTGTGGACATACTGAATGCAATCCGTTTCCATGGTCATCCAAAAGTAACTTGCCCTGAGTATCTTCTTAGCTAGAACGAAATCATTCATGTGCGGACCGCAGGTCCCAGCATGCACATCCTCAAGTAGCTTAGAAACTTCCTTGCGTCGACACACCTTAGTAGCCCCAAATCAGGAGTTCTTCTGTACAAGTTTCCTTCGCTGTGGAAGAAGTGATTTGACAATCTCCGGAGCATGCGTTTCTGAGTGTGATTTGCATGCTCCGGGTATTCTCATTTTGATAAGTATTCTTTGATGTCATGGAACCAAGGCTTTCCATATGCTTCTTCCTCGATATGCGCACAGTAAGATGGTTGATTATGGATCATCACCGGAATGGGATCAATGTAGTTCTTATCTGGATGTTGTATCATGGATGACAAAGTGGCTAACGCATCGGCAAACTCATTCTGAATTCTGGGCACACGTCGGAATTCTATCTTTGCAAACCTCTTTCTCAATTCCTACACGTGGTGCAGATATGGCAATATATTGGAATTTTGGTGGTTCACTCTCCTTTTACCTGGTGCACAAGCAAATCTGAATCATCGATCACCAACAACTCTTGAATATTCATGTCGACTGCCATGTTGAGCCCTAGTATGCAGGCTTCATATTCTACCATGTTGTTGGTTTAGGGAAATCTGAGTTTAGCAGATACCGGATAATGTTGGCTCATTTCTGATACCAAAACTGCTCCAATGCCCACCCCTTTGAAATTTGCGACTCTGTCAAAGAACATCCTCCAACCGTCATATTCTTCGGTATTGTCTTCTCCTACGAATGATACTTCTTCATCGGAAAAATACATTTTCAAGTTTTTGTATTCTCCTCCCACCGGATTTTCAGCAAGGTGATCGGCCAACACTTGTCCCTTGACCGCCTTTTGAGTTACATAGACAATATCGAACTCACTTAGTAGTATCTGCCATTTACTTAACTTCCCAGTGGTCATGAGTTTCTGAAATATATACTTCAGAGGATCCATCCTGGATATGAGGTAGGTGGTGTAGGCACAGAAGTAATGCCTCAATTTTTGAGTTGTCCAGGTCAAAGCACAACAAGTGCGTTCAAGCAGAGAATACCGTGCTTCATAAGGCGTGAATTTCTTACTCAGGTAATATATGGCTTGCTCCTTTCTTCCTATCTCATCATGTTGTCACAGAACATATCCGAAAGCTCCATCCAATACAGATAAATAGAGTAGCAAAGGTCGTCCTGGTTCTGGCTGGACCAGAACTGGTGGTGTGGACAGGTAGTCCTTGATCTTGTCAAAAGCTTTCTGACAATCCTCGGTCAAACTTGTCTCGACATCTTTCCTCGGCATCTTGAAGATGGGGTTCACATATGATCGTATATTATGCTATGAATCGACTGATATAGTTGAGACGCCTTAGGAAGCTTATTATATCTTTTTTGCTCTTAGGTGGTGGTAACTCCTAAATAGCTTTGAATTTAGTCGAATCCAGCTCGATCCTTCGATGACTGACGATGAATCCCATTAACTTCCTATAGGAACCCTGAATGTGCACTATGCGGGGTTCAATTTCAAAGTGTACCTCCTGAGCCTATCAAAGAACTTTTTCAAGTCTGCTTTGTGATCTGCGGCCCTCTTGTATTTGATAA
Source organism: Nicotiana tabacum (assembly GCF_000715075.1). Lineage (NCBI taxonomy): Eukaryota > Viridiplantae > Streptophyta > Magnoliopsida > Solanales > Solanaceae > Nicotiana > Nicotiana tabacum. Next base: position 125,910,542 of record NC_134082.1, read on the forward strand.
TGACATCGTCCACATACACCTTTATTTTTTGTGTAACATATCATGGAAGATGGTTGTCATGGCTCTCATGTAAGTGGCCCCAGCATTCTTCAGATCGAATGGCATCATGTTGTAACAATATACACCCTATGGTGTAATAAAAGCTATCTTCTCTGCATCTTCTTCATCCATCCAAATCTGATGATAACCCGCCAATCAATCAACAAAGGATTGGAGTTCATGCTTGGCGCAATTATCGATAAGGATGTGTATATTTGGCAATGGGAAGTCGTCCTTGGGACTTGCTCTGTTTAAATCCTGGTAGTCAACACATACTCTGACCTTCCCATCTTTCTTTGGAACTGGCACAATGTTAGATAACCAGGTTGGATATTCAACCACCCTGAGAACATTGGCTTTGATCTGCTTGGTAACTTCCTCCTTGATTTTCAGGCTCATGTCTGGCCTGAATTTTCTAAGTTTCTGTTTGACTCGCGGACACATGGGATTAGTAGGCAACTTTTGAGCCACTATGGAAGTGCTCAAACCGGTCATGTCATCATATGACAATGCGAAAATATCCTTATACTCTCTTAGGAACCGAATATACTCTTTCTTCTTTGTCGGTGACAAGTGAATGCTGATGTGAGTCTCCTTGACGGTCTCGGCGTCTCCCAAATTTACTGCTCCTGTTTCATCCAGGTTGGACTTAGGCTTGTTCTCAAAATTCTCAACCTCCCTGACAATTTCCTTGGGTATCTCATCTTCTTCCTCTGAATCACTATCTCATGCTGCTTTGCCTCATTACATGTCACAGTTACTTGTTCATTAGGAAAAGTAATAATAATGCTATGGAAAGAAAAGGTATATAAATAGTAATGAATAATGATAAAGAACAAATGCATTTGATTAAAACTGAGAAAATTGTTCAGACAAAGTTTGGGTCGATGAATCGAGCATTCATTTTGAAACAAGTAAATCTTAAAACAAAATTACTGGAAATCTCAAATGTGTAGAACGGCTATAGAAGTAAATTCTACCAAGCTACCCAGGGACTCGGCGGGCTCGAGATAGTGTGGCGGTCCAGTTTTTGAGAATAGCTCCCTTCGCCATATTCTGAATGGTGAGTCCTTTTTCCTTCTCCTCCTGAATTATGGCACTACGTCCATGTCCTCATCTTCCAAGAACAAATCCTTCAGCCCAACTAGTGCTTCTTCTTCTGCAGTTCCCTATATTGTGTCGGCCTGGTGGAAAGCTTGTTCCAAACGTGGCACTGGCTTCTTGAGAGGGTAATATGTCCACGCCATGGAGGTGACCAATTCCTGTACTCTTGCCATGTGTACTGGTATCCGAGACCAAAGGTGGTACCATGATTTTTCAGTTGTATTGGTTTGGTGATGCCTTGAAGGTTCTTTCCCAACCATTTGCCGGGTTCATATCCGGACCATGCTACTAGTATGCTTTCTATTTTGTTACTCCACCACTTATCCTTCTCGACGGCGTTGACCCATTCAATGTGATAATAGGTTTCCACTCCTAGCCTTCTTCTATGTCCAATAGCTGGGATGGTCTGACTGGTGTAGATGGGGTTACTTCTATCCTTGTGAATGATCACCTCCTGACGGTTCCATTCGAATTTCATGGCTTGATGTAGTGTGGAAGGCACGGCTCCAGCAGCATGGATCCATGGTCGGCCCAATAGAAGATTGTATAAGGCCAGTATGTAAAGCACTTGGAATTCAACGTCGAACCAAGTTGGCCTCTTCTGCAAGCAAAGGTTGATTTCCCCAATCGTGGTCCTCTGGGACCCATTGAAAGCTTTCAGATTCATGTTTCCTACTCGTATATCGTGGAAACCTTTGTCCAACCTCTTCAGAGTATCCAGTGGGCAAATATTTAGGCTTTAACCTCTATCAACCAGGACCCTAGCAATGAATTATCTTCAAATTGCACTATGATATGCAATGCTCGATTGTAATTCAAACCCTCGGGCGGCAGCTCATCTTCATGGAAGATAATCTTATAAATCTCCAGCACTTTCCCAACCATGTTGGCCATTTCTCCACCTGTGATGTTGTTGGGCACATAAGCCTTGCTCAGCACTTTCATCAAGGCATTCTTGTGTGCCTCTGAATTCTGCAATAGTGACAGGATAGATATCTGAGCAAGGACTTTGTTCAGATGGTCAACGATAGAATACTCTTTTGTCTGTACTTGCTTCGCATGTCATCTGGACCGGTCTCAATGATAGGCTACCTAGCAGTGACATCCTTAATTGATCCTCCCAAATGTTCTCGTGTATAGACTCTTCCAGTTCTAGTCATTTCTTGTGCAACATCAGATTCCTCTACCTTGGTCTTCCCTTTTTGCCGAGCCTCGGCAACATAATCCCAAGGTATTGCCTTTGAGTTGAATGAGGGTGTTGTTGACACCGTCATAGTAAAAGGTGTGACCACTTTTACTTCAAATGGAGCGAAGGTGGACGCAGGCAGAGCCACTTCTACCTTGAATGGAACTGATGCAGTTACCTCAACATCAATAGGTGCCTAAGCCTGAACCACAATAGGAGTAAGCGTGACTGCAACCTTAAAGTCATCTCCCTCTCGAATAAGCCTGATTGACCCCTCAGGGTCCCATTCTTCATTTTGCTCTATCACATGTACACCATTACCTCTATGATCGGGGAGGGGATTGTTGCGGACATTAGGTGTGACTTCCTTTGCTTGTATGACCTTGTTGTCAATTAGTGTCTGGATCTTATCCTTCAATGTTCGGCACTCAGCAGTGTGTGCCATTTCATACCGGAATGGTATGCACAAGTTTTGTTTAGGTTGACACATTGGGATGTATTTTCTAGTGCCACAGCAGGAACAAGAGTGACGTAGCCTGCGGCTTTCCACCTTTCATACAGTTGGTCGATGGGCTCAGCAATGCCGGTATACTGTCTGGGTGGCTTGCAATTGAAGTTGGGTCTTGGTCTAGGTAATTTGGGCGAGCTGGTGGTGTTTGGAAGTGGGATGGTTGGGAGTTGTAGGTGTGATAGACAGGGGATAGTTGGGAATATATGGGAGATGAAGGCTGATATGTAGGTGGTGATGCTGGGTATGTGGGCGGAGGTGTCTAATATGTGGGTAGAGGTGTCTGATAAGTAAGTGGATATTTTGGGACCTGGGCCACCATTACTGCCCCAGCATCTCTCTTCTTCGATATGCCACCTGATTGTAGTGCCTTATTTGTGGCTTACAGCGCATCAAAGTTCATTACTATCCCGCTCTTGATTCCTTCCTCAATCCTTTCCCCGAGCATGATGATATCAAAAAATTTGTGATTTCGATAACCATCAACTTCTCATAATATTATGGATCCTGTCCCCTGACGAAGAATTTATTCATCTATTCCTCTTCTAAAGATGATCTGACCTTGGCTGCTTCCGACCTCCAACGAGTAGCATACTCACTAAAAGTTTCAGTAGGTTTCTTGTTGAGATTCTGAATGTAAAAGACATCCAGTGCATTCCTATGTTAACCTGAACTGGTCCATGAACTATGACGCCATGCTTACCCAATTAGCCTATTTCTTGGGATTCTAGCTAATATACCAAGACAAAGCGTCCCCAGTAAGGCTCCTCATAAAGAGCTTTATCCGGATCTTTTCATCTTTCCCGACCCCAACAAGCTTGTCGCAATAGGTCATTAGATGAACCCTAGGATCACCTATACCGTCAAATATCTCAAACTTGGGAGGTTTGTACCCCTCTGGCAATTCCACATCTGGCTATATGCACAGATCTTCATAGTTTAATCCTTCTATTCCCCTATCATCTTCAACACTTTGAACTCGGCTTGTTAACTTCTTGAGTTCTTCAGCCATGTTTTTAATGAGCATGTCCTTCTCAGAGGGCTCTGGTGTATAGGAGATTGGTTAGGTAGAATGGGATATAGTTTCCACGTATATAGGGTTGCTTTGATGGGTACCAGGAACTTGGGTATAGTGATGGTCATTGGTGGAGTTTTGTGGATCAGGAATAAGTGGTGGTGTATTTTAGGGAGAGTGGTAAGTGGTAGTTGGTGGGTACTGAATTGGTTGATGATGTTGTTGCGGTGGAGTTGGTATCGGTAATGGACTGATATTTTTGGGGTGGAGTTGCGTATTGATTTGGTGCGATAGGATTTTGTGGCTGTTGGTTTTGTGTGTTCTGAGGAGGTGTTGGGTTCTTTGCGTTTTGTTGGTAGACGTCGCGGACATTGAGGGTGAGTGATAGGTTTGCCAAATTGCGGACCTGCTCAAGTTCTCCTTGCAGTTCTAGTATCTTTTGTTCCAGTCCCAAAACCAGATCATTTGGGGCCGGAGTACTGCATCCATCGGAAGTCTCTACGTTCTCAACATTTTCCTTTCGGATTCTTCTTAAGTCGTCCATCTTTGCTTTTCCTCTACTTTTTGTGTTGCTTGGAGGAAGAGGAGGTGGAGGGCCTCTAGATCTAGTGTGATACGCTGATAAGGCTAGTATGAGTGAACCAACCTAAGGGGATGGGAATAATCAAAAATAAAGAAAAATAAAAGGTAACAAGTCAGTGAGGATCCTGAAATATTTGCAGTATTTAAACACATATTGCGGAAATGTAAATTCATATCCTATTTTGGGAACCTCGTTGTTCCCGAGGTAGGCCTAGCGACAAATAAAATTGGAGAACTTTTAATGCTAATAAATGTTTCATTTCATAATATAAAAAATAGACGAATCCCAAAATGACACTAATATAATAATAAATCAATATTGGCACTTGGCCTTATTACATTTTAGGAGAAGCAAGTAAATCTAGTCTATTTGGTCCCAGAAGGACCTTCCCCAGATTTGATCTTCCGGACTCCATCGTATAGATCCCCTAGCTCATGCAGCCCCAGCAACAAGTAGGCTCTGGCCAAATGTCCTCCTTCATCTCCTTCAGCGTTCTGGCAGTTTTCAACCCTCTCTATTATTTTGCCTTCCAGCTCCACTATTCCTTGCTCCAGGTATTCCAATTTCCTGTTGGAAGTGATCGCCATCTCCTTACATTCCTCAATCAACCTCACATTCCTCTCATATATTTCCCGGTGCTCATTCTCAGAGTCGTGGACCCTTTTGTGCAGCCTATTGTACTTGACTTGAGCTTCATCTTCCTCATCTATGATTTTGTTCCCTGGACCGACCCCTAGTGTCACCATTCCCTTCAGATTGTCCTCCAACCATGCCAAGTAGAGAGGCTCACACCCTGCATGATACCAGTCTGGCTTAACAGTGCTTTTCTCCACAATGATTTTGCAATGCCATATGTGCTGAGCTTGGCAATTGTAAAGGACGTTGTCATCTTGGAAGTCTTCCCTGAAATGACTCATTTTGACAACCCTTGGTAGAACCTATTTTCTGCCTACTTGCCTCATAACTCGCACAGGGACATATGGATATATCCCTCTTAACCCGATCAGCACCAAGTGCGGAGCATCCCTGGACCTGATAATAAACTCGTCTGTTGGGAACCATTCAACCATCCACTGCACCTGTTCCTCGGTCAGACTGTCAAAGAACTCTACCCATTCTCTAGTTCTTTCCGGCTGAGCAAATCTGTCTGGAATGTAAGTCATCTACTTAGGGTAATGGAAGGCAATGCGGTCGTTCCAAGCCCTTCACGGAAGTTCCTGACGATAGCGGCCCTTTTGGAAATGCTCCATCAACCATAACTGCAGCAACAATTACAATCTTCGAAATGTTTGACCCCTCTTTGATAGTGCTCCAGTGCCCTGTAGATGTCAGCTATGATCATGGGGACTATGGTTTATGTATGTCCATTAATCCTTTCCATCAGAGTCTTAGCGACCATGGCCAACCTAGTGTGGATTCATCCTTTTTTCATTGGGAACACTATCAAGCCTAGAAAGCACACAATGAATACAAACACTCTGCAGTGGATGTGACCCAGTAAAGTGAGGGAGATCTCATCATGGTAATTACAGAAAGACTTGCTATGGCCATACCTCTCGTACAGGTATTTGAAAGGTATGTAGGAATCCTTCAAGCACACTAGGTCAACATTCTTCTTCAACCCCATCATCTTCAAAAATCCCCTGCCCGTACGGTTTTCTGGTACTAATAGCCCGGGATTGTCCCAAGTCAGTCCTGCAAGTCCCCCTATTTCCTCTAGAAGCGGTATCATTTCTATGTCACCGAAACGGAACACAGCTCTTTCACTATCCTAGAATAAGGTGGTAGCTTCGATAAATTTGTTGTTTGGCTCAATATCTAGCAAGGAAGGCAGGTTACCCAAGTACTTTTTCACGTGTTTCTTGTCACTTGTGGAAAGGTCTTCCCACCAATCCAGCAACAATGGTGGGATGTTTCTAACCATACCGAATATGGGGACCGAGTGCCTCATTTTTTGCAAAACAAAGGAGTTAGACCTTACCCCCACTAGACTCGACTATTTATACATTTATGATCAACATATCAAATAAGGCTTATCTTAAAGAATCATTATGTGGACAATATAATTGATCCGACTAGGTTTGACCATATTCATGCACAATTTAACCAGGGGACAACTCGAGGGGGAAGGCACGAACCATTGACTGCACCGCTGATTGATTGGTTTTACCGCAAATAAGCCTTTCCGAATTTAAGGGTAGTAAATAGGAAGAGCACAACCACTCATTAAAGTGTTGCTATAGGATTTGAGGCGCACGAGTGGAATATAATGCGGAGCATGATTTATGCAACAATTAATAACATGTAGTGAAGTATTTGCACGTAGGAAAAAGGATAAATACATTATTTAAATAATTGATAGACTGTTGCAGAAAAAGGAAACAAAGAGACAAGTCAGTTTCATGAGTAAAGAACCAAAAATGCTCAAAAGAAAAACGGCGGTTAAATTCAAATAAGGGAGAAGGGTACGGGATAAGAATGCTTGGACTAATTTATAAAAGATATATTTATTATGCTAAGAGCCTAAAAATATCCCCAACAAAGTCGCCATGCTGTCGCGCCCCCTTTTCTCTCTCTCCTCACGGAGAGAGGTCCGGGTTTCGACATTCCATGGGGTGGAATAACTCATTTCCTTTTGGGAATTGGGTATTTGAAAAGTCGCAACCTAACGAGTTATGGTGCGTTAGGGCACATAGAGTGATTAACTCTTGGATTGGTTTGCATTACCAGAGATTAGGGTAAGGGCTCGAAGTAACCTCGAGGGGAAGGTGTTAGGCACCCCCTTGGTCCACAATTGTGGGTTCCAGCCGAACTTGGATTCATAAATTAGTCCATATAAATAAACAGTTGAATCAAATAGGTGGCAAGTAAAGCACGTTGGGGTGACTCAAGTAATAGAATAAATATTTTTGAACAAAGTTGTAAACAGAGGGTTTAAATATAAAAGGAATTTTGGTAAAGGAGGAGTCCTAGGTTGGTTAGCCTATAGGATTACCTCACACAATATCCGGTAAACACTCCTCGACGAGGGGATACACGTGACATTAGCGCGTACTCATCATATCCCATATCTACCCTTCCCCATCCCCTTAGTGGTCATGCAAAGTGAGTATTTGGTCAGTGATCTCTATTGCGTGCTGCTACTCATTCCTTCTTAATGGTATAGGAGGGAGTTAGGACTTCTACCTATAGGTGGTTCTAGACGGACCCCTAAGGTTTAAAAGGTGAAAATTCTAAGGCGACAGGCAAAACACTTAGGACTTTCAGCACATAAAAAGGAGCAATTAGAGGCTCAAAGTTTCCTCCTCAAACAAGACACATAAACAGCACGACTCAAGCATAAGTAAGGGCTTTTTATTAGACAGTATCTTAAGGCAGATGTCTAGGTGAATATGCAGAAGACAAGCAATTTATTTTATAAACTCAGGAGTAATAACCCTAGCAGTTGCCTATTGATTTTTTAAAAAAAAACTGTTAGGATTAAAAAAACATTAAGCAATAGAAACAATTTTAGAATTGTAGTATTGAAAACACCCTAAAGGCTTGCCTATACTCAGAGTACTGATGAATACATTTATAGTGAAACAAAGCAGGTTTTGAAACAGAATTCTTTAATACCTATATGCATGTTGTCTAATGATATATTGAGGCAGTTTTAAAGAACTTGTTTCATGAAATATAAACTATTTAGTTAAACCAATTCAGAAGTGAACTGAGAGTAGACTAAGTTGAATTAGTTATACTAGTTTGGTTGACAGGCAGAATTTCGAGTATGGTTCCCTATAGGCATGATATCTAAGTGTAATACTGATTTTAAAGACTTGCAGGCATAACACTTGTTATAACGGAATCTGAATTAAGTCCTACAGGCATGGCATCTATTAGTTAAGCTGATTTTAAGACATTAAAGGCATAGTTTCTATTACAGAATTATTTGAAACTTATAGGCATGGTTTCTAAACATGACAAGATGTAAATCCCTCTAAACATTATTTCTACTTGGTAAGGCAATCATATTAAAATGTAAGGTCCTATGAGCGTGATTTATACTTGGTAAAGCAATCAGATTTAAATATGAAGTCATATGAGCATGATTTCTACTTGGTAAAGCAATCAAATTTAAATGTAAAGTCCTATGAGCATGATTTCTACCCATATTACCCCATAAACATGTATCTACCTATCCCTTTCACTAAATATCCCAATATTTGTTTACAAGTTATTATAGACCAACGAATGAATTACATAAGTAAATAAGAAAATAAGAAGCTATCTATAGGGAGCCTTCGATTAGGCCCAGATTTCCAAAGCCTTCAATGGCCTCAAATGCCTCAATCTCATAGACAATGTCAGAGTTTAGGTGAATCAAAGTTCCTTAATGATCTCAAGTATCTCGGGCAGTGCTTACACATAGACTTGGTAACCAAAAATTGAATAAGTGCAGTGTGGAAGGGCCAGCCTCAGTATGTCAGAGTTCAGAGGGTTCTCAAGGATATCCCAAGGCAGTACACATACTAGAGGGGGCAGAACTTATTGACTTAGGAGTAGAGTGAAAGTGCTTGAGACAAGTTGAAGGTTTTAGTGAAAACAATATTAAAAAGGAAGCAAGTTTGAAAGTAATTTAGTAAAAACATAGAGGCAGTTTGAAAAGAGATTGAAGAAATGAACAAAAGTCCAAACACAACACCTTAGGACAGGTTCGTACACAGCCAGTAGTCATAGAACCAAAGCAAGTTCAGTAGTCACAAACAAGGGTCAAAGGCTTTGGGGTTACATAGAACACTTGATTGTAAACACCTAATCAAACAAAAAGGTCTAGGAACTGGTATAGACAAGCTCAGAAACAGCTGACCACGCATAGTCACAGAATCAGACATAAAGAACAAACTCACATACAGGGGTGATAGGGATTTGGGGATTCATGGTGGTAAACACATAACAAGTAAGAGATAATTGGTATAAACATGCTTAGAAACAAATAGAGGGGTAATATACTGATCTTAATGAAGGGAAGTATATAACATGCTAATAATGTAAACATCAACTGCAAGTTTCACAACAAAACCACAAATAGAAGCAAACTAGAAACAGGATAAACTGAAACAATAAGAAAATCATATTGTTGTTGGAACTTTAAATTGAAACTAGAACATACCAGTAAAGAAGACAGTAAGCAGAGTGAAAGAACAGGAGAACACAATGGTTAGCCTTGGCTTGCAGCCAGCTAACTTAGAGCAGTAGCAAGTAGCACAAAAGAGAGCAGAAAGTTTTAAGTGTGAGAGATAGTTTTGAACCAAGAGTGTTCGTGTCTTGTGTTAATGAAAGACTAAGGTATTTATAGCTCGAAAGCAGGTAGCAAATAAGGTAAAAATAAAAGTCCATTAGTAATTAAGGAACTCAGAATCAGTTAGTCTGGAAATCAAGGTAAACACTCCATTTAAGTTAAGGGAATTAACTCAAACGGTAAGAACAAGTGATAAATAAGGAAAGAAATCAGTGTACGACTAATAAATAAAGATTCAAACTCAGTAAGTATAGGGTAGACAACTAGGGCCAAGTTCAGAGAGCTCCCATAAAGAAAATAGTTCAATAAGAATAAAGTACCTTAGCAAATAAGGCAGGAGAATCAGTTAATTAAACAGACGAGGTAGAAATTTAGGATATAAAAGAAGATCTTTCAATCAAACCATAAAGTAAGGAATCTAGAATCAATCAAGAGGAAGTTATGATTCAATACTCAACATATAAATAGAGTAAGAGCAACCAAACGTAGCAAATAGGCAGGGTCAACTATATCGATAGAAAGAGGCAAGTCTTGAACAATCAAGATGAACATAATCACATAGAGGTGGTATAAGTTAGGCTAAGAACTCAGTCAAAACATATTCGAAGCAAGGTAACCACGGAAACATAATAAAATCGAGTATTCATGCTAACACACAGAACCAAGCAAAGAAAAACCTAGAAAAATTAGGGATTCTAACATAGGCGAGTTGAAAAAGTAGTAAAAACATAGAATCAGTTGAGATATGCAAATGATAGATGTTAAAACATAAAGAATCGATTTAAACAAACTATAGAAGCAGTTCTGAAAAAACCCTAACGTTAGAAGAAAGTGAAAACAACTTGAAATCGATAATTTTTGCAAAAGAGGTTCAAGAACAGTGTAAAACATAAAAGGAACAGACTCGAATCATTTAAAAATACCATAGATCTAGCAGTTGTAAGCAAAAGTTAGGGTTTCAGAAGAAACCCAAGTAGAGATGAAAGAACCTGTTTAGAAACTCAAAGATCGTAACAAATACAGTGCGATCTTGCTCGAAATCACACCGGAGTAACCAAGAACAGCCCAAACAGCAAACCCTAGATAGAAGTCGGCGTGGCCCAGGGCCATTGGGGGCCTTAGAGAAGATGAGCATGGCAATGTAGGAGCCATTAGAAGCTTAGGGGTTGAAGGTGGTCACCAGAGAAGACCGGAGAGGGAGGTCGGCGGGTGAGAGGATCTAGGGTTAGGTTGAGTGATTGAGAGATCTGAGAGTGCAGAGGCGGTTGGATTTGGAAATGAGGCTAGGGTTAGGGGTCTTTGGAATTAAAAAAGGAAAGAACTAATACGGGTCGTTAATCTGGGAGATCAACGGCTAGGATTTAATTTGTGTTGGATCGGGTAGACGTGTTCAGGGTTTGGGTCAGGTATTTCAAAAGGAAATTGGGTTGGGGTTGGGTTCAATTTAGGCTGTAATTGAAATGCCAATCTGGCTATACTTTAATTAGCCAATATTTCCTATATTAATTTATAATAAATAACAAACAATTTCTAGAAAATAGTTTATGTACCAAAATGATTTAAAATATATATTTATCATTTTAAAAATATAGGGACCAATTTTACGCATATAAAATTTAATTATACATTAAATTGGCTAATATTGAAATTATATCCAATTTAGCTTTAAAATACCAAATTCAATTATAAAAAATGCATAAAAAATATATTAACCATATTTTGGCATAGGTATAGAAATTAAATGACTAAAGTACCATAACAATAATTTGGGGAATAATTATTGGGGATTTTATGAATAAAAGGGGAGGAAATAAATCAATTTAAATCCTTAAAATTATGGAAAAATTATAAAAACCTTATGCATGCATATATATGCATCTATATGCTATTTTGAAGGTATTTATGTATATTTCAAAATATATAGGGAAATTGGATAACAACAGAGCATAACGGACCATACAGCCGGTTTTCTTTATGTATACACATACCTGTTTACCTTGGGCCTTGTCGACTCCTCGAATGCTTCTTCTCCGGCTATAGACCCAGTCATTCTTGACTTCTGTTGTAAGTACCGGGTAACACATGGCAAAATTTACCCCTCTTTCTGGATGATAGTTTACATGCTTCGCTAATTTTCCAGCAAAGTCAAGGGTACGACTTTTACCCTTGATCATCTAATCAGGCTGTACAACCCCCGTCTTTTCGAGGCTTGATCAAGCTTCACCCTCGATCTTTGAAACCCTTTTCTCTAGTATCGACAAGCACAAGGATCGGGAGTGGATGAGCCATTTTGTTCGAGTAAGGACCTCGGACATTATTCCGGCCGAATGGATGCCGTCCCCGGAGGAGTGGAACATGAAGCGTAAGTGCTTCTTCTTTGTGTGTGCTTTATTGTCTTCTTACTTTCTTCTCGAAAAACTAACTTTCCCTTTGTTCACGCAGCCGCCCCTTGGTATCCCGAATTTGTTCTGGGCCTGTTGGGGTGGATTAGGGGATTAAATGGCTCATTCCCCTATCTCAAGCGTTCTTGGCCTGAGTTGGCTAAAATGCGGTGGGTGGTCAAGAATCATGGTAAGCCCCTTCTCACCGCCTCTATCATGTTTTCATATTTCTTCCCTATATTCTCGTGCTGATAAATTTTGATTTCTACGCTTGCGCAGGCCTTGGCGATGGAGTGCTGATGAGGCAGCCTCCTACCGGCGAGGGAGAGTCCTCTAATCCCGATAAGGGTAAGAAGAGGAAAAAGGGGACGGCTGCCGAGCCACTTGTAATAAAGAAGCCCAAATCTCGCAAGCCTCGAGCTGAGGTTGAGTTCTCGTGTTCAACTTGCAGAGTAATTTCCGATGACGAGGATGAGGATGAGGATGATGATAACCTTTTGGTACAAAGGAAGAGGTCGGGCACTAATGGCCCCTAAGTGTCTGTGTCGAGGGCTGCCGAGTCTAGAATGGCTGATTCGGCTCGCGCCCATGCTTCAGAGGACCTAGAGGAGGGCACAGATACAGTTCCTAATTCCTCGACCAGATGCAGCACGGTCCCTACTCAGGAAATTGTTGTTGTTGGCTCCAAAAGGCCCGAGCCTGGAGCTCTTTGGGGGCAGGACTTGTCCTTCGGGTTCTTTGATGTTCTGGGGGGCCTCAATCTGGGTCCCTAATTCTCGCCTGGAGAGCTTAGGGATGAGCAGGACCTGAACATCGCCAAAGTGGGAGGCTCTCAGAAGGGAGAAGGAGAGCTCGGAAATTTTCTCGATGGAGTTAGCGAGAATATTGGCCTTGACGCTCCTGGTGCCATCGAGGAAGCGGAGGGTTGTTTACGACAAGTAGTACCTTGACATATTTTGGCGCTTTCAAGTATTTCTCTTTGTTTCTCTGGCTTCTTTGTTTTGTTGTAGGCTAAAGAGTTGTATGACCATGCCATCTCCAAGCTGCGAGATGAGCTTATAGGTCGTACGAAGGAAGTCGAGGGTCTTTCCTCGAGTTTAAAGGATTCGGAGACCCATTCCACCCGGAAGGAGGAGGAGCAGAGTATGCTTCGGGCAACGTTGGAAGAAACGAGTCAAGATAAAAACAACCTTGTTGAGCAGGTAGTACAGCATTTTATGAACTTGCATTTTATTTTGACTTGATACTTATCGACTTGTTTTACCTTTTGTAGTTTGGGCAAAGAACGCTCTCGTGGGGCGTCTTCAGGAGGAGATAGTTGTCAATGAGATGGAGCTGTTGTCGTCCCCAGACCTCTTAAAGAGTGCCAAGGCGGAGATTGTTGCACTGTTATTGGCCAGGTCTATGGCAGAGGAAAAAGCCTCCTCGTATAATAAATATTCCGCTACTGCAAATGAAAAGGCTCGAGACATACTAGCGGGGGTCGAGCAGAAGCTGACTCGAGCTATTACTCGTGCTCATGCGCAAGCACAGAAGCAGGCCTTTGAGGAAGCGAGTGGCAAGGGCATCGATTTCTCAGTCGAGATCGAGGAGGCATGAATCATAGAGGAAGAAACTGCCTATTCGGACGCTTCGGACGAGGGTTCTGTGATGACATCGGGGGTGAAGAGTAGATTTAGGTCGTCCCTTTCCCTTTTTGTGTCAGGGTTTCTTAGGGAAAGACTGTGAATGCTTCCCTGTTTGATGCTTTCTATTCGGAACTGTTATCTCCCCACAGCATGTTTCCCCCTCCCACATTGACTAGTTATTTTTTGTATTTCTTTTTCCGCTGTATATACATTTGAACTACACAGGTTTATTTGGTAGTCTGGTCCTAGCCTCGTCACTACTTCGCCGAGGTTAGGCTAGACACTTACTAGCATATGGGGTCGGTTGTGCTGATACTACACTCTACACTATGTGTAGATCCAGGAGCAGCTTTCACAGTAATTGGAGTGCTTCCTTCAATCCACTCAGAGACCCAAGGTAGACTGCAGGCATCCACAGGCCCTGGCGTCTCCCTCTATCTCTACTTCCTGTTTCATTTTCTTTTATTCAGAAACAGCGTATTGTTATTTCTTCAGACCTTGTATGTAGAAATCTTAGATAGTCTGTGACACTGTGACACCAGGTTTTGGGTATTTGAGGTTTTAGAAGTTGTAGTAGATGTAGACTTAAGATATTTAGTTGTTGACTCTCGCTTAATTATTTAAAGTTCCGTTGTTATCATGTTACCACCTTGTGTTTGTTAAAATGAAGCAATATGGAAGCGTAGCAAGTAGTTAGGGTTTGGCTTGCCTAGCTCCTATTAGTAGGCGCCATCACGACCCCTGAGGTTGGAAAATCCGGGTCGAGACACTCTATTCTTAGTGTACATTTTGTTTACTATGTGACTGGTTCTTGATTTTGTAATTCCCATATATAGAGAATGGATTGATCATTTTTTAATTGACTTAAAGTAAAATAATCTGTTGAAAGCAATCTTTTACTTTTCTTCTCTCTTTACTAAGTACTATTCTATTATATATTATATAGATAATGTAGTTTTTGTACATCCATATTTTTGGAATGAACTTTACAACAAAGAAAAGAGTGAAAAGCAGATTGTCCAAATAATTTAAGATAGGAAAAGAAAGAATATAAAAAGAAAACATGCACTATTCAGATACGTACTTACAAATGGACACATGTAGTGTACAACTATACAACTTTTGCCTTCTAAATCAATAACAAATCTCATGTGAAGAGAAAGATGAAAGATAAGGTAATAAAGATGTTACTTTCCCCTCTATGCCTTAGAAAAAAATGGACAAGAAAATTATTTGTAGTCCTAATTGTCTACAATAAACAAGGACAATTGCCTAGAACTAGAATCTTTGCTGGACCTTTCTAGCTTTACAAGCCAGTATGCTTTTTCCCTTTCACAACATACAAAAGACAGACAAATACAGTTTATCAAATGTTTGTTCTACCATTAAATCAGGATAAAATGGAAATAGGCCATGAGTTACTTGCGAACATATATTAGTATGGTTGAGTTTAATACTTGTGATCTGAGAGTAGGTAACAATAAGAAAATGTACACATTCTAAAAAGATAAAATGTTGTTAAGCTCTATGTTGAATTGACTTGTTTAGTTCTCTACTGTTGGTATGTGTTTCCTTCATCGAATGATTCTTTTGTTGCCTGCAAAGTTACTCAAACACAACTTTGGGTCTAATCAAGTTTTTTACGGGTATTTTCTTTATTTATTGCATTTGACTACTAATGTTTTTCACTTGTAATGTTTTACTCTCTCAATATAATTTCCTTTTGCTTAATAAAGTAATTATGTGATGCCTCTGCAGCTCCAACATGAAGAAAAATTCTATTCACAAGAAGTGTGAGTATCTTTTGTAAATAACTTGATGCAAATCAAGAAACTATATTAGCCTTTTGTTATTTAACTCGGCAAAAATAAGTTCTTATATGCTCGCGAATAGGTGTGTGGACGTGTCTTCAAGTTCAAATAGGATTTAGTTTATTCCTTTTCGAATAAGGATTTTTCTTTTAGTAGGGTTCTAGTTTCTTTTCCTTATAGAATAGGGATTTTACTTTCCTTGTCTAGTTATTTTATTTCCTTATTAGAATAAGAATAGTAGTCATAAAAAAAGAGACTCTAGGCATATATAAAGGGTTCTCTTGCCTTGTAGAATGCAATTCACGTTTTTAAGGTTTGCCTAGTTTTACAATAGAATATTTTTCTCTATTTTGTCTTCTTTATCCTTGTTTTTGATTCCAAGCAAGGAGGTAATAGTCTTTATCTTATTTTCAATTGCGTGTGGTGTTTCTTTATTACGTTAATTGATTACAAGTGGTGACTTTAGGAACTTTTCAGTCAAGAATATGTTTCTTGATCTAAATTCGTTATTTTGATATCCTAGAATCAGAACTTTCATTCAACCGCTACAGCTTCAATATTTACTTATTTTGAATGAGTAAATAACCTTTCTTATAGTTCTAATCATCATCTTTCACCTAGTTTTTGAATCATCAGATTCCGAGTATTAAAACTTGAGATACGTTGTTTCCTAAAATCTGCCCATAAATCACATTTTCCTTTCAAGATTTTAATCCTGGTTTCTACTAGTTTTTACTGTACAATTGTGCTGAATTTGTTTTGCTATTGCTTTCATGTGCACCACTTTAGATTTTGCCTCTCCAGTTAAGCTTGAAATCTTCTGTAGTATTCTTTAGTACTTATTTCTGTAGTTAAACTTGAAACTTTTGTGCAGTAATTTTATTTCAGGCTTTCTTCTTCTATTTTTTGGTAGTTAAGCAATGAGATCAAGGTGAGATCTCTTTGAATAATAAACTCTTGTACGATTTTGAAGATAATTGCATTATATAGATCAATCATCTAGTAAACGCACTGAATATTTAATTTGATGGCCATATCATTATATTACTTGGTTGATGAAGATCATATTACAAGAGTTGATGAATGTTTCATCAAGATTGAAATTTTAAAATTGCTTGGAACTTTAAAGTTGAAAAAGTGTATGTAGTTAAAGGAGGTGTGCCGTTTGATGAAATGACAAGAAGGTATGGCAGTAGATTTCTTCTTTCTATTCTTAATGACTTATATTTGTATTGCTTGGAGTTGTTGAAGATGTTTATTATAGCAACTAAAGTAATGTCTGTTGGTGCATGTTAATACAAATTGTATTTCTGGTTGCTGGTGCTTTTTGTATTTGACTGAGAGTAAAATATGAAGTTGTTGCCTTATAAAGTTTGGTGCTTTTGTATTACACTGGCATTTCTAAACTATGATGTTCCGACCTTTTTCTTATGACACGTTCCCTCCATAGTTAATATTGTCATGAGACTTATACTCCATATATCGAACCCATTTGGATATTTCTTGGATTGTATTTGCTAGTTGTATGCGTATTTTCTGGGTTGATACTGTAGAGTTAAATTGATTAAATCAAACCTAGGTTAATATTCTTTTTATTGCTTTCCTTTCCATGTGGGTTCTTTTTTAACTAACTGCTATACAATCAAATATGATATGATCATTTTTTATGGTTTTGCAGGTGAAGAAAATGAACAAGGGTAGATGAAATGCATGAAGACCTTAAGAGTATTAGTTGATTTGCAAGGCCTTTAGATGTTCTAGGGATCTTTCTTTGAAATTTTAGCAAATTTATGTATGTTAAATCTTGAATTTGTCAAATAATATTATCCTTTTTGCTTTATATTATATGAAAAATAGTAGTTGGATAATTTGAATTGTGATTTTGTCATTTAAGAGTTTCTTTTGTGATTTGTATAAATTTTGGTACAATATATATATTTTTTATTATATAGGTAAGTACTAGATTACTGGAATGTTGCAATAGCTGAAAGTACCGTTGCAATAGCTGCTAATAATTGTTGTTATAAAATCAAAAAGCGTTGCAATTGCTTTAACAACCGTTGCAAAAAATGATATTTGATACAGTTTGAGACCGTTCCATTTGACAAGATAACCGTCACAATAAAGAGGTTTATGGCAATGGTTCCAAACCGTTGCAATAGATAGGAAAACGCAACGGTTGTTCAACCGTTGCAGTAGACCTATTGCAACACGATCTAATGTAACGGACCCCCAACCGTTCTAATAGATCTATTGTAACGGTTTCGCTACCTATTGTAACGGTTTTTGACCCGTTGCCATAGGCCTATTTTTTAGTAGTGATCATACAGGGCCAGTCATGCCCGAGAACTAGTGAGCAAAGTGCAAATGCTCAAAACGACCGGTCGGGTCGTTACACCCTAGGGCTCGGGTGAGTTTTGGATAGTCTACAGAGTGAAAATTAGACTTAGAACATAGTTGGTGTTACAATATTTGGTACAGGCCTCTGATCTCGCAATTTGCGAGATCATGCATTGAAATTGTGATCCCTACAGGTTACGCATTTGTGATCTATTTCTCGCATGTACGAAGAATAGATGGGCCTTATAGTTTTCGCATTTGCGAACACACCTTCGCATTTGCGACTAGGAAGGGGGAAAGCAGCGATCGCATTTGTGATTACATGGTCGTATTTGAGAAATGGTCAGGCTCACATTTGTGAGGTTTTCTTCGCATTTGCGAAGATAGTAAGAGTGGGGAGATCTTCGCATTTGCTGGGCTCACTTTTGCGAACCCCATGTTGCAAATACGACACCTGCAAATGATCAAAATGATTTTTGGACAGGATTTTGGTTCATTTCTTAACTTTTCAAATCCCAGAACCCTAGAGGCGATTTTTCTAAGACCATTTCTTCCTCACAACATTGGTAAGTGATCCTAACACACTTTCTTTCAACTATCTATCACATTTCATGAATTTTTACCTAGAATCTAGGATTTCATGGTAGAAATTTGGGGTTTGGGTAGAATTAGGGATTTTTTGAAAATTGTGATTTAGATCTCAAATTGGAGTCAGATTTCAAAACTAATAACATAATCGGGCTAGGGGGTGAATGACTGAATGAGTTTTGGTCCGAACCTCGAGTTTTGACCAAGCGGGCCCGGGGTTGATTTTTGACTTTTTGGGAGAAAACTTGGAAAATTTAAATTTATGCATTGTAATTGATTTCTTTAGCAATATTTGTTGTTATTGAGTTAATTATGGCTAGATATGAGTGGTTTGGAGGTGGATTCTAGAGGAAAATCGTAATTGAGCATTGAGTGGCATGTGGAGCGAGGTAAGTGTTGTGTCTAACTTTGACTTGAGGGATTAGGAACCTCCGACCTATTTGCTATATGAAATTCATGTGAGCGGTGTATATGTGAGGTGAAGGAGTACTTATGCACCGCCAGTTTATCTGCTTTGCCTATTTCTTCCCCGTTCTTCTTATATTGTCTATTTCCTTGCCTTAATTGTTACATGCTCTACTTGTATTCCCATGCCTAATTGCTACTTGTTAAACATCGTTTCACTCTGTTAATAGTAGTAGTTGTTCCATAGCTTCATTATCTCCTATTATCTACTTATGCTGGTTTATTGGTACTTTTATTATATATTCTGAATTGGTCTCACTGAGTAGTATTACTTGTGTGAATTTTCATAGTGTAGAAGCTTCCTATTTGTTTTAGTTGAAGTTAAGCATTGTGAAGGTTTTGTGATTTGAATTGTGAAATTTCTGTACTTACTGAGTAATTGATATGGTGGGATCGGGTTGCACGCCGCAATAGATGGAATAAGGGTGATATATATTGATGAGGAATACGGGTGAATTGATGTTGATATGGTAGGATCGGGTTGCACGCCGCAACAAGTGTAATAAAGGTGGATTACATGGTGAAGTAAGGGTGATCTCTGATTGTGATTATTGTAATATGGTGGGATCGGATTACATGCTGCAACACTTTTATTTATATTCTTTTGTTTATGCTATTATGAAGAAATAAGAGAGGAATGTGATATGTATGGTAGCATCGAGTTGTACGCTGCAACAATCTATGTATTTATGCTTTTCCCTGACTTTGTTAGATGTATGGTAGTCTTAATTGAACTTAAGGATTGGTAGTATCTAAACACTGTTGAATTACTTTTGAGAACTTTAGTTATTTTGTACCAGTTACTGCTTTATTCCATTTTGTCTTCCATTTTTTGCTTTTATTATCTTACACTATACGCATGCTATATTGTGAGTGACCCTCCGTAGCCTCGTCACTCCTTTGTAGAAGTTAGGCTCGGCACTTACTAGTAGATGGGGTTAGTTGTACTGGTATTACACTCTACACTTACTATGCATATTTTGGAGCTGGTCCAAGCTGATCGAGAGGTTGGATATAGAATTTATCAGCTAGGAGACCCAAGGTAGACCTGACAGCGTCCGCAGGCCCTGGCGTCCCCTTCTATACCTCATATTTTACTATTTTTTTATTTTGAAAACAGTTGTATTCCTTTCATACTTTTATTTGTATTAAATTCTAGAATGATCGTGAGTTGTGACTCTAGATTGTGGGTAGTGTATATATATATAATTGCTTAGTTTGAAGCTGTTATACAAATTCCGCGTTTAATTTAATTAGTCATAGCTTAATTGTTATTAATTGCTGAATTGTAAAGGAATTAGCTCATAATTCTCTAACGTTGGCTTGCCTAGAAAGTGTAATATTAGGCGCCATCACGGTCCCGATGGTGGGAAATTCGGGTCGTGACACCAAGTCCACGCACTTCATTCCAGTTGGTACTACTTATTCTTCAGAGCAGTTGGGTGAGATTTACATCCAAGAGATTGTTCGCCTTCATTGTGTCCCAGTTTCTATCGTTTCAGATAGTGGCACTCAATTTACATACCAGTTTTAGAGGGTCGTGCAGCGAGAGTTGGGTACTCAGGTTGAGTTAAGCACGACCTTTCACCCTCAGACGGACGGACAATTCGAGCGCACTATCCAGATATTGGAGGACAAGTTATGCGCTTGTGTCATTGATTTTGGGGATTCATGGGACCAGTTTCTTCCGCTCGCGGAGTTTGCATATAACAATAGTTATCTATCGAGCATTTAAATGGATCCAGACGAGGATTTATATGGGAGGAAGTGTAGATCTCCGGTGGGTTGGTTTGAGCCGGGCGAGGCTAGGCTATTGGGTACTGACTTGGTTAAGGATGCTTTGGACTAGGCTAAATTGATTCTTGAGCGACCTTGAATGGTGCAATCAAGATAAAAGAGTTATGCTGCAGGAAGGTTCGTGATGTGTCTTACATGGTTGGGGAGAAGGTTCTGCTTAAGGTTTCACATATGAAGGGTGTTATGAGATTCGGAAAGTTGGGCAAGTTGAGCCCTTGGTTCATTGGGCCTTTTGAGGTACTTTAGAGGATTGGGGAGGTGGCTTACAAGCTTGCTTACCACCTAACTTGTCGAGTGTACATCCAGTATTTCATGTTTCTATTCTCTGAAAGTATATTCGCGATCCGTCTCATGTTTTGGATTTCAGCACGGCTTAGTTTGATGGTGATATGACTTATGATGTGGAGTTGTTGGCCATTTTGGAGCGGCAGGTTCGGAAGTTGAGATCAAAGGATATAAGTTCACTGAAGCTGCATTGGAAAGGTCAGCCTATGTAGGAGGCCACTTGGGAGACCGAGCGGG
The DNA here is from genome assembly GCF_000715075.1 of Nicotiana tabacum. Lineage (NCBI taxonomy): Eukaryota > Viridiplantae > Streptophyta > Magnoliopsida > Solanales > Solanaceae > Nicotiana > Nicotiana tabacum. The sequence continues at coordinate 125,931,793 of NC_134082.1, forward strand.
AGATGCAGAGCAAATATCGACACCTATTTAAGACTCCAAGTATGTTTTTAGACCCATTTGAGGACGAACGTTTGTTTAAGTGGGGAAGATGTAACGATCCGGCCAGTTGTTTCGAGGGTTATAGCACTGTTTCTCCCATTTCTTCTTTTTTGTGTGCTTTACAACTGTATTATGTCTTACCGGGTTGGTTAGTTAGGTTCCAGAGTGGTTTCGAAGTGAATTGTGACACCTAGTCTCTTAATTGGAAGTGTAAGTTGGAAAAGTCGACCGGATGTTGTCTTATGTGTAAACAACCTCGGATATGAATTTTGATGGTTTCGTTAGCTCTATTAGGTGATTTTGGACTCTGGAGCGTGTCCAGAATATGATTTGGAGGTCCGTAGTAAAAATAAACTTGAATTGGCGAAAGTTGGAATTTTGGCGATTTTGGATAGTAATGGAAATTTTGATATCGTGGTCGGATTTAATTTTCGGAAATTGGAGTAGGTATGTGGTGTTATTTATGACTTGTGTGAAAAATTTGAGGTCAATCAGATGTGGTTTGGTAGGTTTCGGCGTCGTTTGTAGAATTTAGAAATTTCGATTTTCATTAGGCTTGAATCCGGGGTTAATTCGTGTTTTGATGTTTTCTGAGGGGATTTGAGGATTCGACTAAGTTCGTATGATATTTTAGGACTTGTTGGTATGTTTGGTTGAGGTCCCGAGAGCCTCGGGAGAGTTTCGGGTGGTTAACTGATCATTTTTGGACTTTGGTTGATGGCTGATATCTGCTAGTGTGATTCTTCTGGTTTCCTTCATCTGTCAAAACCGAGGTCATAATCGAGGTCATGATCAAGGTCATGATCGAGGGAAGAATCGAGAGGGCTGAATCGAGGGTAGAATCCAGAGGGCGGGACCGAGGGCAGCCTAGACAAAAACTTTAAGTTATAAAATAAGGTGACTTCATCCCATTTTCCATTTTGACGAATTGGAGCTTGGGGAGAGGCGATTATTGAGAGATTTTTCAAGGAAAACATTGGGGTAAGTGATTCTTACTTGGTTTTGGCTAAATCCCATGATTATGTGTTTAATTTCATCATCTAATTTGTGATTTTGGGTGAAAAATTAGGGAAAAGGAGGAAGTGTTCTTGAGATGGATTTTTGAGGTTTTGAATGCGATTTTGTTATAGTATTTAATTAAATTTGGTATGGTTATACTTGCGAGTGAATAGGCATTCGGGTTTTGTAACTTTTGTCGGATTTCGAGATGTGGGCACGGGGAGGGTTCAGGACGATTTCAGATTTTTGGCTCTAATTCAGTAGTTTTCTTGTGGAATTTATTCCTTTAGCCTATATTAATTGTATTGTACTACTTGTGGCTAGATTCGGGGCATTTGGAGGCCGATTCGAGAGGCAAGAGCATTTCGGAGTAGGATTTCTACGCAGTTGAGGTAAGTAGCAGTCTTAAATATGGTTTTGAGGGTATGAACCTTGTGAATTGGTATGATGTGAATATTTGGAGGTAACGCATATGCTAGGTGACAGGCGTGTGAGCGTGCATCGTAAGGGATTGTGACTTGGTTCGTCCCGTGAGACTATGAAGTCGAATAGCCCATTGTTATTACATGTTTTTCCTTGTTTGTTAGCAATTTGATTGCCTTTCATGTTGGAAACCATTCTTAGTCCATATGATATCACCGTTGGGACCTGCAGTGGTCATATACTTGTTGAATTAACTGATAATTGTTGTCTTGTACTCAGTCACAGTCTTACTTGTGTGTTACATCTCTCTTCCCTCTCATTTCTTGTTGATACTTGTTGTATTCTCTATTTTGGATGATATTATGATATTCTGTGAGCCCGAGAGGCTGGAGAGGTTAGTGACTGAGGTAGGGCCTGAGTGTCGAGCTGTAAGGTATATGGATCTGGTTTATTTATGTATATGGATCGGGTTGCATGCCGCAACAAGACTTCGGGCTATATATATATATATTATGGATCGGGTTTCACGCTGCAACAAGGCTTCGGGCTATATATATTATGGATCGGGTTGTATGTGTCACGACCCAAACCGATGGGTCGGGACGGGTACCCGGTACCTTACTCAACTGAGTACCAACGTAATGTATCTTTCTTAATACATCATCATATACACATGCATACGGGCCTAATAGGCCAACATGATCCTTTATAAACTCAAAACATAGGCCGACAAGGCCGTACAATCTTTTATGTACACGACATATGTCTACAAGCCTCTAAGAATACATAAATGTCATAAGGGTCGGGACAGAGTCCCGCCATACCAAACAATACACGTCTAAATCATACTAACCAAACGAGCAACTCCGAAGCAAATGGAGTGCCACCAACATCTTTCGCTGAGCTGATAGCCTACTTGGAGGGCTCTCGACCTGTCTATCAGGACCTGCGGGCATGAAACGCAGCGTCCCCAGGCAAAAGGGACATCAGTACAAATAATGTACCGAGTATGTAAGGCATATAAATAAGTACATAAGAGATATGGAAGAAATATAGAGTACATGACTCATCCTGTAAGTCTGAATAACTTTGTAAATCATAAATTACTTTTAGCGTCATACATATGCATATGAATATCATGTCGTGCATAGGTACATGTTTCATAACATCATCAGCCTCTGAGGGCATCCCATCATATCATATCAGCCACTGTGGGCAAAATCATCATCGTATACCAGCTGATCAGGTGGTGGTGCGTATATAACGCCATAACCTTTCCCATATCCCATATACATATATATACATACATATATACGTGTATATAACGCCGTTTGAATACATACATATATATATGCGTATATAACGCCATTTGAATACATACCCATATATGCATATATAACGCCGTTTGAATCATATTTCAGCCATTGTGGGCAACATCATCATCATATACCAGCTGATCAGGTGGTGGTGCGTATATAACGCCATAACCTTTTCCCATATCCCATATACATATATTTACATATATACGCATATATAATGCCATCTGGTCATGAGTCAATGCATGTGGATGCAATGCATGAAATGTACGTCAATAAAATTATTCAGAATGTCATAAGACCATTTTGCCCCTTGAGCAATATCATAATGTAACATCCTTTCAACTTTCGTATTTTTCTGAGACCCATGAACAGATGATAAAATATTATGACACCTGGAAATTAAAGAACATAGATATTTCTATTACTCCTATGAGTAGAGTCATTTTTGAAATTTGTGCATTTGCACGTTTCGTTCATATCATAGGGATCATGCCAAAAGAAAGAAGGGATAGCCTTAACATACCTGGAATAGGAACGACTCCGTATAATTATCCCGTTGAAAACCTTCGTGGATTGAATTTAGACCAAAAAATCAGATTTAAGATTCTGCGTTTGAACTTGAGGAACAAAATTATTCTGTTTCAATAGCTCTTGCCTTCAAATTAACGAATTGTATTTTCTTTCAATAGTTCTTGGCTAACTAACAAATTTTTTTACTTGTTTCAAACCCAAAGATACGAAATGATGCTAATGTGGTTTCTTTGAGAATTTGAAAGGAAAATGTTTCTGGTTTTCTTAAGTTTGTAAGGAAACGTCCTTATTTGAATTCCTTGATTCATTGACAAGAATGAGTGATATAAGTTATTATCCTAATTAGGTAGGATTGCTAGGTTACATTATTAATGTGATCTTACATAGCCACATGGCATAATGACTTATGAGTCATGTTTAGCCATTGTGGCTTTAGGCCACGTGGGGGCATAATTTTTAATAAATTTTATTTTTATCCACTTATTAGTTAATCGGGTAATGTCCTGTTACCCGGTATTACCCGCATAATTGAGAATTATATCCACTTACTTAAAATACTACTCTCTTTACACATACCTTATACACCCTATTATCATGGTCATGTAGTACCTTGTATGACACTAGTCCATAAATGACGAGTATTTTAGCTCGGGCCGTATTTTATCCCAAAATGCCAAACTTTGACAAAATTCATTTTCTTAGACTTGCTCCCCCTTTCACCTTCATGAATTTACTAATCACTTATAATTCTTATAGTCCCCAAATAATATTTTCCTTGGACTGATGTCAATTACTTTACGACAAATTCAACGTACATTACTGCAGGGTGCAGCATCATCATAACTTATTACTGCGAAACGTAACATCAACGTAATGTAATATTGCTGGCATTACATTGTCTTAATATAATACTGCCGAACGTAATATTGATGTAATATTGCGGGGCGTAACAGTATGTTGCAACTATGTTGGATCGGGTTGCACGCCGCAACAATATAGCTCTTGGGTTGAAGGAGCCCCTCCCGAGTCTGTACACCCCAAGTGAGCGCAGGTACCCATTGAGAGTGTGTATTAAGGGACGAGAGCCGAGAGTATGAGCTGTTGAGATGAGTTGAGTGATTGCTACCTTGAGAGGTTGTACTTGCTTTTATTTATTGTTGCACATAGTTGTTATCTGTTGTTGTGAAAATTTCTGGAAGATTAATATCTGTTTTACTTGAACTCGAACTGATTTGACTGAAACTACCGAATTTGAAAGTATGTTCACTCTTTACTGAAACCTTTTGAAATGAACTGTAACTACATAGTGTTTACCTTGAAAATGGTAATTACGATTAGATTTGATTTTGTGGTTCTAACAATACGTGATCTATTTTATGCTAGTTGTTTAGGCAATAGATGCTAAGTAAGAGATTAGAAGATAAGATAAGAGCTTGTAGATAATATAATGATCAAACCGAAGGGCTAGAGATCGGGGCCTCGAGCTGGCGTATACAGGCCTCGAGGTCGAGCCGGACACTAGGCTAAGGGCAATCGAGGGGGATTAACAATTATGGGGGTTGTGATTGCAGCTCTTTATGACCAATAATAAGCAATAAATGAAGAACATTTTGTGAGATAAAATGAATGTAAATAAATCAATAAATGTAAGCAATAGAGCCAAATAGAGAGTATGTTTGAGTTAGAGAGCAGAAAGAATGTTCTTGTATTCAATGTTGAGTATCATATATCTTTACAAAATGATAAGGAACCCCTTTATAGATCAGGGGAATCCTAGTATGGTACAAGTGCATTTATTACAAAGATATGAGATTGATACAGCTATTTAATGCCTTGGTATGGGCGCACATTAGCCTGCCAACTTCCATCAGATGCCTAGGGAACCCCCCCTCCCCTCTCCATTTTTCTATGGCAGTCATTGATCCATATTGTTTCTAAGCCAAGCATCTTGAAACTCTACAAGATCGTACCTCGAGCCCTGCCCCGGGCTTTAGGAGGCACATCTTTGGAGCCCCGAAATGACCATAAAATTGGTCCCTCGGATTTTACCGTATACAGATAGTCCCCGTGTTTCTTGGAGTGAGATGATAGGAAACGGTTTTGAACTCTCGCACTTGCCATGACGTCACTCAACGGCCATGCAAGGGTCGCTGTCAACACGACTATCGAAGAACCCATGAACCGCTATTGGCTTGGTTTTTCCGCTGCCCCTATGGCTTCTATAAATACCCCAATTGCTTAGTGATTCGCACTATAGTGATTCCTTCAAGATTTCAAAGCCAGATCCATCTTCCTCTATGCTCCTCTTTCTTTTGCTCTTTGTTTCCTGCCTTCCTTCCCGAGAAAAAGAAAATCTTTAGTTGTTATGGCCAGAACCTCCAAGACAGTGCCTCGGATATATGAAGCCTCCTCTTCATCTCAAACATCCAAGGATAAATCCAAGGGTAAGCCCAAAGAGGCTCCTACCGTCGAAGAGTGTACACCCATCGAGTTTGATAGTATGAAAGATTTTTTCATCAATAGACCTTCATCTACGCCGGGTCGATGCGAACACATGTCCCGGTTCATTAGCATGGTGAAGGATATAGGCAATGTGCTGGCAAACTGCCAATGGGAGAAGAAAGTGTTGGTTGAGATCCCTAGCCCTAATGAGAGCATGCCGCGCCCTCTTTTCTCTCTCTCCTCGCGGAAAGAGGTTCGGGTTTCGACATTTCATGGGGTGGAATAACTTATTTCCTTTTGGGAATTATGTATTTGAAGAGTCGCCACCTAACGAGTTATGGTGCGTTAGGGCACCTAGAGTGATTAACTCTTGAATTGGTTTGCATTACCAAAGATTAGGGTAAGGGCTCGAAGTAACCTCAAGGGGAAGGTGTTAGGCCCCCCCTTGGTCCACAATGTGAGTCCTAGCCGAACTTGAATTCACAAATTAGTCCATATAAATAAACAGTTGAATCAAATAGGTGGCAAGTAAAGCACGTTGGGGTAACTCAAGTAATAGAATAAAGATTTTTGAAAAAAGTTGTAAATAGAGGGTTTAAATATGAAACGAATTTTGGTAAAGGAGGAGTCCTAGGTTGGTTACCCTATAGGATCATCCCACACAATGTATGGTAAACACTCCTCGACGAGGGACTACATGTGACATTAGTGCATAGTCATCATATCCCATATCTACCCTTCCCCATCCCCTTAGTGGTCATGCAAAGCGAGTGTTTGGTCAGCGATCTCTATTGCGTGCTGCTACCTGCCCCTTCTTAATGGTCCTGGAGGGAGTTTGGACTTCTACCTATAGGTGGTTCTAGACGGACCCCTAAGGTTTAAAAGGTGAAAATTCTAAGGAGACAGGCAAAACACTTAGGACTTTCAGCACATACGAGGGAGCAATTAGAGGCTCAAAGTTTCCTCCTTAAACAAGACACATAAACAGTATGACTCAAGCACAATTAAGGGCTTTTTATTAGACAATATCTTAAGGCAAATGTCTAAGTGAATATGCAGAAGACAAGTAATTTATTTTATAAACTTAGGAGTAATAACCCTAGCAGTTACCTATTGATTTTTAAAAAAAGCATGTTAGGATCAGAAAAACATTAAGCAATAAAAACTTGCAGGCATAACACTTGTTATAACAGAATCTGAATTAAGTCCTACAGGCATGACATCTATTAGTTAAGCTGATTTTAATACATTGAAGGCATGATTTCTATTATGGGATTATTTGAAACTTATAGGCATGGTTTCTAAACATGACAAGATGTAAAGCCTTATAAACATGATTTCTACTTGGTAAGGCAACCAAATTAAAATGTAAGGTCCTATGAGTGTGATTTATACTTGGTAAAGCAATCAGATTTAAACGTGAAGTCCTATGAGCATGATTTCTATTTGGTAAAGCAATCATATTTAAATCTAAAGTCCTATGAGCATGATTTCTACCTGTATTACCCCATAAACATGTATCTACCCATCCCCTTTACTAAATACCCCAATATTTTTTACAAGGTATTACAGATCAATGAATGAATTACATAAGTAAATAAGAAAATAAGAAGCTATTCTATAGGGAGCCTTCGATTAGGCCCAAATTTACAAAGCCTCTAATGGCCTCAAATTCCTTAATCCCAAAGACAATGTCAGAGTCTAGGTGCATCAAAGGTCCCTAAGGATCTCAAGGATCCCGGGCAATGCTTACACCTAGACTTGGTAACCAATAACTGAATAAGTGCAGTATGGAAGGGTAAGCCTCAGTATGTCAGAGTTCATAGGGTTCTCAAGGGGATCCCAAGGCAGTACACATACAAGAAGGGACAGAACTTATTGACTTAGGAGTAGAGTGAAATTTCTTGACACAAGTTGAAGGTTTTAGTGAAAAAATGTATTAAAAAGAAGCCTATTGAAAGTAATTTAGTAAAAACACAGAGGTAGTTTGAAAAGATATTGAAGAAATGAACAAAAGTCAAAACACAACACCTTAGGATAGGTTCGTACACAGCCAGTAGTCATAGAACCAAAGCAAGTTCAGTAGTTACAAACAAGGGTCGAGGGGTTTGGGGATACATAGAACACTTGATTGTAAACACCTAATCAAACAAAAAGGTCTAGGAATTGGTATAGACAGGCTCAAAAATAGCTGACCAAGCATAGTCACAGAATCAGACATAAAGAACAAACTCACATACAGGGGTGATAGGGATTTGGGGATTCATGGTAGTAAACACATAACAAGTAAGAGATAATTGGTATAGAGCAGTAGCAAGTAGCACAAAAGAGAGCACAAAATTTTAAGTGTGAGAGATAGTTTTTGAACCAAGAGTGTTCGTGTCTTATGTTAATGAAAGACTAAGGTATTTATAGCTCGAAAGTAGGTAGCAAATAAGGTAAAACTCAAAGTCCATTAGTAATTAAGGAACTCAAAATCAGTCAGTCAGGAAATCAAGGTAAATACTCCCCTTAAGTTAAGGGAATTAATTCAAACGGTAAGAATAAGTGATAAATAAGGAAAGAAATCAGTGTACGACTAATAAAGAAAGATTCAAACTCAGTAAGTTTAGGATAGACAATTAGGTCTAAGTTCAGAAAGCTCCGATTAAGGAAATAGTTCAGTAAGAATAAAGTAGCATAGCAAATAAGGTAGGAGAAACGAGTTAATTTAAATAGACGAGGTAGGAATTTTGGGTTTAAAAGAAGATCTTTCAATCAAACCATAAAATAAGGAATCCAGAATCAATCAAGAGGAAGTTATGACTCAATACTCAACATATAAATAGAGTAAGAGAACCAGACATAGCAAACGGGCAGGGTCAACAATATCGATAGAAAGAAGCAAGTCTTGAACAATCAAGATGAACATAATTACATAGAGGTGGTATAAGTTAGGCTAAGAACTCAGTCAGAACATATTCGAAGCAAGGTAACCACAGAAACTTAACAAGAATTGAGTAATCATGCTAACATACAGAACCAGGCAAAGAAAAACCTAGAAATATTAGGGATTCTAACATAGGCGAATTAAAAAAGCAGTAAAAACATAGAATCAGTCGAGATATGCAAAAGATAGAAGTTAAAACATAAAGAATCGATTTAAATAAAGTATAGAAGAAGTTTTGAAAAGACCCTAACTTTAGAAGAAAGTGAAAACAACTTTGAATCGATGATTTTTGCAAAAGAGGTTCAAGAACAGTGTAAAACATAAACGGAATAGACTCAAATCATTTAAAAATAGCATAGATCTAGGAGTTGTATGCAAAAGTTAGGGTTTCAGAAGAAACCCAAGTAGAGATGAAAGAACCTGTTTAGAAACTCAAAGATCATAACAAATACAGTGTGATCTTGCTTAAAATCACACCGGAGTAACCAAGAACATCCCAAACAGCAAACCCTAGATAAAGGTCAGTGTGGCCCAGGGCCCTTGAGGGCCTTAGAGAAGATGAGCATGGCAATGGAGGAGCTATTGGAAGCTTAGGGGTTGAAAGGTGGTCACCAGAGAAGACCGAAGAGGGAGGTCGGCGGGTGAGAGGAGCTAGGGTTAGGTTGAGTGGTTGAGAGGTGAGAGAATACAGAGGCGGCGAGATTTGGAAATGAGGCTAAGGCTAGGGGTCTTTAGATTTAAAAAAGGAAAAAACTAATATGGCCCGTTGATCTCCTAGATCAACGACCAAGATTTAATTTGTGTTGGATCGGGTAGACGGGTTCAGGGTTTGGGTCGGGAATTTTAATAGGAAATCGGGCTCGGGTTGGGTTCAATTTAGGCTGAATTGAAATGCCAATCTGGCTATATTTTAAATAGCCAATTTTCCTAATTAATTTATAATAAATAAAAATAATTAATTTCTGGAAAATAGTTTTATGCACCAAAATGATTTAAAATATATATTTATCATTTTAAAAATATAGGGACCAATTTTACGCATATAAAATGTAGTTATACATTAAACGGGTTAATATTGCAATTATATGCAATTTAGCTTAAAAATATCAAATGCAATTATAAAAATGCATAAAAATATATTAATCATATTTTGGCATAAGTATAGATATTAAATGACTAAATTACCATAACAATAATTTGGGGAATAATTATCAGGGATTTTATGAATAAAAGAGGAGGAAATAAATCAATTTAAATCCTTAAAATTATGAAAAAATTATAAAAAAATCATGTGCATACTTATATATGTATCTATATGCTATTTTAAAGGTATTTATGCATATTTAAAAATATATAGAGAAACATTGGGTATCAATAGATGTCCATCTTTACCCAGGAAGGATGAAAGAGTTTTCGGGTAAAGAAATGATGGCCAATTTTGACCGGAAGGGATGTTTTGAAATACAGAGGCCGGACTCTGGTTTTCGAGTTTCCTACATATCCCTGGTTTGATAGGAATCAGGCCATGTGTAGTTCTTGATTCATCCTCGGAGTATGCCGATGAAATTATTGCAAGAACGGACACGCGATGCGCAAGCGGTTATGGTGAGTGGTTAAAGCTCGGGACGGTTGGAGGGAACAGGAGCGAGATTTCTCTTGCTAGGACAGTGGTTGCTTATTGGTTACCTGCAGATAAAAGGTGCAACAAACATATTTGCAAAAATTTAAACATGATGCAGATTCCATTTGGACCATGAAGGTTGTCTTTGGACGGTTAAAGATGATGTCCTTAGACCATGATGTCCTAGGCCATGAATTATTTAGTGAGGGATTCGCAGGCCATGAAATGATGTTCTCAGGCCATGAAAATGGTGCCTCCGAACCATGATGTCTTTGAATGATGATATGCAAGTTCGAGAGATCCTCAGGCCATGACATGGTGTCTTCCGACTATGAGGATGGTTCCTTTAGACTATGATGCCTTCGGATAGATTGGAGATATTTCAGCCTGTGATATGCAATAATATGATGTTAAGAGACAAGGCTTAGTAAAATGGAGGGCAGAGCTTAGCCCGATAGGAAACAGATAGATAGTAAAATAGAGCAATATCTCTGCAAAAGGGAGGCAAGGATTAGCCTCATGGAGTCAAGGATTAGCCTCATGGAGTCAACGATTAGACTCATTCAAGTATGGAGGCAAGGATTAGCCTCATGGAATCAAGGATTAGACTCATGCAAGTATGGAGGCAAGGATTAGCCTCATGGAGTCAAGGATTAGACTCATGAAAGTACGGGGACAGGGATTAGTCCCATGCAAATATGGAGGTAGGGATTAGCCTCATGGAGTCAAGGATTAGACTCATGCAAATATAGAGACAAGGATTAGCCTCATGGAGTCAAGGATTAGACTCAGGCAAGTACGGGGACATGGATTAGTCTCATGCAAATATGGAGGGAGGGATTAGCCTCATGGAGTCAAGGATTAGACTCATGCAAATGCAGAGGCAAGGATTAGCCTCATGGAGTCAAGGATTAGACTCATGCAAGTATGGGGACAGGGATTAGTCCCAGGGAAATATGGAAGTAGGGATTAGCCTCATGCAAGTATGGGGACAAGGATTAGTCCTCATGTAAATGGGGAGGCAGGGGTTAGCCTCATGGAGTCAAGGATTAGACTCATGCAAATATGGAGGCAAGGATTAGCCTCATGCAGATATGGGGGATAGGGATTTGTCCCATGCAAAGAGCGAATAACAGATAAGGATAGTGTATTTCTTAGTTGAAGATCTATTCGATTTCTAATGGCCTGATTGATAGTGAATTATCTTTGTGTATACATGTTTCGCGAGTGCTGTCATTACGTTAGATATGCCTGCGTTCAAAGAAAAATTGTAAGTTCATTCAGGGGGAGGTTGGTTCTTGCTTCACTTGCTGGCCTTGTTCCGCTCCATTCTAAAAGCCCCTTGGAGTCCCCCTAGGTAACACCTGGCTGCTATGAAAATAGATTTTTTTTCGAAAAGTATGCAATTGTTGATCAAAAATAGAACTATTTTAGAAATATATTGATATATTTAGATGAACTAGTGACTGTAACACGTTTCGAAAGCATTGCAGCTAACTCATATTTGAATTTTGAGGGTCCTCCTCAAAATTCTGCCCTAGTTTGGTAGATGATCTTTAACTGTTTGCAGATGACGGACCCTGCTGAACCTTCTCTAGAATTTTGAGAATCCTTCTCAAAATTCTGCCCCAATTCACCACTGATTACAGACTTCCGACATGCGATGGCATTGGGTGGACTTGCTCCAGAATTTTGAGGGTCCTCCTCAAAATTCTGCCCCAGTTTCTGATCTTGGGGAAAATGGAAATTTTATTATGATATGTCCGAACCCATAAGGCTGCCTACGTATCCCCTCTTAAACGAAAATCAGGTCAAGTGTAGTTCAATTACACCAATGAGGAAATGCAAAGTATCTAAGCATAATATCTCTTGATTGCTTCTGAATTGATCGGTTTTGGCCTGACTTCTCCGTCCATTTTTGCAAGTATGAGTGTTCCTCTTGTTAGTACTCTGTGAAACATGTACAAACCTTGCCAGTTGGGAGAGAATTTCCCTTTGGCTTCATCTTGGTGGGGGGAAATTTTCTTTAATACCAGCTGCCCTAGTGCGAACTGTCTTGGTTTGACCCTTTTGTTGAAAGCTGTGGACATTTTGTTCTGATAAAGTTGGCCATGACACACTTCGTTCATCCTCTTTCCATCGATAAGGTCCAATTGTTCATAGAGACTCCTTATCCACTCTGCATTGCTGAGCTCTGCTTCCTGTATGGTTCTCAAAGAAGGAATCTCCACCCTAGCTGGGATAACATCCTCCGTACCGTAAACCAACATATAGGGGGTTGCCCCGATTGACGTGCGAATTGCATTGCGGTATCCCAACAAAGCGAAGAGTAACTTCTTATGCCATTGTTTTTGGTTCTCTACCATTTTCCTTAGTATCTTCTTAATGTTTTTGTTGGCGGCCTCTACGGCTCCATTTATCTAAGGTCTGTAGGTTGTGGAATTCTTGTGCTTGATTTTGAAAGCTTCACATATAGATTTCATTAGATCACTATTGATATTGGCAACATTGTCAGTAATAATGGACTCAGGAACTTCGAATCGGCAGTGAATATGTTCCTTAACAAAATTTGTGACGACCTTCTTGGTTACAGCTTTGTAAGATGCAGCTTCTACCCATTTTGTGAAGTAATCAATGGCTACCAGAATAAACCTATGTCTGTTTGAAACCGTGGGCTCAATCGAGCCAATAACATCCATTCCCCAAGCAGCGAATGGCCAAGGTGAGCTTGTTGCATTGAGCTCATTCGGCGGCACTTTTATCATATCGGCATGCACTTGACATTGATAGCATTTGCGGACATACTGAATGCAATCCGTTTCCATGGTCATCCAAAAGTAGCTTGCCCTGAGTATCTTCTTAGCCAGAACGAAATCATTCATGTGCGGACCGCAGGTCCCAGCATGCACATCCTCAAGTAGCTTAGAAGCTTCTTTGCGTCGACACAACTTAGTAGCCCCAAATTAGGAGTTCTTCTGTACAAGTTTCCTTCGCTGTGGAAGAAGTGATTTGACAATCTCCGGAGCATGCGTTTCTGAGTGTGATTTGCATGCTCCAGGTATTCTCCTTTTGATAAGTATTCTTTGATGTCATGGAACCAAGGCTTTCCATATGCTTCTTCCTCGACATGAGCACAATATGCCAGCTGATTATGGATCCTCACCGGAATGGGATCAATATCGTTCCTATCTGCATGTTGTATCATGGATGACAAAGTGGCCAATGCATCAGCGAACTCGTTTTGAATTTTGGGCATATGTCGGAATTCTATCTTTGTGAACCTTTTTCTCAATTCCTACATGTGGTGCAGATATGGAAATATCTTGGAATTTTTGGTGGTTCACTCTCCTTTTACTTGGTGCACAAGCAAATATGAATCACTGATCACCAACAACACTTGAATGTTCATGTCGACTGCCATGTTGAGCCCTAGTATGCAGGCTTCATATTCTACCATGTTGTTGGTTTAGGGAAATCTGAGTTTAGCAAAACTGCTCCAATGCCCACCCCTTTGAAATTTGCGGCTCCGTCAAAGAACATCCTCCAACCGTCATATTCTTCGGTATTGTCTTCTCCTACTAATGATACTTCTTTATCGGAAAAATACGTTTTCAAGTTTTTGTATTCTCCTCCCACCGGATTTTCAGCAAGGTGATTGGCCAACACTTGTCCCTTGACCGCCTTTTGAGTTACATAGACAATATCGAACTCACTCAGTAGTATCTGCCATTTACCTAACTTCTCAGTGGTCATGAGTTTCTGAAATATATACTTCAGAGGATCCATCCTGGATATGAGGTAGGTGGTATAGGCACAGAAGTAATGCCTTAATTTTTGAGCTTTCCAGGTCAAAGCACAACAAGTGTGTTCACGCAGAGAATACCGTGCTTCATAAGGCGTGAATTTCTTACTCAGGTAATATATGGCTTGCTCCTTTCTTCCTGTCTCATCATGTTGTCACAGAACACATCCGAAAGCTCCATCCAATACAGACAAATAGAGTAGCAAAGGTCGTCCTGGTTCTGGCAGGACCAGAACTGGTGGTGTGGATAGGTACTCCTTGATCTTTCAAAAGCTTTTGACAATCCTCAGTCCAACTTGTCTCGACATCTTTCCTCGGCATCTTGAAAATTGGGTTCACATATGACCGTAGATTTTGCTATGAATCGACTGATATAGTTGAGACGCCTTAGGAAGCTTATTACATCCTTTTTGCTCTTCGGTGGTGGTAACTCCTGAATAGCTTTGACTTTAGTCGAATCCAGCTCGATCCCTCGATGACTGACGATGAATCCCAGTGACTTTCCTATAGGAACCCTGAATGTGCACTATGCGGGGTTCAATTTCAAAGTGTACCTCCTGAGCCTATCAAAGAACTTTTTCAAGTCTGCTTTGTGATCTGCGGCCCTCTTGTATTTGATAATGACATCGTCCACATACACCTTTATTTTTTGTGTAACATATCATGGAAGATGGTTGTCATGGCTCTCATGTAAGTGGCCCCAGCATTCTTCAGATCGAATGGCATCATCTTGTAACAATATACACCCCATGGTGTAATAAAAGTTATCTTCTCTACATCTTCTTCATCCATCCAAATCTGATAATAACCCGCCAATCAATCAACAAAGGATTGGAGTTCATGCTTGGCGCAATTATCGATAAAGATGTGTATATTTGGTAGTGGGAAGTCATCCTTGGGACTTGCTCTATTTAAATCCCGGTAGTCAACACATACTCTGACCTTTCTATCTTTCTTTGGAACTGGCACAATGTTAGATAACCAGGTTGGATATTCAACCACCCTGAGAACATTGGCTTTGATCTGCTTGGTAACTTCCTCCTTGATTTTCAGGCTCATATCTGGCTTGAATTTTCTAAGTTTCTGTTTGACTGGCGGACACATGGGATTACTATGCAACTTTTGAGCCACTATGGAAGTGCTCAAACCGGTCATGTCATCATATGACCATGCGAAAATATCCTTATACTCTCTTAGGAACCGAATGTACTCTTCCTTCTTTGTCGGTGACAAGTGAATGCTGATGTGAGTCTCCTTGATGGTCTCGATGTCTCCCAAATTTACTGCTCCTATTGCGTCCAAGTTGGATTTAGGCTTGTTCTCAAAATTCTCAACCTCCCTGACAATTTCCTCGAGTATCTCATCTTCTTCCTCTGAATCACTATCTCATGCTGCTTTGCCTCATTACATGTCACAGTCACTGGTTCATCAGGAAAAGTAATAATAATGCTATGGAAAGAAAAGGTATAGAAATAGTAATGAATAATGATAAAGAACAAATGCATTTGATTAAAACTGAGAAAATTGTTCAAACAAAGTTTGGCTCGATGAATCGAGCATTCATTTTGAAACAAGTAAATCTTAAAACAAAATTACTGGAAATCTCAAATGTGTAGAACGGCTATAGAAGTAAATTCTACCAAGCTACCCAGGGACTCGGCGGGCTCGAGATGGTGTGGCGGTCCAGTTTTTGAGAATAGCTCCCTTCGCCATATTCTGAATGGTGAGGCATTTTTCCTTCTCCTCCTCAATTATGGCACTATAGTCCATGTCCTCATCTTCCAAGAACAAATCCTTCAGCCCAACTAGTGCTTCTTCTTCTGCAGTTCCCTATATTGTGTCGGCCTGGTGGAAAGCTTGTTCCAAACGTGGCACTGGCTTCTTGAGAGGGTAATATGTCCACGCCATGAAGGTGACCAATTCCTGTACTCTTGCCATGTGTACTGGTATTCGAGACCAAAGGTGGTACAATGATTTTTCAGCTGTATTGGTTTGGTGATGCCTTGAAGGTTCTTTCCTAACCCTTTGCCAGGTTCATATCCGGATCATGCTAGTATGCTTTCTATTTTGTTACTCCACCACTTATCCTTCTCGACGGCGTTGACCCGTTCAATGTGATAATAGGTTTCCCCTCCTAGCCTTCTTCTATGTCTAATGGCTGGGATGGTCTGACTGGTGTAGATGGGGTTACTTCCATCCTCGTGAATGATCACCTCCTGACGGTTCCATTCGAATTTCACGGCTTGATGTAGTGTGGAAGGCACGGCTCCAGCAGCATGGATCCATGGTCGGCACAATAGAAGATTGTATAAGGCTGGTATGTCAAGCACTTGGAATTCAACGTCGAACCAAGTTGGCCTCATCTGCAAGCAAAGGTTGATTTCCCCAATCGTGGTCCTCTAGGACCCATTGAAAGCTTTCACATTCATGCTTCCTACTCGTATCTCGTGGAAACCTTTGTCCAACCTCTTTAGAGTATCCTGTGGGAAAATATTTAGGCTCGAACCTCCATCAACCAGGACCCTAGCAATGAACATATCTTCAAATTGCACTATGATATGCAATGCTCGATTGTAATTCAAACCCTCGGGTGGCAGCTCATCTTCGTAGAAGATAATCTTATGACTCTCCAGCACTTTCCCAACCATGTTGGCCATTTTTCCACCTGTGATGTTGTTGGGCACATAAGCCTCGCTCAACACTTTCATCAAGGCATTCTTGTGTGCCTCTGAATTCTGCAATAGTGACAGGATAGATATCTGAGCAGGGACTTTGTTCAGATGGTCAATGATAGAATACTCTTTTGCTTGTACTTTCCTTCGCATGTCATCTGGCCCGGTCTCAATGATAGTCTACCTAGCAGTGGCATCCTTACTTGATCCTCCCAAATTTTCCCGTTTATAGACTCTTCCAGTTCAAGTCATTCCTTGTGCAGCATCAGATTCCTCTACCTTGGTCTTCCCTTTTTGCCGAGTCTCGGCAACATAATCCCAGGGTATTACCTTTGAATTGAATGAGGGTGTGGTTGACACCGTCATAGTAAAAGGTGTGACCACTTTTACTTCAAATGTAGCGGAGGTGGCCGCAGGCAGAGCCACTTCTATCTCGAATGGAACTGATGCGGTTACCTCAACATCAATAGGTGCCTGAGTCTGAACCACAATAGGAGTAAGCATGACTGCAACCTTAAAGTCATCGCCCTCTCGAATAAGCCCGATTGACCCCTCAGGGTCCCATTCTTCATTTTTCTCTATCACATGTACACCATTATCTCTGTGATCGGGGAGGGGATTGTTGTGGACATTAGGTGTGACTTCCTTTGCTTGTATGACCTTGTTGTCAATTAGTGTCTGGATCTTATCCTTCAATGTTCGGCACTCAGGAGTGGTGTGACATTTCATACCGGAATGGTATGCACAAGTTTTGTTTGGGTTGACCTATTGGGATGGATTTTCTAGTGCCACAGCAAGAACAAGAGTGACATAGCATGCGACTTTCCACCTTTCATACAATTGGTCGATGGGCTCAGAAATGGTGGTGTATTGTCTGGGTGGCTTTTGATCGAAGTTGGGTCTTGGTCTTAGGTAATTTGGGCGAGCTGGTGGTGTTTGGAAGTGGGATGGTTGGGAGTTGTAGGTGTAATAGATAGGGGATAGTTGGGAATATCTGGGAGATGAAGGCTGATATGTAGGCGGTGATGCTTGGTATGTGGGCGGAGGTGTCTGATATGTAGGTGGAGGTGTCTGATAAGTAAGTGGATATTTTGGGCCTTGGGCCACCATTACTGTCCCAGCATCTCTCTTCTTCGATATGTCACCTGATTGTAGTGCCTTATTTGTGGCTTGCAGCGCATCAAAGTTCATTACTATCCCGCTCTTGATTCCTTCCTCGATCCTTTCCCCGAGCATGATGATATCAAAAAATTTGTGATTTTCGATAACCATCAACTTCTCATAATATTATGGATCCTGTCCCCTGACGAAGAATTTATTCATCTATTCCTCGTCTAAAGATGATCTGACCTTGGCTGCTTCCGACCTCCAACGAGTAGCATACTCGCGAAAAGTTTCAGTAGGTTTCTTCTTGAGATTCTGAATGTAAAAGACATCCAGTGCATTCCTGTGTTAAATCTGAACTAGTCCATGAACTCTGACGCCATGCTTACCCAATTAGCCTATTCTTGGGATTCTAGCTAATATACCAAGACAAAGCGTCCCCAGAGCTTTATCTAGATCTTTTCATCTTTCCCGTCCCCAATAAGCTTGTCGCAATAGGTCCTTAAATGAACCCTGGGATCACCTATACCATCAAATATCTCAAACTTGGGAGGTTTGTACCCCTCTGGCAATTCCACATCTGGCTGTATTCATAGATCTTCATAGTTTAATCCTTATATTCCCCTATCACTTTCAACACCTTGAACTCGGCTTGTTAATATCTTGGGTTCTTCTACCATGTTTTTAATGAGCATGTCCTTCTCGGAGGGCTCCGGTGTATAGGAGATTGGTTGGGTAGAATGGGATATAGTTTCCACGTATATAGGGTTGCTTTGATGGGTACCAGGAACTTGGGTATAGTGATGGTCATTGGTGGAGTTTTGTGGATCAGGAATAAGTGGTGGTGTATTTTAGGGAGTGTAGTAAGTGGTGGTTGGTGGGTACTGAATTGGTTGATGATGTTGTTGCGGTAGAGTTGGTATCGGCAATGGACTGATATTTTTGGGGTGGAGTTGCGTATTGATTTGGTACGGTAGGATTTTGTGGCTATTGATTTTGTGTGTTATGAGGAGGTGTTGGGTTCTTTGCATTTTGTTGGTGGACGTCGCGGACATTGAGGGTGAGTGACAGGTTTGCCAACTTGCGGACCTGCTCAAGTTCTCCTTGCAGTTCTAGTATCTTTTGTTCCAGTCTCAAAACCAGATCATTTGGGGCCGGAGTACTGCGGCCATCGGAAGTCTCTACGTTCTCAACATTTTCCTTTCGGATTCTGCTTAAGTCGTCCATCTTTGTTTTTCCTCTACTTTTTGTGTTGCTTGGAGGAAGAGGAGGTGGAGGGCCTCTAGATCTAGTGTGATACGCTAATGAGACCAGTATGAGTGAACCAATCTAAGGGGATGAGAATAATAAAAAATAAAGAAAAACAAAGGTAACAAGTCAGTGAGGATCCTGAAATATTTGCAGTATTTAAACACATATTGCGGAAATGTAAATTCATATCCTATTTTGGGAACCTCGTTGTGCCCGAGGTAGGCCTAGCGACAAATAAATTTAGAGAACTTTTAATGCCAATAAATGTTTCATTTCATAATATAAAAAATAGACGAATCCCAAAATGACACTAATATAATAATAAATCACTATTGGCACTTGGCCTTATTACATTTTAGGAGAAGCAAGTAAATCTAGTCTATTTGGTCCCAGAAGGACCTTCCCCAGATTTGATCTTCCGGACTCCATCGTATAAATCCCCTAGCTCACGCATCCCTAGCAACAAGTAGGCTCTGGCCAAATGTCCTCCTTCATCTCCTTCAGCGTTCTGGCAGTTTTCAACCCACTTTATTATTTTGCCTTCCAGCTCCACTATTCCTTGCTCCAGGTATTCCAATTTCCTGTTGGAAGTGATCGCCATCTCCTTCCATTCCTCAATCAACCTCACATTCCTCTCATATATTTCCCGGTACTCATTCTCAGAGTCGTGGACCTTTTCCGTAGCCTATTGTACTTGACTTGAGCTTCATCTTCCTCATCTATGATTTTGTTCCCTGGACCGACCCCTAGTGTCACCATTCCCTTAAAATTGTCCTCCAACAATGCCAGTAGAGAGGCTCGCACCCTGCATGATACCTGTCTAGCTCAATAGTGCTTTTCTCCACAATGATTTTAAAATGCCACATGTGCTGAGCTTGGCACTTGTAAAGGACGTTGTCATCTTGGAAGTCTTCCCTAAAATGACTCATTTTGCCAATCCTTGGTAGAACCTATTTTCTGCCTGCTTGCCTCATAACTCGCATAGGTACATATGGATATATCCCTCTTAACCCGATCAGCACCAAGTGCGGAGCATCCCTAGACCTGATAATAAACTCGTCTGTAGGGAACTATTCAACCATCCATTACACCTATTCCTCGGTCAGACTGTCGAAGAACTCTACCCATTCTCTGGTGCTTTCCGGCTGAGCAAATCTGTCTGGAATGTAAGTCATCTACTTAGGGTAATGGAAGGCAATGCGGTCGTTCCAAGACCTTCACGGAAGTTCCTAACGATAGCAGCCCTTTTGGAAATGCTCCATCAACCATAACTGCAGCAACAATTACAATCTTCGAAATGCTTGACCCCTCTTTGACTGTGCTCCAGTGCCCTGTATATGTCGGCTATGATCATGGGGACTATGGTTTATGTATGTCCATTAATCCTTTCCATCAGAGTCTTAGCGACCATGGCCAACCTAGTGTGGATTCATCCCTTTTTCATTGGGAACACTATCAGGCCTAGAAAGCACACAATGAATACAAACACTCAGCGGTGGATGTGACCCTGTAAAGTGAGGGAGATCTCATCATGGTAATTGCAGAAAGACTTGTTAAGGCCATACCTCTCGTACAGATATTCGAAAGGTATGTCGGAATCCTTCAAGCACACTAGGTCAACATTTTTCTTCAACCCCATCATCTTCAAAAATCCTCTGCCCGTATGGTTTTCTGGTACTAATAGCCCGGGATTATCCCAAGTCAGTCCTGCAAGTCCCCCTATTTCCTCTAGAAGCGGTGTCATTTCTATGTCACCAAAACGGAACACAGCTCTTTCACTATCCTAGAATAAGGTGGAAGCTTCGATCAATTTGTTGTTTGGCTCAATATCTAGCAAGGAAGGCAGGTTACCCAAGTACTTTTTCACGTATTTTTTGTCACTTGTGGAAAGGTCTTCCCACCAATCCAGCAACAATGGTGGGATGTTGCTAACCATACCGAATATCGGGACCTCGTGCCTTATTTTTTGCAAAATAAAGGAGTTAGACCTTACCCCCACTAGACTCGACTATTTATGCATTTATGATCAACATATCAGATAAGGCTTATCTTAAAGAATCATTAGGTGGACAACATAACTGATCCAACTAGGTTTGACCATATTCATGCAGAATTTAACCAGAGTAAGGTTTCTATGGGGTTTTAGACTGGTACCCTCAAGTGGACAACTCGAGGGGGAAGGCACGGACCATCGACTGCACCATTGATCGATTGGTTTTACTGCAAATAAGCTTTTCCGAATTTAAGGGTAGTAAATAGGAAGAGCGCAACCATTCATTAAAGTGTTTCTATAGGATTTGAGGCGCACGAGTGGAATATAATGCAGAGCATGATTTATGCAACAATTAATAACATGTAGTGAAGTATTTGCACGTAGGAAGAAGGATAAATACAGTATTTAAATAATTGACAGACAGTTACAGAAAAAGGAAACAAAGAGACAAGTCAGTTTCATGAATAAAGAACCATAAATGCTCAAAAGAAAAACGACGGTTAAATTCAAATAAGGGAGAAGGGTACGGGATAAGAATGCTTGGACTAATTTGTAAAAGATAAGTTTCTTATGGTAAGAGCCTAAAAATATCCCCAACAAAGTCGTCATGTTGTCGTGCCCCCTTTTCTCTCCCTCCTCACGGAGAGAGGTCCGGGTTTCAACATTCCATGGGGTGGAATAACTCATTTCCTTTTGGGAATTGGGTATTTGAAAAGTCGCAACCTAACGAGTTATAGTGCGTTAGAGCACATAGAGTGATTAACTCTTGGATTGGTTTGCATTACCAGAGATTAGGGTAAGGGCTCGAAGTAACCTCGAGGGGAAGGTGTTAGGCACCCCCTTGGTCCACAATTATGGGTCCCGACCGAACTTGGATTCATAAATTAGTCCATATAAATAAACAGTTGAATCAAATAGGTGGCAAGTAAAGCACGTTGGGGTAACTCAAATAATAGAATAAAGATTTTTGAATAAAGTTGTAAACAGAGGGTTTAAATATAAAAGGAATTTTGGTAAAGGAGGAGTCCTAGGTTGGTTAGCCTATAGGATTACCTCACACAATGTTCGGTAAACACTCCTCAACGAGGGGATACACGTGACATTAGCGCGTACTCATCATATCCCATATCTACCCTTCCCCATCCCCTTAGTGGTCATGCAAAGTGAGTATTTGGTCAGTGATCTCTATTGCGTGCTGCTACTCATCCCTTCTTAATGGTCTAGGAGGGAGTTAGGACTTCTACCTATAGGTGGTTCTAGACAGACACCTAAGGTTTAAAAGGTGAAAATCCAAATGCGACAGGCAAAACACTTAGGACTTTCAGCACATAAGAGGGAGCAATTAGAGGCTCAAAGTTTCCTCCTCAAACAAGACACATAAACAGCACGACTCAAGCATAATTAAGGGCTTTTTATTAGACAGTATCTTAAGGCAGATGTCTAGGTGAATATGCAGAAGACAAGCAATTTATTTTATAAACTCAGGAGTAATAACCCTAGCAGTTGCCTATTGATTTTTTTAAAAAAAATGCCTGTTAGGATTAAAAAAACATTAAGCAATAGAAACAGTTTCAGAATTGCAGTATTGAAAACACCCTAAAGGCTTGCCTATACGCGGAGTACTGATGACTACATTTATAGTGAAACAAAGCAGGTTTTGAAACAGAATTCTTTAATACCTATATGCATGTTGTCTAATGATATATTGAGGCAGTTTTAAAGAACTTGTTTCATGAAATATAAACTATTTAGTTAAACCAATTCAGAAGTGAACTGAGAGTAGACTAAGTTGAATTATTTATACTTGTTTGGATTGACAGGCAGAATTTCGAGTATGGTTCCCTATAGGCATGATATCTAAGTGTAATACTGATTTTAAAGACTTGCAGGCATAACACTTGTTATAACGGAATCTGAATTAAGTCCTACAGGCATGGCATCTATTAGTTAAGCTGATTTTAAGACATTAAAGGCATAGTTTCTATTACAGAATTATTTGAAACTTATAGGCATGGTTTCTAAACATGACAAGATGTAAATCCCTCTAAACATTATTTCTACTTGGTAAGGCAATCATATTAAAATGTAAGGTCCTATGAGCGTGATTTATACTTGGTAAAGCAATCAGATTTAAATATGAAGTCATATGAGCATGATTTCTACTTGGTAAAGCAATCAAATTTAAATGTAAAGTCCTATGAGCATGATTTCTACCTATATTACCCTATAAACATGTATATACCTATCCCTTTCACTAAATATCCCAATATTTGTTTACAAGTTATTATAGACCAATGAATAAATTACATAAGTAAATAAGAAAATAAGAAGCTATCTATAGGGAGCCTTCGATTAGGCCCAGATTTCCAAAGCCTCCAATGGCCTCAAATGCCTCAATCCCATAGACAATGTTAGAGTTTAGGTGAATCAAAGTTCCTTAATGATCTCAAGGATCCCGGGCAGTGCTTACACCTAGACTTGGTAACCAAAAATTGAATAAGTGCAGTGTGGAAGGGCCAGCCTCAGTATGTCAGAGTTCAGAGGGTTCTCAAGGATATTCCAAGGCAGTACACATACTAGAGGGGGCAGAACTTATTGACTTAGGATAGAGTGAAAGTGTTTGACACAAGTTGAAGGTTTTAGTGAAAAACTGTATTTAAAAGGAAGCAAGTTTGAAAGTAATTTAGTAAAAACACAGAGGCAGTTTGAAAAGAGATTGAAGAAATGAACAAAAGTCCAAACACAACACCTTAGGACAGGTTCGTACACAACCAGTAGTCATAGAACCAAAGCAAGTTCAGTAGTCACAAACAAGGGTCAAAGGGTTTGGGGATACATAGAACACTTGATTGTAAACACCTAATCAAACAAAAAGGTCTAGGAACTGGTATAGACAAGCTCAGAAACAGCTGACCAGGCATAGTCACACAATCAGACATAAAGAACAAACTCACGTACAGGGGTGATAGGGATTTGGGGATTCATGGTGGTAAACACATAACAAGTAAGAGATAATTGGTATAAACATGCTTAGAAATAAATAGAGGGGTAATATACTGATCTTAATGAAGGGAAGTATATAACATGCTAATAATGTAAACATCAACTGCAAGTTTCAAAACAAAACCACAGATAGAAGCAAACTAGAAACAGGATAAACTGAAACAATAAAAAAATCATATTGTTGTTGGAACTTTAAATTGAAACTAGAACATACCAGTAAAGAAGACAATAAGTAGACTGAAAAAATAGGAGAACACAATGGTTAGCCTTGGATTGCAGCCGTCTAACTTAGAGCAGTAGCAAGTAGCACAAAAGAGAGCAGAAAGTTTTAAGTGTGAGAGATAGTTTTTGAACCAAGAGTGTTCGTGTCTTGTGTTAATGAAAGACTAAGGTATTTATAGCTCGAAAGCAGGTAGCAAATAAGGTAAAAATAAAAGTCCATTAGTAATTAAGGAACTCAGAATCAGTCAGTCTGGAAATCAAGGTAAACACTCCCTTTAAGCTAAGAGAATTAACTCAAACGGTAAGAACAAGTGATAAATAAGGAAAGAAATCAGTGTACGACTAATAAAGAAAGATTCAAACTCAGTAAGTATAGGGTAGACAACTAGGGCTAAGTTCAGAAAGCTCCCATTAAGAAAATAGTTCAGTAAGAATAAAGTACCATAGCAAATAAGGCAGGAGAATCAGTTAATTTAAACAGACGAGGTAGAAATTTAGGTTTTAAAAGAAGATCTTTCAATCAAACCATAAAGTAAGGAATCTAGAATCAATCAAGAGGAAGTTATGATTCAATATTCAACATATAAATAGAGTAAGAGCAACCAGACGTAGCAAATAGGCAGGGTCAACTATATCGATAGAAAGAGGCAAGTCTTGAACAATCAAGATGAACATAATCACATAGAGGTGGTATAAATTAGGCTAAGAACTCAGTCAGAACATATTCGAAGCAAGGTAACCACAGAAACTTAATAAAATCGAGTAGTCATGCTAACACACAGAACCAAGCAAAGAAAAACCTAGAAAAATTAGGGACTCTAACATAGGCGAGTTGAAAAAGTAGTAAAAACATAGAATCAGTTGAGATATGCAAATGATAGATGTTAAAACATAAAGAATCGATTTAAACAAACTGTAGAAGCAGTTCCGAAAAAACCCTAACTTTAGAAGAAAGTGAAAACAACTTGAAATCGATAATTTTTGCAAAAGAGGTTCAAGAACAGTGTAAAACATAAAAGGAACAGACTCGAATCATTTAAAAATACCATAGATCTAGCAGTTGTAAGCAAAAGTTAGGGTTTCAGAAGAAACCCAAGTATAGATGAAAGAACCTGTTTAGAAACTCAAAGATCATAACAAATACAGTGTGATCTTGCTCGAAATCACACCGGAGTAACCAAGAACAGCCCAAACAGCAAACCCTAGATAGAAGTCGGCCTGGTCCAAGGCCATTGATGGCCTTAGAGAAGATGAGCATGGCAATGTAGGAGCCATTGGAAGCTTAGGGGTTGAAGGGTGGTCACCAGAGAAGATCGGAGAGGGAGGTCGGCGGGTGAGAGGAGCTAGGGTTAGGTTGAGTGGTTGAGAGATCTGAGAATGCAGAGGTGGTGGGATTTGGAAATGAGGCTAGGGTTAGGGGTCTTTGGAATTAAAAAAGGAAAGAACTAATACGTGCCGTTGATCTGGGAGATCAACGGCCAAGATTTAATTTGTGTTGGATCGGGTAGACGTGTTCAGGGTTTGGGTCAGGTATTTTAATAGGAAATTGGGTTGGGGTTGGGTTCAATTTAGGCTGTAATTGAAATGCCAATCTGGCTATACTTTAATTAGCCAATATTTCCTATATTAATTTATAATAAATAACAAACAATTTCTAGAAAATAGTTTAATGTACCAAAATGATTTAAAATATATATTTATCATTTTAAAAATATAGGGACCAATTTTACGCATATAAAATTTAATTATACATTAAACTGGCTAATATTGCAATTATATCCAATTTAGCTTTAAAATACCAAATGCAATTATAAAAAAATGCATAAAAAATATATTAACCATAGTTTGGCATAGGTATAGAAATTAAATGACTAAATTACTATAAAAATAATTTGGGGAATAATTATTGGGGATGTTATGAATAAAAGGGGAGGAAATAAATCAATTTAAATCCTTAAAATTATGAAAAAATTTTAAAAACCTTGTGCATGCTTATATATGCATGTATATGCTATTTTGAAGGTATTTATGTATATTTCAAAATATATAAGGAAATTGGATATCAACAAAGCATAACGGACCATACGGCCGATTTTCTTTATGTATACTCATACCTGTTTACCTTGGGCCTTGTCGACTCCTCGAACGCTTCTTCTCCGGCTATAGACCCAGTCATTCTTGACTTCTGTTGTAAGTACCGGGTAACACATTGCAAAATTTACCCCTCTTTCTGGATGATAGTTTACATGCTTCGCTAATTTTCCAACAAAGTCAAGGGTACGACTTTTACCCTTGATCATCTGATCAGGCTGTACAACCCCCATCTTTTCGAGGCTTGATCAAGTTTCACCCTCGATCTTTGAAACCCTTTTTCTCGAGTATCGACAAGCACAAGGATCGGGGGGTGGATGAGCCATTTTGTTCGAGTAAGGACCTCGGACATTATTCCGGCCGAATGAATGTTGTTCCCGGAGGAGTGGAACATGAAGCGTAAGTGCTTCTTCTTTGTGTGTGATTTATTGTCTTCTTATTTTATTCTCGAAAACCTAACTTTACCTTTGTTCACGCAGCCGCCCCTTGGTATCCCGAATTTGTTCTGGTCCTGTTGGGGTGGATTAGGGGATTAAATGACTTATTCCCCTATCGCAAGCGTTTTTGGCCTGAGTTGGCTAAAATGCGGTGGGTGGCCAAGAATCATGGTAAGCCCATTCTCACCGCCTCTATAATGTTTTCATATTTCTTCCCTATATTCTCTGTGCTGATAAATTTTGATTTCTACGCTTGCGCAGGCCTTGGCGATGGAGTGTTGATGAGGCAGCCTCCTACCGGCGAGGGAGAGTCCTCTAATCCCGATAAGGGTAAGAAGAGGAAAAAGGGGACGGCTGCCGAGCCCCTTGTATTAAAGAAGCCCAAATCTCGCAGGCCTCGAGCTGAGGTCGAGTTCTCATGTTCAGCTTGCAGAGCAAGTTCCGATGACGAGGATGAGGATGAGGATGACGATAACCTTTTGGTACAAAGGAAGAGGTCGGACACTAATGGCCCCTAGTGTCTGTGCTGAGGGCTGCCGAGTCTAGAATGGCTGATTCGGCTCGCGCCCATGCTTTAGAGGACCTAGAGGAGGGCACAAATACAGTTCCTA
The DNA here is from genome assembly GCF_000715075.1 of Nicotiana tabacum. NCBI lineage: Eukaryota > Viridiplantae > Streptophyta > Magnoliopsida > Solanales > Solanaceae > Nicotiana > Nicotiana tabacum. The sequence continues at coordinate 125,959,282 of NC_134082.1, forward strand.
ATTCCTCGACCAGATGTGGCACGGTCCCTACTCAGGAACTTGTTGTTGTCGGCTCCAAAAGGCCCGAGCCTGGAGCTCTTTGGGGGCATGACTTGTCCTTCGGGTTCTTTGATGTTCTGGGGGGGCTCAATCTGGGTCCCTAATTCTCGCTCAGAGAGCTTAGGGATGCGCAGGACCTGAACATCTCCAAAGTGGGAGGCTCTCAGAAGGGAGAAGGAGAGCTCGGAAATTTCCTCGATGGATTTAGCGAGAATATTAGCCTTGACGCTCCTGGTGCCATCGAGTAAGTGGAGGGTTGCCTACGGCAGGTAGTACCTTGACATATTTTGGTGCTTTCAAGTATTTCTCTTTGTTTCTCTGACTTCTTTGTTTTGTTGTAGGCTAAAGAGGTATGATCATGCCGTCTCCAAGCTGCGAGATGAGCTTATAGGTCATACGAAGGAAGTCGAGGGTCTTTCCTCGAGTTTAAAAGATTCGGAGACCCATTCCACCCGGAAGGAGGAGGAGCTGAGTATGCGCCGGGCAACGTTGGAAGAAACGAGTCGAGATAAAAACAACCTTATTGAGCAGGTAGTACAGCATTTTATGAACTTGCGTTTTATTTTGACTTGATACTTATCGACTTGTTTTACCTTTTGTAGTTTGGGCAAAGAACGCTCTCGTGGGGCGTCTTCAGGAGAAGATAGTTGTCAATGAGATGGAGTTGTTTTCATCCAGAGACCTCTTGAAGAGTGCTAAGGCAGAGATTGTTGCGCTGTCATTGGCCAGGTCTATGGTAGAGGAAAAAGCATCCTCGTACAATAAATATCTGCTACTGCGAATGAAAAGGCTCGAGACATACTAGCGGGGGTCGAGCAGAAGCTGACTCGAGTTGTTGCTCGTTCTCGTGTGCAAGCACAGAAGCAGGACTTTGAGGAAGTGAGTGGCAAGGGCATCGATTTCTCGGTCGAGATCGAGGAGGCACGAATCAAAGAGGAATAAACTGCCTATTCGGATGCTTCGGACAAGGGTTCCGGTGATGACTTCAGGGGTGAAGAGTAGATTTAGGTCGTCCCTTTCCCTTTTTGTGTCAGGGTTTCTTAGGGAAAGACTGTGAATGATTCCCTGTTTGTACATGCATTTTTTGGGAATACAATATTTTTTCTTTCTGCTTCCAGTTTTTGAATGTTATGTTTTATTGCTTTGTCTTCAAATTCTGATTGTTGGTTCTTTGGAACGTGTGCTCAGAGCATTTAAGGCCTTTGAGATTAGGTACCATCTCATAATAGGGGTGAGCGTTTTTACAGGGTCGATACCCTACAAGGATTGAAAGCCCTCGGGGTCGAATGACTCCCGGGTACTGGTGCGATGGTATCACTTAGTGATATGACCGTGAAAAGACCGAGGTGGCCTTACCAGTGCATGTCCCAAGAAAATAGTGCTGATATGGTCAGATTTCATTGGTCCTTAGGGTAGGAGAACAGTCGTCGCTTGCTCTATATATGTACTTGCCTTCTCTTCTTTTGAAACCCTACTGTACTAGGTGACTTTTTTTTAAAGGGGTTTTCCTTTATGCGCCAAGTTTCCTTCAACTCAGAGCTTTCACCTGTGTTTTCTCATTTCCCCTTTCCTTGCTTTACCATAACTATGACTGTTGTGCCTGCATCCGCTTGTCAAGAAGAGGGTTCTACCTTAGTTTCGTGCTCGGTTAGTGGTACACCGCCGGTGTCTGGTGAGCTAGCATCGAGGTGCTTTGTCTCGAAGAGGGACTTTTCAATAGTGAAACCTCCCGGTTTCCTGTGACACTGGGAGCATGCGTCAAGGTTTATCTCCTCGATAAGGGAAGAGCATCTCGAGGTATCTAGAAAAGACTGTGGATAGGGGAGAGAGGTGGTGTTGCAGGCACCTTCCCCGGAGGAGAGCATTATGGCTCATGTCAAGGGGTTCTTGAGCGTGTATACATACCCCTTCACATTAGGCCCTCTCGACAGGGTTATGCTCGAATTTTGTAAAAGGTATCAGGTTACTTTGGCACAGGCTCACCCATCCCTTTGGAAGATAGTGTTGATGATAAGGTACTTTGCAGACAAGGCCGGGCTCGAATTCACCCTTAGTCATCTCGTCATGTTATATCGGCCTTTGTACTACCGGGGCTTGATTATTCTACGACGTCGATCTACCCAGCCCCTAGCCGTTAATGACGAAGAGGACGAGGACGGGGGTGGATAATTCGATTTGTTAGAGCACGGACAGTCGATATTATCCCTGGAGAGTTTCTGCCATTTCCTAAGAAATGGAATTTCACACGTAAGTGGTACATTTGTGCTTTTACTATTTTTGTACATAGTGGAGGCGAGCTCCGTGAAGATGTTCTTCTTTTTGCTTTCTGTAGCGGTCCCTTGGCTGCCGAACGAGGTTCCTGATCTGGCGGAATGGTTTCGTAAGCTGGTAGCTTGCTCGGCTTATGACAAGTGCAAATGGGGAGATTTTACAAGGGGAAATGGGAGGTAAAACATCATGGTAGGTGCATAGTTGCTTGTTCTCAGAAAGGTACTTTCTTTACAGCGGACTAACTCCGCCAACACAGGTGTTGGAGAATTTTCTGAGATGAGGTCGTGTCCCCTGGGGAGGAGGAGAGATTGCCGACCTCAGGGTCGAGGATTGATAATAAACGGAAGGAGTCTTCGCGGTGTGAGGATGCTCGCAGCGAGCTTCTGGCCTCGGAGGCCTTTATTCTTGAAAAAATAGTTCCATCCTTGTCGCTGTTTCCCATTCCCGTCGAAGGTACTTCGAGGGACAAGGGTCATCCGTCGCCTCCCTCTTGTCCTACCGAAGGCACTTCGGGGGAAACTAAGCCACCGAATGTGCGCTCGACCTTTAGTGAGGCTCACTGGCTTAACTTCATAGTAAGCTTTGGTAGCCGGTATAGGCTTTTTCCAGTTTCATGTCTTCCTTTTCTTATTGAGCTTTCTTTTGCAAGCCTTTGACAAGCTTAAGTTCAAGATGCTTTGCCGTGAGGCCAGGCTGCAGAAAGCTTTAGATGGGGAGAAATCCCTTAGACTTCTTTGCACGAAAAAGGAATATGAGCTGGCATAACTGCGGCATGAGGCGGATCGAAATCGGAACTTTGAGGACTATCTCAAAACACAGGTAACCTTTGTTCCGAGCCAATACATGCTCCTCCTTCTGCTTTCACAGGCTAATATTTTTCTCTTTCAGTTGCAGAGAAAAACAGAGGACCTGGAACGACTTTGGGGCAAATTTGGCCAGGTTAAGCATGAGCGTAACGAGCTAAAAGCCCTAGTTGAGGCCCAGAAGGATACTTTGGCCAAGGCCTCCGCCCTTGAGGTGTAGTTCCGAAACATTCGTGCGAACAGCCCGGTCCGAGCGAGCATGATTGCAAGGCTCGAATCAGAATTTTTAAAGATGAAGGCAGAGATTGTAGATGCTCGGGCCGAGGCCATAATGAGCCGAACTAAGGCTGACAAGAAAGTGGTGGTCTATTTGAAGGACGTTGTTGATGCTCGAGCTAAGCTAAGAAGGGCTCTCGACTGTGAGCACAGAAGTAAGGAGTATGTACGGTGCAAATCTTGAAAGGAAACCCTCGTGGAGATCTATGATAGGGGCTTTGATCTCTCGGAAGAGATAAAGCAGGCAAAGGCAGATGAATATGATGCTAAGTTCCTTCTGTGTGATGCCGAAGATAGCAAGAAAGAGACCGATAGGTCATAGTCCCTGAGAGGGACGTAGATTAGGCCTTTCCTTTTATGATTTTGTATATAGTACTTTCAAAGTACATTGTAAATGGAGCTTGTATTCTTTCACATATGTGTACAAAAAGGAGCCTTGCAGCTTTTTTTTTCATGTACTTCCTTTTATTTTGATGTTTATCAGCCATTATCCAGATGAACTGGTCTTTGAGTTAAAAGAACCCTTAGGTTTGTAGTACGGCCTGGGGCTTGTTAGGCTGGCCCGCAGGCTCTTATGCATCTGGTCAATACGACCTTTAGTATAAGCAGTGTTTAAGCTCTTATGCTTTTACTCTTAGGCATATTCAATTAACTGTTTCGGGTTTAGTCTCCGAGTCGGGTTTTGACTCGAGCTCATTGGCCCTTAAGTTTTTGAATTTAAAGTTGGCCCTTAGGCTCTTACGCGTTTGGTCGGTACGACCTTTATATGAGTTGGCGGCAGTGGCTCTTATGCTTTAAGTCGATACGAACATTTATATGGGCTGGAGACGGTGGCTCTTACGCATTGGGTCAATACGACCTTTTGTACGGGCTGGCATCAGTGGCTCTTATGCATTGGGTCAGTACAACCCCTAATATAGGCTTTATTTTTCCCTCGTTAAGGACTTTTTAGGATTATGTTTGCCTGACTCTTCGACAGTTCCATAAAAACCTCGATTGTGAGTCGTTATATGGTAGTGAATGAGCACCTCGGGAGGTTTTGGCTCGGTGACTGAGTATCTCGAAGCCTACAGTTTGGCGCTAACATTGTTGAAGCTCTTTTGCCTATGTCAAGGGTATCCTGTTTAACTGGTTCTTTTCGAAGTACTTTCGAAGTAATTGAAGGCTTGTGATTTTATAGCGACGGTCGGGCGTCCCCGAGTCGCGTTAGTTTGGCTGGTACAACCTTGTGACCGTAGTCATTGCATTTTTTCCGGAGCCTTTCAATCCCCGAGTGAAGTAGCTTCAGCGTCTATATCGAGGGTATGCCTTTTTAGGGGTCTTACAAGTTCGATAGATAGCCTTAACTTTAAGATCGGGTTTATGCCGTTTATAAGGTCTTACAAATTTTTACATGCCTTACTTGAGGTCTTACAGTTTTAGTCACTTGGTACAAGTATGGCTCATGCCTTGCTTGAGGTCTTACAAATACCGTTACTTGGTACAAGTGTCGTTCATGCCTTGCTTGAGGTCTTACAGATATTGTCATTGCCTTATATAGGTCTTACGAGACCAAGGCTGCCCACTTGGGGTCTTATGGTCTTGGGTTTTTGATAAGTCGATGGGGGTGGCCGTCGGCGGCAGTCCCCGAGTCATCAAAAATTTTCTAGCTCGGGAGTCGTTTCTTGTATACTTGGTATTTCCTCATTGAAGGCTTGCGAGTTTGGAGTTTCCGACCCGGAGGTCATGTGGCTTTGAGTTTTTAACGCTAGTCCCTGAGTGTTCGGGACATTTCCGGCTTCTGAAGCTATTTTTGCAAACTTGATGTTGCCTCATTGAGGGCTTATGAGTTTTTGACGCCAGTCCCCGAGTGTTTGGGACGTTTTTTGGCTTTGGAGCCATTTTTGTAAAAAATAGTGGGCTCTTTTGAAACGCAAAATGCTTTGATGGAAAGTATTCTTCGATTAATTGGTACAAGTATACATGTTTTCGCTGTTAAGGGCTCGGTTATTCTATACGGTCATGGTTCGTTCGACCGTTTGTCCTGGTACATCATTTTCCTATCGAGACCCCACTTAGCACATCTTGGCTTCTCCGAGGAGATGTTCTTTGGGGGGGTGGGGATGCCCCCTAGTATTCGAGGTTGATTGAACAGAAGCCTTGAATACTTGTCGAGTCTTCCTTAGGTAGCATATAGGTGTTGCCTCATTAAAAACCTTGCAGGTAAAACCCTTCTTGGGATAAAAACCCGATCGAAAGAAAAGAGTGCAACGTATGCTTTTGGAACCTAAGGCCTTCGAGTTGTAAAGTGTTTCGGACATTTCAATCGGATACCTGCACTTAGGTTAGTATAAAAATGTAGATAAAGAAAAAATAAGACAATCATACCTTAGTGCTGGCGGTATTTTGAGCCCTGATATGTTTCGATTGTTTGTTATAAGGATGCAATATGGTCCTTTGCTTCGTTCGATCGGGCTTGGCCGAGGATGTATCTTGTTATTACTATTTTATTGTTCATTTATCCTTTGGCTCCTTCGGTGGTGGAGGTATTGGTATTGGTGCCACATCATGCACTGCGAACATCTCTTTTGCTGCATGTTGCTCGCCGTAGATGGTTTTTATCCCATCTTTTGTTGGGAATTTCAACATTTGATGGAGGGTGGATGGTACTGCTCTCATGCAGTGTATCCACGGTCTCCCGAACAAGGCGTTGTACCTAATGTCTCTTTCGATGACATGGAATTTGGCATTTTGGGTCGTGCCGGCCACATTGACCGGGAGGGTGATTTCCCCTTTCGTTGTTTCGCTCACCATGTTGAACCCGTTGAGGACTCGAGAGGTGGGTACGATTTGGTCGAGTAGTCCAAGACCCTCGACCTGATAATATTGGTCGAGCTACCTAGATCCACAAGTACACGTTTAATTTGAGATGTATTTACAAGGAAAGAGATTACCAATGCATCGTTGTGAGGCTGAGACAAGGTCTCGATGTCCTCGTCCTCTGGTGATGGATATGTTTGTTCTTCTGATCATGGGTTCTTGTGGAGGGTCGATGCCTCCCTAGATCATGTGGATGATATGTTGTGGCTCATCAGTTTCATTCTTCTTAGTTGCCTCCCTTTCCCCGAACTGGTTTTTGGCTCGATCGTTGAGGAATTCTCGGAGATGACCATTGCTAAATAGTCAGGGTACTTCTTCCCAATGTTGTCGGCAATCTTCTGTCCTGTGGCCATATGTGCTGTGAAATTCACACACTAAGTTATGGTTCCTTTGTGAAGGATCCGATTGTACAGGCCTGGGCCACCTGGCATCTCTGATTTTACTAATGGAGAATATGATGTCTGAAACGTCAATGTTGAAGTTGTATTCCGACAAGCGACGCGCCTCCATCGGCGTTGTATGCCTATCGAACCCGGTTCTGCTGACGAGTCCCCGAGGGTTTTGGCCTCGATCTATTCTTCGGTCATTGCGGGGTATGTTGTGCCTCGGGGCGTTTCTTCTATCTTCAGTGTATAGTTGGTATCTTTCTTTATTTGGCTTTGGCTCCTTTGACAGAAGCCTGCTAGGATATACTGAGCCCGAAAGGGCTCTTAGTTGGTCGTCTTCGACCCTGATGTTTGACTGGTATCGGTTGTGGACGTCCGACCAAGTCACGGCGGGATACTCGACTAAGTTCTGCTTCAGTTGCTTTGAAGCTACCGAGCTTCGCTCGTTCAAACCTTGAGTGAAGGCCTACACCGCCCAGTTATCGCAGACTGGTGGTAGTTCCATTCGTTCCATTTGAAAGCGAGATACGAACTCTCGCAACATCTTGTTCTCCCTTTGCTTGATTTTGAAGACGTCGGATTTCCTCGTAGCTACTTTGGTGGCACCAGCATGTGCCTTTATGAATGAATCTGCCAGTATGGCAAATGGATCTATAGAGTTTGGGGCCAGGTTGTGACACCACATCATTGCCCCTTTAGAGAGCATTTATCCGAACTTTTTCAGTAGGACGGACTCGATCTTACCGTCCTTTAGGTCGTTGCCCTTCAGTGCACAAGTATAAGCAGTGACGTGCTCGTTGGGGTCCGAGGTTTAGTTGTACTTCGGAAGGTCGGGCATCCTGAACTTCTCTGGAATGGGTTTTGGAGTAGTTTCCTGCGGGAATGGCTTTTGTACGACCTTCTTCGAATCTACACCCTTCAGGACCGGGGGTGAGCCCAGAATTTGATTAACCCTAGAGTTGTAAGTCTCTACCTTCTTATCATTGGCTTCTATCCTTTTCTCGCCTCGATCCTCTTTGTGAGGTCCTCGAGCATCTTTATGAGGGCGGGGTCGGCTGCCAACCCATTGTTACTTGATCTTATCGGTACTTGCTCGGCTGGGGGAGCCATTCCCGGTGCTGCTGTACTGGGAGTTTTCTGGTGACTTTGCAGCTGAGCAATCTCCAACTGTTGTGCCTGTAACATTTTAAAAATAACGTGAAGGCTAACTTCCTGCTCTTCCCTAGCTGGGGTTTTCGGAGCTTCTTGTTGGTCTCCTTAGTGTATGCTCCTATTGGCGTTGGAGCCTATTTTGACATGTTGAGCGTCGTGTGAGACCATGTCCGCGGGAATTGGTTCCGGTAAGTTCTCAGGGTTTCGTGGTGGTACACCAACACCTGGAACATCCACTCCATTTTCTCCATGGTCTTCAAGATTATTGTTTTCACGTGCGTTTATTAAGTTAGACATTCCAACCTGAAATCAAAAGATCTTGGACAAGAAAAAGTCTGAAAGGTAACTTGTGTTATGTAGTAAACCGGCAAGAAAATAATCACTATTATTCTTAGCCCTACGGTGGGCGCCAAACTATTTACCTTGAAAATAGTAATTATAATTAGATTTGATTTTGTGGTTCTAAAAATACGTGATCTATTTTTATGCTAGTTGTTTAGGAAATAGATAAAATAAGAGCTTGTAGATAATATAATGATCAAACCAAAGGGCTAGAGATCAGGGCCTCGAGCTGGCATATACGGGCCTTGAGGTCGAGCCGGACACTAGGCTAAGGGCAATCGATTGGGGATTAACAGTTTTGGGGCTGTGATTGCGGCTCTTTATGATCAATAATAAGCAATAAATGAAGAACAATTTATGAGATAAAATGAATGTAAATAAAGCAATAGAGACAAGCAATAGAGCCAAATAGAGAGTGTTTGAGTTAGAGAGCAAAGAGAATGTTCTTGTATTCAATGTTGAGTATCAGATATCTTTACAAAATGATAAGGAACCCTTTTATAGATCAGGGGAATCCTAGTATGGTACAAGTGCATTTATTACAAAGATATGAGATTGATACAGCTATTTAATGCCTTGGTATGGGCGCACATCAGCTTGCCAACTTCCATCAGATGCCTAGGGAACCCCCCACTATTCTATGGCAGCCGTCGATCCATATTGCTTCTGAGCCAAGCATTTTAAAACTCTACGAGATCGCACCTCGAGCCCTGCCTCGGCCTTTAGGAGGCGCATCTTTGGAGCCCCGAAATAACCATAAAATCGGTCCCTTGGATTTTATTGTATACGCATAGATCGTTAGTTGTAACAACCCCAAAACTAACCAGGTCGTGATGGCGCCTATCATGGAACTAGGCCAGCCGACACAATCCCAAAACAATTAGACATTTCATAATAAAGATGTTTTAAGCTATTAATTAATAAAACATCACAGCATAAGTCTAAATAACAAAGTGCAGAAAGAAACAAAAGCCTGACATCGGGGTGTCACAAATCACGAGCATCTACTAAGGACTATCCGATAACAACTAAGACTATTACAGTCTGGACAACACTAATATAGTCTAAGGAAGATAAGAGGGAGAAGAGGAAGGTTGTGATCGTCATGCAGCTACCTTGCCAACTCTGAATATCTGCGACAGATGGAAGAATCAGTGCTAGCTATCACGTCCAGCAACCCCTCGATCTGCACACAAGGTACAGGAAGTAATGTGATTACACCAACTCAGTAAGTAATAAAGGTAAATAAAGACCGAGCAGTGAGAAACACATAAATCCACATCATGAAATTCAGTAAGTACAGCATGCTGCAAAATCAAAATATAAGTGAGAAAATGCATAAAGTACCCATTAAACTTGTCAGAAAAAATCATTTACACACCTAAACTTTACGGCCGACCTTTTACCCACGTATTCTAATCTTAAGTGAATTTAATACCCTATTGAGTGATGACCTGGCATAAAAAGTAAAGTTCATTTCCTAGATGCACGTGAGGCACAAAAAATAGCTTAAAACTAATTTAATTGTCCATGTGTCAATTTCCTATTGGATACTCTAACTACTTAAACTTGATACTAATTTTTTCTCTTTTTTTATTCATTTTTCTTTTCTTTTTCTCTTTCTTCATTTCAACAGAACCATGGTTCTCCACTAGCCTGCCATTATCATCTTGTGCCATCCTCTTCCTCCCCATGCTTTGAAAACATTACCAAATCATTTCTGAACTTGAGCCAACCAACCTGGTCACATATAGAACCGATAGACAAAGCAATAAGAGGCAGAAATGGGAAAAACGGAGCGGTAACTCATGAGACGACTGGCTGGGTCGTCATAGTTTGGTATATTAAAAATAATATGTATTTCCTAATTTTTTAAAAAAATTATTTGTTTACAAAAATAAACTCCACATGCGTTAGAAAGAATCTGGAAAAGGTTTTGAAAAGACAGATCAATCTTTATACATGCTTATCCATGTATTAAAAACCATGGTATTGCTAATGCTATAATTTGCTATATGTAACAATAGTAAATGTTGAAAAATACTACCAAATAAGGGATTAATGATATCAAAATTAATACTTATATTATTTTCCCTAATACATCCTCCTAAACGACCCCTTAATTCATTGGCTCCATTTGTACATGTTATTTACAGTTCGTTTGAGTTATTTTACGTGTTAATGTTTTGACAGCCTACGAGAAAATAGAAGCAGGGTGACAAGTATTGCACGTATGAGCAATACAGCTCCTATTCCCTACTCAATATATTTTCAGTAAAATTGTAATTGGATTTTACTAAAAATTAACACAAGATTCACATAAAGAGGAATGGAATGATATATTCCACAATAGGTTTCATTCTCCTTACCTAGTTTAAATCTAAATATCAAATACTAGAATGTAATAATTTTACATCACAATTATCAATGAGATAAACGAAAAAAGAAAAAGAAAGAATTAAATCAGGCCCCTCAAAGATTATCTAGTACTCCATTACTTATAAAAAACTGATGTTTATTTTATTATTGTTGACTAGTATTAGAATTCGTGCGATGCGCGGATAATTGAAAAGAACGATTTACATCGTAAGTTTAATATGTTAGTATTAATACCATCTTTACAACTAAACATTAAAAATATTTTGAGACTCCAGTAAAACTTTTATTTCATCTCCTAATGAATGTTCCATAAAAAATAATGATACTACACAATTTGCTTGATATGAATGTTACACGAAAAATAATGATGCTACACAATTTGCTTGATATAAAGCATGTGCTTAAGAGAACATTATTGTAGCAAATGCTCAGGGACATATTGCAGTGCATTTTTCAGAAATACGCATAGTTCTAAAGTTGAAGATATTCAAACTAAATTGTGGATCATTAATTTCATCACACTTGTCCTATGACAAAACGTCAATTTCAATTTATGCTTGTTGGTCTTAATTTTAGATTGTTTGGTCCAACCACAAAGTTCTTCATAACATACAATCCCATTTCATATATTTTTGTTTTGAAAATATGCATAACACCTCTTCCAATAGTTGCTTAAAGTCGATCTTCCTAAAACAAAAAATTTGAAAAGAAATTTAAGTTAGTAAGGTGCATAACTTGAAGAAAATACATCACAACTTGAAAGGCATGAAAAAATAATAGATGGTAAAGAGTATGCACCTTTTCAACTTGAATAATTAATTCAATTGAGTTAGGATTTTCTGGTTTCTCACGGTCTAGAACGTGCCATAATTTAAGAACACAAACCTTCAAATTCTAGTTTATTTTGGACAATGATATTTCGTTGATATATAGTTATAGTTTGGAGTCATATTTTGCAGTAGTTTGTGCGGAAGCTAAATTCTAAGTAATGTAGAGAAGCCAAATCTAAGCAAAAGTTGCTTAAATAAAGATTTTTAAGGAAAGACCATCGTAGACATCTAAATTTAAAAAAACAATAAATGTAAATTAGTGTGTAAGAGCGAGTGTGATCAAGAAAAAATACAGATCTTCATTTTTTTAGCTTTGGGCTTTTTTGAATCTTAAACCTTCGTCTTTCTTTTTTTTTTGTTAATTAAAATTTGTTAACCAGCAAGCTTTAATTTTTCTTATCTTTTTTCCTTTGTCCTCTTGTTCATTTTTAATACTATTTCATTTAATATAATATAGATATAAAATACAAAACAAACATTTAATTAATTCTTTCTAAAAAAGGATATCTATCATAACTGAATTATTAACAAAATTTAAATAAAGATACATATAGTAATGTAGATTGTTCACAAATAAGGCCAGATACAAAATTTGTACCAAATAAGAATTATTATTTCAACTTAAAATTAATGTGTAAAATACAAAACAAAAATTTAATTAATTCTTTCTCAAAATAGGATACCTACCATAACTGAATTATACACAAAATTTAATTAAAGATACCTGCAACAATGTATATTTTACCCAATAAGGACAGATACAAAGCTTGTACTAAATAAAGAATTATTATTTCAACTTAAAATTAATGTGTAAGATACAAAACGAAAATTTAATTAATTCTTTCTCAAAAACTTATACCTACCATAACTGAATTATACACAACATTTTATTTAAAGATACCTACAACAATATATATTGTACCAAAATAAAGTTAGTTACAAAGCTTGATCAATTAATTATCCGTCCCAACCATAATTATACAAAAAAAGGTTAACTAAATTATACTACGTTATTTATTTTCCAGATTAAAATCTATATTTAATAATAAGATAGGGATTGTATCATAAGTAAAAACCAATTCTTATTAAACTACTACTTCCATTAATTATGTTTCCTTTTATAATTCAAATTTTTAATGTTGTCTTAAAATTGTCAAGTGACTTCTTTTTAGCTTGCCATTTGGCTTGACCTCATGCTTCACTACCCTCCTTTCAATATAATACTAGTATTAGAACCCGCACGATGCGCGGATAATAAAAAAGAACGATCTACACCGTAAAGTTTAATATATTAGTGTTACTACCATCTTTACAACCAAACATTAAAAATATTTTGAGATTCCAGTAAAACTTTCATTCCATCTCCTAATGAATGTTCCATAAAAAATAATGACACTATACAATTTGCTTGATATGAATGTTCCACGAAAAATAATGATGTTTTATAATTTGCTTGATATGAAGCATGTGCTTAAGGGAACATTATTGTAGCAAATGCTCATGGACATATTGCAGTGCATTTTCCAGAAATACGCTTAGTTTAAAGCTGAAGATATTCAAACTAAATTGTGGATCATTAATTTCATCCACACTCGTCTTATGAGAAAACGTCAATTTCAATTTATGTTTGTTGGTCTTAATTTTCAGATTGTTTGGTCCAACTACAAAGTTCTTCATAATATACAATCCCATTTCATATATTTTTATTTTGAAAATACGCATAACAACTCTTCCAATAGTTGCTTGAATTCGATCTCCCTAAAACAAAAAATTTGAAAGAAATTTAAGTTAGTAAGGCGCAAATTTGAAGAAAATACATTACAACTCAAAAGACATGAAAAAATAATAGCTGCTAAAAGAGTATGCACCTTTTCATCTTGAATAATTAATTCAATTGAGTTAGGATTTTCTGGTTTTTCACGGTCTAGAACGTGCCATAATCTAACAACACGATCTTCAAATTCCAATTCATTTTGGACATTGATATTTTACTGATATATAGTTATAGATTGGAGCCATATTTTGCAGTAGTTTGTGTGGAAGCTAAACCCTAAGCAATGTAGAGAAGCCAAACATAAGCAAAAGTTGCTTAAATAAAGATTTCTAAGGAAAGACCATCGTAAGCATCTGAAATCCTAATTTTTAAAAAAAGTATGTATAAATATATATGTAAGAGCAAGTGTGATCAAGAAAGGATACAGATCTTCATTTTCTTTTAGCTTTGGGCTTTTTTGAATTTTCAACCTTCGTTTTTTTTTGTTAATTAAAATTTGTTAACCACCAACTTTAATTTTTTTTTATCTTTTTCCTTTGTCCTCTTGTTTATTTTTAATACTATTTCCTTTAATATAATATAGATGTAAAATACAAAATAAAAATTTAATTAATTCTTTCTAAAAAAGGATTTCTACCATAACTGAATTATTCATAAAATTTAATTAAAGATACCTATAGTAATGCATATTTTTTCACAAATAAGGTCAGATAAAAAGTTTGTACTAAATAATAATTATTATTTTAACTTAAAATTAATGTGTAAGATAAAAAACGAAAATTTAATTAATTCTTTCTCAAAAAAGGATACCTACCATAACTGAATTATGCACAAAATTTAATTAAAGATACCTGCAGTAATGTATATTTTACCCAAATAAGGTCAGATACAAAGCTTGTACTAAATAAAGAATTATTATTTCAACTTAAAATTAATGTGTATGATACAAAATGAAAATTTATGATTCTTTCTCAAAAATGGATACCTACCATAACTGAATTATACACAAAATTTTAATTAAAGATACTTACAGTAATATATATTGTACCAAAATAAGGAGAGTTACAAAGATTGATCAATTAATTAATTAATTCGTCCCTATCATAATTATACAAAAAAGAATTAATTAAATTATACTACTATATGGTATTTATTTTCCAGATTAAAATCTATATTTAATAATAAAATAAAGATTTGTATCATAAGTAAAAAATAATTCTTATTAAACTACTACTTCCATTAATTATGTTTTCATTTATAATTTAAATTTTTAATGTTTATCTTAAAATTGTCAAGTGATTTTTTTTTTGGCTTGCCACTTGGCTTAACTTCATGGTTCACTACCTTCCTTTTAATATAATATAGATAGATAGATTCCTAGAATTATATTTATTAATCAATGAAGATTAATTATTTCCCCCAAAAATGTGTATTTCCCCGTACGAGAAGCTTATTCCTCGGAAAGCAGGGATTGCCAAAATTAATTACTATACTAATTAGTTCTTGTTAATTACACCTTTTACTTTCCCAACACCACTGGCCACCTTCAAGAGCCATGGACCGTTGCTTTTCCCTTGCCGCCGATTGAAGTTTTCTGGGCCGATTAATTTCTAACGATGAATTGCGGCATTAATACTATGATTCAAGTTGTTTGTCCCAAACCTCGTCGAGTAAGGCATCCAATTTGTCATTCCAAATTGAGGTGATTTGATCTCTTTCTCTTTGTCCATATTTTTAATTGGTTACCCTTAATTCTGTAATTAATTCCGGGTTTTTTAATGGAGGATTAACAGTAATCAAGCTGAAACCTTGGATTCAAAAGCTGGAATAGAACTTTTTGATCTCATCCTAAAAGAGGTAGGGGACTTTCTATATATTTCTGGCCTGAGCACATTACAATGTAATCTCTATGGATTTGAAACTCTTTGTTTGTTGCTTTCGTTTCTTTGTGTCACTCTTTATGGGATGATCACCCGACTTATAATTACTGCCAAAAAAAAAAAATATTCACATTATTTGTCATGAAAAATTGACCTAATTTTTCAAGGATTGCATGATATTCTTATTATTTCACTAAGCATTTTCCCACGAACTTATATGTACATTTTCAGATTTAAGGCAATTTATACATGATAAATCTTGTAGTATAAATTTGAATTAGTTTTTTCTTAAAGGCTTTCCATGTCAGAGGGTAAGGTAGAAGAATGGAGAGTCCCTGTTATGCAGGATATAGTTGCAACTATATGTAGTTTGTCACTCTGAAAATCAACATATTCATCTGCCAATTGTTGATGATTTCAAACTTTAGGACGATGCGATCTTACATTCACAACAACAATACCGTGTTGCAAACTGCCTGCAGTGCTTTCTGCAAAGTCCCTTTGATAACTTAAGTTTAAACATGGTAGTAGTATATAGATCTTTTACACGATCAGTGTATTTTAACGTTTTATCGCAGGTTAGTTACCATTTCTATCAAGTTGTTTGCTTGTCATGGCAATTATTGGAAAATGGAAATGTAGGAATAACTGATGTGTGAATCACATGATATATGGTCGCAAACCTCCACAGCTTGTGTCCTCAATAGGCATTCAACACAGTAAATCTCATTGCCTTAAATGTTTTTAACTGTCCTCCTGATATCAAACTTTATCGGAGTACTAAATGTGCACTACCAGAATACTCTTTGACTGTATAGATCATCTTTTTTACTTACCAACTGTCCCACATACCTTTTTTGGCCTTTGTACACTTAACCTGCTGCTGTTTTGTTGGTAGCTGTAACACTGTTTCAAATGTGTCTTCTGTTAATTACTTAATTAATTCAATTGGAAACTCTAAAATTGATCATCCAAGTTCCTATGTGGTCTAACAGGATGGCGTAGCTGCAATGCGATCAGCATCGCTCTTGTCATCATCCCCTCCATTCTTCACAGGGTCACCACCTAGCCGAGCGATGAATCCATTAATTCATGATGTGTACTTTGCAAACTATGGAAAGCAATTAACCTGTACTTTATCATCATCACCAAGTCCATCTACTTCAGCTTCACCTTCTCCATCGTCGAGTTGTAAAGGAAGCTCATGCGCAAGGACAAGACTTAAGGCAACTCAAGCAACAAATAGAGTGGAAGGCTTTGATTGCCAGAACTCTCGCCTGACTGCTATGGTTTGAACCTTCCTTAATTGTGAACTGTAAATGAAAGGAATTTTAACGGCTGAATGTGAACTTTTTTACTATAACCTATCCAAAAGAAAAAGATAAAAGAAAATTTTGACTAGAAAAAGAAGACACAAGTTTTGGACGGTAATTAGCAATAGAGGCAAGTTTGAATTTTTCTTGTATATTATGCAAGGATGTCGCTCTAGCAATTTTGATGTAAGGTGGTTGATAGGTGATAAATTTTGTTCGTTGACTGTATATATGTAAGTGTACAGGAGTAATTTTCTTGAAAATATGTAATATTGTATATATGGTGGATCTGTATGTTTATATTGTGGGGAGATATATTCCGTTCGGTGGTCCTTTATAAATGGTATCTTAGTTATATGATCCTCTTCATATGTTATAGTATTTTTCTTTCATTTGGATGATCTAGTCCATATGTTGCTAGCTAGTTTTGTTATTCTATATATATATATATATATATATATATATATATATATATATATATATATATATATGGAAAATTGTATAACACAATACACCAATTGCAACTTACAGGAAACCCCAAATAGATGTCTGCTCTTATTTTCTCTAAAGCTTTATCGACCTTTCCAAAAAATATATTTTCTCTAAAGCTTTATCGAACCTTCCAAGACAGAAACCTATGGTCCTTTTTGAAGAGTTCTTTAGTGTAGCCAGAGAAGCAAGGGTAGCAACACACAAGGTGGTCGCAATCATGAACGTCAATCTTATTTATGTCACAAGATCAATGATCACTGATACACAATTTCAATTTGTCGTAATATCTTTCGCAGTTAGAAGGAAAGAGAAAACGAGCGAAACAAGTGGAGCGTTCAGAATCAGGGACGGAGCTAGAGCTTTGGATAGGGTTCGACCGAATCTAGTAGCTTTGGTTCAAACTCTATATTTGCTTTTAAAAATTAATTGAATATGTATAAATTATTAATTTAGAACCCAATAACTTAGAATGGATAGAATCCCGAATCAATTAGCTTCAAATCCTGGCTTCGCCTCTGTCCAGCTAGTTAAGGCATCGTAGAACTTGTACCAGTAGTGGCACTGAGTATCATAATTAATTCAGCGCAATTATAAGAATTGGATGCAAACTTTTACCACTGTATTCAATCCAAATTTTCAGTGGCACTATATAAACCAAAGACTGCCACATTTCTTCCTCGAATTTATTAGACTATCTCCTCGTACGCGTACTGTTTCAGAGTACTAGAAAAATCAAAAGACTGACGCCATGCCATTACAATTACAGAACCACCAAAATTGAAGTACGAGTTCATTACTAAAAAGAAACAAACCGATCGAGGTCACTTACAGTATTCTAGACAAACTGACACCTAAAGAGTATTCTAGACACTCACTGCCACTTGTGTAGTACGAGTGATTAGCTCCCATGCAAAACCTTGTATAAGCTCTAAAACTCACAAAATACCAAAAACAAGAAGCAGCCTTTCACATTGTAAATTTCATCCATGTGCCCAAAAAGTGGTCGGTGTTTTTTTGGAGACTTCTACTTTTGCCTGTTGGGGATTACAGGTTTATGCTACTCCTATGTGCTATTTCCCGTTCCAGTAAATGACGTTTTTAGCCCTCTCTTTTGGTCCATTTCCTAAATTTTTGAATTGATTTCTTCCTCAAACTATTTAAACTAATTCCTTCGTTTTAAAGAGATCGTTTTAGTTTGACTTGACACAAACTTAAATAAATAAGAGGAGACTTTTGAGATATGTAATCTTAAATAAGTTATATCATTTGTGTGACTGTAAAAATTTTGAAACTTATGGTCTGAAATCTGTCATAGCATTTATGAGGCTATACGTGCTTCTTATTAAGGAAATATTGAAAGGTGTCAATATTTTTTAAACAAACTAATATGAAAATAGTGAGAATCTCTATTTGAAACAAATGGAAGTAATACTTAGTAAGATAAGAGTTTAACTTTCACTCACTAGTGGTGCAAACTTGTATTACATCAGTAGATCACTAATTATAAAATAGTTATAAGTAAATCGTATATAATATGTGCAGTTAGTAACTTGAAAAGTACAACATGTAACATGTTACAACATGTTAAAAGTACGTTGATCATGTAATATATAATCTCTCTACATTGTTAGGGCGGCCCGACCAATTTTGTGGCCTAAAGCCAAACTTTACGAGGGGCTTTAAATTTTTAAAATTTTATTATTATTTATTTGAAGTCTATTTTTTTAACTTTTTTTATATACAAAGTTATTAATAATTTTCTTATAATCAATAACTCCTAATAAGTATTTCTCAATTGACAATATAGCTAATCCATTTAACCTTTCTTGCGACATTGTTGTTATTAGGTAAGATTTTATCAATTTTAATTTTGAAAACTTCTTTCCGCTGAAGCAACGGTAACATGAGTTATGAACATTATTTCATAAGCAATTTAGGCATTTGGAAAAGAATTAAATATTTTTATTTGATTAAGTGTATCATTTAAACTGCTATCTTCTAATTGTACTATTTTTCTTAATATTTTTAATTTAGAAAATAAATCTAAACCATCAATATTGAATTGATTATTATGCTTTAAGGAACATTCAAGATTAAGGCAATATTTTTTCAAATTTCCAACATCTAGTGATCTTAGTTTTACTGCCAAATAGAAAACCAAAAATATTTTCATATATTTCGAATTGTTCAAATCTATTTTGAAGTGAAAAAATAGCCTTGTCTATTATGTATAAAAGTAATCAACTCTAAAGGACTCTTCGAAATATTTTGAGATTTTATTATCAACATTCGTATCAAAATTGTTACTTCCTATATATCACATGTTTCTTACGAAATTCGGGTTCGATATTCATTTCAAATGTAATTTCCTTGATAGAAATCACAGCAGTTGCAAATCCTTCTTCTCTATTTTTATTAAAGAAAGAAATCAAAATTTTTTAATTTACAAAACTCTTTTTTAAACTTATATGGAGTCTATTAGGTATAACAAAAAATGGGCCCCCCCACAAATATGGGGCCTAATGCGGTTGTTTTACTTGCTTATGGAAGGGCGCCCTGCTACGTTGTAATGCATTATTGTATCATTTTATATAACTTTAATATGATGTCATGATGACCTTTTCTAAACTACCTAATTACTTTTATTATTTTAGACAAGCTTCATTAAATTTAATATAGTATATAATTTTATTCTCGTAACGGACAAGAGTTAGCTAGCCAGCTTCGTCTCTATCTATCTTCAATCACTTCTAGTAGAAATTTTAATAGTAATACATGTAATCAGATTTTAGTTCTCAATAAATGTAATCAGATTATCAAACCTTTTAATTTTTGCATGAAAAAGAAAAAGCAAATTAATGCCTTCTCAAGTATTAAAAATTCAAGACAATTTTGAGGAAGAAAAAAGAGTGAGAGGTTTGTGTCCGATTATGTGCTGACTCATGCATGCACGCATATAATCCAAAAACCTTAGCTTTGCTCCCCTCAATATATATTCCAGTACTTCCCCACTCAGTCCCTGCACTCATCGAAGTACAGTAGTAGAAAATCTTCTCTTTAATTTTCTTCTTTTCACTTCTAATCTTTCTGTCTCCATTTTTTTTAATGGGATCTCTTTACGAAGGTGATGAGGTGAAGATTATCAAAAGAAAAGCAGAAGAGAAGAAAAAGCTGCAAAATGCAAATACTGAGGAAATAATACCTTTAGATGTGAAAGATTACGAAGAGCTGGGACTGATAATAGAAACCAGCGAAGCGGAAAATTTTGAAAAGACTTGTATAGATTTTAACGCTTTGTTTTCTGACTTCTGGCCTGATCAAGAAGAGACAGTAACTTACAAAAACACATCATTATCAGGTGGGAGCAACATTTCAATGGTGTTGGAGGAGAATAATTATCCTCAATTAGTGGAGTTTGAGAAATGGATGGAAACTAATTCTCCAGAAAGATCAGGGGAAGAATTATGGAGAGCTTATAATTGGGATTTTGAGGAGGAGAAAGATGATAAGATTATGGAATGGATTTGGTACCCTTACAGTTATGAAGAGTTCTTGCGTTTTTATGAAGGATCATCATCATAACAGGAACTGCTACTACTAATTAAGAGACTTTTTTTTTTCTACCTGTTTTTCTTTTGTGTAGTGCCCAAAAATAAAAGTCTCTCTAACAAATGTATATGAACTTCGTCAGTTACATCAAGTGTTGTATCAAACAAACAAAAATTTAAAAAAGGGGTGTGTTCGTTTTGCACAATTTCGCCAGAATATATGGAAGTTGTGGTAAAAATTGCACGGACGCCCTATTTGGTCGCCCCCATTTAATCTATATCCACTTTTTAAAAAAGTTTTAACCTGTACCCCTTTTTAAACAACTTTAAGCATCTTTCTCCTCCTCCTCCTCCTCCTTCTTCTTCTTCTTCTTCGGGTGACAATAATTTTATATGGTGGTTGTGAATATATTTTAATGTAGTTTATGATGTTTTACGATGGTGAGCTGTTATGATGTTTTATTTTTTACTATTGCTTAGGGTTTCTTCTTTTTTTTTTTCTTAATTGCAAAATGGGTTCATTAGATTTATTGTTGTTTTGACAAATTAATGATTGGAGTTTGTTCCTGATGATATTTGGAGGCTATGTTTCAAATTTGAGCTCATTTGGAGTAGATTTAGGTATTAAATCGTATATTGGATTGTTATAACTCGAAGAACAAATTTTCGTTTCTGGGCAATTTTCAATTCAGACTTATTGGCCTTAAGTAAATGAATACGTTTGTTGCACTTCAGACTTTTTGGCCTTAAGTGCATTTGAAGTGCAAATTTTTACTTCAAACTTATTGGCTTTAAGTGAATGAAAACGTTTGTTGCACTTCAGACTTTTTGGCCTTAAGTGCATCTGAAGTGCAAATTTCCAATTCAAACTTACTGAAGTGCAATTTTTCACTTCAGAATTATTAGCCTTAAGTGCATGAAACCATTGGTTTCACTTCAGACCTATTTGCCTTAAGTGCATTTGAAGTGCAAATTTTTCATTTCAGACATTTTTTTATAACTTCAGACCCATAAGTCTGAAGTTATCGTAAATTGGGTACGCTTGCAAACTTTTTTGCAAAGTGGGTATAAGTTCAATTGTGACTCCAAAATCGGGTATAGATGCAAAAGCCCTGAAGATGTTGGTTTTGCTTGAAAATTTAGGGGTGGGCATTCGGTCGGTTCGGTTTGGTTTGAAGAAAATCGGTTCGGTTAATCGGTTTTCGGTTTTGTAAAAGTAGTAACCGAAACCGAACTAAAATAAGTTCGGTTCAGTTCGGTTTTTCTAATTTCGGTTCGGTTATTTCGGTTCGGTTTTCGGTTTGAATAATATCATATCGGACTCCTTCTATGTAATAATACGACCGGTGAATTTGTTGATTTTTCTCAAAACTTCGAAATTGTTGAAAATATTGTGTTTATAGAAAAAAAATAGATTAAACTTTGCACACTATTATGGATTATAAAATTCAAACATAGTGTAAATTACAACTCTGTGTGAAATTCTCCCGGTATCTATCACATATGCTATGGAAGTTTTAATAGAGGGAAAGTCTTTGAGATTGGAAAGTTGATGGACTTACTTAATTGGGTTGATTCTTTGATAGATTAGACCTAATAGTATTAATTTATTACCTATGGGCTTAGCGTATATATAACTTAAATAACATATATACTAATAATTCGGTTTTTCGGTTAACCGAATTAAAAAACTTAATAACCGAAAACCGAACCGAAAAACTGAAATTTTAAAATTTTAAACCGAAACCGACCGAACAAACCGAATAACCGAAACCTAAATAAAAAAGAATTCGGTTCGGTCGATTTTTTCGGTTCCGACCGAAATATGCCCACCCCTATGAAAATTAGACAATTTTGTCAATGTGTTGTTAATTCTTAGGAAAAAGGCCAAAATTATCCTTGTTAAATAATTTATATCTCTCCTCCGTTATACTTTCCGTTCAAATTTAACCCTACCGTTAAGATAGTAAATAAATTTGTCCCTAACCCTAACGGATGTCCATTATGGCAATGGACTCAGCAAATAAAATGCCAGCTGGAGTCCATGTCACCATTTGTTTTTACAATATCGTATTTATTGCATAGATTTACAAAATAAAAAAACCAAAAATTAAAAAGACATTCCCATTTTGATTTTACCCATCTCTATCGTCCACCATCAACTGCCAGTTTTTTCCCCCGATTCCGGCAAGAAATTCAAATCAATTCAGCGACTGTACGCTTTATTCAAATCTTCATCGGGAAAACCTCTCACTACCACCTCTTTCTAATCCCATTCAGAAAAAAGAAGAAGCTACAGTCACCACCAAAAGAGTCACTCTGATCTTGGTCACTAAAGGTCTATTCTTTCTTTTGGTTTGTTCTTCATTTTATTCTGTTTGGTTCTTCATTATTTTGCTATGGCTGAGAATGTGAAAAAAAATGAAGGAGTTACGGTGGGGGATTTATGTGAAGAAGGTGGGTCTGTCAATTAATGGTGGCATTAATGGTGGCCGGTTAGTACTGATTTGGCAGATGTATTTGAAAGGAGACTAAAATCACCATTAAAGGGTTTGGAAAAGCTTGAAGAATACCTAATGGGTCTGTCATGTTCTTCGGCAGTTGTTGAAGTTCATGTTATGTTACTTGAATATACTGTTGAGGCTGAAAATTATTGATTAAATTCTGATTTTGAAGCTATTTTGTGGTGAAAAATTGAGGCTTTTGGGTGGTGAAGCTGCTGATGGAAGAAGAAATCGAAGGGGAAGAGAGGTATTGGGGGTGGTGAGGTTAATTATGTGGCATTTTTAATTGAGGGGTCCCAATTGGGGTGGTGAGGTTAATTACGTGGCATTTTAATTGAGGGGTCCCAATGCTTTGATGGACATTCGTTAGGGTTAGGGACAAATTTGTTTACTATTTTAACAGTAGGGTTAAATTTGAACGAAAAGTATAACGGATGATAGATGTAAACTAAACTATTTAACAAAGTACAAGAATAATTTTGGCCCTTTTCCCTTAATTCTTTCCCCATTGAAAATGACAAAAGGAAGATTAATAAACTTTATCCTAGTACTCCTGAAACTGGATTAACGAAGCCCTAATACAAGAAACAAAAAGAAACTGAGAAACAATGCAAAAATAAGGCATGTTTATGAACTTTGGAAGGAAAAAAAATTGTTACTTAAAAGGGATGCCTGGAAAATGAAAGTGCTCCTAATAAAAAAAGATAATGCAATGGTAATTAAAATATGGAACACGCCACGCTTACTAATCAAACTCTTAACACGCAAATTGACATAATTAATGCAATTTATTTGACAAAAAAGAAAGAAAGAAAGGCTACAGAAACGCAGTTAACTCAATATATATATATATATATATATCCAACAGCATTAATTTAGGCAGCTCTCGATCACTGGTGAGAGAAATGGAAGCAACACAAACATGATGAATATCAAGAGCATAAGATGAAAACAACAATGTTAACAATGCTAAGCAAATTAGTAATGGCTAAAGTTATATTGTAAAAGATAACTTCAAGTAGTAATTGTTTTTGGTAAGGAAGAGTATCTTGTCGCTTCAATATCATTTCGTACAAAACAGTTTGTGATGTCTTTAAACAAATTACGATAATCGCTAGACAACCGGTCTGGAATAACAGGAAGCCCATGCCTAATTGCAGCTTTAGCTTATTATTTGGCAGCCCTTTCTCAATCGTCATTTTTTCTTCTTCTTTATTTTACGATATATATAATTAGTTTCAAGAATGGGAGCAATCTAATGGCAACCTTATATAGACAAATGAAATTAAATGAGTATATATAGAGGATTACATAATTTCAAAAATGATAATTAGATAACTAATTAATTGGAAAAACTCTTTCAAATCTTTATTCAAATGATATTAGATATATTATGTAACATTCTCCCGAAAAACTGAAGTTTAGTTAATATGATCCTATTATTAGTATCTTCCATCACACGGCTGGAATTCTAATAGGATCCTAAAATTAAGTTTTAAACAGGGTCGTCCTTGAATCGAGGACAATATCCTAAAGATAAAAATTTGCTAAATTTCCAGAAGTGATCAACTAATAAAAATCCACGAGAAGATCCTAAATTAAGGCTGATCAACCAATTAAAAGTATATGCATTTGTCAGCGTCAACACCAATTAAACGACTAAGGCTCAACGTACGCAACACTAGTTAGAGTCGACTGCATGAATTCTTCTATCTTCATTTTGAAATAAATAGTCATGTATATAAATTATTATCCAAAAGGGAAAATTAAAAGCACAAGACTCCGGGACAGAAAGAGTAGTTGGTAAAGTTGACCGGATGTTGACTTATGCCAGAGAACATGTTTCAAATTAGTAAAGAAACAAATGATTATTATTAGTTCTCATAAACTTGAGTGGAATTCAAAAATATATACCGAATAGAAAGAAGGAATTAAAACAAAAGAAAACCAAAACAGTTTTTCCGGGGAAAAACTCAAGGAGAATTCAAACAAACTTCCCCTGAATACATACGGTAAGTTGTCTTAAAAATAGAGATTTTAGTAGCCTTCGGGCTTGTAGGCGATGAAACTGATGCACTGCACTTGACGGACGTTATCAAATCCAATGATTCTGATCCAGGCTTGTGGGTAAGCCTTCTTTGCCTCCTCTACCTCAGCCAAGACCTGAGTGGCATCAGTGCACCCGAACATGGGCAACTTCCACATGGTCCAGTATCTACCATCATAATATCCTGGTGACTTGTTGTTCTCACGGTAGACGAATCCGTGCTGTACATATCCACAAGATAAACAAAACATTAACATGAGATAAATACCATTAATCAACTACATTTGATCCCAAATTAGTTAGGATTGAGTAATTCATGTTAGGTATGCTTGATAATAGTAGCAAGATTTATAATAGACGGTGACCTCAGTCTCGAATTCCAAGCAAGGAACCCATCCATTTTTCAAAAGGTAGTCAACTTCCCTAAGCAATTGCTCCTCGCTCAAATCAGGAAGGTATGAGAGTGTCTCGTACTTCTTCTTGTTAATTGGTGGCCACACCTACATATATCCCAAATAAAAAATTTAAACTAACTTCAGTACAAGTATGGAACATAACATTTTCTATCTAACATTGGGGTGTCAATGAATTTTGTGATCTTCTATGCATATACTCCGTCTGTTTTAATTTAGATGATGTAATTTGACTTGACACAAAGTTTAAGCCAAAATAAAGTATTTGAAATATGTGGTTCTAAAAGCTTGAGGGGCAAAAGTTTTGTGGGGTTATACCATTTGTATGATTATAAAAGCTTTTCATTAAAAGTAAAGTGAATAAAATAAAAAGTTTAAAGTTAAATTGTTTTCAAATTTAGAAATGTGTCATTCTTTTCGAAACATAGTATAGTGCCTTAATTACAAGTATAGTTCCTTAATTACAAGTAATCATCCAAAAAAAAATAAGATAAGTTATCTCCTAAAGCTAAAAGAGGTTTAGATATAGTAAGAATGTCACTCTCGTATATAAGTTCAATCCAAATATTATATACTCCTAGTACAAACCTGCATGCATTGAACTCTTCCGCCGTTGCTAGCAATGGAAGTAATGTCAAGGTTTTGTTTCCTGGAAACCGGGAAGGAGGTTGCGGACTTGAGACCAGTGAAAGGTGCAACCATACTGGCTTGAGCAGCATTGGCGCCGGTGGCAACAGCGGCAGCTGAGGACATAACTGAGGAAGCCATTTCTGAATATTAATTGCTTAGCTTGAAGCTATTGCCTCCTCTATATATAACGATGTAGTTGCACATACGGACACAAATTGAGGAAACCTCATCTTAAGATGAGAGGAATGGTAGCCGTTATTATGTGGTTCTTGACATTACAAATTAAATTAATGACCACATGAAAGGGCAGCAATTGGGGGATCTTTTTTTTTTTTTGAATTTTAGCAAAGCTATTTACATATGCCACAATAAGGGGTTCCACGTGGCAGAATCTCATTGATCTTATCTCATCCGAGATGGGGTAAGGAATAGGATATGAATGTGTAAAAATGGTTGGTTAATTTCTCTTTTGGGTCAGTGTTTTATTTGTTTTCTTGTCATCTGCATTGGCTGCGACTTGTAGTCCTTTTGCTTGGATTGGGAGACCATTCCTTTGTGTGCAGACGATTCAAACTTTTTGTTTGGATGCAAATCATTTTCAATTTTTGTCAATTCACATCAATATACTTATCTTTCTTTCAAATTTTGATGATTTCAAGGTCCAGGTTTCCAAGAATTACATTTTTGTGGTGGCTAAATAATGTAAATTATAAATGCTTCTAAACCGTTTAAAGAATTAATGTCCAAGTCTAAAACTAGGTGTGATGGTTAAAGTATCCCCCTGCAAACGGTACAATGGTTTAGAAGTGTGTGTTGGAGTACTTCCTTTCATAATTTTTTAAATTAAAATTTTCAGTATATTTGGGCGTGTTGTATTATCTTTAATTAATGAAAGGAGGAGGGATTGCCTTACCTCCAAAGATTACAACACAGTGCAAAAACTGAAAGTACAGGGGGTGAATTATGGTCGACTAATGATGATTTTATTTGACTAGATTAAGAGCAGAATGTAAGATAACAATAAATGTAGAGAGAATAACACACAGTAATTTTATACTGGTTTGGTACCGGTGTGGTACTTACATCCAGTTTTTCTTGGATCACAAGGGTTCCCTTTAGATCTTGAAAGTATTACAATACAGATGGTTTTGATTCGTTCACCACCAACGAAGTATAGCAACAATGAATTTTGAATAATGACACAACTCTCTTTTGTTTTCTAATTCTTTCTATCTTTTGAGACACTGATAAACTGAGGATTACAGTGTTTAGGCTAAGAAGTAGAGATGTGGTGCTTACATCCTGTTTCCCTTGGGTCACAAGGGTTCCTTTAGATTTTGAAAGTATTACAGTACATATGGTTTTGATTCGTTCACCACCAACGAAGTACAGCAACAATGAATCTTGAATAGTGACACAACTCTCTTTTGTGTTCTAACTTTTCCTATCTTTTAAGACACTAGTAAACTAAGGATTACGGCGTTTAGGCTAAGAAGCAGAGAGACTTAGAAAATAATGTGTATAGTTTCACAAGTCTTCCATTTGATCTTAGCAAACTTCTTATAGGAGAGGAAAGAGCCGTAAAACCTTGACCGAAAATGAGGTACGAGATCTTTAAGAGGATTGACCCAAGGGGTGCCTCTTCGAATCCTGCTCTTGGGAAGGGCCAGATTCGATTGTGACTTTCCTTGCCACAGGCTTTCATTTACGAGATAATCAAGCCTTTGATTGAGTTTAATTAAGGATACTGAATATTTGCTGACAATAGCTCCTTGATTTGTAATATGATTTTCTTTGATTGGGGCCGAATGGATGTGCTGATTTTTGATTCCTTATTCTTATCTATTAGTTTAGTAATCACATCTTTGGACAACTTCTCATTAGTTTTCTTACCTTTTGATGAATCCTGCAAAACAAAATAAGTGAACATTGTCATCATTGAAACCTTGGAATTAACTTAACAATCTCCCCCTTTTTGATGTAGACAATCAAGAGAGAATAAACATTAATTATGAGACTTTCCTTTTTATTTCACTTCCTAAGTTGCTCCCCTTGAGTTGATGCTTGCTCCCCCTGAGTGGTTGAATTACTTCTCTACATGTTCTACCCCTTTGACATCAATCAAAAAGGGAAAGAAAACAACCAAGACAAGTAATATAGGAAGTAATATACATAATAACTAGCGAGATAGTGCAACAAAATTAATGCCTTCAGCAGAGGCATATGTTATACAGACCCAAGGAACAAAAAAGTTTGTTAGAATCACAAACAAGTAAGCAAAAAACAATAAAAGAGAAAATATTGTTGTTGAACACCATCACACAAATACATATTAGCTTCTTTCCAGGAAGTACTTGAGAGTGTTGATCACTTTAGTGCAGAAGGAGTCATCGGAATTCGACATCTTTGACAAGCTTATCCATCTTTTCAGTAATAGAATTAAATGCCCTGGTTCCTTGTCTCCACGTAGCGCCTATATCCATTCTGAGCTTAGCCACATCTGTACATGTCTCCTTAGTGACTTCTCTGATCTTGTCCACCTGTTTCTTCATCTCAACCACTAGCTGTTTTACCTCATCTAAATATTGCTGCATCTCCTGAAGATTTTAAGAGGTAGTCGACTGAGATATTGGTTATTTAGTTTGAATTTCAACTGGCACTGGAATGCTTTCAACTTTGGCGCGCTTAACCCATCCATCATGACCCAAGGTATACCCCATCATTGAGAAGGCTGTCTTGTCATAAGTGCTGGTAATGTGCTTGGGTGTAATGGGTGCCAAATCTACCTTCATAACTTCGAGAATGTGTGAGATGAGCAGACCATATGGTAAACAAGCAGCGGAGGAAGATATGTCCCTAATACTTTCAAGCATATATTGGCAAATCCACACAAACCAATCCAGTCTTTTATTATTAACAAGACAGTAAAGGACAAAAACATCTCTAGTGGATAAAGAGCTAAAGGACCCAGTTTTGGGGAGTAAAGTAGTAGCAATCATGTGGGCCAAGATACGATGTTCAAAATTTAGGTTTTGGGGGCTAATATCAGGAGGGTTATCAGATAAAAAAGTTTTGGCTTCTTCAAAGGATACTTCAAAATCTTTTGGCCAAGAACTTTGCACAAAAACATCAAACCCACTAAACTTAGCAGAGAAAATCTTTTCAAACTCATAAGAGTCCAGAATAATTCGAGTGCCTAACACCATGGATTCTAAATCATCTTTGTCATTCACAAACAAGTTTGCATAAAACATCCTCACAGGTTCCTCATAAATAGAGTTACCAACAGTGTCAAATAGAGAAGAAAGATGCTGAAAATCAAATATAGTGGTCACATCATAGTGTAGATTTTTCATAAGAGAAAGACTTATAGAGTGTCCATAAGCCATAGATTTTGACTTGGAGGACTCAAACCTTGCTTTTACACTCGGGCCATAAAAGATCAACTTGTCCTCAGTGCCGAATTCAGTGTTATCCACCTTTCTTTTCTTCCATGCAAACTTTTTGGGGGTTTGCTCCATATGTCTTTTGCCTGCCTTTTTCTGTCTAATGGGAGGATTTTTAGAAGATTCACTACTCTGATTATCCATTTGAGAAAATCTGAGTCAATGGACGACTCTAGGTCTATAGGTTCTTCAGGATTGAGGGGTTCTTGAAACCTTCGGCTTCATCTGGTTACAGTGGAGGAAGAGTGGTTTCTTTTGGACATGGTGAGAAGGTTGGATTTAATGAGAATGGAGAGAGTAACAGGGATAGAAGGGTTTTTATCGGTGCTTTTGGGAGGAACGAAGGGTCGCCTTGGTTAAAGGAAAAGGCGGGTTCAGAAGGAAGTGATGCTTCTGAAGTGACTGATCCGCGGTACTGATGAAGAAGCAATTATTACACTTACAAGAAAATTAATTAAGCCACACATACTTAAGGAAATAAAATATTTTAGAAGACAGTAAAAAGATTTATTTTACAAATTTGGAAAATGCCAATCTTTATCCTAAGAAAACAAAATCTTTCTTCCAAAAGTGATTTTGTAAAAATATCAGCAAGTTGAGAATCAATACTAATAAATTCTAACACAATATCGCCTTTAGCAACTTGATCACGGATAACATGATACTTAATTTCTATATAATTTGCTCTAGAATGATGCAAAGAATTTTTTGATAAGCAAATAGCACTGGTATTATCACAAAATATAGGAGAGAGGTAAGAGATAAATCATAGTCGAAAAATTGATGCATAATCCATAGAACTTGTATACAACAACTTCTGACAGCTAAATGTCCTGCTTCAGTTGTTGATATGACAACACAATTTTGTTTCTTTCTATGCCAAGACACTAATGCATTTCCCAAGAGTTGACACGTGCCACTAGTAATAAATTCTAACACAATATCACCTTTAGCGACATGATCGCGAATAAAATGATGTTTAGTTTCTATATCATACCATAATCCTAGATCAGAAGTACCAATTAGATATCTAATAATTCGTTTAACAGCACTGAGATGGGATTTTTTAGGAGCCGACTGAAATCTTGCACATTTGCATACACTGAATATAATATCTGGTTGACTAGAAGTGACATACAATAAGGATCCAATCATCCCTCTATATATAGTTTCATCAACCTTTTTTCTATTGCTGTCTTCATCGAGCATTGTTGTTGGACTCATTGGTGTGACGATTGACTTTGCATTTTCCATGCCAAACTTTTTGATAAGCTCCTTAGTGTACTTGGTTTGGTTAATGAAAATCCCTTTAGGAGACTATTTGATTTGAAGTCCGATAAAGAATGTCAGTTCTCCCATCATGCTCATTTCGAATTCTCCTTTCATGGACAGAGCAAATTCTTCACATAAAACAGAGTTAGGACTACCAAAAATAATGTCATCAACATAAATTTGAGTAATAAGATTACCTGAACTAGAATGCTTAATAAATAGGGTTGTATCGATATTACTTCTTTTGAACCCTTGATTTAAAAGAAAAGAACTTAACCTTTCATACCAGGCACGCAGAGCTTGTTTGAGATCATACAAAGCTTTAGTCAGCTTGTATAAATAATCAGGAAAGGTGACGTTTCCAAATCCTAGTGGTTGCTTCACATATACTTCTTCGGAGATATAGCCATTTAGGAACACGCTTTTAACATCTATTTGAAACAGCTTGAATCCTTTGTGAGCAGCGAAAGCAAGTAATATTCAAATGGATTCGAGTTTTGCTACAGGAGCAAATATTTCATCATAGTCGATTCCTTTTTGCTGAGAGTATCGTTGAGCAACAAATCTTGCTTTATTTCGAGCCACTTGACTAGATTCATTCAATTTGTTTCTAAATACCCATTTACTTCAAATGATGGAGAAGTTTGAAGGTCTTGGAACCAATTCTCATACTTTATTTCTTTCAAATTGATCTAGTTCCTCTTTCATATCACTTATCCAGTGAGTATCTTTCAGAGCTTCATCCACTTTATTTTGTTCAAATTGAGAAATAAGAGCCACATGAGATTTGTTCTTCTGAGATCTTCTTGTAGTGATTCCTTCCCATGGATCTCCTATAATGAATTTCTGAGGATAACCAGGTTCGCTTTTCCATTCACTTGGAGTGTTTGAGGGAGGATCTCTTTCTACATTAGTCGACTGATCTGTTTGAGATGGTTCATGAATTTCTACAAACTCTTCATCTGGTTGAGTTTGCTGATCAGCTGACTCACTTTGATGATCCTTTTCAGTAATGACAGATTTAGGGACAAAAGGAATTTCCTCATCTTCAAGAAGTTTTTTATTTCTTGGGCGAGGGTTAGTATCAAAAAAACAACATGAATTGATTCTTCAATATAAAACGTTATTTTATTATAAACTCTATATGCTCTACTTGAAGGAGAGTAACCAAGAAATATACCTTCATCACTTTTAGGATTGAACTTACCCAAATTGTCCTTTCCATTGTTGTGAATAAAGCATTTGCATCCAAACGGGTGAAAATAGCTAATATTGGGTTTCTTACCATTCCACAGTTCATACAGTGTCTTTTTGAGGATTGGTCGAATCAGACACCTATTGATCATATGGCATGCTGTGCTTACCATTTTTGTCCAGAAATGGTGAGGTAGAGAGTTTTCTACGATCATGGTTCTTGCCATGTCCAGTAAGGTTCTATTTTTATGTTGTACCACTCCATTTTGTTGCGGAGATCTTGGTGAAGAGAAGTTGTGAGAGATTCCTTGATCGTTGCAAAAGTTTTCAAATGCTCTGCTTTCAAATTCTCCTCCATGATCACTTCTGATAGAAGAGACGTAGTAACCCTTTTCTCGTTGAACCTTCTTACAGAAAACTTCAAAATTCTTTAGAGCATCATCTTTATGACTTTTGAACATAACCTAGTTAAATTTAGAGAAGTCATCCACAATGACAAAAACATTTTTTTTCTACCATCTATGCTAGCAGTTCTAGTTGGACCAAATAAATCCATATACAATAGTTGGAGATGTTTGGAGGTGGAAACAATGTTCTTGATTTTGAAAAATGAGCGAGTTTGTTTTCCTAGTTTACATGCATCACAAATATAATCCATGAAAATCTAGTTTTGGAAGTCCAATAACGAAATCATGTTTAGAAGCTTTTGAATAGTATGCATGCTGGCATGACCAAGTTTTCTATGCCAAACCCAGGGATCATCAACTATGGAAGCAAGACAAATTTGATCCCCAAGATTATCTAAGTTGCTAATAGTATAGACATTTCTGTCTCTATTACCTGAAAAAATGACTTTACCTGATTCATCTTCTATAAACCAATCATATTTCTTAAAACGAACCTCGTAATCATTGTCACATAGTTGACTAATATTGAGAAGATTGTAGCCGAGTTCATCAACTAGGTAGACTTCATCTACATCACATGTTGAGCTCAGAGGAACTTTTCCAACACCAATTACATTTCCTTTGGATTTGTCTCCAAATATGACTGTTCCTCCATCCAGTTTGGTGATTTTCTTGAACAATTGTTTGTCACCAGTCATATGTCTGGAACATGAGCTGTCGAGATACAATTTTCCTTTTCGATTCTTCTTGCGGTGTTCCTGCAAAAAAAATTACTTGTTTTTAGGTCCCAAGCTTGCTTGGGTGCTGAATGGTTAGAAGGCCGAGTATTAGTTTGAATTGAAGATTTGGTCGCCAGACCCACCTCCTATCATCCTTGAACCTGCAGCGATTTGAGGTGTGACCTTTTTTACCACAATAAAAACAAGGCGGACTATTAGAATTTTCAGAGTCTTTTTCTGCTTTGATTATGTTCCTGCATTGGTTAGTACTATGGCCATTTTTACCACAAAAGGAACATGCATGAAATTTCTTCTATTTGTGGTGAACTATCTGATTTGATTTGACTGAACTATGACTAGTGGATTTTTGCAATCCATTCAATTGAAGTTGAATTTCATCAACTTCTTCCTATAGCATATCACGTTCAATTTCACAAACTTTTAGCTTCAAGGCCCACTCTTTCTTTTCTCTTTGAATCTTTCTGAGTTCATTTAGAATTCTTTCAATATCTTCAAGAGCAATATCAACAAATTCTTCAAGTTCATAACAATTAGGGCAATTGAGGGGACGTACCTCACTAGTTCCCTCATCTTCCATGAGACCAAGTTGATCTGAGTCTTCTTCTTCATTTGCTTCTCTGTTTCTTGAGAATCCACGCTCTCCTGATTCTTCATTGATATCATCTTATATGGACATGAAATATATATTTGCAATTTCTTCATGATCGGACTCTTCTTCATCACTCTAGGCTCCAAAAGACTTCTTTCATTGAAGGTTCCTGCTGAGCATCTTCTTTAGTTCGGGACAGTCAGCTTGAATGTCTCCGTGTTTTCCACATTCATAGCATATTTCATCATTTTCATTGTTTGTCCTTCCCTTTCTAAAGTTTGGTTTACCTTTTCTGCTATTTCTGTTTTTCTTCATCATGCTAGTTACAACTTGAGAAAGCATGGCTATATTTTCACCCTTTTCTCCTCCTTCCACTTCTTCTTCATCTTCTGGTTCAACCATAGTTTCTTTGAAGGCAACTTTTTTTGTTTTCTTGTTGAATCTGTCTATCCAAGTGAGTTTTCTCAAAACCTATTAAGTCACCTCTAAGTTAATTATAGGACATTTTGTCAAGATGCTAACATTCTAGAGCAATGACCTTTGGCTGCCAAATCGTAGGTAGACTTTTAAGAATTTTTCTGACTTGTTCTCCGCTTTTTAATGTTCTACCAAGAGATTTAAGATCTCCAAGAATTTTGCTGAACTTGGAGAACATTTGATCAGCAGATTCTCCATCCTTCATTTGAAATGGCTCATACTCACGAACCAAAAGATTTATCCTCATTTTTTACCTTGTTGGTTCCTTCATATGTGACTTCCAATTTGTCCCACATTTCCTTAGCAGTTTTACAGCTTGAGATCTTTTTATACTCTTCACCATTGATAAAATTGTATAACAGATTTTTTGCTTCAGCATTCACAGTTATGACAATAGCTTGCTCATCAGTGTAGCCATCCAAATCAAGTAGAGTAGTGGATATTATTACTGGACCATTCTCATCTTTCTTTGGGAGAATTGGAAGATTTCCCTTTTTGATCACCCGCTAGACTTTGATGTCATATGATATGGTGTATGTTTCCATACGCACTTTTCAATGAGAGATGTGTTGTCCATTGAAGTATGGTGGTCGAACTTGAGAGGTTATCTTTTGAAATAGTGCACCAACAACTGTGTTTGATCCCATGATCTTTTCCTCACTAGCTGTTAAGCAAAGTTTGTGAGTCTTGCTCTGATACCAATTGAAAGTACAAGTGGAGGGGAATGGGGGTTAATTATGATCGATTAAAAAATTAGACAACTAATGATGATTTTAGTTGACTAGATTGAGAGCAGAATGTAAAATAACAATAAATGTGAGAAGAATGACGCACAATGATTTTATACTGGTTCGGTACCGGTGTGGTACTTACATCCAGTTTCTCTTGGGTCACAAGGGTTCTCTTTAGATCTTGAAAGTATTACAATACAGATGTTTTTGATTCGTTCACCACCAACGAAGTACAACAATAATGAATCTTGAATAGTGAAACAACTCTATTTTGTATTCTAACTCTTCCTATCTTTTGAGACACTGATAAACTAAGGATTATAGTGTTTAGGTTAAGAAGTAGAGAGACTTAGAAATCAATGTGTGCAGTTACGCAAGTCTCCCATTTGATCTTAGCAAACTTCTTATAGAAGAGAAAGAACCGTTGAGCCTTGACCAAAAATAGAGGCACGAGATATTTAAAAGGATTTGACCTAAGGGGTGCCTCTTCGAATCTTGCTCTTGGAAAGGCCCGGATTCGATCGTGACTTTCCTTGTCACAAGCTTTCATTTACGAGATAATCAAGCCTTTGATTGAGCTTAATTAGGGATATTGAATATTTGTTGGCAATAGCTTCTTGATTTGTAATCTGATATCCTTTGATTGAGGCCGAATGGATGTGCTGATTTTTGATTCCTTCTTCTTGTCCATTAATTCAGCAATCACATCTTTGGACAACTTCTCATTGGTTTTCTTTCTTTTTGATGATTCATGCAAAACAAGGTAAGTGAATATTGTCATCATTGAAACCTTGGAATTTAACTTAACAAAAACCACAGCCAGGTGATTATAAAATCAACCTCTGTGTAAGCAACAATGTGTTCCTAACTAACACTTTTTTTTGCTTTGTCATACCTAGTTCTAATTCTAGGAACTTGAAATTTATCCAAAATGAAGGGTCATTTTGTTCCCCTAGGAAGCTGATTAAAGGAGAGATAAATGTTATTCTCCTTAGCATTAGTTGCATATCTAAAAAATTCACAACTTGGTTAGCCACCCTATAGAAATGAGTAGGCGTGATATTGGCAAGGTTACTGTAAGATCTCCTCCATAGTCCTTCGCAACTTGTAGTTGTGAGTATGGTTGTCTTTCAGCATGTTTGTCACTAAGAGAGAGTCAAGTTCGATTATAAAATCAGTGACCCCATTCTATAGGTACCATTTAATCCCAAATAAAAGGACTTGAGCTTCCGTTTCATTGTGGCTGTCACATTTTAACAGGATAGAGAAGGCCTGATGTCGTGCTATAATTCCATATATTTTGACGTTATTCACCTTACTTTCTTGTTTTTTGGATGCTAATTTGTGTGATAGTTGAGCTTAATAGAGTTTATTTTACGTATAGGAATGTTTGGACATGAAGTGGAGAAAAGTTAAAAGTGTACCTCGAAGCTAAAAAATGGAGCAATAAAAAAAGACGTGCAAGGCAATTAAAAGTCATAACCCTAAATAGTGCAAGGCTTTGTCCAGGGCATTGTCATTGGTGCCTTTGATGGGCCCTCGCGGGGTAATGTTGGCGCCTCTGACAATCCCGTGCCAACGATGCTTATCCGAGCCACTTTTATTTCCTCATTATGTTTGGACGTGTAGACCTCAACCCGGCCTTCTAAATACATCTTAAAGTTAGTTTTTAGGGGAGGGACATCATTGAAGAGGCAAAAGGCTACAAACCACTCTAGAGCACAAATCACAAGAGTTTTTCTCTTCTATCTTCTTTAATCTATAGTTTAATGCTTTTGAATATGACTATGATTGTTTATGCAATTATGAGTAGCTAAACTTTCTCATCTAGGGTTTGATGGAACCTTTTGAAGGATGATTTTCTGTTGCATTTAATATAATTCTGCCATTAGATTTTATCTACTTGTTCAACTACGTAATTATCTTAGTTGATTGAAGGACCCTCAATTGACTATTCCTATTTAGTGTGTATTACTTGGAAAATGGTACATATTTAGGTAGTTGTTGAATAACATCACTCCTAATGTATATGAGAAATCAATATAGAGGGTTTAAAGGTGGGATTAGGAATAACGAAACCTTGGTGCTATCTTGTTGAGCGGTGAACTAGAGCCAGCTAGCGTAGTTCGGAAGAATATGTCTAATAAATTATGGTAGTTGCTCAGAAGAGAATTACAATACCTGAAGTACTCACGATCGATAGAGAATACTTAGGCGAAATTGTAGGAGACTTAGCGGGAAAGATTCCAATAATTGGGAAAATCATAACCCTAGACCTCCTTAATTTAGTCTCCAACCCTTAGTATCTTTAGTTGTTAATTTACTTATTTAATTTGTTAGTTAACTTGTTAGACATGAGAATCTTAATATTTGTAACTTAGGAATTGTTCGAGCTTGTCTTCTTAGTGATATTAAACTGTTATAACGAAACGTTAGTTCTCTTTGGGATTCAATTCCAGTATTTTAGATCGGAATATATTTTTGCTACAACTGCTTATCCTTTTTCGGACTAGAGTTGGGCGTGATCAAGGCCGTATAGAAATCACCTTGATCATCCCTCACAGTTCCTCCAAGACCAGTTTCCCCATTCTCTTGGATATAGCTACCATCTGTGTTCAACTTGAGTTCTCCCTGAGGAGGTTTCATCCAAGTAACAATGATAGACTCTTGAACAAGCTGTAATCTCATCATGTCATTACAGAATTTGACCCAGGGCAATATCAACTAACTAGGTCAAATACATAAATATGAACTTTTCACCCATACAGTTAGTCCCTCCACTTGTCGAGGTTGTCCTCAAGGACGAGGTGGATATGCGGATAATGATGGATGTGGTCGTCGTCATAGGTAGATGACGTGATGTCATAAGAGCCGCATATTTTGAATTTATGTTGTCTCGATTTTCTCGAGTTACTTTTGGAGGGAATCTGACGTGGTCGAGGCATAACGCCAGGCATTATGATGATGTCCTTTCGTGATGCGTCATGCTAGAGCATGCATGGATTTAGGATTGGCCATGTCATTTCGACTGTGGCCGCAATCATGACGAATTGTTTCGAATTTCGAGGGTCCTCCTTTAAAAGGGTGGTTGATCACTGCCATTTGAATCTGCTCTTCACCTTAGCCACTGGAATCTTCTTCATTTTCTACCAAGTCTCCTTACTTTGCCAATTAATTCCTAAAATCTTTTTCCATTTTCTTAACCTTCTTCCCCCCTTTTCCATTTTCTTATAAAGATGTCAAGCCCTACTTTCGGTACTCATGGTGGAGATGTCCCTAGTATGAATGAGGGAGCTTCGGCCAACCCTATGCTATTACAGCCTCCGCCTGGGGGGAAGATATCATTGTTGCTATTGAAGAAAAGGCTCTTCCCTCGATGGACGAGATAGTCCCTCATAATCCCGACATGAAACTGGACTTGAAGCGACAGCTGGAGGCGGTGGCTGAGGTTATCCAATCTTCCTTGACGGTGAAGCACTTGGAAAAATATAAGGCCAAATATGGTATTTTTGACCAGGTGGAGCTTGTACCTCCGGGTGATGATGAAGTATACACTCACTGTCCGGGGTATTGTGCCCTTTATACCTACCCTTTCACCATAGGCAACTTTTTTCCTCTTCCCTCTTTGGTGGAGGAGTTCTGCCGTCATTATTAGGTCTATCAGCGCAACGCGCGCCCTTGATGTACAAAATAATCAAGGTGTTGTCCAAGTTTGCCGAGTTGTCTTGCATCGAGATCACTCTGCAATATTTCGTGCACCTGTATATGCCCAGCTTCTATAGGGGCATGATGTTGATTGTTTGCCACCATGGAGGCAAGTCCATGGTCTTCAGGACGGACGACATGGGTATTCGGCTATTTTGGCTTGACTTCTTCTTTTTCAGGACCAAATCCATGGTGGCCGATGTCATAGACTTCCTGGAGGCCCAGAACCGCGCCTGTAAGTGCTTTTACTCTTCCACATTCCTTTATATGATCATGCATTTTTGATTTTTCAAATTGATTCTTCTTGTCTTGCAGCTACTGCTCGGAGCCTCTAATTTGTATTGGAGCTCGCTGATTGGGTCAAGCAAGCTTTCTTCATGCTACGGGAATTCAAGATTGGCCCAACTTTTGGCAAAAGTACAAATCGGCTCCCCCTCCCCTCCCTCCGAGAGGTAATATTGGTACATTGTCTTCAGATGATGTTGTATTCTTAGTTCGTCAATCTTATTGTGTTTATCTTTGTATTTCTTTCTAGGTCCTACCAAGAAGGTTCCTAATAAAAACCCGACACTGGCACCTTCTTTCAAGAAAAGGAGTGGAGTCACCTCCTCCACTCCTGCCTCTAGTTTGACTGTTGTGTCTGTTCTCCCCCCGTCTCCTTCCCAGGTTGTGGAATTTGATGTTCCCCCCACACGGCATGGACTTGAGACCCTAGAAGAGCAGGTTTGTAGATGGGGGAGCTAGTGTAACAACAGTTGTCAACTTGTCTAAAGCTTCTCTCGAGGCTGAGATGCAGAATGTTGCGATCACTTCGGTCGAGGGAGATGTAGGAGTGGTCCTAGAGGTTCCCCAATTGGAGGAGGCCAGTGTTGTGTCTTCTTCTCGATCTAAAGGGAAGGAGGCCACCTTAAATTCTTCTTATGAGGTCCCCGCATTCCTTGGGCATGAGGAGGCACCGTCCCTTGAACAAGCCTAGGAAGCCCCACCGGTTGATAAGGGAAAAGGTAAACTGCCGGCCGAACAAGGCGAAGGTCAAGCTGAATTTTTAACGAGCATTGGAAATGAGTTTAACTCTTATCTCGATCTCGAAGAGCATGAAATGATTGACAGCAGTGTGACTTAGGTTGAGGTGAGAGTAGGGGGGTCAAGGGCGATCACGATCCCGGTGCATCACAGCCCGCTCAAAAATACCGAGGATGTGATTCAAGCATTCAACCTATTCTGTTCCTATGCTGAGCATCATATTCTTGGGAAGTTGAGTGATATCACTCTATCCAAGAGCTTCGCCGGCCTTGCCCTCAGGGTAAGCTATTTCTTTTTCTTTTTCGCTCTGGTTCGTTCTTGAGTCTTACCTTGCTTCATTTTTTCCTTTGTGTATAGATTGTTATCTTGGAGTTCGAGAGTGTGCGAAGAGAGCAAAGGAGGAAGCATGTCTACTAAAAAATGAGGATGAAGTTTGAGAAGTACCGGGGGCGATGCTAGGAGGCTAAAAAAAGGCTTTGTGAGGAGGGGGACGTGACTGCCCTGAGGGAGGAGATGAAAAGGAAAGCTGAAGAGTTGCTCACATCCGTAGAGAGTCTCAGTATTATGGAGGGGGCGTTGAAGAAGAAAGATGAGGTGCTTGAGCTGAGTAGAGAGTTGAGGCTCAGTGCCCTAATCTCCAGGTTCAGGTCGACTAGCTGTAGGATCAGTTGGATGAGTGTCGGTTCGAAGTAGATGAGCTCAGGGGGGAGTTAGCTTAGAAGTAGAAGCTGTTCGAGGAGGCGGAGTCTTCTCAGAGACAAGCTCGAAGGAGAGA
The DNA here is from genome assembly GCF_000715075.1 of Nicotiana tabacum. Taxonomy (NCBI): domain Eukaryota; kingdom Viridiplantae; phylum Streptophyta; class Magnoliopsida; order Solanales; family Solanaceae; genus Nicotiana; species Nicotiana tabacum. Next base: position 125,999,579 of record NC_134082.1, read on the forward strand.
TGCCTTTTTCAAGTTGGTGCATAGAAGTCTTTGTGTTGACATGGATAACATTCAGTCAATGGCTGATGCTAAAGAGGCTCGGCTTGAGGAGAGGATTGGTGAGTTGGAGGAGGAGAATGTTTAACTACATCAGTGGTCTTCTGCTATGGAGAATGAGAATGTCGAGCTTCTTGAACGGTCCTCCACCTCACGTGTGTTAGGGTTTTTGCCTGTTCTGCGAGAATAGTACGAGGGGTGGATTCTTGCTGAGGCTCAGGTAGAGGTGGTCCGAAAGTTGGGCTAAACAGGCTTTATCTATGAAATACCTTGTGTCATGCCACCTTTTCTCCTCGCAGGAGTCCGAGTTTTGACATTATATTGGAACAACTCATTTCCTTTTGGGAATTGGGTGTTTGAAGAGTCGCCTCCTAACCGATTATGGTGCGTTAGGGCACCTAGAGTGATTAACTCATGTAACTAGTTTGCATTACCAGAGATTAGGGTAAGGGCTCGAAATAACCTTGAGGGGAAGGTGTTAGGCATCCCTCGCGGTCTACAACGGTGGGTCCCGACCGAACTTAAACTATGTGAATTAGTCATTATAACAAGTAAACAATTTTAACGCATATTTGAAAATAATGGAATGTTTTCACATTCTAAATACATGTATGATTCAGATAATGAAAGTAAGAGAGAGGTTTGGATAGCTTACACATGTATATGTAAAGGAAAGGAAGTTTATAGAATTTGAACAAATAGGGGAGTTGGGAAAAGGAAGTCCTAAGTTGATTAGCCTACAGGATCAATCTGTTCAATGCCCGGTAATCCTCCTCAATTAGAGGGGCTACACGTGACGTTAGCGCGCAGATCATCATATCCTTTTACTACCAATTACCCTCACCTTAGTGGTTATATAAGCAAGTTTAGTTAACGACCTCTAAACGTGCTGCTACCCGTCCCTTCCTTTTGGTCCTGGAGGAATTTAGGACCTCTAAATCTAGGCAGTTCTAGACAGCCTATGGTGTTTAAAAGGGAAAATCTAGGCGACAAGCAAAGAACATATGATACAATCAAATAGGGCAAAAGTAGTTAAGGCTCATGTTTACCTCCACATGTACATAAGCAAATAAGCAGCACGTCTCAAACAACTGATTTTGAATTAGTTCAGAAAGACTAGGGACGTGACATCTAGATGAACAATCACAAAACAGAACATACAATGTTTGTTTTAAGAGAAGTGACAGAATCCTAACCAGTTTGCCTACTGGTTTTATAGCCTGTTAAGCCTGGATAATTTCACACACAAACAAGACTGGTTTCACAATTATTTAATGCCCTAAGGCTTGCCTAAGTGTGTATATGCAGTCACAATTCTGGGAAACAGTTTAAAGTTCTTTTTTCCTATAGGCATGCTTTCTAGTGACATTTAACAAGACACTGTATGAAGTTCCAGTTTTAGTACTTAATGCATATGATAATTACCCCATGGACATGAGTTCTATCTCTAATGAGTGAAACTGCTATTAGTTCTTATTAGACACGCATACTTACTGAGCAAGTGTGACAACCAATTAAGCCTACATGCATGATTTCTAAAGAGACAGATTTGAATATATGCTGTAATGAAAGTTGAACCTTAGTTATTTTATTACCTATAGGCATGACGTCTAATCATGTAAAGCAAAGTAGGCAGAACTTATTTCAACCAAAGCAAACCCTATAGGTAGGTTATCTAACAAAGCACATTTGAGCCAAAGTAAACCCTATAGGCATGTTATCTAGCACGCAATAGTGATTAGAGTAAACATCTAGGCAAGTTTTCAAACATGCAATAGCAGAGTGCTTTTGAATGATGTAAAGCCATAGGCAGGTTACCTAACATACAATAGTATAAAGTAAACACCTATAGGCATGTTATCTACCCAGGTTTACCCACAGTACCATACAACTGCCATCCCTTTTCACTAGTCACCCCAATATCTATTTACAATTAATTATTACAGACCAATGATTGAATAAAAATTACATAAATAAAAATACAAATTAAGATATAGGGAGCCTGAAGTAGGCCCAGAGCAAATCCTAGTGTACTAGGCCTTCAGTAGTCTCAAATGCCAAGGATTTCATAGCCCAATTCATGTCCAGGTGTGTCAGAGTTCCCTAAGGACCCCAAGGATCCCGGGCAGTGCTCACACCCAGACTTTTCTCAAATAAAGACTGATTATGTACAGTATGAAAGAGCTAGCCCTGATATGCTAGAGTTTAGAGAGATCTCATGATCTTTAGGCAGTACACATACCAGCGGGGCAGAACTTAATATTCTAAGAGTAAGTGAGAGTGCTTGAAAAGACTTAGTGAAAACACTGTGGAGATAAATTCTTAGGAGTAAAATATCTTCTGTAATAGACCAGTTTTAAGAAAAATGATAGGAATGAAGCCAGTTTTAGAAGAGCACATTTTGAAAACAGTTCAGAGGAAAGCAAATTCAGTAGACAGTCAGTAGATCATAAAAGGTTTAGTTCCATAGACACTTTAGCAAACATATTTGCACACAGGGGTGAAAAGGGGATTGGGAACACATGGAGAATCTAGTTGAGGGTGCATGAATGGGGTGCAGGGAGACAAATAGGCAGTAATACACATAGAACACTTATAACCTTATAAAATTAACCAGGATAGCAAGCAACCAAACATGATGTAAAGATATAGAGGATAGACACACAAGCAGGATCAACCATAGGCATGATCACACAGCTAGGCATAACTCAGGCTGTTTAAACATTAGATAAACATGTGAAGTGTAAACATATTAGCTACACATAGAGCATGGAAGAATTTTAGGCATGCTTGAACAAAGAAGTGAATAAGAGAGTAGGCCAAATTCATAACCAATGAACTAATACAGGGATGAAACACATAGAGTTTGGGTGCCAAATGTAACTAGAGACATACCAGTTGAGGGAAAGGAGTGCATAATATAGAGCAAGTTGCCTCACTGTCTAGCCTTAGCTAGACCCACAACAGCACAAGTAGTAAAGAAGGAGAATAGTTTGAGTGTGTGTGTAAATTGTGAATTGATGTCTCTCCCAGAACCAGAACAATGGGGGGATTTTATAGTATGCAATAGAGTAGGACACATAAGGTAATGAGCCAATCATATGCATATAAGGTATGGAAATCAATTAACAATCAGTCATGACTCAATTAAGGGGCCAAAATCTCATAAATGATACTTAATTTAAGGAAATCTCATTCGAACTCCTTTAGTAAATCAGAGCAAGGTTAATAAGGTAAGAAATAATCAGACAATCAATCAAGTGAAGTCAGTCATTAACAAATTAGCCACAAAATCAGACTAGTATTACTTAATTTAAGAAAAAATGTATATGGAATCAATCAGTAATTAAGGGCTAGGTTGAATAAGGCAAGAACTAACTTCGAAATCAATTAGAAGCAGGTTTTGAAAATCAGAGCATAAAATCAGGCTAGCAGCACCAATTAATAATTACACATAAGGTAAGAAAACTAATTAAGGTTGTAAACAAGGGAAATAATCAAACATCAACACATAAGTTTTGACAGAGCAAATCAGTAGATCAAAATTCAAAGTAGTACTGATTTACGGGGAAAATATCAGTTTCCACAAATAGATAGCTAGGCTAAATAGAATTTTAGAAATTAGCCGAGAAATCGAATCAGAAACCCTAATAGAGACGGACTAGGGAAAAAATCACAAGACATTGAATTAGACTAAGGGGAAATCATAAAAGTCAAAGCATAGATAAAATGATGTAACAAGTAACACGGAAAGATTCAGAATCGAAGAAAAATATAATAAAATTAGGGTTTCAACATAAATCGATTAGGGTCCAGACAATTTTAGCAGAAATCAATCAATAATACTTAAGAACAAATGATTAACATTCGAAAATCAGGAACACTTTGAGAAGACAAGTTTCAGTAAACCCTAGTTTTAGGAAGAACGAAAAATCACTTGAAAAACTAGGAAACATTCAAGAAAACATGTGAAGTACGTTCAATCCGTCTTAGATCTGTACAGATCTGAGAAAATCAAAGAAAAAATTAGGGTTTTTTTAGAAGTGAAACAGAGATGAGAACATAGACTTAGGAGTCCACCGATAAAAATGAGAAAGATCTTACTCAAAGTCGAGTCAAATAGCCTGAAATAGGCAAGAAAACCCCAAGGTGTAAATAGACCGCCTAGGTCCCTTGAGAATGTCCTCAAGGATCCAAGAAAATGAGATACCATAGCAAGCAAGAGACCATTAGAGGCCTGAGGGGATGAAGAACCACCATAGGAAGGCAGTATATGAGTGACGGCGAGGGTGAATTAGGGTTAGAGTTAGAGAGAATTTGAGATACGAGGGATCATGTGACGGTAGGGAAAAAGTGGAAAATGATTAGGGTTTGGGGGGTGTAGGAGGGTTTAATTTTAGTAGGAAATATCCTGACCGTTGATCAAAAGTGATCAACGGCCAGGATTGGCCACGGGGTTTGGGTCGGGCAGGTGGATGTTGGGCCTGGGATCTTTTGGGCTAGTTTATAAGGGGTATTAGGCTAGTTAATTTTAGGACAAAATTAAAATAAAAAGAGGTTATTTATTAAATACCCTAAACAATTTATTAAAAAATAATTTGTAAAATAGTTACTAATTATAAAAAATGAATCTCATGCATAGAAATGTTTTAAAAATAGTTATTTAGTATTCAAAAATACGGAGGACTAGTTTCTCGTAAAATAATACTAGAAATATACGCATGGGCTATAATTGCAAAGTTATTATAATTGTAGCCAAAAGGTGCCAATTTATGTATTTATAAAATAATTTCGACTCAATAGGACCTATAATAGTAATATTAAATCAGTACATGTTCTAAATTCATCTGTGATGCAATTTTACAATTATTTATATGAAGAACATATTGAAATAAACTAATTTAAGGGTGTAAAAATTACGGGAAAATACCCATTGATTTTAATGCATAGTTTTAAAGGTATATATGCATTTCAAAAATATTATAGGAAAAATTGGGTATCAACACCTTGGAGGAGGCTCGAGCTAAAGCTTGTGATGCCTGGTTGGCTTGTAGTTATGACCCTGGCACCACCTCAGCTTGATGCACCTGGTGCGACTCTGCCTTTGGCCGAGATGATGGTGAGGCAGGTGGCGGAGACCAAGGTGAAGTTGGTCGTTAGGTATTCCGCGCATGTTTTTGTTTATCCTTGTGTACTCTCCTTTCCTTTCTGTTGGTGTCTTCATGTGCCTTGTAAAGAATTTTATCTGAATATATCGAATCCTATTTTGTTTTATGCCTACCTTCTCTCTTTTTCTTTGGGGTTTTTGTGGTCATATGTTTTTGAATTGCTTTTTTATTTCGTGTTTGTGGTTTTGGATTTATTTTAGTATTTCTCTCTTTTATTATTGTTCGAAAGCACGCGTGTCATGTTGGTTGAAGTGCTTGTCTGTTTTTAACGACTTCTAGCACCTTACTTGTCGAGGCGTGTGCATCACTTTGTTAGGCGAGGTCTTTGTGTGAGGAATTTTTAATCGAGCTAGTCGGGAGTTGACCCCTTCGGTTGGGATGACCATGGGGTTGAGGGGAGTTCTTCGACATTATCGAGGATGTTCCCTATAGGTCGCGATGGCTGTGAGGCCAGAGGATTCCACTCAGGTAGTTCATGTAAATATCCTTTGTGTAAGTGTGGAGTGGCCATGTGCCAAAGAGTTCCGTTTGATCTGGTCGAACCTACGTCCTCTTAATTGAGACATGGCCAAGGGTCGGGGAGTTTTGTTTAAGCTGGTCGAACACATTCCCTCTCAATTTTGACATGGCCCAGGTTCGAGGAGTTTTGTTAAGCTGGTCAAACGTACTTTTTCTTAGTTGAAGTGTGGCCAAGGGACGAGGAGTTTTGTTCGAGTTGGTCGAACAACCCAAATTAACTGTCATGATGGCGCCTATTGTGGAACTAGTCCAGCCTCTACTTATCATCTCATCACAGTATGAATAACTTGAAAAATAAATAAATATGGAAGCTGTTAACATTAAAGAAACCTATTCGAAAACATAATAAATCCCAAAATACGATACAGTCCAACCCAAAACCAGGGTGTCATTGAGTACATGAGCGTCTAAATCAAGATATAGTCCACTATAGTGTCTAGAGAAATAAACTGAAAATATAACTAGTGATAAAGAAGGAGAGTCAAGGCCTGCAAATGCTATGCAACTACCTTGGTAGTCTCTGAACTCTAAAGCCTCAATCAGCAACTGCCGCCGTGACCAGGAAGTAACCTGAGTACATCCAACTCAGTAAGTAACAAGTCTAAACTTTTGACCGAAAGGTAGTGATAAACTCAACCGATACAAATAAAATAGAAATATATGCAGAAATGTAGGCATGCTTTCACATTAAATAGGCAACTCAAAACAGTAAAGTAAAATAGATCTGAACAGTGTAAAGTATGTAACTCAACTATCTCTACATGCCAATGTATATACTGTATGGGATGCACCATGGTGTCAGCCTCATGTGCTCACACTCTCGAATTCTTAACCACTCGGTACTGTATATGGCCCATAAGGCCTAGGGAATATCCATCCCGGAACATATACATTAACTATAAGTCACCCAGATCAAGGAAGGGCAATCCAACCTTATGTAGAAGATCCATATCTGGGTATCAAGTACTTCGGATAAGATCCATGTCTAGGAAAGATCTATCCCTCAATAATATCAGTCGTGCTCACTAGGGGTGTGTACAGACTCCGGAGGGGCTCCTACAACCCAATCGCTATCACAAATCAGTATAACTGCTGCGACGTGCAACCCGATCCCATAACTGTCACTCATAATCAGGCTCTCGACCTCACTTAGTCATCAATCTCTTCAGTCTCACTCACGGGCTCACAATATCATGCAAACTAGCCCAAAACAATGATATGATGTATTAATAAATAACAACTGATACTGAAACATGATATGAAATGCATGTACATGACTGAGTATGAAATATCAATAAAATTAGTGAGATAAAAGAAAGGACCACTATCGATCCCAACAGTGTCAGCATAAAGCCTAAACATGATATTTAGCATGATTGACAACTCAACTACTTTATCAGATGGTGAAAACACGAATATCAACAAGATAGAGTCATGATACAATGCCATGGAATCAACCCGATCACAATTCTCATGGTGCACGCCCGTACGCCCGTCACTTGGCATGTGCGTCACCTCAATACCAATCACATAACACATAATTCGGTGTTCCGAACCCTTAGAACCAAGTTTGAAAGCGTTACTTACCTCAAACCGAACAAATCTCTACTCCACAATGCTTTTACCTCTGAAATCGGTCTGCAAACGTCCTGAATCTATCCACAAGCAATACAATACAATTAATATAGGCTAAAGGGATCAATTTCACAAGAAAACTACTAAATTAGAGCCAAAAATTCGAAAATCGGCTCAAATCCGGCACCTGGGCCCACTTCTTAAAATTGAACAAAAGTCACAAAACTCAAAAGCCCATTCACTCACGAGTCTAACCATACTAAATTTATCAAAATCCGACACCATTTGCGCTTCCAAATCCCCAAAATTCTCTCTACAATTCTCAAGCCCTAATCTCCCAAATTTCACCTCAAAAACTCACCAACTAGGTGTAAAATCAGTGGGGAAACACATTATTAAAGATAAAGAGGCACAAGGAGCTTACCTTAGTAATCACTTCAAAATCCTCCAAAATCCGAGGTTTTTTACACATAAGTCGACATCCGGTCGACTTTTTCAACTTAAACTTCCAATTATGAGACTAAATGTCTCAATTCACTCCGAAATCACTCTGAACCCGAACCAACTAACTCGGTAAATCATAATATAGTTGTGGAACACAAAAGAAGTAGAAAAATGGGGGGAGCGAGGCTAAACTCTCGAAACGACCGGCCGGATCGTTATAGTACTTCTTCTTAATTGATGGATTTAGGGGAATAGTTCTAACAATCAAGTATTACATCCATTTAATCACATTTCATGTTGATTACATCACTTCTCCTTGAGGTATGTTTGGAGAAAATCAAAAATTTTAGGTGTTGGCTAGCGTTCCAGTCCCAGTCCCACATCATCTAATCCCTACATTGTTTGACTTGGATATTCTTGAGAAGTCGGGCAATGAAACGCAGCTTTCCCCATGTATTCACCCTAGAAACTCCATTCGTTGCCTTATTAAAAATCTCTTTGAGAAAACCCTGTGGGACAGAACACAAGTGAGTGAAAAAGAGTACAAATTATGGGGCATTCCTTGTTTTTTGGATGTTGAGTACTAGAGGTCACTGATGTTCCAATTGTTCGGTAGCAACTTTCCTTTCAATGTTTCTAGTTAGAATGACCCCTTGGCTTGCCTGCTTACTATCTTTTCCGGTCCGTCCTAGTTGGCTCCTAATTTCCCTTCTCGGGGGTCTCTTCCTGCTTGGATCTTGGCCTTGAGCATGTTGTCTCTGACTTTGAGTAACCGTACATTGGCATTTTTGTTGTTGCAGTGTTCTCCTTGATGCTTCTGTGCGTCCATTCTTACATACGCCATATCTCTCCATTCTTCAATTTCATTAAGATTTTGCCTTCTGTTCTCGTCGTTGTCGTTGCGGCTCTCGTTAGTATACCATAGGCTGGGCTTTCCCACTTCGACTGGTATGACTACTTCATACCCAAAGGCTAGAGAGTAAGGTGTTTCTCCCGTGCTTGTTTTTAGAGTCGTTGTGTGTTCCTACAATACCCGTGGGAGTATGTAGAGCCACAGTCCCTTAGCATCTGCGAGTCTCTTCTTCATGATGTTCAATATCGACTTGTTGGAGGATCCTGTTTTCCCATTGCTGGATGGATGGTACAGGGTTGAGAGTATTCTTTTTATATGCCATTTTTTGAAGAACTCGGTGATTACTCCATGTGAACTGCGGACCGTTTTCCCAACTTATTTCTTTGGGCATGCCAAATCGGTAGACGACATTCTTCCAGATTAATTTGATTACTTTTTTCTCATTAATTTTGGCGAATGCACTGGCTTCCACCAATTTAAAGAAGTAGTCAGTCAAAACTAAATGAATTTAATTTTACCTCGTCCCAACGAGAGTGGTCCCACGATATCCATTCCTCATTTGATGAATAGACATGGCGAGGTGACGGAATAGAGGTGTTCGCCTGTTTGGTGGATTATTTGTGCATTCTTCTGGCACTGTTTGCACTTCTTTGTGAATTCCTGAGCGTTTTTCTTCATAGTGGTCCAATAGTATCCCGGCCATATGAGGAATCTGACAAGTGGTCGGTCACCGGAGTGACTGCCATAGTGACTTTCATGCACTTCCTTGAGGACGCGTTGAGTCTGGTTTGGGCCCAAGCATTTTGCCAAAGGGCCCCATACATCCTTTTATACAATTCGTTGTTGATGAGGTTGTACCTTGCTGCTTGCATTCTCACCTTCCTGGCTTCTTTTTTTATCATTTGGGAGATGCCATCCTGCAAGTAATCTACAATGTAATTTCTCCAGTCCCAAGATAAGTTTATAGATTTTACCTCGACATGGTCTAAAGTTGAGCTGAGGAGATGCACCATATTTTTATCCCCATGGTTTATGCTTTTTGTTGCGGCGGTCAATTTTGCCAGGTCATTCGCCTCAATATTTTAGGTCCTTTGAATCTGGTCGGGCTGACATTCATCAAATCTAGGTAACAGTTTGCGGAGCTCGATCTGATATTTTTGTAATCTCTTCTCTTTGATATGGAAAGTCCCAATAACTTGGCTGACTACGAGCTGGGAGTTGCAGCGTAGTCTTATGTGCTTTGCCCTATACTCTAGTGCTTACCTCAGTCCTGTAATTACTGCCTCATACTCGGCCTCATTGTTAGTCATATTTTGGCATCTTATAGATTGGCGAATGACTTTGCCGGTTGGGACTTTTAGCACAAGTCCCAGTGTGGATCCACATGCATTAGACATGCCGTCGGTGTGTAGGACTCAAAGGTCTTGCATTAGGCCGGAAGCTTGCGTAGCTTCCTCTTCGGCCTCAGGAATTACCTTGGAACTAAATTCCACGACGAAGTTGGCGAGTACTTGTGAGTGGTAAGTGATGTCGTGTTCACTTAACTCTATTGCCCATTTGGCCAGCCTCCACCACAGTTCAGGTTTGTGAAGTATGTTCCTTAAAGGAAATGTGGTGACGACTGAGATTGGGTGGCATTGGAAGTATGGCCTAAGCTTTCTTGAAGCTTTGACAAGGTCCACGGCCAATTTCTCTAGGTGAGGATACCTCATCTCGGCATCGATAAGTGTCTTACTGATATAGTAAATTGGAGATTACGTACCTTTGTATTTTCGGACCAGGACTGCACTTACTGCTACCTTTAGAATGGCGAGGTAGACGAGAATACGTTCTCCGAACTCAGGCTTTGAGAGTATGGGTGGTGATAACATGTATTCCTTGAGCTCCTTCAGTGCTTATTTTCACTCGGGTGTCCATTCTAGGGCGGTATCTTTTTTGAGTATATTGAAGAATCTATTTATAGGATGACCTCGAGATGAATTTGGAATGGGCAGTGATTCATTGGACTTATTCTTTGGTCTTTGGGTGCTCTGATATCCCGTCAATGGCCTTAATTTGATCTGGGTTGACCTCAATTCTGCATTGTGATATTAGGAAACCTAGATATCTGCCTGAAGTCTTTCCAAATGCACATTTCTCGGGATTTAGTTTCATCCCATACTTCCATAATATTTTGAATGCTTCCTTCAGATGGTCTATGTGATCCTGGGCCCTCAAGGATTTGACTCACATGTCGTCTATGTATACTTCCATGGTCTTGTCGAGCTAGTCTTTGAACATTTTTGCGATCGGTCTACGGTACGTGGCCCCTGCGTTCTTTAACCCGAATGACATGACCCTATATTAGTACGTCCCCCTATGAGTGATGAATGTAGTTTTATCCTGGTCATCCTCATCCATAAGTATCTGGTTCTATGCCGAGCATGCGTCCAAGAAGCTCAGAAACTCGTGTATGTGGCATCCATTAGCTGACCATTTCTAGATTTGTAATGGTGTCTTTGGCTTCGATCTAAAGGGACCCCGACCCTGATGACTGCTATGTTCTTTTTCCTTTTCTTTCTTTTGTTGAGTTATCGTACTATCCAGGGCGATTTGATAGCATTCCTTGGACATGCTTTGTTCAATATGTGGCAATGAGAACAAATCTTCGGGCATGCTTTGTTCAGGTCGGTGAAGTCTATGCACATCCTTTATTTCCATTCTTCTTTTTAACCATCACTGCATCTGCAATACACTTGGGATACTTTGACTTTCTGAGAGAGTCGTTTTCCTGGAGTTTTTCCTCTTCTTCGTGGATAGCCTCGTTCACGGCGGGGTTGAACTTTCGTCGGACCTACCTTACTGGAGAGTAGTAGGGGTCGATGCTCAGTTTGTGCATAGCTATCTCTTTGGGGATGTCTGGCATATCTCCATGGCTAAAAGCGAACAAGCCTATGTTAGTTATTAAGAATTGGCTAAATTTACCTAAGTCCTTGAGCTTGTAGCCTAAGTAGGCCTTTTTGCTGGGGTCTCTTAGATCTAAAAAGGTGGGCTCGAGGTCTTCCACAGTCAATCCAGTGGCCTCGACCATTTCTAGATTTGTAATGGTGTCTTTGGCTTCGACCTAAAGGGAGCCCGACCCTGCTGATTGCTATGTTCTTTTTCCTTTTCTTTCTTTTGTTGAGTTATCGTACTATCCATGGCGATCTGATAGCATTCCTTGGATGTGCATTGTTCCCCTCGTATTTGAAATATTCCCCAAGGGGTTAGGAATTTGATTCAGGATGGAAGGGATTTCCCTAATAGGGTGTATCCATGGCCGACCCGTGATAGGATTATACGTCATGTCTTGATCCATGACGTGGAATATTGTCTTCAGTGTCACTCCTCCGATGAGGACAGGGAGGGTGATCTCGCCCGAAGTCCGTTCAACTGCATTGTTAAAATCCATTAGTGTGATGCAGCGCGATACTATCTTATCCTCGAGTCGCATATGTACAAGGAATCAAGGATGGATAATTCATGCTCCGCTTCCATCGTCAACCATAATTCTCCTAATATTATTATCAAAAATGCGTAAAGTAATACTGAGCGCATCATTGTGAGAGAAGGTCAAACTGTCGGCATCTGACTCATCGAAAATAATACTTTCTTCGAGGCCATCATACCGTTAATGGGTGATCGATCTCTTGAGTTTGTGAGTGGCAGTGAACCCGATGTCATTGATAGAGGTGTCGTTACTGATCACGTCCAATTCACACCCAAATAATGAGTATGAAATGGTCATTGTAATTATAAAAACCCAATGTGAGTCAGGGTTGAATGCATAGGGAGTTTAGATCGATGCTAAGATAAACACTTAAGAAGAGAACTTGAAATAACTGGATTTATCTTTCAATAACAACGAGATTGTTATCTAAGTTGACTGCTAATAAATTAAACTAAGTAGTAGCAACTAGATGAAATATTTTTGGTATTTTTAACAAATAAGGAAAAACCTAGGAATGTAATCTTCACCTAGGTATAAACCTAATGGGTAGAGTAAATTATGCTTGTTTGGTAGATCACAGTGTGTTATAACTCTCAACTCTCAAGTACCCACTCAATACTTCTCAGTCAAAGAGTGGTTATGCCTAAATTGGCTTTCTCAAGACCAAATGGATAGCAATCTAATCAATTGATTGAGCCCAAGTGGGATTATCCCTATCTCTAGTTCAAATCCTTTAATCAAACTAATCAAAACCTCAACTACTTCAATCTTTTGTTAGCCAAGTTTTCCAATACTAGGTTTCTCTTTCTCAAGTAAGAACTAAGTCAAATAGACATGAATCAATGTTTGCAACCATTAATTCTAGATATAAAGTATAAACAAGGTTAAATAACATACACCTAATTAATAACAAGCATTAATATTAACTACCCATATGTTTTACACACTAGGATTGGTTAACAATCCTAGATAATATCTATCTACTCATACTTTTAGACATAGAACATGAAAGAGAAGAAGTAATTAAAGACATAAAGCTAAAATTAAAAGATAAAAGTAGTGATTTTTTTCTATTTTTATCACAAATTGCCTAAAATAGTAAACTCTAACTGTTACCAGCTTCTACAGGACAAAAGTTTCCCTAAAACGTGTTTCTCATTTATTTATAGTTCCTAGAAATTCGCTAACAAAAATGCCCTTTGGGAGATTCTGTGGCGGCACAATTTGGCTGTGGACTGCACTTTCTTTTTTGCTCTTGTAGTGGGAGGGTTCGGCGGCCACATAATAACTTTTGCAGCCATACTTCACTTTCTGTGGCCGCACATTTTGGTTGCAGACCGCATTCTAAGGAGACTTCACATTTGATCTTTTGCAGCTTCTCTGAAATTTCCAAGTTTGTCAGTGAGAATAGCTTTTGTGGCCGCACAGTGTGGTGTGTGGATTGCGCTTATGCTAAATCCTTGTGAAGCTTCAAGGGTAAAGTTATGGCTGCACTTGTCTCTCTACGGGCCGCATCTGCGTCTGTAATCGCAAAATAAGTTCTGCGGATCGTACAATCCTTTGCATTGCTCCTCTTTGACTTGTTGAGATGGAACACTCCTTTTTGAGTTAGATTTCTTCATTGAGCTCAAATTCTCTAACATTGGAACACAATTTCATTAGATTCGGAAACAAAAATCACTACTTTTGGACTAAAAAATAAAGCAAGAAGGTACTAATAAGTGATTAAAATTCACACTATCGGTCGATGGTATGGGCGGGAGACGATAACTCTAGTGGGAATGGGCATTCTCACCTCTTTGTTAAGGTGTTCTTTCCTTTATCACTGAGCAGTTCCTTAAGGTGCCCTTGTTGCAGCAAAGTCGCCACTTCTAGCCTTAGGGCGTGGCAGTCCTCGGTCTTATGCCCTTGGTCTTAATGTAACTAACAGAAAGCGTTTGATTTCTTTGTGTTTGGGTCGGACCTCATCTTCGATATCCACTTCACATTCGGTCTGAGCTTCTCGAGTGCATAGACCACATCTGTAAGTGACACACAGAAATTATGAGCAGATAGTGAAGGAACCATACCTCGATCACTACTGGGGATGTCTGACCTTGGCCTAGAGGAGCCATTTTCGCGGTGAAAGTTGTGGACGGGTGGTCTGATGTAGGGCTAATGCTGATCTCTTTCCGCTCACACCATTAAAGGACCTCTCCTCGCATTATCCCTTTGTTCCCTCTTGGGTTGGAATTGCACTAAGGCAAGTCATCGGGTCAGCCCATTGAGGTCTTTATCATATGCCCTGACCTTGACACAATAAGTGTTATGGATCTCGTCCCAGGTGGCCGGTGGGTATTTTATTAGTCAGCTGAGCAGCTTTCTGGTTGCCCTCGACCCTTCTCTGTCTAGCCCATTATGGAAGGCTGCTACAGCTATTCCTTCGGAGATATTTGGTAAGGTCATCCTCACTCTGTTGAACCAAGCTAAGGATTCCCTCAGACCTTCCCTGGGATTGTCTGATGACGAAGATGTCATTTACCCTAGTTTCAACCTTCTTGGCTCCGACACATGCTGTTATGAACTTGTCCGCCATCTCCTCAAATGTTTCCAAAAAGTAGGCCGGCAGCTGTGAGTACCACGTCAATGCTCCCCTGGTGAGGGCTTCACCGAAATTCTTTACCAAGATGGAGGACATATGTTCCTTATTGAGGTCATTGCCTTTTACTGTAGTGATGTAATGGGTCATATGGTCCTTAGGGTCAGTCTTCCCATCATAAATTTTGAGCTACGGGGGCATCTTAAAGGTTTTCAGTACGGCACGTGGGGCTGCTTCCTCCCTATACTACTATTCTATAAACCTGCCGACATCTCTTTTTAGTATTAATTTGGGGGCACCTTGTATCTTTTCTACCCGTTCTTGGTGCTCTTTCATATGTTCGTTGAGCGCCATATTATCGTTCTCCATCTCCTCCATCCTTTTCAATACGACAACGAGGGCAACATCACCTACATTGCCGATACTGGCATAGATATTACCTAAAGGCGGAGGGTTTAGTTGGTCGTCTTTCCTATTCCTATGCTTGGCTGCGGGGGTCTTTGGGGTTTCTATGGTTATGCATGAAATCTTCTTACTCATCATGCTGACCAAGTGTCAGTTAGCCACGCCTATAGGAGTTTCTTGATGGCGGGTGGTGGTCCTTCCTCTGTGGACGTGGAAGTTTCTTTCCCATTGGGTTTGGTTGTGCTACAGAAGGGTACCTTCAAACTCTGTTATGTACCCTTCATCAATAGCACTCAATATATTGAGCGGGGTGTTGTCTACCGCTCCAACTCCTTTTCCTTGGTCGATTCTTCCCAGGTTACCTGCCACAGAGTTTTTGTATGCAAAGAAAAAAGGATAGCCTTATAGTATACTAGGTTAGCAAGCTATGAATATTGTAGATCTAAATGAAAACTAATAGTTTGACTACAAAATTCCCACAGACGACGCTAAACTGTATGACCCAAAAAATAAATCTTGGTTTTATAAAATTTGATTAGTTGATAAGTAGCGATAATCATAGCCAATATTAATGTCTAATGATATATCTAGTATTCTATAATGAATATTTAATGAATAGCGTTGAAGAAGACAACTTAGAATAATAATTGAGCAATAATGACTTGAAAATATAAAGGAGAGCAATAATTGACAGTAAATAACTTTCAAATAGTAAATGATACAAAGATAACCCAATAAGGATGAGTTCCACAGATGACTTTTTGATAATGATGGATGGTGATGAACAATCATATATTCTGATCCTTCTTGGATCGGGAGAGAGAAATAAACGAAGGAAAATCTAAAATCAAGCTTTATTTCTATTCAATAACGTGAGAACATGGTACATAGAATGTTAGTGAAATCTTTTGCAGAAGGTCCAATGATCCATCTGTTCTATATCTTTTCCTATTTATATGCGCACATGGTCCACTAAACCCTAGATAGTACAACGAAAAGGAATATCCGTAGAATATTCCTCTAGGAATCTAAAATCTAAGACTAGCCGCCACTTCATGTCCATAATGGGAGCTCGTCCTCGTCCTCGTCATCTACCGCATCGGCTCGACCTCGTTGTCGCTTCGTCTCTCAACCCTGAACTCAACCTTTTGATTTCGTCACGACACGTCACAACCATCAAAGGCCTTGTTACACTTGACTAGGTCAAATACATAAAACGAAGTTTTTACCCATAAATGCTTTCCAAATTATCTTAGCTGCATCACTTTCCATAAAGACATGTTGTATAGACTCATTGACATGGCTAGTACAACATAAACATTTAGAAACAATATTCTTACCAAATTTATGAATGATTATATCAAACGGAAATTTAGACAACCATAATCTCCAAGTAAGGAAAGATATTTTAAAAGGGATGCTAGAGTGCCACACCTTGTGCAGAAATTAATCTTTGTTCCTGTTGTCTCTGAGCAAATTATAGGTGATTTTCTTTGAGTACTTATCATGCTCTGTGAGGTCCCAAATAGCTTGATCTGGTATATTCTGGTTGCCAATGTTAATCTTCATGATATGCTCCATAATCTCTTCAGATACGATGCTTCTTAGTTTATTCCTAATTTATTCTACATTTTGTATAAGCTCTTTAACAAGCACCTTAAGATTGGTGTTGCTATCTGTATAAGGGTGCTAGAGGACCTTTTCCTGTCCAATTATCCCACCATATGCCAGAGTTTATAAGACAAAGAATATGAGGTTCTGCCTCAGTTTTATCCATTCATGTGAGTTCCCAATAGATTTTTTTTCTTACTCACCAATTGAGACCTTGGAGAGTATTTATGCTTCATATAATCAGCCCACAGAGAAGGAATTATTCTAAGTCTCCACCATATTTTAGTAGCTAAAATGTTATCAAAGATTTTTATCCTCTTAATACCTATGCCTCCCTCATCTAAAGGATAACATAGTTTCTTCAAAGATCTCCAATGGAATTCTTTTTCTCACCCCAAAGGCCCCAAGAGAAGTTACCAAAATACTTTTCAATGAGATTAAAGATACCTTTGGAGGGGGGGGGACATCACAGATAGAGTATAGATGTGACGACCCGGCCAGTCGTCTCATGAGTTATCGCTCCATTTTGCCCATTTCAACTTCTTTACGCTTCGTTATCCGTGTTTTTATGTGATTGAGTTTATTAGTTCTAGTTCGGAGAGGATTTGGTAAGAAATGAGACACTTAGTATCTTTTAAGAAGGCTTAAGTTGGAAAAGTCAATCGGATGTTGACTTATGTGTTAGAAGGCTCGGAAGTGAGTTCCAATGGTTCGGTTAGCTTCAGGAGGTGATTTGTGACTTAGGAGCGTGATCGGAATGGGTTTTGGAGTTGTAGAGAAGATTTAGGCTTGAATTGGCGAAATTGATATTTTGGCAAATTCCGGTTGATATGCGAGATTTTGATATAGGGGTCGGAATGGAATTCCGAGAGTTGCAGTAGCTTCATTGTGTCATTTGGGATGTGTGCGCAAAATTTCAGGTCATTCGGACGAGATTTGGTAGACCTTTTGATCGAAAGCATAATTTAAGAGTTCTTGGAGTTCTTAGGCCTGAATCCTATGTTAAATTGGTGATTTGATGTTGTTGTGAGTGTTCCGAAGTTTTGAGCAAGTTTGAACGATGTCATGAGATGTGTTGGTACAATTGGTTTGAAGTTCCGGGAGTTTCGGGTAGGTTTCGGGATGTTTTAGTGCAAAAATCATAGTTGTAGTAGGTCTACAGGGGTTGCAGGCCCCGAAACTCACTCACGCGGTCCACACAAAAATGAGTGTGCCCACGGTGAGTGCTGTGCAGACCGCACAAAAGCAGGCGCGGCCGCGGTAGGCGTTGCGCGGACCGCACAAAAATGGGCGCGGCCGCGGTGAAGAACCCTCCCGCTGGTCCTACTTCGGAAGCTCATATATTTTAATCTACAAGGAATTTTGAGGTGATTCAAAAATGAAAATTGTAGCCCTTCGTGTCTAGTTTCCAGAAAGGCAAAGATTTCGCAATTTGGACATCTTTAGTAAAAGTTACTGCCAAAATATTAAAGTCTGTCACTGCAGAGGGAGGCCTATGCGGCCGCACGTTGCCTTTGCGCGGACCGCACTGGCTAGCGTAGACCGCATGAGTTTTGGTGTGGCCCACGGTAGATGAAACCTGAGTGGTACCTATAAATACGAGGTTTTGGGTTTTATTTAATATTTTGACCTAGAGAGCTCGGATTTTGGCGATTTTTCCAAGGTTTTTCAAGAAATTCATCGGGGTAAGTGATTTTAACTCAGATTTGGCTAGAATATATGAATCTATCACTGAATTCATCATTTAATTCGTGATTTAAGAAGGAATTTGGGAAGAAAATTGTGAAACCTTTCAAAAATGTAAAATGATGATTTGAAGGACCAAATAGTATCGGAATTGGATAATTTTGGTATGGTTAGACTTGTGAGGGTATGAGGATTCTGAGAATGTAAATTTTACCCGATTCCGAGACGTGGGCCCGGGGCTCGGGTTTTGCTAATTTCGGGATTTTTGATATTTTTCGAATGTTTTCGCTTGGGCTTTGTTCTCTTAGCATATTGTGACGTATTCGTTCTGATTTTGGATAGATTCGACACGCGTGGAGGCCAATTCCAGGGGCAAAGGCATCGCGAGCTAGAGAATTAGCCAGTTTGAGGTGAGTAATGGTTGTAAATGATGTCTTGAGGGTTTGAAACCCCGGATTGCACATCGTAGTGCTATATTGTGGCAAGATACGCGCTGAATGATGAGAGTGGGGTCTTTCACTACTGGGGATTGTGACTTGGTCCATCCCGATTGATGACTTTACTAAATATTTGACCGAAATTCATTTGTTATCATCATGTTTTGGGCTGATTACCATATTTGGGCTTCGTGTCAACTATTTGAACCCTTCAGGGATTTTTATCACTGTTTCCTTACTGCTTGACTTATTATTTGAACTCAGTCATGTTGATATCTACAGTTTTACAAACTCAGCCACTTTTACTCAGATTTGAAACTTAAATGATATTTCTACATCATGGTTTGGGCTGAGGACTACTGTTTTACTAATGCCCAAGGGGCTTATGATGATTTTTAGACTGAGTGAGGCCGAGGGCCATATGTGAGGATATGCTGAGTGATATGAGGCCAAGGGCCTGAGATACTATTTACGCCACGAGGTGGCTTGAGTGATGTGAGGTTGAGTGCCGAGTGATGATGCCACGAGGTGGCTTGATATAGCACTTGGGCCGTAAGGGGGCCCTCCGGAGTCTGCACACCCACAGTGAGCGCGGGTACCCATTGTTTTGAAACAGTGGTAACAATGATATTGTTTGATGCAATTTGGTCAGGTAACAATGGCTGACCATTATGCTGAGTGATTGTGAGGTAGCCCGAGGGGCTGATACTGTACTGAGAGTGAGCCCTCGGGGGCGGATTTCTACTTGTTAATTACCTGTTAAATTACCTGTTTTACTTGTTTTAAAAAGGAATATCATTTGATTTCTTCACTGATTTATTGATTTAAGTGATTTTACTGCTTGACATGGAATTGCTTTGTGCCTTTAAATGTTTTCATACCTTCAGCCATTATTTGTAATTATTACTCACTGAGTCGGAGTACTCACATTACTCCCTGCACCGTGTGTGCAGATTCAGGTATAGCAGAGGCCGTACCTGAGCGCTGATTCCTTCCAGGCTAGGCAGTGATTTGGAGTTACGAGGTAGCGGTTGACGTCCGCAGCCCCTTGTCTCTCTTATCCTCTATCATTTATGTTTTCTTCAGACTGTTGTATCGGATTCCGTACTTTGTAGACCTATAGCAGATTCTGTAGTAGCTCATGACTTGTGACACCCCGGTTTGGGCTGTGTTGGGATGGTTCCTGCTGTTATTATCGTTAAATTTCGCAATTTATGAATATTATATTATATGTTACTACTGTTTATGATGATTAACTGCTTAAAAGAGGTGTTTCGTTTTGGTCTGGCTGGCCTTGTCTCCGCGAGAGGCGCCATCACAGCCGGGTTCGGGGATTGGGTCGTGACAATAGATAGATAGTAATTAAAGAACATGCTTTATTAAGATAACTATACTTCCATAAGAAAGGTTTTTTCCATGACAACCAATCAATTTCTAATAATTTTGTTGACCAATCAATCAAAATAAACAATCTTCTTTCTACCAATATAAATTGGACATCCTAAGTAATTAAAAGAAATTTTTTTGTCCATGTTGCCAGTGATACTTCTAATTCTATTAATTCTATTAGCACATGTGTTAGGAGTAGTTAAAACGAAACTCTTGTCAATATGCATCTTTTTCCCAACCCTATTTTCATTCTTCTTAATGACGTCCATGATAAGATTAATAGAATAACTATTACCACTAGTAAATATAACAATGTTATCAATATACACAAGATGATTAATATGAGTATCGTTGGAAGGCATAGAAAAGGGGATATAAGAGCTATCTTGAAACAAATTATTCAAAGCGGAGGTAAAAACTTCTGCATGCAGGATGAAAATGGATGGTGATAAAGGATCACCTTATTTCAATCCTTGACTAGACATGAAGAAACCCTTTTATAGCCATTAATTATCAGAGAATACCATATGCCAGAGAGAAGATTCATAATCAAACATATCCAATTCTCTGAAAAAATAAATCTCCTAAGCACAGAAGTAAGAAAGTTCCAAACAATTCTATCATATACTTTGGCCATGTTAAATTCTAAAATAATATTTCCACCATTATTGACTTGAGAAATAGATTGAGCAATCTCTTGAGTTAAAAGAATATTTCAGAAATGAGCCTTTATTTAACAAGAGCACTTTGATTGGAAAAAATTAATATTGTTAACAAAGGGTTTAATCTAAGAGAAATGATTTTAGAAACGATCTTATTAGTAAAACTAGAGAGGCTAATTGGTCTAAATTCATTAAAGGAGGTTGGTACATCTTTTTGTGAATTAGGACCAAACAAGTATGAGTATAGAATTTAGTAAGTGGATTACCTTTGAAGAAATCCCACACAAAGGCAATGATAACTTATCTGATGACGTCCCAACAACTTTGGAAGAATGTACCATTGTACCCACCTGGCCCAACAGTACTTGTATCAAAAAGACCAAAGACTGCATTTTTGATCTCTTCTTCATTAGGAATCGCATCCATCTTGTCTCTATCTTCTTTATAGATCCTTTTGGAGATGAAATTTAATAGAGTAGGATCCAGATTTGATGAAGGGTAGGACTGTCTACGGGGAGGGTATTACCCGTACTGGTACCGTACCGTACCAATCCGAATTGAGGGTAGGATGAGGGATTTGGTAAAGAGTAAGGGTAATGATAGGGTACCGAAAAAATACCCTTTGTACCGATCCGGTTGGTACCCTTAAGGTACTGTACCGGTACCCTTGCATTTTTATAATCTTAAATCTAGTCATTTTTGTACAGTTAGCCAATGGCAAAAAATGACTATTTTTGTCTCCCTAACCCCCAACACCCTCTATTACCTAATTTATATTTTTAATCCCTAATTTTGTTCAAATACACTTTGGCCTCATTTAAAACTAAAAATACCCAATTTTGTTTCTTCAATTTTCACACAAAACTCTCATATCTCTCTAATTCTCTCTCTCTCTCTCTCTCTCTCTCTCTCTCTCTCTCTCTCTCTCTCTCTCTCTCTCTCTCTCTCCCTCTCTCTCTCTGATTGCAATTAGCGTTTTAACACTCATATTAATTTTCGTATTTATTTTTGCTATACTCGTATTGCTATTTGTTATAATTTTATTTTTTTATATTAAAAATGGCTCCTAAACTGGTAAAAAAAGTGTGATAGATCTACTAAGGGTAATGCTAAGGAGGGGATCCCCATTTTGAAACAAATCCTAACCAGTCCGAGTTTAGGCGTTACATATAGGAAACGTATAATCTTGCTTTTCAAGGTTTTATTAGAACAACTGTTAGAAATAATATTTGCGATGATGAAGGAAATGAAGACTTACTGAAATATTGGAAGAGAAGAAACTTTATCCTTCCTAAAATAACTCAAGAAGACGACGATGCCTATCGTGAAATACTATCTACCAAAGACAATGGGGACGCAGAAGAACAAGTAATATCAATTTCACGCGAAGAACCAATAGAAAATTTTGAAATATTCCCTAAATTGTAACAAATATATAATTTTATTTTTATAAGTATTGCAATAAAAGTATTAAATTTTTTCATCCATTATAGTTTGTTTGTATTTAAATATAGTTATTTTTAATTTTTAATTTGAAATTACCCCTAAGTACAGGTATCACATCCTTATGACCTGTAGGGGTATTAATAGGAAATTAGTAAAAGTACCATTACATCGTACCCTTAAATCCCCTTAACAAAAGAACCTTAGGAACCCTCCCCTTACCCGTACCCTCTTTGTACCCTTAACCCTTAAGAACCAATATCCTCCCCTTAGATAACCCTAATGCATGGAGATTGAACACTTTATTAAAGTATCTAATAACTGCTCTAGCTATTTTATCCTCTTAGTGAATCCATTTATCATTATGATTTTTGATCTTATTCAATTAAAGATTCATTCTCCTTTATCTGAGCATACTATGGAAGTACCTTATATTCATCTCTCCTTCTTCAAACTATTTTATATTAATTTTCTGGAGAAGAAGGAAAACTTGCATCTGTAGTCATCTCATATACTAAGTCTGGGTCTTATTGGTTTCTTTTCTGTCATTCTCAGAGTTATTGATTAACTCTATCTCTTCTAGGCATTGAATTCTTTCTTCCCATTTTAGAACCTGATTTTTACTGTCACCCACCTCATCTCTAGACCATTGACTAAATTTTATGCTAAGTAGCTTTAGCTTGGATTAAAGTCTCCACATATTATTTTCATTAATATTGGTACTCCAGACTTCCTTAACAATATTGTAGAAATCTTCCGGCTTAGTCCAGAAGTGTGATTATCTGCCTGATCAAAGGCTTTCATGAGTAAAGGCATGTGGTCTGAGCCAGTCTCCACCAAGTGTTTGACATTAGTATTTTGAAAATTATGACTCCACTTTTCGTTGATAAAGATTTTGTCTAGACTTTTCTAAATTCTCTTCTTTGGATACTTATTGTTACACCAGATGAATTTAGGACCAGTATACCCCAAGTCAGTAGTGCCACAATTGTCTATACAATTGTTGAGTTTTAGACTCATGTGCATCTAGTGAAGTTCGCCACCCAATTTTTCATCTGAATCTAAGATGACAATGAAGTCCCCTCCAATGCACCTAGGACCCTTAATATCTAGACTTCCTCAAGACTGCACCAAAGATCTCTTCTTTCCGCAGCAGTACATTTAGCATAAATGGATGTGATATTGATGGGAGGATGTTTCCTATACTTTTATGGTGATTTGCTGCTCATCATTAAAGGTGACTATGACATTACTGATATTCTTCCAGAAACACCATATCTTCCTATTGTCATTAGAGATACATTCCTAAAATCTCAAAAAAAAATTGTAATCATCAATATTGTTTCCGTCAATCATATGTTTCATGATTTCCGTAAAGATTATGTTGTTGATATCTATAAGTTTTTAAGTATATGAATTGCTTTTTTGGACCTCACTCCTCTAATATCCCAAAAGATTGCACTAATCATGTAACTATTTTAAGAGAGGTATCTTTATGTTGTTTCCTCTTTACAGAGGATGTGCTTTGTTTTTCTTTTTCTTATTTGACTGTCTTGCTCTACTTCTGCCCCCTCCAACAAGGGCGTAGTCATCATCCTCTGAGTTTTTGCTCTCTTGATTAACATTCTCTTGTTGCATAGAATTATTTATAATCAGATGTGATGTAGGATCTTGCATTGGATGTTCAATTATCCCTTCTGAGTTGTTATGTAAACCTTGTTCCTGATTTGCATAGAGGTTCACCATGTTAATGCCCAATTTTGCACTCATATTTCTCAAATAATATAAATACTTTTAAAATATCATTTTGCATTATTATTTAGTTTACAAATCTATACCAGCATTTTTCTATAATTTTTCATAATTTTTAGAGATTTAAAATTAATTTTTCAGCATTTAAATTATTTGAATAATTTATTAATTACTCATTTCAATTATTTTGTGATTAATTAATTATTCTAAAATTATTACTTGCACCTATAATACATGTTTCAAATATTTTACTTAACTTTTATATAATTACATTAGAATTTTAAAGGCTATATGCATAATTTTACAGTAATAAACCATACTTTATTTATATTATTTGTGTCAAAATAGCATTTTATATTTTTATAATACTAAGTTAATATTTTGAATTATTTTAGTGCATAAATAAAATTTTTATTTATTTATTAAATATTTTTATAAATTATTTTTTTGATAAATTTTGTGTATTTAAATAGTAGCCCAAGTTTAAACTAATTTTCAGACCAAAAATGGCTCAGCAACCTGACCCAATAGCCCCCAGCCCAAATCCAAACAACCCTTTAATAAGACCTGGTCGGTACCCATTTTATGACTGATAACAAAGAATTCTAGCCTATCTTATGCTCTCTTTTGCTTAGGTTTTGGATAAAATATGTGTGAAAGTATTCCCGAATATTAACTTATTGTGCTTGTTTGCAGTGTTTGGTCAAAATAAATCAAGAAAGTCATAATCAGCTCATAAATGAGTTAAACCTGCACAAGTTCAAAGCTGAGCTAAAAGCGCTGACATCGATGAAATAGTACGATTACGAAAGGTCTACCGCTGAGGCGACCATTATTGCGCTCTCAACGGAATTGAGGTTTAGAGAAGGTAATTCTGGCACAACAGACACCGCTGATTGCAGTGAAATAGCACAGCAGCGGAATTACTTGATGCGGTTGCGGTCTAAAGTCCGCTGAGGGCAAAATTGAGAATCAAAGGACTGGAAATTGAGTTTAAGTGAAGAGCGTATTCCGCGAAAATATTTCGCGGCCGCGGTTGCAGACAATGCTGAGGCGATTGCTTTTTCGCTCCAAACAGAATCAAGGCCAGTCCCAGTCCAAAAGAGAAGAACCGCGGTTCGCGCTTGCTTTTGCGCGGCTGCGGAAGTCCAAGCACAGAGGCGCTCATTAATCCGCTGTCAGCGGAACCTCCTTAGGGGAATTTTTGTCGAGTAATTTTAGCTGTGTATAAATAGATCTTTTTCAAATTTTTAGTGTATCTTTGGTACTGATGAGCTCGTGAACCGACGTACTTATCTATTTTGAGTAATTTTAGAGTATCTTTAGCTATTATTCTTAAATTTCATCTTTGTAATCAACATTTATGGCTTACATTTCATCTCCATCTTTGATTTCTACCTTTATTATGAGTAGCTAAACCCATTAGCTAGATTGTGACCTAACCCTAATGTGGGTATATAATGTGTCTTCTATTTTAGGGCTTAATTGTTTATGGGTTAGTGATATTTAGCTTGTTTCATGCTTTAATTGTAGAATTGGTGGTTGCAAACACTGATTCATGCCTTTATGACTTAGACTCTTCTTGAGAAAGAGTGACTAAGTCTACGGAATTTAGGCTAACAAGGAATTGGGGTACACTCAAAGATTGATAGCCCCAATTAAAGGGTTAAACCTAGAAATAGTAATACCCGACTTGAGCCAATTTTATTTGTATTGTTTGAACACCCAATTGGGCTTGAGAAAGCCTATTAGGGCAACGTCACTCAAACTACCGAGAGGTATAGAGTGAGTAACTATGTGTAAAGATTATATCACGGCCCCAATTATAACAAGCTTGTCCTAAATTTTAGATCTCATTAGATACTCGCCTAGGTGTAAGTCATTTCCCTAGTACCTTTTATGACTTGAGAAAACCCTACAAAAATATTGTACTTAGATTAATTTAAGCATTTATTTGCATTAAAGTAGAATAGTAACAAACCAAACATGTTTAGAAATGCAATTAAAAGCAACGTACGTAGCTAGATTGGATAGGAACCCATCTCCAACTTATATTAACTCCCTGTGGATTTGATCCCAACCTTTAGGGTAAAAGCTGAACCAACCACTCCTTGCCATTCTATAGTGGTATAGGATTGGAGCCAATCACCTTTTGGCGCCGTTGCCGGGGAGTTAAACGGTTTTGGCTATCTATCTGACTAGTTGTGTGTTTTCTTTTTCTTACCTTCTGTTTTACTAACTTGTGTGAGTTAATCGATTCAGGTACAAAATGGCAAACAATGATCCTAACGAAAATGTTATCCCGTGGGAGGAAGTAAATGATAATAGTGAAGATGAGGTGCCTCTAGTACCTCAAGGTCAAAGAAGAGGCCGCCAGGACAATGTCAATATTCTAGACCCTCCCTCAGCTCTGCCACGAGTAGCTCCTCAGGTGCTTCCAAATGAAGGGTATTGATCGCTTCCAACTCGATGCTACACTAAGGTAGGAAGAGCGGATCACAATAGATTTTACCCGATATGAGGGTTGGGATCAATTTCCTCAGAGAGCTAGTAGTGGAGTTGGATTGTCCGTCTAGCCTAGAGATGTGTTTGTACTCCTAATGTCACTTCAAACATTTTTGGGTTTTCGAATTATAACTATTTTTATAAAACTATTGATTAACACTAAATTATGCTACGAGAATATTTCTAAGTTGTATCTAATGGGAAGAAGGGGACTAGGGTCGTGACACTACCTAGGTGGCTAATTGACGGATAGATGTTACTAAGGTTCAATTGACATAATTGGCGCTTATGCTATAACCGTTGCACAATTTTACCCACTCTCACAACTCTCGGTAGAGAAAGTGACATTGCCCAATTGACTCTCTCGAGACCAAATGGGTAGGCAAATTATACCAAGTAACTAGGGTTCAAGCAGGGTAATTACTCTCTCGAGGTTTAACCCATTAATTAGAACTATCATTTCTCATGAGTCCATCCCAATTCCTTGTTGGGTCAATTTTGGGGTCATAGACTCTCTTTCTCAAGAAGAGTTAAACACACAAAGCTTGAATTAGTATTTGCAACCACCAATTCTATATTAAAATATAAAATCAACCCAATTAGCAAACACCCATTGTCAATCTAACATTAGATGGTAACACCCATCAATTACCCACACTAGGGTTGAGCCACAACCCTAACTAATGGGTTTAGCTACTCATGCTTGAAGAATCAAATACAAAAATAGATGAAGAACTAAGCATATTAATTAATTGCTAAAATTAAAATACAAGAATCTATTGTAAATATAAAGCAAAAGTGCCAAAAATGGCTACAAAATTCGTTCTCACTAGCGCAGCCCTTGTATGATCTCTCTCCTTCCCTAAAAAATGGTGAAATGTTCTATTTATACTAGGCTGGAAAAACTGGACAAAATACCCATGTAGGGTCAGTGCGGGCCACATTAAATAGACCGTGGGTGCACTGGGCTCACTTTTGCTTCTCTGAACTTGGACTCCGCGGACCGCGTAGAATGGACCGCGGCCGCGGAGGGAGCTGGCGTGGTCCGCGCAATCATGACCACGGACCGCATGGCATTGGCTTTGCAGACTTTCATCTCTATAAATCTCATGACCGCGGACCGCACAAAAGAGCAGTGCGGCCGCAGAGCATTCACCGCGGACCGCGAGATGTGTACCGCGGCTGCGCTTCTTCTAGCCTGATTCACTGACTCTCTGAACCACCTAGTGTGGCCGCATTCCACTTTGCGCGGTCCGCACTAGGCCTCCTTTTCTTAAATTTCTTGGTCTTTGATACTTGAGTAGGTTTCACTCTTTTTTTTGGGTCGATCTTTGACATTTCGTCACGTTGTCGATCAAACATGCAATCAAGCACAACTTGTGAGCCTTTTAGGACTATTTTGTAACAATATATGATCAAAGCATAGGCAAGTAGGGGCATAAAACATGTTAAAATCTTAACTTATCAACTCCCCCAAACTTAAACCTTTGTTTGTACTCAAACAAACAAAATATGACCCACCCCTTAAGGGAGAATCCAAGTAATTCCAGCTATCCTAAAGTAACCTCAACATGCATCAATTGGGACTAACAATTGCCTTCAATACGAATGGATCATTAACAAAATTTAAACTTTGAAAAACTATGGATTAAGTGTGACACAAGAGCATCAAGAATTGACTCATTACATCAAAGAACTCTCTCAATTACTATGGTCGATGTGGAACCCAAACTCACACATCCTCAACTCTCCCTAAGCAAACCTCACCTTTTAGAGTATAAGCACGCAAACCAAGGTTAATGGGGATTCACTCGTCTCTCTCAAGGAAAGGTCACAAGTCCGGCTCTAAGTACCATATGCTTGACTCTCATGTAAGTATCCACTAATGCGAGCGTCATCCAACTCAAGATCATATAGGGCTTTCGTAGAGTCAATGTGAAGGATTTTGGCTCAGGGTAGGAAATATTGTTAGTCTATATGGGTTCCATATTCCCTTAAGCACTTCTTTTGATTCATTCGGCACAATTCTCTTTGACTATTTGAGTATTTCACTTCTTTTCAAGGGGTTAGAGAGACACATTGCCACTCTTTCTTATGCAATTTAAAGCATTTCTTCTTTTTCTACTTTTTCCACACCTTTTTCATTTTTGTTTTTCTTGAATCCCGTTTTATTCTTTGCACATTGGGCTTTCTTTTTGTCTTTTCCTTTTCTTTTTTTTCATCGTCTTTCTTTCCTTTTGCTTTTGTACCTTTTATCACTTTGTTTCCTTTCTTGTCTTCCCCCCCAAACTTAGACTTTTGCCATTACTTAAGGGACGATTTGGGTGCCAAGAGAGGGTAATTTAGAACGGGCATAGGCTTGTGGCATTGGTTCTTAAAAGAAAAAAAGGTTTAAGGCTCAAAAGTGTTAGCTAGGGATTATATCATTGGTAGGCTATGGAATTGTTCGACTATTGTTTGGATCAAGGAGAGCCTATAATCACTTCTCAAGTCGAATTTCACTCAAACTTTCGTCTCAACAAATATTCTGGGCAAGTTCTAGACCATTGGCTCAGAACTTGGACTCACAATTCGATTTCTCACCACACACACTCAAGGATTGCTAAAGACATAGAGTCGGGGGCCCACAACAACCTTAGACACGATTGAGCACACAATAGTCCCGAAAGACCACATGATGTTTGTTTGGTCAAAACAAGAGTCTCAAGGTCACTACTTTCACCATCCTAAACACAACCACTTGTCTTTGACCATGGGATCAAAGGCAAATGTGTTAGGCCCAAGTGAAGCTTTGCTTGAGGTATCTTTAACTATAAACTAGTAAAAACAAAAGAAAAATCAAAAACGGACTCAAACCTTTAAGAAGGTTGACACGCCATCCATCATTGGGAAGAGCCACCCGGTTCGCACAATACTCCACCCTTGGAAAGAACCGTGGCATTAAGAAAACCAAATGCTTATTGAAAGCACCAAAACCGAAACAAAAAGGTTGTGGGCCTATCTACTAAGCTAAAAATGAAAACTTTGTACGAAAATAGAAAATAGAATGAATATTTACAATAGAGGATTAGAATATACAACGGGGGAGGAATATATACACAAAAATGTAACTTTATACACAGACCAAAGAGAAGATAAAAAGTGCGATAAAAGTGACTAAATGTAAAGTTATATACAGACCAAATAAAAAAATCAACAGAAACATAAACTAAGTCAACTAATATATACAATCATCCGGATAAGAAAAAAGTAGGGCGCACCCCTACAAATAAAAACAGGCATTGTCCCCAATGTCAACTAAACAAATAAGCATCAAAAAATCAAGATGAAAGGATATAGGAGCCCCCTAAGCCTCGTCTATATTCATGGGAACATGAATGGTCCCTGGGTCCTCTATATGTACGGGAACTTCAGACTGGTTCCCGGTCTCCTGCTACTCAGCTGCTGGGACTAGGGCCTGGACCTGTACAGGCTGAATATTAGGAACATCTTGTGGCTGACTGGAGGAAGCCTCCGATGGGTCCGCCAACTAGATGATCACCTCATTTGCACTAGGGAGCTTCCTCTTCTTCTTTGGAAGCTGTTGTGTTTGCTCCTGCTGTGGCTCTACTACTGGTGCTGGTGCTGGGGCTGGATTCTCGAATAGCAAGTCTAAAGGTAGCTGGTCTGCCTTCAGTTTTTCAACATCCTCCCTCAACACCTTTACAGACTCCTTGGAAGCCCGTATTTTGCGCCTCTTCTTGTTCTCCCTGGCAAGCTCCTTCAGGGCCTTGCCATGTGAATCCACCGCCTTAGCCAAGGGAGCCTAAGAATCGAGGATCTTTTCTGGTTGGCAAAAATCTCCTTAAGTGAATCCTCGATAGACTGGGGCACCTGCACTAGCTATGGTGTCGACTGAGCCGCAATGGTAGAAGTCAAGGTGGACAACTTGGATGAAGCAGTCGTCATCCAATTGTTCAAGCTATGAAGTGTCTGGCTCAGCTGGTGGGCGGTGATAGGATGGGCCCGGGAAGATGGAATCCCCGGGCTAGCTGAAGTAGAGGGACCAGCAGTAGTGGAAGGTCCGGGAGGCATGTCAGCAACTGTAGAAGTAGGCTCAGTGGAGGGCTCTACCGCAACCGGCTCTTCAGACTGGCCAGTTGGGGCAGAAGCAGGCAGCTTGTAATTTTTGTCCTTGGGGTTGTCTGACCCCTTCAACTGTACCATGAAAACGGAGCCACAGGTTTGACCTTGATGTCAAAAGGTGTCTTCTCCACCTCCAGGTCCCGGAAATACATAGTGAGGGTGCTGGGAAAAAGGTAGTTCCGGTCATGCTCAACCCCCACTGCAGAAATGACGCGGGACATCACATTGCCCACGTTGATAGGATATCCCGCCATAATAGAAGCAATAAGAACAGCCCGGGCGAGTGGAATAGCCTGATCATGTGTAGTGGAGTCGAGCCGACTGCACACAAAAGTCAACCACCCTCTCGCCTCAAAGTTAAAGGTTCTTCGAAGTATTTTGGTCCCGACTTGTAACCACTCTGGAACCGTACCTGGGATTTCCAGGTATGAAGCTAACCACAGACGAACCTCCTCGCCCATTGCCAACTTTTCATTGTAAAGGGACTCATCTTCATCATTGAACCCCGGGTATTCATTTATTGCCTTCCTGGTAAATACCACATTTTTCTTTCTCACATTGGTCACCTTAGTGCCCTTCAAGATGTGGGCCACATTGCTATAGAACTCCTTGACCATATGCTCATTTGCCTTCACACAATTATCTTTAAAGAACTCCCAACCCACTCGAGCCTGAAACTGTCTATGTATATTGGGGTGTAGGGG
Organism: Nicotiana tabacum; assembly: GCF_000715075.1. Lineage (NCBI taxonomy): Eukaryota > Viridiplantae > Streptophyta > Magnoliopsida > Solanales > Solanaceae > Nicotiana > Nicotiana tabacum. Next base: position 126,030,940 of record NC_134082.1, read on the forward strand.
TAGGAGGTTTTTGTCAATGAAGCTCCTCTCAAGAATCTATTTTCGTGACGGCCACCATTCCCTAAACTTGTGGAATGCCACCTGGATGACGAATCTATCCTCCCAAATAGTGGGATTCCTAGTCCGGTCAACACCCCCAACCTGTAGCACACCAGCCCCCAGTAACTCCCCATCTCCCTCATCACCTCGAGCACCCTCTCCAGATATTGATGTTATGGGAGAGGTAGAGTATCCATCCCCACTACCTGCCGCTGAGCCCACAGACGACCTAGAAGAAATGTTGATTGAGGCTCGAGCATCGGGGGAAGATGGGGGAGTGTCTCTATGTATGGCATTCTCTGGATATGGGATATATAGAGGGACTGAATCTGACGAGATCTCCCGGGAGGGCTCGTACTCACTTCCCAAGGTGTCAAGGGCTCTATCAGCCACTTTAATTGCTTTCCTCATGTCCTTTATGTTTTGTCTAGCCTGGGGAGTGAGTTTTACCATCCGTTTCTTCCCTCCCCGGGAGGAATTACCTCGGCCGGGTTGTTTGGCACCTTTACCTCGTTGTTTGACCATTATCTGCAAGCATACACATCTAACATGGTTAGTATTAGCGCATGCAGTGAAACAAGTCTTGAAATTGAATAGCAGACAGCAGATTAAATGTTGCAAAAATAGTTGCAGAACATGGCACTGTGGCCTGCACAAACAGGAGTGCGGCCGCACTGGGGGCACCACAGACCACGCAAAGGCGACCGCAGTCCGCATTGGGACAAGGCCCTGGACTACATCTTTCTAATTCTCCCCACCGCGGCCCACACAAAAAGTAGTGCGGCCGCATTAGGGCACCGCGAACTGCATAAAAGAGACCGCGGTCTGCACTGAGGTAAGGACTGTAACACCACCTCTCTTAATCCAACCACCGCGGTCCGCACAAAGTAGCATCGCGGTTGCAATGGGCCAGCACGGACCGCATAAAGTGCAATGCGGCCGCGCTGGGCATATGTTCAGTTTCAATCACTTGGGCACCGCGGTCCGCAAAAATGGTAATGCGGACCGCATCAGGGCACCGCGGGCTGCGAGAGTATTTTGCACAGGCACTAAGTTAGGGTTTCATGTTTTTGCACAATTGTTCAAATTTGTTCACCTACTTTGTCCCTACTCATTTGCCCAACCATTATGCATATCCAACACACAAACTCAGCTTTTAAAACTATCCTAAGCTAATAACTAAATAAAGAAGACGAAACTAACAAGAAGAAAAAGAAGTTATGAGCTAAAAAATAAAACAAAATTAATCAAGTGAATGCACAAGGACTGAGTAAAACATTACCAAATGAGAAGATGAAATGTAATTAGTTAATCTCAAGCAAGAATCATGGTCAAAAGAGGTTATGAATAGTACTATTATGTCCTTGAGTGTAAAAAGTTCGAAAAGGCTAAATAGTGACCTATGGGATCTATTTATAGAAAAACTATGGGACCTAGCCTTACCTACCAGCACGGCCGCACAAAACTGACTGCGGACCGCGCTGCGTTTGTTCAAATGAGCTTGAGTAGGCAACCTCCGCGGACCGTGAGAAATAGACCGCAACCGCGAAGGTCCACCGCGGACCGCACTAAATGGAATGTGGTCGCGGTGGCAAACTTCAGAGAGAACCACTTTTGACCATCACCAGTGCGGACCGCACAAAAGCAACTGTGGTCGCACTGGCAATCTTCAGAGACTGTTCAACTCTTTTTTCAAACTATTTTGCACTGTATCAACTCAATCACTACATCATCTCACAATCAGTTAGCTCAAAAATCAAACCTACACTACCAAGAAAACATAGAAAACAACAAAAAGGAAAAAAGACACGGGTTGCCTCCCAAGCAACGCCTGATTTAACGTCGCGGCACGACGCATGTTACCAGCACATCACTTTAGATGGAGAAGTGTCACCACGTGGCTATCATCAAATTTCAAGATAATGCTTGACCCGATGCCCATTAACTCTGAAAACTTCACCATTTTTGTTCCTTAGATCAAGAGCACCAAATGGGGTCACGAACACAACTTCAAATGGCCCACTCCACTTTGACTTGAGCTTACCCAGAAACAGACGTACCGGGAATTGAACAAGAGAACCATATCTCCAACCTTGAACTCCTTTCCCTGAGCATATTTGTTTTAAAGGTACTTCATTTTGTCCTTGTACAAGGACGAGCTGGAGTAGGCATGGAGCTGGAGTAGCTGGAGCTCATTAAGTTGTTCAACCCACAGATTTGCTGCAACATCCCATTCTAAGTTCAACTTCCTCAAAGTCCACATGGCCTTGTGCTCTAATTCCACTGGAAGATGACAGTTTTTCCAAACACCAACCAATACGGTGACATACCAATCAGAGTTTTGTAAGCCGTCCGATAAGCCCAAAGAGCGTCATCCAACTTTTTTGATCAATCGGTCCTATTAGCATTGACAGTTTTAGACAAGATACTCTTAATTTATCTATTGGAGACTTCCACTTGGACACTAGCTTGAGGATGATAGGGGGTCGAGACCATATGATTGACACCATACTTAGAAAGCAATGTGTCGAAATCCTTGTTGCAAAAATGAGACCCTCCATCACTAATGATAGCACGAGAAGTGTCAAACCTTGTAAAGATACTCTTTTTCAAAAATGCCATAACACTCCGGGCTTCATTGTTGGGCAAAGCCACGTCTTCAACCCATTTTGAGACATAGTCCACCGCCACGAGAATGTAAGTGTTCCCACAAGAGCTCACAAAAGGACCCATGAAATCGATGCCCCAAACATCAAAAATATCCACTTAAAGAATTGTATTGAGTGGCATCTCATCCCTTTTAGAAATTCTGCCGGTTCATTGGCACTCATCACATCTCTTCACCAAATCGCCCGCATCTTTGAACAAGGTGGGCCAATAATATCCGCAACTAAGCACTTTATAAGCCGTTCTCGCCCCGCCATGATGGCCACCATAGGGTGAAGAATGGCAAGCCTCTAGGATACTCAATTGTTCTTTCTTCGGGATACATCTACGAATCACACCATCCGGGCAAATCTTGAACAAGTATGGCTCATCCCAATAGAAATCCAAACTATCCCGCTTGAGCTTCTTCCTTTGGTTAGAAAAGAGCTCATACGGGATTATTCCAGTCACAAGGTAATTGGTGACATCGGCAGACCATGGCATATCCTTCATTAACACCGCAAGGAGTTGTTCATCGCGAAATGAATCATTGATCTCAAGGCTGTCACAAGTCCTCCCCTCCTCTTCCAAACGGGACAAGTGGTCCGCCACTTGATTCTCATAACCCTTCCGGTCAACAATTTCTAAATCAAACTCTTGAAGAAGTAGCACCCATCTCATCAATCTTGCCTTGGAGTCCTTCTTGGTCATCAAATACCTAAGGGCGGCGTGATTGGTGTGCACTATAACTTTGGCCCCCATAAGGTAAGGTCGAAACTTTTCCATAGCAAACACAATAGCCAACAATTCTTTCTCGGTGACTGTATAGTTTCTTTGAGCCTTATTCATGGTCTTGCTTGCGTAGTACACCAGATGAAACATCTTGTTGATTCTTTGGCCCAAAACAGCCCCAACTGCACGTCACTAGCATCACACATGAGCTCAAAAGGCAAGCTCCAATTTGGTGCGATAATGATGGGGGTAGAAGTCAACTTGAGCTTAAGAAGCTTGAATGCTTTCATACAACTCTCATCGAACAAGAACTTTGCATCTTTCTCTAGCAACTTGCACAACGGATATACCACTTTAGAAAAATCCTTTATGAACCTCTGGTAGAAACCCGTGTGCCCAAGGAAACTCCTCACCCCTTTGATAGAAGTAGGGGGAGGGAGCCTCAAAATAACCTCAATCTTGGCCTTATCAACTTCAATTCCTTGCTTCGAGATCTTGTACCCAACACTATACCTTCTTCTGCCACAAAATGGCATTTTTCCCAATTGAGAACAAGGTTGGTGTCTTCACATCGGGCCAACACTCTATCCAAGTTTACCAAGTACTCCTCAAAAGAATCCCCAACCATGCTGAAATCATCCATGAAGACCTCCAAGATATCCTCCATCATGTCGGTGAAAATAGCCATCATGCAACGTTGGAAGGTCGCCGGAGCATTACACAATCCAAATGGCATTCTAGAGAAAGCGAATGTGCCATAAGGACATGTAAAGATGGTCTTCTCTTGGTCCTCCAGGGCAATTAGAATTTGATTGTACCCCGAGTAACCATCCAGGAAATAATAGAAAGCCCGGCCCGCAAGACAATCAAGCATTTGGTCAAGGAATGGCAATGGGAAATGATCTTTTCTAGTCACCTTGTTCAGCTTCCGGTAATCCATAGAAACTCTTCACCCTGTGACCATTCTAGTGGGAATGAGCTCATTATTGTCATTGGTCACCACAGTCATACCACCATTCTTCGGCACACATTGCACCGGAGAGGTCCACGAACTGTCAGAAATAGGATAAACCACCCCTGCATCTAACCACTTGATAACCTCTTTCTTTACCACCTCTTGCATCGCCTCATTTATTCTTCTTTGATGCTCCAAGGAAGGCTTTGCATCCTCCTCCAATATGATTTTGTGCATGAAAAATGCGCGGATTATTCCTCGAATATCAGCTAGAGTCCATCCGATTGCCCTTTTCCGCTTTTGAAGAACCGCCAAGGTGGCCTCAACCTGTATGTTAGTAAGTCAAGAAGAAAAAATAACAGGTAAAGTAGAATTTGAACCCAATAATTCATACCTGAGGTGTGGAGGAAGTGGCTTCAATTCCAACACCGGTGGCTCCTCAATCGATGGCTTTGTTGGTGGAGTTTTGCTGTTTTCAAGATCCAAGAATAGCCTCCTAGGCTCATATGAATATGAACCCATACCATGCAATGCATTCACGCATTCCACTCTACTAGCATCATCATTGACATCCATATTATGAAGCACGACCTCAAGGGGATCTTCAACATAGATCATGGAACTTGTGTCATCCACTATCACAGCTGTGACAATGTCCACAAATGAACACACCTCCGTGCTATTGGGTTGTCTCATTGATTTGCAAACATGGATTACCACCTTCTCATCCCCCACTCAGAAAGTCAACTCACCAGCTTCAACAACAACCAATGCCTTCCCCGTAGCTAGGAAAGTCCTACCAAGAATAATCAGCACTTCAAAGTCCACCTCACAATCAAATATGACAAAGTCGGCCGGTAGTATAAACTTATCCACCTAGACAAGTACATCATCGATTATGCCCAAAGGTCTCTTCATTGATCGATCCGCATTTGAAGTCTCATTGAGGTGGGTTGAGGTTGTCCAATTCCCAAAGTCTTGAAGACTGAGTATGACATCAAATTTATGCTAGCCCCCAAGTCATAAAATGCCTTGGCAAAATCTGGACTTCCGAAAGTTCAAGGGATAGTAAAAGCTTCGGGGTCCTCAAGCTTTGGTGCCATTGAATGCACTATGTAACTCACTTGATGAGTCATTTTATTTGTTTCACACTCCATCGACCTCTTCTTTGTTACCAAATCTTTCATGAACTTAGCGTACCTCGGCATTTGCTCAAGTGCCTCCACCAAAGGCACATTTATTGTGAGGCTCTTAATCATGTCAATGAACTTTTTGAAGTGATGGTCACTCTTTTGCTTTGCTAACCGTTGAGGATAAGGTGGAGGTGGCCTAGGCAAAGGTGCCTTGGCCTTTTGTACAACCGGTTCGGGCATGTCAATCATGTGTTCCCTAGACGGGTTCACAGCATCTTGAGTCTCTACCTCGGCCTCATCATCAATATCAATCCACACATCATTGTTCACATTTTGATTAACCACATCATCAACAATCAAAGGTACATCATCATCCCACAATTCGACATCTTCTTCCACAATTTGCTTTTGCTTTGAGGCATTCACATCACCGCCTCTCCCACTTCTTGTTGTAACTGCCATCACATGATTATTATTCCGACCATTCGGGTTCACTACCGTATCACTCGGTAGCGCACCCTTGGGACGAGTATTCAACGTTTGTGAGATTTGCCTAATTGCACCTCCAAGTTCCGGATAGATGTATTATGTGAAGCTAATTGGGCATAGGAACCTTGGTTCTTTTTCATTATTTGCTCGAACATGCTTTCAGTTCTCCCCATATCACTCCTAGAAGAACTCGGACCTTGAGAAGGAAAGGGGGCTAGATTGTTCGGTTGTTGGTACATGGGGGGGCTTAGAAAGCCTTGCCCCCGGTTGCCTTGGTTCCCGCTATTGTTTCACCCTCCTTGATTGTTGTTGTTGCCCCAATTATTATTATTACCATTCCAATTCCCTTGGTTTCTTTGATTACCCCAATTGTTGTTTTGGTTGTTATTATTCCAATTGCCACCACCTTGTTGTTGATTGTTGTTATTCCAATTACCTCCACCTTATTGTTGATTGCCCCAATTTCCTTGAGGACGCCATTGTTGATTTAAAGAGTTGCCTCTATTCCCTTGGTAGTTATTGACATATTGGACCTCTTCACTTTGGTCATCATAACACTCATTTGAATAACACCCACCATCATTGTTGTTGTCATATTGTTCACAATTACCTTGAGGATGTTTCCTCTTTGCCTCATTTTAAACATAGAAACACCTTCCATTTCATTGACTTGGCACGGGTTTTGGACTTATTTCAATTGCGCCTTTACTAACTGATTCATAGTTGTTGTAAGCTCGGCAATAGCTTGGCCATAATCGTGCAATTCCTTGTGCAAATGGATGACCGTAGGGTCACCTTGGGGCATATTTGCTCGGCTTTGCCATCCCGAAGAGGTGTCGGCCATTTCAATCAAGTACATCACATGCCTCTTGGTAAGAAAGTTTCATAAAGTTCCCTCCGGCCAATTGATTCACAGTGCATTGATTCGTGGTGTTGATGCCGCAATAAAAGGTTTGTTGAATCATAGCCTCGATCATGTCGTTATTAGGGCACTCTTTTACCATTGTTCTATATCTTTCCCATATCTCATACAAAGGTTCCATTGGCTCTTGCTTGAAGGCTAGAATTTCATCTTGAAGAGCCGCCATATGACTTGGAGAAAAGAACTTGGCAATAAATTTGTCTGCCAATTCATCCCATGTTGTATAGAATGATTGGGGAACCTTTCTAACCAATATAATACTTTACCCCAAAGAGAGAACGGGAAAAGCCTCAATCTCAACGCATCTTCGGACACGTTTGTCTGCTTGTTACCCCAGCATGTATCCACGAACTCCTTCAAGTGCTTGTAGGCATTTTGATCGGAGGCGCCCGTGAAATACCCTCTTTTCTCGAGCAAGGTCAACATAACATTTGTGATTTGAAAGTTCCCCTCCCGGATTCGGGGAGGCACAATAGCACTGGCGTATCCTTGATTTGGTAAAACTCTGGGAGCCACTCTCGGCGGTTGCGGAGGAGGATCTGGAACATTGTTGTCCTCATTTGCATTTATATTGACATTTAGGCCCCTCCGTGGAACTTAAGGTAAGACCTCATCTTGTTCTAGATCCTCTACCTCCTCCCCCGCTATCACATTGCTGAGAGGGTCATTTGCATTAAGAGCCATTTGTACCTGATTGATCGACACAAACAGAATTAGTAAACAAGAAGGAAAGAGAAGCAAAACACAATCTAACTAAACAGATAGTCAACACCGTAAGCTCCCTAACAATGGCGCCAAAAAGTGATCGCTGCCAACTTGATGCTACCCTAAGGTAGGAAGAGTGGGTCGCAATAGCTTTTACCCGATATGAGGGTCGGGATTGATTTCCTCAGGGAGCTAGTAGTGGAGTTGGATTGTCCGTCTAGCCTAGAGATGTGTTTGTACTCCTAATGTCACTTCAAACATTTTTGGGTTTTCGAATTATAACTATTTTTATAAAACTATTGATTAACACTAAATTATGCTACGAGAATATTGCTAAGTTGTATCTAATGGGAAGAAGGGCACTAGGGTCGTGAGACTACCTAGGTGGCTAATTGACGGGTAGATGTTACTAAGGTTCGATTGATATAATTGGGGCTTATGCTATAACCGTTGCACAATTTTACCCACTCTTACACCTCTCGGTAGAGAAAGTGACTTTGCCCAATTGACTCTCTCGAGACCAAATGGGTAGGAAAATTAGATCAAGCAACTATGGTTCAAGCAGGGTAATTACTCTCTCGAGGTTTAACCCGTTAATTGGAACTATCATTTCTCATGAGTCCATCCCAATTCCTTGTTGGGTCAATTTTGGGGTCATAGACTCTCTTTTTCAAGAAGAGTTAAACCCACAAAGCTTGAATCAGTGTTTGCAACCACCAATTCTAGATTAAAACATAAAATCAACCCAATTAGCAAACACCCATAGTCAATTTAACATTAGATGGCAACACCCATCAATTACCCACACTAGGGTTGGGCCACAACCCTAGCTAATGGGTTTAGCTACTCATGCTTGAAGAATCAAATGCAGAAATAGATTAAGAACTAAGCATATTAATTAATTGCTAAAATTAAAATACAAGAATCTATTGTAAATATAAAGCAAAAGTGCCAAAAATGGCTACAAAATTCGTTCTCACGAGCGCAACCCTTGTCTGATCTCTCTCCTTCCCTAAAAAATGGTGAAATGTTCTATTTATACTAGGCTGGAAAAACTGGATAAAAATATCCCTGTGGGGTAAGTGCGGGCCGCATTAAATGGACCGCGGCCGAACTGGGCTCACTTATGCTTCTCTGAACTTGGACTCCATGGACCGCGTAAAATGGATCGCGGCCGCGAAGGGAGCTGGTGCGGTCCGCGCAAATGACTGTGGACTGCATGGCACTGGCTTTGCAGACTTTCATCTCTCTGAATCTCATGACCGCAGACCGCACAAAAGAGTAGTGCGGCCGCAGAGCATTTATCGCGGACCACAAGATGTGTACCGCGGCCGCGCTTCTTCTAGCCTGATTCACCGACTCTCTGAACCACCTAGTGCGGCCGCATTCCACTTTGCGCGGTACGCACTAGGCCTTCTTTTCTTAAATTTCTTGGTCTTTGATACTTGAGCAGGTTTCACTCCTTTTTTTGAGTCAATCTTTGACATTTCATCACGTTGTCGATCAAATCTGCAATCAAGCACAACTTGTGAGCCTTTTAGGACTATTTTGTAACAATATATGATCAAAGCATAGGCAAGTAGGGGCATAAAACATGTTAAAATTCAAACTTATCAGGTACGCAAGTGCAATTGTCCCACCTCGGATCCGGGCAAGTAATTTCCAGATTACAAATATCAAACTGACCTTATTGGAGCAAATAGGGTACTTCACAGGCGCTCCCCATCAGAATGCATATAAACATCTAAAGGGCTTTGTGGATACCTACTGAGGTAGCAAACAAACAAATATATCGGAGGATGCATTGAGACTGAGATTGTTCCCTTTTTCACTTAGAGGGAAAGCTTTGGATTGGCTCGAAAGACTCCCCAACCATTTCATCACTGTGTGGGATGAGTTGGCCGACAAGTTTATAGCTAAATTTTTCTCACCGGGACATATGGTTGCATTAAGGGATGAGACGTTTAACGAATTGCCCGATTGCCGATTCACTGCGCCCCCAGGCGGCGTATTTTTTTGAAACGAGGATCTTAGCATTTAAATAGGAACCTAATGAACCCATTCATAAAATATGGGATAGACATAGAACTACGGTCAAGGGATGCCCCAACAATGATATGACTGAAGCAATGATCCAACAGACATTTTATCGGGGTATAAACACGACCAATCAATGTGTGGCAAACCAGTTAGCAGGGGTAATTTTATGAAGCTATATTATGCTAAGGCCTGCGAGATTCTTGATGAGATGGCTGACACTTCATCATCCTGATAGAGTCAGGCGAATGTTCCTCAAGGGGATCCTCATGTCATAAATCTTCACAAGGAACTTCAGGACCTCGGACAAGCCATAGTTGAGTTGAAAACAACCATGAACCAGTTAGCCAAAGCACATCTTCAGCAGATTCAGAGACCAAAGCAAGTAAACGCAATGGAAGGAGTTAATTTATTGGTAAACAAGAGGAGATAGTCTGGTCAACAAGTGCAAAGCAATCAAGATCAGTTTGATCAAGGTGGTAGTGGTTACAACTAGGATGATGGGTATTGTGAGCAAAGTGAAGAGGTTTTGTATGCCAACAACTATCAAGGACAAAGAGGTAATGCTCCAAATCAACAATGGATATTGTAAGGAAATAATCAGAATTGGGGAAATCAAGGCCAAGGAAATTGGAACAATAAAAACAATAACTCCAACAATTGGGGGAACAACAACTAGAATTGGGGGAACAACAACAATTGGAGTGGCAACAACAACCAAAGAGGTTGGAATAATGGTAATCAAGGTAATCGGGGGCCAGGTTTTCAAGGGCCTCCAATGTTTCAACAACCAAACAATCCACCTCCATTTCCGTCCCAATGTCCTAGCTCATCAAACAATGAGATGGGAAGGATTGAATCGATTTTTGAGAAAATGATGAAAAAGAACGCCGACTCTGATGCTCAATTGGCATCCCATAATACTTCGATCCGCAATCTAGAGGTCCAACTGGGTCAGATTTCGCAAGCTTTCAAATCTCGCCCTAAGGGGGCACTACCTATTGACACAGTAGTAAACCCGAAGGGTGGAAACAATACCAGCCATACAATGGCGGTGACCACTAGGAGCGGTAAAAGTGGTGAAGCAAGTACCTCCAAGCAAAAGGAAGTAGTGAGTGATGATTTCGTAGTGCAAAATGATGATGATCCTATAGTTGTTGAGCAAGTGAGTGAAGACAATGTGACGGGTGAGGTGAGAATTGATATTTATGATAATGAGGAGGAGACTCAAAATGACGTGAACCCGTCTAGGGAATACGTAATTGTCACGACACCAGTTCACCCTCCGTGAACTATTGTGACGGCATCTAGTCTCTACGACTAGGTAAGCCTAACAAATGCGGAAAAGAAACAATTTGCGGAAAGAAAATAATATAAAACCGAAATAACAAAATGAAATAGTATTTAAGATGCCGCTTAGCACATAACAGTACAAGAATTTCAACCTAACACCTCCCAAAATCCAGAACCCCATGAATCACAAGCTAAGAGATACATAAAAAGCTCTAACTCCAGAAATGTCTAACAAAAGGAAAATACTGAAGGGCTATACTATTACAGAAAGATAGAAAGGGACTTCTCGGTCTGCGGACACACAGATATACCTCGAAGTCTCTACAGAAGCGCCTCGCCTCAAGGATGATAAGACTGAGTGGAAGTACCTGGATCTGCACATGAAAAACATGCGCAGAAAGGGCATGAGTATACCACAGCGGCACTCAGTAAGTGCTAAGCCTATCCTCGGTCGGGTAGTGACGAGCAAAGTCAAGGCCCTACTGAGGTTAAATAAAATATAAGGTATAACCGTGTTGACTAAGACAGTATAATTAAGTGCAATAGTAAGAAATAACATAGAATAGAAAGAACAACAACAATTATAACAGAGATAAAGTAGTCACGGAAAAGAGTACAACTCAACACAGAGATAACAACCGGGGATCTCCTAGGATACCATTCTGTAGTCCCCAAATATAAATATCTAGAGGATCTCCCGGGTGCAATCCCATAGTCCAACACATAATGCACGGGGATCTACCGGAAATCCGATCCATAGTCCCAAATGTAAATATCGAGTACATGGGGAATCTACCGGGTGCAGTCCCGTAGTTCCAATGTAAATGTGCAGGGGGATCTACCGGATTACAAGTCCGTAGTCCCAAAGTAAATATGCAGGGGATCTACCGGGATATCATCCCGTAGTCCCAAAGTAAACATGCAGGGGGATCTACCGGGATACCATCCCGTAGTCTCAAAGTAAACACACAGCAACAACACAAAGAATACACAACTCAATTCAAATTTCATACTAAAGTAAAACAGGTACTTCTAGCGTAGCATGCTGCACATAATCCAGATAAGGTAGTTTGAGCAAGTAAAGCAATTAAGTCAATTAGACATGCTTTCCTAAGCTAACAACAGGCTTAAATTGCAAGTGGTATAAGCTGGGAAAAGAATCACAATTAAAATTTACTTAAAGAAAACCGAATTTTCAATAATTAGCACAAGTACGCACTCGTTACCTCACATACAAGGCATTTCAAATATCAATAATACCAAATCATTCCCCCACACAAGGTTGGGAGAGCCACTTACCTCGAATCGTCTCAAAATCAACCTGAAACCACATTCTTGCCACGAGTACTCGACTCCAAATAGCCCAAATATATTCAATTCAATTGCATAATATAAATAACACTTCAAGTAACTGATTCTATACACAAATGCTAAGCTAATATGCGAAATTAGGTAAAATGACCAAAATACCCCACGGGCTCACGTCTTGGAATCGGGTAAAATTTACATTTTTAGAATCCTCATACTCTCATGAGTCTAACTATACCAAAATTATCCAAATCCAATGTCAAATACTTAATCAAAACTCGAATTTTTGCTCTAAGAACGTTCCCCCAATTTTCATACAAATTCCGAAATTAAAGGATGGATTTAAGTGTAGATTCATGGAAATTAGTCTAAACCGAGTAGGAATTACTTACCCAAATCGCCCAGGTGAAAATCTCTTCAAATATTGAAATTTCCCGAGCTCCCATGCCCAAAATAGGAGTTATGGCTTAAACCCTCGAATTTGGGTTTTAAAAATCTGTCCAGACACGTTCTTCTTCGCGAACGCGAGACTACTATCGCAAACGCAATGCACAAAAATCCTACTAGCCAACTTCTTCTTTTGCGAACGCGAGGGTTCACTCACGAACGTGTAGCTTCAGCTCCAGGACCTTCGCGAATGTGACCCAATACTCGCGAACGCATAGAGAAATTCTATGGGGTCCCCAACTGCTCCGCCTTTCCTCTTCATGAAGGCGCCCCTCTCCTCGCGTTCTCAATACTTTCCCTGGACAGCCTTCCCGAACGCAATCTCCCCTTCGTGAACGTGAAGGGTCAAAGTCTGCAACAAAAAAACCAGCAAAATCTGCTATACACCTAAGTCCAAAATGACCCGTTGAGCATCCGAATCTTACCCGAGGCCCCCGGGACCTCAACCAAACATGCCAACTAATCCTAAAACATCATTCAAACTTGTTCCAACTTTCGGAATGCTCAAATAAACATCCAAACACCAATTTAACATTGGATTCAAGCCCAAGAACTCCAAAAACTCTCAAATTACACTTTCGATCAATAAGTCTATCAAACCTCGTCCGAATGACCTGAAATTTTGCAAGCACGTCACATTCAACACTACGGAGCTACTCCAACTTTCGAAATTCCATTCCGACCCTAATATCAAAATTTTACTATGTAACCGGAAACTTCAAAAATTCAACTTTCAGCATTTCAAGCCTAAATTAGCTACGGACCTCCAAAATACGATCCGAGCACGCCCTTAAGCCCGAAATCACCCAACGGAGCTAACGGAACCAACAGAATTCCATTCTGAGGCCTTCTTCATACTGCTCCGACTACGGTCCAATTTCTAAAACTTTAATCTCATTTAGGGACTAAGTGTCCCAAAACTCTCCGAAACTCAAAACCAAGCATCCCCGCAAATCAAAATAGCAGAAACAAATACGGGGAAAGCAGTTAATAGGGGCTTGGGTGTTAATTCTTAAAATGACCGGTCGGGTCGTTACATCCTCCCACACTTAAATGTACGTTCGTCCTCAAACGAGCATAGAGAAATACCTGAAGTAGTGAAAAGATGAGGGTAACGGCTGCGCATATCCTGCTCAGTCTCCCAGGTCGCCTCCTCGACCGGCTGACCCCGCTACTGAACCTTCATTGATGCAATGTTCTTTGACCTCAGCTTTCTAACATGCCTGTCCAATATTGCCACTAGCTCCTCAACAAAAGATAGATCCTTGTCCAATTGAACTGAACTAAAACCCAATACGTGCAATGGATCACCGTGATACCTCCGGAACATCGAAACATAAAATACCAGATGAAGTCCTGCTAAGCTGGGAGGTAAGGCAAGCTCATAAGCAACCTCCCCAACACGTCTCAATATCTCAAAAGGACCAATAAACCTCGGACTCAACTTCCCTTTCTTCCCAATTCTCATAACGCCCTTCTTAGGCGAAACCCGAAGCAGAACCCTCTCTCCAACCATATAGGAAACATCACGAACCTTCCGATCCGTGTAGCTCTTCTGTCTGGACTGGGCTATACGGAGTCTATCCTGAATCACCTTAACCTTCTCCAAACATCCTGAACCAAGTCTATGCCCAGTAATCTGGCCTCACGGCTCAAACCAACCCACCGAGGATCTATAGCGCCTACCATATAAAGTCTCATATGGTGCCATCTGAATGTTGGACCGATAGCTGTTGTTGTAGGCAAACTCCGCCAATGGCAAGAACTGATACCAAGACCCTCCAGACTCAATCACACACGCACGGAGCATATCCTTAAGAATCTAAATAGTGCGCTTGGACTATCCGTGCGTCTGAGGGTGAAATGTTGTACTAAACTCCACCCGAGTACCCAACTCATGCTGAACGGCCCTCCAGAATCGTGATGTGAACTGAGTACTTCTATATAAAATGATGGAAACTGGAATACCATGCAGACGAACAATCTCCCAGATATAAATCTCCGCTAGATGCTCCAAAGAATAGGTAGTACACACCGGAATGAAATGCACGGACTTGGTCAGCCGATCCACAATCACCCAAATGGTATCGAACTTCCTCAAAGTCCGTGGGAGCCCAACTACAAAGTACATGGTGATCTGCTGCCACTCCCACTCCGGAATGTCTATCTGTTGAAGCAACCCACCCGGTCTCTAGTGGTCATACTTCACCTGCTAACAATTGAGGCACCGAGTTATAAACCCAACTATATTTTTCTTCATTCGCCTCCACCAATAGTGCTGCCTCAAATTCTGGTATATCTTCACGGCACTCGGATGAATGGAATACCACGAACTATGGGCTTCCTCTAAAATCAACTCCCGAAGCCCATCAATATTGGGTACACAAATCCGACCCTGCATCCTCAATACCCCATCATCACCAATAGTCACATCTCTGGCATCACCATGCTGAACCTTGTCCTTGAGGACAAGCAAATGAGGGTCATCAAAATGACGCTCCCTGATACGATCAAATAAGGAACACTGAGAAACCATGCAAGCTAGAACCCGACTGGGCTTCGAAAGATCCAATCTCACAAACTGGCTGGCTAAGGCCTGAACATCCATTGACATGGGCCTCTCCGCTACTGGTAAGTAAGCCAACTCCCCAAACTCTCAGCCCGGCAACTCAAAGCATCGACCACCATATTGGCCTTGCCCAGGTGATATAAAATAGTGATATCATAATCCTTTAGCAAATCTAACCACCTCATCTGGCGCAAATTTAGATCCTTTTGCTTGAACAGGTGCTGCAAGCTCCGATGATCAGTATAAATCTCACAAGGAACGCCATACAAATAATGACGCCAGATCTTCAGGGTGTGAACAATAGCAGCTAACTCGAGATCATGGACACGATAATTCTTCTCATGTACCTTCAACTGTCTAGACGCATAGGCAATCACCCTACCATCCTGTATCAAAACCACTCCAAGGCCAATCCTCGAGGCATAACAATAGACAGTATAAGACCCCGAACCTGTAGGTAATATCAAAACTGGGGCCGTAGCCAAAGCTATCTTGAGCTTCTGAAAGCTCACCTCACACTCTTCCGTCCACTAGAACGGAGTACCTTTCGAGGTCAGCCTGGTCATAGGGGCTGCAATCGATGAAAACCCCTCAACAAAACGACGGTAATAACTTGCCAAGCCAAGAAAACTAAGGATCTTTGAGCTGAAAATGGTCTGGGCCAACTCTGCACTGCTTCCACTTTCTTGGGATCCACCTGAATACCTTCACTCGATACCACGTGGCCTAAGAATGCCACGGAATCTAACCAAAACTTACATTTAGAGAATTTAGCATATAACTTCTTTTCCCTCAGAGTCTGGAACACTGTCCTCAGGTACTGCTCATGATCTTCCCGACTCTGGGAATATACCAGAATATCATTAATAAAGACAATGATGAACGAGTCAAAATATGGCTAGAACACACTGTGCATCAAATGCATAAAGGCTGCTGGGGCATTGGTCAGCCCAAATGACATAACAAGGAATTCGTAATGACCATACCGAGTGCTGAAAGCAATCTTCAGAATATCTGGCTCCCAAATCTTCAACTGATAGTAACCTGAGCATAAGTCAATCTTAGAAAATACCCATGCGCCCTGAAGCTTGTCAAACAGATCATCAGTATGAGGAAAATGATAACGGTTCTTCACTGTAACTTTGTTCAACTGGTGATAATTAATGCACATATGCATAGAACCATCCTTCTTCTTCACAAACAAGACAGGATCACCCCAAGGTGATACACTGGGCCTAATAAAACCCTTATCACAAAATTCCTGTAACTGATCCTTCAACTCCTTCAACTTAGGAGGAGCTATATGATACGGAGGAATAGAAATAGCTTGAGTGCCCGGCAATAAATCAATGCCAAAATCAATATCTCTATCGAGTGGCATTCCCGGAAGATCAGCTGGAAATACATCAGGAAAATCCTGTACTATTGGACTTAATCAACTATAGGGGTATAAATACTGACATCTCTCACATAAATACACGTCATACCCCTTCTCAACCATTCACTGAGCCTTAAGTAAAGAAATAACTCTACTGGGAGTGTGATCTAAAGCACCCCTCCACTCAACACACGGTATACCTGGCATAGCCAGTGTCACAGTTTTGGTGTGCCAATCAAGAATAGCATAATGGGGCAACAACCAGTCTATGCCCAAGATAATATCAAAATCTACCATGCTGAGTAATAATAAATCGGCTCTAGTCTCAAAACCACTAAGAGAAACCAAACACGACTGATAAACACGGTCTACAATAAGAGAATCTCTCACAGGAGTAGAAACATAAATAGGGGAACTCAAGAAATCTCGAGGTACACCTAAATGTGAAGCAAAATAAGAAGACACATAAGAGTAAGTGGATCCTGGATCGAATAGAACTGATGCATCTCTATGACAAACCAGTATAATACCTATGATGACAAAATCGGAGGCAACAACCTCGGTATGGGTAGTAAGGGCATAATATCCGACTTGGCCACCCCCTCTAGGGTGACCTCCACCTCTAGCTGGCTGAGTAGGTGGGGTAGCAACTGGAGCTGTAACCATAGCTAGAGAACTCTGCAGAGCACGCTGCGATTGAGAAGTCTGTGGAGGTGCAGCACTCCCAAGTCTAGGGCAATCCCTCACCACATGGCATGTGTCACCATACTTAAAACATGCTCTGGAAGGGCATGGTAGTGGGAACTTTGCGGTACGGGTACTCCGAGACCACTGAACATCTGAAACACTATGTGAAATCTGAGATGCAAACGAAGCCAGCTGACCTATAAAACCTCTACCATACCGTACACTTCCTCCACTATAAGGACTAGTGGGTCTCTCCAATCTACGAGATATCCTTGCTTCCCTATACTCTCTCTCCTAACCTCGTCTGTTCCTTCTCTCCTGGACCTACCTGTCCTCTACTCGGTGAGAGGTCCTCACCGCCCCCTAAATTGGGACCACAGGTTGTGTGGCCATGACACCTAGAACCTGACCAATGAGAACTCGCTACTCTGGAGTGGGGGTGGCGGAAGTCTGGGTCACTTCCTCGATCTGTGAAGTAGTTGGTACCACCTGAATCAACCTCGCTTGAACTAACGTACCAAACATGCTTAGAAACTGTGCCAATGTCTCCTGAAGTGTTGGAGTAGTAGTAGCAGTAGGCATATCAGGTGCCTGGACTCTGGCTGGAGCTGCTGGTGGCACCTCGGTGGCATCTCGTGCAAGTGCTCTGGCTGCACCACGTGTGCGTCCTCGGCCTCTACCCTGGCCCCAACCTCTGACGGCTCTCGCAGGGGGCGCGGGTGTCTGGTCACCTCCGGTAGCACGTGTCCTCACCATATATGAAAGAATAGAAGACAGAGGTGTAGGATTGTTATGTAAAAAATCTCGCACGATGGGAGAATCAAATGAAGTGGAATTATCCTAATGGTTACATAGCCTCTCATAGATAAGTATAGACGTCTCCGTACCGATCAGCGAGACTCTAATAAATCGACTTGTGATTCATGACTCCTATGAACCTAGAGCTCTGATAGCAACTTGTCACGACCCCAGTTTGCCCTCCGTGAACTATCGTGACGGCACCTAGTCTCTACGACTAGGTAAGCCAAACAAATGCGGAAAAGAAACAATTTGCCAAAAGAAAATAATATAAAACCGAAATAACAAAATGAAATAGTATTTAAGATGTCGCCTGGCACATAACAATACAAGAATTTCAACCTAACACTTTCCAAAATCCGGAACCCCATGAATCACAAGCTAAGAGATACATAAGAAGCTCTAACTCCAGAAATGTGAAAAATACTGAAGGGCTATACTATTACAGAAAGATGAAAGGGACTTCTCGGTCCACATACACGGCAGATATACCTCAAAGTCTATACAGAAGCACCTCGCCTCAAGGATGATAAGACTGAGTGGAAGTACCTGGATCTACACATGAAAAACATGCGCAAAAATGGCATGAGTACACCACAGCGGTACTCAGTAAGTGCCAAGCCTAACCTCGGTCGGGTAGTGACGAGGAAAGTCAGGGACCTACTGAGGTTAAATGAAATATAAGGTATAACAATGTAGAGTAAGACAATATAATTAAGTGTAATGGTAAGAAACAATATAGAATAGAAAGAGCAATAGAAATTATAACAGAGACAAAGTAATCACGGAAAAGAGTATAGCTCAACATAGAGATAACAACCTGGGATCTCCTAGGATACCGTCCTGTAGTCCCCAAATATAAATATCTAGTGGATCTCCTGGTTGCAATCCCGTAGTCCAACTCATAATGCACGGGGATCTATCGAAAATTCAATTCGTAGTCCCAAATGTAAATATCCAGTACAGGGGGAATCTACCGGGTGCAGTCCCGTAGTTCCAATGTAAATGTGCAGGGGGATCTACCAAAATACAAATTCGTAGTCCCAAAGTAAATATGCAGGGGGATCTACCGGGATACCATCCCGTAGTCCCAAAGTAAACATGCAGGGGGATCTACCGGGATACCTTCCCGTAGTCCCAAAGTAAACACACGACAACAACACGAAGAATATACAACTCAATTCAAATTCCATACTAAAGTAAAACAGGTACTTTTAGCCTAGCATGATGCACATAATCCAGATAAGGCAGTTTGAGCAAGTAAAGCAATTAAGTCAATTAGACATGCTTCCCTAAGCTAACAACAGGCTTAAATTGCAAGTAGTATAAACAGGAAAAAGAATCACAATTAAAATTTACTTAAAGAAAACTAGATTTTCAACAATTAGCACAAGTACGCACTCATCACCTCACGTACAAGTCATTTCAAATATCAATAATACCAAATCCTAAGGGGAGTTTCCCCCACACAAGATTATGCAAGCCACTTACTTCGAACCGGCTCAAAATCAACGCGAAACCACATTCTTGCCACGAGTAATCGACTCAAAATGACCCAAATCTACTGCATAATATAAATAACACCTCAAGTAACTAATTCTAAAAACAAATTCTAAGCTAATACCCGAAATTAGGTAAAATGACCAAAATGCCCCTCGGGCCCACATCTCGGAATCGAGTAAAATTTACATTTTCAGAATCCTCATACTCTCACGAGTCTAACCATACCAAAATTATTCAAATCCAATGTCAAATCCTCAATCAAAACTTAAATTTTTGGTCTAACGACTTTCCCCCAATTTTCATACAAATTCCGAAATTAAAGGATGGATTTAAATGTAGATTCATGGAAATTAGTCTAAACCGAGTATGAATTACTTACCCAAATTGCCCAGGTGAAAATCTCTTCAAAAATCGAAATTTCTCGAGCTCCCAAGTCAAAAATATGAGTTATGGCTTAAACCCTCGAATTTGGGTTTTAAAAATCTGCCCAGACACGCTCTTCTTCGCGAACACGATGCACAAAAATCCTACTGGCCAACTTCCTCTTTTGCTAATGTGAGGGTCCACTCGCGAACTCGTAGCTTCAGCTCTAGGACCTTCGCGAACGCAACCTAGTACTCGCGAAAGCATAGAGAAATTCCATGTGGTCCCCAACTGCTCCGCCTTTCCTCTTTGCGAACATACCCTTCTCCTCGTGTTTGCGATACTTCCCCTGGCCAGCCTTCGCAAACGCGATCTCCCCTTCGCGAACTTGAAGGTTAAAAGTCTGCAACAGAAAAACCAACAAAATCTGTTGCACACCTAAGTTAAAATGACCCGTTGAGCATCCGAAACTTACCCGAGGCCCCCGGGACCTCAACCAAACATGCCAACCAATCCTAAAATATCATTCAAACTTGTTCCAACCTTCAAAATGCTCAAAACATCATCCAAACACCAATTTAACATCGGATTCAAGCCCCTGAACTCCAAAAACTCTCAAATTATGCTTTCGATCAATAAGTCTATCAAACCTCGTCCGAATGACCTGAAATTTTGCAAGCACGTCACATTCAGCACTATGGAGCTACTCCAACTATCAGAATTCCATTCTGACCCCGATATCAAAATCTCAATGTGAACCGGAAACTTCACAAATTCAACTTTCGACATTTCAAGCCTAAATTAGCTACGGGCCTCCAAAACACGATCCGAACATGCCCCTAAGCCCGAAATCACCCAATTGAGCTAACAGAACCAACATAATTCCTTTCCAAGGCCTTCTTCACACTGCTCCAACTACGGTCTAATTTCTAAAATTTAAACTCTCATTTAGGGACTAAGTGTCCCAAAACTATCCGAAACTCAAAACCAAGCATCTTGGCAAATCAAACTAGCAGCAACAAACATGGAGAAAGTAGTTAATAGGGGATCGGGGTGTTAATTCTTTAAATAACCAACCGGGTCATTACAGTAATAGACATGCCGAAAATGGTAATTCCTAAGGCTAAAGCTCCCTTGCCAAGGCCCCCTCCACCTTACCCTCAAAGACTTGCAAAGCAGAAGAATAAAAAGTAGTTCAAGAAGTTTATTGAGATGATGAAAAGTTTGTCAATCAATGTGCCCTTGGTGGAAGCTCTTGAGCAAATACTTGGATACGCCCAGTTTATGAAAGACTTGGTAACTAAAAATAGATATATGGATTGTGATACCATCAAAATGACTCATAAATTGAGTTCCATTGTGCACTCGATGGCTCCAAAGCTTGAAGATCCCGGCGCATTTACCATTCCATGTATCATTGGTAGTGCAGATTTTGTAAGGGCATTGTGTGATTTAGGATAAAGTATAAATTTTATGCCTTACTCCGTATTCAAAACTTTGGGTATTGGTCAACCGAGAGCTACTTCAATGAGATTGCAAATGGCCGACAGAATAATGAAGAGGCCGCTTGGTATTATTGATGATGTTCTTGTCCGTGTTGGCAAGTTTATTTTGCCTGCTTATTTTGTGATTCTGGACTGCAAAGTCGACTATGAGGTGCCGATAATATTTGGAAGACCTTTCTTTGCAACAAGTAAGGCATTGGTTGATATAGAAGCAAGGAAGCTCACCTTCCAGGTCGGTGATGAAAACGTTATCTTCCATGTGTGCAAATCAATGAGGCAGCCGAATAGTACTGAGGTTTGTTCTTTTGTGGATCTGGTGACAGAGGTAATTGTTGATGACACGAGTGCCATGATCAATGTGGAGGATCCTTTGGAAGCGGCATTGTTGAACCATGATGTGACCAAGGATGAAGTCTTAGTAGAGTGTGTCAATGCATTGCACAGAATGAGTTCTTACTCCTATGAGCCCCATAAAATCTCCTTGGATATTGAGAACAGAAAGACTCCACTAACAAAGCCCTCAATTGAGGAACCTCCTGTATTAGAGTTGAATTCTTGGGCCTTTGTTCAACTTTACCTGTTATTCTTTCTTCTTGCCTTACTAACGTGCAGGTAGATGCCACCCTTGAGGTGCTTCAAAGAAGGAAGAGGGAAATTGGATGGACTCTAGCTGATATTCGGGGGATAAGCCTCGCCTTTTACATGCACATGATTATACTTGAGGAAGATGCCAATCCCTCCGTGGAACATCAAAGGAGGTTGAACGAGGCTATGCAAGTGGTCATCAAGAAGGAAGTTATCAAGTAGCTAGATTCAGGGATTATGTATCCCATCTTAGATAGTTCATGGACTTCACTAGTCCAATGTGTGCCGAAAAAGTGGGGGTATGACTGTGGTCACAAATGAGCAAAATGAGTTGATCCCTACTAGGACTGCCACTGGATGAAGGGTATGCATAGACTACCGGAAGCTGAACAAAGTGACCCACAAAGATCATTTTCCATTTCCCTTTCTTGACCAAATGCTAGATAGACTTGCTAGGTGTTCCTACTATTGCTTTTTGGATGGGTATTCAGGCTACAATCAGATTATGATTGCACTAGAGGACCAGGAGAAAACCACCTTCACATGTCCGTATGGCACCTTTGCATTCTCCCGGATGCCATTTGGTTTGTGTAATGCACCGGCTATATTTTAGCGGTGTATGATGGCTATATTTACCGACATGGTGGAGGACTTCTTGGAAGTGTTCATGGATGATTTCAGTATTGTGGGTGACTTATTTGAAGAATGCTTGGGTAATCTTAACAAAGTGTTGGCCCGATGTGAGGAGACAAATCTAGTGCTTAATTGGGAAAAGTGCCACTTTATGGCCGAGGAGGGAATTGTCCTCGGCCATAAGATCTCAAAGAACGGTACTAAAGTGGACAAAGCAAAGATTGAAGTGATTTCAAAACTCCTTTCTCTTACTTCCATCAAAGGAGTGAGGAGCTTTCTAGGGCATGCTGGGTTCTACCAAAGGTTCATCAAGGACTTCTCCAAGGTAGTGAATCCCATGTGCAAATTGTTAGAAAAGGATGCAGAGTTTGTGTTTAATGATGAGTGCATGAAAGCTTTTGAGCTTCTCAAGTATAGATTGACTACCATTCCCATCATCATCGCACCCAATTGGAGCTTGCCATTTGAGCTCATGTGTGATGCTAGTGACGTTACGGTTGGAGCGGTCTTGGGGCAAAGGGTGAACAAGATGTTTCATCCGATATACTATGCAAGCAAAACTATGAATAATGCCTAGGTTAATTATACTGTGACAGAAAAAGAGTTGCTAGAAATTGTGTTTGCAATGGAGAAGTTTAGGCCTTATCTCATGGGTGCCAAGGTGATTGTTCACACTGATCATGCGGCACTCCATTACTTGATGACCAAAAAGGATTCTAAAGCTAGATTGATGAGATGGGTTTTGTTTCTTCAAGAATTTGACCTAGATATTGTTGATCGGAAGGGAAGTGAAAACCAAGTAGCGGACTACTTGTCCCACTTGGAGGAGGAGGGGAGACCCAAAGATGGTCTCGAAATTAATGATGCATTCCCGGATGAGCAACTCCTCCCAGTTTCTGTGAATAGTATGCCTTAGTTTGCCGATGTGGCCAATTTTTTGTGACCGGCATTGTTCCGAGTGAGCTCTCTTCTAACCAAAGGAAGAAGCTTAAATGGGACAACTTGGATTATTACTGGGACGAGACTTATCTCTTCAAGATTTTTAATGATGATATGATCCATAGATGTGTTCCGGAAGAAGAGCAAATGAGTATTCTTGATACTTGCCATTCCTCGCCCTACGGTGGTCATCATGGTGGGGCGAGAAATACTTCAAAGGTTTTTACCTATGGTTTTTATCCTACTCTATATAAGGATACTGGTGAGCTTGTCAAGAGATGTGATGAGTGCCAGAGAGCTGGTGGAATTTCCAAGAAGGATGAAATGTCTCTCACCACTATTCTTGAGGTTAACATTTTTAATGTGTGGGCATAGACTTCATGGGGCCTTTTGTGAGTTCATGTGGCAACACTTACATTCTGGTAGTCGTTGATTATGTTTCCAAGTGGGTTGAGGCCGTGACTTTACCCAACAACGAAGCCCGGAGTGTGGTGGCGTTTCTCAAAAAAATATCTTCACACGATTTGGCACTCCTCGGGCAATCATTAGTGATGGAGGTTCTCATTTCTGCAATAAGGCATTTGACACTTTGCTTGCAAAGTATGGTGTCAATCACAAGATATCAACCCCTTATCATCCTCAGGCTAGTGGACAAGTTGAGGTCTCCAACAAGGAGATAAAGAGCGTATTATCAAAAACTATCAATGCAAATAGAACTGACTAGTCAAGGAAACTAGATGATGCTTTGTAGGCTTACATGACTGCTTATAAGACTCATATTGGTATGTCTCCATGCCAGTTCGTATTTGGGAAGGCATGACATCTTACGATTGAGTTAGAGCACAAGGCCATGTGGGTGCTGAAGAGGTTAAATCTTGAGTGGGATGTTGCAGCAAATCTTCGGGTAGAGCAACTCAATAAGCTTGATGAATTCCATTTTCATGCCTATTCCAGCTCGTCCTTGTATAAGGATAAGATGAAGTACTTACATGACAAATATGCACGAAGCAAGGAATTCAAAGAGGGTGACTTGGTTCTCTTTTTTAACTCTCGATTACGACTATTTCTGGGAAAGCTCAAGTCAAAATGGAGTGGCCCTTTTGAAGTGGTACATATGACTCCATTTGGTGCTCTTGATTTGAAGAATAAAAATTGTGAAGTTTTCAAAGTTAATGGGCACCGAGTCAAACACTACCTGGGAAAATTTGATGACAGCCACGTGGTGGCCTTGATCAATTTCAAATGATGATGGTAACATGTGTCGTCTCGCGTAAATCAGGCACTTCTTGGGAAGAAACCCATGTATTTTTCATTTTCTTCTTAGTGTAGGATTTGTTTTGAACTAACTGCTTTTGAGATGTGTGTAGGAATGTTTGATGCAGTGCAAGACAATACTGGAAAAATTTGGCTGAGTCTGTAACTGGACCGCAGACCTAGCTCAAAATTTTGCGGTTAGCGGAAGCATTTCATGGGGTACTTCATCTTATCCCGTTAATAATAAAACAAATGAAACCCTAGGTTCCCAGTTAAATTTTGAATTCTGCGGTTGCGGATGAAATTCCGTGGTCTGCATTCATGAGAAAGCTTGAGCTAAAATTGGTTTGGATTCCGTGGTCAGCGGTAGAAATTCCGCTGAAAGTGGCTTGCTTATTGCGGCCGCGATTCCTTTTTCGCGGTCAGCGAAATCTTAGTTCAGAGAAATGCAACATTAGGTCCGCGACCGCTTCTGTTTTTTCGCGGACAGTGGTTCAATTTTCGCAGTCGCGCCCAAAATTCTACTCTCAGTGGTTGTTTAACTTTAGAGACTAGGTAGTCTGAATCCCGGTCCTCTACAGCCGTGACCAAAATTTTGCTCTCAGCGGTAGCTAGTCCGCTTTTTCCGCTGTCAGCGGATCTCTGCCTTTTGGAATACTGTAAATTTTTCATTTGCCTTTCTTTATTGATTCTTTTAGCAACAATACTAATAATCTTTCACTCATTGTATGCAGACAATGGTCAAATCTAGAGGTGGAAGCGAGAAACAAAAATGGAAATTTGAGTCCTCCCAGGGTAGGGGACGAGGAAAAATCAAGTTACCCATAATAGTACAACAATCCATTGGTGAAATGTGAAAGGCACTCAAAGCTGCGAACAGAGCCACATCCCATTCGAAGGGGAGTGACTATGTCCCTTCTTGGGAAGCTTCGGAAGGGAGTCCAGTGCGAACACACATTCCCACAGACTTCCAGGGGAGATTCCAACTGAGAGATGAGCCTACACTCCCTGCTTTCCCTACTTCTCCTACTTCTTTCGGGTCGTCTGATGGCTTAGAGGAAAGTAGCGAGTCGTCAGCATCATCCTCTCCTACAGATTCTCCACATAGACAGGACCCGGTCGATTTAGATGCTGAGATACTGGATGACGGGAGAGGGGGTGATACCCGTATAGGAGGGTTGGAGAGAATAAGAAACCCGGTGGTGTGGCAAGAAAGATTTGTCAGCAAGAAAGCCTACCACAAATTCCGAGAGTGATGGCCTCAGAGGTTACTCACACATGAGCGGCATTTCATAGAAAAAGATCTTCAACCCCACAACCCCAAAGTGAAAAGGAAATTTGATGAAAGAGTGGGGTGGAAGTTCTTCACAAGCAAGCTGCCGAAGACCAATGAGCATTTAGTGAAAGAGTTTTATGCCAATGTCGCCCACATCAAAAAGGGCACATTTGCGACCAAGGTGCGGAACCTGAAGATCAAATTTGATAGAAAGACTCTGAACGATTATGCTGGATTCAACGATGAGATGAGTCTTTGTATTTGGAGAAGGTGGCCATGGATGAGTTGGCCCGCCCGTGGTTGGCATCAATAATTGCTCTCTCGGGGACTAATCCAGCTTGGCTGAGACCTGGGGTCCCAATCTACAGGAACACATTAAGCTTTGAGGCAAAGGGTTGGGAGACGTTTGTGTGTAGCCGGTTAGACCCCACTACTCATGCCAGTGACATGCCGATGTCCCGGGCGATTATAGTGGGGGCTATCATGGCGGGGTAACCAATCAATGTCGGGTATATCATGTCCAGGGTGATCATCAGAGTGGTCAACAAGAATGAAAGTTCCTACCCATTCCCAAACTTCCTCACTATGTACTTGGAGGATCAAGAACTCGAGGGAAGGGATTTTGATACCAAGGTGAAACCCAAGAGGCTCTTCTCATGGTACAGTCTTCAGCGGTCCGACAACCCCAAGTCTAAAGGAAAAGCCTCCAGTATTGAGGGTGGTGGCTACTGGTTTAGAGCCTCCTACTGATATACTACAGCCTCCTGTCGGACCATCTACTTCCATGCCTACTTCGGTGCCATCTTTATCAGCTTACCCTCTCACAGCATTGAGGGTTAACCAGACTCTATCCAGCATCAACAACTGGAAGCAGGCAGCTACATCAAAGTTGTCTGTCATATCCAGCATAGTGGTAGCTCAGTCAATTATGGATGCTTTGGACAAGGAAAAGCTATCATGGACTTGAGCAAGCAAACAAAGAAGATAAAGAAGACTCGAGCTTCCAAGGAGCCGGTGAAGCTGCTTAGGAAGGAGGTGGACAAGATTAGATCAGTTGGGTACATTCCATTGGAGCTACTATTAGAGGACCCAGTTCCAGCAGCTCAGGTAGCACAGGCACCGGAGCAGGAGGCTGATAGAGAGCATATGAGGAAAGGGGTGATTCCCCAGACAGATGACTTGGAGATTCAGCTAGAGGATCCTGAGGGAGGTGACCCAGGGACTCAGCCACATGACCCCATTGATGTGCAGGACCCCATGCAGACAGAGGATTCATATGGAGTTTTTTTTACTCTCTAACCCCTCCTTCATCTTATTATTACTTTTAGCATTGAGGACAATGCTAGTTTTTATTTGGGGGAGGGGGTCCTATTTTGATGATTTGATAACTGGATTGTAATTATGATACTAATTTTTTTTTATTGTTATTTTTTACTTTTGGTATGTATATAACTTTACCATTTATTTTTCACTTCTCATTATTTTTCAATTTCGATATGTATATAAAGTTACTTTTTCATGTATATATTCATTCCCACTTATGTATATTCGTCTCAATCTCTTATTGTACATATTCAATTTACTTTCTGTATTTTACTTTATAACGTCTTTTGCATTTTTTTATTAATAGCATAGCTTCTTATTTTAGTTAGTAACTTCTTTTTCAATTTATAGCTTCTTACTTTTACAAATTTTCATGATCAATAAGCCTTTAGTTTTCTTAATGCCACGGTTCTTTTCAAATATGGAGTTTATGTGAACCGGGCGGCTCTTCCCGATGATGGATGGCATGACAACTTTCTTAAGGGTTTGAGTCCGTTTTCTTTTCATTTTTGTGTAAATAGTAGTAATGAATAAAAGTGTTTCGGGTAAAGCTTCACTTGGGCCTAACACATTTACCTTTGACCTTATGGTTAGAAACAAATTGATGTGTAAAGGATGGTGATAGTTGTGACCTTTAGACTCTTGTGTTGGCTAAACAATCATCGAGTAGTTTTTAGGAGTTGTTGTGTTGTTCAATCTTAGCTAAAGTTGTTGTGGGACCTCGACTCTGTTCTCTTTAGCAATCCAATAGCTTGTGAGGTGAGGTTTTGATTTGCAAGTCCAAGTCCCATGCCAATAAGCCTAGAACTTACTCTGAATATTTGTCTAGGCAAAATTCTAAGTGTAGCTCGACTTGAGAAATGATTATAAGCTCTCCTTGATCCAAATTTGAACTTGAAAGCATCCATAGCCCACCAAATATTATATCCCTAGTCAACCCCGTTGAGCCATATCCCTTGTTATTTCAATAACCATGATACAAGCCTTTATCCGTTCTAAAATGACTCGCTCTTGGCACCCGATATTTCCTCAGTGCAATTGGAAAAAGCATAAGTTTGGGGGGAGAGACGAGGAATGCAAAAGTGATAAAAGGTATAAAATGAATAAAAGGGAAGGCAAAAAGAAAAAGAAAGGAAAGCCCAAAAAAAGTGAACAATGTAGAAAAAAAGAGAAGGGATTCAATAAAAGCAGTTAGAAAGGCTTGGAATGATTAGAAAGTAGAAAAATGATTGTCATGAACAAGAAAGAGTGACACATTGTCTCTCTAGTCCCCTAAGGAAGAAGAACGTGACTGAAAGAGTCAAGAAAGTGTGAGCCGAAATGAGAAAATGAAGTGCTTAAGGAAAGATGAAACCTACATAGACCAATATATCCTACCTTGAATCAAAAGCCTTCATTACATTCCCGCAAAATCCCTATATGATTTCGAGTTGAGTGAGCTTACATTAGTGGTGATTCACATGAGGGGTAAGCTTATGGTACTTAGAGCCGAACTTGTGACATTCCCTTGAGAGATATGAGTGTATTTTTCCACAATCCTTGTTCTGAGTGCTATAATTTAAAGTGAGATTTGCTTATAGAGAGTAGAGGAGAAAGCGTTTGGGTTCCACAGTGACCTACGTAGTAGAGCGAGCTTCCTTGATGAGTTAAGTCAACTCTTGATGCTCTTGGGTCGCACTAGAGCCATGGTGCTAAAATGGTTGTGTGTTGTTGATAATACATTTGTATTAAGGGTAATTGTTAGTCCCAATTGATGGTTGCAGAAGTCACCTTAGAACAACTGAAATTCTACTTTCTGTTACCTTGTGGAGGTGGGGATTACTTTGTTTGCTTGAGGACAAGCAAAAGCTTATGTTTGGGGAGTTGATAACTACGGATTCTAGCCTATCTTATGCCCTCTTTTGCTTAGGTTTTGGATCAAAAAAGTGTAAAAGTATTTTTGAATATTAACTTATTGTTCTTGTTTACAGGGTTTGGTCAAAATGAAGCAAGAAAGTCATAACCAGCTCATAAAGGAGTTAAACTTGCACAAGTTCAAAGCTAAGCTAAAAGTGCTGACAGCGATGAAATAGTGCGACCGCGGAAGGTCTACCGCTGAAGCGACCATTATTGCACTCTCAACGGAATTGAGGTTCAGAGAAGGCAATTTTGGCACAACAGACACCGCTGGCAGCAGTGAAATAGCGCGGCAGTAAAATTACTTGACGTGGTCGTGGTCCAAAGTCCGCTGAGGGCGAAATTGAGAATCAGAAGACTAGAAAATTGAGCTCAAGTGAAGAGCGCGTTCCACTAACATATTTTGTGGTCACGGTTGCAGACAACGCCGAGGCGATTGCTTTTCTGCTCCTAACAGAATCAAGTCTAGTCCCAGTCCAAAAGAGAAGAACCGCATTCCGCGCTTGCTTTTGCGCGGCTGCGGAAGTCCAAGCGCTGAGACGCTCATTAATCCGATGTCAGCGGAACCTCCGTATGGGCATTTTTGTCGAGTAATTTCAGTTGTGTATAAATAGATCCTTTCAGATTTTTTGTGTATCTTTGGTACTGAAGAGCTCGTGAACCGCCGCACTTAGCTATTTTGAGTAATTTTAGAGTATCTTTAGCTATTATTCTTAGATTTCATCTTTGTAATCAACATTTATGGCTTATATTTCATCCCCATCTTTGATTTCTACCTTTATTATGAGTAGCTAAACCCATTAGCTAGGGTTGTGACCCAACCTTAATGTGGGTATTTAATGGGTCTTCTATTTTAGGGCTTAATTGTTTATGGGTTAGTGATATTTAGCTTGTTTCATGCTTTAATTATAGAATTGATGGTTGCAAACACTGATTCATGCCTTTATGACTTCGACTCTTCTTGAGAAAGAGGGACTAAGTCTACGGAATTCAGGCTAACAAGGAATAGGGGTGCACTCAGAGATTGATAGCCCCAATTAAAGGGTTAAACCTAGAAATAGTAATACCGGACTTGAGCAAATTTTACTTGTATTGTTTGAACACCCAATTGGGCTTGAGAAATCCAATTAGAGCAAAGTCACTCAAACTACTGAGAGGTATAGAGTGAGTAACTATGTGTAAAGGTTATATCACGACCCCAATTATAACAAGCTTGTCCTAAATTTTAGATCCTATTAGATACTCGCCTAGGTGTAAGTCACTTCCCTAGTGTCTTTTATCACTTGAGAAAACCCTTACAAAAATATTGTACTTAGATTATTTTCAGCATTCATTAGTATTAAAGTAGAATAGTAACAAACCCAAACATGTTTAGAAGTACAATTAAAACCAACACACGTAGCTAGATTGGACAGGAACCCAACTCCAACTTATATTAACTCCCTGTGGATTCGATCCCGACCTTTCGGGTAAAAGCTGAATCAACCACTCCTTGCCATTCTATAGTGGTTTAGGATTGGAGCAGATCAATGACCCGCCCCGTTAATTTTAAATATTAGCCATTTATCTCTCAAGATCAACGGCCTTCGTTCCTTCCCCCTCTTTAATTAACCAAACCTACCCAAACCCTATCATTCTCTCTAAGATGCCACCCCTAAATCCTCTTTTCTACTCTCTTCAAAAACCCTAGCCGCTCGCTCAATCTTCTCCGAATCTGTCCCAATCATGGTTTCTTTTCATAATTTTCTTGCATTTTATGTATTATCTCGGTATTACCTGCAAGACCATGATATCACTTAGTACGTTCCTAAACATGGCAAGAACCATCCCTTAGATTCTGGCAGTTCAACTTCAATTACTAGGATCCGGTCTCTTCCATAATCATGGCAAGGCTATATGGGTCCGATTAGCCAAAATCTCCTACCAATTTCCGATTTTTGTCAACTAGGGTTTACCTAATTTTTTCCTAATATGACTTTTTACTGATTTTGCATGATATTATTTCCTTATTTATGTTGATGTTATAGTATTTCCTTGTTTGTTTGCTGGATTTCTACTACTATATAAACCCCTCCCCATTCCCCTTTAAGACAGACATTTAATCGTTAGATTTCTCTAAAAATTGAAGCTATTGTTCTGTTGTTCTCTCATTCTCTTATTCTATACTTTGATTCTGGGCCGGCTAAATTTTCAACCCTTTCTTGGTGCGAGCATTGCCTGGGGTTCATTTGAAGCCCTTTGGAACTTTGACGTACTAATATTCTGGGTTCTTTCTCTTTGTTGATATTCACAATACTATGGGATTTTGTTCTTTCTTGTTGTCTGTTTAATTGGTAAGTCCCTTGGCTTTTGCAATTTCGTTCTTATGTGTCTATGATTTGCATATTCTTACTTTTGAAATTCATGGCTTAATGTGTTTCTGGGCTACTTCTGTGTGCAACCTTGTTAGCATTGAGCTTGTTTGTAATCTGAACCTCTCCTAGCACTTGATTTTACTTAATGCTACCAGTTCTGGGATATGTTTATGCCTAATTTGAATAATTTGGACTCTCTTAAGGTAGTTTAGATAATGTGTTGTTATGCTTTCCTACTTTGTTCTGAATCCCTGTAATGAATGCCTTACGTTTGTAATGTGTTATAACCTGTGTTAAGACTTCACTATTAACTATGACTTGGTCTCCTGTTAATGTGTTCCTCAGCATGCCTTTAGTTTGCATGATTCTATAGTATCAATGATTATTTGGGACCTTTGGAATGTCTATCTTAATTTGTGTTTTGCTACCTAGTTTGATATTGTTCTGCTTCATGATGCAAGTTAACATGGTTGTCTTATAAGATTGCGATGAATCTTTAGCATAATTTGGACCTTTAGGATTTAAACCTTTTAAGTTAGTGCCATACTTATACCTGTTTGATATTATGCACCTCTGTATGATAATCTTGTTAATCTTGCAAACTTGTTTCTCCTCTAACTCCTTCAATACATTTCTGCCAATGTGTTACTTTTTGTTGAGTGTTGAACCTGCTTCTAAGTCTTGTTGACCCTTTTAATTGATATGTTCTATGTTTAACTTGGCTATTTCTGTTTTCTAAAAATACAATTTTATCTCTTCTAATTCAGTCTCTTAATCATCGTTCTCTCTCTCTCTCTTGTTGCATACATTATTCTGAACCCATCACTCTTGGCCGGTTGAAAGCCAAAGCCATTAAGACTCTCTCTATTAATCTCCCTAGTGTGAGCATTGCTAGAGGTTGATTTGAGACCTTGTGAACTCTGACACATTAGGACTTGAGGTTCTTTGGCCACTCTCCCTACTACTAAGACTTGAGCTATCTCTAACACTCAGTTATTTCCTCATTCTATCTACTGAATATGCAAACTTGTTTGTTTAAGTGATTCAATGTCTGGATCATATGGTCAATCTATGGCTGTTTGGTTTGGCTTGAGTTTCCTTAGGTTGCTGGGCCATAATGATGAATATAGTCCTCTATTGGAATCTGGTACGCTATGTGTGAAGAAAGAAGGCGCAAGCAATACTGGGTGTATTTTTTAGGCCTGCTATGGGCATACTGTTATTGCTTGTGTAATATTTTATAATTATATTCATTACTGGGTCTATAATAATTTTATAATAAATAATTAGGGTGTTAGTGAAATTGGAGGAACGGGTATACTCTATGTTTGCATGAAATGGTAGAAAAGCATGCCTATAGGATTCGTATGATCTACTTGTTATTTTATCCAACCTGCCATATATGTTATTCAATATCCATGTACATTGGTAGAAATTATGCCATTAGGAGAATCACACACTTGCACAACTTGTGTTTTATTTATTCCTATGACTACTGCTAGGTGTCACTATACAACATGCCTATAGGAAACAAATGTCAATGACCATTCTTTCAATTTGCATAACTGTAACATATTCACTAGAAATCATGCTTATAGGATTTTAATTATTTAATTTGCTATTGTACCATACTGTTCACCTAGAAAACATGCCTGTAGGAGCTAAAATATTAAAAAATCAGGCCCAATCGCCAATCTTTAGAAATCCTGCCTATAGGGTATTACTACTCGCTCTAAAGTGTACTCTTCAAACGCTGTTTTATTGCTTAGCCACGCCACTATTAGAAAGCATGAGTAATTTTGAGCATTTTCAATAGTTTTCACTGTCCCTTAATGCGTAAATCACTTAGAATCATGTCTATAGGTTTAATAACTCACAACCTGTAATCTCAATAATCAGCATGCAATACTCCTAAACCATATATTTGTTTGGAAATCATGTCTATAAATAGCGCCTTGCATCTGAAACTGCCTGCACGTTTGAATTCAAGGTCATATAGACACCTAGAAATCATGTCTATAAGGCTTAAGGATTTTAATTCTGAATCTGCCTAACATGAAAACCTGTTTTGTGTGCATTTGTTGTCTAAGTGTGGAGGCTAACTTGAGCCCGTAACTGCCCTCATTTGAAGTCCAACTTGTTTTGTATGTCGCCTAGTTTTATCATTTTGAGAAGCCTAAGTTAAGTCTAGAACCGCCCTAAATAGAGGTCCAATGCCTCCAGGACCATAGGCATGGCACTGGTAGTTCACGAATAGAGCACGACTTAAAATTGAATTAGAACGCTTTTAGGTAAACAAATTTAACATAGTAATCGGGTAGCACGAGATAATAGTCTGTGTCCGCTGAATAATATGAGTAACTCCCCACTTCAAGAGATATTGTGAAGTATTATTATGGTGCATGGGGTAATCCATTAGGCTAAAATACTTAGGACTCCCCCCCCTCCTTATTCTTTATTCATGTAGCTGTCTAATACATATTGTTATAGTTATATCCTTGTAATCCTTATTTACATTATAACAAATTCCTTTGACCCTTACTCTTTTTGTTTTTCTTGCCTAATTGTAATCCACATAGACTTAAGTTCGACCGGGACCCACAATTATGGACCTCGAAGAGTGCCTAACACCTTCTCTTTGAGGTAATTTGAGCCCTTACCCGATCTTTGGTAGCGTTGACTGGTCAAATAGAGTTATCTACATAATAGGACACACCTTAAATACCATTAGGTGGCAACTCTTCTTTTAACACCCTATCTCTCATTTAAAAGATTTGTAACATGTCAAAGCCCTCTTTCGTGAGAAAACGGGGTGCGACACACCATCAATTGAATACCAGGTTTTTCAAAGACATTCATTGGTAAACAAGTTAAGCAAGTGTTGTCAGCCTATAACTCTTCCTATTTTTTGTTTTCCTCTAGTGTGTGTGTATATTCTTCATTCTGTTTGTTAAACTCTATATTATGTGATTCTTTATTATTATTGGAGTCTTCCCTATCGATATCATCACTTTGCCTCTGATCTCCTTGAGCATTACCATTGAGATTAACTGATTTTTGTGATTACTCGTCTCTTGTCCTTCTTTTGTATAATTGTTATTTGTTTCCTTGCTTTCTATCTTCATTGTTTGATCCTGATTTGTTGAGTTCTTGGAAACATCATCTTGTTGGTAGCTCTTTGAATTTGAGCAGCTTTGAATATCACTTTGCTCTTTTTCTTTGGCATCCTCTTTTGTGTATTCTTGTTCTTCTTCTTCCTCTTTTTTGTTCTGTCCTTAATAAAGGTTTGATTTCCCTCTTTATTTACCAGAATGTAGTATCCTTGAGTAGTCTCCAATATATGTTGTGTCACCACTTGTCTTTCTTCATTCGTCTATTCAAGATTGCTTCTTTTCTCTTTGCCTTTGTTTTGAATTTAAATGGTTATTGCCTTCTTGTTTTCATCTAGTCATTGGTGTTTTTTCTGTTTTTCTTGTCCTTGCTCTTCATTTTCTTCTTTTTGAACTCCACTGGTACCCCATCATCATTCATCGACTTTTCTTTCTTATCTGTTTCTCCTATTTCAGTTGTTCTTTTTCTTTCAAAGAACTCTACAGTTCATCAAATTATGCCCAAATTTCTTGCACTGCTTACAGTTCTTTGGGATACTCTCATATTTGATTTTTTGAGTGAATCCTTTAAGAGAAGCATTTTCATCTTCAAATCCTATACTTTCAACAAGAGGTTTAAGGAGATCTATTTTCACTCTAACTTTTTCAATAGTCGGTCTAGTTTTATCACCAGTGGCAACATACAGAGCCAATAGGGTTCCAATCTCACTGTGAATTTGTTTAGCATATCCATGTATGCATGTTAAATGGGAGACCTGAAAGTAAAATCCATACCAGATCTATCAGCAAGTCTTCATCTGGCTTGAAATCTGGAGTCCACTTTTGCAGCCACATTTGAAAACCATCAATTTCTACAACTTTTCTATACCAGGTGGAGTTGAAATCATCCTCATTTGTGAAGTCAAGAAAGACATTATAATAGTCATAAAAACAAATTTTATCTCTACTCTTCATTGAAAATCTTTCTCTGAAGGTAGACCTAATTTTTTCAATTTAGGGCCGGGGTTTCAAGAATCGTCCCACTATGGTCAGTCTACATTCATCCGCCATGATTCCATAGTAGTCCTTAGCTTTAAAAATCACTACTCACATTACATTGTGGGTGATGTGCCTAGCAATTTCTGATTTTGTAGGGTGTCTGATATGATCCTGGATAGTACGGGCAAATCGGAGAATATTGAGAATGACCCCAAATTATCTAGTGGGCTATTGACCCGCTCTAACTCCAAGAACATCCAAGGGATGCACGCGAAGGAGCTGCATGATCTTCAACAATTGACCAGAAGATGTTTGGAGAGGTACTTGGAGGATTCATGCAAAGAATACTATGTTTGGAGTCTTGAGAATTGAAGAATCCAGACCCCCAAGTTAAACCGTGTGACACGGTTTCATCAACCGTTGGCTACGGTTCAAGAGGGGCCTGAAGAGTTGAAGAAAATAAGCTTCTGAAATTCGTCACAGTTCAGCTGTGCGTCACGGTTGGGGTTATAGTTGAGGCTACAGTTCAGCTGACGAGTTTTTTGGGACATTAACTTTGAATCTTTTCCTATTTTATCCATTAGATACTTATAAAAGCCTAGGGTTATTTCATTAGGAACTTAGTATATTTTGGCGTAAGAAAACTCTTGAGAGAGATTTGGAGCCTCTTGGTTCAATTCGACTTTGGATTACCTGTTTTCAAGACTTAGGTTCTTGAGGGTAATCTTCTTCTCCTTTCTTTATATTTAGGGTTTCTAATTTGTCGTTCCTGGAAGATGATCGGATAATATTTCGATTGTTGCTTGAGACGTTCAATTAGGGTTCTAGATTTTCTTCTATACTTCATTATTCAGATTATTTTGATTATATTAATCAAACCTATCACTAGTTTTGCTTTAATTATTGTTATTTTCATATTCCACTGTTTGTGTATCTCGAATCGTATCGGTTGGTATCAGAGTGAATGATCGGGTATTGTTCTAATAAATCCATGTTCCATAGTCTTGAAATAAAGATCCGAATTGGTTAAAAAAAATATAGTTCTTATTTCTAACTGAACTCTAGTCGAGTTGCTTACAAAAACAAAACAAAAAAAAAAAGCAAAAAAAAAAATTAAAAAAACAATTGTTCTTGAGTTTAAAAAAACAGAAAAAAATTATTATTCAAGTGTTATTGTTGATAGTTGGGGAAAGACTACTTTTGGGTAAGAAAGATTCATTGGGGATTCTTGTTAAGAACGAACTAGTGCTAGTTCACATTAAATCGTTCTTAGTATTTGAAACTAATTATTTCTTCCGTGCCAATTCGTTCGGGCTTTTCTCGTTATTTTCATAGAAATTTCTTGACTCTCGTCCTTAGTTTTTAAAAATCCATTCCTGGTTATATAAACTCCACTCTTAAATTACTTACAAGAAAAACTCACTCTTGGATAGGTGTTTTGTGAGTTGAGCTCGAACTTAGAGGATTTCCAAGGAGTGAGGCAGAGATTATATCATAAATGTGA
The DNA here is from genome assembly GCF_000715075.1 of Nicotiana tabacum. Lineage (NCBI taxonomy): Eukaryota > Viridiplantae > Streptophyta > Magnoliopsida > Solanales > Solanaceae > Nicotiana > Nicotiana tabacum. The sequence continues at coordinate 126,068,301 of NC_134082.1, forward strand.
GGTAAAACACAAGAGGTTGAGTGGGCTTGTTTGAATCAAACTACAAAAGGTGTGCTATTATGGGATTCTCTTATTACTTATCAATTATTTTTCCTATAAGCTTGTCTTCTGTAGATTCAAGCGACTAGGGTGAAAGAATGGTTGAATATAGTGATGACAAATGTTGGGATTCCTATGATGAAGATGATGGAGGAAGCAATTCATGTAATTCTTATGGGGATTACGATGGGGGTATCCCTTATCATGATTCAAGTGAAGACTCAAGTGATGACGAAACATGGCATATTCCTCATCATAATTCATATGGTTATGATTCGTACGAGTATGTTACTAATAAGTATGATAACCATCATGCTAGTCATGGAAGATATGGAGTTGAATCAAGAAACATGAAAGAAAAATATGAAAAAAATAAGTTACAAGGGTAGTGAGGTAAGTTTGATCCTTGAAAACTATAAGATATCGATACCCTTCTTTGAAGTAATTCATGGTCCGAATGCCTACCTTAATTGAGAGAGCAAGGTGGAAGACGTCTTTGCATCTTATCCATGTCCAGAAAGTAGAAAGTTGGAGTTGGTTAGTAAATCATTTCATGGGAATGCTTCTTTGTGGTGGTACAACTGTGAAACTACCTTTAAAGGTACTTCCTGTCCATCCATTGAGACTTGGGATACAATGAAGTTTCATTTGAGAAGCAAGTTTGCACCTTTGAGTTTAAAAGATAAGGGGCATAAGAAGAATAAGGCTTACAAAAGGGGAATATCTTTTTCTTTTGATTACTCAAGAACATCAAAGCATGGAAGCCTTCCAAAAGGAGAGCTTCTAACGAAAAATTCTTCTTCATGTTTAACTCCATCTGCAAAAAACAAAAGTGAGCAAGCAAGACAAAAGAAAGAGAGAAGTAAAAGAGTGACAATTCACAATTTAATAGAGACAAAATGAGAGGTTGAGAGGAGTAATGTGAGAGAGATGTCAAAATAGAAAAAATCGAGTGAAAGTAGAGAAGAGAGTGTTGCAAAAGAAAGTTTGAGTGAGAATACTTCTTGTCTTCATTCTGACTTGTTAACACTTTCATTGTCTAGTGTGTATTCCTCTAACGTGCAGGCCTTCAAGGTTACCTGCGGCAAATTGGAGGAGACCATGCAAGATGCCACTATTTCAAGTGGTCAGGGAAAGCAAGAGGATACATCATTAAAGCATATTGATCCATTCTTAAGCGTAAGAAACAAAGGTCAAGAAGAACTTCCGGGAATAACTCGAGGTATAATGACTAATCATAACTCCTTTTCTTTGGGAGAATCTGCTTCTCGTATAAGTGCATGTGTTAGTTGTGCTTCTTGTGAGCCTAGTGAATCTTTTGTTGCAAATCATGAAGTTTGTTTTGATGATGCACTAGTTGAGCTCAATAGTCGGGAAAACCTCACCCCTATGAGTCTAAACTCGATGGTATTATGTGGGGTGACATTGTGAATAATCTATTTAAAAAAGTAGGTGAAGTTGAATGTGCATCTTATTTTGAGGGGATTGATGCTTTAAGTGGAGACATCACTCAAAGTACTAATGGCCATGACCTTGTTCATTATTTGTTTCAACTTCATAGCAACAATTGTGTTGTTGAAAGAACTTCCTTAACGAGTGAGTTTATACTTGTTGATTCTTCTTCTCATGAGAATAATATGTTGCAATGTGATGAGAGCACGACACAAGAAAAGTTGAATGAGAAATGCAAATAGAGCTCGAGGGAGCATGAATCTTCTTCATGTATTAATCCATTAACTATTTCTTGTTTTAGTATTATTTCTTCCTTTATACAGGATGTCACGCCCCAAAAATCGAGGGGTGCGGCCGGCGCTCGACCGGGTAGCCCCTAGCCAAGTGTACCTAGGTGCCTTTCCTATTCCACGTGATACCCTGTGTTTCCATTACCCATTAACCAAGTGAAATAGTCATTTATAAATTTAAACACATTCTTACGAGATTTACATAACATACATAGTTACTTAGCGTGGTTTACAAGTTATACTGCCCAAAATACATAAGTACATAACCCATATTTCCTATCTACGGAGCCTCTAGAGATACAGAAGAGTGTTACAATACTTGCTGGTAACAAGGCTCCGGCTATACCTTATGCAAATACCAAAATAAAATTTTCGGGATGATAAGCGGCATGAGCCACGCAGGGACCTGAGAGGAAAGGGGCTCACCAATTCAGCTGACGGGGGGGTGAAGGAGTGCTACTGTCGGTGGGCTGGAATACCTGTTATGGAACCACCTATAATCATAACATGAATGTACCGCCCCCGGCTAAAGGGACGTCAATACATTTGAATTGTACAGGTATGTATGAACAAACTTTACCCCAAGTAAAATCAAGAAATACACAGATAACAAATAGTAATAGAATCAACAATCAAATGCACATGAAAGGAACAACCAAAGCCAAACAACCCCACAATTTCTCCTTTTCCCCTTTCAACATTATTTCATCACATTAATGATTTCACATTTTCACATAGTTTTATTTCAGTGGTGATTTCGATCACTTTTCCACCCTTATTACCTCGGCCACCCTTATCACCACAACCCACACCTTATAACTTCGGTTGCGGCGCGCAACCCGATCCCACCGGACAATTATATTTCACACAACAACAGTAGTTCACAGTTGAATCACATGGCTTCAGACCATGCAGAATATCATTTCACAACAACAACAATTCACAAGAATTTTCATAAATATCAATACCAATTCCATCATATACAATAACCCGTATACAATTTAAGTCACAACGATAATTGCCCACAACAAGTCACAGATAATATTACCACTGTTGTTTCAATTGCATCAATTATGATTTCTTTTCTATCATTTGTTACACAGCTCTTACCACATGACCATATTCATACACGCACTTGGTTTGTTGCCATTTATTTACGCCACTATACACATTCCCACGTTTGGACACATTAAGATTCTTTCATCCATTAACACATACTTCCATGTTAACATCCTCAAGCATTTACAAACTTTGCACATAATAATATAGGCACATCAAATCACTTCTCACAATCACATATAACTTGGTGGTATGGAAATCAGCTAAGTCTTCAATTCACAAATTTTCATAAAAGGTACACATACCGTATGCTCGTCATAACAAGGGGATTCTACAAGAGTTAAAGTTAGTCATACATACCTCAAAGAGCTTTTCCTTAAGTTACTATAACATTCCGGAAATTCTAGCCATGCCCATCTACTTCGAGACATAACAAAATTGAACACAAATTAGGAAGATATTCATAATTCTAGCTCATTTGAGCATTTTATCAAATACTAGATGAGCATCCTGATTTATAATCTCTTTTACAAGATTTCCTTCATTCCCTAACCCAATCTTTACTTATTTATGTTCAATAATCTTCCCATAAACCTAAGTTTTACATGCATGTATACATAATACTAATACACCCAAGAATCATACCTCAATAACCCATCTTATACTCCAAACTCGAAATTAAAGTCTAGGGTTTAGAACCTTACCTCTTAGATGAAGAACTTATGATTGGGTTCTTTGATTCTTGAGGATTGATGCAAGATTTGGATGATTTAAATATTGGGTTCCTTTTTCTCTCTCTAAAATGCTCTCACCTCTCTCTAGTTTTATTCAGAAAATAGGTTAAAATGAGGGGTTGGGGTGTTTTATTGAAGAAGGGGTCGGGTTTAAAATTTAGAAAAATAGGAGCCCGAGTTAGGTATGCGATTGCACTTTGCGATCGCGGAGTGGAAATGTAGTCCGCAGAATGGACCGCAAAAGTGCTCCCAAAATCTGAACACACTGCATGGGTATGCGGCAGAAATGCGGTCCGCATACCCATTCTGCGGTCGCATAATGCACCGCAGAACTGCCCCTCTAAAAAATCCCAAGGGAAATATGCGATGACTATGCAGTCTGCATATCGGTTATGCGATCGCATATCGGACCGCATATTTTAACCTCAAATTCGACCAACACACGGACTCACTTTGTGGCGATTATGCGGTCCACATACCTGATATGCGACCGCATTCTCGACCGCAGAATCACATTTTTGGAAAACAATATTTCTTGACTTTTTATAGCATAGATCAGTACAAAAGATCCAAACTGCGACGAGCTTAATTTTACACATTCCTAACACATATTCGTGACTTGGCACCACGAGCTACCAGGTTTTGAGTACTAGTTTTCATGGGGCCTTACATCCTCCCCCACTTAAAATCATTCGTCCTCGAATGAGGATTTTGGAAATCGGTTGGTTTTGAAAACATGATATGCAAACTCCCAATTTTTTTTTGAAATATTTTGCCAGAGTTTCCTTTGTAATTAGACTTATCTACCTGTTAGAGAGCCCCCAAAACATTATTTCCAAGCACCATTACGCTATTCCTATTATCCCTACAACTGGTATACAAATCATTACCTCAACACCCGCACATAATTTGGTCACTTCAATGAGTCCCATACAGTTCAACCACTTCAATACACTATACGTATTTCAATTAATCATTACCGATCTACACTACCTTTAATCATTCACTTATCACATGAGTTCTTACAAAATTTTCATTTACCAAAAAAAAAATTTTGTGCATGACTCAAATAATCACAACACCTACAATTCTTGCACAACTTGAGGAGTTACAAGAGTAAAGCATTTTAGGGGAAATATGGGGTGTCTTTACACCAAATTGAACACAACATCAGTTTGCTTAGAGATAAGAGTTCGCACGATCACTACTAGACTTGTTCAAACAGATGGGGATATTTTTCTTTCATTTCACTTTTTGCTTCCCACTTGGCTTCCTCAACTTGTTGACTTTGACATAGTACTTTAACTGAAGCAACTCCCTTGTTTCTCAATTTGTGGACTTGCCTATCAAGAATAGCAACCAGAATTTCTTCATATGATAACTCTTTATTGACCTCGATAGTTCTCGATTGGCACGGTGGTGGATGGATCTCTAACCACTTTCTTTAACATAGATACATGGAACATCGGGTGCACTAAGGACATTTAGGGGGCAATTCCAGCCTATAAGCCACATGTCCTATCCTTTGAGTGATCCGATATGGCCCGACATACCTTTGGCTCAATTTCCCTTTCTTCCCAAATCGCATGACTCCCTTCATGGGAGATACTTGTAAGAACACCCAATTATCTACTTGGAATTTCCAATTCTCTTCGACGCACGTCTGCATAGGATTTCTGACGACTCTGAGCAGTTTTCATCCTCTACTAAATGACTTTAACTTTTTCCATAGCCTGATGCACAAGATCTGGCCCTAACAGTTCTGCTTCACCAACCTCGAACCACCAAATCGGAGATCTACACCTCCTTCCATACAACGACTCAAATGGGGCCATCTGAATACTAGCGTGAAAGCTTTTATTGTAAGCAAACTCGACAAATGACAAATGGTCATCCCAACTGCCCTCGAAAGCTAGAACACAAGCTCGAAACATATATTCAAGCGTCTGAATGGTCCGCTCTGCCTGTTCATCAATTTATTGATGAAGGGCTATACTAAGATTTACTTGAGTACCCAAATCTTGCTGAAATTCCTTCCAAAACTTTGCTGTGAATTGAGCCCCTCAATCTGAAATGATTGAGACTGGAGTGCCATGCAACCTGACTATTTCCTTAATATATAGTTGAGCATATTGTTCTGCTGTGTCAGTAGATTTGACTGGCAATAAGTCACTGATTTCATGAGTTGATCCACAATCACCCAAATTGAGTCAAACTTGCGCAAAGTGTGCGACAACCCTAACACAAAATACATATTGATCATTTCCCATTTCCACATTGGAATTTCAATGCTTTGTAACAATCCTCCAGGCCTTTGATATTCGACCTTCACTTGCTGACAGTTCAGACATTTTGCCACAAAGTCTGCCACATCCTTTTTCCTGTTATCCCACCGATAAACTTCTTTGAGATCATGATACATTTTTGTAGAACCTAGGAGTACGGAATACCTAGAAGTGTGAGCTTCAGCCAAAATCCTTTCCCGAAGACCGTCAATATCCTGAACACATAGGTGCCCTTGGCACCGTAGGGTACCATCATCAATGCCAAAATAAAAAGCTATGATCTTGTGTTTATGAATCCCCTCCTCCAGTTGTTCTACCAATAGATCGTTGTATTGCTTTCCTTTGACATCCACTACAAGAGACGATTCGGCCTTATTCTACACAATTACTCCCCCTTCACCATAGTCCGCAAGACGAACTCCTAGACTAGCCAACTGGTGAACCTCCCTGGCCAACGGCCTTTGATATATCTCCAAGTGAGCTAACTACCCATATATTTCCGTCTAAGAGCATCCGCCACAACATTGGCCTTTCCCGGTGATAGAAAATCTCAATATCATAGTCCTTGAGTAGCCCGAGCCATCCTATATGTCTCAGATTCAACTCCTTTTGTTTTAAAAATATATGGAAGGCTCTTGTGGTCCATAAATACATCAATGTGGACCCCATACACATAATGTCGCCAAATCTTTATACAAAAACTACTGCCGCAAGTTCTAAATCATGTGTCGGATAGTTCTTCCCATGATTCTTGGGTTGCCTAGGGGCACAAGTGATCACCTGGCCATGTTCCATCTATAGTGAACCATCTATATCACACTTCTCTTGCATATGACCTCCTAGTATTTGAGTTCTTCAATAATTTTCTTGATATAGTTACAATCTTATGTGAGTACTTGCAACTTGCTCTTCCAAATTCTCAACAGAAGACATTACTGGATGAGTTTTCTTATAGAACCTTCTATGTCAAAGGAATAACATCTTCTAGCCTATGCACACACCTTAATATCATCAACATGCACGACATTGCATCAAGTGTAATGTAACATTGTGCTCAGAACTTTCTTGGTCAACCTCTTTCCTCCTTGTGTGCCTTATAGAATTTAAGAAACCACTCCACCTTCCCTTGTGAACATTCTCATTATCTCTCTTTGTTGTTCAACACCACCCAAAATGCATATCAACACCCTTCGCACATATTCAATTCAGAAAGCGCCACTGGCCCGAACAATATATTGGTATCATCTTTTCGTTCTAAATGGAATATTCATTCCCATTCTATTTTGCTCATAGTGCATAATTGATAGCCTTATTTTGCCACACACTTGCCTACCTCCCGTGAACTTGTAATATCATTGTGCCTGGTTTAATGAGTTTATCATATCGCTACTTCACCACCAATAGTCTCACTTCCTATTATATGTAGGCATGAACTATCTCTAGCTCCTTTAGTTACCATTCAGTGTCACCCAAGTCGATAGCATTATGGTTAGTCCTTTATACCTTCTATTAACACTTGTGCTCCAGGCGAGTCCACCATTCTGATGTGAATTGTTATGCGATAACCATGAACATCTCAATTTATAGATTTTCTCCCCATTTCTTATCACCTCATTCATCCTAGCTAATGAATAGCCATGCACTCCTCAATGTGTTACATAGTCTTTTCCCTTAATTATTTCATCATGCTCACCTCTTAACTCGTGTGAGGATATCCGTGGGAAAGTGTGTCCATATATCACTTAACACTGATTCGCTTGTAAGGTTTCCATCAAGCCCAAATACTCTCTTGGGTTATTATAGCATCACATTTATTTTTCCCACTCGTTCCACCTTTCTTAACGTCTTGGAACTTTGGTTGAATCGCAATTCCATGATTAACCCATTCTAAAACTCGCAAAACTTTCACCTTTGATCTATAGTACGTCCTTGGGATGCATTGTACCTACCTCTAACAAGTATAGAACCCCTTTACAAACCTACCCTTAGTTTCTAGGATCATTGACCCTATCATTCACATTGCCATGTATGAAGAATTTACCTTCCTTAGCCTTCCACCTTTTTGGAGGTACTAGCAGTCTATCATTAGCATATCCTTTCAGATAATCCATTATCCATTATCACTTTTCTAGACTACGCATGTCTTCAACAAAATATTCAAACATCAAAGCTACATGGTTTTACTATTGTTTCATTATATTTAAGTGGCCTCACTATGGCCCTTCCTCCCCCACTTAAGGCGAATGTCCTGGATTTTGACACAAGTCTTGAATTTAGCAACTTCATGGACATATGTTTCATTTCTCTATCCCTCACATATGTGTTCGACTATAAGGGATATTGAAGTCACAATGGTACTAACCTCATAAGTCCTTTGCTCTGATTCAGCCACACGGGCTTGGGATTCCAATTCCTCATACCAATATCCTTCAGGAGTGTAACAAAAATTCATACACTTATGGGGTTCTTATAACATTCGTAGCATAAGGGTCTTCTCATCATGGGTTCAATTCGACTCTCATTTCATAACTTCTTGTCTCCTAGGAGAGACTTGCACTCTCATCATCAATCTCCTGGTCATGTCTCCCATATATCACGTGTTTATATAACCAGTTTTCTTTCATACCTTAGGATCATTTACATACTTCTCACACTACCCACATGTGCTATTCAAGCTTATATAGCAATTATCAATTCAATGTTCCTTTGGAGGTCACAATCATTTTTAACACTTTCTCGAATAAAGTATGCTTCTGGTACTATGTACGTACCTCATATATTTGTAGCATTCGTTCAACATGACACATATGCCATTTCCTTAATATTCAGGCCTCTGCCCATTGGTCATTCTGTATGACAACATTACTTGAAATAGACGAAAGAGCATTTAAACTTACCTTGAATCTCAACGCACGAGTTAGAAGACAATCTTATAGTAAAGCTTTATCGCACGATCTGGAGTGTTGAAGAAGGGTAACATTCCTAAATGTCCATGTAGCCTCGAACTTATAGATGTGGTCGACAACACACCGATAAGAAGGACTCTACTAGACACGGCTCCGAGACATCCTAGGACACTTTAAATCCTTAGGCTCTGATACCAAGTTTGTCACGCCCCAAAAACTGAGGGGCGCGACCGGCGCTCGACCGGGTAGCCCCCAGCCAAGCGGACCTGGGTGCCTTTCCTATTCCACGTGATACCCTGTATTTCCATTACCCATTAACCAAGTGAAATAGCTATTTATAAATTTAAACACATTCTTACGAGATTTACATAACATACATAGTTACTTAGCGTGGTTTACAAGTTATACTGCCCAAATACATAAGTAATAACCCACATTTCCTGTCTACGGAGCCTCTAGAGATACAGAAGAGTGTTACAATACTTGCCGGTAACAAGACTCCGGCTATACCTTACGCAAATACCAAAATAAAATTTTCGGGAGGATAAGCAGCATGAGTCACGCAGGGCCCCAAGAGGAAAGGGGCTCACCAATTCAGCTGACGGGAGGTGAAAGAGTGATATTGTCGGTGGGTTGGAATACCTGTTATGGAACCACCCACAATCATAACACGAATGTAGCGCCCCCGGCAAAAGGGACGTCAGTACATTTGAATTGTACTGGTATGTATGGAAAAACTTTACCCCAAGTAAAATCAAGAAATACACAGATAACAAACAGTAATAGAATCAACAATCAAATGCACATGAAAGGAACAACCAAATCCAAACAACCCCACAATCTCTCCTTTTCCCCTTTCAACATTATTTCATCACATCAATGATTTCACACTTTCACATATTTTTATTTCAATAGTGATTTCGATCACTTTTCCACCCTTATTACCTCGGCCATCCTTATCACCACAACCCACACCTTATAACTTCGGTTGCGGCGCGCAACCCGATCCCACCGGACAATTATATTTCACACAACAACAGTAGTTCACAGTTGAATCACATGGCTTCAGACCATGCAGAATATCATTTCACAACAACAACAATTCACAAGAATTTTCATAAATATCAATACCAATTCCATCATATACAATAACCCGTATACAATTTAAGTCACAACGATAATTGCCCACAACAAGTCACAGATAATATTACCACTGTTGTTTCAATTGCATCAATTATGATTTCTTTTCTATCATTTGTTACACAGCTCTTACCACATGACCATATTCATACACGCACTTGGTTTGTTGCCATTTATTTACGCCACTATACACATTCCCACGTTTGGACACATTAAGATTCTTTCATCCATTAACACATACTTCCATGTTAACATCCTCAAGCATTTACAAACTTTGCACATAATAATATAGGCACATCAAATCACTTCTCACAATCACATATAACTTGGTGGTATGGAAATCAGCTAAGTCTTCAATTCACAAATTTTCATAAAAGGTACACATACCGTATGCTCGTCATAACAAGGGGATTCTACAAGAGTTAAAGTTAGTCATACATACCTCAAAGAGCTTTTCCTTAAGTTACTATAACATTCCGGAAATTCTAGCCATGCCCATCTACTTCGAGACATAACAAAATTGAACACAAATTAGGAAGATATTCATAATTCTAGCTCATTTGAGCATTTTATCAAATACTAGATGAGCATCCTGATTTATAATCTCTTTTACAAGATTTCCTTCATTCCCTAACCCAATCTTTACTTATTTATGTTCAATAATCTTCCCATAAACCTAAGTTTTACATGCATGTATACATAATACTAATACACCCAAGAATCATACCTCAATAACCCATCTTATACTCCAAACTCGAAATTAAAGTCTAGGGTTTAGAACCTTACCTCTTAGATGAAGAACTTATGATTGGGTTCTTTGATTCTTGAGGATTGATGCAAGATTTGGATGATTTAAATATTGGGTTCCTTCTTCTCTCTCTAAAATGCTCTTACCTCTCTCTAGTTTTGCTCAAAAAATAGGTTAAAATGAGGGGTTGGGTTGTTTTATTGAAGAAAGGGTCGGGTTTAAAATTTAGAAAAATAGGAGCCTGAGTTAGGTATGCGATTGCACTTTGTGATCGCAGAGTGGAAATGCGGTCCGCAGAATGGACCGCAAAAGTGCTCCCAAAATCTGAACACACTGCATGGGTATGCGGCAGAAATGCGGTCTGCATACCCATTCTGCGGTCGCATAATGCACCGCAGAACTGCCCCTCTCAAAAATCCCAAGGGAAATATGCGACGACTATGCGGTCCGCATATCGGTTATGCGATCACATATCGTACCGCATTTTTAACCTTAAATTCAACCAACATACTGACTCACTTTGCGGCGATTATGCGGTCCGCATACCTGATATGCGACTGCATTCTCGACCGCAGAATTACATTTTTGGAAAACAGTATTTCTTGACTTTTTATAGCATAGATCAGTACAAAAGATCTGAACTGCGGCGAGCTTTTACACATTCCTAACACATATTCGGGACGTGGCACCACGAGCTACCAGGTTTTGAGTACTAGTTTTCATGAGGCCTTACACAGGAACTTGAAAAGGATTATGAAGAAAAGGACAATGATGAGAATGCGAGTTGTCAAGTTAAGGCTTATTATCTAAGCCCTTATGGGATGAGGAAATAAAACAACAGGTTACCAATAAGGAAAATGAGGCCGATGGAGATTTTTCTTACTTAGATACCCCGGGGATTGAGTTGAAAGAAGAATATAATGACTCAAGTTTAGAGGAGAATGTCAAGACTGAAGACTGCAAAGATGAAAAGGGAAGTAGACCATTTGACATTACTTCTAATGTTTATATCTTTACCTATTTAGTTTTTAAGTTTGATGAGTCGTTCTCTTTAGTTTATGCCAAGAGATCTATGTTGAACCTAGAGTTAAATCCTTTTGAGGATTGGCATGATATTTATTTAGGACCTAGAGTATCTATCATTAGAAAGCGGGATTTGTGTAATTATCTCTTTAATGTATTAGCTTCATCTAGTATACATCGTATGTATAATGCATCTAAAATAGATTTTAATTCGATGTATCTGGGTTGGCATAAATTTTATGGGGATGATGATGTTCATATGCTTTCTAAGGGAGTACTATTTATACTTTGTAGGTGTAATTGGGTCAAGTGGATGCATGGGCACTATCTTATATTGCTTTTACCAAATAAGTGTTGTTTATCATGTGAGTTCTACATCTTATTGTGGGTTTTCTGTGTTGTAGGCCCAAATTCGAGGGCGAATCTTTTTTTTAAGAGGGGAAGAATGATATGATCCTGGATAGTCCGGGCAAAACAGAGAATATTGAGAATGACCACAAATTATCTAGTGGATCGTTGACCCACTCCAAGTCCAAGAACGTCCAAGGGATGCACGAGAAAGAGCTGCATGATCTTCAACAATTCACTAGAAGATGCTTGGAGAGTCACTTGGAGGATTCATGCAAAAAATACTATGTTTGGAGTCTTGAGAATTTAAGAATCCAGACCCCAAGCTAAACCGCGTGACACGGTTTCACAAACCGTTGGATACGGTTCAAGTGGGGTCTAAAGAGCTGAAGAAAATAAGCTTCTAGAATTTGTCATGGTTCAGTTGTGCATCACGGTTGGGGTTACGGTTGAGGCTACGATTTGGCCTGACGAATTTTTTTGAGACATTAACTTTGAAACTTTTTCTATTTTACCCATTGGATATTTATAACAACCTAGGGTTATTTCATTAGGAACTTAGTATATTTTGACGTAAGAAAGCTCTTGAGAGAGATTTGGAACCTCTTGGTTCGAGTTTGACTTTGGATTACTTGTTTTCAAGACTTGGGTTCTTGAGGGTAATCTTCTTCTTCTTTCTTTATATCTAGGGTTTCTATTTTGTCGTTCTTTGGGAGGCGATTGGATAATATTTCAATTGTTACTTGAGACGTTCAATTAGAGTTATAGATTTTCTTCTATGCTTCATTATTCGGATTACTTTGATTATTTTAATTAAACCTATCCTTAGTTTTGTTTTAATTATTGTTATTTTCATACTCCGTTGTTTGTGTATCTCGGATCGTATCAGTGTCGTATATTGGGGGTATGCGTCGGAGTGGCTGTAGCAATACTCGTAGCATAGGTAGTTTTTGTTTGATTGAGTTCCCCATTCTGGTTTTCTTTGATGATAGCTTCCTTTTGGTCAGCCGTACGCGCCGAGTCAACTCTGGCCGACGGTGCCATGTGGTGGTGCGTGGCGGAGACAGTCGCTGAAGCTACCGTTTATTAGAAATAACGGCTAAATGTATGGAGAGAGTTTTTATTCTAGAGAGAGAAAGTAATTTTTGTTTTCACCTGGAGAATATAATGCAGGATAGTAAATTTCTCCAAGTGCGGACTTTGTAATAAAGTTCTAGCCAGAATGGCAAAACTGCATAATGTTCTTTTTCATAGAGCCATGAACCTTATCTTCTTTGTCTAGTGACTTATCTTTTTGAATGGACAAACTTGTAATTTCATGCCATGGCACTGAAAAGATATTTTTTTTCCAATGAAGGAAACTTGTAACCTACAACAGTTATATACTTGTATTACATTCGTGTTCATGTCCATCGTAGACTTTTCAAAGAAAAAGCATTGAACGGTTTATTTCTTGCAAGAATTGCATTAAATTGCAATGCGTGTTCTCTTTGTTAGAGGCTTAGGGCCACTTCATTTCTATTTTCTACTAACTGTAATATAATCTTGAATGAACAAATTTATGGGTGTGACTCATATTGAGGACAAGATGCGGGAAGCACGTCTTAGATGGTTTAGACATGTGAGGAGGAGAAGCACAGACGCTCAGGTAAGGAGGTGTGAGAGGTTGACATTGGAGAGCCTTAAGAGAGGTAGAGGTAGGCAGAAGAAGAGTTGGATATTTTTCCTTCTTACATGGGTTAATGACTTTGAATTGTCATCGTCTACCACGTACGTGTGACTCCATGACCACTTTTTTCTTCACATATCTTTTTCAGTTTAAGTGACACTTTTTTGCTTATGGGATTCAAATCTTTTAATTTTGACCGTTTATTTAGGCCTAGAATCTTTATGTTTTTCAGAATAAAAAAAATATTATAAGTTATAATAATTAAATTTAAAATATTTAAAAGGTGTATGAAAGAATTAGTGTCAAAGAATACTTCGTTTAAAATTCTAACACCATCACATAAGTTGGAACGGTCAAACTCATAACCCTATGATTTGAATTATATAGGGGCGGCTCAATAATATATGTGACCTAAAGCTAAACTTTTGTTATTGAACAAATTATTAATTATGTTATCTTTGTTGCTAGATGCTTTCCCTCGGGGATGACTTTGTGACTGACAGTGTTGAACTCTGAGTTTTCTTTATCTGCCGCGTAGTGGGCTGGCAATGGCCCTGCGGACACACTACTACTAGGATAGTACATTGTATAATGTAGATAAATTAAATCCAAAAGGTAAAGAGAAAAGTACACCATTTTGAAGAGGAAAATTGTTCAGGTTTAGCTGGAGGAATCTAGGAGGGGAACTTGGTGCGCGCGTTTGTGGTGCTTATATAGGCAATTGTTTTGACAATGCAGATATTACTCGGATAATTAGAAACTGATATACCCAACAAAAGAAATTTCCATAAATTTGATTGGATCGAATTCAAAAACGTACGTTGAATAGAAAGAAGGCAAAAAACAGTTTCTCCAGGGAGAAACCTAAGAAGAATTCAAACAAACATCCCCTAAAGAAATAGGGCAAGTTGCATCAAAAATGATGGTTTTAGTAGCCTTCGGGCTTGTAGGCGATGAAACTGATGCATTGCACTTGACACATGTTGTCGAATCCAATGATTCTGATCCAAGCTTGTGGGTAAGCCTTCTTTACCTCCTCTACCTCAGCAACACTAGTTAGAGTCACTGCATGAATTCTTCTATCTTCATTTTGAAATAAATAGTCATGTATATAAATTATTATCCAAAAGGGAAAATGAAAAGCACAAGACTCCTAGACGGAAAGAGTAGTTGGTAAAATTGACCGGATGTTGACTTATGCCAGAGAACATGTTTCAAATTAGTAAAGAAACAAATGATTATTATTAATTCTCATAAACTTGAGTGGAATTCAAAAATATACACCGAATAGAAAGAAGGAATTAAAACAAAGGAAAACCAAAACAGTTTTTCTGGGGAAAAACTCAAGGAGAATGCAAACAAACTTTCCCTGAATACATACAGTAAGTTGTCTTAAAAATGGAGATTTTAGTAGCCTTCGGGCTTGTAGGCGATGAAACTAATGCACTGCACTTGACGGACATTGTCGAATCCAATTATTCTGATCCAGGCTTGTGGGTAAGCCTTCTTTGCCTCCTCTACCTCAGCCAATACCTGAGTGGCATCAGTGCACCCGAACATGGGCAACTTCCACATGGTCCAGTATCTGCCATCATAGTACCCCGGTGATTTATTGTTCTCGCGGTAGACGAATCCGTGCTGCACATATCCACAAGATAAACAAAACATTAACACGATATAAATACCATTAATCAACTCGTTTGATCACAAATTAGTTAGGATTGATTAATCATGTTAGTTATGCTTGATAATAGTAGCAAGATTTAGAATAGATGTTGACCTCAGTCTCGAATTCCAAGCAAGGAACCCATCCATTTTTCAAAAGGTACTCAACTTCCCTAAGCAATTGCTCCTCGCTCAAATCAGGAAGGTATGAGAGTGTCTCGTACTTCTTCTTGTTAATTGGTGGCCACACCTACATATATCCCACATAAAAATTTTAAACAAGCTCCATAAACGTTACTCCACGTAGTAACATATACTGATAGTGTAAAAGTTCTTTATAGTACTATCAGTATATTGCAAGTTAAATCCATATACAAATTAAACCTGCATGCATTGAACTCTTCCACCATTGCTAGCAATGGAAGTAATGTCAAGGTTTTGTTTCCTGGAAACAGGGAAGGAGGTTGCGGACTTGAGACCAGTGAAGGGTGCAATCATGCTGGCTTGAGCAGCATTGGTGCCGGTCGCAACAGCAGCTGCTGAGGACATAATTAAGAAAGCCATTTCTGAAAATAACTGCTTAGCTTTCAGGAGGGTGAGTGCTCTGTAGCTCCCCTTATATATATAATGATAAGGCTTCATATAACTTCTCATCAACGGACACAAATCAAGCAAACCTCATCTTAGTCTAATGGTAACCATTGGATTATGTGGTTCTTGACATTTCAAAATTGATGGTCACATGAATTTTGGCCCCTGACATTACACTCAGTCCTTATCTCAAAGTTCCTAAAACTAATGAACGGGAGTTTTTTTTCAATTTATAATAACAATTGCTGCTATTCTTTAAAAAACGGACAAGTTTCATTTTTAAAAAATCAAGTTTTCAACCCTTGCTTCTTCTTTTTTACTATTTTTTATTTTAGAAATGTATATTTTTAGCTGCTCCTAAAAGTAAAATATGACAAAATGTATATCTTTTGTATATATGTGTATACATACATATAACATACATATTTATACACTAACTAGCAAATACAATTAACTTCTGCCGACGGGTCAATTTTTACTCTTATGTTATTCTCGTTTTGTTTGGGCAGCGGGCTGTGGCGACTCTTGCGGCATTTTAGCTGCTCACTCTTTATAACGTATAAACTTGGTAAGATTTTGGGCCCCAATGTTTACGAATCGCCTCACACTTCACCTTAACTTAGAGCTGGTTTGGCTAAGATTCGAAAATCGTTTTTTTTTTAGAAACTTTCATAAGCTATTATGTTTTAGTGCTTATTAGCTAGTTGTAGCTAGCATTTACTATATTACTTTATATAGTTATGTTTTCAGGGGTTTTAGAGTGTATTCGATGTATTTAAGCTACTGTATTCATGAATACAGTAGCATTTTTAGGCGTAAAACAGGGGATTACAACTAGACGAATTTTTGTATTCGATTGTATTCACGATATTTATTTGTGAATACAGTAACGTAAATAGCGCAATTAATGGTCTATTAAGCTGTTTTTTAAATGGAAAGTGAATCAATTAACATAATAGACTCCTAATATAACTCAAGAAACTCAATTATAACACACAAAATTTGTATTTCCAGTTATAAAAAAGATTCTCAACCGAAAAATACCCCAAAAATATCATCTTCAGATATGCTGAATATTTTTCTCAACCGATAAATACAACAAAAATAGAGCAATTTGAATACATATATACATCTGAATACATAAATTATATTAATTAAAAAAATATATGAATATATTCATGGAATACAACGAGACAGTGAATATAATGAAATATATAGAATACAACGAGATACATTGAAATACAATGAAAAAAATGACAATGAATACAATAAAATACATGGAAGTACAGCAAGAACCATTGAAATATATTAATAGAAAATTGAAATTGCTCAGCCCCAAACTCTGTCGTCTTTGTTCAAGAACAACCCTAATATCGTCTCAGCGGATGAAAATAACAATTCCCTCGGAATAGGAACCTCAATTTTCACTTTCTTCTTATCTACCACATCGTCCTCACCGCCAACGATTTTCCTCGGAACAGGAACCTGAATTTTCAGTTTGTTTCCATCTGTAATTAACGGTGCTGCCATCCAGAAATCCATTAGAATCCACCATTACCAAACAAATTATTAAGAAAGATTTTCATCTACTTAAGCCTGAAGAGAAGTCTTGGATTGATTCTTTCTCCAAAAATTAGGTTGAATAATATATGGTTTTCTTCAAATTGATGAGGTACAGACCAATCCTACCGCATACGTCAAGATACAACAGGAGCAGATTCGCTAACAGGAATTAGCTGGAGTTTTCATCATCATAAACTTCAAAACTTTGCCGTTCAAATCCATGGAAAGGAGATGAGATTCGAAACTATACAAACAAAATATCTTTGAGAAGCTCTGTAAAAGTAAGATGAATATGGAAGATGAGAGGGCGGGGGAGAATAGATATGAGGTAGGGGATACGAGAAATTTGAGGGGATAGGAGAAATTTGAGTGGAGAGAGAAAAATAATACAAAACTTATTTTATGGCTTAAGGGTAGGAGATGACCATAAATAGATATTTGGCTATAAAAAAAAGATAGCTATGGAATATAATTTTTTAAAAGGGTATTTATTAAGGTATCAACTTTGGCTATAGGAGGTAACTAATCCTTTTTTGGGGGATTTTTTCATTCATATACACTATTTGAAACTTTATTACCCTTAATGTCCATGTTTAGCTAATTACCCGGCATAAACAAGTTTTGTTTACAAAATATATACAGTCCACCTTAAAAGGTTCCTAAATTCATTATTTGTGCCTTCAATCAAGGGATTTAGTCACACCCTTTTTTTTCCCTTTTCTTCTCTTTTCTTATTTTTCTCCAATCATCTGCCGTGCCTTCGATCATCCACATTGATTTGGAACAAATTAAAAAGTAGCAGTTATCAGCAAGCACTAACAAAGTCAACCGAGAAAAGATACAAAAAAGAAATAAAAAATATGTGTTAAAATCAAAAGATAAATGGAAAAGTATGTTAAAAGTATCATGTGTTTTGGATGATTATTTCATACTTTTGCATTACTTAAAAACAACCAGATGATGTCAGTGACTATTTAAGTTTACGTAATTTCTTGTCAACTTTTCATGGACCTTATGTGCTTCAATTAGTTTGTGCTAGACTTAGGTTGGTGTTCTTTTTTATGACGTAGTAGCAACTGATTAGGGGTGGTAAACGGGTATGGGGGCTCGATAGTAGCAGTGGGGGATGCGGGTTTCAGAGGCTTATGTAATATTCTACTGATGTGTTCAACTGAACCCATAATTTTCGACGCTTAATAAAAATTTGCATGTAAAAATTCATTAAAATTACAAAAATAATAAATATGAACTCATAACTTTAAAAATATAATGAGTCATACAACTAATTATATATTATACAACTTATCTACACTTTCATACATTATTTCTACTCAGTTATATACAACTACAATAACATACAACTTAAATACAAATTTTATACAATATGTCTTTTATATATCTTGTATCTGATTTATACATAGTAAAAATAAATTTCATACAACTATATATTATACAATTTATCTACAATTTTCATACATTATTTCTACTCATTTATATACAACTACAATATCATACAACTTAAATACATATACATATATACACACACACACACACACACACACACAACAGGATACAATTTTTCTACAATTTTTTTTACAATTTTACTACAATTTCGTAAATATAATGTATATCATGTCTTCTCTTTCTTCTACTTTTTCTTCTTCTTCTTCTTCTTCTTCTTCTTCTTCTTCTTCTTCTTCTTCTTCTTCTTCTTTCAATCTGAAATTCAGCCAAAATTAAGTCTAATCTTCACCAAAACACCCTCAAAATTGATATATAAACTCCAAACCATATTCTCAATTATTTGCAACAACACCCAATCTAAACAAATAATGATTTTTGAAAATTCAAATTTGAATTCAAAGCTTCAAAGCTTTTTAATGGCTGTCAATGGTGGAATTGCTCCTCTCTTTTCTTTTACTTTACATTACTGAAATTAAGGATTGAGAGATAGAGAGATACGTCGAGAGAATTCTCAATTCTTTGCAACAACATCCAATTCAAACAAATAATGTTTTTTGAAAACCCAAATTCGAATTCAAAGCTTCAAAGCTTTTTAATGATTGTCAATAGTGGAATTGTTGCTCTCTTGTGCAAGATACGTGAGGGAGAGGGGGCGGGATGTGGAGAGAGAAACGTGGGAGGAGTAAAAAATATGTTATAGTGATTTAGGATGCTAATTATTATCATTAATTCTCTTAAAATGTACATAAATAATAACTGGGTAGATAAAATATAATTATAGTAAAACTTGAATAGAAAGGGTAATATAGTTTCATATAATATATAGGAATGTAAAAATTCCTTTTTGTTTTTTATCAAAAATCTTTCTAAAAAATGTATTTTGCAGTTGAGAAGGCTTTTGTTAGTATTAACGCAGCAGTTTCTGTTAGAACATCTTTTCAAAAAGTGCCTTTATTAAACGTCAAGTTACGAAAAGGACACATACATAGTCACTTTGCAGTTTATATTATTTAAGAAGGAGCAAAAGTTTTACTTATTTTTTGTTAGAGACTTTAATTAAGTTTGTAATTAAATAAAAACATTTCTTCCTTTGTTAGAGATTTGGTAGGATTTCGGGGAATAAAGAGTTCCGAAGACAGTGGATAAAAAGTCATGCTAAAAAAGGAGTGGAAACTACATAAACAGTCCATTTAGTTTGTACTCAACGATCAAATTGTGCCCTTACCATTTTAACATTTGATGTGACTATTAAGTGTGTCTTATAAACACCCGACCTAGTCCGTCCACTTCCTGTCTGATACACTTCCTGTTGGCATGTCAAATGACCCAATCAAATAACAACACATGTAATTTTAAACAAAAATATTGTCACATGTAATAAAAAATTTAGAATAAAAATAATTTTCCCCTTCCATGGAAAGTTCATCTTCTTCTATGGAAAAGAAAGTTCATCCTCTTCTCTGCTCCTATTCATAGTCTTCGTCCTGATAATCGAGCCACATTCCTTCTCTCAGTTTTTTCTTCTACATGTTCCCTTAAAGAGCTTTGCTTTTATCTTTAACATAAAGACTAAAAATTACCCGCGGGATTCTCCAAAAATTGTCACATGTGTTTTATCTCTAACGTTGGTTCTTAATAGAGTTGCTATAAGAAGAAAATTTTTTATCCAGGAATCGAATAAAAAGATAATGAATAAGCTTCAATAGCTTGAGAAAACTCCTAGACGATAACGACGAACTGGGTTAAAAATCACTTGTTTCGGAGGTGGTGGAGGACTATGACTTTGTTGGGGGTGGTGGTGGTGATGATAAAGGAGCAGCTGGCGATGGAGGTGGTGGTGGAGATTGCTGAGAGACGGTGGAGGAGGAGAAGGAGGTAGAGGACTTGATTAAACTGAAAGAATAAGGAAACAAAAGTGAAACCCCAAAGTTAAGATCAATAATGATGGTCCATATCCTTTCAAAGCTCTAACTCGGATCAACTAAATGGATCTTATATATCTATTTTGCTTCAGCTGAACCCGTTTCATTTGGATTAGTTCATCAATTAAGCAAAATCTTCTCCAACTTCAATAAAAATTAGTTTTAACAATTGGGTATGATGAACTCGGATAAAAATCATTTGTTTTTACAATAGTTATTATTGGTCAACTTTGGGCTTAGCTAAACAGTTATGATTGCCGGTACTAAAGGAAGATTTGTTGGCGGAGGTTAAATTTTTGGGGGAGAAGGTGGAAATAATTCGGAGGAAAAAAAAGAAAATTGTTGTGTGGGCCATGCATAAAAATAATTTAAACAGAAAAGAAAAGAAAAGTAATTGAAGTCCTTGAGCGCTTAATTTTTAACGAGACACAACTAATTTGCCATGTCAATGAGGTGTTTACAAGACACACTTAATAGACACTTGAAATGTTAAAATGGTAAATGAGTCAGTTAAGGTATTTCTCTGATTGTTAAAGACAACGTAAAAGAGATGTTTATGTATTTCGCCATTATTCTAACGGCCATTACAAAAAAAATAGTGTAATTGTGCCAGTTAATAAACGATTGTTTTAAGGAACCACCACAATAACATACGAAATATGGCCTTTTTCATATTTTACGGCACTTTGAACGAACCATACATTTATCTAAATGTTTATTTAAAAGTTTTCCCTCGTCTCCCACCCATATTAATTCCCTCGTTTGTTTTGGTATTTCCCATATTAATTCCACCGATTTAGGCGAGCCTTCGTCATTTTTTCCTCATCTCCCTTTCATCTCTCTATTCTCTTTTCTCTCTTATCTCTCTACTCTCTTTGCTAAATCATAATAATTAGGCCTCATCTCTCTACTCGCAGAAGGTAAATCAATCTCTATAAATCTTAAGAAATTATTTCTCTTTTGAAATTAAAAGAGTAGTTTTATAAATAAAAATTAGTGGGAAAGGTATAATTGTCTTGAATTTTTTTTTCCTTTTGCTTATTGTTTTAACAGAAAAAAATGCTTCCTGATGGATTTTCAATGTCTTAGCCTTATGTTTTGATGATCTAACAAACTTACTATCAAGAACCAGATAGGGAACCTAACACACTTGGTATACATTGCTAATCAACGGACTCCAGCTAGGACTAACTGCTGCAACTATAGAAGACAGAGAACCAACTCAAGGACCTAGTCCCTTGTATGTCCCTGACCGCAGTACGAAAGTCAACTGTGTACAGCTGAAAAGTGACTGCCACAGAAACTGTGCACACAATGCAACACAGTTCTGTAGTCACTTGTCTTTTGACCAACCAAGTGCTTACATCATTCAAGCGATGTCATCAAAGGTGTACTAACAAGAGTATTGCAATAAAACATCACTTGAACACTTTAGAATTCACTTCAAGCATTCAAGCCTTCAGAGACAACGATTTAATTCTCAAGTGCCTCAAGAACAAAGTTTAACACTACTACGGACCAGTTCCTAGATCTAGTATTTTGTTGTCCTTAGTTGAGTTGTTTGTAATTGTTCTTCATTGTAATTCCTAAATTGCTTAGCTAGAAGCGTTGCTTAGGAACCCTTTTGTAAAACCATGTCGTGACTAGAGTTAGTCATGAGTTGAAGTCTTTATAATAGGTGTATTGCAAAGTGGCTTGTAATAAGTGTATTACGAGTTAGTGAGGCATTAAGAGTTTAATTCCTATATTGCATAGGTTGTAATCTAAAAGTTGCTCATAGTGAAATTGAAATCCTACCAGTGTAGATCGTGGTTTTTTATCCCCTTGAGTAGGGATTTTTCTACGTAAAACTCCTTATTTTATTTACTTACTGTTCTATTAGTATTCTCAGTGGAAACTCATAGAGGACCTGGTACTCTATAGTTTGGTGGACTCATATAAACTATCGATTAGTATCAGAACGGGTTCCTCCTATTAGGCTAACACCTAGGAAGGATCCTTATGGCTGCTCCACCAAATTTTAAAGAAGGTCAATCTACGTATATATCACCCAGGTTCAATGGGCAATACTACGGGTGGTAGAAGACAAGAATGCATGATTTTATCATGGCTGAAGATTCTGAGTTGTGGGATGTCATATGTGATGGTCCTTATATCCCAATGAAAAACATTGGAGATCTTCCATTGACGATGCCAAAGACCAGAAAAGAATACACTAACACAGACAGAAAAGCTGTGGAGAAAAATTTTCGTGCCAAGAAAATTTTGGTGTGTGGAATAGGACCTGATGAATACAATAGAATCTCTGCTTGTGAAACTGCCTAGGAGATATGGGAAGCTTTGCAAATAGCACATGAGGGAACCACTCAAGTAAAGCAATCTAAGATTGATATGCTCACTACTGAGTATGAACTCTTTAGGATGAAGGACAATGAATCTATTCAAGATACGTACACAAGATTCACGTCCATCATAAATGAGTTATACTCACTTGGTGAAATCATTCCCAGGATCAAGCTAGTGAGGAAGATTCTTAGTATCCTGCCCAGTTCTTGGGAAAGCAAGGTGAATGCTATTACTGAAGCAAAGGACCTGCAGGAGCTGACCATAGACGAGCTGGTTGAAAATCTGAAGACCTACGAGATGAAGAGGAAGATAGACATTGAAAGAAGAGAACCAAAGAAAAAAAAGAACCTGGTACTCAAAGCTGAAAGCAATGACTCAAGTGAGGAGGACAATGACATTGCTTACTTAACCAAAAGGTTTCAGAAGATGGTTAGAAGAAATGGAGGAATACCAAAAAGGGGCAACTCCAGCAAACCAAAGAACTATGATTTCTGCCACAAGTGTGGAAAGCCAGGGCACTTCATCAAAGATTATCCTTTCCTGAACCAAGAACACTCCAAATACAACCTTGAGAAAGCAGCAAAGAGGAACCCGGTTCCTGACAAGCACTTCAAAAGGAAGAGATCTGCTGATAATATGGTGAAACGGGCTCTTGCATCATGGGGAGACTCCTCTAGTGAGTCTGAAGATGAAACTGATGCATGTGACAGTTCCATGATGGCAGTTGAAAGTGATGAAAATGAATATAATTCTATATTTGCTTTGATGGCCCAATCAGATGATGATGAGGATGATGACAACAGTGAGGTAAACTTCAGGGATGTTCAGAGAAATCTGAAATCCTATTCACCTAAGAAACTTATGTCTTTAGCTAGTGTATTGATTGATGTCTATCATAGTCTTGTGGAGGATAAAAATGTTTTGACCTTAGAGCTAGGAGAAGCTGAACAAACTAGAGATGATCTGGTAGTGTGTGTAGTTGATCTGAAGGAAACCATAAGTGATTTGGAGAAAGAAAAAATTATTTTAACTAAAAAAATTGCTAGAATAGAACATGAAAGAGATGACTTAGTGGTTGTAGTTGTTGACTATAAAGAAACCATTGAGAATTTCAGTAAAGAAAAAGAGGCCTTAGTAAAGAGAGTAACTGAAATTGAGTAGGAGAGAGATGATCTCTTGATAGTGATTGTAGACCTGAGGGAAACTATAGAGGGACTAAGAACTAAGTCTACACCTGGAAATTCTGGAAAAGGAAAAGAGGTATCCAGTGAGGCACACATTAGGCCTGAAAACGAGTTGAAAGCTTTGAAAACTAGCATGTGTGTTGAAACTGAGAAAAACAAGCATCTCCAAACTAAACTGGAAAGAGTAAAAAGTGATCTTGAAAAGTCCCTCAAATGGACCTGGTCCTCGGAAGCTATTACTGCCATGTATGTTAATAATGGTGGAAACAGGCAGAGAATAAGGTTCCAAAGGGAGAAAACCCCTTACAACCCCCATATCAAGTATGTTACTATACTGCATAACTGGCTATGTACCCACTGTGGGAACAATGGGCATTTCAAGGAAAATTGCCAAGCCATGGTCCAGTATATTCAGAAAAACAAAGTGTTTGCTAAAAATGTAACTACTAAAAAGGGACCAGGTGCCAACCATAAAAAATGCATATTACCTACATGGACTAAGAGAGCGCTTATTCATCCTCTTTCCTACTACAAGGGACCCAAACTTGTTTGGGTTCCTAAAACTAACTCTTGATTTCCTTGCGCAGGGAACAATGAAAGGAAGCAATCAGCAATGGTTCATGGATAGTGGATGTTCAAAGCACATGACTGGGAACACCATGGACTTTCTTTCAGTGAAAGCCCTGCAAGGAGGGAGTGTATCCTTTGGCAATGGAAAAAAGGGGTACATTCTCGGTGTTGGAAAAGTCGAGAAATCACTCAGTCACTCTATTAAGAATGTGTACTGTGTCAATGGTCTTAAGTACAGTTTCTTGAGTGTTTCTCAGATCTATGATAAAGGAAATAAGGTGGAGTTTTTGTCCAACATATGTACAGTTACTAATCTGTTAACTGGTGAAGTGGTACTTGTGGCCAAGAGATACAAGAACATCTATATTGCTGATTTCAAGTCTATACAAAGTGGTGATCTGAGTTGTCTAAAAGCTATTGATGATGATGTTGAACTCTGGCACAGAAGACAGGGGCATGCAAGCTTCTCTCTTCTGAATAAACTAATTTAGAAGGACCTGGTCCGTGGTCTGTCCATGTCAAAGTTCAAAGTACAGAAAGTGTGTAATGCATGTGCTAGAGGAAAGCATGTGAAGTCCTCTTTTAAGTCTAAAAAGGATGTCAACACCTCAAAGCCATTCGATCTTCTTCATATGGATTTGTGTAGCCCTATGAGAGTGTAAAGCAGGAGAGGAAAAAGATACATCTTTGTGATAGTGAATGACTACTCCAGATTCACATGGACTCTGTTTCTTAGAACAAAAGATGAAACCTTTGAGGTATTTGTGGCCTTTGTGAAGAAAATCCAGGTGAAGATGGGGTCTAGAGTAGCATGTATTAGATCAGATCATGGAATAAAATTTGACAATGCCAAATTTGATGAGTTCTGTAATGAAAATGGCATTACCCAGGACTTCTCAGCCCCAAGAACTCCCAGCAAAATGGAGTTGTGGAAAGGAAGAATCGAACTCTTGAAGAAATGGCAAGAACAATGCTGATCGACAGTGGGATTGCAAAGAACTTCTGGGTTGAAGCTGTCAACACTGCCTGCTACTTGGTAAACAGGTGCATGATCAGATCTCTCCTGAACAAAACCCCCTATGAGTTGCTGAATGGAAGGAAACCCAAGTTGACTCACCTAAGAACATTTGGGTACAAATTCTATGTTCTCAACAATGGAAAGGACCAGCTTGGTAAAGTTGATGCCAAGAGTGATGAAGGAATCTTTTTGGGGTATTCTTCTCAAAGCAAAGCCTACAAGATATACAACAAGTGGACTCAATGTGTTGAGGAAAGTGTTCATGTAATCTTTGACGAGTCATATCCCTCATGTAAGAAAAACAACAAGGATGATCAAGATGGGGAGCCCTTACTGGTTCCAGGTGAAGTCATCGACATGACAAATGGAAAGGTAAATATGATGAGCCAAATGGAGATAATGCTGACTCTTCCTCAAGGGAACCAGGTACCTCAATTACAACCACTAAAGTTGAAGAAAAAGTGGCTGATATATTGTAGTGTACTCCACAAGTACCTGAGAGAAGAACACAAGGGAACTAATTAGATATACGCATCTCCTCCACAAATGAGGCTCATATACCAAATCAGAAACACAAAAGCTCTCATCCTCTTGACAACATAATTACGCCTCTAGACTCTGGAGTGCAAACCAGATCAAAAGCCAAAAATTCACTTGCCTTCTCAGCCTTTCTTTCCCAAATAGAACCCAAAAATATCAAGGAAACCTTAAAGGATGCAGACTAGATTACAACCATGCAAGATGAGTTGCATCAGTTCGAAAGGAATAATGTATGGCACCTGGTACCCAGACCCTCAGATCGAACCATTATAGAAACCAGGTGGGTATTTAGGAATAAGCTTGACGAACATGGAAACACTACAAGGAACAATGCTAGGCTAGTGGTTCAAGGTTACAATGAGGAAGAAGGAATCGATTATGATGAGACATTTGTTGCGGTTGCTCGCATGGAAGCTATTAGAATCCTAATTACTTTTGCATCTCATATGGAATTCACTCTGTTCCAATTGGATGTCAAAAGTGCATTTCTGAATGGACTTCTTAAGGAAGAAGTCTATGTAAAGAAACCTCCAGGATTTGAATGCCATAAACATCCTAAATATGTGTTTAAACTGGACAAAGCATTGTATGAGTTGAAGCAGGTTCCTCGAGCTTGTTGGTATGAAAGGTTGTCAAAGTTCCTCTTAGAAAACGGTTTTACAAGAGGGGAAATTGACAACACCTTGTTCATGAAGAAAAGGGGAAGGAACCTGCTCATTGTTCAGTTCTATGTCGATGATATCATTTTTGGGGAAATAGCTGATTCACTGTGTGAGAATTTGCAAAACTCATGGGAAGTGAGTTTGGAATGAGCATGATGGGGGAGCTGAATTTCTTTTTGGGTCTTTAAATGAAGCAGTCCACAAAGGGTACATTCATTTGTCAGTAAAAGTACATCAAGGAGCTACTGAAGAGGTTTGATATGGAAGCATCAAAAGTGATAAACACTCACATTGCAACGGCCACTCGACTGGATATGGATGAGGTTGGATCTCCTGTGAATCAAACTATGTATAAAGGCATTGTTGGGTCTCTTCTCTATCTCCCTGCCAGTAGACCTGATATTGTCTTCAGTGTAGGGCTATGTGAAGGTTTCAGTCAAATTCCAAAGAATCTCATCTGAAGGCTGGCAAAAGAATTTTGAGATATCTTAAGGGAACACGAGACCTAGTCCTGTATTACCCTTCAGGTGATAGTTTTAATTTTATTAGGTATGTTGATGCTGATTATGCAGGTTATCTTGTGGACAGGAAAAGTACTTCTGGAATGACTCACTTTCTAGGATCATGTCTCAACTCTTGGGGAACAAGGAAGCAAAATTCAGTGGCTCTTTCAACAGCTGAAGCAGAATATGTAGCTGCAGCCTCCTGATGTGCTCAGCTCCTATGGATTAAACAGCAATTAGAGGATTTTGGGGTATTTACTAATTGTGTGCCTCTTCTATGTAATAACACCAATGCACTCAACATGTCCAAGAATCCAATTCAACACAAAAGAACCAAGCACATTGATGTGAGACATCACTTTCTAAGGGACAATATGGAGAAAGGGCTTATATATATGAAGTTCTACAATACAGAAGACCAAATTGCAGATATCTTCACCAAAGCATTGAGTATGGAACATTTTATTGAGTAGGGAACATTTTGAAAGAAATAAGGTGAAGTTGGGGTTATTGAAGCCTAATTGAGAACCCGATTCTCATCAGTCGGCTATGAAAATCACCTTCAGGTAAAGTTAGCTAAAGTGTTTTCTGGCCAAGTCTAACTCACTTCAATACCGTTACAGGTAAACACGCATGATGATTATAGAAGCTGTAGATGCATTGTATGGATAATGAAAGAGGATTGAAATTTTCAAAGACAGATCAAGAACCTGGTTCTTGTACTAAAGATTAGTAGTCCTGTGCATTCTTTAATACACGTCTTGAAAAGGTACAAATAAAAACTACCATGTCATCCACCTTTTCAGACTCTACTTTCACATCTTTTCATTTCAAATCCTTTTCATCTCCCTCTGAAACATTGCATCTCCCCAAGCACTATCGCCATTTCAGAACCGGTTCCTATCTCTCTCTTCATAATTATCTTCTTCCTCATTAAAACCCTCTCTTCTCTTCACTAACCATATTCCCTCATTAGAACTTCTCCAGAGAATTTTGTACTATATGTCACGTCCTTAGTTGTTAACTAAGTACACGTGCGGCACTTGACAATTCGCTCACGATCTTGCACAACTTGCTCACGTTCTTGCTATGTCAAGTCAGCCTTACTACACTCAAGATCTCTAAGAGAATGGAAGAAAGAACACAAGAGAATTGTTAAAGGAAGCTTTGTATTAGAGAGAACTTGAATTGTTTGCTTGATGAATTACAAATGAATGACCCCCTTTATATACTAGTCTCCTAGGGGCTAGTGTGTAAATATTAATTATTACACAAGTTCTTGATATTTACAAGATAAGGGCTTTTTCTAGAATTCTCTACAAGCCTAGAAGATTCCAAGGACTTTTCCAACAAATCCATAAGGATCTATGTTCTTCCTAAGGAAATGTCCATACCTCTCTAGAATCTTCTCACAAATGCTAGCCTTCTTCTTATGTAAGCTTCCACATGGCATTAATATATTCCAAATGGCACCTATGTGGCATGATGACATGGCGGGTCATCACACTCTTCCCCACCTAATATTGTGATAACCACAGCGTAATGCTGCTGCATAAACTCTCGAATCTTATCTTTGAATTGCCACAAGTCTTCATATCGTTCCCACGTGGCCTCCTTCGGTGATTTACCTTTCTAATGGACGAGGAACATAGTGGTGGCTTTTTGCCCTTGTTTTCGCCTGGCCTGGTAATCTATGATAGCCTCAATCTCCCAATCATGCGACCTGGTGATAGTCATTGGTGCCCGACTTGATTGGCCCTTACTCGGATCATCCTTATCTTCATGATATAGCTTAGGCATGCTAGCATGGAAGACATGGTAGATCTTGAGATATGATGGCATGTCAAGCTTGTATGATATCTTGCCTACCTTGGCGACGATCTTAAATGGCCCCTCATACTTGCGAATCAGATTCTGATGCATGCCCCGTAGTGCCTTGAACTGTGTTGGGTTAAACGTCACCATGACCATATCCCCGACTCTATAGTATGTGGGATGCTTCTTATGGTCCACAAACTTCTTCATCTTCTTAGCTGCTTTATCCAAGTAGGATTTAGCAGTGTCGAGCTGCTTCTCCCATCCTTTGTCCATATGATAAGCCCCCAAACTCTTTCCCTCGAACGCGGCTGGTAATGAATGTGGAGTTTGTGGTTGTTGGCCTGTGGCTAGCTCAAATGATGTTCACCTAGTGGACTCACTCCACTGCAAGTTATAAGAGAATTGGGCGATGTCTAGGAGCTTTGCCCAATCTTTCTGATGCGCGCTTGCATAATTCCTCAAGTAGCATTCTAGTAAGGCATTAACTCGTTCCGTTTGTCTATCCGTCTGTGGGTGGAAACTAGTAGAAAAGTGCAGCTCCGTACCAAGTATGTCAAACAACTCTCTCCAAAAGTTTCAAGTAAAGCGGCGGTCTCGATCATTGATTATATGCCTTGGTAAGCCCCAATACTTCACCACGTTCTTAAAGAACAGCTTGGAGGCTTCCTTGGTTGTGCAACCTAGTGAGGCGTGCATAAAGGTGGCATATTTGGAAAATCTATCTACGACCACCATAATAGTACCATAACCGTCGGACTTCGGTAGGCAATTAATAAAGTCCATAGTTACGCTCTCCCGTGGACGCTCTACAACTGGTAGTGGCTCCAAAAGTCCTCTGGGTTGTTGTTGTTCAACCTTATCCTGGTGACAAACAAGACAAGTCTACACATAGCACTCTATGTCATCATGCATACGTGGTCAATAGTAGACTAACTCAACCAGGGCCCTAGTGCAACGTTGACCTAGATGACCAGCCCATATTGTGTCATGACTCTCCCTTATGATCTATTGTCTAATGTCTCCAAATTTAGGCACATAGACCCGCCGACCTGTGGTAAGTAGTAGGCCGTCTTCTATCCAAAACCGTCTCGTCTTGCCTTTGTTGGCTAACTTGATAAGTTGTTTAGCTGGTAGATCATGCAGCATGCCTTCTTTTATAGCCTCCCTAATGTCCCATCTCGCTGAAGTAATTGCAGCAAGCTCGGCTTTCCGGCTCAAGGCATCGGCTACAACATTACCTTTTTCCGGCTTATACTCCGGCGCATAATCAAACTCGGCCAAGAAATCCTGCCACCTAGCCTGCTTTGGTGTGAGCCTCTTCTGTGTCTGAAAGTAGCTAGTAGCCACATTATCAGTCTTGACCACGAACCTCGACCCGAGCAGATAATGTCTCCATGTACAAAGGCAATGCACAATGGCAGTCATTTCCTTCTCTTGTACCCTGTAACGCCACTCCGTCTTATTTAAATTGCGGTTCTCAAATGCGATGGGATGCTTATCCTGCATCAGGACACCCCCAATGGCGAAGTCTGAGGCATCTGTGTGCACCTCAAACGTCTTGGCAAAGTCAGGTAATGCCAAGATTGGCTCCTCTATTACAGCTGTCTTAAGGCATTCAAATGCCTTTTGACAATGCTTTGTCCAAACCCATGGCTTGTTCTTCTTTAACAACTCAGTCAATGGTGCGGCCTTTTCTGAGTATACACTGATGAACCGATGATAGTAGTTAACAAGGCCAAGGAAAGATCTCAACTCAATTACCTTTATAGGTGCCTCCCACTCCTGGATAGCATGTACGTTAGCCTCATCCATGTGTAGCTCTCCATTTATAATGACATGGCCCAAGAAGTGCACCTTTGATTGTGCGATCTCACATTTCTCCCTCTTGATGTATATCTCGTTCTCTCGCAAGACTTGGAAAACCTTCCTTAAGTTCCATGTGCTCCTCCAAGTTGTTGCTGTAGATGACTATGTCGTCTAGGTAGACTACCACGAACTG
This sequence comes from Nicotiana tabacum, assembly GCF_000715075.1. NCBI lineage: Eukaryota > Viridiplantae > Streptophyta > Magnoliopsida > Solanales > Solanaceae > Nicotiana > Nicotiana tabacum. The sequence goes on from NC_134082.1 coordinate 126,099,839, forward strand.
ATCAAGGTAGGGATGGAAGATCTTGTTCATAAGGGTGCAAAATGTGGTCGGTGCATTGGTTAAGCCGAAGGGCATCACCAACCACTCAAAGGCTCCATAACTCGTCACACATGCTATCTTTGACTCATCCCCTTCCGCAATGCGAACCTGGTAGTAGCCCTTTCGAAGATCCACCTTGGTAAAGTACTTGGCTTGCCCAAGTCTATCGAACAAGTCAGCAATGAGCGGGATCGGGTACTTATTCTTTACGATGACCTTATTAAGTGCTCCGTAGTCTATGCACAAATGCAACAATCCATCCTTCTTCTTCTGGAACAATACTGGTGCGTCTAAAGGTGCCTTTGATAGGCGAATATGACCAGCATCTAGCAGCTCCTTCAATTGTTTCCTAAGCTCCTCTAGCTCGGGTCGTGCCATACAATATGGGGCAAATGCGGGTGGCTTAGCCCTTAGCTCCAACTCAATCTTGTGATCCACCTCTCGCCTAGGTGGTCGGTGCTTAAGCAACTCCTCGGGCATGACATCTTTGTTTTCCTCAAGCAACTTCTCTATGCAAGGCAGCACTGTCTCTTGAAAATTCGTGTCTTCCTCTAGACTTGCAATGGTTGCCACAAACGTCGGCTCCCCCTTCTTGATCCCCTTGACAACCTGCATAGCTGAGAGTTGTGCTTGGCTCTGTCCGTGTGGCATAGTCGTTGTAGGTACCATGCAAGCTCCTTCTCGCTCCATAACCAAGAGACATTGGAGGTAGGGGTCGATTAAAGTATGACCATGTCTAAAGAACTCTTGCCCCAGTATGATGTGAAAGATATCCATAGAGGTTACGGTAAAGTTTGTCATACCTTTCCAAGTTCCTAATTTGACACCAACTCTATTAGCTACCCCATGAGCATTCTATATCTCGGCATTCACGATCTTGATGCGAGAGTTGGTTGGAGCAAGCTTCAATTCCAGTCTCTTTGTGGCAGCCTCAGTCACGAAATTATGAGCTGCTCTAGTATCCACCATTGCACGAGCGGGCTTGTTGTTGATAGTGAGATCCACGTACTGATTGCCATTCTCGGTAGGTTGGATAGCTTGCTTCGTGACAGCACCACATAATCCGATCATACCCAACTGTGCGGTTCCCGGACTCTCTCCTTGTGGCTGCTCCTTCCGCTCACGTTCTATGGAACTAAGGCTCTTGAGGACAGGACAATTCTTGAAGCCATGTGGCCCTCCGCATATATAGCATCCCTTCTTCTCGACCTGCACCTTCTTCTCGGTGTAGCCCTGATGACCACTCGACTTTTTGAAGTCTTGAGTCTTGGAGTAGTGTTGTTGTATCTCCTTGACTTTGCCACGGTCTCCCCCACCTTTGACATTGTTAACCTTTGACTCCTTGCCATTGCCTTTGTTGTGTTTGTCATGCCTAAAATCCATCAATGATTCGGCCTCCACTATGGCTTGGTCTATATCAGTGACGTGTCGGCGTTGCAACTCCTGCTTAGCCCAATTTTGTAACCCGTCCATGAAGTGGAACAACAAGTCATCATTGGTCAGGTTAGGGATTTGAAGCATAAGGGTAGTGAACTCCTTGACATAATTACATATGCTCCATGTTTGCTTTAATTCCCTAAACTTGCGCCTTGCCTCGTACAAGACATTGTTTGGAAAGAACTGTCGCTTGAACTCTACTTTGAATTGATCCTATGTGCTAATAGTACATAGACCTTTATCCACGTCGGCCATCTTCCTTCTCCACCATAGCATGGTAGTCTCTGAGAGGTACAATACCGCAGTGTTGATCTTGGCCTCGTCGTCCCTTACTTTGTCGTGCCTGAAGTAGTTCTCCAAGTGCCAAAGGAAGTTTTCCACTTCTTGTGCATCACGAACACCTTTGAACACCGGGGGTTCGGGAGCCTCGATCTTGGCCTCCCTTGTCACCACAACATTGTTGGCTACCTCGGTCATGCCAGCATTGACATGCTCCTCGAGTGACTCTATCTTTGCCTTCACAGCATCGATAGTACTCAAAGCCTCCATGAGTCTGCACTCTAAGGCAATGATGGTTTACCTTAGTTCCATCTAAGTCTGTGTACGTCCCTCCAAGTCATTTCGGATACTCTCAATCTCTTCAAGAGTGTGCCCCTCAAGAACGTTAAGGGTGCCTTCCACCTTCCCCAAGCGTTGGCCAAAGATCTCCACGGCGTCCATCCCCGCGTTCATCTTCATCACCCACTCTTTACCGAGCGAGACGTCAGTGGCAGATGGTTCTTGGGATGTAAGCCCTTCGTTTGACATAACCTCAGGTGGCGTCTCCTAGCTCTTGTTGGTGGCATTCCTCTTTTTGCTACGGCCGCTCTTGCCAGCAGCATCCTGGATGATGTTGGCTTGGGTGTTGGCAGCGTTAACTTCTCCGTCGTTCGCCATTCCCTTAGTTGAAAGCTTCGATCTGATACCATGTTGTCACGTCCTTAGTTGTTAACTAAGTACACGTGCGGCACTTGACAACTCGCTCACGATCTTGCACAACTTGCTCACGTTCTTGCTATGTCAAGTCAGCCTTACTACACTCAAGATCGCTAAGAGAATAAAAGAAAGAACAGAAGAGAATTGTTAAAGGAAGCTTTGTATTAGAGAGAACTTGAATTGTTTACTTGATGAATTACAAATGAATGACCCCCTTTATATACTAGTCTCCTAGGGGCTAGTGTGTAAATATTAATTATTACAGAAGTCCTTGATATTTACAAGATAAGGGTTTTTTCTAGAATTGTCTAAAAGCCTAGAAGATTCCAAGGACTTTCCTAGCAAATCCATAAGGATCTAGGTTCTTCCTAAGGAAATGTCCATACCTCTCTAGAATCTTCTCACAAATGCTAGCCTTCTCCTTATGTAAGCTTCCACATGACATTAATATATGCCAAATGGCACCTATGTGGCATGATGACATGGCGGGTCATCACATATATCTCTTTAATGGCTGACAAAAACTCCAAAATCCCTACCTTAGTCGTCACTAACCCAGAAAAAACCCTTGAGTCCTCCGTCCCCCATGAATCATCTGTCACCATCCCTGTCCTAACCATTGAAATCACCCCTAACCTAGATTTCTCTTCACCCTCAAATTCTAAGGCAACTATCTCGGAACCCCCAAAAGGTATTGATCTTTCATCTCTATCTTCTGAGATTCTCATTAACCAAGGGTAAAGTGGAGAACAAGGTAAAAGTCCTAAGGTTGTAGAGGTTTCTTCCATTGTTGCTTCTGAGTCTGTGGTGGCCATGGAGTCTATCGAGGATGATACTATCGCGACTATCTTTGTTGTGTCTGCAGATAGAGTTTTGCATGAGATAATTTCTGGTGTACCCAAGTCTCAGAGGAATGAGACACAGGGATTCGTGGGAGAAGGAGCCATGGTGCTTGTTGAAGGCTCTGCACCAGCAGAAATTACTGGGCCCTCTTGTGAGGGACCTGACCCCTCTTCGGAGGAAACAGGTCAAGGTTCCCACTCCCATGCCAGTTCTGCTCCTGCACCTCCTCCATACTTTGTTGTTGAGCCTTTGGACATTATAGTCCCTGAGATGAGGTCTAGCGATGAGGAAGATCAAGACAACGTTGCTCTTGATGCGTTCATAGTCAAGCGAATTGCAGTAATCACCCCTGAGTCTTCTACTAAGCGACCTACTACTAGGTTTCAAGCAAAGGTAGCTTATGACTCTACCCTTTAAAAGAGAAGTAAGAAGAAAATGAGGAGACTGGTGAAAAATAATGAAGTAGTGTATAATAAGGATGTCCGTGTGGTGGAAGTTGAGGAGGAAATAACAGAGGAACCTAGTTCCTTGGTGAGAAGGTCCCAGAAGAAGAAGCAATCTACTTCAGTAGAGAATGTTACAACCCCCAGTTCAAAATTGAAAGATGTTGTGAGTGAACCCTCAGTTTCTAATGAGGATGTGTTGGTCAAGTCTAAAGGAAAAGCAAAATCAAGTAGTGTGAAGTCTGGCAAGAGAAAGTTGGAACCTGTTAAGGAACCTATTTCCCCTAAAAAGGTGAGAGGGAAGCTAGTTCTTCTTCAGAAAGATTAAGGCACCAAAAGGTCCTGTTGGGTCGCACTTTTGAGCCAGCAATTTCTGATATGGCTGGTATGAGACAAGTCATTGCAATGGTTGAGTTTCAACGGTGGGGGAATCTATTCCAAATGGATGCACCCAAGGTATATGAGGATGAGGCTCAAAGCTTCTATGCCGGCCTCTTTCCTGTTGATATCAACCACATTTGTGCCTTAGTGAATGTGGTGCATATAGTGTTTGATGTGAGTCTGCTTGGGGATATTCTTAAAGTCCCTACGGTTGGTGTGTCTACTGTGAAAGATGCGTGTGGGTCAAACATTTGAAATGCTGTGGTGAAGGATAATGCAAACCAGAAGGGGGACCAGGTTCACAAGAAGGCCTTACTCCCTATTTATCAGTTTCTCTTCGAGTTGGTAAACAAGGTTCTGTTACCCCGTGTTGAGAGGAGGTCCATGACTTCCAAGTCTGATCTGTATCTAATGGAGCAACTGGATAGATTTACACCTGTGAACTTGCCTGCCATCATGATCGAACATATGCAGAAGGTAGCAACTTTCAAGGATGGCAATCATGGTCTTCCATATGGGTTCCTTCTTATGCCAGTGTTTAAGTTTTTCAAAGTGCCACTGGACAAGGTAAAATAGGGACCAAGAAGCAGACATTCTCTCAAACAACTTTGGAAGAATGTGAGTGCATCGAGAAGCATGGGTGGTTAGGCAGTACATCAACAATCTCTCAGCTCATCAATGCTCAAAATAGTGTAACTGAAGAGATTTGAAGGTTGAAGGTGAGGAACGTTATCCTGGAAGGTCACAGGCCCAAGGGGCCCCTGAGTCAAATGAGGAGGTGGTTGGTTTGACAAAAGAAAATGTTGATCTCAGGGCACAAGTGGAGAACCTAAAAGCAGAACTGCTCAACGAGAAAAAATCGGCGAATTCCCAAATAGACCTAGTTCTCCAAACCCTTGTTGCAACTTTCAAGCCCTGTACTCCTAGTGCCCCCTAAGCAACCCTTTCATTGACCAGTTTCTGGATTGTCTATTTTTGTTTTCATGACTTGGCAGATATTTTTGTTTCTTTTGTTTTGATGTGGATTGGAAATGTATCAATACTGCTCCCAATTTCAACAGTCCAATCTTGCCTTTGCTTTATAAACAAAGGCATATATTTTATATATAAAAACTGTCCTCTTTTGCTATCTAATTGCTTGTGTTCTCTGTTTCTCTTTTCTATCATATTGTGTGCACATATGTGGCATGAGTTAGCTAGGCTAGACTTCTTTATGTTGATTGCCTGCTTGTGTATTTTTAATGATGCCAAAAGGGGGAAGTATAATTGAAACAGGGATCTAATTAAGGGAGAAGCATAAAGTCAGGGGGAACTTGTGAAGTTCCTATTGCTTCATCTGGTTATTTCTGCTCTAAACATATGTTATCAATGTGTAAGTTTGTCATCATCAAAAAGGGAAAAATTGATCGGTTTTCAATGTCTTAGCCTTATATTTTGATGATCTAACAAACTTACTGTCAAGAACTAGATAGGGAACCTGACACACTTGGTATACATTGCTAATCAACGGACTCCAGCTAGGACTCCAGCTAATGTGAATTGCTGCAACTGTAAAAGATAGAGAACCAACTCAGGGACCTGGTCCCTTGTGTGTCCTTGTCGGCAGTACGAAAGTCAATTGTGTATAGCTGGAAAGTGACTGCCACAGAAACTATGCACACAGTGCAGCACAGTTCTGCAGTCACTTGTCTTTTGACCAACCAAGTGCTTACATCATTCAACTGATGTCATCAAAGGTGTATTAACAAGAGTATTATAATAAAACATCACTTGAACACTTGAGAATTCAATTCAAGCATTCAGTTCTTCAGAGACAACGATTTTAATTCTCAAGTGCCTCAAGAACAAAGTTTAACGCTACTATGGACTAGTTCCTAAATTTAGTATTTTGTTGTCCTTAGTTGAGTTGTAACTTTGTAATTGTTCTTCATTGTAATTCCTAAATTGCTTAGCTAGAAGAGTTGCTTAGGAACCCCTTTGTAAAACCATAAACCCTTCGTGTTTGTGTCGTGACTAGAGTTAGTCATGAGTTGAAGTCTTTGTAATAGGTGTATTGCAAAGTGGCTTGTAATAGGTGTATTATGAGTTAGTGATGCATTAAGAGTTTAATTCCTAGATTGCATAGCTTGTAATGTAAAAGTTACTCATAGTGAAGTTGAATTCCTACCAGTGTAGGTCGTGGTTTTTATCCCCTTGAGCATTTATTTTTCCACAGAAAACTCTCTGTCTTATTTACTTACTATTCTATTAGTATTCTCAGTGAAAACTCATACAGGACCTGGTACTCTATAGTTTGGTGGACTCATATAAACTATCACTTCTAACTCCCCAAAAGCTCTATCAAAGGGAAGCAACAAAATTTTAAGTAATTTATCTTTTTTTACCTAATCAAGTAATAAATTATACAACTACCAACCAAATTCACGTGGGAGATGGTCCCCGCTTCCCACTTCATACCAAAGTTCCCCACTTTCCAACTCACACAGCAACAATTCAGCCAAATCCAACCCCCTTAGGTCCCAATCAGATTCCACAAAATCAATTAATAACCCAAACCCAGGGAGATCTGAACCATGGGCCACGGATCTGCAGCAGAAAGGTGCAAAAAGGGATGACCTGTTAGTCTCAGAACAGATCCAAACGGGAGTTCCCTCCACTTTTAGTGCTTCTCAATTAGTAGCTCAACAAGAAAACTCATATGTAGATGCACTTCGAAACCGACCTTCAGAGACTCGAAGTCAAATACGACTCATACTAAGGCCATATGAGCTGGTTCAAGGAAAACTAGTTGTAGTATTCACAGAGGAAGAGGACGAGCTTCTCGCTGCTACCTGCAAATGGACCATTGTTGGTAAGTTCCTCAGAACAAGACCTTTAATTGAATTCATTAAGGATGAGTTTGCAAGGATCTTTCTTGGAAGAGGAAAAATTTGTATTGGAGCTAAAGATATGCAACACGTGTTCATTGATTTTGACAACAAGGATGATCATATGGATGTATATGTCATACCTTTCTTGCAATTTGGGGATCATGTAATGAAAATTCAGAAATGGACTAAGAGGTTTAAAGTGGGTGCTGAAACAACCTTGGCCCCTATCTGGATTAACCTTCCAGATTTACCTTGGCATTACTATGAATGGGCTGCTTTGTGCAGGATTTTAGAACCAGCGGGAATGCCTCTAAGCATGGATAAGGCCACCCTCTCAAAGACAAGGCCTACTAATGCAAAAGTAAGGGTTGAGATTGACCTAGCTAAGCCTATGATTAACGAGGTTTTATTGAAATGTGGAAGAAGGATGGTATCTTGGAAACGATTGTGCAGAAAGTGGAGTATGAGACCTTTTCTGCTTATTGCTTTCATTGCAAAGTTCAGGGTCATAGTGATGACAGATGCAGGGTCCAACATCCTTAATTAAGGAAGGGAGAAGCAACCTTATATAAGCCTAAAGAAAGAGACGGGATCCTATTTAGGGATTCCGGGTATTACCAGCAAATCCAACAAAAAACGGAGCATACACCTATGCAGGTAGATACGCCAAAAAGCCAATTAGTGCCTCCAACTGTACCTGGGAACCCAATCGATCAGGAGATTCGAGCTGCCAGCATAGGAGAAGCCAGTGGAAGGTTACTGGGTATGAAGCTTGGCAGGAAGTTGCAAGAAGAAAGGGAAAAGACTTAAACAATAGAAGGAATGAAGCCTCCAATAATAGTGCAAAAGAATCTAAATTGATCCAAAATTCTCAATCGAATGGAGGGTCTCGATATTTCAGAAGGAAAAATGGTCAAAATGTCATTACTGTCAATCACAATGATAGTGGGCAGCAAATTAGCATGGATGTTACAATCAATGGGAGCATGGTAACTGGACAAAAGCCTTCACAACCACGAAAGACAACCAGATTAGACAAAGAAAGGCCCTCTAAGAAAAAGGCAGTGAAGCCTTTTTTTTCAAGGAGATTCAGAGACCTGTCGGGAAGGTGAAGCAAAGGAAGGAGACTGTTCTACCTATCGCAGAAGACCATTATCAAATTATGCAAGAATCTATGCTTCAAGTCAACCAGGAAGAGATGAGTGCGATTAGAAAAAAGAAGAAACATTTTGTCACCACTATAAGCATCCCAGATGAGGTTAGATTGAGGGAGGAGGAGGAAACTAACTACGAGATGGTAAGCCTAGGTAAAATGTTTGGCTTGGATCCTGAGCTTTCAGCTAGGATTGCTGCAAGGAAGGCTAAAGAGAAGGAGAAGTAAGCCTTAGATGGTGAACCAACATTTCATGATGCTCCTAATATTTAATGTTTGGTTAACTCTCAAAATGATGACTATGAGCAGCTCACTCAAAATGGTGAACATGCAGATCCTAGAGGGGGCATCACTTATATCACTAATCCTTGTTCCAACAATGGTGAGGAAGATATCCGAGCTAACTATCTAAACGAGAACTTTAATGATGTTGATATGGAGGCTCTCTCACCAGAACCGGAGACCTCCAAATCAGATGATGAACAACAAAGGCGGGGCAAAGAAATACTTGAAGATGGTAGTAATTGTGCCAGGCAAGTACACCAAAGTGTTACCTATTTCAAATGTCTCCTAGAGGGGTAATGAGCTCAAATATTGGGAGAGTTGTAATGTTCCTGAAGGGAGACAAAAGAAACAACAAATTGGAGACAAATTGCCTAATATGTGATGTTTCTCATGATTAGTACAATTTCATGGAATATTAGAGGTATAGGCTCTCAAGGAGATTGTGAAAGACTCAAAATTCTCATACAACAATACAAATTACCGTTTGTAATTCTACAAGAGCCAATGGTGAATGCCAGGAAGATTGACAAATATAAAAGGATACTGGGATATCAATCTTGTTTTTCAAGTTGAGCCAACAAGATTTGGATATTTTGGTCCTCTGACTATGTGATAGATATTCTTGAGGATAGAGAACAACATGTTCTCTTGCGGATTTCTAACTCTATAGGTACTCAACCCTTTTACATTTCTGCTATCTATGCAAAGTGTGATGAGACTTCGAGATGTGTCTTATGGAAGGATCTTAAAGATTTAGCCAGTTGGGTTAATGATCCATGGGGGGTGGTGGGTGACTTTAATGTTGTTTCATGTGAGGAGGAGAAGAAAAGAGGAAGACCTTTCAGAGTTAAAGATAGTAGGATTTTTTGGCTTGTTTATCTGACTGTGGACTTCAGGATGCTGGATATTGTGGCTCTCAGTTCACCTGGAGTGACAACAGGGATCCCCCCAATACTATTTGGGAGAGGTTGGACAGGCTGGTCTACAATGCAGAATGGTTTGATGCATTTGGGAGCACAATCGTCACCCACCTATCTAGGTCTTGCTCTAACCATGCTCCATTACTGATATCTGCGGCCAGCACTGACTATGATTTTGTAAAGTATTCTAAATTTCTCAATATATAGGTAGAACATGAGGAGTACTTGGGGAAAATTCAAAAAGCCTGGTCAGAAAAAGTTTTTGGCAATCCTTTGTACTTTTTTCATCAGAAGCTTAAGAAAGTGTGTCCTACTCTTAGTGCTTGGTCCAGACAAGCTTTTGGTGATATATATGAAGAACCAAAGAGGCTTGAAGCTCTCATAATAAGTTTGGAAGAGGCAAAGATCTCTGATCCATCTCCTGAATGCAGAATGAACTTATCTAAAGCAAGAGCGGAATTTACCAGATTTTTGAAGCTGTATGACTCAATTCTGAGGCAGAAGGCAAGAGTTAAATGGTTGACAGAGGGTGATGATAACACAGCTTTCTTTCATGCTGCAATCAAGGATAGAAGGAAGAAATTAAACATCTGAAGGATCAGAGATGATAATGAAAACCTTATGGAAGGTACGGCAGAGGTGGCAGGAGCAGTAGTCAGATTCTTTTAACAACTATTTGGTGCTAAAATAACCATTGAAGATCTTACTGTGCTGGATGTGGTGAAGAGAACTGTTACTGAAGAGGATAATGCTTTCCTTACTGAAATACCAACCATGGAGGAGGTTAAAAATGTGTTTTCATGTTGGATACTGATAGTGCACCTAGACCTAATGGTCTTACTGGCAGGTTCTACCAAAGTGCCTGGTCTATTATTGCTGAAACTGTGTTTAATGCTGTAGTGACCTTTTTTTATGGAGTTCAGTTACCAAGATTTTTCACTCACACATGTCTAGTAATGCTTCCAAAGGTGGAATCCCCTCAAACATTCTCAGACGTTAGGCCTATTAGTTTGTGCAATGTGTCTAGCAAGATTATTGCTAAGCTCTTAAATGCTAGATTAAGTACTATGTTGCCTAGAATCATTTCACATAATTATTGATACCCAATTTTTCCCTGGGTACTTTTTATATACTCAAATACTTTCAAAATGGCATGTGTATGCATATATGAGCATGCCCAAGAGTTTTGGCATTTTTCCATAATTTTTAAGATTTTAAAATTAGTTTATTGTCTATTTCAACAGTACAAAATCTAGTAATTGCTCTCAAAATTATCATTTTTTGTGAATAATTTATTTCTATTCTCATATTTATACCAAAATATAATTAAGGTGATTTTTGCATATTTTTACAAATTTATTGGGTATTTTTAAGGCTAAATTGCATATAATTGCAATTATAACCTATTTTACGATTAGCAATATTTTATAATTATAAAATCATTTTCAGTATTTTTATATTAATATTTATATATTATTAATTAGTTCAGTGCTTTTAATTTGTTTTTAAAATTATTTTAACTATTTTATATAAAATAAAAAGGGAAATTGGCTATTTAACACATAGCCCATTATTATTTCAATTTTAGCCCCAATTTAACCTCACCCCCATAAAATTTAATTTAACCCAAGACCCAACCAAATTCGCCCCAGCCCAACTCTAAACTAACCCAGCCCAACTCCGAACTAATCTGAGCTGTTGATCAAATAAGATCAGCGGCTCAGGTCCCTTTTCCTTAATTAAACTCTCACCTGCCCCCCATGACCCCTCACTTTTCGAAACCGGTCTCTCTATCTATCCGTCTCTTCCTCTCCTCTTTTTCTCTAGAACCTTCTGGTTCTTCTTCTCCGATGGCCTTCACCATCTCTCTGGCCACCTCCAGCCTCGCCTCTTTTAACAACCAGCCGCCTTGAAGCCTTACCTCATCGGTTCCTTTCATTCATGAGACTCTGTGGGTCTTCACCATGCAAGACGGTCATTGAAGCCTTGCCTGGGTTTGTTTTCAGCCTTTCTCCGATGGGTTTTTGTTCGATGGTGTTGTAAACACCATTGTTCCTAAGTTTCACAGCCAGGTTTCTCTCACTTCTCCCTATGGTTTCTTATAAAACCCTAATCTCGACCCAAACCTCTTAAATCTCTCTATTCTTTAACGATTTTCAACTCATACCTTTATGATTTGCACTATTCTTTACTCGATCTTTGCGATTATTCAAGTTTTAAACGTTTTTGTTCCCTTTGGAAACTAGGGTTTCTTAACCCCTTTTCGAAAATACTTTATCTTCCGATTTTGAGTACTAAGTCATGATTCTCAGCACTATTTCTAAATATTTTGCTTAAGTTTGATGAAACCCTAGCTTTAAGGTTTATATTTGTATTATTGTCGTGTTTGCTTGTTTGTGTGTTCTTCTGGATTCTTCTCTGAGTTCCGTGCTCTTTGCTTTTATTTTGCCGCTAGTGTTTCATTCCCCTACCCTTCTGTGTTCTTTGCTTAAGATTTCTCTGATTGTTTACGTGGTGATTTTATACTGATTCTTACAAGCTCCCTTTAAGACTGTGATACTTGCCTTAAAAATTGTGATTTTGCGTATTTTCCTTATAGTTTGGTACTGATTTCGAATTGCTTCCTTAATTTATGGGATACCTTCCTCAATTAATACTGATCTCCTAGGTTTTCAATCTCGTTCATTATTTTTGAGACTATTTTCCAGAATTAAGGTAGTATTCGGCCCTATATGTGTGCACAAATATGTTGATTGATTTGTCTGACATATTTCCCTAATTAAGTATCATGTACCTAGTCTTTATTGTATACCTTATGCTATTCTATTTCCTTATGTGATCATACTATGCTTTATGATTTTTTTTCTTTTAAACAACTGCTTATTACCGTTTGACTTTGATTCCTTAATTAAAGAGGAGTCCTTATACTGATTTGATTATGATTGATACCCAGTTCCTTAAATATGGATTTCTACCTTGTTTGTTTACTCGTCTTCAGTACTATAAGTACCCCCATTCTCTTTTGCATGAGACTCACTAACACATTGCATATCACAAACTCACACAGCAATACACATTGCTCTCTCTCTTTCTTGTGCTACTTCTCTCTCTTGCTCTGTTGTTGTTCCCTACTCCTGACTATTATTAGCCGGCTGGAAAGCCAAGGCTAACATTGTGCTCATATTTGGCTCTTGCATTCTGCTGTGCTCTCTTATTACTGGTATGTCCTGATTAGTTTCAAAGTTCCAAACCAATGTGGTTATTACTACTTTAGTGTGTTATATTCCTAATTGTTTTCTATCTATGCTTCTGTTGTGCAACATGTAATTGACCCCTTGATTGTCTGTTGATACTTGCATGCTCATGACCACTGTTTGCTCCTAATCTTGCCTGTTATGACTATATTCTGTTACTACTTACTATTATGCCTAAATTCGACCATTTCTAGGTCCTTTAAAACTCTTTGATTTTGTGTACTCATGCTACTGAATTTGCAAAAGTCTCTGCATCTCTTGGTGACATTATGTGATCTATTTGTCCCCTTTGCCCATTATCCTTGTGTGCAACTCTCCAATTTTTGGAAAAACTCTTTGAACTACGAATTTTCCTCTCCTTCCTGCACTTCACACTACTCCTAGAAATTAGGTCCTACCCCCTTCGTGTGAGTATTGCTTTGAGTACCCCTGAGTACTCACTGAACTTTGACACACAAGGATGGTAATTCCACACTGCACATGTCCAACATTCTGGTAAGTGTTTGGGTGCTGGTATTGGCCAGGGACCCAATGGGGGCCCTAGGGAGCTTTGCCATACCTTGACCATGCCAAGGCTGTGAAACTTGAAAGGAGTGAGGTTGGAAGAATGGGCCTGATTGAAGGCTCCCTATAGAATAACTTCTTATTTTATTCTTTATTACTGTAATTCGGCTAGCATTGGTTTGTAATAATTTGTAAACGAATGATTGGGGTTGAATAGTGAATATGGGAGGGGGTTATGCATGCTTAGTTTAAGTAATGGGTAGAAAACATGCTTATAGGACTCTATTTATTTATCTGCGCAATAGATAACCTGTATAGGACATGCATCTCACACATTAGAAATCATGTTCTAGGTTCTTTACTTTTAGCCTGTTGTTATATTCATTTCGTAACTATGATCAGTTAATAATAGGCAAAAAACTGTTAATGGCTACTGCTGCATTCTCATAATCATTAGCATTTAGAAATCATGTTTTAGGAACTCCTATGTGCATTAGACATCCTGTCGTTTATGGTTTTATACTTGTTTGAGTTGCAATTGTTAAACACCTCATTAGTATGCTTAATCTAATAATACAAGTATGGTTAACTGTTTGTTTATCCCTCTTACAGCTAAAAATCGATATGCATGTTCACCCTTTAAGATAATTAGGCAATGCATACGACGCCTAGACAAACTTTAGGCCTAATAAGAATCGATTAATCATGTTTTATCGGTTTAAGACCAATCAGCCTCTTATAATTTTGAACTCTGCTGCTCTCATTCTTGCTGAAGTTCACTCCGGTTTATTTTTTTTAAAAAACTCCCGCTCTATCTGGAAACAAAATCTTGAAATTGTGCATCTATTTACTTTCACTGATTTTCTTATTCTTGTTCTATTATGTTTTCAAACTACTGGGTTACCATTTTCTGCCCAGAATCGTGCTATTTTGAATACTTGTCCAGCACCTCGTTAAGCTACTGTCACTACTTGATTTTCAAAAACCATGCTTTAACGATTTTTTTTATCTGTCGCTAAACTCAACTGCTGTTATCTATTCCTGTTTTCTGAAAACTCCCATCTTTGAGACCTTAAATGCGTTTGAGACGTGCTGATTACATGTTCACTTGTGGAGGGATCTGTGAGCCTTTATTTGTCTTTGTATGCTCCCTTATGTGCGGTCCTATTTGTTATGTATGTCGCTTAGCATTTTATCCTTTAAACCTGAGGGTTCAGCCTACTCCTTACCCTGTAGGATTAGTAGTCTCAATGCCTCCGAGACTGATAGGATTGGGGCGGGTAATAGCATGCAATAAGTAACGATACCATTCCGCGCTTTAATACCTTAACGGGGTGGGAAGGGTAGAATATGGATATGATGACCGGTGCGCTAATATCACGTGTGACCCCTCTTTTGAGGAGTGATTGCTGGATATTGCATTGAAGTGATCCATATTAATCATAAACCTAGGACCCCCTTCCCTTTATTTGCTTTCATCTCTTCTTGTAAAACTATTCAAATCCTTTTTCATAAATTTCTGCCCTCTCTACTTGCCTTCAAAAGTTTTCAACCTAATTGCAATGTTATATGCGAGTCCTTATTTGAGCCTTGATTGTTTACTTGTAAAGTCACAATTGTAACATGGCCGGGACCACACTAGTGGATCTTGAGGGATGCCTAACACCTTCCCCTCGAGATAATTTCTAGCCCTTACCCGAACTCTGGTTTTCCAACTCAAACCTTTCTTAAAAGTGTCCTAATGCACTATAATCATTAGGTGGCGACTCTTCAACATTCTAAGACCCAATTCTCGAAAGGGAATAGAGTTGTCCTCCCAAATGTCGTATACCCGATTTCGACCCACGTATAGAAAAAGGGGGCGTCGACAATAATCAGAGTGGATTTGTTAAAGGTAGAGCCATAGCTGAAAATAATTTGTTGGCTCAAGAGATTGTGAATGATATTGGAAAACCTGTTGAGGGGAGCAATGTGGTTATGAAATTAGACATGGCAAAAGCATATGATAGAATATCATGGTCCTTTCTCTGCCTCATGCTGAGAAAAATGGGTTTTGCCGAGAGCTGGATTGACATTATTCATAGATATATTTCAAACAATTGGTACACAATAATTATGAATGGAAGTAGGCATGGATTGTTTAAATCTGGGAGAGGGCTCTGGCAAGGTGATCCCCACTCACCTTCTCTTTTTGTTTTGAGTGCTGAATTGTTATCTCAATTATTGAATGAACTCCAGAAGCACATAGGGTACAAAGGTTTCTACATGAGTAGTCATGGTCCACAAATCAACAATCTCGCCTTTGCAGATGATACTATTTTATTTTGCAATGGCGGGAAAGCTACTCTTCAGCTGATCCAAACTGCATTAACAACATATGAACAAGTTTCTGGGCAGAAGATCAATAAATCTAAATGTAGTTTCTCATTGGCTTCTTCTGCAACACAAAGATCCATTCGCAAGATTGAGTAAATAACATAGATGAGACATGAACCCCTTCTTATCAAATACCTCAGTTGTCCTATATATTCTGGTAGAAAAAAGTTGTCTACCTTTGCAGGGATGGTTAGTGTTAGGGCCTGACTTTTTGTCATCGGGCGTGGCACGGCTGTGGCAAGGATTTGGGCGTGATGGCCTTGTCATTGGCCTATGTGCGGGCAAAACGATCATGCGGAAGACGGACAAGACATTGTCATTGAGGGCTGTTGTAGGCAAGTATGGGCCAAGACCTTGGGACAGGCAAGGTGCGCTTGGCAAAGGCTTGACAAAGCTGTGTGGGCAATGTTAGGGCGGCATGGCACGGCATGCGCGCCAAAGTCAGGGGCATGGCACTTTGGGTTGTGGCAGCTAAGTGCGGGCTAAGCTAAGACAAGACGGAAATGCGGGATGATGGAAAAGGCTTTCAATAGCTAAGGCAAAGCTATGTGAAGGAAAATACAAGCAATGGCACGAGGGAAATGAAGGTTGACATGAGCAAGGCAGATTTGGACCAAGACAGTGTGCGGGCGGCAGCGGCGTCGGGCATGTGCGGCAAAATCACAGGCAGCGGATGCGGGCAAGGCATTGGCGCGGAAGCAATGTCAAGATGTGCCAAGGCTGGGCGCAATGCCAGCCTTGGGCACGAATCAGCTGGCCAAGTGAAGAATGGCACATGCAATGCACATGGAAAGTAGTTGGCGGTTACCTTGTCATAACCTCTTTGTCCCATGATCTGATCATGCTTGTATAATGTTCCCATTTCGTGTATAATGTGTCCTAAGTAGTTGGGGATGTCAACTACATGTTAGGAGCAGAATTAGTCTTAGTCCGACAAGTGGCAAAAGCTGTAGACAACAAGTGTCATGTGCTGCCAAGTCTAAGGGCTGCCTATATTCTATAAATAGGGCCTTTGTGACTTAGGCAGAAGAAAGGAGTGAATGTGGGGAATTTCGTGAGAAATTCTAAGTGGGAAACAAGAGTGAAACGTGAGGGTTTCAGTTGTTTCAAAAAGGGGCTAAGGTTTGGCATGGGCAGATCTTAGTGTTGACAAGAACGACTTGTGTTCTATGTCAAAAAGTGGGCTGTGAGCGGACTGTGTTCATAGCAAAGTGAGGGTCCTTTGTATATTTTCCACATTAATGCAAAGGTTGGGATTTTCCCGTATATGTGTGTGTTCTTATTTGAATTGCTGTCTAAATCTTGTTTAGGCCAAAGGTGCGCGAAAATTGGCTAAGTATTTGGGAAAGGCTGAGTCAAGTGTACGACTTGATTGCCGCGCGGGTGTGAGTTTTGACTGACTAAAATCACCCCCGTGACAACTGGTATCAGAGCCAGGTTAGTTCGTGGCAGTGGTAAAACGATCGGTGACAGAATTCGTGATCTTATTGGAGAACATGGCTGGTGGCACAAGTACTGAAATCCGCCAAAGAGGGGATCAGTGAGAAGCACTTATGGGGCAGGCTCTTGCGGAAGGTAACCGATTCTTCTATTCTTTCTAGAAACGAAGAGATGCAGGGGAAGGGTTCAACTTCGAATGGCATTATTGAAAATTGCCCTTAGAAGCGGTGAACGTCCTAGAGTATTGGTTCCGGAGCCAAGGTCCTATAGAGATGCGAGAAGTGCCAAAAAGCAGGAAAAATTGCCATTGTGGCAGATGTTGAAGAAGCTGGTGGGGCAGTGTTTGTCAACAACCCCTTGGAGCTTTTCATTAAGACGGCTCGACGAGGACGTCGATTTCAAAAGGTGCGGGTGGTTTGTTAGGGCCTGACTTTTTGTCATCGGGCGTGGCATGGCTGTGGCAAGGATTTGGGCGTGATGGCCTTGTCATTGGCCTATGTGCGGGCAAAACGATCATGCGGAAGACGGACAAGACATTGTCATTGAGGGCCGTTGTAGGCAAGTATGGGCCAAGACCTTGGGACAGGCAAGGTGCGCTTGGCAAAGGCTTGACAAAGCTGTGTGGGCAATGTTAGGGCGGCATGGCACGGCATGCACGCCAAAGTCAGGGGCATGGCACTTTGGGTTGTGGCAGCTAAGTGCGGGCTAAGCTAAGACAAGACGGAAATGCGGGATGATGGAAAAGGCTTTCAATAGCTAAGGCAAAGCTATGTGAAGGAAAATACAAGCAATGGCACGAGGGAAATGAAGGTTGACATGAGCAAGGCAGATTTGGACCAAGACAGTGTGCGGGCGGCAGCGGCGTCGGGCATGTGCGGCAAAATCACAGGCAGCGGATGCGGGCAAGGCATTGGCGCGGAAGCAATGTCAAGATGTGCCAAGGCTGGGCGCAATGCCAGCCTTGGGCACGAATCAGCTGGCCAAGTGAAGAATGGCACATGCAATGCACATGGAAAGTAGTTGGCAGTTACCTTGTCATAACCTCTTTGTCCCATGATCTGATCATGCTTGTATAATGTTCCCATTTCGTGTATAATGTGTCCTAAGTAGTTGGGGATGTCAACTACATGTTAGGAGCAGAATTAGTCTTAGTCCGACAAGTGGCAAAAGCTGTAGACAACAAGTGTCATGTGCTGCCAAGTCTAAGGGCTGCCTATATTCTATAAATAGGGCCTTTGTGACTTAGGTAGAAGAAAGGAGTGAATGTGGGGAATTTCGTGAGAAATTCTAAGTGGGAAACAAGAGTGAAACGTGAGGGTTTCAGTTGTTTCAAAAAGGGGCTAAGGTTTGGCATGGGCAGATCTTAGTGTTGACAAGAACGACTTGTGTTCTATGTCAAAAAGTGGGCTGTGAGCGGACTGTGTTCATAGCAAAGTGAGGGTCCTCTGTATATTTTCCACATTAATGCAAAGGTTGGGATTTTCCCGTATATGTGTGTGTTCTTATTTGAATTGCTGTCTAAATCTCGTTTAGGCCAAAGGTGCGCGAAAATTGGCTAAGTATTTGGGAAAGGCTGAGTCAAGTGTACGACTTGATTGCCGCGCGGGTGTGAGTTTTGACTGACTAAAATCACCCCCGTGACAGTTAGCAAGGTGATTAACAGGATCAAAGGATGGTATTTAAAGCTACTGTCTTCTGGAGGCAGCGCAGTTCTTATCAGGCATGTTCTATTGGCCCTGAATGTCCATACATTGGCTGCAGTCCATCCAACCAAGGGTACTATCGCTACAATTGAGAGGTACCTAGCTAGATTCTTCTGGTCTGGGCAAGAGACTAGTGACAGATACCATTGGTCGGCATGGTCCAAACTTTGTTTTCCATATGAAGAGGGAGGGGCTAATTTTAGGAAGTTGGAGGATGTCTGCAAAGCCTTCACAGCAAAGCAATGGTGGAGGTTCAGAACAACAAACTCCTTATGGTCCCAATTTGTCAAAGCCAAATATTGTAGAATCTATCATCCACTGATTAGTCAATGGACTGCTGGCAAATCCCATAATTGGCAAGCTATGTGCAAATTAAAATATGAAGTAGAGCAGAACATCTTATGGAGAGTTGGGAGAGGTAATAGCAGTTTTTGGTATGAAAATTGGACCAATTTTGGTCCTTTGTCTTCCAACTTAGGCGAAGATGTTGGGTATGACAATACCAAGGTTAATGAAGTATATAAGGATGGAGTATGGGACTGGTCTTGCTTACATACTCAGCCTCCTGAAGCTGTTAAGACTTGGGTAGCCTCTGTTCACATCACAATTGGCCAAGAAGAGGATGATACTCCAATCTCGACAATTACTACTTCAGGAAAATTCAGTGTGGCCTCTGCTTGGAATGCATTAAGACGAAGAAAGGATCTTGCTCCTTTTGACTCTAAGTTATGGCATAAAGATGTCCCATTTAAGATGTCTTTCTTGGCTTGGAGAGCTATCCATGGAAAAATCGCAACAGATGAAAGGATCACGAGGTTTGGGATTTCCTTAGCCTCTAAATGTTGTTGCTGCCCTTCTCCCGGAATGATCCCAGACGAGGAAATGTGTGAACACTTATTTTGTCAGGGACATTTTGCACAACAAGTGTGGGCAATTTTTGCTGGAATGGTTGGAATAGCTCACATTAACATCCCCTTAAGAACTCTGTTTGCTAACTGTTGGAATCATAAGTCCAAAAACTCTGTTGCTGCTTTTGTTTTCCAGATTATGCCTCCTATTGTTGTATGGGAGCTGTGGAGGTCAAGGTGTTGTAGCAAATATGAAATGGAGAGGCTATCAGTGGCAAGATCCAAATGCCTTATCACTTTTAACATTGCCCAATTAGTTAACTCTCATTTTGGGAAGCTAACTGTTAACAATAATTGGGAAGATATATGTAAATTCTTTGACTACTCTCTGGTTGAAAGGTGCATAACTGAGGTCAAGTGGCTTAAACCACACTTGTTAAACAGTGATGGTAGTTGTGTTAATGGGAATTATGGATGTGGCGGGGTGGTTAGAGACAATGGTGGTAAAATGCTTATGGCTTATGCTATACCAATGGGTCAAGGAACAAGTAACTTAGCAGAAGTAGAGGCCCTTCTTTTTGGCCTAAAATGGTACGTTCAACAAGGATATGGACTGATTATTGGCGAAACTGATTCCTTGCTACTTCACAACTGCATTCAAGGCATATGGTCCAAACCATGGAGAATCAACAGTGTTGTTATGGAGGTAAAAATGCTGGTTGAACAAAAGGGTCTAATCATTAGACATTGTTTTAGAGAAGCAAATCAAGTTGTGGACAAGATGGCTTCTCTAAGTCATCAATTAGAGGAAGTGTATATTTTCACTTATTTTGATACATTGCCGCGGCAAGTCAAAGGGTTACTAAATGTAGATAGATGGCAAATTCCAGCATTCCGAGTCAAGAAGAGAAGACCAAGTACCATAGTGTATGAACCACCATGAGTTCTCAACTTTATTACCAATTGGCATGTTGGTGCGGAGATAATCCCACCAATTCTGTACTTATTGTATGAATTTATTGTGTCAAATTCTCAATATATATAGAAGGCCAGGCTATACCCTCCTTCTTCAAATTGTATCTTTTGCATTGCAATGGTAATAAAATCGTAACTTGGAGTTAAAAAAAAAAAAAAAAACAGGATGTGTTGAACTTTTGCTTTGCCTAAGCACGCAGTCTTTGCAATTTCTGTGTTTTATGACAGTTGTTTGAAATTTAGGTAACTGATAGGTTGTTCAAATAACAGATCTGTCCAATTGAAAAGACTTGGACATGATCCTTAATTTTGCAGGCAATAGCATTGAGAATGCAGATACTACTCAGATAATTAGGACCGATGTACACCACAAAGCAAATTACGAAAGAAACAAATGACATTATTAGTTTTCATAAACTTGATTAAAGTTCAAAAATATACAATGAGTAGAAAGAAGGAAAAAGAAAGAAAAACCAAAACAGTTTCTCCAGGGTAAAATCTGATCAGGAGAATTCAAACAAACTTCCCCCGAAGACATGGGGTAAGTTGTCTTAAAAATGGAGATTTTAGTAGCCTTCGGGCTTGTAGGCGATGAAACTGATGCATTGCACTTGACGGACGTTGTCGAATCCAATGATTCTGATCCAGGCTTGTGGGTAAGCCTTCTTTGCCTCCTCTACCTCAGCCAAGACCTGAGTGGCATCAGTGCACCCGAACATGGGCAACTTCCACATGGTCCAGTATCTACCATCGTAGTACCCTGGTGACTTGTTGTTCTCACGGTAGACGAATCCGTGCTGCACATATCCACAAGATAAACAAAACATTAACATAAGATAATACTCCTCTTTCACTTAATCAACTATATCTGTATAATCCCAAACTAGTTAGGATTGAGTAATTCATGTTAGATATGCTTGATTATAGTAGCAAGATTTAGAATAGATGTTGACCTCAGTCTCGAATTCCAAGCAAGGAACCCATCCATTTTTCAAAAGGTACTCAACTTCCCTAAGCAATTGCTCCTCGCTCAAATCAGGAAGGTATGAGAGTGTCTCGTACTTCTTCTTGTTAATTGGTGGCCACACCTATATAAAGAATTTAAAGAAAAAGTGGGATTGTTAGTAACATGAAAAATAAATCAAATTAACAGGTTAAAATATATCAATATATAGCGTAAAATTTCTTTACACTATCAATTTATATAAAAAATAATATATGATACAAACCTGCATGCATTGGACTCTTCCACCATTGCTAGCAATGGAAGTAATGTCAAGGTTTTGTTTTCTGGTAACAGGGAAGGAGGAGGCGGACTTGAGGCCAGTGAAAGGTGCAACCATACTGGCTTGAGCAGCATTAGCGCCAGTGGCAACGGCAACAGCTGAGGAAATCACAGAGGAAGCCATTATATTGTTGAAAGTAATTGTTTAGCTTAAAGCTATTGCTTCCCTTGACCTTTGCTTTCAAGGGTGTGAATGCTATATATAGTGATAAGGTTTCACATCCTTTTCCCATCTAACGAGCACACGCAAGCAATAACCTCATCTTAGCGGAATCGTAACCGTTACAAAATTGATGGGCACATGAATTTGAACCCCTGACATAATTTGTGAATGGGAAATATTTTCTAAAAATAACAATTTGTTACTATTCTTACTAATTAAAGACGGACAGGTTTTTCATTTTTAAAAAATATACTCCCTCCATTTCATATTAAATGACGTACTTTCCTTTTTAGTCTGTTCCAAAACAAATAAAACATTTCTAAATTTAGAAATAATTTAACTTTAAACTCTTCATTTTACCCATTTACCCTTAATGAGAAGTTTTTATAGCCACACAAATGTCATGGCCCCACAAACCTTTTACCTTTTAAGCTTTTAATACCACAAGTTTTAAAAGTCTTCTTCTTTTTTCTTAAACTCTGTGCTGAGTCAAACTAGCTCATTCAATATAAAATGGAGGGAGTAAAACGTATTAATATCAGAACTTTTGAGGAAAATCAAAGTTTTAAACCCCTACATTATTCTTTTTTCGGTTTGGTTTTTGCCGTAAAGAATTTCGAGGGCAAATTTTGCAACCTTAACTTAGTAGGTATCAACAAAGGTAGCAACAAAAATGTTAAGTCGTCTATCTTATTTGAAAAAGGGGCCACACATGTGAACACCATGAGGCCATTGTGATTTGGTTGAAATAATCATCTAAAGCCAATTCCGGCTTATCCCAAATAATTATCAAAACACTTTATAGTTATACCTACAGGAACTAAGATTTTAATTGACAACGTAGTGTTGATCGCTTTACAGCTTGTTTGGATGGTTGTTACTCATTGTATCGTATTGTATTATTATTCCAAAATAATAATTATTTCGATTGTTTCATTAAAATTGGTTGTATTGTATTGTTAAATTCATTGTTTCGGAACAATAAAAGGTCCCATTTTTGAAATAACTGATTTGATATGGTGGGATTGTTTCCTATTTTTCTTTCCAATTATACCCTAACGTATTACTTCATAATTCTTTTTTTATCCTTTTTTATTTTAACTCCAAATCTCCCACCTATAACCTACTTTGTTTTCATCCCTTTTTTTCCCAAACTACTGCTTCCAACTCCAACGTAAAATTGCTAATTTTGTTAGAATTTGCATGTTTAATTGATTAATCTTTTTATATGACATATTTGGTGATAAATTAGTAGAAAGGGGCTTTCTTAAATTATTTTTATACGTAATTCTTGATAAATTTAATATTTACACAATTGAGGGTATTTTAGTAAATTTATCCGTTACAATACATTATGATACAGTCAAATCAAATAATAAAATGTTATTTAACAATAGCTAACAATACAATTCATCCAAACGTCGCATTCATAAAACAATACAATACAACACAATACAATACATTATAAAACGATGGGTAACAACCATCCAAACAAGCTGTTATTAGTCGCCACCCAAAGCAAGAGCCGAGTTGCCATAATAAGTGATGGTTTCAGCGCAAACTATATGTCACCATTTTAGTAGCGACCTAACTTCAATGTATTTTGTGATGCATTTATTTACTTTTCATGACGATCTCGGTCACCACAAAAGATAATAAATAAAACAAATTAGTTGTTATGGCGACAAAGCTTGCAGTAAAAGTAAACAAATGTGCTATAATTAAATTCAAGGTAGGTCGCTCGTCAAAATAGTAACATATAGTTTGTGGCGACTCACCACTTATTTTGGTGGCGATTGAAAACCTTATTTCTTGTCTTGACTCCTTATTGGTAATTTACTTGTTCAATTAAATACATCGTACAAAACTTCAAACACACATTTGGTGTGATAAAGGAAGATAGAAATTTCGTTATTGGGCTACTTTTTTTATAAATAAAGTTACCAGACATAGTCTGAATGGCGTAATATTTCTTAACGGGATTTTTTCCTTCCTATATCAGTAATAAAACTTTATTACTAAATATGTGCATATTTTGTAAATACCCGACCTTTGCACTGTTTTTCTATAATTTTTATACCATTCATTAATTAGTAATTAATAGTAGCTGAATCTTCCTAATATGGCGTGTTAAAAATCAGGAAAAGAATATCCTAATTGATTTAGCGACCTTCAGTTCAAATTTGAACGCAAATCCTTTATCTGATCTCTCCCGAATTTTTTTCGTAATTCAAAAAAAAAAGACGAAAAGCTTCAACAAACTGAAATCAAATTGTAGAAATCAGTTCGGCGAGTTTCTTTCTCAATCCAGACATCAAAAAGATGACCAGTTATTCAACAAAATCAAGTCAAATTGTAGAAACCAATATTGCCGATACTCTGTTCTTCATCTTTTTTTTTTCTCAATCCACAAATCAAAAAACAATAAAATATAGAACAATACCTCAGCAACAACACTCAATCATGTCCAAAATCCCAATCATACTACAATTAAATGGGAAAAATATGATTATAAAAAATCGGTCTCATCTCTGTATTTTTTGAGAAGAAGAAGGAATGGAGAAGAGGAAGAAAAGGGAGGGAAAACGGCGTTGGTCTTACGAATTAGAGGGAGCTGATTAAAATTTTTATGTTATAAATTCTATCAAAGTCTGATTTTATGTTAATATCTACAAAATTCCTACATTTATGTACAAATCAGTTTAAGTATGTATAAAACATTATTGTTTTTAAGGGTATCTATAAAATTACTACATTTATACTACAATTAAACTACGATCTATGTTGAAAAAAAATATTGACTACAAAATTTTCTCTTCATCTACAAAATTTCTACAAAAAAACTACAAATAAACTAAAATCAGTTTTAGTATTGTATAAAGCTGTATTGTTTTTAAGGGTATCTACAAAATTACTACATTTATACTACAATTAAACTACAATCTATGTTGAAAAAAAAATTGACTACAAAATTTTCTCTTCACCTACAAAATTTCTACAAAAAAAAAACTACAAAACAATTTAAGGTTTCAGGGTGAAGCTTAGTCTTTAAAAGTTGAATCTTTGAATCAAAGTCAGAAGAAGGGGTAGGGGATTGATTGGTTTCAGGGGTGATTTGAAGGTAAATATTGTATAGAATTTTGAGATGGATATCAATATTTGACACGCCTAAGGCTGGGCTTATGCTTCTCTTCTCCAACGGAAAAATTGAGAGGGATTGATTTTATAGTAAAACCATAATCCTATAATAGTTAGTATTTTGAATCCGAGAAGAAGTAGGAAAACTATGAAAGCATGTGCCCTAGATTGCTTTTGCTTACATACCAAAAAGGCAGTAGCTCTATATCGTAAAACCATAAGAATATGATTTTGAATCCGAAAAGAAATATGAAAGCGTGGACCCTACTATTTCGTACGTAACAAAATTGCAATTTCCATCTCTGTATTTTTTGAGAAGAAGAAGGAATGGAGAAGAGGAAGAAAGAGGAGGGGGAAAACGGCGCAGGTCTTAGGAATTAGGGGATAGAGAAACGTGGGATATATGGACACCTTTAATTAAGGAGTAAAAACTGCCCATTAATTAGACCCTTAATTAAGTATGGTATAGAATTAGTAATTTGGTATACTAAGTATAATTAAATCAAACCTTAAACATTGAGGGTAATAAGGTTTCTTCTGTGGCATAGGAAGGTAAAAATCCTTTTCAAAAAAGAACAGTGAGGGGGGCTTATTAAGTGACCTCGAAAGAATACAATAATATATACGACATTGTTATTACGATACTGATTATATTGTTGGACTCGGAGACTATTTGTCTTCTGGGCCTCGGCAGAAATAGGCCCAAGTTTGTATAAGTTTATTTATATAGCCTTTTACTAGTTTAGTCCACTTAGCATTCCGGGTTTTGACCCAATGTATATATAGCTTATTTTGTATATATTTTAATACTTTTTTCATTCTGAAATAATGAAACAATTGAGAAGCTTCTCCTCTTTTCTTTGTGTTCTCTTCACAAACCCTAGTTAATCTCCCTTGACGATTTCATGATTTTTCAAAGTTTTCATGGTATCAGAGCGAGGATTCATGTAGATCCTGTCCTCCGCATTCGTCCGATACTACCCTCATAAAGTTTGGTTGAGTTTTTCTTCTCGTTTGAATTTCGTCAGTTTCATCGAATTTTTCTCATTTTGTGGTGATTTATGGTTGAGTGTATCATGCCCCTTTTTTCTCGCAAAATTGGGTTTCGACTCGTGACAACTCTTTTAAGGAAGGTGTTAAAAGAGAGAGTCGTCACCTAACGGGTTTGAGGTGCGTTAGGACACCTATTTGCAAATAACTCTAATTTAACCAGTTTGTGTCACCAAAGATCAGGTAAGGGCTCAAATTACCTCGAAGAGAAGGTGTTAGGCACTCCTCGAGGTCCACAACTATGGGTCCCAATCAAACTCGAATTATATGAATTGGTTAGACAAACAAAGACAAAGAAAGGAAAAAGTTTGGAAAAATTCATTGTTAAAAGACTTTGAATAGACAAAAATAATTGATTTAAATATAAGATGGGGGATCCTAAGTTTTTTAGCCTAAAGGATCACCCGTGCAACATAAATAATACTTCATAACTCCCTCTGAAAGGGTGTTACTCATATTATTCAGCGGGCACAGACTATCATCTCTTGCTACCCGATTACTATCTTCAAGTTGTTATGACGGATATAAATTATTCATGTAATTTCATATGTAAAAATAAGTTTTTAAAATAAAATATGAATAATAATATCCTATCCTTGTATATTTTCTAACGAATCTTGTAGGAAAAAGAAATTATGATGTGACGACCCAAAGGGTCATCACCGTAATTCTTCCTTGTTCCGTGCTTCCGAGGCCTTGAAAACCTCGCTGTTAGTTGCCTCGATTTACGTGTGCAGTCCGGGTGCGTAGCCGGAAAGCTTTTATGTTGAAATATGCGAATTATGTGAAAAATTTGATGAATTTTGATATTAATATGCATAATATTGACTTTGGTTAACATTTTGGGTAAACGGACCTGGACCTGTGATTCGACGGTCCCAGAGGGTTTGTAGAAAAATATGGGACTTGGGAGTGAGCCCGGAATCAAATTCCGAGGTCCCAAACCCGAGAAATGAATTTTTGTGTGAAATTGTTTTCTGAAATTAATTAAGGAAAAGGAAGAAGAAAATTGATCAGAAAACTGTGGTATCGGGCTCGTATTTTGGCTCCGACGCCCGGTACGAGTCTTAAATATGTTTTAAGCACTATCTGTAAAGTTTGGCTAAAAACGGACGTCATATGACGTGTTTCGGACTTAAAATGGAGAATTTGAGTTTTATGAAAGTTGAAAGAAAATCATGTGTTTCGAGGCTTGATCCTATGTATATGAAGTCGTTTTGGCGATTTGATCACACGAGTAAGTCCGTAAGGTGTTTTCGAGATCATATGAATGTTTGGTTTGGAGCCCCGAGGGCTCGAGTGAGTTTTGAATGGGGCCCGGGAGGTCTTAGGCTTAAAAATGCATGTTCAGATGTTGCAGGCCCCAGTGCGGCCGCGATCATTTTCGCGCGGTCCACGCTGGCAGCCACGCGGCCGCGGTGCTTTTCTGTGCGGTCCGCGTGGTGGAGTTCATAGGGTCGACCAGCACGGCCGCGCACCAAATCAGTGCGGTCCGAGCTGGGTGGGTTCAGAAAAAGCCCACTTCTTCCCTCCCTCGGTGCGACCGCGGTGCATTTCTGTGCGGTCCGCGCTAGCCCCCAGCAAAAGTATATATATTCGGGACTTCAGTCATTTTTTCCACTTTTCAAAAACCCAAAACCTAAGAGGCGATTTTCCAAATAACTTTTCTTCTCCAAAACCATTGGTAAGTGATTTCTAACTTAATTTCTTCACTTCTTAACATCTTTTAACATGATTTCAACTTCAAATCAAAGATTTTCATGGGGAAATTGGGTGTTTTGGGTAGAACCTAGGTTTTCTACAAATTGAGAAGTTGGACCTCAATTTGGGGTCCGATTTCAAAACAAAACATATATTTGGATTCGTGGGAGAATGGGTAACCGGGTTTTGGTTCGAACCTCGAGTTTCGACCACGTGGGTCCGGGGGTATTTTTGACCTTTTTGGGAAAAACCTTGTAAAAACTATTTTTATGCATTGGGGTTAGTTCCAATAGTAATTATTAATGCATTCAAGCAATTTGTGACTAGATCTGAGCGGTTGGGTGGTGAATTCGAGGGGTAAAGCTATTCTAGAAGCGTGAGTTGAGTTTGGAGCATTCGAGGTAAGTGGCTTGTCTAACCTTGTGTGGGCGACTTTTCCTCTTAGGATGTGCTATATTTGATAATTGAAATGCCCTGTACGTGAGGTGACGAGCGCGTACTTGAGCTAATTGTTGAACATCCGGTTTTTCCTTAAGTATTTCAATTGAGTTCTTTTCTTGTTTTATTCTACTTGTGAATTTAGCATGTTGCTAGTCTAGAAAGGCATGTTTAGTTGACTTAATTGTCTATTTGCTTAAATTGCCTGAATTGCATTACGTGAAGCATGTTAGGCTAGAAGTAAATGTTTACTTGGTACGAAATTAGCATTTAATTTAATATTCTTGTGTTGCTGCTCTGTATTTTAAATTGGGACTACGGGTTAGATTCCGGGGAGATTTCCCCTGCACATTTACTTTGGGACTACGGGTTAGATTCCCGGGAGATTCCCCCTGCACATTTACTTTGGGACTACGGGTTAGATTCCTGGGAGATCCCCGACACATATATTGAGGATACCGAGAGATCCTCGGGATACCAAGATATCCCTAGTACATATTGAGGATACCAAGAGATCCCTGGCTTATATTGAGGATACCGAGAGATCTTTGGGATACCAAGAGATCCCTAGTACATGTCGAGGATACTAAGAGATCCTCGAGATACTTAGAGATCCCCAGTTATTTTCCTTATGGTTTGCTTTCATCATTGTTTCCGTTATTGTACTCTTATTATCCTGCATAGATTCTTACTGTAGGTTCTCAATTGCACTACTTATCTTATCCTGACATCTTTATATTTTATATAACCTCAGTAGGGCCCTGACCTTCCTCGTCACTACCCAACCGAGGTTAGGCTTGGCACTTACTGAGTACCATTGTGGTGTACTCATGCCTCTTCTACGCATGTTTTCATGTGCAGATCCAGGTACCTCTACTCAGGTGCACTATCAGTGAGGCAGGAGGACTACAGAGACTTCGAGGTAGATCTGCTGCGTCCGCAGACCGACGAGTTTCCCTCTTTATTCTATCTTTAGTACTTAGTTCTCTTTCCTTCCGTTTGTTAGATATTCTGGAGTTTGGAGCCTCACTATACATTTCTGTAGCCTGTGTTTTCCCGTGAGTTTCCGGGTTTTGGGATTGTTCTAGTCTTGAGATATTGAGTCGTATATGCCGAGCAGTATTCAGTACAATTTCCTTTTTAGATAATTAAAATATGGTATTCTATTTTTCCACAATTATTATGTTTCCGCAAGTGTTAGGCTTACCTGGTCACAGAGACTAGGTGTCATCATGACATGTTCACGGTTGGTGAACTAGGGTCGTGACAAGTTTGTATCAGAGCTTTAGGTTCATAGGAGTCATGGAACACAGGCCAGTTTATTAGAGTCTTGCAGATCGGTACGGAGACGTCTATACTTATCTACGAGAGGCTATGTAACTATTTAGGAAAAATTCTTCACTTCATTATCTCCTTGTCGTGCGATATTTTTGACATCAATTCTAACCTTCTGTCTTCTATTCTCTCACAGATGGTGAGGACAGGTGCTACTCGAGACGATCAGGCACCCGCACCCCCTCCTGCAGCCGTCAGAGGTAGGGATCGGGGCAGAGGCCGTGGACGCGCATGGGGTGCAGCCAGAGCACCTGCACGAGCTACCGCTGAGGTACTGCCAGCAGATCCAGCCGGAGTTCAGGCACCCGACACGCTTACAACCACTACTACTCTAGCCCTTCAAGAGACATTGGCCAGTTTATGAGTATGTACACCACGCTGGCTCAGGTAGGGTTGCTTCCCCTTGCTGCAGCCACATCCCAGGTCAGGGGAGGGGCACAGACTCCTGCCGACCGCACTCCTGAGCAGCGAGTGCAGGTTGAGAAGGTCCCAGAGATCTTTTCTGTATAGACTGCAGTTCCAGTTCAGCCCGAGGATGGGACAGCTGCTTCTGAGGATGAGCAGCGGAGACTCGAGAGGTTCAAGAAGTATGATCCTCCGATTTTTAGTGGACTAGCGACAGATGATGCCTTGGGATTTCTGGAGGATTTCTACCGTATTCTTCGTACTATGGGTATTACCGGATCGAGCGGGGTTTCTTTCACTGCTTTCCAACTTCGGGGAGCCGCCTATGAGTGGTGGCGCACCTATGAGTTAGACAGTCCATACAAGGCTGCTTCACTGACTTGGACCCAGTTCTCAGACAGGTTTTTGAGAGAGTTCGTCCCTTAAAGCCTCAGGGACGCATGGCGTGCAGAGTTTGAGCATTTGCGCCAGGGTGCTATGACTATTTCAGAGTATGCTATCCGTTACACCAGATTGGCTAGGCGCACCAGCCTTGGTTGCTACTGTCCGCGAGAGGGTTCGCCGGTTTATTGAGAGGCTTATTCCTCCCATCAAATCTAGCATGGCTCGTGAGTTGGAGATGGATATTTCTTATCAGCAGGTAGTGAGCATTGCTAGGAAGGTTGAGGGTATGCATGCTAGGGAGAGAGAGGAGAGGGAGGCCAAGAGGTCTCGTGAGTCGGGCCATTTTTCTGGTGCCCGTGCCCCAGCTGCAGGTCATCATGGTAGGGGCTATATGAGTTGCCCCATTCATTCAGCTCTTCCAGCAGCCAGCAATGCTCCAGCTCCTTCCGGATCTCAGGAGCCATATTATGCACCTCCAGTTTCTAGCGCGCCTCCTGCGCGGGGTGCTTTCAGAGGTCAGCCTAGCAGACCTGGCCCTAGCCAGTCACAGCCACCACGTCCTCCCAGAGGTTGTTTCGAGTGTGGTGACACATGCCACGTGGTGAAGGATTTCCCTAGACTTGGGAGGGGCGCACCTCTACACACTTCTCAGCCACAGCGTGCCCCGTAGAGTTCTCAGGCTATGGTTACAGCTCCAGCTGCTACCCCACCTGCTCAGCCAACTAGAGGTGGAGGTCGGGGAGGTAAAGGTCGCCCTAGAGGGGGAGGCCAGGCCAGATACTATGCCCTTCCTGCCCGTATCGAGGTTGTTGCCTCCGATTCTATCATCACAAGTATTATACAGGTTTGTCGCAGAGATACATTGGTTTTATTCGATCCAGGCTCCACTTATTCTTATGTGTCTTCTTATTTTGCTCCACATTTGGGAATAGCCCGAGATTCGTTGAGTTCTCCTGTTTATGTATCTATTCCTGTGGGAGATTCTATTGTTGTGGATCACGTTTATCGGTCGTGTTTGGTCACTATTCGTGGTTTTGATACCAGAGCAAACCTATTGTTGCTCAACATGGTTGATTTTGATATTATTCTGGGCATGGACTGGTTGTCCCCCATTATGCTACTCTTGATTGTCACGCCAAGACCGTGATGCTGGCTATGCCAGGTATTCCGCATGTTGAGTGGAGTGGTACTTTAGATCACACTCCTAGTAGAGTTATCTCTTTTCTTAAAGCTCAGCGTATGGTTGAAAAGGGGTGTGCCGCGTACTTAGATTATGTGAGAGACGTCAGTATTGATACTCCTTCAGTTGATTCAGTTCCAGTAGTACGATATTTTCCCGATGTGTTTCCAGTTGATCTTCCAGGCATGCCGCCTGATAGAGATATTGATTTTGGCATTGATCTATTGCCGGTCACTCAGCCCATTTCTATTCCCCCATATCGTATGGCTCCTCCTGAGTTGAAGGAGTTGAAGGATTAGTTGCAAGAATTGCTTGATAAGGGTTTTATTCGGCCCAGTCTATCGCCTTGGTGTGCTCCTATCTTGTTTGTAAAGAAAAAGGATGGTTCTATGCGTATGTATATTGATTATCTCCAGTTGAACAAAGTTACAGTTAAGAACCGTTATCCTTTGCCTCGTATCGATGATCTGTTTGACTAGCTTCAGGGTGCACGAGTGTTTTCTAAGATTGATTTGCGCTCAGGTTACCATCAGTTGAAGATTCGAGAACTAGATATCCCGAAGACTGCTTTCAGGACTCGGTATGGCCATTACGAGTTCCTTGTTATGTCATTTGGGCTGACCAATGCCCCAACAGCCTTTATGCATTTGATGCACAGTGTGTTCCGGCCATATCTTGACTCGTTCGTCATTGTCTTTATTGATGATATTCTAGTGTATTCCCGGAGTCGGGAAGATCATGAGCAGCACTTGGGAACTGTGCTTCAGACTCTGAGAGAGAAGAAGTTATATGCTAAGTTCTCAAAATGTGAGTTTTGGTTGGATTCAGTGGCATTCTTAGGCCACGTGATTTCGAGTGAAGGTATTCAGGTGGATCCGAAGAAGGTAGAGGCCGTGCAGAGTTGGCCCAGACCATCCTCAGCTACCGAGATCTGTAGTTTCCTTGGTTTGGCTGGCTACTACCGTCGTTTTGTGGAGGGTTTTTCATCAATCGCAGCCCCTATGACCAGGTTGACCCAGAAGGGTGCTCCATTTCAGTGGACAGAGGAGTGTGAGGCGAGCTTTCAGAAGCTCAAGACAGCCTTGACCACAACCCCAATTTTGATAGTGCCTACAGGTTCGGGGCCTTATACAGTCTATTGTGATGCCTCGAGGGTTGGCCTCGGAGCGGTGTTGATGCAGGATGGTAGGGTGATTGCCTACGTGTCTAGACAGTTGAAGATACATGAGAAGAACTACCCTGTTCACGAACTTGAGTTAGCCGCCATTGTTCACGCCCTAAAGATTTGGCGCCATTACTTATATGGTGTGACGTGTGAGGTGTTCACGGATCATAAGAGTCTTCAGTATTTGTTCAAGCAAAAGGAGTTGAATTTGAGGCAGATGAGGTGGTTGGAATTGTTGAAAGATTATGACATCACTATCTTATATCACCCGGGAAAGGCCAATGTAGTGGCCGATGCCTTGAGTAGGAAGTCAGCCAGTATGGGCAGTCTTGCTTATATCCCGGTCGGTGAGAGACCGCTTGCTTTGGACGTTCAGGCTTTGGCAAATCAGTTTGTGAGGTTGGAAATTTCTGAGCCTACTCGAGTATTAGCTTGCACGATTGCTCGTTCTTCGTTATTGGAGCATATCCGTGATCGGCAGTTCGATGATCCCCATTTGTGTGACTTGAGAGACACGGTACAGCGTGGAGGTGCCAAGAAAGTGACCTTGGGAGATGATGGTGTATTGAGATTGCAGGGTCGAGTTTGTGTGCCTAACGTGGATGGGCTTCGGGAATTGATTTTAGAAGAGGCCCATAGCTCCCGGTACTCTATTCATCCGGGCGCTGCAAAGATGTATCAGGATTTACGGCAGCATTATTGGTGGCGTAGAATGAAGAAAGATATTGTGGTATATGTGGCACGGTGTTTGAATTGTCAGCATGTTAAGTATGAGCATCAGAGACCTGTTGGGTTGTTTCAGAGGATTGAGCTTCCCGAGTGGAAGTGGGAGCAAATCACTATGGACTTCGTTACTGGACTTCCGTTGACTCGGAAGAAGTTTGACGCGGTTTGGGTTATTGTTGATAGGCTGACCAAGTCAGCGCATTTTATTCCCGTTGCAGCCACCTATTCATCCGAGAGATTAGCTGAGATTTACATCAGGGAGATCGTCCGCCTTCATGGGGTGCCCATATCTATCATTTCGGACTGGGGTCCGCAGTTTACCTCACATTTTTGGAGGAGCAGTTCAGCGAGAGTTAGGCACCCAGGTGCAGTTGAGCACAACATTTCATCCCCAGACGGACGGTCAGTCCGAGAGGACTATTCAAATTTTTGAAGATATGCTCCGAGCCTGTGTTATTGATTTTGGAGGCTCGTGGGACCAGTTTTTGCCTTTAGCAAAGTTTGCCTACAACAACAGCTACCAGTCCAGCATCCAGATGGCTCCGTATGAGGCGTTGTATGGTAGGCGATGTCGGTCTCCAGTTGGATGGTTTGAGCCGGGAGAGGCTCGATTATTGGGTACTGATTTGGTTCAGGAGGCCTTGGATAAAGTCCGGATTATTCAGGATAGACTTCGTATAGCTCAGTCCGGACAAAAGAGTTATGCAGACCGCAAGGTCAGAGATGTTGCTTTCATGGTTGGTGAGCGGGTATTGCTCTGTGTATCGCCTATGAAGGGCGTGATGAGATTTGGGAAGAAGGGCAAGCTCAGCCCTAGGTTCATCGGTCCATTTGAGATTTTTGATCGTGTGGGAGAGGTGGCTTATAGACTTGCCTTCCCACCTAGCTTGTCAGTTGTGCATCCCATGTTTCATGTATCTATGCTCCGGAAGTATCACGGTGATCCATCGCACGTGTTGGATTCAGCACTGTCCAATTGGACAAGGATCTGTCATATGAGGAGGAGCCGGTGGCTATTCTAGATCAGTAGGTTCGACAGTTGAGGTCGAAGAGTTTTCCTTCAGTGCGTGTTCAGTGGAGAGTTCAGCCTCCTGAGGCATCGACCTGGGAGTTCGAGTTTGATATGCGGAGCCGTTATCCTCATTTATTTCCCGACTCAGGTACTTCTTTCTTTTGCCCGTTCGAGGACGAACGTTGTTTTAGAGGTGGAGAATGTGACGACCCAAAGGGTCATCACCGTAATTCTTCCTTGTTCCGTGCTTCCGAGGCCTTGAAAACCTCGCTATTAGTTGCCTCAATTTGCGTGCGCAGTCCGGGCATGTAGTCGGAAAGCTTTTATTTTGAAATATGCGAATTATGTGAAAAATTTGATGAATTTTGATATTAATATGCATAATATTAACTTCGGTCAACATTTTGGCTAAACGGACTCGGACCTGTGATTCGACGGTCCCGGAGGGTCCGTAGAAAAATATGGGACTTGGGAGTGTGACCGGAATCAAATTCCGAGGTCCCAAGCCTGAGAAATGAATTTTTGTGTGAAATTGTTTTCTGAAATTAATTAAGGAAAAGGAAGAAGAAAATTGATTAGAAAACTGTGGTATCGAGCTCGTATTTTGGTTCTGACGCCCGGTACGAGTCTTAAATATGTTTTAAGCACTATTTGTAAAGTTTGGCTAAAAACGGACGTCATATGACGTGTTTCGGACTTAAAATGGAGAATTTGAGTTTTATGAAAGTTGAAAGAAAATCATGTGTTTCGAGGCTTGATCCTATGTATATGAAGTCGTTTTGGCGATTTGATCACACGAGTAAGTCCGTAAGGTGTTTTCGAGATCATATGAATGTTTGGTTTGGAGCCCCGAGGGCTCGAGTGAGTTTTGAATGGGGCCCCGGAGGTCTTAGGCTTAAAAATGCAGGTTCAGATGTTGCAGGCCCCAGTGCGGCGGCGGTCATTTCCGCGCGGTCCGCGCTGGCAGCCACGCGGCCGCGGTG
Organism: Nicotiana tabacum; assembly: GCF_000715075.1. Classification (NCBI taxonomy): domain Eukaryota; kingdom Viridiplantae; phylum Streptophyta; class Magnoliopsida; order Solanales; family Solanaceae; genus Nicotiana; species Nicotiana tabacum. The sequence continues at coordinate 126,135,250 of NC_134082.1, forward strand.
CTTTTCCGTGCGGTCCGCGTGGTGGAGTTCAGAGGGTCGACCAGCACGGCCCCGCACCAAATCAGTGTGGTCCGCGCTGGGTGGGTTCAGAGAAAGCCCACTTCTTCCCTCCCTCGGCGCGATCGAGGTGCATTTCTGCGCGGTTCGCGCCAGCCCCCAGCAAAAGTATATATATTCGGGACTTCAGTCATTTTTTCCACTTTTCAAAAACCCAAAACCTAAGAGGCGATTTTCCAAACAACTTTTCTTCTCCAAAACCATTGGTAAGTGATTTCTAACTTAATTTCTTCACTTCTTAACATCTTTTAACATGATTTCAACTTCAAATCATAGATTTTCATGGGGAAATTTGGTGTTTTGGGTAGAACCTAAGTTTTCTACAAATTGAGAAGTTGGACCTCAATTTGGGGTCCGATTTCAAAATAAAACATATATCTGGATTCATGGGAGAATGGGTAACCGGGTTTTGGTCCGAACCTCAAGTTTCGACCACGTGGATCCGGGGGTATTTTTGACCTTTTTGGGAAAAACCTTGTAAAAACTATTTTTATGCATTGGGGTTAGTTCCAATAGTAATTATTGTAAGCACGTGATTTTTGCCTTACGAGCAATCGCTCCAAAAGAAAATAAAAATAGTGACAAATGATTTTGCGGTACAATTTTTCGAGTTTTCCGTGACATGTGTTGTTAGTCATTTATGGGTCTGTCCGTTTTGCATCTAGGCATTATCAAACAAAAATACAAAAAATGCCTGTCGTTAAAAGAAAATTCAAAAAATGTGTATGTGTGCATCGTTCGTTCTCAGCTGTGAGCTAACCATTTTTATTTTTATTTTTTATTTTTTCATTTATGTGCGTTTATCTTTGTGGGTATCACTCAATATGTGTGTAGGTTTATTTTAATTTTTACATTGTTTTAGGAATTTTTGTTTAATTTGAAAAAAAAAAGAGAAGGGAAAAGGAAAATCTGATTTGGGCCCCGAAACAAGGCCTAAAACCAAAGTACTGATCCAGTCCAAGACGAGCCTGCCCAAACACGGACTCAAACGACGCCGTATCGGCGTCCCTACCAAAGCCGTTGATCTGATTCAAACGAACGGTCCAGATCAGGCTGTTCAACTCGCCTCAACGACGTCGTTTCAGGCAAGATGATCTAAGCCGTCCAACCCCATTGATCCAACGGATCCAGGCCCTCCTCTAAACCCGTCAACATGACCCGATCCATGCCCTTTACCCGGTCTCACCCACCATCACGCCCAAACGACACCGTCTTTCCTAAGTGGATGGATCCTGGCCATAGATCTCACTTGATCCAACGGCCAGGATCTAAACCCTCAATACATATATAAGCTCTCCATTACACCCCACGCCCCCAAACCAAACCCCACCTTCCCCACTGTACACCCTCGTCCCAAACACAACCCCTTCTCATCCTCGAACCCTAGCAGCCGCCCAGTATCCCTCGCCATTAAAGCCGGCGGCATGAACGCCGATGACCGCCTCCTGAACACCCTAGGACCACCTCACTGTCCTGAACACGAATCCACTAACCACGAGCCTCGAATCACTTTCGTTCGTCTCGAATCTTCATTTGAAGATTTGAGTCGAACCCGGATCTATGCCAAACCACCCCATCTTCATACCAGACACTCCCCTGACCTTCCTCGTGACCAAACCAAGCTTGGTTTGGTCCGAATCTACCCACAACTCCCTAAAAATCAGATCTGGAAATCCAGACTTTAGAACACATGCACCTGGGGAATCTGGCCGGTTTGGACATGGGTTTGAGGTCTAATAGACCTTAATCAAGGTGTTCTCATGTGAGAACACCCTGATTAAAGTTTGTTCGGCCTCAAAAGTTCGAAGATGAATCAGATTTGGGTCTGTTTGATTTAAACATTTTCGGTACGTTTTCCTTTCTTTTGTGTTAGTTTTAATTAAGTGGTCAGCATGTTTCGTTGGGTTTGTTTGTTATTTTTGTTATTTTTCATTCGGATTTCTTTCATCTCTTTAAAGACCTTTTTCTTTGGTCGGTTGATTTTCTATGTGTGTATTCTGAATGTACTCTGTGATAAACATGATCGTCGATTAGTTTAATCGTCAGATAAGTTAACTCATATAGGCCCCAGTAATTGAACAAAAATTGTCTGATGCCCTTTAGGTCCCTAAACATATTGTTTATGTGAGCGATTGATTATTACCTGTTATAATTAGTATAGTCGACTCGATAAATATCGTCGATTAGCTTTCTATAACTAATAAATCGAATGAGCTAATAATGTCGCATGACTAATTGAGCTTTGTCACTGACTGTATGCCCCAGCATTGTTTGAAATGGTTTGTTTGCACTATAAAACTGACTGAAAAGGTTCAGCCCAGGCAGTCTTGAGTTCGAACTTTCATCAGTTCAAAAAATGCCCTGATGCTGCAATAGGCAGGGGCAGTAATAATCAAGGTTGACAGGAGTATTCTGGGGTGTTAAAAAGAACAGAAGTAATTAGTTTAAGTGAGCTGACAAATGGCTTACTAAATTAGGATTAAACTAATGTCAATGGGGGGACAAGACACAAGAGTATGGGTTTAAAAGGAATACTAAAATAAGCCCATAATCCTTGATTAAAGAATAAACCAGGCGTGGGGAACAAGAGGGGCTGGCATCAAGAGATGCTCAAGCATGGGTTTAACAGGGTAGGGGCAGGCTGCAAGTTGCAGCATGGGGGCAGCTTAGCTGCACTTGGTCACTTTGGCTTATAAATAGGCCATTTGAGAACTGAAAAAGGGCTGGACTTTTTAGTCTTCAGAAAAAGAGAAAACAAAAGGCGGGAATTTTTAGTCTAAAAGCTGAAACTTTTAGTCTGAAAGAAGGTTTACTGAGTTTAAAGAAAGCTGAAAAACATAAGTTAGTTTCCAAATAGATTATAACCAAACACCATCTGAAAGTTGAATAAGAATTCATATTGGTCAAGCTGCCTTGGCCAAGTTCTGTCAGCTGCACTGACTGAGCTGTTTGTTGGTTGCTGAACTGTTGTCATTTGCTGCATCGAACTTCTTTTACTTCTGGTGTTCATTACTCTTCGTCTGGAATTATTGGTTTGGCACTCGACTACTTGCTGGTTTCATTTATTCTGGGAATCATTGTTGGTTGTTCGTGGACTGTGGAAAACAATCTTGGTTGTTGGTTTGTTGCTGTGTTGTTGCTGTGTATCTGTTGATGCTGTGATTACTGCACACTACTCAACTGATCATTCTCCTTCTTCCTTTCCTTTCCTTACCAGGTACACAATTGATACCACCAATGTAACTGAGAGTTTGAGCATGAATGCAAAAGAGAGGACCTGCATATTGTTTTATGTATACATGAACTGTTACATTAAATGTCATAAAATAGTTACATTTTCGTTTGTATGATAGAAGTAGCCTACATGCTCAGTATATCAATGTAGGTTAATGAATGATAGTCATGTATGTATGTTGTTAGGTGAAAAACATTCCCAGGGTAATAGGTTGTATTTTAGACTTAGTCTGATGGTGTAGTACATTCTATAATGTAGGCCAAAATAGGTAAACTACCCACATGAATTAAAGTTCTTTCCCCTTTTGCTAGTTTGTCACATATAAATTGATAAAGAACAAAGAATCAGTTCTAGGCCTCAACCTCAGGTAGGCCGAGCCCAAATCGAAAAATCAGTTAGGCCTGTATCGGAAAAATAGGGCCCGAGTCTGGCCATCTCGCACGAGCTAGGTTTGGGCCCATAATTTGCGGCTAGTTGTCCATAAGCGCAGTCACGTTTTATTATTCTGTAAAAGCACTTTAAATCCGGTTTTATAATCAATTAAGGCTATTTACCGCTTTCAATAGATAGAGACAAACACGACAAGAAACGTAGTTGCTATAGGATATCCTTAAAAAAATAACAACGAGACGAGCCTCGATAAAAAATAAACAAAACGCAGATGCGTGGCCCTTGTTAAATGTGTATTAGTAAAGCATTTAGCTTCCAGGACGGGTTGATTAGCAAATCTCACAACCCTCCTAAAATAACAATACGCTAGACTCTTTAGGACGCGCCTTAATAAATCTTACCTTCGTAAACTCGGGTGCACATTGATGTGACCCAAATCCAAATCCCAACGGAATCGAAATGTGTTTCTAATCACGGGTACATTGATTGTGACGTGGTTCGAGATGCGTGTCCATGACGTTGCAAATTCATTTTAAAAAAAATAGAATGAGATGAGCCTCGCCAAATAAAAATACAAATCGCGGGGCCCTCAGTAAATATTTGCTTTAAAAATTATTTGGACTTCGGGATGGACCGTTTAGTAAAATTCCACGGTCTTACCCAAAATAAATACGCTAGTCGCTTTAGGCGCGTCTTAATAATTTATTTTTCTTAATTCGGGTGCACATTTATGTGACCCAAATCCAAATCTCAACCGAGTCGAGATATGTCAATAACCACGGGTGCATTGATGTAACGTGGTTCGAGACATGTTTTCACGACGTTGCAAGTCCTATAAAAATAACAGTGAATGATAAAAGCGGTTAAAAGATAAAATTGGCACATAAGTTCACGTTTGTATAAAATCAGATAATCAAGCCAAATATAACAGTTGAGCGACCGTGCTAGAACCACGGAACTCGGGAATGCCTAACACCTTCTCCCGGGTTAACAGAATTCCTTATCTAGATTTCTGGTACGCAGACTGTAATATAGAGTCATTCTTTTCCTCGATTCGGGATTAAAATTGGTGACTTGGGACACCCTAAATCTCCCAAGTGGCGACTCTGAAATAATTAAACCAATCCCGTTTCGATTGTCCTTTAATTGGAAAAAACTCCCCCTGCGCCCCTCGGGCGCGGAAAAAGGAGGTGTGACAGCTCTGGCGACTCTGCTGGGGATCTAACCCAGAACCACTGGTTCAGGGTTAAGAATTCGAGCTTAGAATAATTGTTATTATTTGGCTTTATTTATTATCTGATTTTATTATTTGTTTTAGCCTAAATGTGCAAAATGCTACTTTTACCGCTTTGATATTATTTGAACTGTATATAAACTGTGCCGAAACCCTTCTCTTCTTACCTCTGGGGATGTGCTTACTGGTTGAGACTCCCTATTCTGTTAGTGTCGTACCCTAAATAAAAGAGGCTCGGAAAGTTTCTAAGCCGGCTGGCCTTTTGGTTCCCGGAAAGGAGCTCCTTCCTCAACTCGAGTTGTCCGCTCGGGTACACTGTCTAGAACACCGACCCAGGTTTTGAACATAGAATAATGTGAATTCATGCCGGATCCCTAGTAGGAACGCTTATTTGCATCATGTTGCATATGACTTAGGGGACTCAACACAGGGGTTGGGTCCGTCTAGGACTAGCAACCTGATATGAAAAGACCATTCTGATGCATCCTATTGTTGTCCGTGCATTTATTTGTCTCATGCCCGCATGCTGACCGGTGTTTGAATATTTGGAATATTGTGAAAAAAAGAGTGAAATAACGGTTAGGAATTGATTGTTTATTGTTGAAAAAAAAAGAAAAAAAAACAAATACTGTCAAAACTCTGCCAAAATTTTGAAAAAAAAGTCGTTGTTCTGTTTTTCAAAAAAAAAAAAAAAATATCAATAGAAATATAGAGTTTGTCTTGTTTTTAAAATGGTTTTTTATGAAAATAATAATAAAAAGAGTCTTGTGTTGTCTTTACTTTTATTATTTGTTGCAAATATATGTATATATATATATATATATATATATATATATATATATATATATGAAAAATTCAAAAGTTTTGCTTTACTTCAAAATGTATATATATCTTTATTTGTGGCAAAAGTATTTGTCTTGCTAAAGGTCTAGAAAAGTCCTTTCAGGCTCCCAGTTTTCGAAACAAAAATCCAAAATATTTTCCGTTATTGACTTCTTTAGAAAGTTTTTATATATATATACGAAAATTCAAAATTCACAAAAAATTGCATATATTTTTGTTAAAATCTTATTAATAAATGTGCAGAATGAGCACGATTCCGAATGAACCCTTTTCAATCATGAATAAAATCCCCCTCCAATTGCGGCTCTGGTGGAATGATTTGGGCAAAGAAGGGCATGACGAAATCAGGAAGTATCTGAAAGGCCTCACGAGTTTGTTGGATATCAGGCCACGAGGAGATATCATAAGGGCACTAGTCCCCCACTGGGATCCTGCGCACAATGTCTTCCGTTTCTCAGATTTTGAACTTACCCCAACTTTAGAAGAAATAGCAGGGTATATCGGCAACGCTGAGACTCCTTTGAGGCACAAATATCTGATTGCTCCAAGAGCTGTAGCAATACACCGGTTCCTGGACTCTTTAAAGATAGTCAGAACAATTCATAACCCTGACTTGGCAAAAGGTTTTTGTAGCATGAGTTTCGTATATCAAAGATATGGTCACATAGGAGGATTCGACAAGCCAGAAAACCAGTTGTGCAGCAAAGGTAATCGCCAAAAGTGGGAAGAACATAGACGGATTGCTTTCATGATAACTTTTCTAGGACTACTAGTATTCCCAAGAAAAGATGGGAATATTGACATAAAGATAGCAGGGGTCGTCAGTACGTTGCTCACACAGAGTGATAGTACGTTGGCACCCATGATAGTATCTGATATATTCCGGGCACTCACTTCTTGCAAAGCCAGAGGAAGCTTTTTCGAGGGTTGCAATTTGTTGTTGCAAATGTGGATGACCGAACACCTATGTCACCGAGCCCAGTTTCTGAGCCATGGATCCGCTGGAAAGACCTGCATAGAGGAGTTCTATACCAGAGTTGATGAAACCTACCTACCAGAAGGGGTCACAGCATGGACCTCATATTTTCATACCCTCAACGCTAGTCAAATACAGTGGGCGCTAGGGTGGTTACCGATCGACGAAGTCATATACATGCCAGCAGCCAGGCCCCATTTTCTCTTAATGGGACTTAAAAGTATTCAACCATACGCGCCGCATCGGGTTTTAAGGCAACTTGGGAGGTATCAGATAGTGCCGAAAGACGAGGATCTGAGCATCTAGGTAATCGAGATCAGTCCCGACGGCCAGTTTCCTGAAGCAAGGGTTCGTCAAATTTGGAGCCAATGTCAATACTTAGAAGCAAATACTTGTGTAATGAATCGGGCAAAAGGGGAAGTTTCACCCGGGTATCAGGCCTGGTACAAAGGGGAGACATCATCTGGAAGACCGACCAAAAGACCTCACCTGCAAGAATTTGCCAAATCTTCACAAGAACAGTGGGGCTGGTTGGCCAAAGAGCAGGAATATCTTGTCAAAGCAGGCAAACTGAAGCAACAAGTTCAGGATATGAGATTTGAGTGCCAATTACAGTCTGCCGCCCACGAGGGAGAAAAGAGCAGGTTAATCAGAGAAGGCGAGATCCTCAAAGCTCAGATCCGGAGAATGAAAAAAGAGGCTAACAGCCAGCTGAGAAGCCGGGCAGATAAAAGATTGATAGCAGGGTTAAAGGATCAGATTGCGGAATGCCGGGAAGATTTGGAAAAAGCCAAGGCCAGCACAGCAAGATTGCGGACCAAGTGGGCAAAGGGTGCGATAGCTCGGAGGCAGCGCCTGCAACGAGTCATAAGGGATTATGAACTGAGCATCGGGACATTAAGGGAAATGAATGCCTCTCTTCAAGAGAGGATCTTCAAGCAAACACGAGATGCCCAAGCCGACAGAAGGCAATGTTACGAGGCAATGACCAGAATGGAAAGGCAGATGGAGATGTTCCAAGACCGGCTTGCCAGCAATGCACAAACACTAGGATTGAAGAACCGACAGATAAGGCAGTTGTTCGCGGAAAGGGACAACATTCGGCGAAAGATCGACGAGATCGGGCATTACATCTACATGAGATGCCTGGCATGCGAGCAAAAGCCTCGAAAGACCCTCCTTGTTTCCATCATGGGTTGCGTCCACCGAATCATGAATGAGCTGAAAAACCTGCAGAGGGGCCTCACACCTAGGGCCGCGGAAAGGCCGAATGATGCCTCGCGGGTCCCTAAGTTGGAAAATTAATCTTTGGTTGAGTCCTGTTTATTTGGCTTTGTCGCTTTTCCATATGTTGTTTTCCTTTCTTTTAGTCAAAACGGGTTAAGAACTGTGGAGTCTGTACTATTGCTATCCCTTGCTTGAAGTAATTTGTAATAGCAAAATTTTGGGAATGAATTTAATGATTTCACAAGAATTGTGCATTTCTTTACTTTAAGGCAGAACTACGCCTGGTCTGATTCACGCGGGGACGTGATACGTAGGCAATCCCCATAAGATTCGACCGCTTTTAATAAATAAATAAAAGAAAATGTAAATAAAATAAAACGTAGAGTTTCGCAAAATACTTTAAAGAGACGAATGAACAAGCCGGAATGACGCATGTGGTTTGAAGCAAAGCATGTAGAAACGGTTAACTGCCTAGGTGCATTGCATCCTCTATGTGTTACGATCAAATCTGTTAAGCTCTAACACTAACAAAGTTTGTTGTTGTTTGATACCAGACAGTTAGTTGTTAAAGAATTCTGGCAACACATTCATACCAAACCAGATCCAAAGGACCGGTAGCAACAAGCATGACTACTTCAGAGAATAGTAATGAGGAAGAAAGGCCGATGAGCCAGTTGCTAAAAGAGGCAATGGAAAAGATTGAAAGGATGGGACTAGAGATGCATGCAATGCAGCTAGCCCTGGCTAAAACGCAAAAGAGCCCTGAGACACTGGGACACATGCCGGAGTACCCTCACTCTGGCCCTTCCACAAGCCGCCCAAATCCCCTCTATCATCAAGAAAGAAGCCCTCATGATTCCCAAGCTCCACCACCCCATCAACCTCTCCCAACACCCAATATTCCCATTTTTGTGGGACCTGCATCAGCCCCTTTGCAGTGAACGGCCAGTGAGCCATTGTTTCAGGCTCACGATACACAATACTATCCCCCTGAGCCTACATTCCACGCACCGGAACCACAAGCTTACAATCCCCATTTGGAAGTACCGGCAGAGGTTGAGAAGCCGGTTAAGGCCCCTGAACAGGATGAAGTGTTAAGAAAGTTCAAAAGCCTGGAGCAATCCTTCAGGAACTTGCACGGGCTGGGCAATCAAGTCAGCGTGGCATACAAAGATCTGTGCCCTTTCCCAGATGTCCAACTCCCGGCTGGGTTCAAGATGCCCAAGTTTGATTTATATGAAGGGAACGGTGATCCCATGGCACATTTGCGGGGATTCTGTAGCAAAATGAGAGGGGCAGGAGGCAAGGATGAGCTTTTGATAGCTTATTTCGGCCAAAGTCTGAGTGGATCTGCACTGGAATGGTATACCAGGCAAGATTTCAGCAGGTGGTACACGTGGGATGATCTGGCGCAGGCTTTTACAGGTCATTTCCAGTACAACCTGGAGATAGTCCCTGACCGTCTCACGTTATTGAGAACTGGGAAGAAACCCGGGGAAAGTTTTCGCGAGTTCGGGTTCCGCTGGAGAGAACAAGCAGCTAGGGTCGATCCTCCCATGAGAGAGGGAGAGATGGTAGACTACTTTTTGCAGACATTGGATCCAACCTACTTTGGTCACTTGGTGACAACGGTTGGAAAATCTTTCAACGAGGTGGTCAAAATAGGGGTCATGATAGAAGAAGGTTTGAGGTCGGACAAGATCTTAAACTATTCGGCACTTAAGGCCACAACCCAGGCTATTCAAAGCGGCACGGGAGGTGCGCTAAGAAGAAAGAAAGAAGAGGTTGCCACGATCGAGGCAAGCAGTTGATCCAGGGCTGGCAGGCCGCACTACAACCAACCCAGGCCTCACAGGTCAAACTACCCATACAACCCACCACAAAATTTCTATCCACCTCGAGAACCACATTGTTCCGTACACCAAGCCCAGGTATACACTCAGCCTCCGGTTCGCCCACAATGGCGCGCACCGGCTCCCCAGAACATATATGCACCACCACAAAACACTTACCCTCCACCAAGGGCATATAGAAATCCTTCAGGGGCAGGTTTCCGGGGAAATCCAGATGCCAGAAATGACAGGTTGCGGAAGCAAAGAACCTTCACCGAACTGGGAGAAACCTACACCGCTGTGTTCCACAAGCTGCGGCAATTGGGTTTGGTTAGTCCTGTCCATACTCGGGAACCAAATCCCCCGCCTCAGAATTTGGATCGTTCAATCAGTTGTGAATACTGTTCAGGGATGCTCGGGCACGATACCGAGAAGTGCTGGAAGTTAAGGCATGCCATACAGGATCTTATTGACACCAATAAGATCGAGGTCCAGACACCGGAGGCTCCTAACATCAACCAAAACCCACTGCCAGCGCACCACGAAACTCACATGATTGAGTTGGTTTGTGAGGGAGGAGAATTAAGAAAACCCTCACAAACAGTGATGATGATCCAAGCTGCCCCAAAAGAAGTCTTAACCAGTGGAGCAACGAGTATACAGCCGCAGGGTGAAAGCGTCAAGCCGGTAGTGATATTGGGGAAGAGCCCGTCCATCATAGCAAGCAAACCCGAGCCAAGCAAGTTGGTAATACCAGGGATCCTGCCCACACCGGCAGTCATGTTGAAAGGGGTATGTAGAGAACGGGTGACCATAAAGCCGGTGGTCCAACTGCCGATGATTGACAGCAGGGCTGTGCCCTGGAAGTATGAAAAGGCAGTGGTGACGTATCAAGGAAAACAGGTGGAAGAAGTCAGTTGTGAAGCGCAAGGGCTGACTCGATCAGGTCGATGTTTTGCTCCGGTGGAGCTAAGAAAAACCAACCCAGTAGCAACCAAGAAGCCAGTGTCAGAAGAAGAGGCTGAAGAATTCCTGAGGAAGATGAAAGTACAAGACTATTCTGTGGTTGAGCAGCTGAGAAAAACACCTGCCCAGATCTCACTATTGTCATTACTCCTCCATTCCGAGGAACATCGTCGGGCCCTGTTAAAGATATTGAACGAGGCCCATGTACCCAGTGAGATTTCTGTAAACCACCTGGAAACCATCGCCAGCAAGATTTTCGAGGTGAACAGGGTAACATTCTCAGATGATGACCTGCCGGTGGAAGGTACGGAGCATAACAAAGCTCTATACCTAGCTGTCAAATGTGAAGACTCGGTGGTAACTCGAGTATTGGTGGATAACGGCTCAAGCGCCAATATTTGTCCGTTATCCACCCTGGACCAGTTAAAGATTGACCGTGGAAGAATCCGGGAGAATAGCATCTGTGTCCGGGGGTTTGACGGAAACGGAACCGCCACTGTGGGGGATGTTGTACTTGAATTAACCATTGGTCCGGTCCTATTTACCATGGAATTCCAGGTGTTGGACGCCACGGTATCTTACAACTTGCTGTTAGGACGACCTTGGATTCATGCAGCTAAAGCGGTGCCTTCCACCCTACATCAGACAGTGAAGTTCGAGTGGGAAAGACAAGAGGTCGTGTTGCACGGCGAGGATACAACATGCACCATGGGCGGAACCATTGTGCCTTTCATAGAGACCACTGATGACAAGGGTCCCTGGGTCTACCAGATTCTCGATACAGGGTCGGCCAACAAAATTTCTGAAGGAGAAATCATCCCGCACCCTAGGGTGACTGCCGCAACAGTCATGATGGTATCAGAAATGCTGGGTAATGGGTTTGTGCCGGGAAAAGGCCTGGGAGTTGAACTTCAAGGGATAGTCCAACCTGTCTCCCTTCCTAAGAATCTGGAAACTTTCGGGTTGGGGTTCAAACCAACCACAGCAGACAGGAAGCAAGCGCGAAAAATGAAGAAGAGGGTCTGGTCTCTGCCTAAACCAGTGCCACGCCTCTCAAGGTCTTTTGTTAAAGCTAGTGCCAAGGGGTCAGCGATCCCAAAGATTCGAGGACCTTTGATCGGCATAAGTGAAGACCTGAATCAGAGTTTTGAGAGACTATTCGCGGATGTCAGTATGGTGGAAGCTGGAGAGGGTTCCAGCAGAGCAGAGATACAATTCGTGGGGCCTGAGGCCAAGACCAACAATTGGACGGTTACTCCTCTTCCTGTCCGAGGGGAGTCTTGGTAGTAGGCTTTGATTAATGTTTTGTTTGTTTGTTTGTTTGTTTGATCGGATTATTCAAGGGTGTAATCCCAATTTTACTTTCGTTTTGTAAAAGTGTGAACCCTTTTTATCCTGCAAATTTAATAAAGTTCTTTTCTTTTGTCCCATTTTAATTTCTTGTTTTGTTCTTTTTCTTTCTGAACAGTTCTCTTTTTACTGGTCCTAATGACATGGCATGCACAGCGGATCTTCGACCTAGTCTAATAAATCAATCTGAATCTGACTCAATGATGCAAGAGGTCGTTTGTGATAATGAATCCGAATGTGACGAAGGGGAAGCCTTCGAAGAAATAAACCGAGAACTGTGCCAATTTAAAGAGAAACCCAAGCCTAACCTAAATGACACTGAGGCTGTGAACCTAGGAGACGCTGATAACATCCAAGAGACCAAAATTAGCATCCACATTGAGCCGAATGTCAAAGCAGAATTGATCGAAACTCTTAGGGAATTCAAAGATGTTTTTGCATGGTCATATGATGATATGCCTGGATTGAGCACCGATTTAGTGGTTCACAAACTACCCACTAACCCGGCATACCCTCCGGTCAAGCAAAAACTAAGGAAATTTAAAACAGAAATGAGTGTGAAAATCAAAGAAGAAGTGATCAAGCAGTTGCAATCAAAGGTCATTCGGGTCACTCGATATCCCGAGTGGTTGGCCAATGTGGTACCAGTCCCAAAGAAGGATGGAAAAATCAGGGTGTGCGTTGATTACCGCAACCTCAACAAAGCAAGTCCCAAGGACAATTTTCCGCTGCCCAACATTCATATCTTAATCGACAATTGCGCAGGGCGCGAGATCGGATCCTTTGTGGATTGTTATGCGGGTTATCATCAGATCCTAATGGATGAGGAGGATGCTGAGAAGACAGCGTTTATTACGCCATGGGGCACCTACTGCTATCGGGTAATGCCGTTCGGGTTAAAGAACGCTGGGGCAACATACATGCGAGCAATGACTGCAGTGTTTCATGACATGATACACAAGGAGATTGAGGTGTACGTCGATGATGTGATCATCAAATCTTGGCGTCAGGAGGACCATGTAGCAGACCTAAGGAGATTTTTCCAAAGACTCCGGAGGTATGATATCAAGCTTAACCCGGCCAAATGCGCATTAGGGGTTCCATCAGGAAAGTTGCTAGGATTCATCGTCAGTCGACGGGGGATTGAGTTAGACCCATCCAAAATTGAATCCATCCGAGATTTGCCACCGCCAAGGAACAAAACAGAGGTAATGAGTTTGCTGGGCAGACTCAATTACATCAGCAGGTTCATCGCTCAACTCACAGCAACTTGCGAGCCCATATTTCGGTTGCTGAGAAAGGATGCTGCGGTAGGTTGGACAGCAGAGTGTCAGGAGGCCTTCAACCAAATCAAAGGGTATCTGTCTAATCCACCCGTATTGGTCCCGCCTAAGCCCGGGAAACCCCTAATCCTTTACCTGACGGTCTTGGAAAATTCATTTGGTTGTGTACTGGGGCAACATGATGACACAGGAAGGAAGGAGCAGGCCATCTACTATCTCAGTAAGAAATTTACAGTGCATGAGGTCAAGTACACTCAACTCGAGAAAACATGCTGCGCCCTAACTTGGGTAGCTCAGAAATTGAAGCACTACCTGTCTTCATATACTACGTATCTCATATCCCGTTTGGACCCATTGAAATATATATTTCAGAAACCTATGCCCACGGGAAGGTTGGCAAAATGGCAAATTCTGCTCACCGAGTTTGATATCGTCTATGTGACGAGGACAGCCATGAAAGCCCAGGCACTGGCAGACCATTTGGCAGAGAATCTCGTTGATGAAAAATACGAGCCCTTAAGAACGTATTTTCCTGACGAAGAGGTGATGCATACGAATGAGTTGGAATTACCCGAGGAACCGGGTTGGAAGCTTTTCTTCGATGGAGCTGCAAACGCAAAGGGGGTTGGAATAGGAGCAGTACTCATTTCTGAAACAGGACGGCATTATCCTGTTACGGCTCAACTACGCTTCTATTGCACCAACAATATGGCCGAGTATGAGGCTTGCATTCTGGGTCTGCGCCTGGCTGCTGACATGGATGCCCAAGACGTCTTGGTCTTGGGAGACTCGGACCTCTTGATACATCAAATTCAGGGAGAATGGGAAACACGAGATCTAAAACTCGTACCATACCGACAATGCTTGCATGATCTGAGCAAGCAATTTCGATCGGTAAAGTTCAAACACATCCCGAGAGTTCACAATGAGGTTGCGGATGCCTTAGCCACCTTAGCATCAATGCTGCACCACCCTGACAAAATGTATGTTGATCCTCTGCACATCCAAGTCCGTGATCAGCACGCCTACTGCAATGCCATAGAAGAAGAAGCGGATGGCGAACCCTGGTTTCATGATATCAAGGAATACCTCAGGATGGGGATATATCCAGAACATGCCTCTGGAGACCAAAAAAGAGCCCTTCGGCGTTTGTCGAATGGTTTCTTCCTCAGTGGGGGAATATTGTACAAAAGAACCCCGGATCTGGGATTGTTGAGATGCATAGATGCCAGGCAGGCAACAACGGTTATGGCAGAAGTACATGCTGGAGTTTGTGGGCCACACATGAGTGGATATGTATTGGCAAGAAAAATCCTTCGAACAGGGTGTTATTGGCTCACCATGGAACACGACTGTATCACTTTCGTGAGGAAATGCCATCAGTGCCAGATACATGGAGACTTGATTCACTCTCCGCCAACAGAGTTACATACGATGTCAGCACCCTGGCCGTTTGTAGCATGGGGCATGGATGTCATTGGGCCCATCGAGCCAGCAGCGTCCAACGGTCATAGGTTCATTCTAGTGACCATTGATTACTTCACCAAATGGGTTGAGGCTAAAACCTTCAAATCAGTAACCAAGAAGGCAGTGGTGGACTTTGTTCACTCCCATATCATCTGCAGATTTGGGATCCCAAAAGTGATCATCACGGATAACGGTGCGAATCTTAATAGCAGCTTGATGAGAGAGGTATGCCAACAATTCAAGATTACACACCGCAATTCCACCCCATATCGTCCTAAGGCAAATGGAGCAGTCGAAGCAGCCAATAAGAATATCAAGAAGATACTGCGAAAAATGGTGGAAGGGTCCAGACAATGGCACGAGAAATTACCCTTTGCCTTGTTGGGTTACCGCACTACCGTCCGGACTTCCATAGGCACAACTCCTTATTTGTTGGTGTATGGAACTGAGGCCGTGATACCAGCGGAGGTCGAAATTCCGTCCCTCCGAATTGTCGCTGAAGCCGGGATTGATGATGATGAATGGGTCAAAGCTCGATTGGAACAGTTGAGCCTGATAGATGAGAAAAGATTGGCAGCAGTGTGCCATGGTCAGTTGTACCAGAAGAGAATGGCAAGAGCGTATAATAAGAAGGTGCGCCCCAGGAAGTTTGATGTAGGGCAGCTGGTATTAAAGAAGATCCTCCCACATCAGGTCGAGGCAAAAGGCAAATTCGCCCCAAATTGGCAAGGGCCTTATATCGTGACCCGAGTATTGTCCAACGGTGCTTTGTGTTTGACAGATGTCGAAGGTAGATGTGTCGACATGGCTATCAATTCAGATGCAGTCAAGAGATATTATGCGTAACTTCTTCAATTATGGCAATTTTGGTTTATTTGTTTGTATTTGGCATTTATTGAATAATGAGATGACGGAGGAAATTCTTTCTTCTATCCAAACACTTTTAACCCTCGCTTCCCCCTTTGAGCCTTAAGCAAATTCTTTCAATACCCCTCTTTTGGAATCACTAATGGGAAAGATACGAAAAAAAAAAGAAAAGAAAGGAAAAGAAAAGAAAAAGAAAGAAAAGGAAAAGAAAATGAAAAGAAAGAAAAGAAAAATCAAGGAGTATAAAACTGTGGGAACTACGTTTGACCTGATTCCTCAAAGAGGATACGTAGGCGCCTCACGGCTCGGTCATAGTATGCATCATAGCGAATATAGGATGCATAATGTACATAGTGTGCATAATAGGCACAATGTGCGTAATGCACATAGCTCAACATAAGCATAAAAAATAAATTCCCCAAGCAAGAAAACTGGGGCAGAGGTTATGTTTTAAGTTCCAACAAAGGTTTGATTCCAAAAGTTGTAGCACATCACCCTTCAAATTGTTTTCATTTTTGTAGCCTTTCTTCAATCCCACACCAAAACCAACATCAACATCCAAAAGACCTCCCGATCAGTGTTCGAGAGATGCCAAATCCGGCAAATAAGGCCGAGAATAATACACCAATCCCCAGCAAAGAAGAGGATCGTAAGACTGGAAATGAATTGATAGTCGAAGGAATCTCCAGAAGAGAGGGTCGTATCTACAACGCCCCGATTCCTCGAAAGAAATAAAATGAGAGAGTCTTATCGGTGAAAACCTTCACAGGCACCGAGAGACGATGTAAGATGAGGGATATGAAATGAGAGAGTCTTATTGGTGAAAACCTTCACAGGCACCATAAGGCGCCGGGAGATGAGAGAAAAGAGAGAGTCTCATTAGTGAAAACCCCTCGAAGGGCACTATGAGGCGACAAGACGAATCAACAAAAGCTACCACATTTGCAGCAGCATGGACAGTCATTTATCATCCCCAGCAAGTCAGACCATCCGGCAAATCGATTGATACAAATAGACTGGGTCGGGAATCTATGGTGCATGTCATGATCACGGGGACCAGTCATATCCTCCAGATAAGTTCTTTTGATTGTCTCCTCCCACAAAAATATTGGTTCAGAAAGATTTTCTCCTTTCCGTATCTTTTATTTCTTTCCTTAAAATATGTCTTGAAAGGATTTTTCAAAGCTTACTACCAGAAACCAAAGGGGAATTCATCCAATGCAGGATAATACAAACAGTCTTAAAGGCCGGTCCCAGGCAATGCAGGGATTGTGCCCGGAAATTTTGGAAGAAGTAAGCTCCAAAGGGGAATGGTTTCGGGAGTTAGAAGCAGACTCCCACATCATGTGTTTAAAGAGAAAGCAGAAAAGGGGATAAATTGAAAACCAATCCACAGCAGGCTAGAGACCCCCAACAGGCAACTTTGCCCGCCAACCAATTATGGGGACAAAGAGCAAGAAAAGAGGAAGAGAGAAAAATTGCTCGCCAGAAAGGCACCCTCTACCACCACGATTAAAACTGACCAAATCCTTTTGTCTGTTGCAGGGGAACAGAGGATTGATGAGGGCAGCAAGATGCAACGCCATGGAAGTCACCAAAAACCGGGGCAGAAAATTTTCTGCCGATTGTCGAAAATTTTCTCGGAAGAACGGGGAAACAATGCGGGAATACATTTAAGTTCTAGGTCGCCCACCAGTATAATGCGGGAATACTTTTAAGTTCTAGGTCGCCCACCAGTATAATGCGGGAATACATTTAAGTTCTAGGTCGCCCACCAGTATAATGCGGGAATATTTTTAAGTTCTAGGTCGCCCACCAGTATAATGCGGGAATACTTTTAAGTTCTAGGTCGCCCACCAGTATAATGCGGGAATACTTTTAAGTTCTAGGTCGCCCACCAGTATAATGCGGGAATACTTTTAAGTTCTAGGTCGCCCACCAGTATAATGCGGGAATACTTTTAAGTTCTAGGTCGCCCACCAGTATAATGCGGGAATACTTTTAAGTTCTAGGTCGCCCACCAGTATAATGCGGGAATACTTTTAAGTTCTAGGTCGCCCACTAGTATAATGCGGGAATACATTTAAGTTCTAGGTCGCCCACCAGTATAATGCGGGAATACTTTTAAGTTCTAGGTCGCCCACCAGTATAATGCGGGAATACTTTTAAGTTCTAGGTCGCCCACCAGTATAATGCGGGAATACTTTTAAGTTCTAGGTCGCCCACCAGTATAATGCGGGAATACTTTTAAGTTCTAGGTCGC
This sequence comes from Nicotiana tabacum, assembly GCF_000715075.1. Taxonomy (NCBI): domain Eukaryota; kingdom Viridiplantae; phylum Streptophyta; class Magnoliopsida; order Solanales; family Solanaceae; genus Nicotiana; species Nicotiana tabacum. Next base: position 126,153,240 of record NC_134082.1, read on the forward strand.
CCACCAGTATAATGCGGGAATACTTTTAAGTTCTAGGTCGCCCACCAGTATAATGCGGGAATACTTTTAAGTTCTAGGTCGCCCACCAGTATAATGCGGGAATACATTTAAGTTCTAGGTCGCCCACCAGTATAATGCGGGAATACATTTAAGTTCTAGGTCGCCCACCAGTATAATGCGGGAATACATTTAAGTTCTAGGTCGCCCACCAGTATAATGCGGGAATACATTCAAGTTCTAGGTCGCCCACCAGTATAATGCGGGAATACATTCAGCTCTAGATTGTGGAATCAGTCACCCCACCTGAAGACGGAAGGGTACAACAGAGATCCCCAAACGGGAAACAATGAAATCCCAGCACCAAGAAGCAGACAACTGCAGAGGCAAGCGCACAATTCAAAAGGAAAAAGGAACGCGTCTCAAAAGAAGCAGTTTGGGAACGTTGTAGCATGCCCAGTATAACGATGCTGATGAAGAAACATACCACTGAAGAAACCATTGGAAGATTTAAAGAAGAAAGCCGTATCCCCAGCGGATCAAGCAAAGTGATGAAAACTGGCATTCAAACGTCAGCAAAGGACCAACATCATCTCCCAAAGTCACAAGATAAAGGCATCGGAGGAAAGCGTTAGCCGACAAGAAAGCAAGGCAACAAGAACAAGTTGAAGATGGATGAGATTTCAGGATCCTCAGTTTAGCTTAGCTTCTTGTTTTCCTTTTAGAGCAATGTAATAGGGAGATCGGTTGAGCCGTAGCAACCTACAGCAGCATACAACAACGCACAACAACAGCAAACACTACAGTCACACGGTAGTCCCAGCTACCGAAGATTTCCCGAACTACATTGACCTGATTCCTGTTCAGCCCAGGATATGTAGGAAACCTCTGAAGCAAAGGTTCGGTCAAATCTTTTTCAAAAAAAATGCTTCACACGGAGTATTCGGACGGGCAAAAATCGCTCGCTTTATCTTTGCGCGAAAACCCTTCGTGTCTTCGGGCAAAGAGGGGCAGCTGTAAGCACGTGATTTTTGCTTTACGAGCAATCGCTCCAAAAGAAAATAAAAATAGTGACAAATGATTTCGCGGTACAATTTTTCGAGTTTTCCGTGACATGTGTTGTTAGTCATTTATGGGTCTGTCCGTTTTGCATCTAGGCATTATCAAACAAAAATACAAAAATGCCTGTCGTTAAAAGAAAATTCAAAAAATGTGTATGTGTGCATCGTTCGTTCTCAGCTGTGAGCTAACCATTTTTATTTTTATTTTATTTTTTCATTTATGTGTGTTTATCGTTGTGGGTATCACTCAATATGTGTGTAGGTTTATTTTAATTTTTACATTGTTTTAGGAATTTTTGTTTAATTTGAAAAAAAAAAGAGAAGGGAAAAGGAAAATCTGATTTGGGCCCCGAAACAAGGCCCAAAACCAAAGTACTGATCCAGTCCAAGACGAGCCTGCCCAAACACGGACTCAAACGACGTCGTATCGGCGTCCCTACCAAAGCCGTTGATCTGATTCAAACGAACGGTCCAGATCAGGCTGTTCAACTCGCCTCAACGACGTCGTTTCAGGCAAGATGATCTAAGCCGTCCAACCCCATTGATCCAACGGATCCAGGCCCTCCTCTAAACCCGTCAACATGACCCGATCCATGCCCTTTACCCGGTCTCACCCACCATCACGCCCAAACGACACCGTCTTTCCTAAGTGGATGGATCCTGGCCATAGATCTCACTTGATCCAACGGCCAGGATCTAAACCCTCAATACATATATAAGCTCTCCATTACACCCCACGCCCCCCAAACCAAACCCCACCTTCCCCACTGTACACCCTCGTCCCAAACACAACCCCTTCTCATCCTCGAACCCTAGCAGCCGCCCCAGTATCCCTCGCCATTAAAGCCGGCGGCATGAACGCCGATGACCGCCTCCTGAACACCCTAGGACCACCTCACTGTCCTGAACACGAATCCACTAACCACGAGCCTCGAATCACTTTCGTTCGTCTCGAATCTTCATTTGAAGATTTGAGTCGAACCCGGATCTATGCCAAACCACCCCATCTTCATACCAGACACTCCCCTGACCTTCCTCGTGACCAAACCAAGCTTGGTTTGGTCCGAATCTACCCACAACTCCCTAAAAATCAGATCTGGAAATCCAGACTTTAGAACACATGCACCTGGGGAATCCGGCCGGTTTGGACATGGGTTTGAGGTCTAATAGACCTTAATCAAGGTGTTCTCATGTGAGAACACCCTGATTAAAGTTTGTTCGGCCTCAAAAGTTCGAAGATGAATCAGATTTGGGTCTGTTTGATTTAAACATTTTCGGTACGTTTTCCTTTCTTTTGTGTTAGTTTTAATTAAGTGGTCAGCATGTTTCGTTGGGTTTGTTTGTTATTTTTGTTATTTTTCATTCGGATTTCTTTCATCTCTTTAAAGACCTTTTTCTTTGGTCGGTTGATTTTCTATGTGTGTATTCTGAATGTACTCTGTGATAAACATGATCGTCGATTAGTTTAATCGTCAGATAAGTTAACTCATATAGGCCCCAGTAATTGAACAAAAATTGTCTGATGCCCTTTAGGTCCCTAAACATATTGTTTATGTGAGCGATTGATTATTACCTGTTATAATTAGTATAGTCGACTCGATAAATATCGTCGATTAGCTTTCTATAACTAATAAATCGAATGAGCTAATAATGTCGCATGACTAATTGAGCTTTGTCACTGACTGTATGCCCCAGCATTGTTTGAAATGGTTTGTTTGCACTATAAAACTAACTGAAAAGGTTCAGCCCAGGCAGTCTTGAGTTCGAACTTTCATCAGTTCAAAAAATGCCCTGATGCTGCAATAGGCAGGGGCAGTAATAATCAAGGTTGACAGGGGTATTCTGGGGTGTTAAAAAGAACAGAAGTAATTAGTTTAAGTGAGCTGACAAATGGGGTACTAAATTAGGATTAAACTAATGCCAATGGGGGGACAAGACACAAGAGTATGGGTTTAAAAGGAATACTAAAATAAGCCCATAATCCTTGATTAAAGAATAAACCAGGCGTGGGGAACAAGAGGGGCTGGCATCAAGAGATGCTCAAGCATGGGTTTAACAGGGTAGGGGCAGGCTGCAAGTTGCAGCATGGGGGCAGCTTAGCTGCACTTGGTCACTTTGGCTTATAAATAGGCCATTTGAGAACTGAAAAAGGGCTGGACTTTTTAGTCTTCAGAAAAAGAGAAAACAAAAGGCGGGAATTTTTAGTCTAAAAGCTGAAACTTTTAGTCTGAAAGAAGGTTTACTGAGTTTAAAGAAAGCTGAAAAACATAAGTTAGTTTCCAAATAGATTATAACCAAACACCATCTGAAAGTTGAATAAGAATTCATATTGGTCAAGCTGCCTTGGCCAAGTTCTGTCAGCTGCACTGACTGAGCTGTTTGTTGGTTGCTGAACTGTTGTCATTTGCTGCATCGAACTTCTTTTACTTCTGGTGTTCATTACTCTTCGTCTGGAATTATTGGTTTGGCACTCGACTACTTGCTGGTTTCATTTATTCTGGGAATCATTGTTGGTTGTTCGTGGACTGTGGAAAACAATCTTGGTTGTTGGTTTGTTGCTGTGTTGTTGCTGTGTATCTGTTGATGCTGTGATTACTGCACACTACTCAACTGATCATTCTCCTTCTTCCTTTCCTTTCCTTACCAGGTACACAATTGATACCACCAATGTAACTGAGAGTTTGAGCATGAATGCAAAAGAGAGGACCTGCAGATTGTTTTATGTATACATGAACTGTTACATTAAATGTCATAAAATAGTTACATTTTCGTTTGTATGATAGAAGTAGCCTACATGCTCAGTATATCAATGTAGGTTAATGAATGATAGTCATGTATGTATGTTGTTAGGTGAAAAACATTCCCAGGGTAATAGGTTGTATTTTAGACTTAGTCTGATGGTGTAGTACATTCTATAATGTAGGCCAAAATAGGTAAACTACCCACATGAATTAAAGTTCTTTCCCCTTTTGCTAGTTTGTCACATATAAATTGATAAAGAACAAAGAATCAGTTCTAGGCCTCAACCTCAGGTAGGCCGAGCCCAAATCGAAAAATCAGTTAGGCCTGTATCGGAAAAATAGGGCCCGAGTCTGGCCATCTCGCACGAGCTAGGTTTGGGCCCATAATTTGCGGCTAGTTGTCCATAAGCGCAGTCACGTTTTATTATTCTGTAAAAGCACTTTAAATCCGGTTTTATAATCAATTAAGGCTATTTACCGCTTTCAATAGATAGAGACAAACACGACAAGAAACGTAGTTGCTATAGGATATCCTTAAAAAAATAACAACGAGACGAGCCTCGATAAAAAATAAACAAAACGCAGATGCGGGGCCCTTGTTAAATGTATATTAGTAAAGCATTTAGCTTCCAGGACGGGTTGATTAGCAAATCTCACAACCCTCCTAAAATAACAATACGCTAGACTCTTTAGGACGCGCCTTAATAAATCTTACCTTCGTAAACTCGGGTGCACATTGATGTGACCCAAATCCAAATCCCAACGGAATCGAAATGTGTTTCTAATCACGGGTACATTGATTGTGACGTGGTTCGAGATGCGTGTCCATGACGTTGCAAATTCATTTTAAAAAAAATAGAATGAGATGAGCCTCGCCAAATAAAAATACAAATCGCGGGGCCCTCAGTAAATATTTGCTTTAAAAATTATTTGGACTTCGGGATGGACCGTTTAGTAAAATTCCACGGTCTTACCCAAAATAAATACGCTAGTCGCTTTAGGCGCGTCTTAATAATTTATTTTTCTTAATTCGGGTGCACATTTATGTGACCCAAATCCAAATCTCAACCGAGTCGAGATATGTCAATAACCACGGGTGCATTGATGTAACGTGGTTCGAGACATGTTTTCACGACGTTGCAAGTCCTATAAAAATAACAGTGAATGATAAAAGCGGTTAAAAGATAAAATTGGCACATAAGTTCACGTTTGTATAAAATCAGATAATCAAGCCAAATATAACAGTTGAGCGACCGTGCTAGAACCACGGAACTCGGGAATGCCTAACACCTTCTCCCGGGTTAACAGAATTCCTTATCTAGATTTCTGGTACGCAGACTGTAATATAGAGTCATTCTTTTCCTCGATTCGGGATTAAAATTGGTGACTTGGGACACCCTAAATCTCCCAAGTGGCGACTCTGAAATAATTAAACCAATCCCGTTTCGATTGTCCTTTAATTGGAACAAACTCCCCCTGCGCCCCTCGGGCGCGGAAAAAGGAGGTGTGACAATTATTAATGCATTCAAGCAATTTATGACTAGATCCGAGCGGTTGGGTGGTGAATTCGAGGGGTAAAGCTATTCTAGAAGCGTGAGTTGAGTTTGGAGCATTCGAGGTAAGTGGTTTGTCTCACCTTGTGTGGGGGACCTTTCCCCTTAGGATGTGCTAAATTTGATAATTGAAATGCCCTGTACGTGAGGTGACGAGCGCGTACTTGAGCTAATTGTTGAAAATCCGATTTTTCCTTAAGTATTTCAATTGAGTTCTTTTCTTGTTTTGTTCTACTTGTGAATTTAGCATGTTGCTAGTCTAGAAAGGCATGTTTAGTTGACTTAATTTCCTATTTGCTTAAATTGCCTGAATTGCATTACGTGAAGCATGTTAGGCTAGAAGTAAATGTTTACTTGGTACGAAATTAGTGTTTAATTTAATATTCTTGTGTTGCTGCTCTGTGTTTTAAATTGGGACTACGGGTTAGATTCCCGGGAGATTCCCCCTGCACATTTACTTTGGGACTATGGGTTAGTTCCCGGGAGATTCCCCCTGCACATTTACTTTGGGACTACGGGTTAGATTCCCGGGAGATTCCCCTGCACATTTACTTTGGGACTACGGGTTAGATTCCCGGGAGATCCCCGACACATATATTGAGGATGCCGAGAGATCCTCGGGATACCAAGAGATCTCTAGTACATATTGAGGATACCAAGAGATCCTCGGGATACCAAGAGATCCCTATCTTATATTGAGGATACCGAGAGATCCTCGGGATACCAAGAGATCCCTAGTACATGTCGAGGATACTAAGAGATCCTCAGAATACTTAGAGATCCCCGGTTATTTTCCTTATGGTTTGCTTTCATCATTATTTCCGTTATTGTACTCTTATTATCCTGTATAGATTCTTACTGTAGGTTCTCAATTGCACTGCTTATCTTATCCTGACATCTTTATATTTTATATAACCTCAGTAGGGCCCTGACCTTCCTCGTCACTACCCAACTGAGGTTAGGCTTGGCACTTACTGAGTACCGTTGTGGTGTACTCACGACTCTTCTGCGCATGTTTTCATGTGCAGATCCAGGTACCTCTACTCAGGCGCACTATCAGTGAGGCAGGAGGACTACGGAGACTTCGAGGTAGATTTGTTGCGTCCGCAGATCGACGAGTCTCCCTCTTTATTCTATCTTTAGTACTTAGTTCTCTTTCCTTCCGTTTGTTAGATATTCTGGAGTTTGGAGCCTTACTATACATTTCTGTAGCCTATGTTTTCCCGTGAGTTTCCGGGTTTTGGGATTGTTTTAGTCTTGAGATATTGAGTCGTATATGCCGAGCGGCATTCAGTACAATTTCCTTTTTAGATAATTAAAATATGGTATTCTATTTTTTCGCAATTATTATGTTTCCGCAAGTGTTAGGCTTACCTGGTCATGGAGACTAGGTGTCGTCATGACATGTTCACGGTTGGTGAACTAGGGTCGTGACATATGAAAAAGAAGGAAAGAACCTAAAAACAAGAGAATGAAGCAAAGCCACAGTTGCACACATCATGTTCATATTCGCAAATGTGGAATATACATATGGGCTTATGGAAAGATATAATTAAAGATGAAAAGGAGCATATTTGTATATGTGGAATCTATATACGCAAAATCACATTCGCATACAGGGAACCTACATTTGCAAGTCTAACCCATGAAGTCATGAATGGAAGCAAAAGAGCTATAGATGCATATGTAGAATCTATATACACAAAGGTCACATTTGCATATATGGAACCTACATTTGCAAATTTAACCCATGAAGTCAAGAATGAAAGCAAAAGGGTCATATATGCATGTGTGGAATCTATATTTGCAAAGGTCACATTCGCATATATGGAACCTACATTTGAAAGACTAACTCATGAAGTCAAGAGTGAAGCACAAGTACCATAGTTGCATATATGGAATCTACATACACAAAAGTCACTTCACATACATGGATTTCACATTCCCAAAAGTGAAACATGACAAAAACTACTCATCTTTTCCTATAAATAGCAAGCTATCTTTGTATAAGCATATTCAATCTTTGTAAGACAAGAACTAGTCTTGGTCTTCTTTCTTTGTAGTAAAAATATTTTTTTAGTCTTTTAAATATTTCGAGTCTTCTAAATATCTTTTTTAGTTTTTCTTACTCCATAATGGAGTAATCTCTTTTCATTGGGATAGTTGATGAAGCTTGATATATTTTATAATACTATCTCAATTTTTATATTCTTGGCTTGAAACTTTTTATTTACATTTCATACTGTACTGAAATCATGGTTTCTAATTACTCTATTATCACGTCTATATATTTTATCTCTAAGTTATTCATATATTAATTTTGTAATTCTCGCGAAGCAAAATTAATATATAATAACTGATAAATAAAATAGTAGAGTGAAAGTAAATTTTCTATAAACTATTATTTCAAGTCAGTAATCTTGCCTCAGTTTTAATTCTCATAGAGGAATTATTGTAGGCAAGATTGTTGATCCATAGTAAAAATATTCTCACGAAGTTTTTACTTTCTTTTAGCACAATTCAAGCAAGAAAAATATTTTAGTTTAAACATCACTAGTCTTAAGTTGATTAATTAATATAATTCTCACGGAGTGTTATTAATTGGTTATTTCTTAGTAAGCAAAATATAATTGTATTAGAAACACGCAATTATTCTTTATATAAATAAATATAGAAATTGAGATTTTATTATAGTAATATTATCAAGTGAATTCAATTATTCCCAACTCCTTTTTAAATTATAAATCTTCCAAAAATATTTGTTTTATTTAAGTAATTAACAAGTCTTAAACCTCACTCACTTTTCATCAATTTGATTCTCTCAAATAGTAGTTAAAATATTACAAATCTATAGCATAGATTATCCAGTCTCTGTGGGATAATATCTTAAACTATATTAGAATTTGATAGAGTACGAGCAGAAAATTTCAATACACATTGGTCTCGTCATGTTACCTAAAGCGCACTAGTTCAAAGTATACCAAGCCTCTAATAAGGATCCATATTCAACACACAACCCTATAATCCAAAAAGGAGCCCAAAGTCAATTTATTTGTCCACAATGCCAAGTATTGCACCATTTAAATCAACCAATTCAGGTGTACAGCAGATAAGGGGATAAAATGGGGATGGATGAGAGTAGTTTGAGATTCAGGGAATGACTAAGGACCAAGTCCTCGTGTGTCAGAGTTCACAAGGGTCTCAATTAGACCACGAGCAATGCTCACACTAGGGAGGTCAATGATAGAACCTAAGTAGCCTTGGATTTCAGCCGGCTAAGAATGAGAACTCAAAAGAGCACAGGGAACCAGTGAAAGAGAGTAAACTAAGATTGAGGGAGAACACAGAGGGATACAAACATAGTCAAGTTGAACACATAGAGCAAATAATCGAACATGCTTTAGGTTTTAATAATAAACATAGCAAAGATTCAGATAACAAGTTCAATACTTAGTCATTCGATAGCCCTGGGTTTCAGCCGGCCAAGAACCAAAGTATAGAATAAGAGAATTAGAGAACAGGGAGCAATAACTTCAGTTTTTAGTGAAAAAATTTTAACGATTCAAGTCTGTCCAAAAAAAAAAGGGGGAATGGGTTTATATTGTAGTAAAATTAGCATATAAGTAAGGAAATACAATCAATCAAAATATAAAAGGAAAGACGAACACCTAAATCAGTTTAAAATCGGATTAGAAGAAGAAACCGGTAAATCCTAGTTTGACTAGGATAAGAAATTGGCCGGAGATCTGGGGAGATCAGAGCCTCACAGCCTTGCTATGGTCATATAAGGACGAAATATCGTCCAGATCTTGAAGAATAAGGCAAATTACCTTGGGTTCAAAGACGGGTACTTGCCAAAATTAGGCAAGTACTAAGTAATACCATATTTGTACCAGTAACAATGATACAATCCCCAAAAGGTAAGCAAATCATGGTAAAGATCCATGGACGGTCTAGATTCAGAGGGTGCTTGGGGTGACGACTAGGGTTTGTGAGGTGAGGGAGAAGGTTCGAGAGAATTTGGGGGCTGCCGATTTGGAAAAATGGGTTAGGGTTAGGTTTAAGGGGTTATAAAGAGGAGCGAGGGATTATTATGGGCCGTTGATCATTTAAGATCAACGGCCAAGATTGAAAGGGAGATAGGGCGGGTCTCTTTAGGTGGGTTGCGACCGGGTTGGGATTTAATGCGTTGTAGGTTTGGGATGGGGTCATTTGGTCTAGTGTATTAGGTGTTTCAGCCATTGTTTGGTCCGAAAATATTTGGGAATTTAGGCTAGTTTTTAAATACCCAATATTTAGCAAAAAGTAATTTTAAAAAGTAATTAATAAATAACAAAAATATTTTATGTGCACTAAAAAGATTAAAAATAATAACTTAATATTATAAAAATATAAAAAAGTTATTTTTTGCAAACATAATATAATTATACATAAATATGGGCTATTATTACAAAAATATGCAATTAGCCTAAAAAATACAAATGTAATTATGAAAATATTAAAAAACATACATATCGGTGTAAATGATAGTTTAGATGATTAAATCATCATAAAAATAATTTAAAGGATAATTATTGGATATTTATATAATAAAATGCAGAAAGAAATTGATTTAAAGCTTTTAAAAAATTATGGAAAATTATGAAAAATGCTTGTATAGATTTATAAGCTAAATGATGATGCAAATATAACATTTTGAAAGTGTGTGTGTGTGTATATATATATATATATATATATGAGGAAAAAATTGAGTATCAACAGAGTGGTGATTTTTGGTGTATCTCTTACAAAGACTGAAGAAACACATGCGAGGATTTCGATTTCAGTCTGGGTGAGACTGAATTGCTGGTGTGTGAGTAATATTTGGCTGTTTTGGTGAATCTCGAAGGCCGCTCTTCTTCCGATTGCGAAGAAGTGTGGTATTTCTATCTGTATTCTCACATATACTGTGGTGTGGTTTTGGTTTTGTTGTCGTTAGGGTTTTACATCAGAAAATTCCTATCATTTAGTTTGATTGCTATTGATTTCAATATGACTGTGGGTGATTCTAATACTTCAACTTCTATGTATTCTCCAGATCCGTCTAGTCCTCTATTCATACACACGTCTGATATTCCTGGGACTTGTTTGGTACCTGTACCATTTTTGGGTACTGGATTTGGGGGTTGGAAGAGGAATATGGTAGTTACTTGTCAGCTAAGAGTAAAATAGCTTTCATAGATGGCAGCTGTCCTAAACCTTCTGATAATGCTGTTGAGCTGAAATTCTCGAATAGGTGTAATTATATGGTGATTTCCTGGTTAACTAGTTCTTTATCTCTGATATAGCCAAGAGTGTTCAGTATTCTGAGACTGCTGAGTGTATTTGGAAACAACTTGAAAGTAAATATGGCACCATTAATGGAACTAAAGTGTTCGAGATCAAGAAAGAATTGGCTTCTACTTGTCAATGACCTCTTGACATAGCATCATATTTTAACAAATTAAAGAAGTTGTGGGATGGGTTAGCATTCATGCGTAAAAATCCATTAACCCTTGCAATTGTGATCTACAAAGAGAGTTGGAGGAGGACAAGTTATATCAATTCCTAATGGGGCTTAATGAGACTTATGTTAGTGTCAGAATTATCCTTCTAATGATGCAACCACTTTCTTCCCTTGACAATGCCTATAATATACTACTTCAAGATGAGAGTCAAAGGCATGTCAATTCTCCTCAATTCAATTCAGAGTCAGCTTCTTTTAATGTCAACAATCTCACCAAGCCTCTTCCTCCTCCTAAACAACAGTACACTCACAAGGTTAATTTTGACTAGAGGGTAAATGTTGATCAAAGAAATTCTATGTTTTGCAAATATTGCAAGAATCCTGGACATTTAATTGATAAATGGTACAAGCTTCATGGCTTTCAGTCAAACTTCAAGTTTTCCAAGGGAAGAAGAACTACAGCAAATGTCGGTACTGAACCTAATATTAACCATTATGCTACTGGTGTTGGTTCATCCCATCCTCGTTCTTCTAGTTCCAGTTATTTAGAGCAAAGTTCTGTAATCCCTGGGTTGAGTGTGTAGCAGTACAATCAGTTAATGAGTTTAGTGCAGTAGTCACATGTGTCAACTTCTGATTCTCAACACAATCTCATAGCTTCTGCCAATTTTGTTGGTACCTTACTGTCTGCTGATTTGTGCAATAGTTCTAGTTCTAATTCATACATGCTTTCTCAGGCTGTAGGCTTAACTTGGATAATTGATTCTAGGGCTATTGATCACATGACATCTAATAAGGAATTTTGTTCTAATATAACTCCTCTGGTTGTTCCCTATCTTATTTCCCTGCTGTAACGACCCGACCAGTCATTTTGAGCATTTGCACTCCGCTCGCTAGTTATCGAACATGAATAGCCTCGTATGATGTATTATGACTTATGTAAATCGTCAGTTTTAGTTTTCAGGATAACCGGGATAGAGTTAGAAGAACAATTCTCAATTTGAAGCTTTAAATTTGAAAGGTTTGACCAAGTTTTGACTTTTTAGTAATTGATCTCGTATTTGGAATTTTATGATTTGGTTAGCTCTGTTAAGTGATTTGGGACTTATGGGCGTGATCGGAATGTGTTTTGGAGGTCCATGGAAGATTTAGGCTTGAACTGACGAAATTGGAATTTTGACGCTTTCCGGTTGGTAGTGGAAATTTTGATATTGGGGTCGGAATGGAATTCGGGAAGTTGGAGTAGGTCCGTTGTTTCATTTTGGACGTGTGTGCAAAATTTCAGGTCATTCAGATGAGGTTTGATAGACTTTTTGATCGAATTCGGAATTCGGAAGTTTGGAATCCTTAGGCTTGAATCCGAGGGTGATTTGATGTTTTGATGTTGTTTTGAGCGTTCCGAAGGTTGGAACAAGTTTGAATGATATTATGGGATGTGTTGGCATGTTTGGTTGAGGTCTCAAGGACCTCAGGTGAGTTTCGGGTGATTAACGGACCAATTCTTGGTTTTGGAGAGTTGCAGATTTTCTGGTTTTTGTTGCAGAAGAATTTGTTCTTCGTGTTCGCGAAGATAGTCCCGCGTTCGCAAAGAAGAGCTGGGCTTAGAGGAGATAATGTTCTTTGCATTCGCGAGTTTGGGGTCGCATTCGCATAGGTTTGGATTCCAGTGAATTGCGAACGCATGAGAGGAGTCGCGTTCGCGTAGGGTAATTGGAGCAGCTGGGACCCCAAGAGTTTTGTGCTTCGCGTTCGCGTAGGTAAGGTCGCGTTCGCGAATTCTTGGACAGTTGAAGCTTCGCGTTCGCGTGGAGGATGTCACATTTGCAAAGGAAAAATATTTGGTCAGTGGAATTTTTTGCTTCGCGAACGCGAGGGAGCTACTGCGTGCACGAAGAAGGAAATAATCCCTAGGCAGAATGTTTAAATAGTTGTCTTAGTGATCTTTAGCCCATTTTTCACCATTGTTGAGCGGTTTTGAAGCTTTTTGAGAGGGATTGAAGAGGGAATCGAAGGGAAACACTTGAAGGTAAGATTTTTGATCTTAATACTCGATTCTATGGTAATTTCTAACTAATTGGGCATGAAATTAATGGGATTTAAAGCCTAAAATTTGGGAATTAGGGCTTGAAATTGGAGTATGTAAATTGGGTATTTGAGGGGCCATTTGAGGTCCGATTTTGATGTTCTTAGTATGTATGGTCTCGTGGGAGGATAAGGATTCTATTGATATGATTTTTATCGAATTCCGTTACGTGGGCTTAGGGGTCGGGTTTGGCCAATTTCGGAATTTTTGAGTTCATTTGATTATTTTCGCTTGGGCTTTGTTCCTTTAGCGTGTATTAATGATGTGAAACTGATTTTGGTTAGATTCAGAGCATTTGGAGACCGATTGGAGAGGCAAAAGGCATCGCGGGTTTGAGATTGGACCGATTTGAGGTAAGTAATGATTGTAAATATTGTCCTGAGGGTATGGAACTTCAGATTTCACATCATTGTGTTACTTTGAGGTGACGCACACGTTAGATGATGAGCGTGGGGTCGTGCACCGTTGGGGATTGTGACTTGGTCCGTCCCGTACGTCTATTAAGTTGCGCGTTTGATTGAAAACTATTTGATATCATTGTGTTTTGGAAACTATTACTATGTTTTGGGCTGAATGCCATATTTGGGCCTCGTGCCAACTGTTTTGGACCCTTAGGGGCTTTTACTACTATTCTTCACTGCTTTTGACTTATTATTTGTACTCAGTCATGCTATATTTCACTGATTTCATAACTCAGCCATATTTACTTCGTTTTGATACTTTAAATGATATTTTGGGCTGAGTTTCTTGTTTTACTGTTGCCCGAGTGGCTTGAGAGATTTCTGACTGAGTGAGGCCGGGGGCCTGTGTTGTGATGATATTATGTGATCGAGATGCACGCCGCAACAAGTTGTTATTGGTTCATGATATTGTGAGGCAGATGACCTGATTGATTTATGCCACGAGGTGGCTTGTTGTTATGTGAGGCCGAGGGCCAAATTGATTATGCCACGAGATAGATTGTTATAGTGCTTGGGCTGTAGGAACCCCTCCGGAGTCTGTACACCCCCAGTAAGCGCGGGTACCCAGTGTGAGTGATCTGATGTAGCTCGAGGGGTTGTTGTTGATTAATGTTGTTGCCCGAGGGGCGGTTCTTGATTCATGTTATGCCCGAGGGGCTGATTACGAGTGATTGTGAGGTAGCCCGAGGGGTTGGTTCTGTTGATATTATGCCCGAGGGGCGGTTTATAGTACATGCTTTGACCGATAGGATGTTTATATTTCTACCCTTTTTTCTCACTATTTTCATCACTCATTTGAAACTATTGAAAGATGTTTTAAAAAGGTTTTACTGAACTGAGTTATTTTTACGAGTTTTATTGATTTACAGTATTGATTCTGCACATATACTGTTTTGTTATGGTGCTATGACGTGAAATTACCTGTTTCTCACTGCTCAGCTTCTTTTACTTTTATTACTTACTGAGTTGGCGTATTCACATTACTCCCTGCACCTTGTGTGCAGATCCAGGAGTCTCGGGGCACGATAGTGAATGCTGATCAGTCTTCCAGCAGGTCTCCGGAGTTGACTAGATAGCTGCTTGGCGTTCACAGCCCAGTGCTTCTCCTTCCTATCTTATTCAGATTGTCATAGTATTTAATTTTCGAACTATGTTGTCTTTTCTTGTTCCTAGACGAGTTATAGTTGCTCATGACTGGTGACACCCCGATGTCGGGCTTGTGTTATATTTCGCACTGTTTATTCTAACTTATGTTATGGGGTTTTAGTAAATTAATGGCTTTAAATGACTTATTATGAATTTTTGGTTGGTTTTGGGGTTTGTATCGGCTGGCCTAGTTTCACGTTAGGTGCCATCACGACCGGGTCAGTTTTTGGGTCGTGACACCTGCCTAATGGATATAAAGTAAAAGTGACAAGCACTGGTTCTTTTGCCTTGAATCTGTCACTCATTCTTCTTAATGTTCTTTATATTCCTTCTTTCCACCACAACCTCTTTTCTGTACATAGACTCATACAATAGTTCAAAAGTTTTGTTTTGTTCACTTATGACTCTTGTTTGCTTCTACCACGGGGCCCTTTTCTGAAGAAGTCTTTAGATCTTGGTAAACTTGATATTGGTCTCTACAATTTTATCTGGAAAGACTTCCCAATCTCGAATTTTTATTAATTTACATTCCATGAATAATGTCCTTTTTTCATCTACTCATTCTGTTTCTGCTTCCACATGTGAGAATAATGTTGTTTCATCTAGTTTTCCTCCTATTGATGCATCTTCTTGTAATTCTAATCCTAGCTTGCCTAATATATGTACTATTCCTTTCCATTCTACTTCTACTGATATGAATAAAATGGATGTGATTTGGCATTAAAGACTTGCTCATGTTTCTTTTATTAGAATAAAACTTATTTCTGGTTTATCTGATTCTTTATCTTCCAAACAACCTTTTATTTGCAATGTTTGTCCCATGCCAAGGCAAACTAGGATGCATTTCCCAGACATTTCTATTACTACTGTTAAATCTTTCTAACTTATTCACATTAACACTTAGGGTCCTTACCATACTCCAACATATACTGGGGTTAGATATTTCCTTACCATTGTAGATGATTACACACGAGCTACTTGGACATACTTAATAGGGGCCAAGAGTATTGCTTTTACCTTAATCAAGGCCTTTGTTGCAATGGTTAAAAATCACTTTTATGTCCCTGTCCAAACTATTAGAAGTGATAATACTCTAAAGTTAGGTTCTAGTTCCTCTGCTTCTATTTTTTTCTTAGAGAATGGGGATCATACACCAGATTAGTTGTCCTTACAACCCTCAACAAAATGGGGTAGTTGAAAGAAAGCATTGAATCCTTCTTGAAGCATCTAGAGCTTTGTTGTTTCAATCCAACTTGGCTACTAAGTTCTGGGGTGACTGTTTATTGTCAGCAACTTATATCATTAACAGGTTACCTTCCAAACCCCTCAATGAAAAATCCCCATTTGAAATGTTGTATGGTAAGGTGCCTACCTATTTCCATCTGAGATCCTTTGGTTGTTTATGCTATGCCACAATCCTCGTACCTCATAGGGATAAGTTTAACCTAGAGTTACACCTTGCATTTTTCTTGGCTATCCTTTTGCCTAGAAAGGGTACAAGTTATACGATTTATCTACAAGGAAATGTTTCATAACCAGGGATATTATGTTTCATGAGCATTATTTTCCTTTTTTCTAGAATAGAAATGTGCCTGCTCCTTCTCCCTTTCCTTCTCCTATTTCTCTTGTACCTGATTCTTCTTCTTCTTCTTCTTCTTCTTCTTCTTCTTCTTCTTCTTCTTCTTCTTCTGTTGTGTCTCTTGCACCTTCTCCTTCCTCTTCTAATTTTCTTTCTTCTCCGTCTCCTTCACCTTCCCCTACTTTTTCTCTTTCAGATTCTTCTTCTAATGTTAGTTCTCCTTCTCCACCCATTATTCAGCCTCCTAGAATATCTTCTAGATATCACCATCCTCCTACTTATCTCCAGGACTACTTATGTAGTTTTCCTTCCACCTCTTCTGCTCTAATACAGTCCTTCAACATGCTGAATTTGAATACCTGGCACATATTCTCAAGCAACCTCCATCCTAGCTTGGCAGAATGCCATACAACATGAGTTTGATGCTTTAGCTATCAATCACACTTGGGATATTATTGCTTTACCCAAAGGCAAGAAACCTATTGGTTGCAAATGGGTTTATAAGGTAAAATACAAAGTTGATGGTAGTGTAGAAAGGTATAAAGCTAGGCTTGTGATAAAGGAGGAAACACAGGTAGCAGGTGTTAATTTTCATGAGACTTTTTCCCCTATTGTCAAATTGTCTACAGTTAAATGTCTCAAAGCAGTTGCTGTCAAAAGAAAGTGGCTTTTGTTTCAATTAGATGTAAACAATATTTTTTCCATGGTGATTTGGATGAAGAGGTTTACATGAAGCTTCCTCCCGATCTTTCTATTTCTGCCCCTTCTCCTCCTTCTGCACCCTTAGTATGCAAGTTAAAGAAGTCTCTTTATGGTCTCCGACAAGCCTCTAGGCAATGTTATGCTAAGTTGTCCCATGCTTTATGTTCTAAGGGTTTCACTCACTCTGTTAATGATTACTCTCTATTTGTGAAAGGTTTTCCTGGTTCCTTGATTGTGTTAGCAGTGTATGTTGATGATTTCATATTGACTGGGGATGATCCTAATGTTATTCTTAATTTGAAGCTGTTTTTAAATGATCAGTTCAAGATTAAAGATTTGGTTGCTTTGAATTATTTTTTGGGCATTGAGGTTTCCTCTCTTTCTTCTGGTTTGTTGCTCAATCAAAAGAAATTTATTTCTAACCTTTTGTCTGAGTATAATTGTTCAGATGTTTCTTCTGTTATCTGTCCCTTGGAGCTTAATAACAAGTTATCTCCTGATTTTGGTGACGTGTTGCCTCAGCCTGAGACTTACAGGAGTCTAGTTGATAAATTGCTCTTCCTTACGCATACTAGACCAGATATCTGTTTTGCGGTTCAACACCTAAGTCAATTTTTAAAATGTCCTCGAGTTCCTCACATGTCTGTTGCTTTACATATTCTGAGATATCTAAAGGGTACCTTGGATGTTGGGTTATTTTTCTCCAACTCTCCTGATCTTACAGTGACTGCCTATAGTGACAGTGATTGGGGTGCTTGTGTTGATATCAGGAAGTCTGTGACTGGATTTTGCATTCTTCTGAGGGATAGTTTGATTGGTTGGAAATCTAAAAAGCAGCCTGTCATTAATTTCCCTGTCTTTTGCCGAAGCTAAATATAGGGCAATTAGTAAGGTTGTTGCGGAGTTGACTTGTCTAGTTCGTCTTTTATCTGACTTGCATGTTTCTGTTTCACTTCCCATTTCAGTTTTTTGAGATAATCAAGCAGCTATCCACATTGCCAAGAACTCCGTTTTCCATAAGTGCACCAAGAACATTGAGATGGACTGCCACTTTATTTGCACCAAATTGGTTGATGGGCTCATTCACTTGGCTCATGTTTCTACTTCCCAGCAATTGGCAGATATTCTGACTAAGCCTATGACTGGGCAGAGTCACCTTCATCTTCTTTCCAAGTTGCAGGTGCTTTCCCCCTCCAACTTCCGGGGGGAGGGG
Source organism: Nicotiana tabacum (assembly GCF_000715075.1). NCBI lineage: Eukaryota > Viridiplantae > Streptophyta > Magnoliopsida > Solanales > Solanaceae > Nicotiana > Nicotiana tabacum. The sequence goes on from NC_134082.1 coordinate 126,171,261, forward strand.
GGGATTGGACTCGGAGACTATTTGGCTTCTGGACCTCGGCAAAAATAGGGCCAAGTTTGTATAAGTTTATTTGTATAGCCTTTTACTAGTTTAGTCCACTTAGTATTCTGGGTTTTGGCCCAATGTATATATAGCTTATTTTGTATACATTTTGATACTTTTGTTATTCTGAAATAATGAAACAATCGAGAAGCTTTTCCTCTTTTCTTTGTGTTCTCTTCATAAACCTTAGTTAATCTCCCTTGACGATTTCATGATTTTCTAAAGTTTTCATATACTATATATATAGTACTGCAATGTTATGCAATTCCGGCAAGAAACTGATTTTGCTTATCATTTAATGCTTTTACTTTGAGAAGTTAACAATGGATATGAACACGGACGTAATGCAGGTATTGCGGGTTAAAATGAATTAATAAGATGAGGTAGGTCACAAGTTTCATGGTAGAGGATGAAACACCAGAAGAAAATATCTTTTCAGTGCCATGACTTGAAATTACAAATTTGCTAAAGCCACTTGACGAAGATAAGGCGGCTCTATGAAAGTAAACATAATGCAGTTTTGTCATGCTGACTGGAAATTTATTACAAAGTCTACACTATCTTCCACTATATGCTACAGGGTAAAGAGATATGGGAAATTAAGGAAGCAATACACATTTTTTATAAATTCTCAGGCGAGCCATTTGCCATTACTTCTAGTTTCATAGAGAAAAGACTTGGGCTATCAATTTTAATTTTGAAAATAGGAGACGTTATAGAAAGGACCAGTAGGGATAAGAAAATTTCCAAGTTGCCAAGGGAACAGTGGTTAGTCGACCAATAGTTAAGGACAAAGCAAGGAAGATTTGATTTTGAACTTGAAATCATCAAAATTTGCCAAAAAAAAAAAGAAGATAGTTATATATGTATGTGAATGGACAAAAGGGAAAATGATTAGCATCCAAACAAAAACGTATGAATCGTCTGTACAAAGGAATGGTCTCTATATCCAAGCAAAACGACTGCAAGTAGCAGCCAATGCAGATGACAAGAAAACAAATAAAACAACCGACCCAAAAGAGAAATTAACCAACCATTTTCACACATTCATATCCTATTCCTTACCCCATTTCGGATGAGATAAGATTAATGAGCTTCTGCCACGTGTCACCCCTTCTTATGGCTTATGGAAATAGCTTAACTCAACCAAAAAAAGGAAAAAGAAAAAAATAACATCTCCCAGTTGCTACCCTTCATGTGGTCATTAATTATGTAATGTCAAGAACCACATAATCCAATGGTTACCATTAGACTAAGATGAGGTTAGCTTGTTTTGTGTCCGTTAGATGGGGAAGCTATGTGAAACCTTATCAATTATCATTATATATATCATGGGAGGTACATATCAAATAACCCTCTTGAAAGCAAAGGTCAAGGGTAGCAATAGCTTTAAGCTTAGAAATTATTTCAGAAATGGCTTCCTCAGTTATGTCCTCAGCAGCTGCTGTTGCGACCGGCGCTAATGCTGCTCAAGCCAGCATGGTTGCACCCTTCACTGGCCTCAAGTCCGCCTCCTCCTTCCCTGTTACCAGGAAACAAAACCTTGACATTACCTCCATTGCTAGCAATGGTGGAAGAGTTCAATGCATGCAGGTTTGTAGTGCATATTATATGGATTTAACTTGCAATATACTGATAGTACTATAAAGAACTTTGCACCATCAGTATATGTCACTAAGTGGAGTAACATTTATGGAGCTTGTTTAAAATTATTTATTTGGGATACATGTAGGTGTGGCCACCAATTAACAAGAAGAAGTATGAGACACTCTCATACCTTCCTGATTTGAGCCAGGAGCAATTGCTTAGGGAAGTTGATTACCTTTTGAAAAATGGATGGGTTCCTTGCTTGGAATTCGAGACTGAGGTCAACGTCTATTATAAATCTTGCTACTATTATCAAGCATATATACCTAACATGAATTACTCAATCCTAACTAATTTGGGATCAAATGTAGTTGATTAATGGTATTTATTTCATGTTAATGTTTTGTTTATCTTGTGGATATGTACAGCACGGATTCGTCTACCGTGAGAACAATAAGTCACCAGGGTACTACGATGGTAGATACTGGACCATGTGGAAGTTGCCCATGTTCGGGTGCACTGATGCCACTCAGGTCTTGGCTGAGGTAGAGGAGGCAAAGAAGGCTTACCCACAGGCCTGGATCAGAATCATTGGATTCGACAACGTCCGTCAAGTGCAATGCATCAGTTTCATCGCCTACAAGCCCGAAGGCTACTAAAATCTCCGTTTTTAAGACAACTTACCGTATGGATTCAGGGGAAGCTTGTTTGAATCTCCTTGGGCTTTCCCCCCGGAGAAACTGTTTTAGTTTTCCTTCTTCATTCTATTCAATGTATGTTTTTGAATTCCAATCAAGTTTATGAGATCTAATAATGACATTTAATTTGTTTCTTTTCTAATATATGCTTTTGTAACCTGTTTAATTTGTGGAGTATGTTAATTTGTTCGAGTAGTATCTGCAGTCTCAATGCAATTGCCTGCACAACTATGTCAATTTTAATTTGTTCGAGATTTTTCTGATTTATGTTGGGCTACCAAAAATAGATACCTTCAACTAAACATTGAAAAATTTCCCCCTTCAAATTATGAAATACACTAGACCAACTACTCCTTATGTAGTAATCTGTAAAAATGGAAAATAACTTGCTATAAAAAATTTCATTTCTATACACTATTGAAAACTTTATTACCCTAAATGTTCATGTTTAGTAAATTACCCTACCTACACAAGTTTTGTTTACAAAATATATACATTCCACCTTAAAAAACTCTCAATCCATTATTAGTGCCTTCAATTAAGGGATTTAGTTACACCCTTTTCCTTTTTTTTCTCCTCTTCTCTTTTCATATTTTTCCTCCGCCTTAAAATATAGTAATCTTCCTATATATATTGTTTCTGTTTGAGTAATCTTCCTATATACATTGTAGATATGTAATCAGATTTTGAGATGGTCATTTCTTATCTTGTCCAATTTATTAGTGGCAAAGCATAAATGATTCGAATGATAGAAATGAGTATTCACTGAAAAATAAGAGAAACTGAAGAGTAATGCATCCAAGGCGCCAAATCTTATGGATATTTAAATGCTGCTTTAACCTAGAGGCTCACTATATAAGGATAAAAACAGATGTAGCAGACATGAAAAGTGAGGTTACAGGCAGTAAATAGACTATCTCAGTGTGTCCGTCTAAACACAAACATTAGTAGCAACCATGAAGAGCTGATTCGAAAGGGATATACTTTCAAAACCTTGTATAACTCTTCAAATAAAATCATAATGAACTATGGTTTACTATAAAGTAAGAATATAAGTCGAGCTTTTAAATCTAAGCCATGACTCAAACAGAAACAATATATATGATAAGTCAGATTCCAGATTTATGATATATAACTTATCTACAATTTTCACACATTATTTTTACCTATTTAAATACAACTACAATAACATATTTAAATACAAATTTTATACAATATATCTTTTGTATATTTTGTATCTAATTTATACATAATAAAAATAAATTTCATACAACTAATTATATATTATACAACTTATCTACAATTTTTATACATTTTTTCTACTCAGTTATATACAACTACAATATCATATAACTTAAATATAATTTTTATAGAATGTTATTCCACTTTCATACAATAGTTAAATAAATAAAAGAAAAATATATAAACAATAGAATACAATTTTTCTACAATTTCTGCAGTATAATGTATGTCATGTCTTCTTCTTCTTCTTCTTCTTCTTCTTCTTCTTCTTCTTCTTCTTCTTCTTCTTCGAGTTTCAATCTGAAATTCAGCCAAAACCAAGTCTAATCTTCACCAAAGCCCCTCAAAATTGAGATATAAACTCCAAACTATATTCCTAATTATTTGCAACAACACCCAATCCAAACAAATAATGATTTTTGAAAACTCAAATTCGAATTCAAAGTCTCAAAACTTTTTAATGGCTGTCAATAGTGGAATTTCTACTCTCTTTTCCTTTGCTTTACATTACTGAAATTTAGGATTGAAAGACAGAGAGAGACGTAGAGAGAATTCTCAATTCTTTGCAACAACATCCAATCCAAACAAACAATGTTTTTTGAAAACCTAAATTCGAATTCAAAGCTTCAAAACTTTTTAATGGTTGTCAATGGTGGAATTGCTGCTCTCTTGTGCAAGATACGCGAGGAGGGGGAGGGGATGTGGAGAGAGAAACGTGGGGGAGTGGAAGATATGTTAGAGTAATTTTAGGACACTAATTATTATCATTAATTCCCTTAAAATGTACATAAATAGTAATTGGGTATATAAAATGTAATTATAATAAAATTTGTGTAGGGAGGGTAATATAGTTTCATATAGTGTATAGGAATGTAAAAATTTCTAAATTATAATCAGCGAAAAGCCCACTAGTCTATACTATATTAAAATCACGAAGCCCCTTAGTGAAATATTGTTCGCCTTTTTTATCCTTTAAAAATAGATTTTATATTAGTCAAATTTGTAATTTAATTATATTTCTAATATTTAGGACTTTTTGATCAATTAGTTATTAAAACCTTCCTTACTTGTACTATGTAAAAAGACCTAATATTTAGGATTTTAAATATAATATACTTGTCTTATAAGGCTATACTTACGACTAAAGTTTCACGGCATTCCAAGAGTTATCATCTATTTAGGGTTAAATCTTTATGGATACGACCATACCAATCTAAGATGGACAAGAACATGTTGGACTACTTTTTTCTTCTATAATGAGGGATCACGTTTAGTTTGAACTACCTTAGCTATAGTTGGAATATCGGTTTTTCAACAGGTAATTTAATTTTTTTATATAATATGAATTCTCTCTCAAAAATTACTCGAAGCATGTATTTCAATCAAGAACAAAATATGAGATCTAGCATGCTTCTTACTTGTATTATTTATCCATCTTGTTATGATGTTATTATATTTTTTAATAGTAGACTTTTTCAAGAGTTGTCACACGCAGAAAATATGATGTCTTTTTTGAGGTGATTTAATTTTTGTTGTCGATTATATGCACTTTCTCTCAAAGACAATGTCACCTATCTCATTGGAGAACAAAATAAGCCTACATCTATAGTGTTATTATTGTTTTTCACAAAAATTATAATCTATTCTATTTCGTGTCTCACACCTTCATGTAACATATCTATTTGGAATAATCAAATAAATAATACTAGATTCTTCTTCTTCTTCTTAAATTAAAATTCACAAACTTCAGAAAAGTTAGAATTATTAATATATTAAAAGAACGAATGCCTTTAACAAAATGTCGCTATCTTTTTTATCCTTTAAAAATTGAGTTCACACTGGACAAAATAATCATTTTATTATTTTTCTAATATTTAGAAATAATCATTTAATTAATCTCATACTATTTAGAAATAGTTATTTAATTAATTTCTTACTATATAGGAATAGTCAATTAATTATTCTCCTAATTTTTATAAACTAGAAAAAGTTTTTTCATTCAACGCCATTTGTATTTAGGAGTACTAAATTTCTTCTTTTAGGTTTCATAGGATGTTTCTTTAGTTAATAAAATTCTTCCTAAAAGGTTTCTTTTTTTGAGTTCTCCATTTAGGTTTAGGAGGGGTTTTTCTTTAGTTAACAAAATTTTACCTAAAAGTTTTGGTTTTTATTTTCTTTAGTTAATAGTTTTGAGGTAGGAAAATTAGAAAAGTTTCGTGCTAACTTTTTAGGACTACTTTTTTTAGAGTCGTCCCGTGATTTAGCAAGGTTGGGCTAGAATTTTTGGAGCCCGTTTAAAAATGAGGCTTTTAAGCCCGACCCAAGTAAGCCCGTGGCCCGTGAGGCTTGACTGAGGCTGGGCCGGGGCCGGCCGGCCCGTGGGTCTAATAAAATATTTATTTAAAATATATAAAAAATAAAAAGTATACTGCCTTTAGAGATGGAAAGTCAGAATTGGATCTTTACTAATAGGAATCAAAACTTGATCTTGAGAAGTTTCAAGAGATGATGTTGTCATGTATTGGAAGGACCATTCTAGAAAATATCCCGATCTTTCAATGATGGTGCGTGACGTATTTAGCATTCTTATTACCATTGTACCATCGGAATCACCATTTAGCATTGGTGGCGTGTTCTTACAAAGTATAGAAGTTGCATTTATTATGAAAATGTCCAAACACTTGTTACTACTTGAAATTGGCTGCACTAGTTTTTCCGAACTCAAACTAGTAATATTTTTTTATGTGAATTTAAATATTATTAATTTTTAAAATTTAATTATTTTTAATATTTAACTAATTAATATTGCATATGAATTGTAGATGAAAGTGAAGATGTTAAGACAACCTTGTCACAAGCGGATTCAAATGTGTTTGATGAAGATGATGTGTTGGATATCTCATAAGCAGCATGAACGTTCTCTTGAATAGTTTGTTTTAAGTTTTGACTTTTAGTGAATGAAATATAGTCCTTTCTTTTACTTTTTTTTAGTATTTATTGTGATATATTGGAACAATATAAAAAGTTATTAAGTTTTGCGAATTTTTTCCAATAAGATATTTTTTAACTTTCAAGTAATTATCTTTTTTAGGTCAGAACTTAAAGAAAAATATAAAATTATATTTTTAAAAATGATGGGCCGACACGTGGGGGCCCGCGGCCCATATAGGGCTGGAGTGGACTGACCATTATAAGGCCCATCAAAATAGTGGGCTAGCCCAGCCCGTCAATTAATAAAGTTTTGAGGTAGAAAAGTTAGAAAAGTTTCGGTGCTAACTTTTTAGGACTACTTTTTATAAACTATATTAGGTGAAAATGAGCCTTTTGAACTAATTTATGGATTAGGAGTCTTTATTTTTTAATAATTCTTTTTTTATCTATTTGAACTATATGCAATTTTATATATATACCTAGATTACACCTATCAAATTAAAATCCGTTCTAATTTAGTTTTTGTGGATCCTTTCAAAAGTGTATTGTCTTAAGTAGTAAAAACCTAGATTACACCGAGCAAATTAAAATCCGTTCTAATTTAGTTTTTATGGATCCGCCTCTGACAGTATGCTTTGACAAGGTTCTTCTAATCCAAGTTTAATGACAATTCCAATAATAATCGTAGGACAACATTTTTTTATTTACTGAATTAGCTAAATAGGACATATCAATTTATATAATTTTTAGACACTTGCACTTTTATCTTTTGTATTTCTTCTTAGTTTTAAAAAGAATATTTCATAATGTTAGCGGTGTTAGCTTCTTAAAGTTTTGTATGCAATAATATGGGATACACGCGCAACGCGTGTACCTTAACACTAGTACTATAAAATTCCTTTACACGAATTTTAAGTATTTTGATAACTATCAGTTTATAAAGTCTTTTTTAAGTATTTTGATAACTAACAGCTTATAAAGTCTTTCTTTATTTCCTTCTTGGTATTCTTTTAACTTATTAACCCTAGTCTTGGATAGCAATTAGATATAAAGGAATTTTTCAGTTAAGAATACAGTATCATAATTCTTATACTACGTCATAGTGATGATGTCCATCTCATTGAAGAAGTATTAGGCATGTGCCTAATAAGAGTTTTCTTTGGTTTGGTAGCCAACCTTGTTGACTTGGTTTGGTTGGTAGCCAACCTTGTTGAATTTCTTTGGTTTGGTAGCCAACTTTGTTGAATTGTGAAAAATGTGTGTAAATTGTCAAATATTGTAGGCTTTAGAGGGTGAAGCTTTGGCTATAAAAGGAGAGCTTCAACTCTCATTTCTATACACCAACAAAGAGAGAAAGAAAGAGTGAGGTTTCACAGACAAGGTATAAGAAAATAGTCTGTGAGGAAAATAGAGAGTGAGCGATATTGTAGTGAGGTGAGAATATCAAAAGAGGGTTATTTCTTTTGAGTGTTGTAGTGGTCTTTGGAGTATTTACCTCCGACCTACAAAGTGTAAAATTCCTTACTATAGTGATATCAGTTGCTCCTCTCGGGGTCGTGGTTTTTTTTCCCTTATTCAGAAGGGTTTTCCACGTAAAAAAATCTTGGTGTCATTGTTACTCTTTTATTCTTGTTAATTACCGTATCTCGGTGCTACATTATTATTCCGCTTTATTACCGTGAATATTATTTTGGTAAGGGGTTTATTCCCAACAACTGGTATCAGAGCACGGGTTCTGCTCGTTCACTGAAATACTATTCACTGTCGGTAGTACTATACTTGGTGAAAAAATAAAAATGTCCGGAGTAAAGTACGAGGTAGCAAAATTCAACGGAGATAACAGTTTCTCAACATGGCAAAGAAGGATGAGAGATCTGCTCATCCAACAAGGATTACACAAGGTTCTAGATGTTGATTCCAAAAAGCCTGATACCATGAAAGCTGAGGATTGGGCTGACTTGGATGAAAGAGCTGCTAGTGCAATTAGGTTGCACTTATCAGATGATGTGGTAAATAACATCATTGATGAAGACACTGCACGAGGAATTTGGACAAGGTTGGAAAGCCTATACATGTCCAAAACGCTGACAAATAAATTGTACCTGAAGAAGCAGTTATACGCCCTACACATGAGTGAAGGTACGAATTTTTTGTCACATTTAAATGTGTTTAACGGACTAATCACACAGCTTGCCAACCTCGGAGTGAAAATCGAGGAAGAAGATAAAGCCATCTTGCTATTGAACTCGTTGCCATCTTCGTACGATAACTTGGCAACAACCATCCTGCACGGTAAGACTACTATTGAGTTGAAAGATGTCACATCGGCTCTTCTACTCAATGAGAAGATGAGAAAGAAGCCTAAAAATCAAGGACAGGCTCTCATCACAGAAGGTAGAGGCAGGAGTTATCAAAGGAGTTCGAACAACTATGGTAGATCCGGAGCTCGTGGGAAGTCAAAGAACCGATCCAAATCAAGAGTCAGAAATTGCTACAACTGTAATCAACCAGGTCACTTCAAAAGAGATTGCCCAAATCCAAGGAAGGGCAAAGGTGAAACCAGTGGCCAGAAGAATGACGACAACACAGCCGCCATGGTGCAAAATAATGATAATGTTGTCCTCTTTATAAATGAGGAAGAGGAATGCATGCACCTGTCAGGTCCAGAGTCGGAATGGGTGGTTGACACAGCGGCATCTCACCATGCCACACCGGTAAGAGATCTTTTTTGCAGATATGTAGCAGGTGATTTCGGCACAGTGAAAATGGGTAACACAAGTTACTCAAAGATTGCGGGGATTGGTGACATTTGTATCAAGACAAATGTCGGATGCACATTGGTTCTAAAGGATGTGCGGCATGTACCTGATTTGCGGATGAACTTGATCTCGGGAATTGCTTTAGACCGAGATGGATACGAGAGTTATTTTGCAAATCAAAAGTGGAGACTCACTAAGGGATCATTGGTGATTGCAAAGGGAGTTGCTCGTGGCACGTTGTACAGGACAAATGCAGAAATATGCCAAGGTGAATTGAACGCGGCACAAGATGAGATTTCTGTAGATTTATGGCACAAAAGAATGGGTCATATGAGCGAGAAGGGATTGCAGATTCTTGCCAAGAAATCACTCATTTCTTATGCCAAAGGTACAACTGTAAAACCTTGTGACTACTGTTTATTTGGTAAGCAGCATAGAGTCTCATTTCAGACATCGTCTGAAAGAAAATTGAATATACTTGATTTAGTATATTCTGATGTTTGCGGCCCAATGGAAATTGAATCAATGGGCGGTAACAAATATTTTGTTACTTTTATTGATGATGCTTCACGAAAATTATGGGTTTATATTTTGAAAACCAAAGATCAGGTGTTTCAAGTTTTCCAGAAGTTTCATGCTCTAGTAGAAAGGGAGACGGGTCGAAAGCTAAAGCGTTTCCGAAGTGACAATGGAGGTGAGTACACTTCAAGGGAATTTGAAGAGTATTGTTCAAGTCATGGGATCAGACATGAAAAGACAGTTCCTGGAACCCCACAGCACAATGGCGTAGCCGAGAGGATGAACCGCACCATTGTGGAGAAGGTGAGAAGCATGCTCAGAATGGCTAAACTGCCTAAGTCATTCTGGGGTGAAGCAGTTCAGACAGCCTGTTACCTGATCAATAGGAGTCCATCAGTTCCGTTGGCGTTTGAAATCCCAGAGAGAGTCTGGACCAACAAGGAGGTGTCCTACTCGCATCTGAAGATGTTCGGTTGCAGAGCTTTTGCACATGTACCAAAAGAGCAGAGAACAAAGCTGGATGATAAATCTATTCCCTGCATATTTATCGGATATGGAGATGAAGAGTTCGGGTACAGACTGTGGGATCCTGTAAAGAAGAAGGTCATCAGAAGTAGAGATGTAGTCTTCCGAGAAAGTGAAGTTAGAACTGCTGCTGATATGTCAGAAAAGGCGAAGAATGGTATAATTCCTAACTTTGTTACTATTCCTTCTACTTCTAACAATCCCACAAGTGCAGAAAGTACGACCGACGAGGTTGCCGAGCAGGGGGAGCAACCTGGTGAGGTTATTGAGCAGGGGGAGCAACTTGATGAAGGTGTCGAGGAAGTGGAGCACCCCACTCAGGGAGAAGAACAACATCAACCTCTGAGGAGATCAGAGAGGCCAAGGGTAGAGTCACGCAGGTACCCTTCCACAGAGTATGTCCTCATCAGTGATGAGGGGGAGCCAGAAAGTCTTAAGGAGGTGTTGTCCCATCCAGAAAAGAACCAGTGGATGAAAGCTATGCAAGAAGAGATGGAATCTCTCCAGAAAAATGGCACATACAAGCTGGTTGAACTTCCAAAGGGTAAAAGACCACTCAAATGCAAATGGGTCTTTAAACTCAAGAAAGATGGAGATGGCAAGCTGGTCAGATACAAAGCTCGATTGGTGGTTAAAGGCTTCGAACAGAAGAAAGGTATTGATTTTGACGAAATTTTCTCCCCCGTTGTTAAAATGACTTCTATTCGAACAATTTTGAGCTTAGCAGCTAGCCTAGATCTTGAAGTGGAGCAGTTGGATGTGAAAACTGCATTTCTTCATGGAGATTTGGAAGAGGAGATTTATATGGAGCAACCAGAAGGATTTGAAGTAGCTGGAAAGAAACACATGGTGTGCAAATTGAATAAGAGTCTTTATGGATTGAAGCAGGCACCAAGGCAGTGGTACATGAAGTTTGATTCATTCATGAAAAGTCAAACATACCTAAAGACCTATTCTGATCCATGTGTATACTTCAAAAGATTTTCTGAGAATAACTTTATTATATTATTGTTGTATGTGGATGACATGCTAATTGTAGGAAAAGACAAGGGGTTGATAGCAAAGTTGAAAGGAGATCTATCCAAGTCATTTGATATGAAGGACTTGGGCCCAGCACAACAAATTCTAGGGATGAAGATAGTTCGAGAGAGAACAAGTAGAAAGTTGTGGCTATCTCAGGAGAAGTACATTGAACGTGTACTAGAACGCTTCAACATGAAGAATGCTAAGCCAGTCAGCACACCTCTTGCTGGTCATCTAAAGTTGAGTAAAAAGATGTGTCCTACAACAGTGGAAGAGAAAGGGAACATGGCTAAAGTTCCTTATTCTTCAGCAGTCGGAAGCTTGATGTATGCAATGGTATGTACTAGACCTGATATTGCTCACGCAGTTGGTGTTGTCAGCAGGTTTCTTGAAAATCCTGGAAAGGAACATTGGGAAGCAGTCAAGTGGATACTCAGGTACCTGAGAGGTACCACGGGAGATTGTTTGTGCTTTGGAGGATCTGATCCAATCTTGAAGGGCTATACAGATGCTGATATGGCAGGTGACATTGACAACAGAAAATCCAGTACTGGATATTTGTTTACATTTTCAGGGGAGCTATATCATGGCAGTCTAAGTTGCAAAAGTGCGTTGCACTTTCAACAACTGAAGCAGAGTACATTGCTGCTACAGAAACTGGCAAGGAGATGATATGGCTCAAGCGATTCCTTCAAGAGCTTGGATTGCATCAGAAGGAGTATGTCGTCTATTGTGACAGTCAAAGTGCAATAGACCTTAGCAAGAACTCTATGTACCATGCAAGGACCAAACACATTGATGTGAGATATCATTGGATTCGAGAAATGGTAGATGATGAATCTCTAAAAGTCTTGAAGATTTCTACAAATGAGAATCCCGCAGATATGCTGACCAAGGTGGTACCAAGGAACAAGTTCGAGCTATGCAAAGAACTTGTCGGCATGCATTCAAACTAGAAGACAGTGCTACCTCCTCTGGATGAATGAGACTGGAGGGGAGATTGATGATGTCCATCTCATTGAAGAAGTATTAGGCATGTGCCTAATAAGAGTTTTCTTTGGTTTGGTAGCCAACCTTGTTGACTTGGTTTGGTTGGTAGCCAACCTTGTTGAATTTCTTTGGTTTGGTAGCCAACTTTGTTGAATTGTGAAAAATGTGTGTAAATTGTCAAATATTGTAGGCTTTAGAGGGTGAAGCTTTGGCTATAAAAGGAGAGCTTCAACTCTCATTTCTATACACCAACAAAGAGAGAAAGAAAGAGTGAGGTTTCACAGACAAGGTATAAGAAAATAGTCTGTGAGGAAAATAGAGAGTGAGCGATATTGTAGTGAGGTGAGAATATCAAAAGAGGGTTATTTCTTTTGAGTGTTGTAGTGGTCTTTGGAGTATTTACCTCCGACCTACAAAGTGTAAAATTCCTTACTATAGTGATATCAGTTGCTCCTCTCGGGGTCGTGGTTTTTTTCCCTTATTCAGAAGGGTTTTCCACGTAAAAAAATCTTGGTGTCATTGTTACTCTTTTATTCTTGTTAATTACCGTATCTCGGTGCTACATTATTATTCCGCTTTATTACCGTGAATATTATTTTGGTAAGGGGTTTATTCCCAACACATAGCTCATAAGTATTACTAATACGAAAAGAAACATTACCATGTATTAGGCGGTGGTAGTTTCTTATATATAGGAATAGTGACTTTGCCCTAGTAGTATATTAATTATAGCGGAGTTTGCCTAGAGAGAAAAGGAAGAACAAGTTCATTGTTTGAAGCTACATCGGAGGGGCATACGGGACCGAGACATAGATGGTTATTATCGATGATCAGTCTACAACCTGATTCCGTACCTCTCAGATATGATTTCGATCAGTGAATGAACAGCTTACTTAGAACAAAGGAGTAATAGGTACGGTTTTTACATTCTTTCTGTTCTTGTTTGCGAAACAAAGTTTGCTCATTCTAAATATATTATGTAGTTTCATCTATGTTGTGTTGGAAATCTTTCTTTGATCCACGCAACTAGAGTTATTAGGCGGTGGTAGTTTCTTATATATAGGGATAGTGACTTTAACCCTAGTAGTATATTGATTAGCTGAAAGGAAGAACAAGTTCATTGTTTGAAGCTATATCTGAGGGGCATACGGGACCGAGACATAGATGGTTATTATCGATGATTAGTCTACAACCCGATCCCGTACCTCTCAGATATGATTTTGATCAGTGAATGAACAGCTTGCTTAGAACAAAGGAGTAATAGGTACGGTTCTTACGTTCTTTCTGTTCTTCTTTGCAAAACAAAGTTTGCTCATGGTAGGTATGTAGTTTCACGTATCTTATATTGGAGATATCACTTCTTTGAACCCCATGATCCACACACAACAAGAGTTATTATAATTTCATCTTCGTCGACCACCTAAGATTTGGTTAGTTCGGGGTTACATGAAGAACCTAAAAGAAAGGAAATCTTGGATAATCTCCTTTTAAGATGTTTATAGTTTTTCAACTTTTCATGTTTATAATTATTCTGTATATGATTCTCTTGTTTATGCTTGATGTTAACGAGTGGCGTTCAAGATTTGAACCTTAGCTTCCCCTTCATTTTTCAAGTTTGCGGCAAGTTTTTAAGATCAAATAGCATGTACTATATATCCGGTTCGATATATTTCCTATATATCTTGGTATTGGAATTACCGGGGGAAAAAAGATTTTCATACATGCTACAATTTCCTACAATCAATAAAGGTGATACTGGCTGAGCCAATGCTCCCAGAAATTTAACAGAAATCTTGATAAATTTCTTGAGTTTCTTCTTGATTTGAACCCTTTTCCTTGCAGCACGATGATATAAGATACTATACCTTTAGTAATGCTGCAGATCAATTTGATTTTTTGTTGTTGCGCATTTAATTAATTCCTCACACACAACATTTAGATTTCAATGTATTTTGCGGCTTTCTGAATATAGTTGCCGCCTAAATTTGAGTAAGGTTATCTATTTTAAAGGATAGTATTGCAAGAAAATTTAACAGTGTTCCCTCCTTTTTACTTTGTGATTCTCTTGTTTATGCATGATGTTAACAGCTATCTTCAAGATTTAAACCTTCAATTACCCTTCTTTTTATAAGTTTGCGGCAAGTTTTTAAGATCAAATAGCATGTACTAACTGGTTCGATTTCCTATATGTATATACTGGCATTGGAATTACTTTAGGGGGGAAAAAGGTTTTCATACATGCTACAGTTATTTTTTACAATAGATAAAGGTGATAATGCTCAATAATTATTGCTCCCAGAAATTTAACAGAAATCTTGATATATTTCTTGAGTTTCTTCTTGATTTGAACCCTTTTCCTTGCAGTTAGATGATATAAGATCATATACCTTAATTATTACTGTAGAAGGCAATTCCCAATTCAAAGCAGGATATTATATTGGCACACATATTTGTACGTACAAAAGATGCAAGCATGGCAAACTTTGTTCAATCAGTTAGTCATTGTAACTAGATCATTAGCATACAAAGGAAACAATTCACTCACAGATATGCCGGGCAAGTTTTCCCTAAATCACGCACTAGGAAAAGTCATGAATAACTAGGCTACTCCTACCGATAGTTCTCGTTGATCAGAATTGAGATGGGAGCAGGAGCAACTGTGCCGAACTTCTCCTTGGAATCCAGTAAGAACGCCAATATTTGACAATTTATCCATGGCATGAGCAAACTCAGTCCTAAATATAGCCCTCTCATCCAAAGCATAATCCATCACCACCGCTGCCGTCTTTTCATTAGCCATCAACTGTTGATCAGCAAACAGCAGCCCTCGTCCTCTTGTCAGAGTCTTGTAATAGTGATTATCAAATGAAGTTCCAAACGACGAAACCGCTGACAGTCCCTCGGAGTATGATATAGCAGACCCACTCAGACCCCTCGCTGTATGTTCGTTGAACATATTGTTGATGGTGTTGTTATCGTCTGGACACTTCTGCATCAACTCTTCAAGAAAATCAGAAGGAATCGTTGGATCAGGTAAACCTGTCCCCATGAAATTACTGAGCCTTGGCCGAATGAATTCACAACCAATCTTCCCGATGTTATGTCCTCCTTCGGATGATGAAGAAAATAAACAGAAGAGAAATTTCAAAAGATGTACAAGTGTTCCAAAAAAGGATGCAGAATCCACCATATGAAAATTAAAGTATAGGATTAGAAGATTACCAAGTAGTGCCACCGTTTCCCTCTCATCAATCCTCTTAGCGAAAACAGCCTAAGTGTTTCAGTGATATTCCCGTTTGGTCGTGGAATTTCAGCCATTGCCTCATCAAAGAATGACTCCTTACTGTCCCTTCTGCCCGTAAGCACAGGATAATATAGACCACCGGCCTAAAATGTACAAAAGCAGCATGTGAAACGGAAAGCTTAAAGATATAATACTTTTTTATACTTAAGCTTAAAGATATAATACTTGACGATAAAGTGCCAATTTGTTCGCAAAGCTAGAAGATATTAAAATGCACTGTTTATAAATATTGTACCATACTTTCCGAATTGTACCCTGTTAACATATATATGATACCTCTAAGAGGTGTAAAATGTTCTGTTATGTAAATATCTGAATATGGATCATTCAACTAAACTACTTCAAAGATATAATACTTGGAGTTGAAATGCCGATTTGGTCCGCAAAGCTAGAAGATACCCTAATGCACTGTTTAAGAATATTCCCATATTTTCTGAACAATGCCCTGTTGACATGTAAATGATACCACTAGAAGGTGTAAAATGTTTTTTTTATGTATTAAATATCTGAATATGCACTAGGATCGTTTAACTAAACTATTTCAAGAAAGATGGATTGCATGCTAGTGCATGAGTTACATCCATTTCACGCCAGATTCTATTCTCCAATTGCTCCTTGAACAGGAACACAGAATATATCCATGTAAAATAGAAATGAAGTACTAAGAGTAATAATGAAGAAATCAGCAAAAAACTTAAGGTGCTGGATTATAAGAAACAAAGGATATGGCGAAATTCATACCAGAACGATGCCATCTCTTGTTGCAAGGACAAGGATGGACAAGGATATCAGAACAAGAAACAACCCCAGGGCATGCCTCCTCAATCTCATCTTTTATCATATCAATGAAATCAAAGCCTTTCAATGTCCTATTTGGGATGGCGTCACGTTCAACAGTCCCATTCTCGCTATTACTGTCAGCTAGCAGAACAGATGCATCACAACCCTGAAATTAGTGAAACAGTAAATTCACTGTCCGGAAACTCTGCCTAATCAAAAAAGAAGAAGAAAAGCTTCATAGTCTGGAGTTGTTTTCACAATCAGTCTGAGCTCCTTAGCTTGTTTGCTAAATATCATTTCTTGACTCCCTTAGGACTCTAATCTCTATTTCAGAAGTAATGCCATCCCGCCCTCTTTTTATTACCCAAAGGAGAAGTGGGTAAAGGAATGTGGATACATACACAGAGGGATATAACTACAGGTAAATATACATTAAAAATATTCGGAACTCAATAAGCATAAAACTGAGAAGGCAACTGATCCAAGATCTGGTAAAACCTCCATCTGAATCAAACGACGAACACAAGGCACAAAGACACATGACAACATATGAAGAATCACAAGTGCACAATGCACGAATCAAGATACGCGGTTAATTATTAAGAGAGAAGCATCCACAAGTACATCAAAGAAGTACAATTGCACGTGCGCGCATCAGGAACCAATGCAAATAAGAAATAAAAAATCCACCAAGTATTGTCAATATACGTCTACATGGACAAGACCAGGACAAAAAGTCTGCATAGAGCAAATAATTTGAAACTCAGTAAAAACACACTTCTAAATATTGGGAGGATAATAGGAACTGACCCAATTGAAGCAGTTAAGGAACTTAACATAAAAGACTAAGACAACGCACGAAAAGTTCACACGACGCAAGATAACAAATATCACAAGGCTAATTATAAAAGAAATGTCTACAAATCTATAAGAGAAATACAGAAAATGAATTCACAATCGATACATGCATGGAACGTGTAACAGAGGAATAGTAGTGACAAACGGTAAAAATACTAAAAATATTGTGTATCGAGGTCACATGCACTTGAGATTGTAGAACCTAAAAAAACTAAGAACTGCATCAAATAACAGAAGGAACGACACAAAATAGATCAATTATCATCATTTTCTTGATAATACGAATTAGAATTGCTTCCAAAAATTAAAAGTGAAACAACATTAATGCAGCAGTAGAGTACATAGCATAAGACATTAGTCTCTTTTAATACGATTGCAAGCCTCTTTAATCCCCTTCCCCTGCTTCATTATTAAAGGTACTAAATCCTTTTCTAGATGTAATCATGCTTACATTTTTTAAAAGAAACGATTATACATAGGTGTGCGCACAATGGATTCATGAACAGATAAATATGTGTCCAAGACTGATGCGAAAATGAGATGAATAATATACAATCCCACAAAAGCCAGTAAAAAGAACTCATGAACGATGCACATATCAAGAATCAGTAAAACAGTAACAGATGACAAAAATAATTTTAAATATAAAGTTTGAACAGAAGAACACCATTGCACATACAAGAGCACCTAAAATTTGGGAAAGAAACAACAAAAAATAAGAAATTGAATATACTTAATCAAAGGATTCAGGAACTGGAGAGTAGACGGACCCAAATAAACAATCATGGAAAAGAAGGCGCAAGAGTTGTGCTGGGGCGTTGTGTTGCAGCTGAACGATTCTCAGCATCATTCTCCTCACAATGTTCTCAACATTCCCACATTTCTCCTCATAATAATCATATCGAAGGGGCGTACGAAATTCAGACACATTACCAGGCACAGATTCTGTTTGCGCTGCCATTGTTGTCACGATGCCGCAACCAAGAATGAGAAAACCGCCATTAAAGCCCAGTTCTTGTTCAACATTTTGAAAAGAGAGTAATGGAAAATGACGACTCAACAGAAAGTGAAAATTGGGAAAGCATTGGTGAGGAATTGACACCTGACTTGCTTTCTAATCTACACCGCTATATGTAACACAGAAAACTAGCTCGCGCGCGCCAGGGTTTGAAACGGAAGATGGAGTATAACTGTATAACAAATAGCATTTCTTTTTCTTCTTTCTCTTTTTTTGTTTGGGGCCAAGATTTTGGTAGAATTGGATACATTGAGAGTGAGTATCCGAATTCCATGACTCAATTGAGAGCATGGTCGATCAGAATTGTAAGGAATCCGAAGGTGGAACGGAGAAATGGAAGGGATTTAGGAAAGTTCTGTGAAGGGGGATACGTGTATATGTGCTAAGGTGTAGAACAGTGAAATGATAAAAGGGTGATACCCTGAAAAATAACTTTTTTTAAAAATAGCTGATATATAAAAGGTGACATATGCTCGGTCAAGTTCGAAGAAAGAAGTTATATTTTAAGGGTCAGGATTGCTTGTTGTAATATTATCATTCCTTTTGGTGTAATTAGTTCGACCAATTTAAATTCACGTCGTGTAAGTGATTAATAAGTATATTAAGCTGGATAAAAATACTTTCTATCAAAACAATATATTTCTAAAACTTTCACGTAACCAATTCGTGCACAACTTAATTCGCCACTCTATCGAGGATCGAGCTACCACGCTATTGAAACCTGTATACGGTCAAAATCGGGTTTGACCTGGAACGAGGCAGGCCAAGGTTCGACCCTATGTTATATTGGACCGCGGTATAAAGGTAGACAGCTGAGCTCGAGACCCTGAGACCGATCGAGATCGAGGTCGGCTAAGATCGGGGCCAAGCAGGATAGAGATCGAGCAAGATCGAAGGAAGCTTACCGGGCCAAATAACGAAAAACCAAAATATCCGCAATCGGGCGAGGATAACGGCAAAAATCTCGGCACGTATCAAGAAAAGGCTGATTAATTAGTCAATCATGAGATTTCTTACTGTATTTAGAATTGTACCAAGAGTAGGATTCCCCTACTATATAAAGGGGATCTAATCATTTGTAAAAGGGATCACATTCAAGTTACATAAAGTAATATATCGTCTTCTTAAGCTCTCAATAGCTTGCTATTTTGTTCATACTTTCCAGTAAAATACTTGTTTGCTCGAGGGTGACTTAGCTCGAGGATCAAAGCTAGACGTCTCATTTGGTTTGCATTATTTTATAATTTCAATATCTATTTACGTTAGAACTCAGTTTGTGCCAAGTGAAATCACGTGTCTTTAAAATCACAGTATAAATTCAATTGTTATCCGTTTTTAGGATAAATAGTTTGGCGCTCACTGTGGGGCTAAGAACAATAGTGATTGCCTGGTACAAATTTTCGTAACACACACTATTTTACGCTTGTTCTTTGAAGTGTCTTTGATTACAGGATTAAAAATGTCAAACTCCAGTCAGCACTTCAACACTGTAAGTACACAATTTTTGACCTGTCACGTTTTTAAACTTATTTTTAGTGTTTAAATATTTAGTTTTATTTTGGTAGTGTATTTTAATTAATTAAGAGTAAGTTTTATATTTTTATAAATACATTATATTTTTTTAGTCTTTTTAGTTCAAAATTAAGACCCAACAAGACATGGACCACAATTTTCTAAATCAAAGCTCAATACCCTTTAAACCCACCAAAAACCTAATTTCCTTAAAAAAAAAAAAAGGTGACCTTATCTTCTTTTTCAGGAGACCTTTCAAACCCTTCTTCTTCTTCAGCACATTCCCTAATCCCCCCATGACCTAGAGCCGCCACCAGTCTTCCTTCCCCCGCCAAAAACTCGCTGGTAAAAGAGCCGCCGACCAACTCCTCCCATCTCGAGCCGCCTCCACGACCCCGATCATCTTCTGCTGCCCAGTGACTCAATTGTTTTCTTTAAGCACCATGAACCTCTAAGCTTTGCCATCCATGGACATATCAAAACCAGTCACAAAACCAATTTACAACACCATTTCGGATCAAGAGTTCAACGATTTCAAAGTTATTGCTGTCCGAATCTGAGTCAAGTTCGATTTTCGATTTTTTGAGGTGTCCCCTTTGCGGCTCTTGGTCAATAGTGTTCCTGGTTCAGTTAAGGTTCAGTCTAGCTTTCGTCGCTCGCTTTTCAGTCTTGTGCTACCAAACAATTGAGTTTAAAGGTCCAATACTTTTTTTCTTCCCTTGGATCCCTTAATTTTATTATGTGATTTTTTTGTTGATATGTTTCTGATGATGTTATCTTTTTGAAGTAATATGAAGTTCTATGTATGTGCCATTATCGAAAATTTGGGGCTTATCTTAATTAATGTGATTTAATTTGTATTGTTTCATGAATCAATAAAATGAAAGAGTGAACTAATGAGTTAAGTTGAATAAAAGGAGCTGTGGGATTTGAAATTGAAAGGAAATAGAGTTGGGTTAATGTGACGTGATAATATTTCTGTTTCGTTATTGCTAGTTTTTATTGACCACTAGTAGCATGTTTAGGTCGATCACACTTGGATAGACAAACTGCAGGCCGCTTATTTTATTTTGCCGAGGTAATAGGTCATTCCCTTTAGTTTATATTCAGGGGAATGCCCCGTAGACATTGTATATATTTTTATCCGGGGTATGCTCCGTAGTATCATGTATTTGGAGGTTGTGACGAACCTCATGAAAAAGTATAGTATACATTAGTATTTAGGATAGGATTTTACTTTTCTTTATATATTTTCTTTTATTAGGTGGGGACGACCTCGAGCCTCTTTTGTGTTTATTTTCTTTTATGTGTTATTTTTTTACCTCAAATTGAATATGTTAAAGGCCAACTTGATCATATACGCAACCGTAATAGTTACGGGACTCGGGAAATGCCTAGCACCTTCTCCCCGAATCAAATGAACCCCCTTACCTTGAATCTTTGGTGCAAACTAGTTTACGAGTCGAATGTGTTTTGAAGGGAATTTGTTATTAAAAAAAAGCAGGTGACCTGGCACACCAAAACCAAATGTCAGGTGGTGACTCTGAAAAATCCTTTTGAAAATAAATTTTTGTCACTTTCTAATTGGAAAACCCTTTTGAGCTTCAAAAAACACATTTATGCATTTTTAAAAAGGGTTATTGAGGTAAAAAAAAAGGGTGTGACAGCTTTGGCGACTCTGCTTGGGAGTTGTAGGTTCGAGCTGATACTTGATCTTGTTGGCTTTTAGAATATTCGGTTGAGGTGTTTGTTTTCTTTATTTACTTTGTTTAGTTGGTTTGTTTGTCTCATTTTCCGTTTTGTTGTTTATTTGTTTATCGCTTTTCCTTATGTGGTTACCGCTTTATAACTGTCATCATTTGCATAACGATGGGTCTTCTTTCAGCAATAAGTCTTCCAGAGAACGTTTGAGCGTACACAGCCTTTTTGTGAGTCACCTGTGTCTTTAGGGGTGGCGTAGGAGCGTGGAGTGGGCGGACAGCTAGAGCAGCCGCTATCGACCACGTGTCGCCCCAGATTGTCTTGTCTAGTTAACCCCAAACATAGGTCAGCCTTTAGGTCATGCTTATTTGCATCATGTCATTTACACTTAGCAGGGCTCAGTCCTAGGCACTGTGTTCCTTTATATGAGGCCTATCTAAATTATGTCAAAACGGGCCCATGTCTCTAAAAGAAATTTAATCATCCCTATGTGCTACATGCTGCATTCTTTAAGGGTAAAGGGTTCATTTGACGGACCAATAATAGTTGAGGGTAAATGAGAAAGAAAAGAGGGTGAAGTATAAAGATGAAGAAAGTAGAGCCAGTTATATTTTTCTTTCACAACTTTTTCAAGAAAAGACCAAAAAAAATGAAAATAAAAAATCCAAAAAGATTTTGCACTTTCCCATCATTTTCCAAAAAAAAAATTAAAAAAAAAAAGAGAAAAAGAAAATCCAAAAGATTTTACATGTTTCATCATTTAAAAAAAAAAAAAGACAAAAAAATATGTTTTCTTCAAATCTGCGTTTTTTTTAAATTCTCTCCATATCCAATCTTTCCGAACTACGCATACCTGATTCTCATATTTCGGGGCGGGATACGTAGGCAACCCACATAGGGTCCGGTCTTCCTAGTGAGTCTTAGGTTCTTGGCTTTTGGGGTTGTAGCCAATTCTTGCATGTCTAGCCACATTTGGCCAAATTAGTTATTTTGCAAAATAGGGTTATTTTATCAAAGTGACTTGTTATCCCATGTCTTAGAGTCCTAAGTCCACAACAAGGCGTCCTCTCAATTTTAAGATCCATTCCTATTGAGTTTGCATGTCTAGCCACTTTTTGGCCACATAGACCATGCTTACAAAATGGGGTCATTTTTGCGGAAATGGTTCAGTGACCCATGTCTTAGAATCTTGAGTCCACAACTAGGTGTAATATTACTTTAAGACCCATCCTTGTTAAATTTGCATCTCTAGCCGCATTTGGCCTTATCGGCCATTTTTGCAAAATAGGTCATTTTTGCGAAGTAACTATTAGGGCCATAATTATTGGGAGTTTGAAGCCATATAAGCCTTAGTGAGGCTTCCATGTCTTTGAGGTCACCTTTGTTGAGTTTGCACTAATAGCCACCCTTGGCCATGTAGGTTATTTTACAAAAATAGCCCAATTATGTCTTGCATGTGTCCAATAGCAGGTGTTGTGGTCTCACATAGTGTCTCGAGTCACTAATATATTTGGTATTATTTTTTTCATTCAGGTATGGATTCATTTACCAAAGCTCGAGCATGATAGATGCCCCAGGACCATTCCAGTCAGGACCGTTGCATACAGGAGCTGCTTGAGGAGACTTTTTATGTTTTGAGTCTGTCATTCATATTGTTTTTTACTTTCTAGTCTTGTCTAGTAGTATTCAGTCTTTTAGTTGGTGTCAGTTTGTCATAATTTAGTTGGGTTTGTCGAATCTTTTGTTATCATACTTCCTATTATGTATTTGAAAACTAAAAAAAGTTATAAATAAAAAATCCAAAAAGATTTTTATTTCTAGTTTATTTTGTCCATTACATTTCCAGAACTATGCTTGATCTGAGTCATGAGGGACATGATACGTAGGCAACCTACATAGGGTTCGATGGAATCATTTAATTTAAAAAAAAAAAATTGTGGGATGTGAAGAATGAGAGGAAAGGAAAGAGTGATAATCAGAAAGAAAACGAGAGGAAAGAAAATAATAAGCCAAGGGGTACTAGAAAGGAAAATGAAGAAGGAAACGGGGCAAGAAAAGTGAAATTGGGATAATGCCATATGACCTTCGTACCTTCGAAGTCGTTTTAGAACTTATAATTGTGACTAGGTGCATTGCATATAATATGATACTATTTGTCGTTAAATGCCCTAATGCTAACATGATGACCTCATTTTGTTCCTCTTTGTTATCTTCATTATATGAGAAGGGTGGTTGGTTTGTGGTTCTTCAACTGGTAACTCTTCCCTACAACATAAAGTCGAACGACAATAGCAGACGACAACAGAATTGGGTTGGTTGATAATGATGCCCAAAAGCAATTGGTTGAACAAGATACTAGGTTGGTTGAAGAGGTAAGGATGTTAAGACAACACATGGCGGACAAGTATTAGGCTTGGATGGCTGGGAAGGCACCACCCCTGCCACCACCTAGCTTCCTAGATACTACCCTTACCCAAACTCCAGTCATAGTGCCAGATGATCAACCATACTCTCCAGATTTTTCCGCTTATCACAACTTTCCCAACCTCCCTAGTAGCTCCATCACTCATCCTCCAACTACTTTTCCCAAAAGTTGCCCTCCTGCCATATCCACTATCCCCACGATCACAACTTCTCAACAACCTTTCTTTCATAGATCCAACAGTGAACACCAGTTCAAACCTCTTGATACCCAATACTACCCCCAGAGTTGGCTCACCAGGTCCTAGACACTTATAATTATATCTCTCAGAATGAGCCTCATTTTGAAAATGAAAAGTTCACAGGAAAAGAAGGGCGAGATGAGATATTCAGGAAGATGAAAGGTATAGAACAATCCTTAAAGAACATGCAAGGGATGGGAAATCAGAATAACATATCTTACAATAACTTGTGTATGTTCCATGATGTTTATCCTCCCACGGGGTTTAAAATGCCAAAGTGTAACTTATATGATGGGCATGGAGATCCAGCAGCCCATCTGAGGGGTTATTGCAGTGAAATGAGAAGTGTTGGCGGTAAAGATGAGTTCTTGGTGGCGTATTAAAGTGAGAGCTTGACTGGGGAAGCCTTGGAATGGTGTACTCTTCAAGATGTCAGTAAGTGGCGTGCATAGGATGACATGGCTCAAGATTTTGTTCGACAATTTCAGTACAATCTAGACATTATCCCAGACCACTCCTCACTATCTAAGATGGAAAAGAAACCCAAGGAAAGTTTTATAGAGTTTGGGCTCAGATAGAGGGAACAAGGTGCTCGGGTCAGTCCCCCAATTGAAGAAGAAGAAATGGTTGAGCTTTTCCTACAAGCCCAGGGACCTGCCTATTTCAGTTATTTAATCCCAGCTTTAGGTAAGTCTTTCAATGATGTGGTAAAAATGGGGGAGATGGTGGAAGAAGGGATCAAGTCAGGAAAAATCATGAGCTATTGTGCATTGAAATATACTACGGAAGACATTCCAAACATCTCAGTACGTTTGGGGGGAAGGAAGAGAAATAGAAAAGCCCTGCCAACTATAGGATCTAGTGGGCATTCCTGTTCAACGCTTTCAGCCTCAATAACGACCCCATGAATATCCTCGTACTCTAGATAATCCTCCCCAATGCTAACTTTCCTCCATAAAATCCCCAAAGTCATACCTCACCTTCCCAGTACTCTATCCACAATGCACCGCCATATGCTCCATATCCATAAAACCCTTAATGGCTAGCACCGTCTCCACAAATGTCTTACCCACCTCTACAAGCATATCAACCACCTACCCGTAAGAGGTTCCAACAGAGGCCAGAGTACAAAATGAAAAGGCAGCAACAAAAAGAAAAGTCTTTCACTCCTATTGGATAATCATATGCCAGTTTGTTCCAAAGATTGAGGCAATTGGACATGTTGAAGTCGATTCAGATAAAAATGTCGAACCTCCTTCCAAAGAATTTTGATTATTCTCAAAGGTGTGCATATTGATCTAATGCCCCGGGGCACAACATAGAAAAGTGTTGGAATCTAAAAAGAGCAGTCTAAAAGCTTGTTGATACAGGTGACATTATCGTGCAAAATCTAGATGCAGCAGTCACTAGCCAAAGTCCATTGCCTATTCATAATGAGACACATATGGTGGGTATGATTTGTGTTGAAAAGGAATATGATAACTCTTCTGAATCCCTTGAAGGGCCACTCGCCGTAAAATTTGCAGCGCTATCAGTCTCGGTTCCAGAAGTTGCTCTCAAGAATGAGTCGTCAAAGAGGACCCAAAAGAAATTTGCTAAGGTCAATGTGATGGAGACTTGTGAAGGTCCTAGTAATGTCGATGTGCGAATTAGTGGCTAATATGTCGAGCTTGGTAATTGAAAAAACACTCCTTTCTTGGTTAGCCATGAAGGGTCTTGGTAGTTTATTTTGTCGGCGTTTCCGTTATCCGGGTTATTTCAGGGTTGTAATTCGGATATTGTCTTGTGACTAAAACCCTTCTATCCTTTTATTTTTCCTAGCCCAACTTGTCTTATTACCTCGTTTAGTGCTATCTAGGTTTGTTCCAGTATTGTAACCCCAGTTTATTTTGCTTGTTTTGTTGTTCGAACCCTTTCACCGTCTGTTTAGCAATCTCCTATTTTCTATTATTTCTAGTTAGTTTTTGTTTAGTTCTTTTTTCCTTTTATAGTTCTTTTCATGATGACTCAAGTGGCATGACATGCATGTGGAATTCTCATTTAGGTCTTAAACGTTAGTCTAATCATGAAATAAGGTTTGAAGATGACAGGGATATTTGAGGGAAATAAGTAAAGATTTGGACATTTGAGGTCATTTAAAGCCCAAATTGTGTGAAACTGGGCCAGATAGTTTGGGAAGTTTATAGGACGACAAGAATTTGTTACAAGAGAGTGCGTCCCAAAAAATTTGAAGCAAGCAACTTTGAGTTCAAGTGCATCTCAAGTTACAAGGTAAAGCCAAGAGAGTTTGTCCCAAACTGACAGAGGGTATCCATTGTGAAGAAAAAATCACCCAACGAGAGTTCTGTACTTGACAAGGCACTAAAGAGAATGGAAGGCATATCAGTGATATCAATGTCGAAGTTACAAAAGAAATATTGTGCATGATCTTTATTTTTCATCCTCAAGTTGCATGTGTTGTACTTGGCATTTTCAAAGATTGGGAGGCCATCTTAAGCTCCCAAACACTTTATACCCTTGGATACCCTTTTGAGCCAGTGCTGATTTCTTTGATCTCCCCTATTTTGGAATAAAGTTAGAGTCACTAAAAAAAATCCATGTGCCCATAAGGTTTTTTAGAAGTTCATCCCGAAAGAAAATAAAGAAAAAAAGATAAGAAAAGGGAATGAGATAAAGAAAAAAAAGAAGTCCCAAAAAAAGAGAAAAAGGAAAAAAAGATAAAAAGAAGAAAAAAGAAGAAAAAAAAATAGCAGTAACAAAAAGTATTCATGTGAACTACGTTCAACCTAATTCTTGTTACAACAAGATACATAGGCAGCCTTACGGTTCGGTCACTTTAAATAAAATATTTCATAGTCCCACGAAGTCAAGAGTGGGGCATTTTGTCTTAGAAATTCCATCTAAAAAAAAAACAAAAAAAAGAGAGAATAAGATTCTCTTGTTTTAGAAATTGGGGCAAAGTTTTAAAATGGATTCCAAAAGTTGTAAATAAATTAACCATGTTGTCTTAGTTATTTTGAGACTTTATGATATCCTCTCTTTCTAACCTGGTCCAAAAACCTCATTACAGTCCAAAAAAGACCTCCCAGATAATCTTTAAGAGTGCCGAGTTAGCCATCCCAGGAGTATATGATATTTATATCATGGTTAATGTCTTGTCATCTGCACAACGAGAGGAAAAGGGAAGAAAAGAACAAAATGAGAGAGTCTTATCGGTGAAAACCTACACAGGCACCATAAGGAGGCAGTAAGTTGGGAGAAAGAACAAAATGAGAGAGCCTTGATGGTGAAAACCCTTCGGGAACTACAAGTCCAATAAGAATCGTGAATCAGAGATGATCAGAGCATTGAAGCCCAGTTTCATGGCTTAGAGGTATAACAAGATTAGAACATTAAACTTACTGTACAAATTAGGCCACGTAATCCAAAATGCGTGTCATGGTCATTAAAGTTGGTATCCACATCCAATAAGTTTCTACTTGGTGATTTTCTTGTTAGATGTCATCTCTTTCTGTTGTTCCCTTAACTTTATTCTTCTTGCTTTGTTTAAGTCATCTTGATTCTGTTTTCTCAGAACAAGTAAAGACTTCAAAATTTGCTACCAGCTTTCTAATTGCACAAAGCGAAGTCTGTCTAGTACATCAAAATGGCTTAAGTCAGGAAAGAGTAGTATGCACACGAGGTTGGTGACAATTGACGTGCTTTAGGATTTATGTGAAATGCAAAGATTTAGTAAAATGTCTATTCATGAACACAATGCAACAGATAGAGCCATTTGGGGCTTGAACGAATTAGAGGTGTTTTCTATGATAAGGTTTGACAAGAAAGTGGTTAGCCAATAACAAGCAAGGTCCCCAAGTTGAAATCAAAGTTACAATGGTAAGTGTAGGAGCAATCGCCCTCAAAATCAAGACCATAAACCAACCAGCATGTTTAAACTCACAAGCTTTCTTTGTTTAAAACAGGGACGAAGACTATGTCCAAATCAAATCTTGGAAGCTTGAATTTTTCAAGTGCCATGCCCCAAACTTTGTCAGCACAAGGGCTGTTTGAGAAGGTTTTACTTGCTAGGCATTCCCCTAGTTGAGAAGACCATTACCTTCTAGGTGTTTTCCCTAGTTGAGAAGAACCGTACCTCCTAGGAATTCTCCCTATTCGGAAGAGTTTTTAGCTTTCCTTAAGTTCAGGGGTCCCGCCTGGAGAATAGGGTTAGTTTTAGTTTCCTTAAATTATTAATCTTTAGAATTCCTTAAGTTCAGGGGTCCCGCCTAGAGAATATGGTCAATTTTAGTTTTCTTAAGTTGTTAATCTCAAAGTTCAGGGGTCCCGCCTGGAGAATAGTATCAGTTTTAATTCCCTTAAGTTGTTAGCCTTAGTTTTCTTTAGTTCAGGGGTCCCGCCTGGAAAATACGGTCAGTTTTTAGTTTTCTTAAGTTGTTAACCTTTAGTTTTTCTTAAATTTAGGTCTCACCTGTAGAATAGGGTCAATTTCATTTTTCAATTTTTGTAAGTTGGATAATCATTAGTTTTCCTCGAGTTCAGGGGTCCCCCTTGGAGAATAGGGTGAATTGTTAGGTTAGTCAGACTTAGTTATAGTTTTCCTCAAGCACAATCTCAAACCTAGGAGACACACTTCCTAGTTTAGGTCATTTAAGTTCATCCCTAGGAGATGCACTTCCTATTTGAGTCATTTGAGTTCATCCCTAGGAGACACACTTCCTAGTTTGGGGTCATTCAGGGGTTATGTGGTCAAGATTCATCAGAAGGTCAAACAATTCTTTGTTATCCCGAAGTAGCTAATCAGAATGAAGCATGACAGTGATAGAAGAGGACAAATTTAGCAATACTGCTACAAACTAACAACCACATTTTCAAACTAACAAGATTTCATTTATTTGAAACAGGGGCAAGAAAATTTGTTCGATCTGCAGGGATCCTCCATAAGGAAAGTATGGTTCAAGGTCATTGAATTTTATTCTTTCTGTAGGGATCTTCCAGGAAGAGAGCATGGCTCAGTTAAGTTCATTTTCAGTTGTCAAGACCCTCCTAGATAATGAGACTAATTTTAAGTTCCCAGGACCCTCCTGGATAATGGGATTTGATTTAAGTTTTCAGGACCCTCCTGGATAATGGGATTTGATTTAAGTTTTCAGGACCCTCCTGGAAAATGGGATTCAACTAACACTCACAAATGTTCCCGGTACAAACTGGGGCAGAAAATTTTCTTTGTTTTGTCTATTTTGTTATGATTGCAGGCATCCACCTGGAGAACAGGGTCAACTTTCAATTATGTTCAAAATCAAGCAGGAGGATCTCTCATGAAGAACATGGTCAATTTTTAGCTTACAATTTCAATTCAAAGAGGCATCAGGAGCCCGCCTGAAGAACAGGGTGAACTTTCAATTTTCAAGTTCAAGAGGTATCAAGAGCCCGCATGAAGAACAAGGTTAATTTTCAGTTTTCAAGATCCAAATCAAACACAGCAAGAGCCCACCTGAAGAACAGGGTCAGTTTTCAGTTTCAAGTTTAAGTCAGAAGCAGCAGGAACCCGCCTGAAGAATAGGGTCAACCTCCAGTCTTTAAGTCAAATCAGAAGTAGCACAAGCCGCCTGAAGGACAAGGTTTGCAAGCTCAAGTCTACTCCAAGTTCAATTTTATTTAAGTGCAAGCAACATGGTGCCCACCTGAAGAATAGGGTCAATTTCCAGCTTTCTTCAAATTCAAGTCAGCAGGATGCCCACCTGAAAAACGGGGGGAATTTTAAGCTTCATGTTGAGGGATCAAGTGGAGATTCAAGGAGGATTCAAGACAAGAAGTAGATAGGATCTTGTATTTTTCTCTTATTTTTGCTGTAATTTTTGCTTTCAATTCATGATGTAATGGCAGGAACCGCGGACCGGAACCTCGACGGCACCTCAATCGGCTCTCCACCTCGGTATACTCCATCGCTTTTCTCACTTTTGAATTACACGTGGCCTAATTCCTTTATAGCCAAGGATATGTAGGCAGCTCAAATACCAGGGCTCAGTCAAAATCTTTTACCCACATTTTTTTTGAATAAGTGTCGGGTCTGAAATCAATTAAGTCACTTACTTGTTTCTTTGCTCAAACACACTTCGTGTTTCCAAGCAAAGAGGGGAAGCAGTAAGCACGTAATTTTTGATCCGTCACATTTTTAAAGCTATTTTTAGTGTTTAAATATTTAGTTTTATTTTAATAGTATATTTTAATTAATTAAGAGTAAGTTTTATATTTTTTTAGTCTTCTTAGCCCAAAATTAAGGCCCAACAAGACATGGACCCTATCCAATTTCCTAAATCAAAGCCCAATACCCTTTAAACCCACCAAAAACCTAATTTCCTTAAAAAAGAGCTGACCCTATCTCCTCTTTCGGGAGACCTTTCAAACCCTTCTTCTTCAGCACAATCCTTAATCCTCCATGACCTAGAGTCGCCGCCAGTCTGCCTTCCCCCGGCAAAAATTCGCCAGAAAAAGAGCCACCGACCAACTCCTCCCATCTCGAGCCGCCTTCACGAACCCTTTCACCTTCTACTGCCCAGTGACTCAATTGTTTTTTTAACCACCATGAACCTCTAAGCTTTGCCATCCACGTACATATCAAAACTAGTCGCAAAACCCATTTACAATACCATTTCAGATCAAGAGTTCAACAATTTCAAAGATATGGATGTGCGAATCTGAGTCAAGTTCGATTTTCGATTCTTTGAGGTGTCCCGTTTGAGTCTCTTGGTCAATAGTGTTCCTAGTTCAATTAAGGTCTGGTCTAGCTTTTGTCACTCGCTTTTCAGTCTTGTGCTACCAAATAATTGAGTTTAAAGGTCCAATCCCTTTTCTCTTCCCTTGAATCCCTTAATTTTATTATGTGATTTTTTTTGTTGATATATTTCTGATTATGTTATCTTTTTGAAGTAATATGAAGTTCTGTGTATGTACCATTATCGAAAATTTGGGGCTTATCTTATTTAACGTGATTTAATTTGTATTGCTTCATGAATCAATTAAATGAAAGAGTGAACTAATGAGTTAAGTTGAATAAAAGGAGCTGTGGGATTTGAATTCGAAAGGAAATAGAGTTGGGTTAATGTGACGTGATAATATTTCTATTTCGTTATTGCTAGTTTTTATTGACCGCTAGTAGCATGTTTAGGCCGACCGCACTTGGGTAGGAAAACTGTAGGCCGCTTCTTTTATTTTGCCGAGGTAAGAGGTCATTCTCTTTAGTTTATATTTAGGGGAATGCCCCATAGACATTGTATATATTTTTATCCGGGGTATGCCCCGTAGTATCATGTATTTGGAGGTCGTGACGAACCTCGTGAAAAAGTATAGTATACAGTAGTATTTAGGATAAGATTTTACTTTCTTTATATATTTTCTTTTATTAGGTGGGGATGCCCTCGAGCATCTGTTGTGTTTATTTTCTTTTATGTGGTTTTTTTACCTCAATTTGAATATTTATCATATACACAATCATAATAGTTATGGGACTCGGGGAATGCCTAACACCTTCTCCCTGAGTCAAATGAACCCCCTTACTTTGAATCACTGGTGCAAACTATTTTACTAGTCAAATGTGTTTTAAGGGATTTTGTTATTAAAAAAAACGGTGACCCGGCACACCGAAACCAAATGTTAGGTGGCGACTCTGAAAAGTCCTTTTCAACACAAACTTTTGTCACTTTCTAATTGGAAAACCCTTTTGAGCTTCAAAAATCACTTGTATGTATTTTTAAAGAGGGTTATTGATGAGTTACAAGTACCTTGGCACAAGTACTTTACTTTATGTTTTGATGATCTAACAAACTTACCATTCAAAACCAGATAAGGAACCTGTTACACATCTATAAGACCTTGAGATCACAAAGTTCCTGGTTGGGATCCAGCCTTTGGGAAAGCAAGGTAAATGCTATTACTGAATCAAAGGACATGCAGGAGCTGACCGTAGAAGAGCTAGTTGGAAATCTGAAGACCTACGAGATGAAGAGGAATATAGACAATGAAAGAAGAGAACCAAAGAAAGAAAAAAACCTGGTACTCAAAGCTGATAGCAATGAGTCAAGTGAGGAAGAGTAGAAGGAAAAGCTTAGGGAACAGGGCCCTACCAGTTTCCGAGGAGACTGTATGAAGTCAACTCTCCAACAGGAAAGTTGTTGCTTGCACACGTTATTGTACATGAATAGTGCAATAGTCAACTTTCTGTGGAAGGCTTTTTACCTACCTTGCTTACATCGTTGTAAGTGATGTCACACACGTATAAATACAATCAAGGAAGGTAAAATGACTTACTTCATGAGAGAACCAGATAAAGGACCTGAAGCATGTCTGGTACAATCATTCAAGTTAATCGACTCAAGATAATTTGGGCAGTAGTGCTTTAGATTCACAGAAACCATATTAGGGACCTGATACCTTGGTGTTCCCCTGACAGAAGTATAAGTCAACTGTACAGCTGGAAAGCAACTGCAGAAAGTGACTGCCTACAACAGTGCAGCAGATAGTGCAGCAGTCACTTCCCATTGAGATTGGACATCACTAAGGTAATGTCTTTTGTAGTATAAACCTTATACAGGGCACAAGATTTAGGTTCCAAGACTTGCAAGATTAGAAACAAAAATCCTCTCTCAAGACTTGCAACAACCTCTCTCAAGAACAAAGCTGCTGCAATCTCAAGGACTTGATCCAAACACATTGACAATATTTCAGCCACCACGGCGAAAATGAGAACATTGCACTAGGAAAATGTTGTACCCCTTGCTCGCTTAGATGGAGTTCTGGCTGTGGATCCAATCGACATCGGTTCGCTCGTAGCCATCAATGGAAATTTGGTTGTTGATCCCGAAAGCAGCATTTGCTGGGGTACCCGATCAGCTACTCCGAACGCACACGGCGGCGAAGATGGCGGGATCAGCCTGTGGGTGATCTTCGAGATGTTGCATGCCCAATAGGTAGCAATAGCCTAGCTCCAAAATCAGAACCACACTCCGAGCAGAGCTGAGTTCGAGCCATCCTAGGAAGTCATACATGTCACACCTCCTTTTTACCTACACCCCCAGAAGGGGTATACTATGGAGTTTTTCCAACTTAAAGTGACAATCAAAATGAGATTTATTTATTTATTTAAAGATTCAGAGTCGCCTCTTGGGATAGTTTATGGAGTCCTAAGTCACCGGTTCAAATCTCGAATTGAGGAAAAGATTGACTTTGTATCATAGTCCGCGAACCAGAAATCCGGGTAATGATCTGTTAACCCGGGAGAAGGTGTTAGGCATTCCCAGGTTCTGTGGTTCTAGCAGGGTCGCTCAACTGTTATTATTGGCCTAATTATCTGATTTTAAAACATTTTGAACCTATGTGCATTTTAATTTTAAAAATCGCTTTTATTTATTTTAAAGAAGATTTAACGTCGTCTAAAACATGTCTTTGGACTGCGCCACATGAAATGCACCCGCAATCCGAAACACATTTTATTCAACCTTATTAGAATTGGATTTGGGTCACATGAAATGCACGCCCAAGTTTAGGAAGGTAATATTATAAAAATAACACGCCTAAAGCAACTACGCGTTTTTAACTTTGCGAGGGCCATGGAGGATTTGCTAAATGGCACGCCTCGAGTTCTAAGGATTTAAAAGAAATAATTAAATGAGGGCCACGCATTTGAGATTTTATTTGGCGCGACACACCTCAATTATCTTTAAAAGGGAATTCACACTAAACTTTGGAGGGCCATGAACTATTTGAGTTGCCTAATATGGCACACCTCCAATCTACTTTTAAAAGAACCCAATTAATCAACTAAGGGAAATTTGCGGAGCTTCTACTTGTTTAAGCTAAGGATTCTACATTACAGGATTACTAAAACGCATTGCATTAGAAAGTTAAAAGCCCAAAAGGAAATTATTTCGGTCACTAAAGAACGAAATCCCTTTAAAAGCGTCTTCAGGTTTTGGGCTTAAACCAAGCCCAATTTTCTGATAAGAAAAGCACCCAAAGGTCCGTATCCAACATACCTTGCAGCTGGGCCTACGTGAGGCCCTGTTTTTCATGTCCCAAATATTCAGAACACCCAAATAATGTCACTTACTGATGATACCAAGAAATGAGATTGATTCAGTAAATTGA
The DNA here is from genome assembly GCF_000715075.1 of Nicotiana tabacum. Lineage (NCBI taxonomy): Eukaryota > Viridiplantae > Streptophyta > Magnoliopsida > Solanales > Solanaceae > Nicotiana > Nicotiana tabacum. The sequence continues at coordinate 126,205,556 of NC_134082.1, forward strand.
AACTCTAATTTTAAACGTCAACACCGATTAATCATCAAACTTCATGCTTTCAAAATTATATACATATTTGGACTGATTTGGCTACTGAAACAAACCAGTGATCAATGAGTGAGTCGTTGGGCTCGAAGGACAAGCCCAAAAGCCTAACGCTGGCCACTTTTAATGTCTATGTTTGGATTCGAATACATCTAGACTTGCACATTCCTCATGGAAACTCAAACCAAAACTTTTCAACATTAACACCATTCAATCCACAAAAGACAACATGCTGATTATTGGATTAAAAACCAACCTAAACCCATTCTTTAAGAATATGAGTACCAGAATCAAAAATGGAAACGACATGTAAATAACAACCAGATCTCTTAATTGTCATATATTCTAACTCACCCTATAGCCCTTTATACTCAAACAAAGTTCAACTTCAGCATTTGAAACAAGCTGACAACAACTTCAATAACATTTCAGAGCAAAGATGATCTGATAACTAAAATTGAGTGCAGACAGAAGCTTCAATTAAAATTCAGAATAAAGAGAATATAAAATATATCCAATACTTGACTAGACCTAATGTTAGTCAAGCTTTCATAATAGTTCAGAATCATGCTGAAGTTCAGTTATACAATACCAAAGTCTAACTACTAATGCAAATGGACAAAATGCTACCCAAGTTTCATAGTAGCCCTATGGCAAATGCACTAATAGCACTCATTTACTTGAACCAGAATTCAATCAATTGAGACAAAAAACAAATTTCAAATGAAAATTAAAGCAATGCTATTAAAAGTAGAATAATGTCATGCTTCAAATTTAGCTTTTTGTTTCACTCTTCAAGTTCATTTCACAACATTGAGGCTCGAAATAGATACCTGGAGATTTGAAAGAGCAAAGAAAAGAGGAAGAAATCAGTAGAGCATCAGCAAGAAGTCAGCAGCATAAGTCAACCAGATTCAGCAATTAAGACACTGAAAACAGCTCGCCAATTCAATGGAACAGTGACCCTTAACAAGCTTGAACCAGAAAACTTTTCAAAAATCCAATATCAATCCATTTGAAATCTCAGAATAAGAAACCTTTGTTTTCAGAAGTTGAAAAAAATCAGAAATTACTGAAAAAGTCAATGAAACAGTAAAACCCAGCCGTTATTGATTTTTCTGTATTTTCTATCTCTTCAACACTGCCTTGAATTCCAAGTTAGAGAGCCTTTATAGGCAAGGCATTTAGGGCAGCTAGATGAGAATCAGATTTGCACCTAGACCCTCTTTAAATTTTCATTATAACTTAGGAGTCCTTAAGTTAAAATTCAGAAATTCTCTTAGGTCCCTTCCCCATCTTCCTAGAAGCTTCCATTTCAGTTATACAAAGATTCCCTAGACTAGACTACCCAAATTATCCCTTAATGACCCTGTTATTACCTCTGAAACTAAATAGGTATAAGGTCAAATTGACCCAATGTTTCAATCCAGCCTGGGCTTGCAAGACTCAATATGAATCTCTTATTTTTTGGCTTTTGATTTCAATCAAACCAACAATCTATAATCAAACCTATAATCTAAATAGACTGACCCGAAATTTCCACAAATGAAAAACCCAGAAACCCCTTTAAAAAAATGAAACTAAAAACAAAAAAGAAAAGAAAATGAACCAATAAAATAAGCTAGGCCTGGTTATTAAACTAGTTATGCAAAACAGAATAACCGAGCAAATGACACATGATGAAGAAAAAGAAGAAAGGGTGCAAAAAAAAGATAAAAATGAACTTAGACGCAGAAGAAGAAAACATGCAAGAAAAGTAAGTGAAAAATACCTAAAATCTGGACGGCTTAATCTTGGATCTTCAGAGGAAGCTTCAATTTCTTGAACGAAATGGGCCTTAATCGTGTGTTTTCAAACGAGAACGCACGAATAAAGCCAATTTTGGCCTTAAAACTTCGTTAAACTTCACCGATTTGAGTTTTGGGATTTTAGGGTTCATGTCTTCCAATTAAAATTCGAGGAGTTTAGAGAAGATTCGAAGGAAACAAGTTATGGATTAGGTACGAGGGGGTCAAGGGGAGTTCGGGGTGTTGATTTGGGGCGATTTGGGACCAGCGCCGCCGGCGACTAGCGGTGGAAAATGGGGCGGTTTCTAGGGTTTTTTTCAGTCGTCTTTGAAGGAGACGAAGAGTGAGGGGGCGAGTGTAGGAGGGGGTGGGGTAAGGTCTTCGGACAGATTTATATGGGGGAAAGGGTCAATTCTGAGCCGTTGGATTTACAGGGATCAACGGCTCAGATCAAGGGCCAAGGATACGGCATCGTTTGGTTTTAAGTGAGACGGACCAGGTTGGGGACACGGGTTTTGGACCAGATTTAAGGGCAAATTGATTTGGGCTTTGGGAAAATTTCGAATTTTGGCCCAAACTAACTCTCTTCTTCTTTTTTTTCCTATTTCAAAGCAATTTTTCCAAAAATTCTTTTTTTTTTCAAAGTTAAATTTAAATCTAAATTAAATACTAAAACCTAATTAACCTATCAAAAGCACTAATTAAATCTAAATAATAATTACTACAATTAATAAAGAAAACAAATTAAAAGAAAACTACTCTAAATTCAAAATTAAAATAAAAAGTGCAAATTAAACTATGTTTTTGTAATTTTTCCGCTTTTATAGACAACAAATTTGCTAATTAATCTTAAAATATAGAATTAAATCCTTAATGCACATGCCACGTATTTTTGTATTTTTCATTAATTAAACACAATTAACATGCACAATCAATATGCAAATAATAACAGAAAATGCCACAAAACCCCACAAAATTGCAAACAATGGATAAATTATTTTGTTTTGAATTTATGGGAGTAATTCATATAGGACAAAAATCACGTGCTCACAACTGCCCCTCTTTGCTCGGAAACACGAAGAGTTTTCGTGCAAAGATAAAGTGAGCGTATACGAGCGATTTTTACCCGTTTGAATACTCCGTGGAAAGCATTTTTGAAAAGATTTGATCGCACCCTGCTTCTGAGGTTACCTACATAGCCTTGGCTATAAAGGAATCAGGTCAGTGTAGTTCAGGACGTTTTGGTAGCTTGGACTACTATGAAGCTGTGATTTCACTACTGCTGTTGCTGCTACTGCTTACTGAACCCCTTATTATACCATGTCAAAAAATAAAAAAAAGCTAGACTAGACTATGATCTATGCATTATAAAATCCTATCTATATCTTCAAACTTGCTCTTGTGGTTCTTGTTGCCTTGTTGACTTGTATTCTCCCGGTGAAATCCCTTTGTTGCCGACTTGAATTGTAATCTGAGATGTTTTCCCTTTCTCCAGGTGGATGCCTGACTGCTGAACTTGAATTATATTCCCATGCTCTCCAGGTGGGCGCCTGACTACTGAACTTGAATTTTATTCTCGTGCTCTCCAGGTGGGCGCCTGACTGCTGAACTTGAATTGTATTCCCGTGCTCTCCAGGTGGGCGCCTGATTGCTGAACTCGAACTGCTTCTCCCTGTTCTCCAAGTGGGTGCTTGATTTCAACAAAAATAGACAAAACAAAGAAAATTTTCTGCCCCAGTTTGGTAGCTGGGCACATATGTGAGTGTTAAACTGCATCATGTTACCAAACATTATCAAGAATTTGAAAGCTAAATCTTGTTATCCAGGAGGGTCCTGACAACTCCTATTTAAACGAAAATTTTAAAGCTAAATTATGTCTTCTGAAGGTATATCTTATTCTAAGTCTTGTTATCCAAGCAAGTTTTAAAACTACATCCTATTATCCAAGAGGGCCCTGAAAACTCTTAATTAAACGACAATTTTAAATCTAAGTTATATCTTCTGGAGGTATTACTTCTGCTACATCTTCTTATCTAAGAAATTATTAAAGTTACATCCCATTCTCCAGAAGGGTCCTGAAAATCAAAGGTCAAGTTTTATCTTAAGAGTGACTAATTTACAGCTAGGTATATTACCCTACACTAGAACTTACACTAAATTTTGTTATCCAATGGAAATTTTAAAGCTAGGTCCCATTATTCAGGAGGGCCCTGACAGCTCTTAATTGAATACTATCTCAAACATGCAAACTTTGAAACCAACTTATATTCCTTGGGGTTACATTTACGCTAGATTATGCTACTCATGATTGTTTTGAATTTTAAACTAGGTCCCATTTTTCATGAGGGTCCTGAGAACTTCAAATTAAATCCCATTATCCAGGCAGGTCATGAGAACTTCAAATTAAATCCCATTATCCAGGCGGGTCCTGAACGTTTACGGTCAAACCTGTCTGGTGCTTGACTTTCTTATGGAGGGTTTCTCTTAAACAATGAAACTTTTTGCCCTTTTTTCAATCAAAGAAAATTCTTGTCAATTTAAAATGTGGTGGTTAGTTGATGGCATTCTTGCTGAAGGTCTCTCTGCTGTCGTGCTTTGTTTTGACTGGCTTCCCCGAACTGGCCCTGAACCGCTTGACTTTCCGACTGACTTTCAACCCACATGACCTCTGATGACCCGAGTGTTCTATACCTGAACCGTTGTTTTACACTTCTAACCCCTTTAACTGAACCTCTGCATCTCCCATGGATTACTAAATCATTCCGCTAATGGAACTTTCGCTAGCACTTTATATCCCACTTTACATCATACTATCTTTGGTATGTTCTGGCCACACTGTGCTTTGCGATTTTTGAATTTGGTAGTGAGCTTTGAAATTCCTTCTTATTTTCTTAAACAAAACTGACATTGGGAACACCTTAGAGAAATAAACCCAAAAGAAATGAAATGCAATGACTTTCAGAGTTAAGGATAAAAAAAATCCAAAACTGGAAGACTATCTGAAGGGGAAAAAGAAAAGAGACTTATCTGAGTGGAGCAGCTGGCATCAATGATCATGACATGCATTTCAGATTAATCGGCCCAATCTATCCAACCAATGAACTTTCAGTTGCTATACTTTGTTGCCCCGGAGTTTCCATAACCTGACTTCTTCGCCAAAACCTTGACCTTGTTCAGCCCGCGGTGCCCTGAAGAGCTTTCGCCAATAAGCCTCTCTCATTTGTTCATCTCTCAACTCACTTTCGCCTTACGGTGCCGGTAAGGGTTTTCACCAATAAAACTCTCTCATTTTTTATTTCTCTCAGCTTCCGACGCCTTACGGTGCCCGTGAGGGTTTTCACCAATAAGACTCTCTCATTTTTCATTTTTTTGCTCGGACCAGAGTGTTGCCCCTGATATGAATCACCTCTACTTGCTCGACTTGGCATTTCTCGAAGACTGATCAGAAGGTTTTTCTTTGGACCATAATGTGGGCTTTTGGATAGGGTTAGAAAAAAAGGGCATCAAGGCTCAAAACAATTCAAATGGGTTCCAAATTACAACTTTCAGAATCAGGTTTCTTACACCAACCACAACTTTTGCCCCAGTTTATTTGCTTGGGGACTTTTGAGATTTTTGTTTTGATGGGACCGAACCGTGAGACTACCTACGTATCCTTACAAGGAATCAGGTCAAATGTAGTTCATGTCATAGGAATTGCTCTGTTGTTGTGATTTTTCTTTTCTCTTTCTCTTTTCTTTTCTTTTCTTTCTTCCTTTTTCATTTTTTTGTTGTTTTGTTGTTTTGTTGTTTTTTTTTTCTTTTTCTTCTCTTTTTCTTTTTTTTCCTTTTCTTCTTCTTTTTCTCTCTTTTTCTTCTTTTTCTTTTCTCTTTTTCCTTTACTTAATCTTCATGCTTGCGTTTCTGATCTTTGCTACTGATTCTGAAAGAGGGGTATGAAAGAAAATAAATAAGGCTCAACGGGGTAACAAGGGATAAAGTGTTTAGATAGCAGAACAAAATGCCTTCATCATTCCAATTTTCAAAACATGCCAAGTACAAACACATAATTTAAACAAAGAGATCATACGTAATATCTTTTGACCACATCAGAATTGATGGCCATTTCTACACATTTGCCTTCTATATCTGTTAAATGCAAAGCACCACTGGACAACACTCTAGCTACGATGAACGACCCCTGCCAATTTGGGGCGAACTTGCCTTTTGCTTCTGCCTAATGAGGAAGGATGCATTTCAATACTAACTGACCCACTTCAAACTTCCGTGGACGCACCTTCTTATTAGATGCTCTTGCCATTCTCTGTTGATACAACCGGCCATAACACACTGCTGCTAATCTTTTCTCATCAATCAAACTCAGTTGCTCCATGCGGGTTTTGACCCATTCATTATCATCAATTCCGGCCTCAACGACAATTCGAAGGGACGGGATTTCAACTTCCGCGGGTATTACTGCTTTAGTGCCATGTACTAACAAATAAGGAGTTGCCCCTACTGAAGTACGAACAATAGTACGATAACCCAATAATGCAAAAGGCAGCTTCTCATGCCATTGCCTAGAACCTTCCACCATTTTTTGAAGTATCTTTTTTGTGTTCTTGTTGGCTGCCTCGATTGATCCATTCGCCTTGGGGCGATATGGGGTGGAATTGCGATGTGTAATCTTGAACTGTTGACATACCTCTTTCATCGAATGACTATTGAGATTAGCCCCCATTATCAGTAATGATCACCTTTGGTATCCCAAACCGACAAATGATATTTGAGTGCACAAAATCAACCACCACTTTCTTGGTTACAGACTTGAATGTTTTGGCCTCTACCCACTTAGTGAAATAGTCGATGGCCACTAGAATGAACCTGTGCCCATTTAATGTTGATGGCTCAATTGGCCCAATGACATCCATTCCCCATGCAACAAAAGGCCACGGTGCAGATATTGTGTGCAATTCAGATGGTGGAGAATGAATCAAATCTCCATGCACCTGGCACTGATGACATTTGCGCACGAAACTGATATAATCTCGCTCCATAGTAAGCCAATAATAACTTGCTTGGAGAATCTTCTTTGCCAGCACGTGCCCACTCATGTGTGGTCCACAAACTCCAGAATGTATTTCGGTCATGATAGTTGTGGCCTGTCTAGCACCTATGCATCTTAACAATCCAAGATCTAGAGTTCTTTTGTACAAAACTCCTCCACTGAAGAAAAATCCGCTCGCCAACCGCCGAATTGTTCTCTTTTGATCGCCTGTGGCTTGTACCAGATACACCCCCATCCTGGTATATTCCTTGATATCATGAAACCAAGGCTCACCATCAAGTTCTTCTTCTACCACATTACAGCAAACATGCTGATCGTGGACCTGAATATGCAACGGGTCAACATAAGCCTTATCCGGATGATGTAACATTGACTCCAAGGTAGCCAAAGCATCAGCAACATCATTATGGATCCTTGGAATATGCCTGAACTCTACTGATCAAAACTGTTGACAAAGATCATGCAAACATTGCCGGTACAGTATAAGTTTTAAATCCCATGTTTCCCATTCCCCTTGAATCTGGTGCACCAGAAGGTCCGAGTCTCCCAAGACCAAGACTTCCTAGATACCCATGTCTGCAGCCAACCTCAAACCCAAAATGCATGCCTCGTACTCAGCCATGTTGTTAGTACAGTAGAAACGAAGCTGAGCCGTAACAGGGTAGTGATGTCCTGTTTCAGAAATCAATACAGCTCTTATCCCAACGCCTTTCATGTTAGCAGCTCCATCAAAGAAAAGTTTTCAGCCTGGCTCTCCAACTTGTTCCAACTCACTCAATGTGCATTACCTCTTCATCAGGGAAGTAAGTCTTCAAAGGCTCATATTCTTCATCCACTGGGTTCTCAGCCAAATGGTCGGCCAATGTCTGGGCTTTCATCGTAGTCCCGTTCACATAGGCGATGTCAAATTCTGTGAGCAAAATATACCACTTTGCGAGCCTCCCTGTGGGCATAGGCTTCTGAAAGATATACTTTAATGGATCCAAACGAGAGATAAGGTAAGTAGTGTAAGATGACAAATAATGGTTCAGCTTCTGTGCCACCCAAGTTAGGGCGTAACATGTCCTTTCCAGGTGAGTGTAATTAACCTCGTAAGATGTGAACTTCTTATTGAGATAATAGATGACCTGCTCTTTCCTACCGGTGATATCATGCTGACCCAACACGCAACCAAACGAATTATCCAAAATCGTCAAATACAGAATCAAAGGTCCCCCCGATTCTGGTGGCACCAACATATGTGGGTTCGACAAATACCCCTTTATCTTATCAAATGCTTCTTGACACTCATCTGTCCATTTGACCACAACATTCTTCTTCAACAGTTTGAAGATAGGCTTGCAAGTTGTCGTAAGTTGAGCAATGAACCTGATGATGTAATTCAACCTCCCTAATAAACTCATCACCTCAGTTTTGTTCCTTGGGGTGGCAATTCTTGGATAGCTTTGATCTTTGATGGGTCCAATTCAATACCTCGACGGCTGACTATGAATCCCAACAATTTTCCAGATGGCACATCGAATGCGTATTTTGCAGGATTGAGCTTAAGGTTGTACCTGCGAAGCCTTTGGAAGAATTTTCTCAAATCTCTGACATGATCAGACTGCTTTCTAGACTTTATGATTACATCATCCACATAAATCTCGATCTCCTTGTGTATCATGTCATGGAATATAGTTGACATTGCCCTCATGTAAGTTGCCCCAGCATTTTTCAAACCGAAAGGCATGACCCTGTAGTAGTATGTTCCCCATGGCGTGATGAATGTCGTCTTCTCCGCATCTTTCTCATCCATTAAGATCTGATGATAGCCCGCATAACAATCCACAAAATACCCAAGCTCATGTTTGGCGCACTTGTCAATCAGAATGTGGATATTTGGCAGTGGGAAATTGTCCTTGGGACTCGCCTTGTTGAGATCACGGTAATCGACACACACCCTAGTCTTGCCATCCTTCTTTGACACAGGTACTACATTGGCTAACCAAGTGGGATACCGAGTGACCCGAATGACTTTTGCATCAAACTGCTTGGTGACCTCTTCTTTGATCTTCACACTCATGTCAGTCTTAAATTTTCTCAACTTTTGCTTGATAGGAGGGAATGCCGGGTCAGTGAGCAATTTGTGAACCACCAAGTCAGTGCTTAGACCCGGCATGTCGTCATACGACCATGCAAAAATATCTTTGTACTCAAATAATGCTTTAATTATCTCTTCCCTGAGTTGAGGTTCAAGATGGACACTTATCTTAGTTTCTCTAATATTATCTGGGTCCCCTAAGTTGATTGCTTCTTTATCACTCAGTCTAGGATTGTGTTTTTCTTCAAAATAGCTTAATTCTTACTAATCTCTTCAAAGGCCTCATCCTCATCATATTCCGATTCATCATCACACTCTATTTCTTGAATTTCTATTTCAAAATTAGATTGGCTTTTAAGACTGGGCCGGAGATTCTTCATGCATGTCATGCCATTGAAACCAACATAAAAAGAACTGTACAAGAAAGAAAAAGAAAAGCAAAAATAAAACTATCAGAAATGATAGAAAAGGGAAATTGCATTTCATTGAAATTGAAAGATAACAAGGTTTATACATCCAAATGGACGGAACATAGAATCTGAATTACAATCCTGGAATAATCCAGATAAACTGAAAAAAAATCAAAGCAAACTACCAAAACTCCTTCCTGGTGGGGAGAGGAGTAGCTTCCCAATTGTTAATCTTTGCACTAGGCCCAACAAATTGCACATCCGCCTTACTAGAACCCTCTCCAGCTTCCACTGTGTTCACCTCGTCGAATAATTTCTCAAACCTTTCAAGCAACTCCTTATCAGGACCAACCACAGAACTGGGAACTATTGTTGCTAGGCGTTTCTTGTGTCGGGCCTGACAAATGATCTGGAGAGATGTGGGATGGGCTTTGGGAGGACCCATGCCCTCTGTTTCAACTTTCTAGCTCATTTTATGTCCGCAACTGTGGCCTTGAACCCCAAACCAAATGTATCCACATTCTTAGGGAGGGAATCCGGCTGTACGATACCTTGCAGAGATGCACCCAAACCTTTGCCCGGTACAAAACCATTTTTCAACATTTCAACGGCTACCATGACTGATGCAGAAGCTACCCTCGGAGTTGGAATGCACTTCCCTTCTAGAATGTTTTCTACCGATACCGTGTCAAAAACCTGATAAACCCATGGCCCCTTGTCATCTTCAAACTCTATGAACGGAACAATGGCATCACTGTGGGCACACAAATTATCCTCGCCGTGCACAACAATTTCCTGTCTATCCCATTCAAACTTGACCATTTGATGCAGAGTAGACGGGACCGCTTTTGCAGCATGAATCCAGGATCGACCTAATAGCAGATTATAAGAAACAGCCACATCGAGCACCTAAAACTCCATGGTAAATTCAACTGGCCCTATTGTAAGCTCAAGCACTATGTCCCCGACTGAATCTTTCTCTCCACCGTCGAATCCCCGAACGCAGATACTATTTTTGTGAATTCTTTCGTCATCCACCTTTAACTTGTTCATAGTGGAAAGAGGGAAAATGTTCTCACTAGAACCATTGTCGATCAACACTCGAGTAACCACGGAATCTTTGCACTTTACCATAAGATAAAGGGCCCTATTGTGCTCAGTGCCCTCTACGGGAAACTCATCATCAGAAAAAGTGACTCGGTTTACCTCAAATATCTTGTTAGCTATCTTTTCCAAGTGGTTTACTGAGATTTTGTTAGGAACATGGGCCTCATTTAGGATATTCATCAAAGCCTAACGGTGCTTGTCTGAATGGATCAATAATGACAATAGTGAAATCTGAGCTGGTGTCTTCCTCAACTACTCCACAATGGAATAGTCCTGCACTTTCATCTTTCTCAAGAATTCCTCTGCTTCTTCCTCGGTCACAGCTTTCTTCACTGTAACCGGGTTATCTTTGGAAATCTTAGCCTTTCTCAACTCTTCGGGGGCAAAGCATCTCCCCGATCGAGTCAAACCATGTGTCTCACAAACTTCTTCTTTAACCTTTTTTCCCTTGTAAGTTACTGTTACTCGTTCATAATTCCATGGGACAGCCTTGCTGTTGACTATTGGTAGCTGAGTTACAGGTTTGATAATGACAGGATCTGTGTGAGCACCCTCCACAATTACGACAGGCTTGTTCGCCACCTCTAGGACCATCACTTTTGCTTTTTCTTGTTTCACTACAACACCACTTGAAAACCCCTTCTTGCCTACCGCAGATGGTTCACTGTCTGTCCCTTTCAACTTGATCGCTGACTTCTCACTTGTTGACCTTTCAATCGACATGACTTCACTGGATCGAATCATCATGACGGTCTGTGAAGGCTTCTTGGGCTCCTCTCCTTTATGCACTATCTCGATTATATTTGTCTCAGGATGGGCCGGTAACAAATTCTGGTTGATATTGGGTGCCTCCGGAGCTTGGACCTCAATCCGATTAGTATCAATGAGCTCTTGAATAACTATTTTCAATTGCCAGCATTTCTCTGTGTCGTGCCCCGGACCACCAGAACAATATTCGCAACTCATAGAGTGATCAAGATTCCTTAGGGTAGGATTTGGCAGTTTTGGCTCGATCGGACTCAGCATACCCAATTGTCGCAACCTATGGAACAAACTGGTATAGGATTCTCCCAATGGAGTGAAGGTTTTCTTCTTTTGTAACCTCTCGTTCTTAAATGCTTGGTTGGGCCAGAAACCTGATCCAAGAGGGTTTTGGTAGGCTCTTGGGGGTGGATAGACATTTTGTAGAGCTGGGTATGTATTTTGTGGGATTGGTGCACGCCATTGTGCGTAGGCTGGAGGTTGGTTGTACATTTAGGCATGGTGGACAGAAAAATGGGGGTCTGGTGGTGGGTAGTAGTGTTGGGGAGGATTATACGGGGTATGGAGATAGGTTTGGTGGTAGGTACGAGGCTGATGATAGTGGTGAGGTGAACCCCTGGGTCCGAACCAAGCTCCTGAATCGATCGTTGCTACATCCTCTTTCTTCTTCTTTCCAATTACTCCCCCAATTCCGCTTTGAATGGCCTGGGTAGTTGCCTTAATAGCCGAATAACTCATGATTTTGTTTGTCTTGAGCCCTTCTTCTACCATACCGCCCATCTTTACCACTTCATTGAAGGACTTACCTATAGCTGATACTAGATGACCATAATAAGTATGTTTTAAGGCCTGCAGAAAATAATCCACCATTTCGCTTTCTTTCATTAGAGGGTCAACCCTTGTTGCATGTTCTCTCTACCTGAAACCATACTCCCTAAAACTCTCATTGTGCTTTTTCTCAAGTTTCGTCAAAGATAGACGATCCAGAATAATTTCGAGATTGTACTGGAGGTGACAAGCAAATGCCTGGGCTAAATCATCCCATGTGTACCATCTTCTGTGATCCTGCCGAGTGTACCATTCCAACGCTGATCCACTCAGACTCCGATTGAAATACGCCATTAGCAGCTCGTCTTTCCCGCCAGCTCCCCTCATTTTTCTACAAAAACCTCTCAAATGCGCCACTGGATCACCGTGCCCATCATACAAATCAAACTTGGGCATCTTAAACCTTGACGGCAATTGCACATCTAGAAACAAACATAGGTCTTTGTAGGCCACACTTACTTGACCTCCCAACCCTCGCATGTCTCTGAATGACTGTTCCAGGCTTTTAACTTTCCTGAACATCTCCTCATATTCGGGATTTTTAGATAGTTTTTCGGTTTCCGTAGGGAGGTCAAAATGAGGAGTGTAGGAATAGGGTTCGGGAACCTTGAAAGTGGGATCCAGGGGTTAATACTGGTTGTCGTGAGTCTGGAACAGGGGCTCACTAGAGGATCGGTATAATGCAACAGGTGGGTGTGCTATAAAAATAGGAGTGACTGGTGGAGGAGGGTACGAGACTTGTTTGGGTGGTGGAGCTTGTGATGTATGGGAAGTGGTGTCGTACCATTGTTGGTAGAGGGGAAAGGCCGAAGATGAGTTCACAGTGGGAGGTTCCTGGGGCTGAGCCAATGGCGGGATAAAAGCAGGGTTGGCGGGGTAAACTGGCGGTGGGTGCCCTTTTGCCCATGTTTGGTACATTTCAACCATCTGCTGCTTTAGCTTATACAACTCATCTTTCAGATTAACCTCCGATTCTTCCACCTCTTTCGACGAATCGACAATACTTGCCTCAAGTTCCTGGTTGGCCATGTTCAACTTGTTTTTAGACCGGGTATTGTAGGAGTGAGTTGCCAGAATGCCAATCAAACTAACCACCGGCCTCAACTAGAATTTCATCAATAACAAACTTGTTAGCGATTAGGGCTTTAACAGATAGGCAACCGCACATTTGAGGAGTGAATGCACTGTTATGCATTTGATCAGTTGCTTGCGTCATTCCGGCTTTTCCTTATTTCCATTTGCAACTTCTTTTTTCTCTTTTTTTTTTCATTCTTGTTTTTCCTTGCTTGATCTCTCTTTGTTTTTATTCTCTCATGACTCTTTCTTGCTTTGCCATTATTTACTTCTCACTGTTTCTTATTTTCTCTCTCTTTTCTTTTTCTTTTCTCTCTTATTCTTCCTCTTTTTTTATCACTCTTTTTCTTTCTTTTGGTTATGGTCGAATCCTAGGGAGATTGCCTACATATCATGACCTCACATGAATCAGTCCAAGCGTAGTTCTTGAAGATAAGTGCATAAAACAAATAACAAAACACTTTGGGATTTTCAAATTTTTTCCATAAAATAAAACAGTTTTGATTACAACCACTCATTCTACCAAATTATAAAATTAACAGACTCGAAAAGGGAAATTAACAGACTCTGACTCAAAACAAGACCAACAGACTCTGACAGAAAGGTGAAAACAACAGAATCAAAAACCAACTAACAAACTCCAATAAAAGAAAATGCAGACTAATAGACTCTAATGAAAATCATGAATACATTAATGCTGCAAATGCTCCTGGGGCCCGCGGGACATCATTAGGTCTCGCCACGGGCCTATATGCAAGATCCCTTTGAAGCCTCTTCAAATCACTCATTATCTGTCGGACAAATGTCATCACTACCTCGAAGAAAATGGTGCGAATCATATCCTCAAATGTTTGGCATTTCACGACAATGTAGTCGGCAATAGTCTGACCCGCTCTCGGATTCTACCCTTTTCCTGAAGCAGATGCCCGACCTGTTGATTCCGGGCTTCTAACACCTGAGTGTCATAGAGATGTTGATTTTGAAACTGTTTCATTTCTTCCTCCATCCGAGCCATCAAATCATAACAGTGTTCCCTATCAGCGTTAAAGTCCTTGGCCTGCTTGGCTGCCTCATTCTCGAGGGTAGTCATTTTTCTCTTCAGGCTGGTGATTTCCCCTTCATACTTTCTTTTCATTTGCCGCACAAACTGTGCCCGCTATTTTGCATTCTCCGCCAATTGAGCCCGGACTTTCGCCAGACTGGCCTCAAAATTTTCTAGGTCATCCTGACACTTAAGGGCTTTCCTTTTTAGACTGCTTATGAGCCTTTCATCTGCTCGGCTTCTTTCCGGGTTTTTAGCAGCTATTTTTATCTTCCGGATTTGAGCTTTAAGGGCTTCATTTTCCTGGGTTAGTATTTTCTTTTCTCCCTCATCTACGGCGGCTTGCAAACCATTTTCAAACTGAAGGTCCATGACTTTCCTTTCCAACTTGCTTATGGTAGCCCTGTACTCGTTTTCTTTGGTCAACCAGTTCCATTACACCTGTGCTCCGTCGGTGAACTATTGGACATGGGGTCTCTTTGCGGGCCTTTCGGGCTCATGATGAACTCGGGATCTTTTACCATACCAAGCAGTGTAACTAGGCTCCACCTCGCCTCTGGATATATCTCGTACTTGGGTTCTAAGCTCTAAGAATCTGCACTGATGCCAAATCCGATGCACTTTTTCTTCTGGAAAAGCGACTTTTGGTTCCAACTTAATAACCTGCCGACTCAAATCCTCATCGTGTGGGATGGTCTGGTATTGGCCTAACTGACGTAGAACTCGGTGCGGAGCATAAGGCTGGATACTCCGAAGACCCATCAATAGCCGAAAACATACCTTAGTCGACATGTAAATTACTTCACTGACCGAGAGCCACCCGAATGTCCATTCGATCTTATTTGCAGTCAAAGATCTCAAATGAGAATGCCATGCTTCCGTACCATCCGGGAACTTATAACCCTCTACCCGTTTTTCATGTTTTTCAATGCACTCGAGGCCAGTCATACCACAATTCAAGTATCTGGGACGGTGGCAAAGGTGTTCCTCCATCCATAATTGTACTAGCATATTGCACCCTTCAAAGAACTTACCCCCTTCTCGACAAAGGGTCAGAGCTCGGTAAATTTCTGCCAAAATCATCGGCATTATGGTCCCATTTGCCTTTTTCATCATAAAGTCGGCTATCCCCACGAGTCCTAACTCTATGTTCCCGTCTTTTCTGGAGCAAATCAAAGTACCCAGGAACGCCATTATAAAAGCTAATCCTCTCCGAGCTTCCCACTTGTCTTGGTTTCCTGCATGAGTAAGACCGGTATTTGACGTCTTAAATCCGCGGGGATTCCCGTAACGTCGGTACAAAAAGTACAATACAAAATCCTTTAGTCAAATTCCATCTCAGATGTCCCGACTGATGCTTAACAAGTCCAAAAATTTGTGAGGGGTTACTGTTCTCGGTGCTATCGGGTATTGATTTCTAAGATTCCCCTCGAAACCGGCGTAGCCTGCTATCTCTTCCAGTGTAGGAGTTAACTCGAAATCAGCAAAGTGGAATACATTATGTGTTGGGTCCCAAAATGGTATCAAGGCCTCAATTATGTCCTTTCTCGGCTTAACCTTCAAGAGCCCGACAAGACCGCCCAATGCTTTTATCATAATTTTTCTGCTATCTTCCCCCAAATCATGCCACCACATATGTAGCTCCAAAGGGATCTCTTCAGGACTGAGAAAGATTCATTTTGAGTTGTGCTCATCATGCACATTTATATGGGTGATTTTCATTAAAAGAAAATTATGACTCATTTTGACTCAAGAAAAATGACCATTTTTTTTTCAAAATTTCAAAAAAATATCCGGCTTTGCCAATACGGACTTTCAGCACTTCGAAAACGAAGATTTTAAAGTTGTGTCGGCTAACCAGCTAAAACCTTTAAAATGACTAAAGGTAGTTGTTCTTGCAAAAACTGCCTTTCGACGCCCTTTTGAGAGGACATTCGGCTATTTTTGACAAGAATGACATCACCTTACTTATTTGCAATAAACATAAAATTTGTTCTTTTTGGGCTATTTTTGCAAAAGGAAGTTGGATCCGATGGGGGTTGCCTACGTATCTCACATCCGGTGAGAATCAAACTGGCGTAATTCTGGCAAATAAAATAAAACCAACTATTTTCAAAACAAAACTATTTTTTTTTTCTCAAAAAATTGGGCAGAGTTTCAGTACCATTTGGACATTGGTTTTCCAAAACAGGCGATTTAACTCACTTAACCTTCACATTGTTATTCTCTTTTTTCCAACTTTCTCCCATTATTCAAAAGCCGGTCAGCATGCAAATCCAAATCAAATAAATGCACAAGTAGCAAGTAAGATGTATTAGGATGGTCTTTTCATTTTTGGTACACCTGTCCGAGACAGACCCAACCCCTGTGTTGAGTCTCCAAAGTCAAATGCACGTGATGCAAGCAAACGTTCCTAATAGGGATTGGACATGAAGTCTTGTTATACTAGATTTAAAATATGGGTTTATTGTTCTAGACCTAGCTTACCTGACCGGACAACTCAAGCCGAGGGGGGCAGCCTACCGGGAATAGAGAAGTTTCACCGGCTTTGCAACTTGTCCGAACCTCGTTCTAAATTTGGGATATGACTCTAATAGAAAAGAAGTCACACGAAGTGCACACTTCTCCATGATTTAGAAGACTCAGAGAGAGGATGGGTTTCATGGCAGTTTATATACAGTTCACATAATATCAAAGCGGTAAAAGCACACTTAGAACATTAGGCTCAAACATGTAACAAAATCAGATAATTAATAAATCCAACTATAACATTTCATCTAAGCTCGAATTCCTGAACCCTGAACCAGATATTCTGGGTTCGATCCCCAACAGAATCGCCAGAGCTATCACACCTCCTTTTAATCTACACCCCCGGAAAGAGTATACTAGGGAGTTTTTCCAACTTAAAGTGACAATCGAAACGGGATTTATTTATTTATTTAAAGATTCAGAGTCGCCATTTGGGATAGTTTATGGCGTCCCAAGTCACCGGTTCAAATCCCAAATCGAGAAAAATATTGACTCTGTATCATAATCCGCGAACCAGAAATCCGGATAAGGAATTCTGTTAACCCGGGAGAAGGTGTTAGGCATTCCCGGGTTTCGTGGTTCTAGCACGGTCGCTCAACTATTATTATCGGCCTAATTATCTGATTTTAAAACATTTTGAACCTATGTGCATTTTAACTTTAAAACCGCTTTTATTTATTTTAAAGATTTAACATCGTCTAAAAGATGTCTTTGGGATGCGCCACATGAAATGCACCCGCAATCCGAAACACATTTTATTCAATGTTATTAAGATTTGGATTGGGTCACATGAAATGCACACCCAAGTTTAGGAAGGTAATATTATTAAAATAACGCGCCTAAAGCAACTACGCATTTTTAACTTTGCGAGGGTCATGGAGGATTTGCTAAATGGCACTGTCACACCTCCTTTTTCCGCCCCCGCGAGGGTACAAGGGAGTTTTTTTCAATTAAAGGACAATCAAAACGGGATTTGTTTATTTATTTCAGAGTCGCCACTTGGGAGATTTAGGGTGTCCCAAGTCACCAATTTTAATCCCGAATCGAGGAAAAGAATGACTCCATATTACAGTCTGCGTACCAGAAATCTGGATAAGGAATTCTGTTAACCCGGGAGAAGGTGTTAGGCATTCCCGAGTTCCGTGGTTCTAGCACGGTCGCTCAACTGTCATATTCGGCTTGATTATCTGATTTAATATATGTCGAACCTATGTGCAAAATTTAACTTTTAACCGCTTTTATCATTTACTGTTATTTTTATCAAGAATTGCAACATCGTGGAAACACATCTCGAACCACGTCACATCAATGCACCCGTGGTTGTTGGCGTATTTCAACTCTGTTGAGATTTGGATTTGGGTCACATAAATGTGCACCCGAGTTTTAAGAAAATTAAATTATTAAAGGCGCGCCTAAAGCGACTAGCGTATCATTTACTTTGGGTGGGGCCGTGGAGTTTTGCTAAACGGTCCATCCCGAAGTCTAAGCAATTTTAAAGCAAATATTTACTAAGGGCCCCGCAATTTTGTATTTTTATTCGGCGAGGCTCATCTCATTCTTATTTTTAAAAGGAATTTGCAACGCCATGGACAAGCATCTCGAACCACGTCACAATCAATGTACCCGTGATTAGAGACACATTTCGACTCCGTTGAGATTTGGATTTGGGTCACATAAATGTGCACCCGAGTTTAAGAAGGTAAGACTTATTAAGGCGCGTCCTAAAGAGACTAACGTATTGTTATTTTAGGAAGAGGCCGTGAAGGTTCATTAAACGGCCAAATCCAAAGTCTAGTCAATGGTTATGTATTTAGTGAGGGCCCCAGTGATGTGTGATTTATTTGGCGAGACTCGTCTCATTTTTATTTTTAAGGATAAACCTACAGTGACTACATTTCTTCTATTAAGTTTGTCTCTAAAAATAAAAGAAAATTTCTCAATTAATTACATACTAAAAACGTAACTTATTAGTTATTAGTTTACGGCTAATGCGAATGGAAAATTGCGACCGAGTTTGTACAAAGAAAAACTGCTTTCATTCTATATTCTATTATTTAATAACACTAAAACATGAGATTGACACATCATAATATCAAAACAGATTAACTATTCTTTGATTAATAAAAACTAACATTATTAGATGAAGAAGTTATACATATGCGACATCATTACTCATTTAATCAATCAACTACATTTTTATACAAAGAAAGGAAAATATTATTCAAACACAGATCTAAACAGGAGGAATTCAACAGGAACAAAGCCTGATTAATATTTCATTTCTCTTCAAGCCGAGAGTGTAAAAATGTGTACCTGGAAATGGCAGTACAAGAACAAAAGAATGAGAAGTCAGCAGCAGTTATAACACAACAACAGCAGGTTCAGTAACACCGCCAACCAGTAACAACCAGTAGAATAACCCAGTAACGGATTGAAAAAAATCAGTAACACCAAAGTGCAATCGCAGTCGAAGCAGAAGAGAGACGGATACAAGATGCAGTAATTTACTGATTTTGAATAACCCTCGAGAAAAGACAAACGGAATTTATTCAAGTAGAAGTTCAAGTTGTCTTTCTCTTTTACTCTCTAACACTCTTGAAATTTTCCAGAATGTATTACTCTCAAAAATATTCTTCCAATAATAATCTCTAAGTCCTCTCAATAATGTTCAACCCCCTTTTAATGTGTCAAATGACCCTATATATATAGCAAGACAAGTCTTGAATCCCCAACCCGAAATTATTCCCCCAAGGCATGCTTTGTCCCCACTATCTAATGTTTTCTTTATTTTAAACCTTGTCCCCCATGCCTACATTAAATAAATACAACATCCCCAACCCATTATAATTTGTCCCCCATGCCTAACATAAACAAATGCAATATTCTCCTCCACTACATTATGTTTTGTCCCCCATTATGTTAAACAATTATATCAAACACCACCCCATTATATTTTGTCCCTCATGCCTATATAAACAATTATAATAATGTTCAATTACCAAACTACCCCTCCGACCTTATTGCAATTTACCATTCTACCCCTGAACGTACTGCAATTTACCAAACTACCCCCATCAGCTCTAAACAATCAATTAATCATAACTTAACCAAAATATAGTCAAGATGACCAATTTCTCAACAATCTTCAACAACAAATCACACGAACACGATGAACAATATAACTCAAAATTAATGGAATGAATTAACCATATTGGGAACCAATCCTGGTTAGTTTAGGCCATCAATGGATGAGCAAGGATACAACAATACAAACAACAAAATACATGATTCAAACTAAATCAACAAATCAAAAAAACAAACAAACATGAACTCACATTAAATCACTGGATTAAACATGAACTTTAAACAAAGATGGACATGAACTAAGTCTATTTTTAAACAACAAACATGACGGATTCACATGATTAAAACAACGTTTAACAATTTCTGAAAATACATAAAACACATGAAACAAATTGAACAAATAATTAATTAAATTTCAATTTGAATCTAACAAACATTAAACTAACAAATTTTTACCTAAACAATAAAACAAACATAAAATAAACATGAAAAACAAACTAATTAAATTTCCATTTGAAATCTGAAAATTAATTCAACAAAGCACATGAACAAACTAAAAATTTAACAAAACGATGAACAACAAACAAAACAAGAATCAAACATTTAACGATTTCAACTTCGAGAAATATAAAAACGAAATATGGACAAAAATAAGACTCAAAACCAACTAACCGGGGATGAACAACGACGAACTCGATTGTATGGACTATTTCGACAAACTCCGACCAAAGCTCGAACAAACGACGATGAAGGCGAATTTAAGCAGCAAACGAAGAAGTGAAGCAAACGACGCAGCAGTAGAGGCCTCAAGCTGCTCGACGTGCACACTGCACAGTAGGGTCGTTTGGCTGAGAGCAGCTGTTCGTCGAAGGAGGAGAAGCAGCGTCAGCTGCCATGGTAGAAGGAGGAGAAGCAGCAGCGACGAGCCTCGATGAAGGCAGAAACAGCAGCAGCCCGGGTTGTTTGCTCAAGCTTCTGCTTGAGCAGTAGCAGCTGCGGTGAAGAAGGCTGCAGCGAACAACAATGGCGGAGCAGACAGCAGCTATGGTCGTCGACTGTTGCGGCATTCAGCAGCTATGGTCGTCGAGGAGGAATACGGGGATGAAGAAAGCTGAAGCGGAAGCAGCAGCAGTGGCGTGAAGGAGGAGACGCAGGTCGTTTTGGAGAAGGTTGACGGAGAAGGCGACCAACGACCATGCGAGCTCATGCTCGAGCTCGACGAGGCGGCGACGGTGGTGTTGGAGCTTGTTCTGGGCGTGAGGAGATGGAAAGGGCAACCATGGGAGGCTAAGGCATCCATGGTTGTGTGTTTGGAGTTTTGGCGGAGAAGAAGTAAAGGTAGGGGGGGGGATTGTGTTCTTAGCTTTAGGGTTTTTTCAAAAAAATGAAAAATGAAGATTAGGAACGGTTAGGTCATTTTGGGGTTAATGGGGCGGACCGGGTTGACCCGGTTTGAAGTGGACCGGGTCATGGGGAAGGTTGGGCAATTATTTGGGCCTGGGGTTGAAATTTGAAGAAGTGGCCCAATCCGATTTTTCTTTGTATTTTTGTTCTCTTTTCTTCTTTTATTTTCTAAAACTAAATTATAAAAATACTTAAATTATTATTAAGAACTAAATTAAGTTATAAAAGCGCAAATTAACTCTCCATAACAATTAACGCACAATTAAGTAATAATTAAGCATAAAATTGTATATTTGGACATTAAATGCTAAAAATGCAAAAGATGCCTATTTTTGTAATTTTCATTTTTTGTAAACAAACTTAATTACTAATAAATTGTAGAATTAAATCCTACATGCAAAATGCGACATAGTTTTGTATTTTCTATTAATTTAACAAATAAACATGCACAGACAAATACAAATAATTATCCAAAAATGTCACAAAATTCTCAAAATTGCACACCAAGGAAAATTATTTTATTTTGCATTTTTTGGGAGTAATTCTCATATAGGGCAAAAATCACGTGCTTACAGGCACGCCTCGAGTTCTAAGGATTTAAAAGAAATAATTAAATGAGGGCCACGCATTTGAGATTTTTTTTGGCGCGGCGCACCTCAATTATCTTTAAAAGGGAATTCACACTAAACTTTGGAGGGTCATGAACTATTTGAGTTGCCTAATATGGCACACCTCCAATCTACTTTTAAAAGAACCCAATTAATCAACTAAGGGAAATTTGTGGAGCTTCTACTTGTTTAAGCTAAGGATTCTACATTACTAGATTACTAAAACGCATTGCATTAGAAAGTTAAAAGCCCAAAAGGAAATTATTTCGGACACTAAAGAACGAAACCCCTTTAAAAGCGTCTTCAGGTTTTGGGCTTAAAGCAAGCCCAATTTTCTGATAAGAAAAGCACCCAAAGGTCCGTATCCAACATACCTTGCAACTAGGACTGTGTGAGGCCCAGTTTTTCATGTCCCAAATATTCAGAACACCCAAATAATGTCACTTACTGATGATACCAAGAAATGAGATCGATTCAGTAAATTGAAACTCTAATTTTAAACGTCAACACCGATTAATCATCAAACTTCATGCTTTCAAAATTATATACATATTTGGACTGATTTGGCTACTGAAACAAACCAGTGGTCAATGAGTGAGTCACTGGGATCGAAGGACAAGCCCAAAAGCCCAACGTTGGCCACTTTAAATGTCTATGTTTGGATTCGAATACATCTAGACTTGAACATTCCTCATGGAAACTCAAACCAAAACTTTTCAACATTAACACCATTCAATCCACAAAAGACAACATGCTGATTATTGGATTAAAAACCAACCTAAACCCATTCTTTAAGAATATGAGTACCAGAATCAAAAATGAAAATGACATGTAAATAACAACCAGATCTCTTAATTGTCATATATTCTAACTCACCCTATAGCCCTTTATACTCAAACAAAGTTCAACTTCAGTATTTGAAACAAGCTGACAACAACTTCAATAACATTTCAGAGCAAAGATGATCTGATAACTAAAATTGAGTGCAGACAGAAGCTTCAATTAAAATTCAGAATAAAGAGAATATAAAATATATCTAATACTTGACTAGACCTAATGTTAGTCAAGCTTTCATAATAGTTCAGAATCATGCTGAAGTTCAGTTATACAATACCAAAGTCTAACTACTAATGCAAATGGACAAAGTGCTACCCAAGTTTCATAGTAGCCCTATGCCAAATGCACTGATAGCACTCATTTACTTGAACCAGAAATCAATCAATTGTGACAACAAACAAATTTCAAATGAAAATCAAAGCAATGCTATTAAAAGTAGAATAATGCCATGCTTCAAATTTAGCTTTTTGTTTCACTCTTCAAGTTCATTTCACAATATTGAAGCTCGAAATAGATACCAGGAGATTTAAAAGAGCAAAGAAAAGAGGAAGAAATCAGTAGAGCATCAGCAAGAAATCAGCAGCATAAGTCAACCAGATTCAGCAATTAAGACACTGAAAACAGCTCGCCAATTCAGTGGAACAGTGACCCTTAACAAGCTTGAACCAGAAAACTTTTCAAAAATCCAATATGAATCCATTTGAAATCTCAGAATAAGAAACCTTTGTTTTCAGAAGTTGAAATAAATCAGAAATTACTGAAGAAGCTCAATGAAACAGTAAAATCCAGCCGTTATTGATTTTTCTGTATTTTCTATCTCTTCAACACTGCCTTGAATGCCAAGTTAGACAGCCTTTATAGGCAAGGTATTTAGGGCAGCTAGATAAGAATTAGATTTGCACCTAGACCCTCTTTAAATTTTCATTATAGGAGTCCTTAAGTTAAAATTCAGAAATTCCCTTAGGTCCCTTCCCCAGCTTCCTAGAAGCTTCCATTTCAGTTATACAAAGATTTCCTAGACTAGACTACCCAAATTACCCCTTAATGACCCTGTTATTACCTTTGAAACTAAACAGGTATGAGGTCAAATTGACCCAATGTTTCAATCCAGCCTGGGCTTGCAAGACTCAATATGAATCTCTTATTTTTTGGCTTTTGATTTCAATCAAACCAACAATCTATAATCGAATCCATATTCTAAACAGACTGACCCGAAATTTCCACAAATGAAAAACCCAGAAACCCCTTTAAAAAAATGAAACTAAAAACAAAAAAGAAAAGGAAATGAACCAATAAAATAAGCTAGGCCTGGTTATTAAACTAGTTATGCAAAATAGAACAAATGAGCAAACGAACACATGATGAAGAAAAAGAAGAAAGGGTGCAAAAAAAAGATAAAAATGAACTTAGACGCAGAAGAAGAAAACATGCAAGAAAAGTAAGTGAAAAATACCTAAAATCTGGACGGCTTAATCTTGTATCTTCAGAGGAAGCTTCAATTTCTTGAACAAAATGGGCATTAATCGTGTGTTTTCAAACGAGAACGCACGAATAAAGCCAATTTCGGCCTTAAAACTTCATTAAACTTCACTGATTTGAGTTTTGGGATTTTAGGGTTCATGTCTTCCAATTAAGATTCGAGGAGTTCAGAGAAGATTCAAAGGAAACCAGTTGTGGATTAGGTACGAGGGGGTCAAGGGGAGTTCGGGGTGTTGATTTGGGGTGATTTGGGACCAGCGCCGCCGGCAACTAGCGGTGGAAAATGGGGCGGCTTCTAGGGTTTGTTTCAGTCGTCTCTGAAGGAGACGAAGAGTGAGGGGGCGAGTGTAGGAGGGGGGGTTAAGGTCTTCGGACAGATTTATATGGGGGAAAGGGTCAATTCTGAGCCGTTGGATTTACAGGGATCAACGGCTCAGATCAAGGGCCAAGGAAACGGCATCGTTTGGTTTTAAGTGAGAAGGACCGGGTTGGGGACACGGGTTTTGGACTAGATTTAAGGGCAAATTGGTTTGGGCTTTGGGCAAATTTCGAATTTTGGCCCAAACTAACTCTCTTTTTCTTTTTTTTCCTATTTCAAATCAATTTTTCCAAAAAATCTTTTTCTTCCTCTTTTTTTTTCAAAGTTAAATTTAAATCTAAATTAAATACTAAAACCTAATTAACCTATCAAAAACACTAATTAAATCTAAATAATAATTACTATAATTAATAAAGAAAACTACTCAAAATTCAAAATTAAAATCAAAAGTGCAAATTAAACTATTTTTTTGTAATTTTTCCATTTTTATTAACAACTAATTTTCTAATTAATCTTAAAATGTAGAATTAAATCCTAAATGCACATGCCACATATTTTTGTATTTTTCATTAATTAAACAAAATTAATAAGCACAGACAATATGCAAATAATAACAGAAAATGCCACAAAAATCCACAAAATTGCAAACAATGGAAAAATTATTTTGTTTTGAATTTATGGGAGTAATTCATATAGGGCAAAAATCACGTGCTCACAATACACATGGTCGAATCGACCTCGAGGAAACCGAATGAGAAAAAATCGGAGACCAATCATGTTATCGTAAAGATGCTAGAAGAAGTAACAAAGCGAATCGAGATGGGGGAAAGGAAGATCTAGGAAAACGATAAGAAGGTGGAAATTTATAACTCCAGGGTCGATCAAATCCCGTGGGCACCACCAATACTGAAAGGGCTAGATTCCAAAAAGTTTGTATAAAAACCTTTCCCCCAAGTGTGGCTCTGATACAAACCCCCAAGAAGTTCTGTATGCTTGAAATTCCTAAATATAACGAGACGATTGATCCAAACGAACACATTACCTCATATACGTGTGCTATCAAAGCAAATAACTTGGAAGATGACGAGATTGAACCCGTTTTGCTAAAGAAATTTGGGGAGACTCTATCAAAGAGTGCTATGATTTGATATCATAATTTACCACCTAATTCTATTGACTCGTTTGCTATGCTTACTGATTCTTTTGCAAAGGCATAGGCTGGGGCCATTAAGGCCGCGACAAGAAAGTCGGACCTTTTCAAGGTAAGGCATAAGGACAACGAGATGCTCAGGGAATTCGTATCTCGATTCCAAATGGAACGAATGGATTTGCCATCGGTCACCGACGATTGGGCTGTTCAAGCTTTTACTCAAGGTCTCAACGTTCGAAGATCCATAGCTTCAGAGTAGTTGAAGAAAAATTTGATCGAATATCCAGTTGTCACTTGGACGATGTACATAATCGGTATCAGTCAAAGATCAGGGTCGAGGATGATCAACCGGGGGATCCTTTTGGGTCAATTTATCCTAATAGGCCCGTGGATAGGGTTAAAAGCGATGTCGACCGAGAGCCAAGGTTAAATAAAGTTCGATACCAACCGTATAATGGAGACCGTAGAGGCACCGGATCTAGGTGAAACTCTGTGCAGAATTAAAGGAGAAATGATCGAGGTCAAGGTTCACAGGGACTCATGAGCAAGAGTGGTTTTTACAGGGATGTCGGGCCCAAAGAAGCACCGCAATTGTCAGAATATAACTTCAACATAGATGCATCCGCCGTCGTATTGGCCATCAATCGTATCAAAGATAATACATGGCCTCGATCTTTGAAGATTGATCCGGCCTATAGAAATCCAAACCAAATGTGAAAGATTTATGGTACCCATGGCCATAAAATAGAAGATTGTAGATAGCTAAGGGAAGAAGTAGCCCGATTGTTCAACGAGGGGCACCTTCGGGAATTCTTAAGTGATCGGGCCAAGAATCACTTCAAAAATAGAGATTCAAACAGACAAAACGAGCAAGAAGAGCCACAGAACATGATTCACATGATCGTTGGAGGGGTCGATATTCCTCAAGGACCAGTATTTAAATGCACCAAGGTATTGATCACAAGGGAGAAGGAACTCAGGATTACTTATTAGAAGGGACATTATCCTTCAATTGCGAGGATGCAGAAGGGATCATACAACCTCATAATGACGCATTGGTAATATCTGTATGCATGAATAAAACTCAAGTTAAATGTGTTCTAATTGATCCAGGTAGCTCGGCTAACATCATTCGATCAAGGGTCATAAAACAGCTCGGCCTATAGGATTAAGTTGTGCCCACAACCCGAGTACTAAATGACTTCAATATGGCATGTGAAACCACCAAAGGTGATATAACTTTGCTAGTAAACGTGGATGGGACCGTCCAAGAAACAAAGTTCCATGTGATCGAGGGCGATATGAGGTATAATGCCCTATTCGGGAGACCGTGGATCCATAAATGAGGGCAGTGCCATCGACCCTTCACCAGGTTTTAAAGTTCCCAATGCTAGATGGAGTTAAAACAGTATACGGGGAACAACCCGCCGCCAAGGAAATGTTTGCAGTAGATGAAGTGATACAAATATCAGCAATTTCGTCAACCAAAGGGCCAGAATCAAAGGAAAACCAGAAGGCTAAATAGCAACCATAGACACCAGCCTCGACCCAATCGGAGAAGTAAGGGATCGATAAGGATGATGACTACAGGTTCCCTCGATCTTTCATATTCCCCGATAATTCCGACGCTACCAAGTCGACGGTTGAAGAGCTGGAGCAAATCATGTTGACCGAACATCAGCTCAAATGAAAGGTATACCTGGGCACGGGGCTAGCCCCCGAGCACAGGGGAAAATTTATTCAATTCCTTAAAACTAACATGAATTGCTTTGCTTGGTCCCATCTCGATAAGATAGGGATTCCACCAGAAATCACCACTGATAAACTAAGCCTAGATCTGAAGTTCCATCTGATAAAGCAAAAAACCAGTCCGAGGTCAAGCATGCTTTCATCAAAGACGAGGTAACCAAACTTCTTAAAATAAGATCCATTCGGGAAGTCAAATATCCCGAATGGTTAGTGAACATAGTAGTAGGCTACGAGATTCTTAGTTTTCTCGATGCCTACTCCGGGTACAACCAAATACAGATGAACCCGGAAGAATAGGAAAAGACCTCGTTTATCACTAAGTATGACACCTACTATTATAATGTAATGCCATTTGGACTAAAATGCTGGTGCAACTTATCAATGCCTAGTAAATCGGATGTTCGAAGAACAAATAGGAAAATCGATGGAGGTTAATATTTATGACATGTAAGTTAAGTCCATGTGAGTAGAGGACAATTTGAAGCATTTTCAGTATACTGAAAGATACAACATGAAGCTCAACCCAGAAAAATGCGCATTCGGGGTCGGCTTAGGCAAGTTTCTCGACTTCATGGTATCCAATCGGGGAATCGAGATCAACCTTGATAAAATCAAAGCTATCAAGGACATTACGGTAGTGGACAACGTAAAAGTCGTGCAAAGGATAACGGGGTGCATACCAACCCTGGGACAATTCATCTCGAGATTTTCAGATAAGAGTCACAGATTATTCTCATTATTGAAGAAGAAGAATAACTTCACGTGAACTCCAGAATGCCAACATGCCTTGGAGGAACTAAAACGGTACTTATCGAGCCCGCCGTTGCTCCACACGCCAAAGGCGGACGAGCAGCTTTACTTGTATTTAGCAGTATCAGATATAGCAGTAAGTGAAGTCTTGGTCTGAGAAGGACAAGGTACATAATTCCCTATTTAATATGTTAGTCAAACCTTAGGTGAGGCCAAAACCAGGTATCCATGATCTCGGCCAAACCCAAACCACAATTAAGTAGCATGGCGGATGATACAATAATAACCCAACAAAGGTCGGGATCGAATCCACAGGGAGTTAGAATATGGGATTAGGTGTATATCTAAGTTGATTCCAAGTTTTGGCTTCAATTGTTCTTCCACAATGTTGATTGGTGTGCTACTTCTACTATACTCTATTGAATGCGAAGATAAAACTAAAGGACAATATTTTTAGTTTTGGTTGTTTTTCAAAGGATAAAGGAATCTAGGGTCATGACTTCCACTTAGGTGGTTACCTAACGGGTTATAAACTGTAGGACAAGTTTGATTTAGCGGGATCGTAGTATAGCAGTCACACGCAATTGCTCACTCTATACCTCTCGGTAGTTTGAGTGATTTTGTCCAACTTGGCTTTCTCAAGCCCAAATGGGTATTGCACAAATCAAGCGATATAAGCACAAGCCAGGTCTTACTATCTCTATATTTGACCCTTTAATTGGGGCTATCAATTTTTTGAGTTCACCCCAATTTCTTGTTAGTCAAATTTTTCTAAACCTAGTCTCTCTTTCTCAAGCAAAGACTAGGTCAATTAGGCATGAATCAATGTTTGCAACCATTAATTCTAGAAATTAAGCATAAACAAGGCTAAATATCACTAACTCTATCACAAAAAAGCCCTAAAATTAAATACTCACTAAGTACCTACACTAGGATTGGGTCACAACCCTAGATAAAGATTATCTACTCATGGAAAATGAAGAAATACAAGAAGAAATTAAGAGAGAATGCATAATAATTTATTAAATAAAAAAAATCTAATGTTAATAAGTCAATCTAGTACAAAATTGATTAAAGAAGTAAAGAAAATGGCTCAGGTGCACCTCTGCAAACTAAACTTAACCTAAAAATGACAAAAAGTACTATTTATACAAAGCTAAAAATATCTAACAAAAATGCCCCTGCGAAGGTTGTGCGGTTGCATAATTATGGTGCGATTCGCCGCACTCCTAAATTTCCAGCTCTCTGAATCTCAACTCTGCGGTCCGCATAATAACGGATGCGGCCGCACTTGACCTCTTGCGGCCGCACAGTTTCAGTGCGGTCCGCACTCCCTGAGTTGGCCAAAACATACTCTTTGAATCTCCTTTTGCGGCCGCACGAGGATTGTGCGGTCCATACTGCTATCTCATTTGCTCTATTTTGATTCTTGTTCAATTTGGACTCCTTTATGAGTTGATTTTGACTTCTTTGGATTGTTTTCTAATATTCCAGTAAGTAAGAACATTTCGTTAGTTTCCGGAAATACCTTTGAGCATTTTTTAGCTAAAACACAAGTAAAAGAGAACAAATAAGCAGTCAAAATCCCTGCTTATCAACTCCCCCAAACTTAAGCTTTTGCTTGTCCTCAAGCAAATAAGGCAATTCCCACCTTCACTAGAAAAAGGGATATTTCAGCTAGCCTAAGGTGAATCAATTACACATCAATTAGGACCAACAATTACCCGCAACACATATGAATTATCAACAACCCATGATATGACTTTTTGAGTACCATAGTTTTAGTGTGACTCTAGAGCATCAAGAGTTGACTCTATTCATCAAGGAAGCTCGCTCTTTCGCGTAGGTCATTATGGATTGCATACTCCTCCTCCTCTACTCTCCATTAGAAAACCTCACATTAGAATGTAACACTCGAAGCAAGGATTGTGAAAAGTTCGCTCATCTCTCTCAAAAGAACGTCACAAGTTCGACTTTAAGTACCATAAGCTTGCCCCTCATGTAAATCACCGCTAATGTAAGCTTACTCAACTTGAAATCATGTAGGGCTTTTGCTAGATGTAATGAAAGCTTTTGGATCAAGGTAGGACTTGTTGGAATAGAATGGGTTCATCTTTCCTTAAGCACTCCATTTTCTCTTTTCGACTCATACTTTCTCGACTCTTTGAGTCATTTTCTTCTTCCTCGGGGGAACTAGAGAGACGTAAAGCCACTATTTCTTGAGCATGATATTCATTTTTCTCCTTTTGTATTTACTTCAGCCTTTTCTCCTTATTTTCTTTTGGATTCCCTTCAACTCTTCACTTTATTCAGTTTTTTTGGCATTTTTTTGGTTCTTTCTTTCTTTTCTTTGCCTTCCCTTTTTTCATTTCTTTCTCTTATTTGTACCTTTTATCACTTTCAAACTCCTCGTCTCTTTCCCAAACTTATGTTTTTTCCAATTGTTTCTCAAGACTGCTAAGGAAAGATTGAGTGCCAGGAGAGGGTCATTACAAAATAGATAAAGGCTTGTAATGCGGTTATTGAAAGAAAAAGGGGCTTTGGATCAAATAGGTTGACTAGGGATATCACATTGGTAGGCTATGAAAGATTTCAAATTTCTATTTGGATCAAGGAGAGCCTACAATTATTTCTCAAGCCAAGCTACACTTAGAATTTCCCCTAGACAAACATTCGGGGCAAGTTCTAGACCACTAGCACGGGTACTTGGACTTGTAACTAAACATCTCACCTCTCACGCTTTTGGATTGCTAAAGAGATCAGATTCAAGGGCCCGCAACAACCCTATCTAAGATTGAGAATCACAAATAGCTCGATTTGAACCACTCGATGACTGCTTACGTCAACACAAGAGTCAAAAGAGTCACAACTAGAGCTATTTTCTGCCAACAATTTATTTTTAACTATATGATCATAGGTAAATGTGTTGGTACCAAGTGAAGCATGATTGGGACCCCTTTTATTCATTACTACTATATTTACTAAAACATATAAGAAAAATGGAATCAATCCCTTAAAAAGGTTGTCACCCCATCCATCATTGGGAAGAGCCACTCGGTTCACATAAAATTCCACCTTTGGAAAGAACCGTGGCATTAAGAAAACCAAAGGCTTAATTTTCATCAAAATGTAAAAAGAACATAGAAAATTAAAAAGAATCTACTAAAGTAAATAAGAAGTTGTACTACTAAAGAAAAGCAAACAAAAGAAGCTAGGAAATAAACAACAGAAAGCGAGATAAAAGAATATACAAACCGAAGTCAAATTTATACATAAGGGAGAAGAATACATACATAAGGGGAATGAATATTTACATCAAATGGAGAAAATATATACATATCAAAGGAAAATAAAGATGAAAGAAAAATAGTATCAGAGTTATTACAGCCCAAATGTCAAATAATCAGGATAGACCACCCCCCAAATGAAAAACAAGCATTGTCCCCAATGCTTAACAAAAATAAGAACAGGGAAATGGTAGAGAGTTAAGAGAACTCCCTATGTGGTCTCTGTCTGCATAGGATCATCAACAACCTCAGCCTCAAGTTGTATCTCATCATCACCAAGTTGAGGGTCAACTGGGTTGTTGAGTATCCAGATCATCTCCTCAACAGTGTGGGAAGTGGCAACCGACTCCTCATACTGGCCGGTTACTTCCTCTAGTGTTGGTTGTGTTGCTGGTGGTGTTGTCTCCATAAGCAGGTCCAATGGAAAATCTCAGGCAAATGCAATCTTCTCGACCTCCTTTCTCAACTTCTCCACTGGCCTCTTTGATGCTTGAGACTTCTTCATCTTTTTGACTTGCTTGCTCAAGTCTGCAATGATCTTCCCATGCGCCACTAGAGTATCCAAAATGGTCTTCTAATTTTCCAGAATTTTCTTTAATGCTTCCTCCACTGACGGAGGTACCTGTGGCTGAGTTGGGGCAGCTAGGGCTGAGGATTGTGCTGCAACAACACTGGATATATCAGTCAGCTTAGTAGTAGTTGCCTTCATCTAGTTGTTGAGACTCACCAATGTTTGGGAGACTTGAAGCACAGTCAAGGATAGGTAGATGAAAATGGTACTGGCAATGGTGCTAAAAGCCTAATAGAAGCAGGGGGTCTGGTAGATGAAGATGGTGGCATGGCTGCTGTCGCGGTGGAAGTACCAACTGCTGTGGAAGGCTCGACAGCTAAATTAGTAACCACCACCGCTGGCTCCTCAGACTAGCCAGTGGAGGTAGTAGCTTTACCCTTGAACTTCGGGTTGTCAACTCCTTGAAGGTGGTACCGGGAGAAAGGCTTCTTGGCCTTCACATCTGTATCATAATGCTTAGACTCCACTCCTTGTTCCTTGAAGTATTCGGGGAGGAAGTTCGGTTACGAATATGATCTCTCTTCCTTCTGGATAGCTAAAGTGATGTTGGTGGACATGATGGTACCAACATTTATCGGATACCCCTCCATAATAGAAGCCATTAAGATTGCACGGGGAAGTGGGAGCATGTTTTCATTGAGGCATGGATCGATGCGGCTACGCATAAACGATTGATACCCTTTTGCTTTAAAGTTTAGGGTGGCCTGGAAACACATAAGAACTAAAAGTTAGTTACAATTGAAGCTCATAATGCATACATGAACATGATTGACAGTTGCAGCAAACATTCTTAGAAGGGGCACTGCGGATCACACAAAAGTTAGTGCGGCTGCAGACTGCCTATTGCAGACCGCATAAAAATGAGTGCAGCCCAAACTTTCCATTACAGACCGTACAAAAATTAGTGCGGCCGTAGAGCCCCAGGTTCAGACTACTGGGGTCTCTGAAGTTCCATCATTGCGGACCACACAAAAATGAGTACGACTGTATAAGTCCATTGCGTACTGCACAATTTTGAGTGCGCCCGCATAAGTCAAGTTCACTATTCTTAGAATTCAGAGGGCTGGGACCGCACAAAAGTGTGTGTAGCCGCATAACCTCTACTGCGGACCGCACAAAAATATGTGCGGCCGCACAGTTCGAATTTCACCGGCACTGGCCTAGGGTTAATACAATTTTGGTCTCAAATGGTCATAGTTTTAGCAATCAAACCTCATTAGCTAATTACCTAGACCCCAATTAACGTTCAACAAGCTACCCACATGATTCCAAGCAAAAATAACGAAACACTGACATTTTTGAGCATATAATTAACTCTACATCTACGAACAAAACAAACAAAAGATGACGAATCTAATGAGAAAATTAACATACCAGTAATGATGATACAAGTGATGAAGTGAGGGAAAAATTTGAGAGCAAATGGGAATTTTACTGTGCAAACTTGGCTTTGGTCTCAGAGGAGAGAAAAGTGTAGAGAAAAGAGACAAGTTTTATTTATACTTTTACCTGTGGGACCCTTTTTTTACCTAAGTGCTGTCGCATAATTTTGATGCGGATCGCACTCCTTACCTGCCTTTGAGATGACTGGCTGCGGACCGCACAAAAATGAGTGCGGCCGCAGCATCAGTGTGGACTGCACGAAAATGTGTGTGGCCACAATTCCTTAAGCAATTTTAACAGACCAACTTCAGAGACTATGCACTTTGACACTTAGCCAAATTTTTCATGCACAACCCCTACAATGCACAACCATTCCTACATACACTTCAAAACTGGTAAGCACAAAATCAAGCCTATCTAAAAGAGGAAAAGTAATAGAAAGAAAAAGACATGGGTTGCCTCCCAAGAAGCGTCTGATTTAACGTTGCGGCACGACTCAAATTACTAATCACTTGAAATGAAGAACCGCCACAATGTGGCCATCATCAACCTTCCCAAGATAATGTTTAACCCAGTTCCCGTTGACTCTAAAGACCTCATCATTCTTATTTTTCAAATCTAGTGCACCAAAGAGGGTTACATTCACTACTTCAAAGGGCCCACCCTATTTTGATTTCAACTTTCGCGAAAAACATTCTTAATCGGTAATTGAACAATAGCACTAGATCACTTTCTTTGAACTCCTTGTTGTGGATGTACTTGTCATGGAGGTACTTCATCTTCTCCTTGTAAAGGAACGAACTTGTGTAGGCATGATACCAGAATTCATCAAACTCAATCAATTGTGACACCCTTAGGTTTGCTGCAACATCCCACTCAAGGTTCAACTTTTTCAAAGACCACATGGCCTTATGCTCGACTTCTACCAGAAGATTACATGCCTTCCCAAACACCAATCAATATGGAGACATCCCAATTAGCATCTTGTAGGCCATCCTATAAGCCCAAAGAGCATCATCAAGTTTTCTTGACCAATCCGTCTGGTTGGCATTGACAGTCTTTGACAAAATACTCTTGATCTCCTGGTTGTAGACTTCAACTTGCCCGCTTGCTTCAGGATGGTAGGGGGTCGATACTTTATGAGTGACACCATACTTTGCGAGTAAGGTATCAAAAGCTCGGTTGTAAAAATGCGAACCCCCATCACTAATAATGGCCCTCGGAGTACCAAACCGTGTAAAGATGTTTTTCTTTAAGAATGCCACCACACTCCTCGCTTTATTGTTGGGAAAAGCAATGGCGTCGATCCACTTGGAAGCATAATCAACCGCGACTAGAATGCAGGTGTTCCCACAAGAACTAACAAATGGACCCATGAAATCAATACCCCACACGTCGAAGATGTCTATCTCTAAAATGGTGGCGAGAGACATTTCATTCTTCTTAGAGATCCCACCGGCCCTTTGGCATTCATCACAATGCTTGACAACCTTGCTAGCATCCTTATAGAGCGTAGGCCAATAGAACCCACAACTCAAAACTTTTCCCGTCGTACTTGCTCTACCATGGCGACCACCATACGGTGAAGAGTGGCAAGCCTCAAGAATACCCATTCCTTCTTCCTCCGGCACACATCACCAGATCACACCATCGTTACATATTCAAAAGAGATATGGCTCATCCTAATAATAATCAAGGCAATCGCGTTTGAGCTTTTTCCTTTGGTTTGAAGAGAACTCATTCGGGACAATGCCGCTCACAAGATAGTTGGCTAAATCGGCAAACCATGACATCCCGGTCATTGAAACGGCTAGGAGTTGCTCATTGGGAAATGAATCATTGATATCAAGGCCGTTATGTGGCCTCCCCTCCTCCTCAATCGGGATAAGTGGTCTGCCACTTGGTTTTCACTACCCTTGCGGTCTTGAATCTCTAGATCAAACTCTTGCAATAGAAGCAGCCACCACATCAACCTTTCCTTAGAATCTTTCTTGCTCATAAACTACCGAAGCTCTGCATGGTCGGTATGAACAATCACCTTAGTACCCATCAAATACGACCGAAACTTCTCGATAGCAAAGACAATAGCAAATAGCTCCTTTTCGGTCACTATGTAGTTGACTAGGGTATCATTCATGGTCTTGCTAGCACAGTAGACCGGATGGAAGGTTTTGTTGATTCTTTGACCCAACACCGCTCCAACCGCAACATCACTAACATCACACATAAGCTCAAAATGCAAGCTCCAATCCGGTGCGGTAATAATATGAGTATATTCAACTTGAACTTAAGCAACTCGAATGCCTTCATACAATCTTCATTGAAATGGAAATTGGCATCCTTTTCTAAAAGTTTGCAAAATGGGTTCACCGTCTTGGAAAAATCCTTGATGAATCGACGATAAAACCCCGCATGACCCAAGAAGCTCCTCCCTTCACGGATGTAGGGGGAGGGAGTTTGGAGATCACCTCAATCTTGGCCTTATCAACCTCAATACCATGCTTTGAAATATTGTGGCCGAGGATAATGCCTTCCTCAACCATGAAGTGACGCTTCTCCCAATTCAACACCAAATTTGTCTCCTCACATCTAGCCAACACCCTATCCAAATTGTTCAAACAATCTTCAAACAAGTTCGCAACCATAGAAAAATCATCCATAAAAACCTCAAGAATGTCCTTCACCATGTTGATGAAAATAGCCATTATACACAGTTGAAAAATTTCTGGTGCATTACACAACTCAAAAGGCATCCTCGAGAATGCAAAAGTACCATAGGGACAAGTGAAAATGGTCTTCTCTTGGTCTTCAAGAGCAATAAGGATTTGATTATAACCAGAGTATCCATCAAGAAAGCAACAAAAAGCACGCCCGGCCAACCTATCAAGCATTTGGTCAAGAAATGGAAGTGGGAAATGATCTTTTCGAGTAACGTTGTTGAGCTTCCTATAGTCCATACACACTCTCCACCCGATGACAGTTCTTGTTGGGATCAATTCATTCTTGTCATTTGTTACCACAGTCATGCCAACTTTCTTTGGGACATATTGCACCGGAGAAGTCCATGCACTATCGAAATTGGGGTATACAACCCTAACATTTAACCACTTGATTATCTCCTTCTTCACCACCTCTTGCATTGCTTCATTCAATTTTCTTTGATGTTCAACGGAGGGTTTGGCACCTTTCTCCAAAATAATCTAGTGCACGCAAAAGGCGGGGCTTATGCCTTGGATATCTGCCAAAGTCCATCATATTGCTCTTTTCCTCCTTTGTAGCACCTCCAATGTGGACTCTACCTGCATGTTAGTTAAACAAGAAGAAAGGATAACCGGTAAAGTAGAAGAAAGGCAAAGGAATTCATACCTGAGATGCGGGGCAGTGGCTTTAACTCCAAGATCGGAGGCTCCTCGATTGAGGGATTTGTTGGAGGAGTCTTCAGGTTTTCAAGATCCAAATATAGCTTTCGGGGATCATAAGTGTACGACCCCATGCCTTGCAATGCATTTAACACTCCACATAGCCATCACTCTCCTTCTCATCATCTAGGTTGAGCAAAACGACTTCCAATTTGTCCTCAACATTTTTTGTTGCACTAGCGTCATCAACTATCACTTCGGTCACCAAATCCACAAACGAACATACTTCATTACTATTCGGTTGCCTAATTGATTTGCACAGATGGAAGACCACCTTTTTGTCATCCACTCGGAAAGTGAGCTCACCGGCCTCCACATCGACAAGATCCTTCCCCATAGCAAGGAAAGTCTACCCAAAATAATAGGCACCTCATAGTCCACTTCACAATCAAGGATCTCAAAGTCCACTGAGAGGATAAACTTGTCAACCCGAACCAATACATCATCAATAATACCCAAAAGCCTCTTCATTGTTCGATCCGCCATTTGCAACCTCATGGATGTGGGTCCTGGTTGTCCAATTCCCAAAGTTTTAAACACCGAATAGGGCATAAAGTTGATATTTTCCCCGATATCACATAATGCTTTGAAAAAATTGGTGCTCCCAATAATGCAAGGGATTGTGAAAACGCCCATATCTTCCAACTTTGGAGCCATTAAGTGCACAATAGCACTTGTAGACATGTGATTTTTTATCCTCTCCAAGTTTTTTTAGATTTTAGCATGTAAATATTTAATTTAGGCCTAATATCATTATTTCAATTAATTTTAACTCTTTTATTTTATTTTATTACAAAAAAAACGAAAATTACAAAAATAGTTTCATTAAGGTTTTGTAGTCATTTTTAATCTTGAAAAAATACCAAAAAAATATAGTTTTGTTTTAACAGACAGTCTTATTTTAATAATTATTTTTATTTAAGTAGGGCTAATTAATATTTTTTGGTAATATTTCTATATGGGTAGATTTTTAGTAATTAAGCTAATTTTAAGCAAAGCTAGTCATAAAGACCCAAGTTTCTAGTCCATTTTCTGAGCTCAATACCTTTAGAACCTTTCTTAAAAATCTAGGGACCTAATACACAAAAAGACCTAGAACTAATCACCAAAAAGTACAAAATATAACCTAGTAGCTAAGGACCTAGATCTAGAATATATAGACTAACGCCTAAAAATTTAGGAGGAGACTAATCAGCGTCGTTCTTCACACAAGGAGACCCATCAGCTCTTCTTCCTCAACAAGAGGACACCAGAACCCTCGCCCAAAGGACCCGTTGTTTCTTCTCCATCCGTTTCTCTCGCACCAAACGTCCACCAGCTTCACACTCAACAGCCGGCTTTCACCACCGTTAAAACGCAGTCGAAGTTTCGGTGCTGAAAGTCCATTCGAGTTAAAAGTTTTTCTGGTCAAGGTTCTGTTTGCGATTCCGATCCCGAGGCTGTTATTTGATTTCAGTTTTTCCTATCTCAATGGTTATGGCTATTGTACAAAGCTTGGCTTGAAGTTTTGTTAATATATTGAAAGAGGTTTCCCTCAAATTTCTTCGGTCTAGCTTGGTCTTAAGTTTATTTCTTCCCTCTGTTTGAGTTCATCGCTGCTGATTAGTTGCTGCAATCTCATTGGAGATGCTCACTAATAATGTTTGATCGATGTCGTTTTAGTTCTAGTTTTTCGGTGCCTAGTCGAGTTTCCGTATGCGGTTTATTACATTTTGAGCTCAAAGCAGTACTACAGTTGATTTCCATGCTATACTGAGGGTACAACGATCAGATGTAGGCAGAAGAGGTTGGTTTTGGCCAAAGCTGGAGTGATTGCGCAGGCGACGCTGCTATGCTTTTGCCCTTTCAGGTAATCCATTTCGAGGTTGGCTTGAATGGGTTTGTTTTTGGATCTTTTTCTGTAGTAAGTTTCTATTGTTGTGGATATTCTAATGCAATTATGTGCTGGGAATACTCTATTTGATAATTCAACTAATCTCTCAAGAGAATTAGATATTTGGAAATCTAAAGGTTTGTTCTATGATCTCTGTATCCGTCACAATAAGTGTTATTAGTATTTGCTTTTCAAAATAAGTTATCTAGTTAGCAAAGAAAGCCACTTTCCATGAGACAAGCCGTCTAGACCATATTCAACAAATAGCTTGGATAAAGACAAAGAAAAAATTAAACTACCTTAGGTACTTAGCTTTACCGCACCTTGAATTAACGTGCATATGTCCTATGATTTGTTTCTTCGTGTTTGATTTTAAAATCGAAGTTACCGGTATGCAATTTGAAGAATGAATTAAGGCAACATGGTTTGGACAACTGAAATGTGTGCTATTTAATGGGTTACGAGATTTGGTTAAGAAACCTGCTTGGAATGTTTTAACAGATTTTATGCTATTGTAGCTTGGAAAGCTCTTCATGCTCTCATTTTGTTTGTTTAATTAATGGAATATCATAGTTTGCTTTAGGCATATAATTAAATAAATTGTCATAGCTACGGGTGCGGTTCTCGTGACATAGTTGTGATTTGTAATTGCTAAAACCCGGGGGTACATTTCATGTGGCCCGGTTCTAATTTTCAACAAGGCTAAATAGAACATGTCGTGAACCACGGGTGCATTTCATGTAGCGTGGCTTGCGATACGTTTTAAATAACCTTGAATTAATTTTTTAAATAATTCAAAGCGGTTATAAAGTTAAAAAATGCACAATAGGTTCTAAATGTGTTTAAAATCAGATAATTGGGCCAAGAATAATAGTTGAGCGACCGTGCTAGAACCACGGAATTCGGGAATGCCTAACTCCTTCTACCGAGTTAACAGAATTCCTTACCCGGATTTCTGTGTTCGCGGACTGTAAAATAGAGTCAAACTTTCCTCGATTCGGGATTCTAAATCGGTGACTTGTGACACCATAAATTATCCTAAGTGGCGACTCTGAACTCTAAAAAATAATATCGTTTCGATTGTCACTTTAATTGGAAAAAACTCCCTTGTACCTTTTCGGGGGTAGGAAAAAGGAGGTGTGACAACACTCACTTGATGAGCCATCTTGATGGTCTCACAATTCATTGATCTTTTCTTGGTTACCAAATCCTTCATGAATTTTGCATATCCTGGCATTTGTTCCAATGCCTCAACCAACGACACATTAATTGACAAACTTTTCATCATATCAATAAACTTTTTGAATTGGTTTCCACTATTTTACTTTGCAAGCCTTTGAGGGTATGGATGAGGAGGCCTTGGCATTTGTGCCTTAGCCTTTGGCACCACCAGTTCCGGCATGTCATCACGTGTTCCCTAGACGGGTTCACCTCTTTTTGCGTCCCCTCCATACTTTCATCTATATCAATTCTCACTTCTCAATTAGCTTGAACCACATTGCTTGGGATTTCATCCTCTTGAACCACACCATCTTCATCCACAGTCCTTTTTTGATTTGAGGTGGTTGCATCCCCACCTTTTCCACTTCTAGTAGTCACGGCCATATCATGTACCATATTATTCCCACCTTTCGGGTTCACCACCGTATCACTAGTAGTGCCCCCTTAGGAAGAGTGTTCAACGCTTGTGATATTTGACCTAATTGAACCTCCAAATTCCGAATAGAAGTGTTGTGTGAGGCTATTTGAGCATCAGATTAGGCATTCTTCTCCATCATCTGTTTAAACATGTTTTCAATTCTACCCATCTAATTGGAAGAAGAGCTTGGGCCTTGAGAAGGATAGGGAGGTGGATTGCTTGGTTGTTGGAACATCGGAGGCCTTTGAAAACCCGACCCCCAGTTGTTGTTGTTGTTACACCCTCCTTGATTATTTCCTCCCCAATTTCTTTGATTGTTGCCACCCCAATTGCCTTGATTACCCCAATTGCCTTGATTTCATTGATTGTTCCA
Organism: Nicotiana tabacum; assembly: GCF_000715075.1. Taxonomy (NCBI): domain Eukaryota; kingdom Viridiplantae; phylum Streptophyta; class Magnoliopsida; order Solanales; family Solanaceae; genus Nicotiana; species Nicotiana tabacum. Next base: position 126,246,183 of record NC_134082.1, read on the forward strand.
ATCGCCTTGATTAGAATTTCCATCACTCTAATTGCCTTGGTGGTTTTGGTTGTTCCAATTACCTTGGTTCCCTTGTGACCTCCATTGTTGTTGGTTTTGTCCTTGAGCATTGTTTATTTGACCTTGATAATTGTTGAAATATTGAACTTCTTCGTCTTGCTCATTGAATGAATCACCTTGATCATAACCACCATCATCTTGCATAAATTGTTCCGGATGGTTTTGCATTTGTTGACCTTGTTGTTGTCTTTTGTTTACCATTATATTCACACCTTCCATTGCATTCACTTGTTTCGGCCCTTGAACTTGTTGAAGTTGAGCCTTGGCCAATTAGTTCATGGTAGTTGTCAACTTGGCAATAGCTTGCCCATGGTTATGTAGCTCCTTGTGTAGGTGAATAACATTAGGGTCACCTTGTGGTACATCGGCTCTACTTTACCACGCCGAAGAGGTATTTGCTATCTCATAAAGTAATTCACAAGCATCTTCATATGGCGTGTTCATGAAATTCTCCCCGGCGAGTTGATCAAACACACATTGGTTTGTTGTGATGATCCCCCTGTAGAAGGTCTGTTGGATCATGGCCTCAGTCATATCATTGTTCGGGCACTCTTTAACCATGGTATGATATCTTTCCCAAATCTCGTGCAATGGCTTATTGGGTTCTTGCTTGAAGGCAATAATCTCATCCCTAAGTGTCGCCATATGTCCCAGAGAAAAGAATTTGGAAATGAACTTTTATGACAACTCATCCCAAGTGTGGATGGAATGGTTGGGCAACCTTTCTAACCAGTCCAGTGCCTTTCCCCGTAGAGAAAAGGGAAACAGTCTCAACCCCAGCGCGTCCTCAGAAACATTGGTTTGCTTGCTACCCTCACAAGTATCGACGACACCCTTTAGATGCTTGTAGGCATTTTGGTGTGGAGCTCCGGTGAAGAAACCCCGTTGGGCAAGCAGTGTAAGCATCACGTTGGTTATTTGGAAGTTGCCCGCCCTAATCCGTGGCGAGACTATTGCACTTTCATAGCCCTCGTTTGGCAACACCCAGTGCGCTGATCTTGGTGGAGGTGGGGGATGGAGGGAAAAATTATCATGAAGCGGGCGGCCTCGTCTATTAGCTTGAGGTTTAAGAGGAACCTCATCCATCGAATCATCGTCCACTTCCTCCTCTAATGGCACATTTCTAATGGGATCGTTGTTGAGAGCCATTTTTCGTACCTCAATTCAAACACAAAATTAGTAACTCTGAAGGAAAGGAAAACAAAACAAACAACAACCTAGATATATAGCTAAAGCCGTTTAACTCCCCGAAAACTATGCCAAAAATGTTGATCTCGGCCAAACCCACACCACAATTAAGTAGCGAGGCGGTTGATGAAATAATAACCCAACAAAGGTCGGGATCAAATCCACAGAAAAGGAAAACAAAACAAACAACAACCTAGACATATAGCTAAAGCCGTTTAACTCCCCGAAAACTGTGCCAAAAATGTTGATCTCAGCCAAACTCACACCACAATTAAGAAGCGAGGCGGTTGATGAAATAATAACCCAACAAAGGTCGGGATCAAATCCACAGGGAGTTAGACTATGGGATTAGGTTTATATCTGAGTTGATTGTAAGTTTTGTCTTCAATTGTACTTCCACAATGTTGATTGGTGTACTACTTCTACTTTACTCTATTGATGCGAAGATAAAACTAAAGGACAATATTTTTAGATTTGGTTGTTTTTCAAAAGATAAAGGAATCTAGGGTCGTGACTTCCACCTAGGTGGTTACCTAACGGGTTATAAATTACAGGGAAAGTTTGATTTATCAGGATCGTGGTATAGCAATCACACGCAAATGCTCACTCTATACCTCGCGGTAGTTTGAATAATTTTGTCCTACTTCGCTTTCTCAAGCCCAAATGGGTATTGCACAAATCAAGCGATATAAGCTCAAGTCGGGTCTTACTATCTCTAGATTTGACCCTTTAATTGGGGCTATCAATTTCTTGAGTTCACTCCAATTTCTTGTTAGCCAAGTTTTCCTAAACCTAGTCTGTCTTTCTGAAGAAAAGACTAGGTCAATTAGGCATGAATCAATATTTGCAACAATTAATTCTAGAAATTAAGCATAAACAAGGCTAAATATCACTAAACCAATCATAAACAAACCTAAATTAATTCTAGAAATTAAGCATAAACAAGGCTAAATATCACTAAACCAATCATAAACAAACCTAAAATTAAATACCCATTAAGTACCTACACTAGGGTTGGGTCACAACCCTAACTAAAGATTTAGCTACTTATGGAAAATGAAGAAATACAAGAAGAAATTAAGTGAGAATGCATAATAATTGATTAAACAAAGAAATTCTAATGTTAATAAGTCAATATATTACAAAATTGCTTAAAGAAGTAAAGAAAACGGCTCAGGTGCACCTTTGCAAACTAAACTTAACCTAAAAATGACAAAAAATACTATTTATACTAAGCTGAAGATATCTGACAAAAATGCCCCTGTGAAGGTTGTGTGGTCGCATAATTATGGTGCGGTCTGCACAATGGGCTTCTGCGGCCACACAAAAATGCCGAGGTCCGCATTCTTGGAAAATTGGGCTTGAAATCTTCAAGCTTCTGCGGTCTGCACTCCTAAACTTTCCAACTCTCTAAATCTCAACTCTATGGTCTGCATAATGACGGCTGCACTCTTCTGCGGCCACATAGTTTCAGTGCGGTCCGCACTACCTGAGTTGGCCAAAACATACTCTCTGAATCTCCTTCTGCGGCAGCACAAGAATTGTGCGGTCCGCACTGCTATATCATTTGCCCTATTTTGGTTCTTGTTCACTTTAGACTCTTTTGTGAGTTGATTTTGATGTTTCCCAATATTACTACAAGTAAGAAAATTTTGTTAGTTTTTGGAAATATTTTTGAGCAGTTTTAAGCTAAAACGCAAGTAAAAGAGAGTAAATAAGCGGTCAAAATCCCTACTTATCAATCCACATCTAGAAAAATTGGCCCTCGCTTTGATAAGTGCCTCTAGGAAATAAAAACCATATTTTCAATGTCATTCCATATGTGTAGTAACAACTTATCCACTTCGAAATATTTTGCATAAGCCCGAACTTTCGGGCCGATTGGCCAAATGGGCCATGGAAATCAGCGGGTACGATACTGAATATCGACCCTGAATAGCCATCAAGTCTCAAATCTTGGTAGACTTCATGGTTGACTTCATGCTAGCCCTAGTACCCAAGGTCGAAAGGGAACTATTAGTTAGCTCGGGTACATCCTTGGGAATCTGGACCCTCTATATGGATAGTGCGATCGAACTTAAAAGGGTCCGAGCTTGGTATCGTGTTAAAATCACCTACAGGTACTGTAGTTAGACAATCTATTAGAATAGTAAAATTGACTAACAACGAGACCGAATATGAGGCTATGATTGCAGGTCTTGAACTAGCCAAAAGCTTGAAGTAGAGGTGATCGAAGCCAAATGTGACTCCCTCCTCGTGGTGAATCAGGTTAACGGAACCTTTGAAGTTCGAGAGGAACAAATGAAAAGATACATGGATAAGCTACAAGAGACTCTACACCGGTTCAAGGAATGGACTTTGCAACATGTGCCTCGAGATCAAAAAAGCGAAGCCGATGCCCTCGCAAACCTAGGGTCATCGGTCGAAGAGAACGAAGTCAGTTCGGGAGTGGTCATACAACGCATGAGGTCGGTGTTCAAAGAAGGCCACTACAAGATAAACTCCACAAGCTTGACCTGGGAATGGAGAAACAAATACATAGAGTATTTGAAGATTGGGAAACTTCCTTCAGATCAAAAGGAATCGAGGGCCCTACGCACGAAGGCAGCCTGATTTAGCTTGGCCAAAGATGGAACCTTACTCAGAAGGATGTTCGACAGTCCGCTAGCGATATGTCTGGGACCGAGAGATACCTAGTATGTTTTGAAGGAAGTCCACGAAGGAACATGTGGGAACCACTCAGGTACCGAATCACAGGTTCGAAAGGTAATTAGAGTCGGCTATTACTTGATTGATATGGAAAAATACGCAAAGGAGTTTGTGCAAAAATGTGATAAATGTCAAAGACATGCTCCGATGTTCATCAACCCGAGGAGCTTCTACATTTAGTTTTATCCCCATAGTCATTTATGAAGTAGGGAATGGACATCGCCGTCCCTCTTCCATCGGCACCAGCTAAAGCTCAATTTGTTTTATTAATGACTGACTATTTCTCTAAGTGGGTTGAAGCACAAGCCTACCAGAAGGTCGAGGAGAAAGAATTCACCGACTTCATTTGGGACCACATCGTATGTCGATTCGGAATACCATAAAAAATTGCGTGTGACAACGAAAAATAGTTTATCGGCAGCAAGGAGACCAAATTTCTCGAAGGCCTTAAGATCAAAAGGATCTTATCAACACCTTATCACCCAGTGGAAATGGACAGGCCGAATCGCCCAACAAAACCATAATACAAAACCTCAAGAAAAGGTTGACCGACGCCAAAGGAAAATGGAGAGAAATCTTGCCCGAAGTTCTTTGGGCGTATTACACAACTTCAAAGTCCAGTACTGGGGCATCCTCGTTCTCTTTAGTTTATGGCGCCGAAGCTTTAATACCGGTTAAAGTCAAGGAGCCAAACATCAGTTTCTGATATGCGACAAAGGAATCGAATGACGAGGTCATGAATACAATCTTAGAATTATTAGATGAATGATGTGAAGTTGCCTTTGTTCGATTGGCTGCCCAGAAACAACAGATTTAAAGGTATTACAATCGAAGAGCCAACCTTTAATATTTTAATGTCGGGGAATTGCTGAGGAAGGTCACGTTAAACACCTGAGATCTAAATGAAGGGAATTTGGGTCCGAACTGGGAAGGTCGTATCAGATTTTTGAGATCACAAGGAAAGTATCCTACAAGCTCGGAATGATGGACGGAAAACAACTACTAAACAATTGGAATATAACTTAACTCAAATGGTATTACTGCTGAGGTAGGACCCCATTTCAATTATTTTATTTTTTTGACTAACACTTGCAGGTTATCGACAAGGAGCGGCACGAAGCCTTTAGGTCTGAAAGCACGCGTTGCACTCTTTTTCCCTTGAAATGTTGTTGTCCTAATTGGGTTTTTCGGCAAGGTTTTTAACGAGGCAACAATGGATCATGCTCACTTAGAATTATAGTCCAATCGCGACTCGGTATCAAAGACTGTGTTAATAGTATTGGAGATTTCTTTACAATCAACCTCGAATACTGGGGATTACCCTCGGATATCGGATTGTTCCAGCAAGGAAACTATTTCAAAATAAAAGGGTCTCGATAGATAGGATTTATTGTAAGGGTCAAACGGTCAAAACGAACCGTGCCCACATAGATTGCTTGAGCCTAATATAAAACATGTATGCATGTGTGACTATTTTTGACAAGAATAAAGAGAAGTACTTTCCTTGCAGCTATCTAATGTCTTGGAAACAATTTCATTTTACAAACCCGCACTTTCGATCTATTATGGAAACAAGCCCAAGGGCCGATTGTAACTAGAGTTTAGATAATCACTCCCACGCTCAGGGACTGCCATCCATAGAATAAACTCGAACAAATCAAACTATTGGATGTCAAGGGTATGAGACCTCTCAGGCAACCCTCGGATTTTAAAGGCCACAACCATGCCCACTCGGGGACTGTTATCTTAGGCAAGCCTAGATAACTCGGGAAAGCAAGCTCACTAGGCTACACCCTAACTACAAGGCTACGACCAATTTAACACAGTTCGAACAAAAGGCTACCCTCGGCATGATCTTAAACTTAGATATTTTCGGGAAAAAACATCGGTAACACCTAATCCCAACAACGCTTTAACCCAGAAGGGCAATAAAGGCATGGTTTGCTCGAATCCTCGAACGCAACTTTATTTATTTTATGCTAAGACATTGCAACCTTTGCAAATACAAACAATAAAACAAAGGAAAAATTTTAGAGACCAAAAGGATAAAAAATCTTATATATGTACATAAACGATCTTTTTACAAAGGCCAGATCGGCCAAAAACGAAATATAAAGGCGTAAGGGCTACTTTTACCTCGAGTTCGAGAGATCATTCTCACTCGACTAGAAAGCCTAAGGTCTACCTTAAATCGAGTTTGAACAAATCCTCATTCGGGGACTACAGTCTATATTAATTCGAGTTCGAACACTCGCTCAAAGATAATCGATCAAAAACAATCGAGGGCAGTACTTATTATTGGTCATTCCCATATGAAACTTGGACCTTCGAATGCAACATCATTTTATGACAACATTATAAATTTATGCTAAGGTGTTCTGACCTTTGAATAAATCAAAAAGATAACAGACTCAGAAGACAGGGAAGGGAAAAGGTTTTATATATTCATTAAAAACTTTTTACAAGGGCAACATGGTCCGATAGAAGTTCTTTACAAAGGAAGTGACTCAGCAAAAATTCAAAAAACTATTTAAAAGCCTAAGTAGCCTGGTCATCTTCGGGAGAGGCATCTCCGCCCTCGGGATCTTCCGCGCTTTAGGATTTTCTCAAGCTTCCAAACTTATCGTCATCATCGGGGTAAGCTAATCTCCAGGTTTCTCTCTTGATCTCGGTTGTGAGATCAAAGCCCCGAGCATACACCAAGATTTCTTCTCTCATACCTCGAATCTAGTTGTGAGATCAAAGCCCCGAGCGCATGACACTAAACCCAACTAGGACTGAAGCCTCTCGATTTTCTTGGCCTACACCAAGATTTCTTCTCTCACACCTCGAATCTAGTTTTCATCCTAGGCTAGTTAGGCCCGAGCTTGTTGGGCTTCATTTAAAAGACAAAGTGTTTCCACCTCATCCATATTGGTTTGGTCTTCTTTGGTGACCAAGCATCGGAGGTGACTATCCACCCCTACAGCGGCAGAGAGAACCTGAGCATCATCCGAGATCGAGATGACAATTGATCATTTATGCCCGGGATCGAAGCTGGGGTATGGGAACTAGTCAGTCAGTTTAAAGCTCGAGGAGGCTTCATTCGAGCTCTTCCTCGATACTTCCAAGTCACCTAGACCCGTGACGTCTTCCACTCCAACAAAGTAACCACGAAAAAGGTCTTCCGCCCCATAGACCCCTTCACCGTGGCAAGTCTCCACCGCCTAAGCATCCTTGATCGTCGAATCAGAGAATGAAGGCAATGAAGGGGAATCTCAAATCTCTATTGCCACAAGTAAATCTTTTGGGGTGCTGCCTTCATCTTGGGGGTCGTCGGACATGGTTTCTTCATTAGCATCCACCGCCTCCATGATAGCCTTCTCACCTCGAGGAGAAGCGACTTCAGCTCTTTCAAGCTTGGGGACTTCTGTTGAGGCTTCCCCCTGGGCTCATCAAATCGAGGTAGAGCAGTTTCAGCTCCCGCATGCTCCGAGACTTTTTGAGCATCAGTGTCGGCCCACGTTCGAGCCACCTGCCCGGTTTATTCTTCATCCTCTTTGGACTCATCTAGTAGCCAATGGACTTAGTCCATTGTTAGAGGTATGACATTTCCCTTGGGCTTATGGGTTCACCTCTTTTTGGGCTTCTTCTCATCCGACTTCGTGGAACTCGGAGCCCCTCTCCTCTTCCACTCTTTCTTTTGCTTCGGAGTAGATGGTTGGGGAAAGATTTCCTCATCACCAGATGGGGGCCTCATTGGCACATCTTTCCCGAGACCTGCAAAAGAAAGATAAGTAAGATCGAAGGGAAATTCGAACAATGGTCAAATTGTTAAGTCACAAAGGAAAACATACCATGGTTACAAGCCTCCCATCGACCCTTCGCCAAATCGCACAATACATGCTCAGCATGTGTCGATTTTGATATTAGGCTCCTACCTAATTCTCGAGTTGGGGAACCACACTCGACATCCAAGCAACAACTGCATCAAATAAAACATTGATAAGGAAGGATGAAAAAATGAAGACAATAAGAGGAAATTAAGAACGGAGTTATACTTACGTCTCATATTCCATTTCTCAGAAAATGGCATACTCCCGGTCGGGATCAAGTTTAAGGTCTTCACTCGGACAAATTGGCCCATCCAACCCTGATCCTTGTCCTCATCTATGCTCGAGAAAGGTGCCTTAGAGGCCCGACGTTGAAGCTTTATTAGTCCCCCTCGATAGAGTCGGGGGTTATATAGGCGTATGAGGTGGTCGAGGGTAAAGGGAATGCCATCGGCTTGGCTTACAAAAAAACAAAGTAGTATTACTATCCTCCAGAAAAAGGGATGAATCTGGCTGAGCGTCACTTCGTACTTCTTGCAGAAGTCTATAATAACCGGATCTAAAGGACCCAATGTGAAAAGATAAATGTAAACACTTAGAAACCCTTCCACATGGGTAGTGATTTATTCCTAAGGCGAGGGCACCACCACGTGCTTGTCGCCCTAGTTGCAATCCTCTTTAAATTGGTCGAGGAGATCTCCGATGATCGTGCATATATACCTCAAAATTGGCTCATATCAAATAGGAACCGAGGTGGTCTTTTCAACCTTGAAGTCGGAGTCGATGACGCACCCTCCGGGAAAGAATTCTTTAGGCTGTGGAACTTTTGCAGAACAGTTTGGAAGTCTTGGCCATTTTGCTTTTATGAGTGAAGAAGAATGGAAACTAAGAAGAAACACTTGGTATTTTGTGATGAAAGAGGCAAAGAAACACCAAAAATCTGAAAGTTCAAAGCTTTTATGGAGGAAAAGGATTTTGGAGATTAGATCAAAGAAGATTTGAAAGTAAAGTTTGGACAAAAGAAGAAAGATACATTTATAGGTTGAAGACGATGGTTCAGAACCGATAGTGGCCGACAACAACTGACAGGCATTTACTGTCTTGATATCAAAACCGATGGGATGTTTCGGTATCCACTTGTCGCTGACGTCATGGTTACGTCATGAGTCAATCGAGATGGGATTGGAAAAGATCATATCGTTTCTTGTCACCTTCTTTCCAAGAAATGAGGGGACTATCTGTCGTGCCCCTTTTTCTCGCAAAATCGGGTTTTGACATGTGACAACCCTTTTAAGGAAGGTGTTAAAAAAGAGAGTTGCCACCTAACGGTTTTGAGGTGCGTTACGACACCTATTTTGCAGATAACTCTTTTTGGACTAGTTTGTGTTACCAAATATTGGGTAAGGGCTCGAAATGACCTCAAAGAGAAGATGTTAGGCACTCTTCGAGGTCCACAGTAACGCACCTATTTTGCAGATAACTCTGTTTGGACTAGTTTGTGTTACCAAAGATTGGGTAAGGGCTCTAAATGACCTCGAAGAGAAGGTGTTAGGCACTCTTCAAGGTCCACAACTGTGGGTCCCAGCCGAACCCAATTATGTGAATTAGTCTATGTGATCAAAGACAAGAAAACAAGGAATTTAGGAAGTTCATTATTAAACACAAATAATTGATTTAAAGAAAAGATGGGGATCCTAAATTTTTTAGCCTAAAGGATCACCCCGTGCAACAAAAATAATACTTCGTAACTCCCTCAAGATGGGGTGTTACTCATATTATTCAGCGGGCACAGAATATCATCTCCTACTACCTGATTACTATCTTTAAGTTATTACCTAAAGCGCACTAGTTGATTCTAAACCGTGCCTTATGTGTGCACTACCCGTCCCATGCCGATGGTCCATACGGCTTTGGACCTCTATTTAGGTAGTTCTAGACTTCACTTAGGCTGCTCAAAATGATAAAATTAATCGACATGCAAAACAAGTTGGACTTCATATACAAAGCAATTAAGGGCTCAAGTTAGCCTCCACACTTTGATAGCGATTGCACGCAAACACATTGGGCATTTGAAAGTTTCAGAATTGAGACGAGTTAAAGTCCTTAAATCCTATAAGCATGATTTCTATGTGATTCTGGATTTTGAACGCACAAACGGTTTCATGTGCCAAGCTATTTTTTAAAACGATTTCTGAGTGACTATATAGTTGCATACTGATTATAGGTTGTAAGCAGTTAAACCTATAAGCATTAGGTGATTTATGCAGTAAAGTTGTTTGAAGACATAAGGTTAACAACATTAATAGAACACCCTATAGGCAGGATATCTAGCAATTAACAATTATACTTCACTTTATCCTTATAGGCATACTTTCTAGGTGGGTACCATTACTATGAGAATAACAGAAATAGCATCTAATCTGATTATGTTCCTATAGTCATGATATCTATGTGAACATTATAAAGAGTAGGTATTTGTGAATCAACGTAATCCTATAGGCACGGTGTCAATGTGAACATGCTGCAATTAAAGAATCGATCATTTTTTATTTCCTATAGATATGATTTCTAACAAACATGTGGAAGAAGAATATATATTAAATTAATTGAACACCTATAGGCAGGTTATCTATCAAACACAATAACATCATATGTTCGAGCAAATTAAACAACTATAGGCAGGATTTCTACCCGTTTCATGCAATATTAAAATAAGCCCAGTTTTCCAATTTTACTAATACCCCAATGTTATTATATTATTATTACAGTCCCAATGAATGAAATAAATTACAAAGTTACAAAAAAACTATAGTAGGCCTAAGACAGGCCCAAAGTATACCCGGCCAGGCCAGGCCTTCAATTTCAAGCCCACATAATTCACAACAACCCAGAAGTCATAGCCAGAATCCAGTGACCATCAAAGATTCAGAAACAGCCATGTACACAAGTCTATTGGCTTATTCAGAATTGAGCAATTAGGACAAAGGCAAAAAACCTTGGACCCTGATGTGTCAGAGTTCCCAAGGGCTTCAAGAACCCAGGGTAGTGCCCATACTAGGGAGGTTATAGAGGAGATTCAGGGATAATGCAAGTTTTAGTATTAAGCGAATGATCAAAGACCCAAATCCTAGTGTGTCAGAGTTCACAAGGGCCTCAAAAGGATCCTGAGACACTAGGGAGGTCAAGAGCAAGAGCCTTGATAGCCTTGGCTTTTAGCCGGCTAAGGATAAGGAGTTCAGAATAACATAAGTGATAATGAGAGAGAATGGATAATAGTTGAGGGACAGAACTGAAGGGGGACAAACATAATAAAGTTGAGCACATAGAGCAAACAAGCAAACAAGCTTTAGGTCTTAAGAACAGACTTAGCAAAGATTCAGAAGAACAAGCTCAACACCTAGTGCATAAGTAGTCACAGGCTTGTAGGATTGAAATACAGATTCATAACAAGGAAAAGTTCCAAATTATGTTAAGTATAGGTTCTTGTGTCATAAAATAGCCATGCTACTTTCACATCAGGCAGCAGAATATCATTTAGACATAGTAGGGAAGCACAAATTATGACAACATACTCATGAATCAAGTGACCCAAAACATGCTGAGGAGTATATTAATTGAGAACTAGTCATGGTTGATAGAACAGGATCTTGACACAGAATTAAAACATACTATCTATGCAACGTGGCCATTATAGAGATTCGGAACAAGAAGGGGAAGATAAACTCATGTCATACAGTAAGTGTAAGCATTCAGGTCTAACTTAATAGACCAATTAACTAAAGAAAGTTCAAATTATGCGGATGGAGCATATTCAAATAACAGAATGGACAACCTTAAGCAGAGTTAAACACCAAAGAGATGCTAACAAGTGTAAAGGTCACATACAACAGTAGTTCATACATATTGGCTAAATGAAATTAAGAGAATCTTGATTACTTGAATTAGGCTTAGGCATGTTTCAGATTACCAACATAATGAAGTAAAGATTAGAGAGACCTAAAAATTAAAGTAAAGGAATCAAAATTGCATACAAGAACAGCCCAGAAAACACATTAAGCTATGAACTTCAGAAGTGAAAACATATGCAAGTTACAGATACATCGGAACGAAATTGCAAAGGTTTAGTAACTTACTAGTTAAGCAAAAAACAAGAAAGAACAATGTGCACAGTAACAAGAACTCAGAATTTCTGGCCTTGGCTTTAAGCCGGCCAAGAACTAGAATATGGAACAACAATATGAGGGAACACAGAGTAGTAACTTCAGTTTTTAGTAAACATTAGCGATCCCAGTCCCTTTCAAAGGGGAATGGGGAGGGGTATATATAGTAGTAGAAATTAACATCCAAATAAGGAAAATCATCAATCAAACATGAGAAAGGAAAGAATCATCACATGGAATTAAAAAATCAGTAAGGAAAAGAGAAAAAATCTCAAACCCTAATTTTAGGGAAAGTAAAAATCGGCAGAAGCTAGACAAAGAAAAATCAAACTCACACATAATATGATGAATATAGATAAGATAACACTTAAAATCAGATATTTGAACCAATATTGGCTTGATCCAAAGAGATCTGAAAGCTCTAGTTTTAGGGTAAGTAAGAATCAACAAAAAAAAATATAAAGATTTCGTACCCATAATAGAACAAGAGTGAATATAGACGGAATAGAAGAAAGGTCAAGGATTTGAACCGATTTTGGTTCGATCTTTAAGAGATCTGCTTGCCATGTTTAGGCAAGCAGTGTAGAGGAGTAACCAGTACCAAGAGGAGACTGTGGATGGCAAGTAGTAGCAGGCAAATCCCATATCTGATGGGATTAGGAGAGGGATTTGGGGGAAGGTGGCTAGGGCTTAGTTGAAGAAGAAGAGGACGGGTTTGAGAGAGTTCCAGGGCGGCGGGTAATGGGAAATGGCTAGGGTTTGGGGGTGAGGGAGTAATTAAAAGGGGTTGAGGGTTGTGAGTCGCTGATCATTGTTTATCAACGGCTGTGATTTAAGGGGACTGGGTCAGTTTGGACGTGGCAGGATTGGGCTTGGGTGTTATTGGGCTAGGATTTGGGTAGTTTAGGTCCAAAAATAGGTAATTTGGGTTGTTATTTAAATACCCAATATTTAGCAAGAAATAATTTATAAAAATAATTAATAAATAGAAAAAATATTATTTGTGCACTAAAATGATTAAAATAATATCTTAACATTATAAAAATATGAAAAGATATTTTTTGCATAAATATCATAATTTTACATGAATGTTGGCTATTATTGCAAAAATGTGCAATTAGCCTAAAAATGTAAATATAATTATAAAAAATGCATTAAAATATTTAAAAACATACATATTGGTATAAATAATGAATTTGGATGATTAAATCATCATAAAATAATTTAAAGGATAATTATTGGATATTTATATAATAAAAATGCAGAAAGAAATTAATTTAAAGCCTTTAAGAAATTATGGAAAATCACGAAAAATGCCTGTATGGGTTCATAAACCAGATGATGATGAAAATATACTATTTTGCAGGTATATATGTATTTTTAGAAATATGAGGGAAAATTAGGTATCAACAACTGCTCCTCTTTACCTGGGAATGATGAAAGAATTATCGGGTAAAGAAATGATGACTGTTTTTGACCGAATGGGGTGAAGTTAAAAATAGAGGCCAAACTCCAGTTTCTGAGTTACCTGCATATCCCTGGTTTTACAAGAATCGAGCCATGTGTAGTTTTGGAACTAACGGTGAACGAAACCGGTGGAGTTGTTATGGAATGGTCGTGTGCTTCGGAAAGGGTTCTTTTGGGAAGGATAGTATCGGATGGATTTATACGGAGTTATGAATGTGAATCTGAAATATAACAGATGTTTTATAGAGCAAGTTTCTGAATAGCCATAGAGAAAAGTAAGTAATTGATGATGGTTGGTTACGTTTAAAACATTTGCAGAATGTGAACGTTGTAAACAAAAACTGGAGCGAAGATTGCTCCCGTTTGAGTAACGGTTACTTCCTGTATTTCCTGCAAAACTTAAAACATGATGCATGCAAATATATATGGGTTAATGTGAGAATTTAAACATGATGCAAATTCCCTTTGGACCATGGAGATTGTCTTTGGACGGTGAGGATAATGTCCTTAGACCATGACATCCCGGGCCATAAATTATGATATAAGGATTCGCAGATCATGAAATGATGTTCTCGGGCCATGTGAATGGTGCCTCTAAACCATGACGCCTTTGAATAATGATGTGCAATATTGAGAGATCCTCAGGCCATGACATGGTGTCTTCAGGCTATGAGGATGACGCCTTTGGACTATGATGCCTTTGGACAGAACGGCGATGTTTTATCCCATGAAATTCAAAGACATAATGCTCAGTCATATAAGAGAAACAAGACAGGTCTTAGTCTTGCATAAGATCGGGACAGAGCTTAGCCCCGGGAAGGAAAAATAGTGCTAGATTTTTAGTAGCATAGCATTCAGCATCAGGCAAGGAAAGGAAGAGCTTAGCCTTATCCAATTGGGGAGGCAATGTTTAGCCTCATGCAAGAAAGGGAGACAGTGCTTAGTCTCATGCAATGAAAGGCAATGCTTAGCCTTATGCAGTTGAGGAGGCAGGTCTTAGCCTCATGCAAGAAGAGGAGACATGGCTTAGTCTCGTGTAATGGAAGACAGTGCTTAACCTTATGAAATTTGGGGAGGAAATTCTTAGCCTCATGCAAGAATAAGAGACAATGCTTAGTCTCATGAAATGGAAAGCAGTGTTTAGCCTTATGCAATTTGGAGAGGAAATGCTTAGCCTCATGCAAGAAGAGGAGACATGGATTAGTCTCATGCGGGGGAAGGTAGTTCTTAGCCTTATGCAGTTAAGGAGGCTGGGCTTAGCCTCATACAAGAAGAGGAGACAGGGCTTAGTCTTATGCAAGAAGAGGAAACAGGGCTTAGTCTTATGCAATGGAAGACATTGCTAAGCCTTATGCAATTTGGAGGGGGGCAGGGTTTAGTCTCGTGCAATAGAAGGTAGTGCATAGCCTTATGCAGTTGAGGAGGCAGGGCTTAGCCGCATGCAAAAGAGGAGATAATGCTTAGTCTCGATGCGGTGAACAAATAATAAGTAGTAGCAGAGTATTTCTTAGCTGGAAATATATTTGCATTTGGCAGTTTTGTTATTATGAAGACAGTGACTTTGATACGTGTATACTTGCGAATAATCCTGTCATGTTCATTGTGCCTGCGTCCAAAGAAAAATTGTGAGTTTTTCGGTGAAGGTTAATTCACACATTCGCCTTGTTGCTTTGCATTTCTTTGCTCTAGAGATCCTGTTCGAGTTACCCTGGGTAACATCTGCTGCCATAGCAATAAAGTTTTCAAAAAATATGAAAGCACTTTGATAAATACAGTTATTTAAAACATAGTAGTATGCAATATCAAGTAAAATAGATGAATCAATGATTGTGACACTTTAGAGACATTGCGACTTCTTTGCACTAGAATTTTGAGGGTCCTCCTCAAAATTTTGTCCCAATTTAATAAGCGATTCTTCGTTCGTTCCGCACTTGATGAAATTGGCTGGACTTGTTCAAAATTCTGCCCTAGTTTCTGACCATGGGGAAAATGAAAATTTTATTAAGATGTGACCGAACCCACAGCGCTGCCTATGTATCCCTTCTTAAATGGGAATCAGGTCAAGCATAGTTCAGTTACATCAAATGAAGAAATGCAAACAATCCTAAACATAGTATCTTTTGACTGCATCTGAATTGATAGACTTTGGCCAAATTTCTCCGTCCATTTCTGTAAGTATGAGTGCTCCTCCTGTTAGTACTCTGTGAACCATGTAGGGTCCTTGCCAATTAGGTGAAAATTTTCCTTTGGCTTCATCTTGATGCGGGAAAATCCGCTTCAGCACCAGATCTGGCTCTGACCTTTTTGTTAAAAGCTCTAGACATTCTATTTTGATAAAGTTGACCATGACATACATCATTCATTCTTTTCCCGTCAATAAGAGCTAATTGTTCGTAACGACTTTGTATCCATTCTGCATCTCTGAGTTCTGTTTTTTGTATAATTCTTAGAGAAATAATTTCGACTTCGGCGGGAATAACAACTTTAGTACCGTAAACCAACATGTAGGGAGTTACTCCGGTTGATGTGTAGACTGTGGTACGATATCCCAATAAGGCAAATGGTAATTTCTTGTGCCATTACTTGTGGTTGTCTACCATTTTCCTTAGAATTTTCTTGATGTTCTTGTTGGCGGCTTCCACGGCTCCATTCATTTGAGGTCTATATGCTGTGGAATTCTTATGCTTGATCTAGAAGGTTTCACAAATAGCTTTCATTAAGTCGTTGTTGAGGTCGGCGTCATTGCCGGTGATGATGGATTCCGGTACACCAAATCGGTAAACGATACAATCCCTGACAAAATCTACGACGACTTTCTTGGTTATAGCCTTGTAAGATGCAGTCTCAACCCATTTTGTGAAGTAGTCTATGGTCACTAAAATGAACTTGTGCTTGTTTGAAGTGGCGGGCTCGATTGGACCGATGACGTCCATTCTCCATGCGACAAAAGGCCAAGGTGAGCTTGTTGCATTGAGTTTATTTGGCGGTACCTGTATCATGTCTGCATGTATTTGGTACTGCTAAAACTTTTGGACATACCTAATGCAATTCGTTTTCATAGTCATCCAAAAATATCCTGCTCTTAATTTCTTCTTAGCAAAGACGAAATTGTTCATGTGTGGTCCACAAGTTTCGGCATGTATCTATTCGAGCAGTTTGGAACCTTCCTTGGCATCAACACACCGTAATAATCCTAGGTCTGGAGTCCTTCTGTATAGAATTCGTCCACTATGGAAGAAATGATTGGATAATCTTCGGAGTGTGCATTTCTGAGTATGGTTTGCATGCTCCGGGTATTCTCCTTTTGCCAAGTATTCCTTGATATCATGGAACCAGGGATTCCCATCCGTTTCTTCTTCAACATGAGCATAATAGGCTGGCTGATTATGGATTCTTACTGGAATAAGGTCGATGAAATTCTTATCCGGGTGTTGTATCATGGAAGACAAAGTGTCCAATACGTCTGCGAACTCGTTCTGGATTCTCGGAACATGTTTGAATTTTATCTTTGTGAACCGCTTCATCAACTCTTGCACGTGATACAGATATGGCAATATGTTGGTATTCTTAGTAGCCCACTCTCCTAGAACCTGATGTACCAGAAGGTCTGAATCACTAATTACCAGCAATTCCTGGATATTCATGTCAATGGCCAAATTGAGCCCCATGATGCAAGCCTCGTATTATGCCATATTGTTGGTGCACGGAAACCTAATCTTCATGGATACCGATAATGCTGACCTATATCTAACACCAAAACAGCTCCAATACCTACTCCTTTGAAATTTACAGCCCCATTAAAGAACATTCTCCAACCGTCGTAGGTTTTGGTGATATCTTCTCCTATAAATGGTACTTCTTTATCGGGAAAATACATTTTCAATGGTTCGTATTCTCCTTCTACAGAATTTTCTGCAAGATGATCTGTTAATGCCTGTCCCTTGACCGCCTTCTGAGTCTCATAGACAATATCAAATTCACTCAACAGTATCTGCCATTTTGCTAGCTTCCCTGCAGGCATGGGCTTTTGGAAAATGTATTTTAGAGGATCCATCCTTGATATGAGATATGTAGTGTATGCACAGAAGTAGTGCCTCAATTTCTGAGTTATCCATGCCAGGGCGCTACAGGTGCATTCTAGTAAGGAATATCGTGCTTTATAGGATGTGAACTTATTACTCAGATAGTATATGGCCTACTCTTTTCTCCCTGTCTCGTCGTGTTGTCCCAGGACACAATCGATAGCTCCATCTAGTACAAACAGATAGAGTAGCAGAGGTCTACCAGGCTCCGGCGGGACCAAGACTGGTGGTGTGGATAGGTACTCCTTGATTCTGTCAAAAGATTTTTGACATTCTTCAGTCCAACTTATTGCAACATCTTTCTTCAGTATTTTGAAAATCGACTCACATATCACGGTCGATTGTGCTATGAAGCGGCTGATGCAATTGAGACGCCCCAAGAAGATCATCACATCTTTCTTGCTTTTTGGTAGTGGAAAATATTGGATAGCTTTGACCTTTGAAGGGTCTAGTTCAATCCCCCGGCGACTGACGATGAGACCTAGCAATTTCCAATAGGGACTCCAAAGGCACACTTTGCACGATTCAGTTTCAGATTGTACCTTCGAAGCCGTTTAAAGAATTTCCTTAAATCTGCTATATGATCTGTGCTTCTTCTGGATTTGATAATGATGTCATCCACGTACATCTCTATTTTTTGTGAATCATGTCATGGAAAATAGTCATCATAGCTCTCATATAAGTGGCTTCAGCATTCTTTAGGCTAAACAACATTATTTTATAACAATACATCCCCACGGAATGATAAAGGCTATTTTATCGGCATCTTCTTCATCCATCCAAATCTGGTGATATCTCACAAAGCAATCCACAAAGGATTGGAGTTCATGTTTGGCACAGTTGTCGATTAGTATATGTATATTAGGTAACGGGAAATCATCTTTGGGACTTGTTTTTTTTAAATCCAGATAGTCGACACATACTCTGACCTTCTCATCCTTCTTTAAAACTGGCACGATGTTAGCCAACCAAGTAGAGTACTCGACCACTCTGAGAACCTTAGGTTTGATTTACTTAGTGACTTCCTCTTTGATTTTCAGACTCATATCAGGCTTGAACTTTCTGAGTTTCTGCTTTATAGGCGGACACATCGGATCGGCATGTAGTTTATGAGCCATTATAGATGTGCTCAAACCGGTCATATTATCATAAGACCATGCAAAGACATCTTCGTATTCATTCAGGAAACGGGTGTACTCTTCTTTCTTTGATGATAACAGGTGAATGCTTATGTGAGTTTCTTTGACTGTTTCAGAATCTCCTAAATTGACTATCTCGGTTTCGTCCAATTTTGAATTAGGCTTGTTCTCAAAATTTTCCACCTCTCTGACAACTTCCTCAGGAATTATATCATCTTCTTCTATTTCCTCTGAATCACTATCCTTATGCTACGTCATCTCATTATTTGTCACAGCCGTCGGTTCATCATGATAAGTAATAATAATGTTATGGAGAGAAAATGTAAAGGATAATAATAAATACTAAAATAACAATGCATTAGATAAATCTTGAAAACATTAAAACAAGTACGACTCAATAACTCGAGCAATTATTTCAAAACAAAATGCGTCTAAAATGAAATACTAAAAATGTCTCAAATGCTGAAAATTGTTAAAGATAAATCATGCTAATTGCCAGGCTTCCCAGGAATTCGACAGGCCCGAAATGGTGCAACAGTCCAGTTCTTGAAAATAGCTCCCTTTCCCACGGTCTCAATTGTAAGGTCTTCCTCCTCTTCCTCAACTATTGCATTGTAGTCCATGTCTTCATCATCCAGAAATAGATTCCTTAGGCCAGCTAAAGCCTCATCTTCTTCAGATCCCCATATTATGGCAGTCTATTAGAATGTCTGGTGCAGATGCAGTATTGGCTACTCAAGTGAGTAATAAGGACCACACCATGGTGGCGACCAATTCTGATACTCGTGCCAGGTGTATTCATACCCCAGACCAAAATTTGTGTCGTGGTGTTTTAGTTGTATCGGTTTGGTGATCCCTTGGAGACTTGCCGAGACCCTTGTCGGGTTCGTACCCTGTCCATAACAATATGCTTTTAATTTTATTACTCCACCATTTATTTTTCTCAATTGCATTGACGCGCTAGATGCGATGGTATGTTTCTCCACCCAACTTCCTTCTATTTTCGACAACTGGAACAATTTGATTAGTGTAGATTGGGTTACTCCCATCCCCATGGATGATCACTTCTTGATGATTCTATTCAAATTTTATAGCTTGGTGTAGAGTGGAGGCTACGGCCCCAGCAGCATGTATTCATGGTCAACCCAACAGCAGGTTATATGTGGCGGATATGTCCATTACTTGAAATTCAACATCAAACCAAGTCGGGCCCATCTACAAATATTGATTGATTTCCCCAATCGTGGCCCTTTGATACCCATCGAATACTTTCACGTTCATAGTTCCTGCTCGTATTTGAGCAGGGGTTTTGTTCAGATGATCTATCATAGAATACTCTCTTGCTTGTACCTTTCTCCAAAGATCATCCAGGCCAGTTTCAACGATAGGTGGCTTGGGAGCGGCTTCTTTTCTTGTTTCTCCTAAATGCTCGGGCGTATAAACCCTACCATTTCTAGTCATGCCTTGTGCTGCACCTATTTCCTCCATTTTCCCCTTTCCTTTCTTTCTTGCCTATGAAGCATAGTCCCATGGTATAGCATTTAAATTAAAGGACGCTGTAGGTGCTACCGTTACAGTGAAGGGTGTGGTTACCTCTACCTCAAACGTAGTTGGCATGGCTGAGGGCGTTGTTACTTCAACCTCGAACGGGGTTGGTGCGGCTACTTCAACCTCAATTGGTGGTTGAATCTGCACCACGATAGGTGTGAGAATGACTATAGATATCTTAGGTTTATCCCCTTCATGAATGAGCCCGATTGATCCTTCTGGATCCCATTCTTCATCGATTTCTATCACATTTACCCCTTCGCCTTTGTGATCTGGGAGGGGGTTGTTGCGGACATTTGGTGCAGCCTCTTTTGCTTGTATAACCTTGGTGTCAATCAACATCTGGATCTTATCCTTCAAAGTGCGGCATTCATCAATAGTAAGACCTTTCATGCCCAAGTGGTAGGCACATATCTTGTTTGGATTGACCCAATGAGAGGAGTTTTGAAAAAGAGAACACGAAGAATTACTTGGCAAAAAAAATTGTGTTATAGATACTGTCAAAGAAAAATTAGCTTTTTACCAAGTTTTTGAAGTGTGAAATTTAGCTACACTCGGTGGTATTCATAGGACACATGATATCTAAGAATGAAAAGATGGTAGATTCTGAGAAAATAGAAGCACTTCCTAAATGGCTGAGACCCATTTCTCCTAGAGAGATTGATTTTTTTTATTGGGCTTGACAGGCTACTACAAGCATTATTTGTATAGGATTCCTCTAGAATAGCACCACTACTCACCAAGTTAACATAGAAAGTCACCAAATTTCAGTAAATGTAGGAATGTAAGACGAGATTCCAGAAGCCCGTCAATTTGTTGAGGGGTTTTCATCTATTGCAGCCCCTATGACCAGGCTGACCCAGAAGGATTCTCCGTTCCAGTGGACGGAAGAGTGTGAGGCGAGCTTTCAGAAGCTCAAGACAGCTTTGACTATAGCCCCAATTTTGATATTGCCTACAGGTTCGGGGTCTTATACTATCTATTGTGATGCCTCGAGGATTGTCCTTGGAGCGGTATTGATGCAGGACGGTAGGGTGATTGCCTACGTGTACAGACAGTTGAAGTTACATGAGAAGAATTATCATGTCCATAATCTCGAGTTAGCTGCTATTGTTCATGCCTTGAAGATCTGGCGTCATTATTTGTATGGTGTGCCTTGTGAGATTTATACTAACCACCGGAGTTTGCAACATCTATTCAAGCAGAAGGACCTTAATTTGCATCAGAGGAGGTGGTTAGATCTGCTAAAGGACTATGATATCACCATGTTGTATCATCCGGGCAAGGCCAATGTAGTGGCTGATGCTTTGAGTCGCCGAGTGAAGAGGTTGGCTTACTTACCAGCATTGGAGAGGCCTATGGCGATGGATGTTTAAGCCTTAGCCAGCCAGTTTGTGAGATTGGATCTTTCAGAGCCCAGTCGGGTTCTAGCTTGCGTGGTTTCCTGGTCTTCCTAATTTGATCGTATCAGAGAGAGTCAGTTTGATGATCCTCATTTGCTTGTCCTCAAGGACAAGGTTCAGCACAGTGATGCTAGAGATGTGACTATTGGTGATGATAGGGTATTGAGGATGCAGGGTCAGATTTGTGTACCCAGTGTTGATGGGCTTCGGGAGTTTATTCTAGAGGAAGCCCATAGTTTGCGGTATTTTATTCATCCGGGTGCCGCGAAGATGTACCAGGATTTGAGGTAGCACTATTAGTGGAGGTGGATGAAGAAAGATATAGTTTGGTTTGTATCTCGGTGCCTCAATTGTCAGCAGGTGAAGTATGAGCACCAGAGACTGGGTGGGTTGCTTCAGCAGATAGAAATTCCGGAATAGAAGTGGGAGCGGATCACCATGGACTTCGTAGTTGGTCTCCCACTAACTTTGAGATAGTACGATGCCATTTGGGTGATTGTGGATCGGCTGACCAAGTCCGCACACTTTATTCATGTGTGTACTACCTATTCTTCGGAGCGATTGGCGGAGATTTATATCCGGGAAATTGTTCGTCTGCATGATATTCTAGTCTCTATCATTTCAGATAGAGGTACTCAGTTCACATCATGTTTCTGAAGGGCCGTACAACAGGAGTTGGGTACTCGGGTGGAGTTAAGTATAGCATTTCACCCTCAGACGGACGGACAATCCAAACGCACTAATTCAGATTGTTGAGGATATGCTATGTGCGTGTGTGATTGAGTTTGAAGGGTCTTGGGATTAGTTCTTGTCATTGGCGAGTTTGCCTACAACAACAACTATCAGTCCAGCATTCAGATGTCACCGTACGAGGCTTTATATGGTAGGCGGTGTAGATCCCCGGTGAGTTGGTTTGAGCTGGGTGAGGCTAGATTATTGGGCACACACTTGGTTCAGGATGCTTTGGAGAAGGTTAAGGTGATTTATGAGATATAGAAAGAAAGGGAAGTTGAGTCTGAGTTTATTGGTCCTTTTGAGATATTACGGCGTGTTGGGGAGGTCGCTTATGAGCTTGCCTTACCTCCCAGCTTGGCAGGAGTTCATCCGGTATTTCATGTTTCGATGCTCCGGAGGTATCACGGTGATCCGTCGCACGTGTTGTATTTCAGTTTAGTCCAGTTGGATAAGGATCTATCTTATATTGAGGAGCCAGTGGCGATATTGGATAGGCAGGTTTGAAAGATGAGGTCAAAGAACATTGCATCAGTGAAGGTTTAGTGGCAGGGTCATCCGATCGAAGAGGCGACCTAGAAAACCGAGCAGGATATGCGCAGTTGTTACCCTCATCTTTTCACTTCTTCAGGTATGTCTCTATGCTCGTTCGAGGACGAACGAATGTTTAAGTGTAGGAGTATGTAATGACCCGGCCGGTCGTTTTAAGAATTAACGCTCTGATCCCCTATTAATTGCATTCCTCGTGTTTGCTAAACCTATTGTGAGTTGCCGGGAGGAGTTATTTGAAGTTTCGGAGAGTTTTGAGCGTTTAAGTTTTTAGAATTTGGACCGTGGTCGGAGCAGTGTGAAGACGGCATCGGAATGGAATTTTGTTGGTTCCGTTAGCTCCGTTGGGTGATTTCGGGCTTAGGGGCATGTTTGGGTTGTGTTTTGGAAGTCCATAGCTTATTTAGGCTTGAAATGCCGAAAGTTGAATTCTTGAAGTTTCCGGTTCGATAGTAAGATTTTGATCTAAGGGTCGGAATGGAATTCTGAAAGTTGGATTAGCTCCGTAGTGTTGAATGTGACGTGTGTGCAAAATTTCAGGTCATTCAGACGAGCTTTGATAAACTTTTTGATCGGAAGCGTAATTTGAGAGTTTTTGGAGTTCTTAGGCTTGAATCCATGGTTAATTCGATGTTGTCTTAGGTGTTTTAAGGATTGGTATAAGTTTGGATAGTAGTATATGACCTGTTTGTGCCTTTGGTTGAGGTCCCGGAGGCCTCGGGATTATTTCGGATGGTTAACGGGAAGTTTGGAGTTGGGAATTTGCAGCTGAAGCTGCTGAGTTTGCTGTCATACCCATACTTGCGGCTTGGGGACCATAGGTGCGAGCCCGCAGAAGCGAAAGGGAAGCCTCAGATGCGGCCAAGAGGAAGAAAGGTTGAAACCGCAGATGCAGAAGTGTCACGCAGGTGCGGTAAATTGGTCGCAGGTGCGGAAATGGGAAGTTAATGAATTATTGCAGGTGCGGTTGCTTTTCCACAGAAGCGGGAACGCAGGTGCGATCCCTTGGCCGCAGAAGCGGATTTGCTGGGCAGAAAACAAGACATTTCGAGGGTTTGAAATCAAAAGTTAGAAAATCGATTTGGAGCTCGGGAGAGGGCGATTTTGGGAGGATTTTGAAGAGGAAATTAGTGGGTAATGATTCCTAATCCCTTTCTAGTTGTATTCCTATAATCTAATCTTATTTTTGCATTTAATTTCGGATTTGGGATGAAAATTGAGGAAAAGTGGAGAAAAGTTCTTAGGCCTAATTTTGGGGTTTTAATCTAGATTTTGATGTCAGATTGGAATAATTTTGGTATAAATGAACTCGTGAGAGTATGAGGATTCTGAATTTGTAAATTTGACCCGATTGCGAGATGTGGGCCAGAG
This sequence comes from Nicotiana tabacum, assembly GCF_000715075.1. Taxonomy (NCBI): domain Eukaryota; kingdom Viridiplantae; phylum Streptophyta; class Magnoliopsida; order Solanales; family Solanaceae; genus Nicotiana; species Nicotiana tabacum. The sequence goes on from NC_134082.1 coordinate 126,270,403, forward strand.
GGGCATTTTGGTCATTTTTCCTAATTTCACATATTAGCTAAGAATTAATTAGTGGAATAAGTTACTTGAAGTTATATTTACATTATGCAATTGAATTGAATATATTTGGGCCATTTAGAGTCGAGTACTCGTGGTAAGAGCATGGTTTCGGGTTGATTTTGAGAAGGTTCGAGGTGAGTGGCTTGCCTAACCTTGTGGGGAGGGAAACTCCCCTTAGGATTTGGTATTTGTTGATATTTGAAATGCCTTGTACGTGGAGTGACGACTGCATACTTGTGCTAACGGTTTTTATTAAGTAACTTTAATTGTGTTTCCTTTCCCATTTTCACTACTTGCAATTTAAGCCCGTTATTAGCTTAGAGAAACATGTCTAATTGACTTAATTGTTTTACTTGCTCAAACTGCCTTATTTGGATTATGTGCAGTATGCTAGGCTAGGAATACCTGTTTTACCTTGGTATGGAATTTGAATTGAATTGTGTATTCTTCGTGTTGTTGTTGTATGTTTACTTTGGGACTACGGGATGGTATCCCGGCATATCCCCCTGTATGTTTACTTTGGGACTACAGAACAGTATTCCGAGAGATCTCCCCTGCACTTTTATATTGGAACTACGAGACTACACCAGGTGGATCCCCCCTGTACCGAGTATTTATATTTGGGACTACAGATCGGTATTCCAGGAGATCCCCCGCGCGCACAATGAGTTGGACTGCGGGATGGTACCCGGGAGATCTACTGGATATTTATATTTGGGACTACAAGACAGTATCTTGGGAGATCCCCGGTTGTTATCTCTATGTTGAGTTGTATTCCTTTCCATGATTATTTTGTCTCTGTTATAGTTGTTGTTCTTTCTATCCTGTATTACTTCTTACTGTTGCACCTAATTATATTGTCTTATTCTATATTGTTGCACCATGTATTTCATTTAACCTCAGTAGGGCCCTAACTTTCCTCGTCATTACCCGACCGAGGTTAGGCTTGGCACTTACTGAGTACCGCAGTGGTGTACTCATGCCCTTTCTGTGCATGTTTTTCATGTGCAGATCCAAGTACTTCAACTCAGCCCTACTACCCTTGAGGCGAGGCGATTTCCATAGACTTCGAGGTATATCTGTCGCGTCCGCAGACCGAGGAGTCTCTTTCTATTCTCTCTTAAAGTATTAGCCCTTCTGTATTTTCTTCTATTTAGACATTCTAGAGTTAGATACTTGTAGTCATTCAAAAGCTTGTGATTTCATGAGATTTTGGATTTTGGGAAATGTAGTTCCAGTTTGAGAGTTATATTGTAAATGTCGAGCGACATCGTAAGTGCTTCATTTTGATATTTTTCTACAGTTTTGGCTAGTTTTATTCTATTGTTCTTTTTTCCACAATTTGTTAGGCTTACCTAGTCGTAGAGACTAGGTGTCGTCACGACAGTTCACGAACGGCGAACTTGGGTCGTGACACCAACACTGGAAGAAGAACAGATGAACAAGTTCTTCGTCTGAACTCAGGATCCGCAATATTATGAAAGGTTGATGGTTATTGAAAACCATAAATTTTCTAACATCATCAAATTAGGAGAAAGAATAGAAGAGGGAATTAAAAGCGGAAGGGTGACAAATTTTGAGGCACTACAGGCTACAAATAAAGCCTTGCAGTCGGGGGGTATCTCTAAAAAGAATGAAGTAGGGGCAGTAATGGTAGCCCAAGGTCCGAAGTCTCCCATCACATACCAAACACCACCACCCACATATCAGTCTTCACCTCCCAGATACCAACAACCCGCCGCCACTTACCATACTTATAATGCTTAGCCAGCATACTACCACTCACCCCAATCCTGCCAAAACTACCAAAAACCCAAACCAAATTTTGATTGTAGTCTGCCCAGACAATACACACCTATTGCTGAAACCATCGATCAGTTGCATGAAAGAGTGAAGGCTGCCGGTTATGTCATCCATATTCTCGTCGTTTCCCAAAGTTACAGGTTTAATCTTGAATGAACCAAGTCAGGAAAAGTAAAGAAGGTTCAATTAGATAGAATCAGTAACAATCAGTCAGGACTCATTAAAAGGAATTCGAAATCAATCAATTAGTTGGTAAAGACCTTTTGAAAGAAGAGTTCCCATATATAAAGAACACCAACATGTGAATCAAGAAGTTATATAGAAGAGAGTTTACTCAAAGAGAGGTTCAGAATCATGAGCAAGAAAGGGTACAAGTCTAGTTTGCTGACTCACAATGAGTCTGAGAGTTCAGGGTCCCAAAGCGGAACCCTAACTCGCACAAATTCAAAATTGCCAAAAAAACCCAAATCCTAGGGTTTCATAGAGATGAGAAATCAAGTCATTGGAACAGGCTCAAAAGCCTCTTTCAAAGAATTATGAGAAAGAAACAGATATGATACAAAGAAAGAAAGCTAATTACCTATCAAGCCAAGAAAACTACAGATCTCTGTAGCTGAGGATGGTCTGGGACAACTCTGCACTGCTTCCACTTTCTTCAGATCCACCTGAATACCCTCACTCGATACCACGTGGCCTAAGAATGCCACGAAATCCAACCAAAACTCACATTTCGAGAACTTTGCATATAACTTCTTTTCTTTCAAGGTCTGAAGCACTATCCTCAAGTGCTGCTCATGATCTTCCCGACTCCGGGAATACACCAGAATATAATCAATAAAGACAATGATGAACGAGTCAAGATACAGCCGGAACACACTGTGTATCAAATGCATGAAGGCTGCTGGGGCATTGGTCAGCCCAAATGACATAACAAGGAACTCGTAATGACCATACCAAGTCCTAAAGGCAGTCATCGGGATATCTGGCTCCCGAATCTTCAACTGATGGTAACCTGAATGCAAGTCAATATTAGAAAACACTCGTGCACCTAAAGTTGGTGAAATAAATCATCAATACGAGGCAAAGGATAACGGTTCTTCAACTGATGGTAACCTAAATGCAAGTCAATCTTAGAAAACACTCGTGCACCTGAAGCTGGTGATATCTGGCTCCCGAATCTTCAACTGATGGTAACCTGAATGCAACTCAATCTTAGAAAACACTCGTGCACCTAAAGCTGGTGAAATAAATCATCAATACGAGGCAAAGGATAACGGTTCTTCATTGTAACTTTGTTCAACTGGTGATAATCAATGCACATATGCATAGAACCATCCTTTTCTTCACAAACAAGACAGGAGCACCCCAAGGTGATACACTGGGCCGAATAAAACCCTTATCAAGCAATTCTTGTAACTGATCCTTCAACTCCTTCAACTCAGGAGGGGCCATACGATACGGAGGAATAGAAATGGGTTGAGTGCCCAGCAACAAATCAATGGCAAAATCAAAATCTCTATCGGGCGGCATGCCCGGAAGATCAGCTGGAAACACATCAAGAAAATCCCGTACTACTAAGACTGAATCAACTGTAGGGGTATCAATGCTGACATCTCTCAAATAAGTTAGATACGCATCACACACCTTCTCAACCATATGCTGAGCCTTAAGGAATGAAATAACTCTACTAGGAGTATGATCTAAAGTACCCCTCCACTATACTCGCGGTACACCTGGCATAGCCAACGCCACTATACTCGCGGTACACCTGGCATAGCCAACGTCACAGTTTTGGCGTGACAATCAAGAATAGCATAATGGGGCGACAACTAGTCCATGCCCAAGATAACTTCAAAATCTACCATGCTGAGAAATAATAAATCGGTTCTGGTCTCAAAACCACTAAGAGCAACCATACACGACCGATAAATGCGGTCCACCACAAGAGAATCTCATATAGGAGTAGAAACACAAACAGGGGAACTCAAAGAATCCAGAGATACACCCAAATGCAGGGCAAAATAAGAAGACATATAAGAATAGTGGAGCCTGGATCGAATAAAACTGATGCATCTCTATTACAAACTAGGACAATACTTGTGATGATAGAATTAGACGTGACAGCCTCGGTATGGGTAGGAAGGGAATAATATATGGCTTGGCCTCCCCCTAGAGCGACTTCTACCTCCCTGACCTCCACCTCTAGCTGGCTGAGTAGGTAGGGTAGCAACTAGAGTTGTAACCATAGCCTGAGAACTCTGCGGGGCACGCTGTGACTGAGAAGTCTGTAGAGGTGCAGCTCTCCTAAGTCTGGTGCAATCCCTCACCATATGGTGTGTGTCACCACACTCAAAACAAGCTCTAGGAGGACATGGAGGCTGTGAATGGCTCGGGCCAGGTCTGCTGTACTGACCACTAAAAGCACCATGCGTAGGAGGCGCACTAGATACTAGAGGTGCATAATAAATCTCCTGAGGCCTAGGAGGAGCTGGAATACCACTAGTTGCTGGAAGAGTTGAATGAATGGGGCGACTCATATAACCCCTACCATGATGAACTGTAGTTGGAGCACGGGCACTAGAATAATGGCTTGACTCTCGAGACCTCTTGGCGTCCCTCTCCTCTCTATCCCTAGCATGCATACCCTCTATCCTCCTAGCAATGCTTACCACCTACTAATAAGAAATATTCATCTCCAACTCATGAGCCATACTAGACCTGATGCTGGGAATAAGCCCCTCAATAAACCGGTGAACCCTCTCGCGAACAGTAGAAACCAAGGTTGGGGCATGTCTAGCCAAACTAGTATAACAGACAGCATACTCCGAGACAGTCATAGTACCCTGACACAAATTCTCAAACTCTGTGTGCCATGCGTCCCTAAGGCTCTGAGGAAAAAACTCTCTCAGGAACATATCTCAAAAATTGAGTCCAAGTCAAGGAAGTTGCCTTATCCGGACTCTCTAACTCATAGGTACGCCACCACTCATAGTCGGCTCCTCGAAGCTGGAAGGCAGTGAAGGAACCCCAGCTCGATCCTGATATACCCATGGTACGGAGAATACGGTGACACTCATCTAGAAATCCCAGAGCATTATCCGATGCTAGACCACTGAATACAGGAGGCTTATACTTCTTGAACCTCTCAAGCCTCAGCTGTTGATCCTCGGAAGTCGCTGCCATACCCTTGGGCTGATCTGGGGCTACAGGCTATACAGGAATAATCTCTGGGACCTGATCAACATGCAATCGCTGCTTAGGAGTGCGGGCGGCGGGAGTCTGTGCTCCTCCCCTGGCCTGAGATATAGCTGCAGTAAGGGGAAGCAACCCTGCCTGAGCTAGGAAGACTCCCGATCTTTTTGCCATCCACAAAAGAATTTCTCTCGAATGACTTTTGTAAAATCCCATTCATCGTTGGGATAAAGAGATTTCATTTTTTCGATTATTTCATTTTTTAATGAAAAGTGGTTAATATCTATCTCCCTTAACCGTGCTTGCTGCTCCGCGTTGAACTAGTTTAGTGTCTTTCGAATGAAGTCTTCCCTAATTACGTCATAAAGTTCTTCCTTAGGAAGTCGATTTATTAGAGAAGCCATTTCGTTCTGCTCAAGTTCAACGTTGAAAAATCAAAGTCTTGAATTAGAACCCATTGTTCATATAGTATGTTGGGAAGCTCATTTAGATTTGGAAGAGACGCTTCCCCCCTTTCTAGCGGCGTTCCTAGGGGGCCTAAGCGAAATTCCAGATGGTGTACATGCTCATGAACTGCGCAAGAGTCTCCTGGAGAGCTGGAGTAGTAGTGGCAGTAGGCGTATCAAATGCATGGACTCCAACTGGAACTGCTGGTGGCACCTCAGTTGCAGCTCTCACGGGTGCTCTGGCTGCACCGCGTGCGCGTCCTCGGCCTCTACCCCGGCCCCGACCTCTGATGGCTCCAATAGGGGGCGCGAGTGCCTGATCATCTCTGGTAGCACGTGTCCTCACTATCTGTGAGAGAATAGAAGATAGAAGTTTAGAATTGTGATATCAAAATCTCACACAACAAGGAAATAAAATGAAGTGAAATTTTCCTAACAGTTACATAGCCTATCGTAGATAAGTACAAACGTCTCCGTACCGATCCACGAGACTCTAATAAACCGGCTTGTGATTCATGACTCCTATGAACCTAGAGCTCTGATACCAACTTTTCACGACCCAAGTTCGCCCTCCGTCAACTGTCATGACGGCACTTAGTCTCTACGACTAGGTAAGCCTAACAAATTACGGAAAAGAAAACAACAGAATAAAACTAGCCAAGAGTGTAGAAAAATACCAAAATGAAGCACTTAAGATGCCGCTCGGCATATACAATACAACTCTCAAACTGGAACTATATTTCCCAAAACCCGGAATCTCATGAAATCACAAGCTTTTGAATATCTACAAGTATGTAACTCCAGAATGTCTAAATAAAAGAAAATGCAGAAGGGCTAATACTTTAAGAGAGAATAGAAAGGGACTCATCGGTCTGCGGACGCGGCAGATATACCTCAAAGTCTCTGGAAATCACCTCGCCTCAAGGGTAGTAGGGCTGAGTCGAAGTACTTGGATCTGCACATGAAAAACATGCACAGAAAGGGCATAAGTACACCACATCAATACTCAGTAAGTGCCAAGTCTAACCTCGGTCGGGTAGTGACGAGGAAAGTCAGGGCCCTACTAAGGTTAAATGAAATACATGGTATAACAGTATAGAATAAGACAATAGAATTAAGTACAACATTAAGAAGTAACACAGAATAGAAAGAACAACAACAACTATAATGGAGACAAAATAATCACGGAAAGGAATACAACTTAACATAGAGATAACAATCGGGGATCTCCTTGGATACCGTCCTGTAGTCCCAAATATAAATATCCAGTGGATCTCTCGGGTGTCGTCCCATAGTCCAACTCATAGTGCGCGGGGGATCTCCTAGAATTCCGATCCGTAATCTCAAATATAAATACACAGTACAGGGGGAATCTATCGGGTGCAGTCCCGTAGCCAACATAAAAGTGTAGGGGGAGATATCCCGGAATACCGTTCCGTAGTCCCAAAGTAAACATACAAGGGGATCTCCGGGGATATCTCCCGTAGTCCCAAAGTAAACACACAGCAACAACACGAAGAATACACAATTCAATTCAAATTCTATACCAAGGTAAAGCAGGTATTCCTAGCCTAGCATGTTGTGCATAATCTAAATAAGGTAGTTTGAGCAAGTAAAGCAATTAAGTCAATTAGACATGCTTCCCTAAGCTAACAACAGGCTTAAATTACAAGTAGTGTAAACAGGAAAGGAAACATAATTAAAGTCACTTAATGAAAATCGGATTTTCAACAATTAGCACAAGTACGCACTAGTCACTCTACGTACAACGCATTTCAAATATCAACAAATACCAAATCCCAAGGGGAGTTTCCCCCACACAAGGTTAGGCCCAAATCTATTCAATTCAACTGCATAATGTAAATATAACTTCAAGTAACTGATTCCACTAATTAATTCTAAGCTAATATGTGAAATTAGGGTAAATGACCAAAATGCCCCTCGGGCCCATGTCTCGAAATCGGGTCAAATTTAGAAATTCAGAATCTTCATACTCTCATGAGTTCAATTATACCAAATTATTCCAATCCGACATCAAAATCTAGATCAAAACCCCAAAATTAGGCCTAAGAACTTTTCTCCACGTTTCCTCAATTTTCATCCCGAATCTGAAATTAAATGACCAAAACTAAGATTAGATTATAGGAATAGAACTAGAAAGGGATTAGGAATTGCTACCCACTGATTTCCTTTTCAAAATCCTCCCAAAATTGCCCTCTCCAGAGTTCCAAATCGATTTTCTAACTTTTGATTTCAAACCCTCAAAATGTCTTATTTTCTACCCAGCAAATCCGCTTCTGCGGCCAAGGGACCACACATGTGGTCCCGCTTCTGTAGAAAAGCAACCGCACCTGCGATAATTCATTAACTTCCTATTTCCGCACCTGCGACCAATTTACTGCACCTGCAGTCATGCAGGTGCGTGGACACTTTCGCATCTGTGGTTTCAGCCTTCCTTCCTCTTGGCCACATCTACGGCTTCCCTTTCGCTTCTGCGGGCTTGCACCCGCAGTCCCCAAGTCGCAGGTGCGGTTATGACAGCAGATTATGACAGCAGACTCAGCAGCTTCAGCTGCAAATTCCCAACTCCAAACTTCCCGTTAACCATCTGAAATCATCCCGAGGCCTAAGGGACCTCAACCAAAGGCACAAACAAGTCATATACTACTATCCAAACTTATACCAATCCATAAAACACCTAAGACAACATCGAAACATCGAATTAACCATGGATTCAAGCCTAAGAACTCCAAAAATTCTCAAATTATGCTTTCGATCAAAAAGTCTATCAAACCTCGTCCGAATGACCTAAACTTTTTCACACACATCACATTCAACACTACGGAGCTACTCCAACTTTCGTAATTCCATTCCGACCCTTAGATCAAAATCTCACCATCGAACCGGAAACTTCAAAAATTCAACTTTTGGCATCTCAAGCCTAAATAAGCTACGGACTTCAAAAACACAATCCGAACATGCCCTAAGCCCAAAATAACCCAACGGAGCTAACAAAACCAACGGAAATCCATTCCATGGCCGTCTTCACACTGCTCTGACCACGGTCCAAATTCTACAAATTTAAACTCTCATTTAGGGACTAAGTGTCCCAAAACTCTCCGATATTACAAATAAATCCTCCTAGCAACTCACAATAGCTTTAACAAATACGGGGAATGCAGTTAATAGGGGATCAGGGTGTTAATTCCTAAAATGATCGGCTGGGTAGTTACATCTAGCCTTACTTTCGCAACTTCTGATCTCCATCGAGTAGCATACTCTGTTGGCTTCTTCTTAATATTCTGAATGTATGAAATGTCTGGCACATTTTCTGTATTGAACCTAAACCGATCCATAAAATCTGACATCATACTTACCCAGTTAACCCATTTCTTCAGTTTGACTAATGTACCAAGATAGGGCGTCTCCTGTGAGGCTCCTCATGAACTGCTTCATGTGGATTCGTTCATCTTTACCAACCCCTACGAGCTTGTCACAGTATGTTCTCAAATGTACCTTTGGATCACCTATCTTGTCGAACATCTCGAACTTAGGAGATTTGTAACCCTCTGGTAGTTCTACGTCCGGTTGAATACACAAATCTTCATAATTCAAACATTCAATGCCTTCACCACCTTCAACACCCTGGACTTGACTAGTAAGCTTCGTGAGCTCCTCTACCATGTTCTTGATGAGCAAGTACTTCTCGGTGGACTCCGTTGTGTGCAGGGTCTATTGTGGAGTGTAGGGTAATGTTTCCACATATATTGGGTTGCTATGATGAACTCTACGAATTTGAGAGTAGTGGTGGTCGTTGGTTGAGTTTTGAGGATCGGGGTAGGTTGTAGTGCATTTTGAGGAGTGGTTAGGTGGTGGTTTGTGGATACTAGGTTGGATGATGATGATGTTGTGGAGGACTCGGTACTAGTGGAGGATTGGGATTTTGAGGAGGTGTGGCATATTGGTGAGGTGTGGGAAGATTTTGTTGGTTTTGTGTGTTCTGGGGAGGTGCTGGATTTTTGATGTTTTGTTGGTTGACGTCGTGGACGTTCAGGGTAAGGGAAAGGTTTGCCAAGTTCCGGACCTGCTCAAGTTCCCCTTGTAGCTCCGATATCTTTTGTTCCAATTGTAAAACCAAGTCATTCTGTGCGGAGTGCTTCGACCATCTGAAGTTTCGACATTCTCCTCATGAGTAGCATTGTCTTTCCTTATTTTACTTGTATCATCCATTCAGGCTTTTCCTTTGCTTTTAGGATCACTTGAAGGAGGAGGGAGTGGAGGAACTCTAGATCTGGTGTGATGTGTTGATGATGTCAGTCCGCACGAACCAACCTTAGGGGATAGGAATAAACAAATAAAGAAAAGAAGAAAACAAAAAGGTAAACAAGTTAGTGAGGAGTATTAAAAGGATGTTTGCGGTATATAAACACATATTGCGGAATTATAAATTCGTGTCCTAATTTGGGACCTCATTATGCCCGAGGTAGGCCTAAGCGACATATAGATTTGGATAAAATCGATGCTAATAAATATGTCATTTCATTAATATGACAAATAAACCAAACCTCTACTAAAACTACAATAATTATAAGGAGTCACTAATGGCATTTTCCTTATTACAACGAAAGTCTAAAACGAGTCTAGAAAGCAAGTAAAACATAATCTATTTGGTCCCATATGGACCTTCTCCATGCTTGGTCTTCTTTGCTCCATCAATCATATTCCCCAGGTCGTGCATGTCCAACAACAGATACGCCTTTGCTGAGCCCTCCTTCATTGACATCCATGTTTTAACAGCCTGCAACCCTGTTTCTCATCTTCCCTTCAAGCTACATCAACCCCTGCTCTAAATATTCCAACCTCTCCGTTGACTTAGTAGTGATTTCTCTCCACTCGTTGATTGCTTCCATGTCCACTTTATATTGTCCCAAATGCCTGGCTTCAGACTCCAAGACCCTTTTATGCAACATCATGTATTTGACTTGTGCTTCAGTAGTATCGTCTATAACCCTATTCTTTAGATTAATCCCCGGCTTGACATCCCCTGCTATATCATCTACCAACCATGATGGAAACAAGTGCACATAGCCGACATGATACCGATCTGGCTCGATGGTATCTTTCTCCACAATGACCTTCTAATGCCACATGTTTTGTGCCTCGAACTTGAATGGAATGGCATTCCCCTGGAAGTCTTCCTTGTACTGAACCATTTTGGAAACTCGTGGTATAACATGCTTTCTCCCAGCTTGTCTCATAACCCTGACAGGAGCATAAGGATGATCCCCCTTAATCCGATTAACACTAGATGAGGAGTATCTCTTGACCTGATGATGAATTCACTGCTAGGGAACCACTCGAACATCCAATGTACTTTGTCATCAGTCAGATTGTTGAAGAAGTGTGCCCAGCTCACAGCGTTTTTCGGTTGCGCAAACCTGTTTGGACTAAAAGTCATTCTCTTTGGATGGTGATAGGCTATGTGGTCATTCCATGGTCGCTGCGAAAGTTCTTGATGGTATTCTTGTTACCCCCGCAGTATTACGTCGATATTGCACCCCGCAGTATTATATTACGCTGATGTCACGCCTTGTAGTATTATATTACGATGATGTTATGTTCAACAGTATTATATTACGATGATGTTACGCTCTGCAGTATTACATTACGATGATGTTACACCCTATAGTATTATACGTGAAATTGTCGTAAGATAATTGACCTCCGTTCAAGAACAAGATTATTTGGAGATTATAAGTAGTATGATATTTCAAACAAGTGATGAGTTAATTCGTGAAGGGGAGAGGGTATGTAAATCGAAGAAAGTACATTTTGTTAAAGATTGTCATGTTGAGATAAAATACGGCCTGAGCTAAAATACCCGGTATTTATAGACTAGTATCATACAAGGTACCATATAACCATGAGTAAGGTGTATAAGGTGTGTTAAAGTGAGTAGTATTTTAAGTAATTTGACATAATCCTTAATTATGTGAATTATTAGATAATAGGGGAATTAACTAATTAATTAATAATTACTTGTGGATTAATTAAAATCTTTGGATAAGATTAATAATCCAAAATGTGGCAGCCACATGGAGATACATATGGTGACTCTTGAATTACATGGAAAGGTGTCACATTTTAAAGAAAGTATGTGGCACAAGTCTTGAAAGGTGGGGCCAACACCACCAAGAATTGAAATCAATATCTAAATTCAAATTAAAGATGTATTACATCTATGTGAAAGGCTTCAGTAAGTTTAGCTTCATTTAGCAACATGAGTTGCTTCAATCTCTCACTCAAACGAGACTTTGTAATGTTATAGCAACAAAATTTTGCGATTCTAAGGGAGTCTGGTACAATCTTTCTCAAGAATATCATATGGATTTTCCGCTACTTCGATCCACCGTTATGTGTTATTTGCAAAAGACGTGTGTTAGAGGAATTTTCAAGGGAATCGGTCTAGGTATGTTAAGGCGATCCCTTCTTTCTTTTTGGCATGATCTATATGACATGAATGAAAGGAGAAAATGCACAACTTCCATAAATGACTCTATTTATAGAAATGCTAGAGATGCCTATGTTCTTGATTCTCCATGTGTCCTATTATTCTATCATCTGTCCATGGGTCTCACAAAAATATGTAAGTTGAAAAAAAAGTTTACTTCTTGATATTACTCGAAGGCATAATGGTTTTGTGACATTCCAAGAGATTTTATTGATGTCTCATACATTGCATTCATGTTCATTGACCCATGACCAAATGACGTTATATATACATGTACATTGACCCATGACCAGAGGGCGTTATATACGCGTATATTATATGTATATGGGATATGGAAAAAGGTTATGGCGTTATATACGCACCACCACCTGATCAGCTGGTGTACGTTGATGATTTGCCCACAGTGGCCGAGATGATATGATGGGATGCCCTCAGAGGCTTGATGATGTTATGTATGCATATACCGATTCATGGTATGACATTCATACGCATATGCACGACATTATAATATTAAATGATTCACATAGTTATTCAGATATACATGTTGAGTATTTTACTCTATGTTTCTCTCATGTCTACTAGTTACTAATTTTCATTCCTTACATACTCGGTATATTATTTGTATTGACGTCCCTTTTTGACTGGGGACACTGCGTTTCATGCCCGTAGGTCCTGATACACAGGTCGAGAGTCCTCCAAGTAGGCTATTAGCTCAGCGGAAGGTGTTAGTGCGCTCCATTTGCTCTGGAGTTGTTGCTTCTTTGGTCAGTATGATTAGTACATATATTTATTGGTATGGAAGGACCTTGTCCCGACCTTTATGATATTATGTATTCTTAGAGGCTTGTAGATAGATTTCATGTATACGGATACTTGTATGGCCTTGTCGGCCTATGTTTCTAGTATATAAAGAATTATGCCGGCCTTACTGGCCCCTACTTCATATGTATAAGTTTGTATTCCCTTATGCTTTACTCCGGTTCATTTACCTATGATAGAATGATATGAAAGATATGTTATGTTGGTACTCAGTTGAGTAAGGTACCGGGTGCCCGTCGCTGCCCATCGGTTTGGGTCGTGACAAAAGTTGTATCAGAGCAGTTCTGTCCTAGGGAGTCTACAAGTTGTGTCTAGTAGAGTCTTGTTTATGGATGTGTCGTGCACCACACTTATAGGCAGGAGGCTATAGGGCATTTATGATTGTCACTCTTTCTTCTTACTTTAGATCGTGTGGTAGAGCGTAGTCATAGAAATTCAAATTCCTAAATTTTATTATATTCGTAATACAATGATACATACATCCAGAAAGACTGCTGGTAAGAGATTGCATGTGGTTGTGGAAGAGTTGATTCAGAGAAACTCGATTTTGCGTGATGCTTATGATGAGTAAATGTAAGGTCTTCAGCAGATCATGTGTGTACTAAGATGTGTAAGCCTCTTGATAAGGATCCTTAAGGGAAGAATATCTATCCACCTTTATGGTGAAAGACAATGAGAGATTCAGAAGATAAATACAAAGTTCAACAAGCAAAAGAAGCAAGATAAAGAAGGGTACGAGGCACCTAGTTAATGAAGGATAACAGTATTTACAATTCAGGCAGACGAATATAAGCCTTTCGAGTTACCTTCAACATACAAAGGAATGTACAATTGGCCACACCCATCTCATTTATGCCCTATGGGGACTAACATAAGTAGTATAAGAGAAAGACAGATATCAGGATCTGGCTGGGGTTAGAATGACCCAAAATGGTGGATAGATTGTTTGCGTTAGTTGACATTTCCGAAGGATATTGCAAATGTGCTAATAGATGTCCTTGTGAGACACCCAGATGGTGCACTCTAAAATAGTACAGCTAGATATGAATACTACAAAGATAGGCGCTGGAAGCCTTGAAGGGATAAATATTATCTTAGTATAGCTCACGTCCCTTGTAGAGAAACAATGTTAGGCAATTTAAAGAGCTAGTGGATGGAGCAAGGGGAGCTAAAAGTAAAAGAATGTCTTGTTCGAGTTTTCAGAATAAAGTGATAGACAAAGATGTTAGCGGGAAATAAGAAGAGAGTTACTAAAGCATTATGCGTAAGATATGGCAGTATTACAGAGTCTATAGTCAAGTGAAGGAAAACACGAGAGGTGACAAGGCCTTGATACAACAAAATAATATAGGCCATAAAGTCATATCCTCATTTTAGGAAATGACTCCGTGACTCCAATGTGACTACCAGAAGGAAAAGTTAAACCCTAAAATAATAGAAATCAGTATGGATTAGTGAATAAGATAAACTAAATATGAATTAGGAACTGAGTGATTTGATAATGGTCGGCATCATGAGAATTTCAAATTGCGTTCCGGTGATAATAGAATGGACAACAGAAGAAGATTCATGAGAAATTCAGAGAATGGTCATGCAGGAAGACGCTTCCCTAAAGCAAGCAATGTGAGCAAAGTTAAGCTTAAGGGACTGCATGTGCCAGTTACACTAAGTGTCACCCTCGTTGTAAGGAATTTCGTTATGCTTGGTACAGAAGGATTACCACAAGGCGAGTAAGGGTCATCGATGATGTGAAAAGATGCCAAAGATGAAGAGTAAAACATATATAGGTAGATCGTCATTGCTCCAACTCTTAGCATTCCCCTAAAGGGGGAATATGGAGTGATATGGCATGAAGTCAGAATTTAGTGGTTCTAGATATCATGGAATAGTAAAGAAGAATGTGATTAAAAATGAAAAAAAGGATGAGATTGAACTTATTCATAGCCTACAGATATGCTACGATTCTAGAACACTATGCAAACACGATGTTAAGGAAAGGAAGTAAGGGTCCCTGCCCGAGATGTTATTGATAGATATCAGTGCGAGACGTAAGTTAAGACAAAAGAAATAACCCAAGAAAGATTACGCAAAATATTGATATGAGAACGGACCAATGAGTAGTTAGTAGTTGATTCAAGAAAAGCCTAGTTATGGCTAAACAAGAAGCTACAGATGAGTCAGCAGATCGTGCAAGATAAACATAGTAAAATCCAATATAGTGAATTCAGCCCCACAGTTATGACATTGTAATACTTGAGAAATATTCAGATAGGAGTTGGGGTAGTTAAAGGTATCATATGAGTGTTATGTAGATAAAAGAGAGTGCCACTGGGAAGACAATCAAAATATTAGCTCAGAAGCAACCCTACAAGTACAAGGACATGGAGGTAAGTAACTATGGATAATTATAGGCGAGGAAGGACATCAAAAGGTTCATCGAGTATACAATGTATTAAGCTCACAGCTTTACAAGAGTCAGAGGATCCTCCCTAAGTACTACAATAAAAGACTAGATGAGAAAGTAAGGAATAAGGCTTCAACCTAATCTCAGTGACCTAAAGAGAAAATGGTCTTATAACAACAGCCTCACAACAATGTTGTATGCACTTCATAAGAAAGTGGCACCTACTGTGGCTAATGAACGGGAAGCAAAATCAGAAGTGATATTTAAGATCATATGAGTTGTATGGAATTTCAATATGCGTGAGAACTCAAATAAGCTAAGTATGCATGAAAAAAGGGGGCAAAAAGACCAAGAAAAGCAATTGACTACATTTGAAGAAAACTGGAATGGAATCGAAAGGAATTATTCGATTAATGATCAGCCGTAGAGACTCCGGTATAAGCTAAAAGAAGGAATTGGGTGCAAGTCATAAACAAAGGATTGAATCATTAGAAGACTTTATCATGGTTTTCCATAGCATCCATAAAAGGCTAAAGTAATAACTAAATTCCATTAGCCATAGATCGAAAGATAGTTTGAGCCTACATAAAGGCTAATCAGAAGAAAGAGGAAACTAAAGAATTACATCAACTAAGTAAATTAAGAGTATGCTTATTGGACCCAGAAAGTTACAAACATCATGATTGAGAACATTGTAGAATCACTCTTAATATCATAGGTACAAGAGAAACAGTACAGTAGCCATATTCTATAACATCTCTACGATAGAGCCAGTTAGAAGAGTACCAGTATGGAGCTACCACCAGATTGTGTATGCACCAGAGGTGCAAGTATTATAAGAGAGCTTCAAGTTGTGGATGTGATTATACCTATGTGAAAGGGAGGTCATGAAAGAGAGACTTTAAGATAAGTAAGATAAAGGTGGACAACATACGAGATACTCAAATACAGAAGGTTGTGAATAGTCCTTACTTTGGATAGAAGGCTAGAAGTGCGGGGATTTAATATCTAGGAATAATAGCGGCATCATCAGTAGCATATCCTCCAGCCTATGGTCTAGGTATCGAGAAGCCTAATTAAGATAATAAAAAAGAGTTAGAGACGATGTGATGTCTCGCTTGATATTTAAGAAGACATAAGGAAATGTATGATGCAACCAAGTTGAAAGGTTGTAAGTAATATAAATAGATATGTGTAGGTCGCAAGCTATTGTATGGTGAAGCGACAAGGTTCTAGAAGACATGAGTAAGGATAAGAAAGGGCGAGTGAGAAGGTAACGAAAATGGATAAGTCCTTAGAATTAAGCCCATAAAAACAAGAAGAGCAGACGATTTCTTAAGTTATACGAAGCTCACTATAGCCTGAATGAACCCAAAGGAGTCTAAGACTAATAGCATTTAGAAGAGATGGAATGTTGTAGAATGGGGTGTGATTATGGCAGTTAAAGGACGACGTTTGGGCCTTCGATTGAGTAATGGTCTAACAAAAAAAAAAGAAAGGGACTTCATGAATTGGACAGGATTAAAATAGCCATGTAAGGCGAGCCACATTGGGATGCTATGAAATATGGTTATGGAAGTATAATATTGTATCACCCAGGTGGATCAGAAAAATCACTTCAAATATTCCATGATGCAATGTAAGCCCTAGTGATAATATATTACGTAAGAAATTTCAAGTTATCAATGGATGATTGTAGATCAACATTGAGGTGAATCAACAATGAATGGGTAAAAGTTACAAAGTACGAGATGAGATTGGGCCATCAGTCTTAAGATGAACAGTAATGAAGAAGTGTTAAATAATTTAGCTTTATGCATATAGGATAAGCAACGAGAGTAACCTGGAGTTCGGTAGCAAACCTCAGTAATGATAAATCGAAGTAAGAATTCTGGTATAATATGGCCTACTTATATGTAGTAAAGCTAATGACGCCAAAGGGAAAGCTTGGCATAATTTTGCACAAAAAGAAGCCTAGAGATTGGCTAAAAGCTGGAAGAGAAGAGATGAGTCAGGCGCACATGCAAAGTTAGAGTCGTAAAGGCTGCATGATAGAAGGTAGCAACAGTTACGAGATTAGAAGGATTCTCACTACAAGTCGTGGTGTAAGAAAGAGGCTTAAAGGGGGGAATGCCCTGGCCTTTGGAATTCATTCACATAATAGTCGCCTAGATGGCAAGACGAGTACTAAAGTATTTGCAAGACCTATGGGTTATGAGAATGATAAGTGCATCAGTCAATATTCGAGGACGAATGTTTCGAAAGGGGGAATGATGTTACGCCCCGCAGTATTACGTCGATATTGCACCCCACAGTATTAGGTTCGGTTTTGTTACGCCCTACAGTGTTACGATGATTTTTGCGCTCCGCAGTATTATATTACGATGATGTTATGCTCTGCAGTATTATATTACGACGATGTTACACCCTGTAATTTTCGTACATTAAAGTTTCGTAGTAAGTTAATCGTTGTAAGTTCAGGAATGAGATTATTTTGAGATTATAAGCAGTATGCTATTTCAAACAAGTGATGAGTAAATTCGTGAAGGTGAGAGGGTAAGCAAATCGAAGAAAATAAATTTCGTCGAAGATTGCCATGTTGGGATAAAATACGGCCTGAGCTAAAATACCTGGTATTTATGGACTAGTGCTATACAAGGTACCACATGACCATGATAGTAAGGTGCATAAGGTGTGTTAAAAGTGAGTAGTATTTTAAGTAATTTAACATAATCCTTAATTATGTGAATTATTGAATAATGGAAGAATTAACTAGTTAATTAATAATTAGTGGTGGATTAATTAAAATCTTTGGATAAGATTAATAATCCAAAATATGGCAGTCACATGGAGATACATATGGTGACTCTTGAATTACATGGAAAGGTGTCACATTTTAAAGAAAGTATGTGACACAAGTCTTGAATGGTGGGGCCCACACCACCAAGATTTGAAATCAATCTCTAAATTCAAATTAAAGATGTATTACATCTATGTGAAAGGCTTCAGTAAGGTGAGCTTAATTTAGTAGTGTGAGTTTCTTCAATCTCTCACTCAAACGAGACTTTGTAATGTTATAGCAATGAGATTTTGCGATTCTAAGGGAGTCCGGTACAATCTTTCTCAATAATATCATATGAATTTTCCCCTACTTCGATTCATCGTTATGTGTTCTTTGCAAAAGACGTGAATTAGAGGAATTGTCAAGGGAATCGGTCTAGGTATGTTAAGGCTATCCCTTCTTTCTTTTTGGCATGATCTATACGACACGAATGAAACGAGAAAATACACAACTTCCATAAATGACTCTATTCATAGAAATGCTGGAGATGTCTATGTTATTGATTCTCCATGTGTCCTATTATTCTATTATCTGTTCATGGGTCTCAAAAAATACGTAAGTTGAAAAAAAAGTCTACTTCATGATATTACTCGAAGGCATAATGGTTTTGTGACACTCCAAAAGATTTTATTGACGTACTTCTCATGCATTGCATTCATATACATTGACCCATAACCAGATAGCGTTATATACGCGTATATATGTATATATATGTATATGAGATATGGAAAAAGGTTATGGTATTATATACGCACCACCACCTGATCAGTTGGTATACGTTGATAATTTACCCACAGTGGTCGAGATGATATGATGGGATGCCCTCAGAGGCTTGATGATGTTATGAACGCATATACCCATGTATGGTATGACATTCATATGCATATGCATGACATTATAATATTAAATGATTCACAGAGTTATTCAGATACACATGTTGAGTCTTTTACTCCATGTTTCTCTCATGTCTACTAGTTACTGATTTTCATTCCTTACATACTCGGTACATTATTTGTGCTGACATCCCTTTTGCTTGGGGACGCTGTATTTAATGTCTATAGGTCCTGATAGATAGGTCGAGAGTCCCCCAAGTAGGCTATCAGCTCAGCGGAAGGTGTTAGTGCGCCCCATTTGCTCCGGAGTTGTTGCTTCTTTGGTTAGTGTGATTAGTACATATATTGATTGGTATGGCAGGACTCTGTCCCGACCTTTATGATATTATATATTCTTAGAGGCTTGTACACAGATATCATATATACAGATACTTGTATGGCCTTGTCGGCCTATGTTTCGAGTATATAAAGAATCATGTCGGCCTTACAGGCCCGTACTTCATATGTATATGTTTGTATTCCCTTAAGCTTTGCTTCGGTTCATTTACCTATGATATAATGATATGAAAGATACGTTATGTTGGTACTCGGTTGAGTAAGGTAGTGGGTGCCTGTCGCAGCTCATTAGTTTGGGTCGTGACATTTCTCCCATGTGAAGGTGTTCCAACAACCATACTTGCAGCAACAGATTGCTACCCTCGAAGTGTCTATACCCCTTCTTGCAACGGTCTAAAGCCTGGTACATATCAGCCAGAATCATAGGGAGAATAGTGTAAGTTTGCCCCTCAATCCCCTCCATTAGAACCTTAGTGACCATATCTAGGTGAGTGTGGATCCTTTCTCCTTGTATTGGAAAAACCAGCATCCCCAGAAAACAGACAATGAATACAAAAACTTGGCAGTGAGCCCACCCAATGAAGTGATGGCAAACTCATCATGGTAAAGGCGGTGTGACTTGTTATGCCCATAATGCTCATAGAGGAAATCGAATGGTATGTAGGACTTCCTCAGACAAACTAAATCATCATTTTTCCTGAAACCCATCATTTTTAAGAAACCTAGAAGAGTGCGGTTTTCCGATACCAACAAACCAGGGCTATCCCATCGGAGCCCAGCGAAACCTCCTATTTATTCTAAAAGGGGAGTCATTTCTATGTCACCAAAGAGGAAAATGGCTCTCTTCTCATCCCAGAACATGGTAGAGGCCTCAATTAGTGCATTGTTTGGCTGAATGTCTAACATAGAGGATAAATCCCCGAGGACTCTTTTCATATGGTTTTGTCACTTGGTGCGAGGTTTTCCCACCAATCCAGTAGCAAAGGTGGGATATTTCAAACAATGCCGAACATGGGGACTTCGTGCCTCATTTCTGCAAAACAAATAGAGTTAGCCCTTTCCCCTTCCAGATTTGGCTATTTACACATTAATGGTCAACATATTGGCACGTTTTTCTCCAAATAATGCAAAGATCGTGATTGTGTCCATTGGGATTATGGAAATCCCGGCGGACTTTGGATAAGGCTTGTCTTAGCGAGTTATTATGCGGACAACATTCTAACTCATACTAGGTTTAGACATAATGCATGCACAGTTAATATTAGAGTGGGGCTTTCTAGAAAAGTCTAGACCAATACCCTAAAGCGGACAACTTGAGAGGGAAAGGCACGGAACCGTCGACCGCACCGCTGATCGACTACTTTTACCGCAAATAAACTTTTTCAAATTTAAAGGATGATTTAGGAAGAGCGTGGACACTCATCAAGTGTCATTGTGGTATTAATTACACGAGTGGAATATGATGTGGAGCATGCTTTATGCAAAGATAAAACAATACGTTGTCAAATATTTTTGCATGTTGAAAGCAGTAAATGCAGTATTGAATACAACGTAAAGACAAAAAAAAAAGGAATACAAGGAAGAAGTTAGTTTGCGCAATATGAAAATTGTGATAAAGTAGATAAGGGAGTGAGGGTGGAGAGGGACATGATATAGCAATTCTAAAAAAATGTCTAATGGAAAGTGCATATTATGACCAAATTAAGCAGAGATTTGCATGTGAGTTCAAATAAAGGGAAAACAGGAAAAGGGTGTAGAAGTAGCAAATAAAAGGGAAACGGGAGTGGGATATTCATGTAATAGCAAAATAATAAAGACACATTTATTAGGGAAGACTAATTTATATAGACCAAGTTCGCTTATGGTAAGAGCCTAAAATTCCCCAGCAGAGTCGCCATGCTGTCGCGCCCCTTTTTCTCGCGAAATCGTGTTTTAACACGTGACAACTCTTTTAAGGAGGTGTTAAAAGAGAGAGTCATCACCTAACACGTTTAAGGTGTGTTAGGGCACCTATTTTGGAGATAACTCTGTTTGGACTAGTTTGCATTACCAAAGATCGGGTAAGGACTCGAAATTACCTTGAAGAGAAGGTGTTAGGCACTCTTCGAGGTCCACAACTATGGGTCCCGGCCGAACTCAATTATATGAATTAGTCTATGTGACCAAAGACAAGGAAACAAGGAATTTGGAAGTTCATTATTAAACACAAATAATTGATTTTAAAGACAAGATGGAGGTCCTAAATTTTTTAGCCTAAAGGATCACCCCGTGCAATATAAATAATACTTCGTAACTCCCTCAAGATGGGGTGTTACTCATATTATTCAGTGGGCACGGACTATCATCTTCTGCTACCCAATTACTATCTTTAAGTTGTTACTTAAAGCGCACTAGTTGATTCTAAACCGTGCCTTATGTGTGCACTACTCATCCCACGCCTATGGTCCAGGAGGCGTTGGACCTCTATTTAGATAGTTCTAGACTTCACTTAGGCTTCTCAAAATGATAAAACTAATCGACATGCAAAACAAGTTGGACTTCATATATAAAGCAGTTAAGGGCTCAAGTTAGCCTCCACACTTTGACAGAGATGGCACACATACACATTGGGTATTTGATAGTTTCAAAATTGAGACAAGTTAAAGTCATTGAATCCTATAAGCATGATTCCTATGTGATTCTGTACTTTGAAAGCATAAACGGTTTCATGTGCAAAGCCATTTTTTAAAACGATTTTCTGAGTGACTACATAGTTGCCTACTGATTATCGGTTGTAAGCGGTTAAACCTATAGGCATGATATCTAGGTGATTTATGCAATAAAGTTGTTTGAAGACATAAGGTTAGCAGCATTAATAGAACACCCTATAGGCAGGATTTCTAGCAATTGACAATTATACTTGATTTTATCCTTATAGGCATGCTTTCTAGGCGGGTACAATACGTTGAGAATAACAGATGTGGCATCTAATCTGATTATGATCCTATAGGCATGATATCTATGTGAACATAATAAAAAGCAGGTATTTGTGAATCAACGTAATCCTATAGGCATGGTGTCTATGTGAACATACTGCAATTAAAGGATCGATCATATTTTTATTTCCTATAGGCATGATTTCTAACAAACATGTGGAAGCAGAATATATATTAAACGAATTGAACACATATAGGCAGTTTATCTATCAAACACATTAGCAGCACATGTTCGAGCAAATTAAACACCTGTAGGCAGAATTTCTACCCATTTCATGCAATATTAAAATAAGCCCAAATTTCCAATTTTACTAATATCCCAGTTATTATTACATCATTATTACAGGCCCAATGAATGAAATAAATTACAAAGTTATAAAATAACTATAGTAGGCTTAAGACAGTCCCAAAGTACACCCGGTCAGGCAGGCCTTCAATTTCAAGCCCACATAGTTCACAACAGCCCAGAAGTCATAGCCAAAATTTAGTGACCATCAAAGATTCAGAAACAGCCATGTACACAAGTCCATTGGCTTATTCAGAATTGGGCAATTAGGATAAAGGAAAAGAACCTTGGACCCTAGTGTGTCATAGTTCCAAAGGGCTTCAAGAACCCAGGGCAGTTCTCACACTAGGGAGGTTATAAAGGAGATTCAGGGATAGTGCAAGTTTCAGTATTAGAGGAATGATCAAAGACCCAAATCCTAGTATGTCAGAGTTCACCAAGGCCTCAAATGGACCCTCAGAAGTGCTCACACTAGGGAGGTAAGGAGCAAGAGCCTTGATAGCCTTGACTTTCAGCCGGCTAAGGATGAGAAGTTCAGAATAACATAAGTGATAATAAAGGAGAATGGATCATAGTTGAAGGACAGAACTGAAGGGGGACAAACATAATCAAGTTGAGCAGATAGAGCAAACAAGAAAATAGGCTTTAGGTCTTAAGAACAGACTTAGCAAAGATTCAGAACAAGCTCAATACCTAGTGCATAAGTAGTCACAGGCTTGCAGGATTGAAATTGTCACGACCTAAATTCCATCGTAGGTCGTGATGTCACCCGACACCGTTATCAGGAAAGCCAACTCTAATTCAACTAATGTGTTCTCATTATTTTTATCAAAACAACCCCAACATTTTCAATTAACAGTTAAGCTTTTAACCAGTCAATAATTAACAAGTTCGTAATAATGTAAATACATCCCAAAATAATAGTCTACAAGTGTGTGCCAGGAACTAGTGTCACAAGTACTGGGGCAACTAGTAGAATGTACAAAAATATCACTATCCTACTGCCTGAAATAGAATGGACAGTACATAATCAATAACAAAAGAAGAGAACTCCGGTATGCTGCTGAACGACTCATGAGGGCAGCTCGCCGTGAGATTTCGATCAGGAGTCAGGAACGCGCACCGGAGGGGTAACTAGATGCACCTGCCTCAGATCCTGTACAGTTAAGTACAAAAGCGTAGTATGAGTACATAAACAACATGTACCCAGCAAGTATCCAGTCTAACCTCGAAGAAGTAGTGACAAGGGGTCGACTTGACACTTACTAAGGTCAATATCAATAATATTTAAGGTTTCGCTAAGCATGGATAGCATGAATATAATGACAGTCTCAGAACAAGGAGAAACAGTATATCAATTGCAATCATGTCATATAATAACTTACATTTCAAAACATTTAAACAGGGTAAATCATAAATGAATTTCACATAAACAACATGCGCACATTATGCCGAGGTCTTACGGCCCGATCCACATAATAATAATTATGCACTGCCAGATGGTTGAATGGCACAAACCATAGATACATCTATTTCTACTGAGGCGATCGGCCCGATCCACAAATAGCAATTATTATCAAGAAGGCACATATTGTTCATTTATAATCAAATAAATTCATACAAGTTCTCAAGTAAGTGTATACATTCGTTTATATTTATTTACGATTCGTAACATGTCCTAAGTGATCTCAGTTAGCAAGCAAGAACACAAGCATTTGCATGTATGGCATGATACGGGTCCTAAACTACCCAGACATTTAGCACAATAGTAGCTACGCACGGACTCTCGTCACCACGTGCGTACGTAGCCCCCACAGATAGTCACATACATTTATTTAGTTCACCTAGGGGTTATTTCCCTCTTACGAGGTTAGAAAGGAGACTCACCTTGCTCCAAAGCGTACTTCAAATTTGAAGAACACGCTCAAACCATCAATTTGAAGCCGAACGATCCAAAAATAATCAAACGGGATAAGAACTAGTCAATACAAGCTCAAGAGTTCATATTCTAACTATTAAAGTAATTTCCCAACCCAAAATACAAGTTTCCTAAAATCCATCCCCGGGCCCACGTGCCCGGATTCTGAAAATTCTCGAGGGAAGTTGTTACCCATAACCTAAGGATCAGAATATATGATTTGTACTTCATTCCATAACAAATTTCGTGGTTAAATCTTGTTTCTATCAAAACTCTAGGTTTTTAAACCCATAATTTTCACTAATTTACAAGGTTTAATCTACCCCTAAACTATGTATTAAACTCACATTATGTAGAAATAACTTACCTCACAATGCTAGGCCGAAATCCCTTCTTTGAAAGCTCCCAAATCACCCAAGAATTGAATGAAATGTGTCAAAATGACACATTTCTTGTATTAAATGAAGGCACTACCTTCAGTGATTTCCCCACCAGCGGTTAGGGACCGCATCTGCAGTCTCGCTTCTGCGAGGGAAGGTCCGCATCTGCGGAATTGGACCGGACTGGTTGGGACCGTATTTGTGGTCATGGGGCCGCTTCTGCGGAAGAGGAGCCGCATCTGCGATTCCTGGGCTCCTCCCCTTGGGCCGCACCTGTGAAGGGTCGACCACTTCTGCGGTCTCGCACCTACGGTTGGCCAACTGCATGTACGGTTATGATAGCAACCTGGAGCTTCAGCTCCTTCCAAAATTTCCTAACTCAACTCGAGCCTCGTCCAATTGACGCTCGGGCCCCGCCTGAACATACCGACAAGTTGGAAATCATAAAACGGACTAGCTCGAACCCTCAGGACACCCGAAATAATGCTAAATATAAGAATCACCCCCTAAAACCAATTGAATCAAACTTATGAACTTCAAGTTCTTCAATTCACATCCAATGCAACGAAACACACTTATACTACTCGGATTGACACCAAATTTTGCGTGCAAGTCTTAAATAAAAATATGGAACTATTATTGGTCTCGGAATTCTGTTCGGACCTCGATAACACAAAAACCCGCTCTAAACCAAATATTTAAGAACTTCAAAATCCTTAAGGAATCAACTTTCACATTTAGGCGCCAAAACGCTTCCAGGTCATCCAAAACCCGATCCGAACATACGCCCAAGTCCAAAATCATCATACGAACCTGTTGAAACCTTCAATTCCCGATTCCAAGGTCGTTTACTTAAAATGTTGATCAAAGTCAAACTTGGCCTTTTAAGTCAACCTTAAGGAATCAAGTGTTCCGATTTCAACCCAAACTCTTCCAAATCCCGAACCAATCATCCCCGCAAGTCATAAATCAGTAAGAGCAAGTACAAAAAGACTTATTTAGGGGAATGAGGTTCTTGAAAGCAAAATAGTCAGTTAGATCGTTATAGAAATACAAATTCATAACAAAGAAAAGGTACAAATTATGTTGTATTGGTGCTAGTGTCATAAAATAGCCATGTTAACTTCACATCAGGAAGTAGAACAGCATTTAGACATAGTAGGGAAGCATAAATTATGACAACATACTCATGAATCAAGTGAGCCAAAACATGTTGAGGAGTATATCAACTGAGAACTAGTCATGGTTGACAGAACATGATCTTGACACAGAATTAAAACATATTATCTATGCAAGGTGGCCATTATAGAGATTCAGAACAGAAAGGGGAAGATAAACTCATGTCATACAGTAAGTGTAAGCATTCAGGTCTGACCTAATAGACCAATTAACTAAAGAAAGTTCAAATTATGCAGATGCAACATATTCAAATAACAAGATGGACAACCTTAAGCAGAGTTAAACACCAAAGAGATGCTAACAAGTGCAGGAGTCACATACAACAGTAATTCATAACATATTGGCTAAACAAAATTAAGAGAATCTTGATTACTTGAATTAGGCTTAGGCATGTTTCAGATTACCAACATAATGAAGTAAAGATTAGAGAGACCTAAAAATTAAAGTAAAGCAATCAGAGTTGCATACAAGAATAGCCCAGAAAACACATTAAGCTATGAACTTCAGAAGTGAAAACATATGCAAGTTACAGATACATAGGAACAAAATTACAAAGGTTTAGTAACTTACCAGTTAAGCGAAAAACAAGAAAGAATAATGTCCACAGTAACAAGAACCCATAATTTATGGTCTTGGCTTTCAGCCGGCCAAGAACCAGAATATAGAACACGAGTATGAGGGAACATAGAGTAGTAACTTCAGTTTTTAGTAAACATTAACGATCCCGGTCCCTTTCAAATGAAAATGGGGATGGGTTTATATAGTAGTAGAAATTAACATCCAAACAAGGAAAATCATCAATCAAACACGAGAATAGAAAGAATCATCCCGTGCAATTTAAAAATCAGTAAGGAAAAGAGAAAAAATCTCAAACCCTAATTTTAGGGAAAGTAAAAATCGGCAGAATCTAGACAAAGAAAAATCAAACTCACACATAATCGGACGAATATAAACAAGATAACACTTAAAATAAGAGGTTTCAACCAATTTTGGTTCGATCCAAAGAGATCTGAAAATCCTAGTTTTAGGGTAAGTAAGAATCAACAGAAAATATATAAAGATTTGTACCCATAATAGAGCAATAGTGAATATAGTTGGAATAGTAGAAAGGTCAAGGATTTGAACCGATTTTAGTCCGATCTTTAATAGATCTGTTTGCCATGTTTAGGCAAGAAGTGTAGAGGAGTAACCAGTACCAAGAGGAGGCCATTGATGGCAAGTAGTACCAGGAAAATCCCATATCTTATGAGATTAGGAGAGGATTTGGAGGAAGGCAGCTAGGGTTTAGTTGAAAAAGAAGAGAGGGGGCTTGAGAGAGTTCCAGGGTGGCGGGTAATGGAAAATGGCTAGGGTTTGGGGTTGAGGGAGTAATTAAAAAGGATTGCGAGTTGTGTGTCGTTGATAATTTTTTATCAACGGTTGTGATTTAAGGGGTCTGGGTCAGTTTCGATGTGGCAGGATTGGGTTTGGGTGTTATTGGGATGGGGTTTGGGTAGTTTAGGTCCAAAAATAGCTAAAATTTGGGCTATTATTTAAATACACAATATTTAAAAAGAAATAATTTATAAAAATAATTAATAAATAGAAAAAATATTATTTGCACACTAAAATAATTAAAAATAATATTTTAAAATTATAAAAATATAAAAATACTTTTTTGCATAAATAGCATAATTTTACATGAATGTGGGCTATTATTGCAAAAATGTGCAATTAGCCTAAAAATACAAATATAATTATGAAAAATACAGTAAAATATTTAAAAACATACATATTGGTATAAATGATGAATTCGGATGATTAAATCACTATAACATAATTTGAAGGATAATCATTGAATATTTATATAATAAAAATGCAAAAAAAATTAGTTTAAAGCCTTTTAAAAATTATGAAAAATTACGAAAAATACATGCATAGGTTCATAAACTAGATGATGATGAAAATATACTATTTTGCAGGTATATATGTATGTTTAGAAATATGAGAAAAAACTTGGGTATCAACACTATCTATATACGATCAAAATCGGGCTTGACTTGGAGCGAGGCAGACCAAGGTTCGACCCTATATTATATCGGACCACGGTATAAAGGTAGACTGTCGAGTTCGAGACTCGGAGACCGATCGAGATCGAGGTCGGCTAAGACCGGAGCCAGGTAGGATAGAGATTGATCAAGATCGAGGGAAGATTACCGGACCAAATAACGAAAAACCAAAATATCCGCAATCGAGCGAGGATCACGGCGGAAATATCGGCACGTATCAAGAAGAGGTCGATTAATTAGCCAATCATGCGATTTTTTACTGTATTTAGAATTGTACTAAGAGTAGGATTCATCTACTATATAAAGGGGGTCTGTTCATTTGTAAAAAGAATCACATTCAAGTTACATAAAGCAATATATCGTCTTCTTAAGCTCTCAATACTTTGCTATTCTATTCATACTTTCCAGTAAAATACTTGTTTGATTCGAGGGTGACTTAGCTCGAGGATCAAAGCTAGACGTCTCATTTGGTTTGCATTATTTTTTAATTTCAATATCTATTTACGTTTTCTCTCAATTTGTACCAAGTGAAATCACATATCTTTAAAACCACAGTATAAATTCAATTGTTATCTGTTTTTAGGGTAAACAACTCATAAAATTGCTTTTCTTTCATGAGAATACAAAGAAAATTACTAATTTCACTTCTCGATCTCATTTGGTGTTTGAGCACCACCACCTTCACTACTTTTACATAACATAATGAATTTTTTTAATTCGATGCGATAGGGAACTGGAGGGGTTATACAATTTATCACTCAATTGGTAGAGGACAAAAAAAGATGGAGGCAATATCATGTAAATTGGTTATAAGTGGGTTTTCCATTAAATAGTCAAATCATACAAAGATTTATTGTGTGTTTATTGTGCTATGATCCAATTAAGTAGCAATTTTTTTATGAGTGAGAGAACAAACATATAAAGTGCAAACATAGAGCCAATATGATCAATACAATGATGACTTAATTGATTCCCTCGACATTCAAACCAGCTAATAGCTAGAATGTGGAGAAAAAAATTAATAGAAGATTTAGCATACTACAAGAAAGTGGTGTAGACTTTAGACCTCCAACGGCTCTAACTTTGTTGCCATAAATAGGTCTTTGTCCTTATAGAATGCCGATCATCCACAATATTTAGTTTGTTCATGTCATTTGCTTGGTTAATCACTTCTTTTCAATTCTTTATCTTCTTCTTTATAATTCAAGCATATACAACTGTCTTTATCTATTAAGTATCGATTGTTGTATATGTTTCTTTACCCGTAAAATGGTACAGTTAAATTTATTACGTGATTAATAGACAAGCAAATTAATTTAATTCAAGAAATGATAAAGAGATAAAACTAATATTAAGATTAGCAATTGAAATTGAAGAAGATGACAAGCCTGGCTCCGAATGCAGTATCTCCAGAAGCAAAAATGGAAATATCGACAAAGTGCAAATAAAATTCTTAAATTAAGAGCGAAAGTAGTAAAATTAAGCTTTGGTATCCAAAAAAATTTCTCTCTCTATAATGGCTGCAGAGCCTGCTATTTATAGCTTATCTAGAGAAACAAAGACCCTAGGATCAAGCTCCTCTTAAATGATAATAAAAGAGTTATTGATGAACATGTAACGGCGGACCATGAATGAAAATATTCTCTGCAATGGTCGCTCATTTAATGTTAAAGAATATTCCCTCACTGAATGTTATTCGATGGCAAATTCTTGATTTTCCCTCATTGACTACGCTCCCTTCGGGTTTTACCCGGTGCTAGTTACATTTGTTGTATCCGATATTTCCTAGCATATCTTCGATTCCATGTATGTTACTATTCGACTATATGCTATAAACAGGGGTTGATTTAGAGGGGTGAAAAGGTGTTCACCCGAACCCCCTTCGTCGAAAAATTACATCGTATATATAAAGTAAATCTGTGTTTTTCCTCTATACATTATGTTTTTAATTCCAACTAGCTTTAATCTATTTTAACCTTTTCTTTTAACCCCCTTAGCGAAAATTCTGCCTCTGCCATTAGTTATAAACTAATTTTACTCTATAAAATGCTATCATCTTAAATTGATGTTAACGTAGTCGAGTCTTTCCCATGATAACTCTTCTCGCTCTAAATTTAAAGAATTACTAGTTTTAGAGTACGCACTTTGCGCATGTACCTTATATCAAAAGAGATAAACTTTTTAAAAAATAACATAAATAATAATATAAAGATGTATCTTTGTTATAAAATAAAAATTAACAAAAAATTACAAGTTCCCGAAACTAATAAATAATCATATATTAATTATAGGAGTAATGTTTGATTGAATGGGTAAATATGTCGTTTCAAGCTATGTATACGTGTGTTTATGTCATATTATGCATTATCAATAATTGAAAAGGTTTTATCCATAGTTTACTTAATTTTATGAGTGTGTTAAAACTTGTATCCTCATTCTAATCATATTTTAGTAATCATATTAGGCATCCCAACTGGACAAATACTAACCATTGTGTTTCGAGGTTTGACTCCAGTCTAGTGGTTATTTTTTCCAGTTTGTTCTCATTATTAGTTGTTTTATTGTACAAAAATATTGTAGGTGTAATATTTGGTTGAAAGGTAAAGACGTCGTTTGATTTTATTTCTAAAGTACTTCATTTACGTGATCGAATACATAATACAATCATATTTTATTCCTATTTAGTGAGACAAAGAATATACACAACTCTTATTAAAAATAAATTTCTTATCTTATACATGTGTAAGGCAAGTACTAAGAATTGACTTACGGAAAAGGGTCAAATATGTCCATGTATTATCGAAAATAGTTTAAATATATCCTTCGTTATACTATCTGGTTATATAAAACCCTATCATTATACTATAAAACAAATATACCTTTATTTTTAATGGAGTGTCACGTGATTTTACCATATTAAATTGACCCATTCCTTTCTTTTTTTACCCAGTTCACTTGCAAAAAATACTACCCGACCGAAAGTTTACTTGTTAGCGACAAAACGAGAAATAAAGGATTTTGCATAAATCATCAGAGGTTTGTCGGAACCGTAAAAAATGGATTATATAGAAACATCAAAACATTACATACAAGGTTAGTAAAACTATAGGTGTTATCGGGCGGGTTGGGACGGGCTGAACGGGAAAAATCCCAGCCCGTTCGGTTAGCGGGCTAGGAAAATGGGCTGCTGGCGGGTTGGGAAATTTCGGGTTTTTTAGGGCCCATACGGGTTCGGGCTAAGCAGGTTCGAGCGGGCCGGGCAATAGTTTTTTTCTTTAAAATTAAATTTTATTTTTCTTATTCAATGTTATTGATAGTTAAGTATTTGCAAACTTTTAAGGGTTAGAATTAAACTTTAAAGTTTAAAGTTTTAAATTTGAAATTTATATTTTAAAATTATAAAATTGAAAATTTGAAATTAGAAAGTAAGTGGCAACAAAAAATTATTTAATAAGACCAATAGGCAATATGTAAGGAACAAATTCCGAAGGCTTTCATTTTATATTTTTAATACCTCAAATTAATTTGCAAGTTCTTTTTTGATTTTTGTATTTTTGAACTTGTAAATTAAAAGTTTACACTAATTATAAAAAATAAGAAATAGTACATCACATGCTTTGCATCATTTTTGTAAGTTCTTCCATGTCAACATGAGGTTCTTGGTTTCCGGCATTGGTTGAATCGAAACCATAAACCATTATATCTCCAATTTCTTGGTCCTTCTCTTCGTCTACCTCGTCACACCCTTGGTTTCGTCGTTCTGGTCTTATCCAATCTCTGAAGCACACTAGAATTTCCAAAGCGTTGTTGCCCAATGAATGACGGGTATCTCCTAGCTGCTGCCTTGCTTGGCTAAATGCGCTCTCTGATACAACTGTTGAAATCGGCACATTTAGCACGTCTCGAGCAATGGCCGAAAGAACAGAAAATTAATTTGAGTTGCTCTTCCACCAACCCAGCGGTAGAAAATCCTTTGTGAGAGGCTCTGGTGACTTTTGCAA
This sequence comes from Nicotiana tabacum, assembly GCF_000715075.1. Lineage (NCBI taxonomy): Eukaryota > Viridiplantae > Streptophyta > Magnoliopsida > Solanales > Solanaceae > Nicotiana > Nicotiana tabacum. Next base: position 126,302,415 of record NC_134082.1, read on the forward strand.
GTAGAATTGTAGTTCATCAATATTCCTGCTACTGGTTTGTTGATGCTCTCCTAGTGTAGACCAAATCAGATAATCTTGAACACAATCATCATCATCCATAGTTGTTCCAGATGTTGAAGGATTAGTTGAAGGAATATTTGCATCTACAACCGAAGAAGCATCAACAATGTTAGCATAATAATTATATAAAGTTTGTAAATGTGCGTGTAGCTCAGAAATACAAGTGTCAATATCAGGAGTTTCAGTTAGTCCGATATCCATATAAATATATAAATCTCTAATTAATTGGCGACACTTTATCATTTTGACAGTAGGGTTTAAAATAGCATCAGTTAGGTAAATATAGAAAATTAGGTAGAAATATTTTTTAAACTTATCTAGCAGAGATTCAACAACAGTAGCATATCCTTCTTTCTGCTTCAAATTATGTAGTAAAAGAGAAATTTCAGCAATATGAACTAAACCATTTGCAATAGTAGGATAATAAGCTCCAGAAAACTCAAGTGTAGCCACATAAAAATTTTGTAAAAATTGTACAACATCATAAATGACATTCCAAGTTTTAGATGTTAACAAACGCCTAGGATCGCTACAATGAGAATTAGCAACTTCAGTTATAAGCATTCTATATTTATAACAACATCTTAAGAACAAATAAGTATAATTCCACCTAGTAACTATTTCTTCAGGCATGAGTCTTGGTTTTAGTCCATAGTGTACACATTTTTCCTTAAATGCATTTAATCTAGAACTTCATTATTTTCTTGAATTACACCAACAGCTCTCCTAACTAAAGTAATTTCATCTCTAAATAATTCAAGGTCACTCTTCACAATCAAGTTATAAATATTACATGCACATCTAACATGAAATATTTCAGGAAGTAGTGGGTGTAGATGTAATTTTAATATTGTAATAACAACATTGTTGTTAGAAGCATTATCAAATGACATATACAAAATTTTTTCTGCAAGATTATAAAATATATCAATTTCATGGATAGTATTACTTATAAATGCACTAGTATGACTTTGATCCTCATCATATTTAAATGCAATAATAGGTTTTTGCATACAAAAATTATCACCTATCCAGTGGCATGTAACAGTCAAATAATCATTTCCATTTACAGCACGACCAATATCAGAAGTAAGAGAAACTCTACAAGGAAGACTTGCGAATAAATAACGTATATATGTCTAATATTGTCCAAAAAGCCTAAAGATATCAGCTCTACAAGTACTTTTAGGAATACCTTTAAACATAGAGTTATAAATTCTTTGACTATAAGTAACAAGATACGGTGAAGAAGCAAAACCAAAAGGTAAACAACCTAAAACAATTATTTTAGCTAATTCTTCCCGATCTTTCTTAATATCGTATTTCCCAAATAACCTCCCAGTACTCGGGTTAAGTTTTTGTTGTCCAGATGACTCATCTACTCCCCAATCAAGAGGGTATTTCTCTTCCATATGCCTACGAAGTTGACCCGTTCCCCCTCCTTTATCGGGCTCATGTGTATAATGTTCACTACAAATTTTACATTTTACATAATTTTTTGGATCTTCTAATCTTTCAAAAAACGTCCAACACTTACTTCTTAATCGTCGATTCTTCTTAATAGGGAGAGGAGGCCTATTTGTTGCACCCCTAACATTTTGAGTTTGACTACTATTACCAGGTATAGGTGGTGGTGTTTCAAGATTATCGGATGATTGAATATCATCTAACATATCATCTAAATCATCATCTACACCAAAATTGTCTTGCATTCGCTCATAATCTACATTTAAATTTTCAGGTGAACTTTCAGAAATATGTGTAAAGCTACTAGAATAACCAACACTACCTCTTGTTCTTTTGGAAGTTTTTTTACCACCTCTTCTAGTGCAGGCTTTTTTGGCCGCTCTAAGTAAATCCATTATGTAAATTAAATTAATAATTCTAAATAATAAAATTAGTGCACACCAAATAAGATAAAGAGATGGAACGAGTGTACCGAGATTCCGGATGCCGCACTAATTTTGAATTTTTGATATCAAAAATCAAACTTCAATTGATAGACCGAAATTTGATAGTTGATACTTGAATACTTGATACCACACTTCACTTGAATACTTAATAATTGATATTTGATAATAATAATTTTGTAATAGCTAAACTAAATAATTGATGAAACTTAAAATAATAATAATTGAAAATTTGAGAATTTAAGAACTATAATATCAAGAGAGAATTGAGAGATAATTAAAGTAGTAAGAGAGTGAATTGTAAGAAAAAGTGAAGAAGAAGGGGGCTATTTATAGATTTTAAAAGGTTAAAAATGTAATTTTCAATTATTAGGGGTGAGAGGGCTATATTTTTAATGGGGGCCGAAATGACCATTTTGCAAAATCTAGTCGTTCCCCAACGGTCATTTTTCAATTTGACGGTTGGGAAAGGTCCAATTAATTTTTTTAAAAAAATCCAACGGTAACCAGGTAATAACCCGTTAACGGATGACGGGTTACGCGGGTTCGGTGCCCCGTTAAGTAAAAAGTGTTCGTCCAAAACCCGCCCCCTACCAACCCGCCTTATAGTGAACAGTAGCGGACTGAACCGGGTTGAAAACGGGTCAGCCCAATCCGATTAACAGGTATAAGTAAAACCGATGAAGCAATACCAACACTGTCGATGAGACCATGGCAATAATAAAAAAATTGCAATTTCTCCAGCAATTTAATAAGTCTGGATATCAAGATTTTGGCAGATTTCCAAATTAAAATCTAATCCCAAAACCAATTAGACTAATTCGATACAACAACCCATAATTTTGGTTTTGAAAAATGAAGTAACCATCAGACAGACAATAAAAGTCGCTTGAGACGCTGCTACAAAGGCGTTAGACAATAGAACTGCGGTCAGAGGGAACATGTGCACAAAGGTCGCCGGAAATTCTTCGGCAAGATTCTGACCAAACATCGAGGTCGGAGTTTCAGCTATCTATTTCGTCTCTCTTCCGGATCCGTAAAATAAAATGAAAATATGAAAATGGAGAGCAAATGACTCGCCGAAAAAATGTATTTCCGGTCAGATCCAATAAAATCCAGACCCAAAACTTTCAGATCTCCGGCCTCTTTTACGTATTTCTCTAGATCCGTTTATAAATGTGTATATAGGTATAGAGAAAACGAAGAGAAGGTGTGAGGTGACAAATTTAAAGGTTCTCCATGATTTACGGCGAGTTCGCCGGTGGAGATTCCGGCGATAGTCATTACAGTGAGGTGAGGAGAAGAGGGGGAAAAGAGGAGAGAGAAGCAATGGAGATGGACTTTGGAGTATTTTTTGCAAGTGAACCGAGTAAAAAAAATAAATGAATGGGTAAATTTAACCTGGCGAAGGCACGTGAGACTCCTTTAAAAAAAGTGTGTATATATATATATATATATATATATATATATATATATATATATATATATATATATTAAAGGAAAAAAGTTACCATATATAATTAATATTGCGGTTAAGTCAAGTGACAATTTATTAAAAAACCACTTGGTAACCTTATTAAATCAAAATTAAAATATATGTTATATTACACAAATTTTTCAGGAAACAAACATTCAATCATCTCATTTTTATCAGCTCTTCTATAAAATTCCATTTACATAAGTTTAATTGTTAATTTTTTTAGAATTAATAAATTAAAAGGTACTGGAAATAAGGAAACACCAAAACTTAAACAAAAGAACCGTACATTTATATTTTAAGGTTATTTGCACCTAATTCAAACAACATAGATTACAATTTGACATAATTTGTGTCCGCGCATCGTGCGAGTACTAATACTAGTATATATTAAAACAAGAAAGTTTGCATTATGGTTAAGCCAAGTGGCAAGCTACTATAAAGCCACTTGGCAATCTTAAAGAATTTGTGGGAGATTGTCAAATAAGGAAATATCACTTAAGAACTATATATGGAATTTCATTTATTAAAATAAGAATTCTTTTTTTATATATATATTAAAGGAATAAAGTTACCATATATAATTAATATTGCGGTTAAGTCAAGTGACAATTTATTAAAAAACCACTTGGTAACCTTATTAAATCAAAATTAAAATATATGTTATATTACACAAATTTTTCAGGAAACAAACATTCAATCATCTCATTTTTATCGGCTTTTTTATAGAAAATTTCCTTTACATAAAGTTAATTGCTAATTTTTTTAGGATTAATAAATTAAAAGGTACTGAAAATAAGGAAACACCAAAACCTAAACAAAAGAACCGTACATATATTTTTTATGCTTATCGCTATCTCTTCCTAAAACATTTCCCAAATAATAATAATAATAATAATAATAATAATAATAATCTATATATTTATTAAAATAACATTTGCACTATGGTTATGCGAAGTGACAAGCTACTATAAAGTCCAATTGGCTAAGGATATAGCCACTACCCTATCTCAACTAATAAATTAAAACAAAATTAAATCTAAAGGTAAAAACAACACCCCAATCTTAACTAATTATAAAGAAATATATGGAGGTATTATCAGCGCATACTACTATTGCTCCTAATAATAAATAATCTATACATATATTAAAGAAATAAAGTTTATACTATGATTAAGCCAAGTGGAAAGTTACTATAAAGCAACTTAGCAATTTAGAATAATATTTAATTAAAATTGGAAGGTAAGATTCTTTTTTTTGAATTTAAATAGAAAGATAGAAAATAAGATTCTTTTGAATCTGAACAGAAAGAAAGTAAATATTTTTGCTAAGGATATAGCCTACTGCCCTATCTTAACTAATAAATTAAAACAAAATTAAATTTAAAGGTAAAAGCAAGATCTCAATCTTAACTAATTATAAAGATATAGATTGAGGTATTATTAGCACATACTACTGTTGCTCCTAAGAAGAAGAAGACGAAAAATAAGAATAATCTATGTATTTTCTGTCTATTGTTTCTTAAATAAATTGATTCAATTCTTTTTTAAGCTTTTAAATTGAAAAACAAACAAACCAAATCTTATCCAAGCTTTTCAATAGGAAAAGGAAACTCCAAGGATAAAAATAACACCTCAAAATTTTGGTAAAGTATAAGAAAATATGAGTAGATGCTCTTCTATTTTTTCTATTATTGGATTAAACATAAAATAAAATAACTCTATAAGATTTGATAGTAGAAAAATTAATATACAAAGAGGTAGTAGAAATAGCGCGAGAGAAATTATAATTGTAAAAATGCTAATAAATAAATAATATTATTAATAAATTTAAATATTAGTATGAGTAGTAGAATAAGAGAATAAAAATAAATAAAAAGTTATTACAATTAAAAGAAAAGTCAAATTCATCTATAATATATTATAATACGAGTAGTGAACAAGGGTATGAACTATTCTAAGTTATGGTTAATATAATAACATGAACAAAGAATTAAAAAGAAAAAGAGAAAAAATATGTAAATAAATAATTTCAGTGTAGAAATATATAAAGGGATAATACTTATTTGATTCTTGAAAAGAGAATCTTTTAATAATAAGAAAAGTCATACTATATGGATAAGATACACGTATTTGAGAATATATATATATATATATATAAATTAAAACCAAAATCATAGACAATTGACATGATTTCAAGAAATAAATTAGAAATATAAAAATATAAGTTAAATTCTTATGTAAATAGGGGATAGAGATATTGTGAGAAACTATAGTTTAAATTAATTTAAAACATAAAGCTATATATTTTGTTCAATTAACATTTCAGGTTTGAGAATCAAGATGTGTGATATATATAGTTTGGATTCGAACAATTTTAAGCGATTCTCAATAAGACAATGGTCATGGACATGCAGTTTGGTTCAATCATTTTAATACAACTCCGATAATATTAGAAGGAATTAAATTAACCATAAATGTACATAAGAAGAGGAGGAATTGATGGCAAGCTATACATCAATTTTGTGAGGATAATATTTTTAAGTATGAAGCTACTCAAACATCAGTTGAATTAAATATCAATTGTGTTATGTTACGGTAAAATTAATTATCTAAAATTTTATAATTTGTCTTATATCTCAGTTGTTTGAAGGCGATATGTATACTTTTTAGTTTTTTTAATCGATTCTAGCAATTACTATGCTAAATTAGATAGGAATTGGGAGTATGGATTCTTTTTTGATAGCTGGGGTATGGACTGTGACTTTTTAGTCAATTGTTGATATTTATGCTCTCATAAATTATTTTAACCAATTGATTGAGCAACTGTTGAACAGAGTGAATATATAGAGGGATATTAGTGTATTATTTGGAATTGCTATTTACACATAATAAAGCGAATTACAAAAAGCAAATGTAACTTAATTTAATTAATAAGAATTACCAACCAAGCTATAGGAACTCATCTTCTTTTAGGACATATGCATGGTATAAGAGAAATATTAAAAGTAGATTAAGGTTAACTTATTGAAAAACATCTTGATTTTTTAGAAATGAATTGCTAAATAACATTAAAATCCATAAAGTTGAAATGTTTAATATTCTTGCTTACAAATAGTGATCTGAATAGCTCACTATGTTCTAAAAGTATCATTTAAATTGTTAAAAGCAACTAGGCTTTAATTGTGTGATTAAAATTAAAGTGGCATCAAAATCGTTGAGTAAATTCTAATCCAATTATTCCATATGTTGATAATTCCTAAAGTGATGATATGTTGGTGTCAATAAATCATCAGGTATGTACATATTAGTATGTCTTTTAACATTAAAGATGTAAGTTAATGTTGTAAGAGGTATTTCTGTTGAGATAATAATAAAATATTTTTTTATAATTGAAATTAAAATATTGCTAAATATATTTTTATTAATTATTATTTCATATAGTATTATTAATTTTTGAATCAATATTATATTTTATTTGTTTGTATCTCCAATTATATGTGGAGTTATAATACTTGAGTTTCTGCCAATACTTATTTATATGACTTTTTATAATTAAAATTTAGAAGGATCACAATATTATCCGTATATCGTGCGTGTACAAATACTAGTTTATTTTATAGTATAATGGTAGGGTCTTATTAGTATAACGAAGGATATATTTAAACTATTTTTAATAGTACAGGGACATATTTGACTCTTTTCCGTTTTACTTATTATATTGACTAATTAGATGAATATTAAGTAAAATTAACTTTATAATTTATAAGCTTACTCAAAAATACTCTTATTTATTTTTGCCTGATTTATTGGGTTAGTATCATAATTGATTGGATTAAAAGTAATAAAATATAGGACTAAATTTAAAATAGTAATAGACGACTAAAATGAGAAGAAAAAAATTAAGCACATGACTAAAATGAAAATAAATAAATCATAAAATATAAACTAATGCATTAATGAGTCTTGACACAACAATATAATATTCTTGGAACAAAGAAAAAGGTAATATATCTATACTATATTAAAAGCACGAAGGCCTTAGCGAAATGTCGTTTGTCTTTTTTGTCCCTTAAAAATAAATTTCACACTAGACAAAATAGTCATTTTATTATTTTTCTAAAATTTAGGAATTTGAAATCAATTAAAATTGTACATATTATATTTTTCCTTATTTGAAATTATATGTAATTAGTCCTAATATATAGGACTCACGCATACTATGACTCAAAAAAAATATTTCCTTTTTTGGAGAAAAAAACTTTAAGGTTTAGACGATTGCAATTTGCTTCGTTGACCAATAAAATATCTTCATTTATTTATGTCTTAATTTTAAAAGAAAACATATCCAATTTAGACAAACTCAATAGTAAACGAAACGACATTAAGTTTTTCTCCAATTATTCCAACAAATGACAACATTCTACATTGTTTCTATAAGTTAAACTATTTATTATAAAATATTAAATCAACATTATTCATTTACAAACATTACATTGTCATTTATCAAATTTTTATGAGCTATAAGACAGCATTTTCATTCCCAAAAGACTAAAAGAATTAATGTTTGCTATTTATTTATTAAACAAATCTTATTAAAGGTATTTTTATGTTATTGGTTTGTTTTTCATATATATCATCAAATAATAATAACCTCCATCCATATCTTATGTATATCTTATGTTGCTTCTGTTATTTAGCATATTATATGGAAGTCTCAACTTTCAGCTTGATCTTGCAGCTAGAAAGTTGTCCGAGAATTGTTATAAATATGGGAGTGAGAATCAAAATGGTCCGTCTACCTTGCCAAGGATTGCCGTGGAATTTGGTACTTCACATGCTGCAATGGAAGATCAAAGAGAAATTATGCTTGGAGTTCTTGGACAACAGGTTAGATCAATGCCTGTTTAGCTTTACAGTCATATCCACTCCAAATGATTTCCCTCAAAAAGGTTATTATTGTTGTGTAGATTGAAGGTCATTTTTCAGTCGTTTCCCATCATTTTTACTATTTTGCCTCATTTTCTTGCAATGGGAGTTGTGATGTGCTGCAGAGGGAATCAGAAGCTTGCTTTATTTATGAAGATGTTGCCTACCTGTTGTTGTGGGAGTCAATATGCTTTCTGATGTTAAGATATATACAATAATTATGGATAGGTTAGAAGGAAGAATCTCTAGAGACCATCGAGACAGCATAAAACAAACACAGACATGCATAAGGTCCAAAATAGTGCACTTCTCACTCTTTGTGCAATGCAAAAAGAATAATGTATCAGTAAGAACCGAGGTCTAATCCATTATCAAAAAAGAAAAAAGAACCAAGGTCTAATCATTTTTTAAAAACTTGAATGCATTATGTGCCTGGCAGAATACGATAATTCAAGCGCAAAGCAATCTGTTTCTAATGTCTAAACAAAACAAAAAAAGAACAAATAGTCAGGTATCCTTGACATATCATATGATGCATTAAAGTAGGTCAAGCACATAATTTTTTCTGATATGAGAGCATTTTATCTGGGGTTCTTATGGTTAGATTTGGAGAGATCTATTCACTCCTGAGAGGTTAAAACTTGCAGATGCTTTTAGCAATTCATTTCATATAGTGAACTAAAGTGATCTTTATTGATGAGTCATACACCTCTAATGACAAGATACCTGAAGTATGAATCTCTACTGCTTTTAACCCAAGATGTGATGTAGGTGAAACTGTAAAATGGTATAACTTAATGAACCTTCCTCCAGTATTAATATGTATTGTGCATTCTAGTATTTCTTTCTTGATGAGTCTTAGATGTGGCATAATGACTTTTCGTTGTTGTGGCCATTTCTTGGTTCCAAGAGCGCATAGTGTGTGACCATTTTTCCTTTTAGCTGTAGGTTTGTGAGCCGTTAAGAGCATCAATACATGGTGCTCCTTTAGAAGATGCTCGCCATTTGACTCACCGTTATGACAGAATGCGCCAGGAGTTTGAAGCCCAGGTATCTTTCAACTTTTTTTGTTTTTTGGGTTGGGTTGATGGGTTGGGCTGGTGTAAAAGCTTGTTTATAAAATAAAAATAAAAAGAGAGTAAGGAAACAGTGGGATCTGTCCCTTATATCACCAAGGAATGTACCCCTACCCGTTGAGGATGAGGATTTCCCTGCAGTGGAGGAGATGGTTCCTCCCCTAGTGATCTCTAAAATGTGCTTATGCTTCCTCTCAACAACTCCATTATACTGAGGAGTATAGGCACATGGAGTTTGATGGATAATTCCAAGCTTTTTAAACATCTCACTGCACATTGAGTTTACAAACTCAGTGCCATTATATGTTCTAAAAATTTTAACAATTTTGTCCAACTGAGTTTTAACCAATACTAGAAATTATTGTAGTAGGACACACACTTCAGATTTCTGCCTAAGTAAAAACACCCGGGTCATTCTTGAAAAATCATCAACAACTGTCAAGAAGTATTTATTACCATCATAGGAAGGGGTCTTGTATGGCCCCCACAAATCCATATGTACTAGATCAAAACTACTCACAGTTTTAATACTACTAGTAGGAAATGGTAACCTTGTCTGCTTAGCACAAGAACAGACTACACATTGTTTTACACTGTTAGTTATGAGTTCTGCTTTCATATGTAGCTACTTCTTAAGAATTGTAGTTGCAACATGACCGGACCTCTTATGCCATAGGTCAATGTCCTTTGTTGTAGTTGTAATCGTCTGATCCTTGTCATTTATTCCTTCTGTTACTCCTAGAGAAGTTCCAACAACTTGCCTTTCAAGTATGTAGAGTCCATCATCCTCTCCATCAATCGCCTTCACCTTCCCACTAAAGAGTTCCTGAAATACACAGAAATCAGGAAAGAAGGTTGCTGAGCATTTTAGTTCCTTTGTCAGTTAAGACACTGATAACAAATTAAACTTAAACTGTGGAGATGTCACGAACAACCTCCTAAATTCCCTCAATGAAGCCGGTAGGGAAGACAACGAAAACGCAATGCCAAGTGCTACACCTGAGGGGGAGATCTCACCCACCCCCCACCCCCCACGAGGGCGTGACTGTCTCGCGCGAGAGGAAACCAACATCAACATCCGCAGCAGGAGAAGCACCACCGGTCGTGAAAAGGCTATTAGAATAGTGGTTGACAAACACCTTGAGCAACATGCTCAACAAATCCGTTCAAGGAGATATCGGAGGCACAATACCCGCAGAACCCGCAACCGTCGCTGATGAGCCAGAAACTCCACGGATAGGTAACACTCATACTGTCATTGATGCAAGTAATGACTTGTAATGGCCATACCGAGTCCTGAAAGCAGTCTTCGGGATATCAGGCTCCCGAATCTTTAACTGATGATAACTCGAATGCAAGTCAATCTTAGAAAACACTCGAGCACCCTGTAACTGATCAAATAGGTCATCAATACGAGGCAAAGGATATCGGTTCTTCACTGTAACTTTGTTCAACTAGTGATAATCAATGAACATACACATAGAACCATCATTTTTCTTCATAAACAAGACAGGAGCACCCCAAAGTGACACATTGGGCCGAATAAAACCCTTATCAAGCAATTCTTATAACTGATCTTTTAACTCCTTCAACTCAGGAGGAACCATACAATAAGGAGGAATAGAAATGGGTTGAGTGCCCAGCAACAAATCAATACCGAAATCAATATCTCTGTCGGGTGGCATACCCGAAAGATCAGCTGGAAACATATCAGAGAAATCCCATACTACTGGGACTAAATTAACTGTAGGGGTATCAATACTGACATCTCTCTCATAAGCTAGATACACGTCACACCCCTTCTCAACCATTCGTTGAGCTTTAAGAAATGAAATAACTCTACTGGTAGTGTGGTCTAAAGTACCCCTCCACTCTAATCGCGGTACACCTGGCATAGCCAGCGTTACGGTTTTGGCATGACAATCAAGAATAGCATAATGGGGCGAGAACCAGTCCATGTCCAAGATAACATCAAAATCTACCATGCTGAGCAATAATAAATCAGCTCTGGTCTTAAAACCACTAAGAGCAATCAAACACGAGCAATAAACGCGGTCCACAATAAGAGAATCTCTCACAGGAGTAGAAATATAAATAGGGAACTCAAAGAATCCTAAGAATACGCCCAAATGTGGGGCAAAATAAGAGGAACATAAGAATAAGTGGAGCCTGGATCAAATAGACTGATGCATCTCTATGACAAACTGGGACAGTAGCTGTGATGACAGAATCGGAGGCAACAGCCTCTGTACGGGCAGGAAGGGAATAATATCTGGATTGGCCTCCCCCTCTAGGGCGACCTCTACCTTCCCGACCTCCACATCTAGCTGGCTGAGCAGGTGGGATAGCAAGTGGTGGTGTAATCATAGCCTGGGAACTCTGTAGAGCACACTATGGCTGAGAAGTCTGTGGAGGTGCACCCCTCCTAAGTCTAGGGCAATCCCTCACCACATGGCGTGCGTCTCCACGCTCAAAACAAGCTCTAGGAGACATGACGGCTATGACTGGCCCAGGCCAGATCTGCTAGACTGGCCACTGAAAGCACCTCGTGCAGGGCGCGCACTAGATACTAGAGGTGCATAATAAGGCTCCTGAGGTCTAGGAGGAGCTGGAATACCACTGGCTGCTGGAAGAGCTGAATGAATGGGGCGACTCATATAACCCCTACCATGTCGAACTGCAGCTGGGGCGGGCACCAGAATAATGGCCCGACTCTCGGGACCTCTTGGCATTTCTCTCCTCTCTATCCCTAGCATGTATGCCTTCTACTCTCCTATCAATGCTCACCACCTGTTGATAAGCAATATCCATCTCCAACTCCCGGGCCATGCTAGACCTGATGCTGGGAATTAGCCACTTAATAAATCGGCGAACTGTCTCACGAACTATAAAAACCAAGGCCAGTGCATGCCTAGACAAGTCAGTGAAACGGACAACATACTCCGAAACTATCATAGTACCCTGGCGTAGATGCTCAAACTCCGCACGCCATGTGTCCCTGAGGCTTAGAGGAACATACTCACTCAAGAACATATATGAAAACTGGGTCCATGTAAGGGAAGCTGCATCACCTGGACTGTCCAACTCAAAAGTACGCCAGCATTGATAGGCTGCTCCTTGAAGCTGGAAGGCAGTGAAAGAAATCGTACTCGATCCCGATATACCCATGGTGCAGAGGATACGGTAGCACTCCTCTAGAAATCCCTGAGCATCTGTTGATGCTAGACCAATGAATGTAGGAGCCTTGTACTTCTTGAACATCTCAAGCCTCCGCTGCTCATCCTCCGAAGTTGCTGCCCTATCCCCTGGCTGAGCTGGGGCTACAGGAGGTACCAGTATAATCTCTAAGATCTGATCAACCTACACTCGCTGCTCAGGAGTGCGGGCAGCGGGAGTCTGTGCTCCTCCCCCAGCCTGAGATGTGGCTGCAGCAAGGGGAATTAGCCCTGCATGTGCTAAAGTGGTATACATGCTCATGAACTGCGCAAGGGTCTCCTGGAGAGCTGGAGTAGTAATAGCGGTAGGCGTATCAGGCGCCTAGGCTCCAGTTGGAGCTGCTGATGGCTCCTCTGTAGCAGCTCGCATGGGTGCTCTAGCTGCACCACGTGCACGTCCTCGGCCTCTACCCCATCCCCGATCTTTGGCAGCTCTAGTAGGGGGCGCAAGTGCCTAGTCATCTTTTGTAGCACGTGTCCTCACAATCTATGAGAGAATAGAAGATAAAGGTTCAGAATTTTGATATCAATAATCTCGCATGACAAGGAATCAAATGAAGTGGAATTTTCCTAACAGTTACATAGCTTTCAAAGATAAGTACAGACGTCTCCATACCGATCTGCGAGACTCTAATAAATCGGCTTGTGATTCATGACTCTCATGAACCTAGAGCTCTGATACCAACTTGTCACGACCCAAGTTCTCTATCCGCGAACTATCGTGATGGCACCTAGTCCCTACGACTAGGTAAGCCTAACAATTTACGGAAAAAGGAAATAAAATACGAAACTAAAAAATTACGAGTAATATAATAAAGAAGTTTAAAATGCCGCTTGGCATATGCAATTTTACTCTCTCAAACTGAACACAAAACACTCCCAAAACCCAAAATCTCATGAATCACAAGCTAAAGAAATACATAGTGTTCTAACTCCAGAAGTCTAAACAAGAGTAAATACAAGAAGTCTATAGCTAAAAGGGTGAATAGAGAGGGACTTCTAGGTCTGTGGATGCGGCAAATATACCTCGAAGTCTCTGAATCACTCCGCCTCACGGGTAGTATGGCTGAGCAGAAGAACCTGGATCTGCACACGAAAAATATGTGTAGGAAAGGGCATGAGTACACCACAGCGGTACCCAGTAAGTGCGAAGCCTAACCTTGGTCGAGTAGTGACGAGGAAGGTCTGGGCCCTACTAGTTATATATATATATATATATATATAACAAGGTAAAATAACGTAAAGTGAAACAGTACAATTAAAGATGCTAACAGACAATAAGGATGAAATGGAAGAAATAACTCAATACACAGAGATAACAACAGATGATCTCCCAGGATAACGTCCCGTAGTCCTAAAAAAGTAAATGTGCAGAGGATCTCCCGGGATATCGTCCTGTAGTCCAAATCGTAAATGTGTAGGGGGATCTCTAGGAATACCTATCCGTAGTCCCAAATATAAATATCCAGTACAGAGGGATCTTCCAGGATATCGTCCCGTAGTCTCAATTATAAATGTGCAGGGGGATCTCCCGAAATACCGATCTGTAGTCCCAAAGTAAACAAACAAGGGGGATCTCACGGGATACCATCCCATAGTCCCAAAGTAAACACACAACAGTCTCAAGAAAGAAATCTACAGTTCTATTGAAAAATAAACAGGAATTTCTACTCTAAACATGCTACACAAAATCCAAGTAAGCAATTAAAACAGATAAGGCAGTTAGGTCACATAGTCATGCTTTCCTAAGCTAAACAGGAACTTCTAGTACAAGTATTGCTCAATTAAAATAGAACACATATATTTACTTAATGAAAGACGGGGTTTCTCAATAATTAGCACGTGTACGCACTCGTCACCTCACGTACACGACTTTCATATAACAACCGTAACAAAATCCTAAGGAGAGTTCCCCCACACAAGGTTAGATAAGCCACTTACCTCGAACCAAGCTCAATCAATCCAAAATCACGTTATTGCCATGAGTATCCAATGCCGAGTGGCCCAAATCTAATCAAATCAATTTCATAATATAAATATAACTACAAACAACAAGTTTAGCCAAAGGAACCGAAGCTAAGGCAAGAAAATAGAAAAACGTCTGAAAATCCTCCCCGGGCCCACGTCTCGAAATCGGGTAAAAGTCACAAATTATGAACACTCATTCACTTACGAGTATAACCATACCAAAATCACTAAAATCCGATACCAAAATCTCGATCAAAATCCCAAATTTTGGCCTAAGAACTTTTTCTCAATTTTCCCAATTTTTCACCGATTTCCGAAATTAAATGATAAAACTAACAATAGATTAATGTATTAGAACCAAATTAGAGTTAGGATTCATTACCAATCCTTCTCCTTCAAAATCTCTCCAGAAATCACCCTCCACCGAGCTCCAATTCAATTTTTAGAGTTATGAACTCAAACTCTCGACTTTTCTTGTTTTTGCACAGTGATTTCCGCTTCTGCGAGGGGTTAACCGCACCTGCGTTCCTACTCCTGCGGCTCCTACTCCGCACCTGCAGAATTTCATTAAACGGCCAAATTCCGCACATGCGTCCCTTTATACGCATATGCGGTTCCGCTTTTGCGGTCCTTGGGCCGCATCTGCGACCACTTCCCTTATGCCTTAGACCGCACTTGCGGTTGCTTAACCACTTCTGCGTCGCCGCACCTGTGGTCCAAACTCCGCAGGTGCGAAATCAACAGGTTCAGCAAGATCAGAAATTTCCTAAGTCCAATTCAACTTCCGTTAAGCATCCAAAACTCACCCGAGGCCCCCGGGACCTCAACCAAACATGCCAACCAATCCTAAAACATCATACGAACTTAATCCAACCCTCAAATCACTTCAAACAATGCTAAAACCACGAATCACTCTACAATCCAAGACTAATGAACTTGAAATCTCAAGAATTCTATAACCGATGCCGAACCCAACCAAACCATGTCCAATTGACTCCAAATTTTGCACACAAGTCACATTTAACACTACGGAACTATTCCAACTTTCGGAATCAAATTCCGACCCAGATATCAAAATTTCACTATCGATCTAGAAACTTCAAAAATTCAACTTTCGGCATTTCAAGCCTAAATAAGCTACGGACCTCCAAAACACAGTACGAACACGCGCCTAAGCGCGAAATCACCCAACGGAGCTATCAGAGTCGACGAAATTCCATTCCGGAACCGTCTTCACACTGCTCCGACTACAGTCCAAATTCTAAAGCTTAAACTCTCATTTGGGGACTAAATGTCCCAAAACACTCCGAAACTCAAAACGAATCTTCCCGGCAAATCACAATAGCAGAAATAAACACGGGGAAAGCAGTTAATAGGGGATCGGGGCGTTAATTCTTAAAACGACCAATCGGGTCTTTCATTGCTTTTGGTCATCTTTATCGTATTGCGTTTTTTTGACCGTAAAGTAATTTGGATACTCCTTTTCAGCCTAAATTGTTATATAATTTGGATCAATATAATAAAACTAAAATTCATATTGTACCTAATTGCTGATAACGTGTTATAAAATAAAGACTATAAAGTAAAGACAAGTATAGAGAGAAACTGATATATTATTCGAATTCAAACCGATGTACATAATGAACTGAAATCTCTTCTATTTATAGAAGAAAGGAAGTTGATGTATAAGCTGCTACGCAAGGTGCTGTGTAAGCTGCTACGACAAGCTGCTGTGTAAGCTACTACGCAAGCTGCTGTGTAAGCTGCTACTGCAAGTTGCTGTGTAAGCTGCTGTGTAAGCTGCTACTATACCAGATATGGATAATCTTCTACTGAAAGCAATGTTTATCCATAACGGAGTACTGAATGAATAAGCTTATTATATCCGGTATGGATAATCTTCTACCTAGGGTAATATTTATCCATAACCGGATACCGAAGTGATAAGCTTCTTCAGGAAGCTTATTTCCAATAGAGTACTAAATAGATAAACATATTTACGGTGGAGTCCCATATGGATAAGCTTCTTCAGGAAGATTATTTACAACGGATTACTAAATGAACATCCATAATATAATATATTTATAACACTCCCCCTTGGATGTTCATTAAAAGATAATGTGTCTTATTAAAACCTTACTAGGAAAAACCACGTGGAAAAAAATCCTAGTGAAGGAAAAAGAGTACACATATTTAGTAATACGCATTGCTAGGTGACTCATTAAAAACCTTATAAGGAAAACCCCATGGGAAAAAACCTTAGTAAGGGAAAAATAGTGCATTGCGTATTTTACTCCCCCTGATGAAAACCTTGTTTCAAATATTTGAGTCTCCGTATTCCAATCTTGTATACCATCTTCTCAAAAGTTGAAGTTGGCAAAGATTTAGTGAATAAATCTGCTGGATTATCACTTGAACGGATTTGTTGCACATCAATGTCACCACTTTTCTGAAGATCTTGTGTGTAGAATAATTCTGGTGAAACGTTATTCGTTCTATCTCCTTTTATAAATCCTCCCTTTAATAGTGCTATGCATGAAACATTGTCTCTGTATAATATTGTGGGTCTTTTATCATATTCCAACCCACATGTTTCTCGAATGAATCACTGATCTCAATCATATGCACTCCCTTCTTGCCGGTTTGAAATCGAGCTTTATGGGTATCGGATAAATAACCTGCATCTGCATTACCAATACGATCTGCACCACTTTTATTAGCATTAGCAAGATAAATAAGTGCACTATCTACACCGAGATAGAGTATTTCAGGACCAAGGAGCTCCTCATCCTCTTCTAGAGGTTGGAACGGATCCTTATTCACTTCAAGTGATTGAATATTCGTTGATGTACTTAATGGGTACACTTTGTCCATGTAAAAGTATTTTTAAGACCCTCTTGGAGCTCTTCCGGAGTTCCAGTAAGATTTATGTCACCAACATAAACAGCAAGTGTAACAAATTTTGATGACATTTTCTTTATAAAAATACATGGACAAATAACATAATTTATATAACTTTCTTTCAGCAAATATTTACTGAGGCGATTATACCACACACGCACAGATTGCTTTAAACCGTACAAAGATCTTTATAATTTGATCGAGTACATTTCTCAAGACTTTGAATTATATGCTTCGGGCATTTTCAATCCTTCAAGGATCTTCGTATAGATTTAGCCAAATAAGTCATATAGGCTAAGACTTGTATCTAAATGGTATGACATCTTCAAGTGTTTGGACTGCTAGTCCGATCCTCACAATCTTTTATAATATTGTGCACTATATTGTATTAAATATATCGTCGACAATCATTTTGTGTCAGTTCCGAAACGACATAACTTGTGGAGATCTCATCACTTTCTTTATTTTCAAGTACCTGAACTTTTTCGGGAGTTTCATGAAATGATATGTCGTGGGCTCTTCTAGAGCTTATTTCCTCCTCATTTTGATCATTGGCTCCTACTATTTTTCAAGGATTGTTACCTTTGGAACCGATTGGTCTACCACGCTTCATGCGTACAGTAAACTCTATCCTTCAGGGATTTTAATTTTAATAGGAGCATTTGCAGCTGAAATATGATATTTAATTTTGGATCAGCAAATGCTTCTGGTATTCGACTTGAATTATCTTCTAAGTGAGGATCATGATAATTCGATTCATATAGCATATTTTTCAACTGTTTATTCCATCCCCCAAATGTTAGAAAAATTAACATAAATCCTCAATCATCTTTGGGAAACATATCTTTATGTATTATGGTAGAGAAATTAATTATATACCACACAACAAAAGATAGTAAAAATACTTGGTTTCTGATCATAAACCAATTGTGAAGGGAGGACTTATCATATATTGTTGATCTGATGCATACAAGTGCTGCTATATGCAATTTAGAAAATCTTAGACCAACACATGAAGATTTGTTCTCATAAGCAATGGTTTAGCCATTAATAGGAGGTATTCAATGCTAAACCAGCTTGGATATAAACAAACATTATCAAGATGAACTGTCTTGATTTCATAATCTGAAAATTATGCTCTTAATCGAGAAAAGCAATTCCAAATGCCAAACTACAAGTTGACAATAATTACACATGTAACCATCTCATATATGCACCTATAAGTGGTTCACATGATAGGTGAACGGGCCCATATTCACCTTTTATATATTTCAGAATCAGGGGTCTTAGTCCCAACTTTAGCTGGTATAATCAATTCATTATGAGAACAAGCAACACATGAGAATTCCTGAAGAATCTTCTAGTTCTTTAGTATATGCTTATCTGAATTCTCAAATAGCTCATTTAAAAATGGCAAATGAAAACTTCAAGTTTATCATGTCATGTGCTATCTCTTAGTAAACTTCTGGTTTACTATGGCATAAACTTTTGCTTTAGTAAACTTCTGGTTTACTGTGATACATGATATAGTACAAATTAAAGAATAAGGCGGGTAACTTCTCACATACATATTATTTTACCCCCTATGATTGTGGAAACATGAAGATTATCAATCTTCCAATCATTTGTAGTCTCAATATGATAGTCATTTGTATTAGTAAACTTCAGGTTTACTACAACATATGTTTTGACCATAATCATATAATATGAATGACATATTTGTATATAAGCTCTTCGAGAGCCTTCATTTATTATCCACAATCTAATATTTATCTGGCACTACTGGTGTCATGTATTCTTTAGGCAAACATTTAGCTCTTCAGGAGTTGTTGATACATTTTGTACTATCAAATATTGCTCAGACACTGCTGGTGTCATGAGAGAAAATCACAATCAAATAAACAATGTAAAACAATTGTTTAAGCACACGAAAACTCCTCTTCATAATATTTTTCCACTTCAGGAGGCAATTTCAATTGTGTTACTTCTTCAGGAGCAAATTTAAAATACAAAATATTGAGTATATATTCTCTCAATTATATTAACTCTTATGGAGGTGAATTGTAATGTATTCACATCAAGAGCGCGTTCATATTTACCCGACTTATTAGTATTGTCACATTCACTTTAGGGAATGAATTAATATTATCAAAAGTTCTCATCCTTCAGGAAATCGAACATAATTATCTGAATGTGCATTAATCACATCAAATTGTGATGCCTCAACCTATTTTAAAATATTTACTACTTCAGGAGCAAATCGAGGCGTGCATTTAATATAGAGAATATTTATGTAGCTTACCTTCAATTGTAACCATAAAAAGCCTAAATTATCACTTCTGATGATCATAGGCATATACCACTTCTGGCAGTTAACAAAATATAATTACAATGAGATATACGAAATATAACCACTTCTTGAGGTTGTATATTTCTTGCAAACTCCGCTAGAGTTTAAGTTGATCTAATAATGTTATCCATATTCTTCAAAATGACATAAACAAGATATATTATAGTAAACATCATTATCAAATCATAATTTTTCTTTATGTACAACAATTACATAACCATACTATCTATTACAAATAACAAAAATTAAAATATTTACATTTCTACAGATTCTTCACCGATTACATGACTTGTTTCTCCTTCTGGGAGTGCAAGGTAATCAGTTACATCCAAATGCATGAAGTCTAAATTATCTTCAGAAATAAAATTTGCTTCAACATTTTTCTTTGTCTTCTTTAGGGAGGCTTGATAAAGCTCAACCAGGTGCTTTGAGGTACGACAGGTACGTGACCAGTGCCTTTTTTCTCCACATCTATAACATGCATTTTCTGCATTTGGTGCTTGCACCGCTTCATGCTTTTGTTCCTTCCTTTTCCACTGCTGGTGGTGAGGAGTGTTCTTTGGTGCATTATTATTACCATGATTAGAGTTTCTTTCCCGACCACGACCATGACCACGACATTTTCCACGTTTAGCCTGGTGGAAGTTCGTCTTATTCACTTCAGGGAATGGACAAGAACCAGTAGGTCGGCTTTCATGATTTTTCATTAATAGCCCATTATGTTGCTCGGCTATAAGAAGATGTGAGATAAGTTCAGAATACTTTTTAAATCTCATCTCTCGATATTGCTGCTGAAGGAACATGTTTGAGGCATGAAAAATGGTGAAAGTTTTCTCCAACATATCATGATCAGTACTATTATCACCACATAACTTCAATTGGGAAATAATTCTGAACATAGCAGAATTATACTCACTGATAGATTTAAAATCTTGTAGCCTTAGATGAGTCCAATCATATCGTGCCTGTGGAAGAACGACCATCTTCAGGTGGTCATATCTATCTTTCAAATTATTCCACAGTATGACTGGATCTTTAACAGTAAGATATTCCATTTTCAGGCCCTCATCAAGGTGATGGCGTAGGAATATCATTGCTTTGGCACGGTCTTGGTTTGATGCCTGATTTTTGTCTTTGATGGTGTCTGCCAGACCCATCGCATCAAGATGAATTTCAGCATCAAGCACCCAAGACATGTAGCTTTTGCCCGATATATCCAGGGCTACAAATTCAAGTTTAGAAAGATTTGACATTATTTAGGAAAAGAAAGTTCTTACCTCAGATACTTTCAAAATATTTGCTCGAGATGACAGAGTCTCGTGCTGACAGAAAGTTTTTGGCCTGCTGGTTGCTATTGATTCAAGTTGTTGTTGAGGTTCCTGAGTTGGAATCTCCTCTACTGGCTCTCCTTCCAAAGGGTAATCTTCATTTGTTTCCTCCTCTGCTTCTTGTGTAGGAAAAATAAATTTTCCCTCAAACTCCACTTGCTTAGAAGCGCCTTTATTTTGTTTGGTGTCTTCTGTTACCTTATTTACTATAGCAGATTCATCAAAGGTAACATCTCTGCTGAATATTACTTTCTTTGTCATAGGATACCATAAGCGATATCCTTTGACTCCAGAAGTAATTCCCATAAAAATAGCCTTCTTTGCCCTTGGATCCAATTTTGACTCCGTCACATGATAATATGCAGTTGAGCCAAACACGTGCAAAGAGTTATAATCTACAACAGGTTTTCCATACCATTTTTCAAATGGTGTCTTGCCATCAATAGCAGCAGATGGTAGACGATTAATGAGGTGGCATGCATATGTAATTGCCTCAGCCCAAAATTCTTTGCCCAAGCCAGCATTGGACAACATACACCGTACCTTCTCCAGCAAGGTCCGGTTCATACGTTCTGCCACTCCATTCTGTTGTGGTGTATGTCTAACAGTGAAGTGTCGGACGATGCCATCATTTTCACAGACCTTATTGAAATGATCATTTTTTATTCACCTCCATTGTCTGTGCGAATACACTTGATCCTCCTGCCTATTTGATTCTCCACCATCGTCTTCCATTTGAGAAAAATTCTCAGCACTTCATCTTTGTTTTTCATTGTATACACCCACACTCTTCGGGAAAAATCATCAACAAAGGTTACAAAATAGTGTTTCCCACCCAATGAAGGCGTTTTGGAAGGACCCCAAACATCAGAGTGTACATAATCCAAAATGCCTTTAGTATTATGGATCGCTGTACCAAATTTAACCCTTGTCTGTTTCCCTTTGACACAATGCTCACAAAACTCCAAGTTGCAAGCCTTTACTCCTTTTAACAATCCTTGATCTGATAGAGTTTTCAAGGATTTTCCTCCAGCATGTCCCAAGCGCATGTGCCATAGCTTGGTTGCTTCTGCCTCTTTGTCGTCACTGGATGTCACTGTCGCTGTCCCAATAACTGTACTGCCACGATAGCGGTACATATTATTATTCTTCCGATTAGCCTTCATTACCACTAGTGCACCGGAGCATACTCTCATCACTCCATTTTCTGCAATGATTTTGAACCCTTTTGATTCTAGGGCTCCTACAGAGATGAGATTCTTCTTCAAATCCGGTACATATCGAACATCTGTTAATGTTCTGATCATTCCATCATGGTTCCTTAATCGTATTGAACCAATGCCATATGAGGTAAGAGGGCTGTTATCCGCTGTGTGGATGACTCCATATTTTCCATCTTGAAAATCCATGAACCAGTCCATGTTGGGACACATATGATAGCTACAAGCCGAGTCCATCAACCATATGTCTGATGATGTTGATGACTCTGTTGTAACTAATGAGAAGTCTGAATCATCACAATCAGCTACATTTGAATCCATAATGGCCTTTCCATTGTTATGTTTGGCCTTATTCTTCAACTTCGGACAGTCTTTCTTCCAGTGCCCTTTTTCTCGACAAAAGGCACATTCATCTTTGCTGGGTCTGGATCTTGACTTGGATCTTCCCTTCTTTGTCCTCGTTTGATTTTGAGGATGACCCCTCACAAATAGTGCTTCTCCTTCTCCGCCCTTCTGTTTTTCTCGCTTTCTTTGTTCATAGCTGTACAAAGCCGAACAAACTTCTCTAAGAGAAACTTCGTCATTTCCATGGAGTAGAGTAGTTTCAAGGTGCTCGTACTCATCAGGAAGTGACGCCAACAACATCAAGGCCAAGTCACCATCATCATAAGTTGTATCCATATTTTGCAAATCTGTGACCAACTTATTGAAACTGGTGATATGTTCATTCATCGTGGTACCATGAACATAGGTGAAGTGAAACAGTCTCTTCTTCATGTACAATTTATTTTGACTATTTTTCTTCAAAGATTTATCCTCCAGTGCTTTCCATAATTTACTTGCAGAAGTTTCCTTTGTGTATGGATATTTCTGCTCTCTAGCAAGGTAGGATCGAATGGTACCGCAAGCAACACGGTTGAGAATCTTCCAATCTTCTTCTCTAATAACATCTGGTTTCTTTTCTTCAATGGCCAGATCTAGCCCTTGTTGAAAAAGGACATCTAGAACCTCGCCTTGCCACATCCCAAAATGCCCGGACCCGTCAAAAATTTCTACCGCAAATTTCGCATTTGACACAATTCTTGTCATAAGCGAAGATGCCAATGATGACGTATTGTTGACACTTGATGTAGATTTTTCTTGTTTATTGTCTCCCATATTTGACACAAATATTATTTAATAGCTGACGACACAAATCAAGATTATTTCCTTTCTAATGTAGAAGATCAGACTAAACTGCAACCACAGAGCATACTCAGACAGAACCTTGACTCAGTTACCAAGATAAATCTTTTCTGATGTGGAAGATCAGACTATGCTGCAACCACAGAGCATACTTAGACAGTACCTTGGCTCTGATACCAATTGTTGCGGAAGCCAAATGTATATAGTGTGAATAAGTCACAACTACTATACAAAAAATTATGACAGCCACCAAATAATAAATAAGACAATAAAGCAACAATAAAAGGAACACCAGAATTTACGAGGTTCGGCTAATTTTGCCTACTCCTCGGACACAACCAATATTTTATTTCACTCCAAAAATACAAGTGAAATAATACTAAAGAGAGAAGATACAAATGCCTTAAACAGATGAGAAGGCAAATGAGAGGTGTGTTTAAATCCTAAACATTAGGCCTTCTTTTATTGGGAAAATTTCCCAACCAAATGGCTAACCCACCGATGTGGGACTTTGCCAAATTCAACAATATTAAATTCTTTATGATTTTGTAGCAATTTCCAAAACCATCTTTTTTTGAATTAACCAAATCAATTAACAAATATGAATAAAGAAAAAAGTAGGGAACGGGAGAATGGAGGAAGAAAAGAGATAAATTTTGAGACTCAAAAGTTTCTTTTCAATTTTTATTCCACTAAAAAGGAATATGAAAAGTTGGCATTGTAATATGTATATTTAAGTTTTTTATGACAAGGAATGAGAAAGGTTTGAGTAGAAATAGTTCTGAAATTTTATTATTTCATTTGTTTTAGTTTCATTCTTGTTGATGCATAAAAGTTAAAACTATTTTGTTGATTCAAGTGATAGTGTTATCCGAAGAATATCCATATAGAAAGCAAAGGATGCAATGGAACTTTAGAGATTTGAAAGACTTTAAATATTTTCCGAGAAGTGCAAGGAAACATCAAGGAACATTTAAACTTAAATAAAAAAAAAAACTATCTCCTTCATGTCAGTCCCAAAATTCTCTTCGATTTCATAAAAAAAGAAATTAAAGGATAGAAGTCTAACATACCTTGGCGTAGATTTTTTTCACTCCAATGACTTTGACATAAAGATGAACAATGATAAGCAAAATAAAGCTGTTGCAAGAGAAGCTATTCCAATGCCTTGTTAAAGTGCATTCTCACTCTAGCTCCTCTTGCATATATATCATTCTCCAAAAAATTTTATAACTCTCCAAAAAATAACTCCTTAGACATGGAGAAAGGAAACGTTTTTTGCCTTTAGTAATGTTTAATACTCCACATTAATCACATCTTGTTTTTTAAGGTGACTTTTGGATTATTTAAATATAGGACATAAATCAAAAAATAGGTAAAGAAAGCCGAAAAAAGGAGAAAAAAAAATAAATAGGCTCCTTGGCGATAGAGATGTGCCATGTCAGCATTTCTTCCCCTCCTTTATATATATAACTGGGAAATTCATCCGCGCGAATAAAAAACATTTTCTCTTAGAAGCATAAAAATTGTAAATTTACTGGAAAAGAACGTTGATAAGTAAAATAAATGAATAGGGATTAATCATCGCATTTAAGTAGCTTAAGAGCATTTATTTCTAGCAAAAAAGTGAGATTTTACTATATATATATGTGTGTGTGAAAAGTACGGCTAACTTGCCAAGAAGCAAGGACATGAGATTGTTATTGTTTTGCAATATAAATGCGTAACATTTAAACTAACATGCTAATTAGCAGGAAAAGTATAATTTATTACGGAAAAAAATACAGAGAGAAGGAAAAATAAGAGGAAAATAATTAGTAGCATAACATAATGAAATTTAAGATAAAGAATAAATATTACCTCACGTGATTTGAAAAGCTAAAGGGAAATAAATATAAGGCACATTATAAAATAATCCTACCTTTAGAAATGAGTAAAGCCATGACTTTAAAGTTGTTATGCAAGATTACTGTTTGTGTCGAATTCTAATTAGCGTTTTTGTAATTATTTCGAACTACTCCCTCCGGTCTAAAATAAGTGATTTTTTAACTTTTTTTCTTGTGGTCTAAAATAAGTGATTTTTCTAAATTTCAAGAATGAATTAATTATTTTTTTCCTGCATTGCCCTTGGAGTAATTAACGTTGGAGTATGTATTAAGAGTGTTTATGTGAAGAGACAATAAAGATTAATATGGTCAATTTCATTGCTAATTAATGTTAAAGAATGAATTTCTTAATATGTGTGAAAACAACCAAAAAATCACTTATTTTGGACCGAAGGGAGTAATGTTTTAGTTGGAGCATTGAATTGTTGTATTTGTGAAAGATATGTTGAGAAACATTGAATCGTAGCACATGAAATGCCTATGCTAGAGTGCTTTTACAACTGTTGCCTCGACTGTGGAAGGCTTTTCACATAAATATATTATATTGATTGGTAATTAAGTAACTTAGTTTTTGACTTAAAAAAGTAACATAGCTGAATCAAAAGTCATGAATAGAAGAAAATTTCAAAATTGTCAATTTAGTGTCAATAATTTGATATTCAAAACTCATTCATCATATGGAAAATCAGGTGTTGTTAGTCCATACGGAGCAGTGCCAACTTATTTTATTTGTAAAAGAAAACTGATTTCATTTTTCTTTTCAGTAAACGGAATTAGATATTTAAGTATCTGATTTCTTAGTCCGCCTACTTTTCCATTCCGTTAGTGACATCTCCTTCATGAGTCCCAAATTATAACTCTTGTATTTCGGTGACTGATTCGTATATGAATGTCAATCATCATTCCCAAGCCTCATCAGTGGTTTTTCATTTTTGTTTTTGTCTATTTAGATTTTTCTTAATTTTAACTATGTGTTAGTCGCTAACTAATGGAAATGGAGGACTACTGTTAAAAAAGACTGAATAGAATTACCAGTTAAAAGTTTACAACAATTCTTATGAGCTTGCTTTGCTTCCCAGTCTATCGGGAGTTCATCTAGTTTTCCACGTGTCTATGCTCCGGAAGTATCATGCTGAAAGATCATACGTGTTAGACTACAACACGGTTCAGCTAGATGAGAGCCTGGGTTATGAGGAGGAGCCAATTTCCATTGTTTACAGGCAGGTTCGCCAGTTAAGGTCCAAGAAGATTTCTGCAGTAAAGGTTCACTGAAGGGGTCAACCAATCGAGGAGGCGACTTTGGAGACCGATGAGGACATGCAGAGTAGATACCCTCACCTATTTGTTACTCCAGGTAATATTCTAGACTCGTTCAAGGACGAACATTTGTTTAGGAGGTGGAGAATGTAATGACCCGATCGGCCATTTTGATTTCTAGATCCCCGTTCCCCTAATTAAAACTCCCCGTATGTGCTTTTACTGTTTTATGACATTACTTAATTCCTTATAGTGGCTTATAATGGTTAAGTTTGACTTTAGTCAACGTTTTGAACCGGGATTTGACGGTTCCAATAGGTTCGTATGATGATTTGGACTTCGGTATATATTTGGATCGAGTTTCGGATGACCTGGGAGCGTTTCAGCGCTTAATATTGAAAGTTGATGCTTTGAAGGTTTTCAAGTTCTTTAAGTTTGGTTTGGAGTAGGTTTTGGTGTTATCGAGGTCCGTTTGGTATTCCGAACCTAGGAATAGTTCTGTATGGTGATTTAAGACTTGCACGAAAAATTTGGCGTCATTCCGAGTAGTCTAAATATGTTTCGACGCGTTCGAAGCTAGTTAAATAGTTTGAAGTTTATAAGTTGATTCAATTTGGTTTTAGGGTGCGATTCTTAGTTTCGATATTATTTTATGTGTTCCGAGAGTTTGAGCAGGTCCGTATTATGGTGATAGACTTGTTGGTGCAGTTGGACAGGATCTCGGGGGGCTCGGGTGCGTTTCGGACCGCTCGGAGCTAAGTCTAAACTGCTGGTATGCTGGTTCTGGTTTCCTTCTTCGCGAACGCAGAAGGACCCTCGCGTTTGCGATGAAGGATTTGGAGACTGGACGCTTTTGCTCTTCGCGTTCGCGAAGAAAGGGTCGTGTTCACGGAGGCTTGGAACCATTGGCCTTCGCGTCCGCGGTTGACTCGTCGCGTTCGCGTAGAAAACCTGAGCCTGGGCCTGGGAAACTCTGTTGCCTTTCACGTTCGCGAGTGGAGACACGTGTTCGCGATGAGTGGGCGGCTTAGTGAATCATGCTCGCGAGTGACTTCTCGCAGTCGCGAAGAAAACCTTTTCTGGGTTTGTGAGTTTTGCCTTCGCGATCGCAAGGGCTTGTCCGCGATTGCGAAGAAGGCTGACCTGGGCAGTGACTTAATAAAAATTGGGATTTTGGCCATTTTGTTCACTTCTCTCGTTTATTGGCTGATTTTGGATCTTTTTAAAGAGGGATTTTCACCTAGCATCTTGAGGTAAGTGTACTTTATACAATGTGAGTTTAATACTAGATTATGGGTAGATCTTAACATGAAAATTGTAGAATTTTATTATTTTGTTGAAAAATCTAGGTTTTGATAAAAATAAAATTTAACCTCGAAAATGATTATGGAATTGGGTGAAAATTATATATTTGAGTTCGCAAGGTTATGGGTAACATTTATCTTCGAAAATTTTCGGAATTCGGGCACGTGGGCCCGGGGTTAATTTTAAGAATCTTCCAATATAGGTTGGGTAATTACTCTAATAGCTAATTTATGAACTTATGAGTGTATATTGATTAATTTATATAATATTTGGCTAGCTTCGAATTGTTCGACACTAAGTTGAGGCCATAGAGTGAATTTGTGGGCCGGAAAGTGAGCTTTGAGACGAGGTAAGTCTCTTGCCTAACCTTGCAAGAGGGAATTTACCCCATAAGTATTTTAAATTACCATTTGCTTCTATTTGTGGGGGCTACGTACGCACGAGGTGACGAGAGTCTGTGCATAGCTACAAATCATGCTTAAGTCCGGGTAGTTTTAGGTCCCAAATCATGAAATACTTGTATTGTTGCACTTTACTTGTTAATTTAAGTGCCTAAATTATATTGGAACTTGTTAAAGGATTCGTAAAGACCGAATTTCACTTACTTTGAGTTTTGGCAGGTTACTTGGCCGTTAATAGAAATTGTACTTCCTTGTGTATTAGTCTTGTGATAGCTTTTAAATCAGATGTTCATAGAGTATTCTCTCTTCTTGTGGAGCGGGCGGAACGCCTCGGCAGTATAATAGATACATCTATGGTTCGTGTCGTTCGACCCTTGGCAGTATACACATTATTCTGGATCGGACCGTACGACCTCGACATAAATCGTGCATGATAATGCTTGGAGCCCTAATACACTTGATATTATTTTTATGACTTGAAAGGTTATAATTTATTTAATGTCCTGAAATTGTTGAAGTTAGCTTGTATCAGTTGGAAATTTTTAAATTGACTATCAGTTAAAGAACCATTTATTCATTGCTGGTTATTGTATTATTATTATTATTATTCATGTATTCCATGCCTATTTAGAATTTATAGATTTTAATTGTTGGTCATAGTAAGTGTCGATATCGACCCTTCGTCATTACTTCTTCGAGGTTAGACTGGATACTTACTGGGTATATATTATTTATGTACTCACGCTACACTTCTGCATTAATCGTGCAGGATCTGAGGCAGGTGCATCTGGCAGTCATTCAGGCGCGCACCCCCGTTATCCCGAGGTATAGTGGTGAGTTTCTCTCTGAGTCCGTTCTGCACCAGCATTCTCTCTTTTGTATTTGCTTTCTGTCTATCTTATTTCAGACAGTAACATAGGTGTTTTGTATATTCTACTAGTTGCTCATACACTTGTGACACTAGATCTTGGGAATATGTTAGTAGACACTTTTATGGATTTTGAGTATTTATTTCTCCATATTTGCTCTTTCATTAGTCCACGCTTTACTTTACTATAATTTTTCATTTCTCATTTACTTAATAAATAAAAATTAACTACTTTGAAACTATTAAAAGGAATAAATATATGGTTAGTTCACCGTTGACTTGCTTAGCGGCGACGTTGGGCGCCATCACGACCTAGAGGGGAAATTGGGTCGTGACACTCTCGACAAGCCATAAAACCGACTTCACTGGTTCTGGCAAAGAAGAAGCGTTAT
The DNA here is from genome assembly GCF_000715075.1 of Nicotiana tabacum. Classification (NCBI taxonomy): domain Eukaryota; kingdom Viridiplantae; phylum Streptophyta; class Magnoliopsida; order Solanales; family Solanaceae; genus Nicotiana; species Nicotiana tabacum. The sequence goes on from NC_134082.1 coordinate 126,332,142, forward strand.
CAATAATAATATAACTTGTCAGGCTTTTCCCGTAATTAGCTAACTGGTCAGCATCCATATTGCCTTCTCTGTGGATATGAACAAAAATAAAATTACCACTGCTAGAGAGATGGACAATCTGATCAATGATGTGCTGAATATGCCAGGGGGCCTTCAATTTCGTAATTAATCGTGTTAATAATCAGTTGAGAGTTAAATTCCACAATCACCCTAAATAGGCCTTTACTAATACACAATTTTATGACATGGAGCAAAGCTTTAGCCTTCGCCATATTATTACTTTCCTGGCCGTAGTACTCAGCATAGGCCAAAATAAAATACCCCGGGTTATCTCTAATGACACTCCCTCTTCCAGAGCCACTCGGATTTTCTTTGCAACAACCATCAATATTCAGCTTTAGCCAACCATTAGCAGGCTTCTTCCAGCGAACCATTTGAATACTTACAGCTTGTTTAGCTTTTTCCACAACAATGCACGTATCATTCCAATTCAAAGGCAACTGGACATCAATGAAACACACAATAAATCTTTTGTATAATTTGGTCATTTAGTCAAAATATAGAAATAAAGAATTTAACAATAGAAAGTATTTTATCCTGCTTAATACACTTATTAGTCACTTCCCCTATATGAATTTAAATTGATCGAACTAATTACAAAAAAGAATGATGATATCACAACAAGCAATCCTGACCCTTGAAATATAACTTGGCTCCTTCCTTCGAACTTGACCGTCCATCTGTCACCTTTTATATATCAGCTATTTTTTAAGTACTGTATCATTTTCAGAGTACATGCCTTTTAATTATTTCTAGACCTTAGCACATATACACGTGTCCCCTTACATAACTTTCCTAAATCCCTTCCATTTCTCCCTTTCACCTTCGGGTTCCTTACAATTCTGATTGACCTTGCTCTCAATTGAGCGACGAAGTTCGGAGACTCACTCTCAATGTATCCAATTCTACCAAAATCTTGGCCCAAAACAAAAAAAGAAAGAAAAAGGAAAAAAGAAGAAGAAGAAGAAGAAGAAGAAGAAGAAGAAGAAGAAGAAGAAGAAGAAGAAGAAGAAGAAGAAATGCAATTTGTTATACGGTTATACTCCATCTTATGTTTCAAACCCTGGCGCGCGCGAGCTAGTTTTCTGTGTATATATATAGCGCTGCAGATTAGAAAGCAAGTCAGGTGTCAATTCCTCACCGACGGCTTCCCAATTTTCAATTTCTGTTAAGTCGCCATTTTCCACTACTCTCTTTTCAAAATGTTGAACAAGAACTGGGCTTTAATGGCGGTTTTCTCATTCCTGGTTGCCTGCATTGTGACAACAATGGCAGCGCATGCAGAGATTGCCCTAGGAAGTGCCTCTCGTCTTAGTATGCCCCTCAGATATGGTTATTATGATGAGAAATGCGAAGATATTGAGAAGATTGTGGGGTCAACGATGCAGAGAATTGTGCAGCTGCAACACAACGTCCCAGCACAACTCTTACGCCTTCTTTTCCATGATTGTTTCATCCGGGTATGTTTACTCTCCATTTTCTGAATCCTTGATTAAATATATTCAATTTTATATTTTTTGTTGTTTCTTTCCCAAATTTTAGGTGCTCTTGTATGTGCAATGATGTTCTTCTTTTCGTACTCTTTATTTCTATTTTCTTGTACGTATGCAGTTTGCTGACTCTTGATATGTACATCATTTATTGGGGGTTTTCAGAGTTTTATGGGATTATAGTATTATTCATTTAATTTTTCTCATCACTCTAGAAGCATATTTGTCTGTTCATGTATCTATTGTGCGCACGCCTACGTATAATCTTTCTTTTTGAAAATTTAAGCATGATTAAATCAAGAAAACGACTTAGAACCTTTTATAATGAAGCAGAGGAAGGGGATTGAAGAGGCTTGCAATCGTATTATTGGAGACTAAGGTCTTACACTGTCAACTCTACTGATTCACTTTAATTTTTTTGGAAGCAAGTCTAATTCTTATTATCAAGAAAATGACGATAATTGATCTGTTTTGTGTCTTTCCTTCTGTTATTTGATGCAGTTCTTAGCTTTTTTGGCTGTACAATCTCAAATGCATGTGTCCGCTATCTGAATACAAATACGTACTTCCAGCATGTATTCTCTGTTAGACTGTTATACCCCATGCATGTATTCGGATGTGACTTCATTTTATGTATTTCTCTTATACGTTTGTAGACATTTCTTTTATAGTTAGCCTTGTGATGTTTGTTGTGTTGCATTGTGTTAACTTTTTGTGCCGTCTCTTAGTCTTTTGTACTAAGGTCCTTAACTTCTTCATCCTCCCTATTTTCAGAAGTGTGTTTTTACTTATTTCAAATTATTTTCTCTATGTTGATTTATCTATACTGGTTTTGTCCATGAATATGTGTATTTACAATACTTTTGTGGATTTTGTATTTTTCCATATTTGGCATTGGATCCTAATGCGCGCACGATCTTGATTTGTGCATGGTGCATTTGTATTTTTTCATATTTTATTTCTTTGATCACTTGTGGATGCTTCTTTCTTTTTAATTAGATGTGTGATCTTGATTTGTGCATTGTGCACTGTTATTCTTCATATGTTGTAATGTGTCTTTGTGCATTGTGTTCGTCGTCTGATTCAAGATGTAGGTTTTAAATGATCCAATTTGGTCTATTGCTTTCTCAGTTTTGAATGCGTACATAAAGATAAAAACATGTACTGCTCTTCTCACTAGTTTCAGCAGATTCGCTTATTCAGTTTTGGTTTTTTTTTTTTTTTTTTTTTAATGTATATTTGCCTGTAGTCATATTCCTCTATGTGTGTACCCACACCCATTTTCCCTCTTTTCCTATGGGTAATAAAAAGAGGATGAGATGGCATTACTTCTGAAAAGGTAGAGGTGAGCTTTTAGAGTCATAAGGGAGTCAAGAAATGATATTAAGCAAAAGAAGGATCTCGGAGCAGATTGTGAAAACAGTTCCAGACAATGACTTTATTGTCTTTTTTTTTTTTTTTTTGATAAGGTAGAGTTTCCAGACAATGAGTTTTCTGTTTTATTGATTTTTCAAGGTTGTGATGCCTCTGTTCTTCTAGCTGACAGTAATGAGAATGGGACTGTTGAACGTGAGGCCATCCCGAACAGAACATTGAAAGGCTTCGATATAATTGACATGATAAAGGATGAGATTGAGGAAGAATGCCCAAGGATTGTCTCTTGTTCTGATATCCTTGTCCTTGCAACAAGAGATGGCATCGTTCTGGTGTGAATTTGCCCAATATCCTTTGTTTCTTATAGTCCAGCACCTTAAGTTTCTTTGCTGATTTCCTTATTCTTACTCTTAATAGTACTTACTTTCTATTTTACATGGATCTGTTTCGTGATCCTGTTCAAGGTGCAACTGGAGAGTAGAATCATAACCAGGGCACAGTTCTGGAAATATGGGAATATTCATAACCAGTGCATCATGGTATCTTCTAGCGGTGCGAACCAAATTGGCATTTCAACATCAAGTTTATATCTTTAAACTATTATGTCTTTGAAATAGTTTAGTTAAATGATCTTGTAGTGCATATTCAGATATCTAGGACATAATAGAATGCTTTACACCTCTTAGAGGTATCATATAGTAGTTAACAGGGCACACTTCCGAAAATATGGTGCAATATTTATAAACAGTGGATTATATCTTCTAGTTTTGCGAACAAATTGACACTTTATCATCAAGTATTATATCTTTAAGCTTTAAGTATCAAAAAGTATTATGTCTTTAAGCTTTCCCTTTCACATGCTGTTTTTGTACATTTTAGGCTGGTGGTCTATACTATCCTGTGCTTATGGGCAGAAGGGACAGTAAGGAGTCATTCTTTGATGAGACAATGGCTGAAATTCCACGACCAAATGGGAATATCACTGAAACTCTTAGGCTGTTTTCGCTCAGAGGATTTGATGAGAGGGAAACAGTGGCACTACTTGGTATATCTTCTAATCCTACTAATTTAATTTTCATATGATGGAGTCTGTATCCTCTTTTGGAGCACATGTACATCTTTTAAAATTTCTCTTCTTTTTATTTTCTTCATCATCTGAAGGAGGACATAACATCGGGAAGATTGGTTGTGAATTTATTCAGCTAAGGTTCAGTAATTTTATGGGGACAGCTATTCCTTCTGGTTTCCTTGAAGAGTTGATGCAGAAGTGTCCAGACGATAACAGCACCATCACAAAAATGTTCAATGAACATACCGCAAGGGGTCTGAGTGAGTCTGCTATGTCATACTCTCAGGGACTGTCAGCACTTTCCTCGTTTGGAACTTCATTTGATAATCACTACTACAAGACTTTGATGAGAGGACGAGGGCTGCTGTTTGCTGATCAACAGTTGATGGCTAATGAAAAGACGGCAGCAGTGGTGATGGATTATGCGTTGGACGAGGGGACTAAATTTAGGACTGAGTTTGCTCATGCCATGGATAAATTGTCAAATATTGGCGTCCTTACTGGATTCCAAGAAGAAGTTCGGCACAGTTGCTCCCATCTCAATTCCGATCAATGAGAACTACCTGGGAGGAGTAGACTGACTTAAAGTTTCTCATGCTTTACATCTGTACGTACAAATATGTGCGTCAATATAATATTCTGCTTTTAAGGTACATATACTACTAAAAGAAATAGGTTTCAAATCAAGAAGAAATTCAAGATTTTATTAAGAATTGTTAAATTTCTGGTATCACCGTTATCGATTGTGGAAAAATAATTGTAACATTTATGGAAACCCTTCCTTTTTCCTGAAGTTACGACGCAAAAATATATACAGGAAAACGGAACAGTTCGTTCATGCTATTTTTTCTTGAAGATGTTAATATCACGCATAAACAAGAGAATCATATACGGAAGAATTATAACCATGGAAACTGTAGACATTATTATCCAAGATTTCGTTTCTCTTAATTTCTTATGAAACATGGAATTATAATAACTCTAGTTGCGTGGATCAAAGAAAGATTTCCAACACAACATAGATGAAACTACATAATATATTTAGAATGAGCAAACTTTGTTTCGCAAACAAGAACAGAAAGAAGGTAAAAACCATACCTATTACTCTTTTGTTCTAAGTAAGCTGTTCATTCACTGATCGAAATCATATCTGAGAGGTACGGAATCAGGTTGTAGACTGATCATCGATAATAACCATCTATGTCTCGGTCCCGTATGCCCCTCAGATATAGCTTCAAACAATGAACTTGTTCTTCCTTTCAGCTAATCAATATACTACTAGGGTTAAAGTCACTATCCCTACATATAAGAAACTACCACCGCCTAATACATGGTAGCGTTTCTTTTCCGGAAAATATTAATACTTGTGACGCAGCACTTTCCATATACTCCATTATATACTGCCAGCCTCAGCCAATCCAACAACTCAGCCTTAATACAAAACTAGTTCGACATATGAAGCTTCTAATTTATTTTTATTTTTTTGGAAATTATATCAAAAAGGAAAATTATAACAATTTCCGACATAAGCAGTGACTGGTTTAGAGTATTTCATAATTTGAAGGGGGAAATTAATTGTTCAAGTTCATTTGAAGGTATCTTTTTTATTTGGCCCAATATAAATCAGAAAAATCTCAAACAGATTTAAATTGACATAGTTGTGCGGGCAATTGTATTGTGAATGCAAATACTAGTCGAACTAATTAACATATACACCACAAATTAAACAAGTTACAAAAGCATATCAGAAAAGAAAAAAAAAATTAAATGTCATTATTAGTTCTCATAAACTTGATTGGAATTCAAAACATACATTGAATACTACGCTGGAGAGTCATATAACTAATAGGAAGGTCCTAAATCTATATCTATCTATATCTATATCTATCTATCTATATATATACTATATTAAAAGCACCAATGCCCTTAGCAAAATATCGTTCGCATTTTTTCCCCTTTTAAAATATATTTCATATTAGATAAAATTGTAATTTAAATTACAATCCTAATTTTTAGGACTTTAAAATCAACTACAATTTTGCTTATTTAACTTTTTCCTTATTGAACTAGGTAGAAAATCCTAATATTTAGCCCTTTAAAATCAATAAGAGTTTTACCTTATATAAATTTTCTTATAAAAACGTTAGAAACTACTATTATTAAGCTAAGTTATACAAGTCAAAAACACAATGGCTTTAATAACACAAAAGATCCAAAGCTTACATATGATTTGTTTATTGAAAATAGAATTCTTATTACATAAAGTTATAATTACTGTTGAATATCTTAAGGAGTTGAATTAACAAAAAGACTAAGTTACTTCTTTAATATTGAGAGCAAATAATTAAATCTTTGAAATAATTAATTAGCAAAAGAATTCAAATCAATTTTTTTTTTTCAAATTTATCATATAAGTAAAATTATTTAACAAGTTGAAAAACTCTTAAGATACATAAATTTATTTTTTTATAAGAAGTGCACTAGCGGTGAAAGAAATAAAAACTAAAGCAGAATCGATTATAGTGATAAAAATATAAATTTGAAGAAATAAGGATAAAATAGTAGAAGACAAAATGTATTATAAATGAGTTGTCAGTTCATTTTGCTTTTTTTCTTGCGTTCAGTAAAAAATGACAATGGTTGTATAGTTTTTTATATTAAGTTATTTATATTAAAATATTTATTCAACACAAGTCATTTGTTAAAAATTTACATTGTCGTTACCAATCGTGTAGGATATATACGCCAACCTTTTTCGTTCTCAAATTCTTAATAGACTAAAAGATTCATTTTTTGTAAATTTTTGTTATTTGAAAAATCTATAAAAATTATGATAAAGGTATTTTTATGTTTTGTGTTTAGTATTAGGTCAGATAAATAACAATAATTTTCACAAGATATTTCTCCATAAATCTTCATAAATCACAATAAGACATTGTAAAGTTTTATAAGCTAAGATTCTTCTTTTTTTTTTTTGGGTCAAAAGTTTCTTCATTTTTTGAGATACGTACATGGAAAAAATTATCATTTAAGGATTTTTTAACTTTTATTTTTTAATTTTATATAATTTAAACAAATATAATACTTACATGATATTTTTAAAATTATGTATTTAATGATATGTTTACACGCGCAAAGCGCGTATCCTAAAACTAGTACTATATTAAAAGCACGAAGCCCCTTAGCGAAATATTGTTCGCCTTTTTATCTTTTAAAATTATATTTTATATTGGATATAATTGTCAGTTAATTATTTTTCTAATTTTTAGGACTTTGAAATACACAATTTTTTTAATTATTTAGTGATTCCTTATTTGAACTATGTAACAATTTCTAAAATTTGAAATTTCGAAATCAAATAAGATTTTACCAAATCGACTGAACCAATTACTATTTTATTTCCCATTTAATTATTGTACGTTTTTGTGTGTGTTTATGTGACTTTCTTTTTTTTAATTTTTGTCATAGGTTTTTTCTTACACTAGTCTTAGAATACGCGCTTTGCGCGTGTACCCATGTCATGAGTAAAAAGTTTTAAAAATCACATAAATATTATTAAAAAATATTAATAATTTTGTAAATAAGTAAACTAGTCTTACTTTTGTAAATAATTCACATTAAAAATAATTTTCTAAAGAAGTCAGGATGGTTCTTTTCTTATATGGAATTAAAAATAAACTTGGCACTTTCTGAGAAGAAATTAAATTATGTTCAAAGTAAAAACACGACATTTCTGCAATTCAAAATATAGATAAAAGGGGGTAAACAAAGTCCATAATTTCGTTTGGCAATCAACTAAGTTTTTCCATAACAATTTTTTTTCCTTTTTAATTAGAATATCTCTCTTTAGAAATATTTGAGTTTTCTGCAAGTTTGATAAAAATAAATGGTGATCCCAACTAGCTCAGTAATGAGAGAAATATTGATCATAGAAGTCATTTGGGCTGACCAATGCCGAGCAACATTTATGCATTTGATGCACAATGTGTTCTAGCTTTGTCATTGTCTTTATTGATGACATTCTGGTATACTCTCGGAGTCAGGAGGATCATGAGTAGCACTTGAGGACAATGCTTCAAACTTTGAGAGAAAAAAAGTTATATGTGAAGTTCTCGAAATGTGAGTTTTGGTTGGATTCCGTGGCATTCTTGGGTCACGTAGTGTCGAGTGAGGGGATCAAGGTGGATCCGAAGAAAGTGGAAGCAGTGCAGAGTTGGCCCAAACCATCCTCAACTATAGAGATCCGTAGTTTTCTTGGTTTGGTGGGTTATTACCGTCGGTTTGTTGAGGAATTTTCGTCTATTGAAGCACCTATGACCAGGCTGACCCAGAAGGGTGCTCCGTTCAGGTGGACGAAGGAGTGTGAGAAGAGCTTTCAAAAGCTCAAGACAATTTTAACTACAACCCCTGTATTGATATTGCCCACAGGTTTGGGGTCTTATACAGTCTATTGTGATGCCTCGAGGATTGGCCTTGGAGCAGTATTGATGCAGGACGATAGGGTGATTGCCTACACGTCCAGACAACTGAATGTGCATGAGAAGAATTATCCTGTCCATGATCTCAAGTTAGCTGCTATTATTCACGCTCTAAAGATCTGGCGTCATTATTTGTACGGTGTTCCTTGTGAGATTTATACTGATCACCGGAGTTTGCAGCATCTGTTCAAGCAGAACGACTTTTTTCGCGCCAAAGGAGGTGGTTAGAGCTACTGAAGGACTATGACATCACTATCTCATGGTGGCCGATGCTTTGAGTCGCCGGGCGGAGAGTTTGGCTTATCTACCAGCAGAAAAGAGGCCCATGGCAATGGATGTTCAGGCCTTAGCCAACAAGTTTGTGAGATTGGATCTTTCGGAGCCCAGTCGGGTACTTGCTTGTGTGGTTTCTCGGTCTTTCTTGGTTGATCGTATCCGGGAGCGTCTGTATGATGACCATCATTTGCTTGTCCTCAAGGACAAGGTTCTACATGGTGATGCCAGAGATGTGATCATTGGTGATGACGGGGTATTAAGGATGCAGGGTGGGGTATGTGTACCCAATGTTGATGGGCTTCGGGAGTTGATTCTAGAGGAGGCCACAGTTCGCAGTATTTCATCCATCCGGGTGTCGCGAAGATGTACTTGGATTTGAGGCAGCACTATTGGTGGAGGCAGATGAAGAAAGATATAGTTGGGTTTGTAGCTCGGTGCCTCAATTATCAGCAGGTGAAGTATGAGCACCAGAGACCGGGTGACTTGCTTCAGCAGATAGAGATTCCAGAGTGGAAGTGAGAGTGGATCACCATGGACTTCGTAGTTGAACTTCCATAGACCTTGAAGAAGTTTGATGCCATATGGGTGATTGTGGATTGGCTGACCAAGTCCGCACACTTCATTCATGTGTGTACTACCTATTTTTCAGAGCGGTTGGCTGAAATTTATATCTAGGAGATTGTTCGCATGCATGGAATTCCAGTTTCCATCATTTCAGATAGAGGTACTTAGTTCACATCACGGTTCTGGAGGGCCGTACAACATGAGTTGGGTACTCGGGTGGAGTTGAGCACAACATTTCACCCCTAGACGGACAGGCAGTCTGAGCGCACTATTCAAATTCTTGAGGATATGCTCCGTGCATGTGTGATGGAGTTTAGAGGTTCTTGGGATCAGTTCTTGCTATTGGTGGAGTTTGCCTACAACAACAGTTATCAGTCCAGCATTCAGATGTTACCGTATGAGGCCTTGTATGGTAGGCTGTGTAGATCCCCGGTGGATTGGTTCGAGCTGGGCGAGGCTATATTATTGGGAAAAGACTTGGTTCAGGACGCTTTGGAGAAGGTTAAGGTGATTCAGGATAGACTTTGCACAGCCCAGTCCAGACATAAGAGTTATGCGGAGCGGAAGGTTCGTGATATTTCATTTATAGTTGGAGAGTGGGTCTTACTTCAGGTTTCGCCTATGAAGGGCGTTATGAGATTTGGAAAGAAGGGGAAATTGTGTCCGAGGTTTATTGGTCCTTTTGAGGTATTGCGACGTGTTGGGGAGGTTGCTTATGAGCTCGCCTTACCTCCCAGCTTGGCAGGAGTCCATTCGTACTTCATGTTTCGATACTCTGGAGGTATCACAGTGATCCGTCGCACGTGTTGGATTTCAGTTTAGTCTAGTTGGACAAGGACATATCTTATGTTGAGGAGCCAATGGATATATTGGACAGGCAGGTTCAAAAGCTGAGATCAAAGAGCATTGCATCAGTAAAGGTTCAGTGGCGGGGTCAGTCGATCGAGGGGGCAACTTGGGAGACCGAGCAAGATATGCGCAGCCGTTACCCTCATCTTTTCACCACTTTAGGTATGTCTCTATGCTCGTTCGAGGACGAGTGAATATTTTAAGAGGGGGAGGATGTAATGACCCGACTTGTTATTTTGAGAATTAATGCCCTGATCCCCTATTAACTGCTTTCCCCATGTTTATTTCTACAATTGTGATTTGCCGAGAAGATTCATTTTGAGTTTCGGAGTGTTTTGGAACACTTAGTCCCCAAACAAGAGTTTAAGCTTTAGAATTTGGACCGTAGTCGGAGCAGTTTGAAGACGGTTCCGGAATGGAATTCCATCGACTTCGTTAGCTCTGTTGGGTGATTTAGGGCTTAGGAGCTTGTTCAGATTGTGTTTTGGAGGTCCGTATCTTATTTAGGCTTGAAATGCTGAAAGTTGAATTTTTGAAGTTTCCGGATCGATAGTAAAATTTTAATATCTGGGTCGGAATCTGATTTCGAAAGTTGGAATAGTTCCGTATGTTCTATGTGACTTATGTGCAAAATTTGGAGTCAAATGGACATGGTTTGGTTGGGTTCGGCATCAGTTGTAGAATTCTTGAGATTTCTAGTTCATTAGGCTTGTATTGGAGGGTGATTCGTGGTTTTAGCATTGTTTGAGGTGAGTTGAGGGTTGGATTAAGTTCGTATAATATTTTAGAATTGGTTGGCATGTTTTGTTGAGGTCCCGAGGGCCTCGGGTGAATTTCGGATGCTTAACGGAAGTTGAATTAAACTTAGAAAATTTCTGATCTTGCTGAACCTGTTGGTTTCGCACCTGCAGAGTTTGGACGCAGGAGCAGCACCACAGAAGCGATTAGGCAACCGTAGGTGCGGTCTAAGGCATAAGGGAAGTGGTCGCAGATGCGGCCCAAGGACCCCAGAAACGGAACCAAATCTGCTTATAAAGGGCCGCAGGTGCGAAATCTGGCCATTTAATGAAATTTCGCAGGTGCGGAGTAGGAGCCGCAGGAGCATGACTACAGGTGCGGTTAACCCCTCGTAGAAGCGGAAATCGCTGGGCAAAAAAGAGAGAAATCTAGGGTTTAAGTTCATAACTCTAAAAATTGAACTGGAGCTCGGTGGAGGACGATTTCTGGAGATATTTTGAAGGAGAAGGATTGGGTAATAAATTCTAACTCTAATTTGGTTCTAATACATTAATCTATTGTTAGTTTTATCATTTAATTTTGGGATTGGGGTGAAACTTTGGGAAAAATTGAGAAAAGTTCTTAGGCCGAATTTTGGGATTTTGATCGAGATTTTGGTATCGGATTTTAGTGATTTTCGTTTGGTTAGACTTGTGAGTGAATGAGTGTTCATAATTTGTGACTTTTACCCGATTATGAGACGTGGTCTCGGGGAGGATATTTGGGCGTATTTCTATTTTCTTGCCTTCGCTTCGATTCCTTTATCTAAACTCGTTGTTTGTAGTTATATTTATATTATGGAATTGATTTGATTAGATTTGGGCCACTCGGAGTTGGATACTCGTGGCAAGAGCGTGATTTCAGATTGATTGAGCTTGGTTTGAGGTAAGTGGCTTGTCTAACCTTGTGTGGGGGAACTCTCCTTAGGATTTTGGTACTGTTGCTATATGAATATCGTGTACATGATGTGATGAGTGCGTAAACGTGCTAATTGTTGAAAAACCCAGTCTTTTATTAAGTAAACATCTCTGTTCTCTTTTAATTGAGCAATACTTGTACTTGAAGTTCTTGTTTAGCTTAGGAAAGCATGACTATGTGTCCTAACTGCCTTATATGCTTTAACTGCTTACTTGGATTCTATGTAGCATGTTTAGAGTAGAAATTCATATTTATTCTTGAATAGAACTGTAGATTTCTTTCTTGCGACTGTTGTGTGTTTACTTTGGGAGTACGAGATGGTATCCCGGAAGATCCCTCTTGTTTGTTTACTTTGGGACTACGGATCGGTATTCCAGGAGACCCCCCTGCACATTTATAATTAGGACTACGGGATGATATCCCGCAAGATTACCCTGTATTGGATATTTATGTTTTGGACTACGGATCGGTATTCCTGGAGATCCCCCTGCACATTTACGATTTGGACTACGGGACGATATCCCGGGAGATCCTCTGCACATTTATGTTTGGGACTACGGGACGTTATCCTGGGAGATCCCCTATTGTTATCTTTGTGTATTGAGTTATTTCTTCCTATGATTTCATCCTTATTGACTGTTAGCATATTTAATTATACTGTCTCATTTTACGTTATTTTACCTTGTTATATATATATATATATATATATATATATAACCAGTAGGGCCCTGACCTTCCTCGTCACTACTGAATCGAGGTTAGGCTTGGCACTTACTGGGTACTACTGTGGTGTACTCATGCCCTTTCCTACACATGTTTTTCATGTGCAGATCCAGGTTCTTCTGCTCAACCATACTACCCGTGAGGCGGAGCGATTCAGAGTCTTCGAGCTATATCTGCAGACCTAGAAGATCCTCTCTATTCTCCCTTTTAGCTATAGACTTTTTGCATTTACTCTTGTTTAGACTTCTGGAGTTAGAACACTATGTATTTCTTTACCTTGTGATTTATGAGATTCCGAGTTTTGGGAGTGTTTTGTGTTCAGTTTGAGAGAGTGAAATTGTATATGCCGAGCGGCATTTTTAAACTTCTTTATTATACTACTCATAATTTGCTAGTTTCGTATTTTATTTTCCTTTTCTGAAAATTGTTAGGCTTACCTAGTCGTAGGGACTAGGTGCCGTCACGATAGTTAGGGAGAACTTGGGTCGTGATAATACAAGTTTCTTATTTACTATGTCTGAATTCTTCTGAATTTGTGAGGGCTCCTTTTTACTCACCAAGAGAAAAACCTATTTTCATTGCAACCAAAAATAAACTTGGCAGGAAATGTAAATTAAACACATTACAGTTCAATGCATTTTGCTTATGCCGTTTTGAAAATAAAGCATTTACCTGTTGAAAGTCTTTTTTAGAAAAATTACAGTTTTCAAACTTATTAATATTTTTCGACGATTTTGGAAAAAGATTTGGGTTTTCAATGATATACTTAAAAGGCAGATCTATTTTCTGGAACTGTGAAAGAGCTGAGCATTTTATCTCCGAGTTACTTCTTTTATTACTTTCATTTTTTTTATGAACTGTTGTTGGCTATTGGTGTTGGATTTCGACCTTTGTACCAGCTCGTCAGCACTTTCAACCTAAGGTTAGATTTGTTACTTATTAAGTACAAGGGGTCGGTTTTACTCATACTACACTTCTACACCTTGCGTGCAGATGTTGGATATTGATGTTGCTGTGATCGACGGGAGCTGAAATTGAAGACGTACATGCATTCCGGTTGTAGCTGCCTCTTGTTCATGGTAGCCTTAGATTTATAAAAATCTATTTATGTACATTTCGAACAGATGATATATTTATTTAATACCAGCTTTGTAAACTCTAATATTAAGCTCATGATTTGTACTACTAGTCTTTAGGAAATGTATAATATCCAGATATTTTCTTTTAATTAATTGTCTTTTTAAATTTCATTGGAATTGGATAGTAGTTAATTGGCTTACCTAGCTGGTTGGGTTAGGTGCCATCACGACTAGTTGAATTTTGGGTCGTGAAAAAATATCAAATGCGCTCACTGTGGGGGGTATAGACTCCGGAGGGGCTACTTCAGCCCAAGCATTATAATAAGCCAATCTGGTCGGCTGCGGCGTGCAGCCCGATCCCATAATAATAAAGCCTATAAGTCCTGTTGCGGCGTGCAACCCGATCATATAATAATAGCATATATAAAGCCAATATGGCCTGCTGCAGCATGCAATACGATCCCATAAATATCCTCACAATCAGGCCCTCGGCCTCACTCAGTCATCAATCTCTCTAGTCTCTCAGGCTAAAAAATGTCATGAAAATGATGCCCAAAAATGATGATATGATGTATCAGTAAATAGAAACAAAGACTGAGATATGATATGAAATGAATGAACATGACTGAGTATGAAATTACAATTTAAACAAATAATTCAACAGTAATACGACCTCTGTAGGTCTCAATAATACCGGCATATAGTCTCAACATGATTTTTATGATTCTCTGCTCAGTTTCTTTAACACATGAAAGATAGATAATGCCAATAATATTTGACTACACAATTCCACGGAATCAATTACGTTACAATTTCTACTGTGTACGCTCACACGTCTATCACTTAGCATGTGTGTCACCTCCAAATAAATCACATAACACATATATTCAGGGTTTATACCCTCAGCTCAAAGTTTAGAAGTGTTACTTACCTCAACCCGTGCAATTCTGTATTCTAATAAGTCCTTGCCTCGTTAATTGGACTTTGAACGTCTCGAATATAGTTACAAATAATTTGATACAATCAACACGAGGTATAGGAATCAATTCCATATGAAAATGTTAAGTTTCACAATAAAATCTAAAAAGTCAACTCAAGGGGCCTACGTAACAGATAAAGTTACAAAATACAAATGCCCAATCAACCACGAGTACAACCATACCAAATTTACAAAAATTCCGACATCAACTCGACCTCTAAATCTCAATTAAAGTCTATGAAATTTTCTACATTTTCCCAACTCAAATACTAATTAAATGATGAAGACAATGATGGATTTATGTATATTAACCAATTCTGAGTTAGAATCACTTACCCGCCCAACAATTTTCTTGAAATATTCCTCCAAGATTCACTTTAATCTGAGCATCCAAAGTCACAAAAATAATGGATCCCCGTTGTTTTTGTAATCTACCCAGGGATTTTGCACCTGCGGCTCTTCTTCGCTTCCGTGACACGGCACATGCAGTCCAAATGTCCGCACCTGTGGAACTCACTTAAACCCCCTATCTCTATCGCTTATGCGGCCCCAGTTCAATCATCTGGGAGCTCGCGCTTGCGCGAAAACTTTTGCATCTATTAAGCTGGCTGCCTTCCATTAATCCGTATCTAAGGAGCTTAGGCATACTTGCGGGTGTAACGACCCGGCCGGTCATTTTGAGAATTTACACCCCGATCCCATATTAACTACTTCCCCCATGTCTTTTTTTGCTATTATAATTTGTCGGGAGGGTTCATTTTGAGTTTCAGAGTATTTTGGGACACTTAGTCCCTAAATGAGAGTTTAAGTCTTAGAATTTGGACTGTAGTCAGAGTAGTATAAAGACGGCTTCGGAATAGAATTCCGTTTATTTTGTTAACTCCTTTGGGTGATTTCGGGCTTAGGGGTATGTCCGGATTGTGTTTTGGAGGTCCGTAGTTTATTTAGGCTTGAAATGACGAAAGTTGAATTTTTGGAGTTCCGATCCGATAGTCGAAATTTTGATATCGGGGTCGCAATCTGATTCCTGAAGTTGGAATAGGTTAGTAGTGGTGAATATAACTTGTGTGCAAAATTTAGAGTCAATTGGATGTAGTTTGGTTGGTTTCGGCATCGGTTGTAGAATTTTGAGATTTCAAGTTTATTAAGGTTGGATTGGAGGATGATTCGTGGTTAGCATTGTTTGATGTGATGTGAGGGCTCAACTAAGTTCGTATGATGTTTTAGGATTGGTTGGTATGATTGGTTGAGGTCCCGGGGGCCTCCAGTGAGCTTCATATGCTTAACGACTTTGGTTTGGGACTTAGGCATTTTGCTGAAGAATTTATGCTCCTGTTGTTTTTGCACTTGCGGTTATTGGACCGCAGGTGTGGAGTTGCAGAAGCGGCTATGGAGCCATAGATACGGAATTGGACTTTGGCAACAGGAACCGCAAGTGCGACTGGGGGACCACAGAAGCAGATTCGCAGATGCGGCCGTGTGACCGCAAATGTGGTCCCAGCATGGATAAGTGGTCTTCGTACCTTCGATGATTTCTCCGCAGGTGTGGGACCGCAGATGCGGCCCTATGAGCGTAGACGCGGAAATTGCTGGGCAGAAAAGAGGATTTCGAGGGTCTGAAATTTCATAACACAATTCGATTTGGAGCTCGGTGGGAGGCGATTTCTCGAGGGATTTTGAAGGAGAGCTATTGGGTATCTAATTCTAACTCGATTTTGATCATATTACATTAATCTATTGTTGGATTCTTCATCTAATTAAGGAATTTGAGGGTGGAAGTTTGGAAAATGGGGGAAAAGTTCTCAATCAAAAATCTGAGGTTTGAGTGAGAATTAGACGTCGGATTCAGGTGATTTTTGTACGAGTGAACTCGTGAGTGAATGAGGGTTCATAATTTGTGACTTTTACCCAATTTCGAGACGTGGGCCCGGGGAGGATTTTTGGATGTTTTTCTATTTTCTTGTCTTAGCTTCGAATCATTAGCTAAATTTGTTGTTTGTAGTTATATTTACGTTATGTAATTGATTTGATTAGATTTGGGCCACCCGGAGTTGGATACTCGTGGCAAGAGCATGATTTCGGATTGATTTGAGCTTGGTTCGAGGTAAGTAGCTTGCCTAACCTTTTGTGGGGGAACTCCCCTTAGAATTTTGGTATTGTTTGATATATGAGCGATGTGTACGTTAGGTGACGAGTGCGTACACAGGCTATTGTTGTAAAACTATGTTTTTCACTAAGTCTTAACCTGTTTTGTTCTTTGTTTGAACTACATTAGCTTATGTTATTACCTTGATTAGGTTAGAAAAGCATGCTTACGTGTTAAACTCTCTATTTGAGCGTTGTACAGCATGTTCTAGTGAAATTCCCTGTTTTCCTTAAATGCAAACTTTGTTTAAACTGCAAATTCCTTGATATAAATACTATTTGTATTGACTATGCTGCATATTTACTTTTGGACTACGGAATGGTAATCTGGGAGATCCCCCTGTACTGTATATTTGCTTATTTACTTTGGGACTACGGATCGGTATTCTGGGAGATCCCCCAGCACTGCATATTTACTTTGGGACTACGAAACATATTCTGGGAGATCCCCATACATATTTACGTTTAGGACTACGCGACGGTATCCCGGGAGATCCCCTGTTGCTATTGCTGTGTTTTGAGATGTTATTCTTTTGTGCTTATTTCCTGGTTAAAACTTTAGTATTTACTTTTTTACTGCGATATACCTTTCTATTAAATTTTATTATATTAAAACCAGTAGGGCCCTAACCTGATCTCTTCACGACTAAACCAAGGTTAGGCTTGGCACTTACTGGGTACTGCTGTGATGTACTCATGCCCTTTCCTGCACTTTTTTTCTGTGTGCAGATCCATGTACTAGCTATCAACATCGCTTTTAGCTGTGTGGTTGCTGCTTCGAGAGACTACAAGGTATATCTGCCGCGTCCGCAGACCTAGGAGTGCCTTTCTACTCTTCCTTAAGTTAAAGACTTTCCTTGTATTTTCTTTGTTAATTCAAGAGTTTAGGAGTACTATTTACTTCTGTAGCTTGTGACTTATGACATTCCGGATTTTGGGAGAGTTATTGTATTTTTTTTGAAGTGTTAATGTATATGTCGAGCGGCATGTCACTTCCTTATTTAAACTTACTTATTAGTTTATAGTTTCATGTTTTTGTCTATTATTTCGCAAAATGTTAGGCTTACCTAGTCGTAGAGACTAGGTGTCGTCACGACAATTTGCGGAGGGAGAATTGGGTTGTGAGAAGTTGGCATAAAGCTCTAGGTTCATAGGGGTCATGAGTCACAAGCCGATTTATTAGAGTCTCGTGGATCGATACAAAGACGTCTGTACTTATCTTCGAGAGGCTATGGAACTGTTAGAAAAATTCCACTTCATTTGATTCTGTGTCTTGCGAGATGTTGACTTCGAAATTCTAAATCTTTTATTCCCTCACAGATGGTGAGGATACGTGCTGTTAGAGAGGACTAGGCACCTGCGCCCCCTGCTAGAGCCGCCCGAGGTTGGGGCTGGGGTAGAGGCCGTAAACGTGCACGCGGTGCAACCAGAGCACCCGCACGAGTTGCTGCAGAAGAGCCACCGGTAGTTCTAACCATAGCACATGCACCTGATACGCCTACTGCTACTACTCCAGCTCTTTAGGAAACCCTTGCACAGTTCATGAGTATGTACAACACTCTAGCTCAGGCAAGGTTGATTCCCCTTACTGCAACCACATCTCAGGCCGGGGAAGAGTATAGACTCCTGCCGCCCACACTCTAGAGAAGCGGCTTCAGGTTGATCAGATCCTAGAGGTTATACTGGTACCGCTTGTAGCCCCAGGGTAGCAGCTTTAGAGGAGGAGAAGTAGAGTCTTGAGAGGTACAAGAAGTACAAGCCTCCTACATTTAGTGGTCTAGACTCAAAGGATGCTTAGGGATTTCTAGAGGAGTGCCATCGTATTCTCTGACTATGGGCATAGCAGAGTTGAGTGGTGTTCCTTTCACTGCCTTTTCACTTCGAGGGGTAGCCTATAATAGGTGGCTGACTTTTGAGTTGGACAGTCTGGCTGAGGAAGCTTCTCTTTCATGGACTCAGTTCTCTGACATGTTTTTGAGAGAGTATTTCCTTTAGAGCCTCAGGGATGCTTGGTGCGTGGAGTTTGAGCAGTTGCGCCAGGGTACTATGTTTGGAGTATGCAGTCCGTCTCATCGACTTGGCTAGAGATGCACCGACTTTGGTTTCTACAGTTCGAGCGAGGGTTCGCCGGTTCATTGAAGGACTCATTCCTAGCATCAGGACTAGCATGGCCTGTGAGCTTGAGATGGACATCTCGTATCAGCAGGTGGTGAGTATTGCTAGGAGAGTGACATGCTTGCTCGGGATAGGAAGGAGAGAGAGGCCAAAAGGTCTCAAGAGTCAAGCCATTATTCTGGTGCTCGTGCCCCAACTGCAGTTCGCCAAGGTAGGGGTTATGTGAGTCGCCCCATTCATTCACCTCTTCTAGCAACCAGTGATATTCCAGCTCCGCCTAGACCTCAGGAGCCTTATTATCAACCTCTAGTATCTAGTGTGCCTCCTACACGAGGTGCTATCAGTGGTCAGTCCGGTCGACCTAGCCCGAGTCAGACATAACCGCCACGCCCTCCTAGAGCTTATTTTGAGTGTGGAGACACTCGCTATATAGTGAGGGATTGTCCCACATTTAGTAGGGCTGCACCTCCATAGACTTCTCAGCCACAACATGCTCCTCCAGGACCTTAGGCTATGATTACAGCACCAGTTACCACCCCACCTGCTCAGCCAACCCGAGGTAGAGGTCAGGGTGGTAGGGGTCGCCCTAGAGGGGGAGCTCAGGCCAGATACTATGCCCTTCCTACTCATACCGAGGCTATTACTTCAGATTTTGTCATTACAGGTATTGTTTCGGTCTGTCATAGAGATGCATCAGTTCTATTCGATCCAGGATCCACCTATTCTTATGTGTCTTCTTATTCTGCCCGCATTTGGGCATATCTCGGGATTCTTTGAGTTCCCCTATGTATGTGTCTACTCCTATGGGAGATTCTCTTATTGTGGACCACATTTATTGGTCGTATTTGATTGATCTTAGTGGTTTTAAGACCAGAGCTAATTTATTATTGCTTAACATGGTAGATTTTGATGTTAACTTGGGCATGAACTAGTTGTCGCCCTATTATGCTATTCTTGATTGTTACGCCAAGACCGTGATGCTGACTATGCCACGTTTACCGCGATTAGAGTGGAGAGGTACCTTAGATTGCACTCCTAGTAGGGTTATTTTATTTCTTAAGGTTCTGCGAATAGTTGAGAAGGGGTGTGACGCATATCTAGCCTATGTGATAGATGTTAGTATTGATACCCCTACAGTTGATTCAGTCTCAGTAGTGAGGGATTTTCCATATGTGTTTCTAGATGATCTTTCGAGTATGCCACCCGACAGAGATATTGATTTTGGCATTGATCTATTGTCGGACACTCAGCCCATCTCTATTCCGCCTTATTGTATGGCCCCTCCTAAGTTGAAGGAGTTGAAGGAAAGGTTGATAAGGGTTTCATTCGGCCTAGTGTATCACCTTGGGGTGCTCCTGTCTTATTTGTGAAGAAAAAGGATGGTTCTATGCGTATATGCATTGATTATCATCAGTTGAACAAAGTTATAGTGAAGAATTGGTATACTTTGCCTCGTATTAATGACCTATTTGATCAGTTACAGGGTGCTCGAGTGTTTTCAAAGATTGATTTGTGTTCAGGTTATCATCAGTTAAAGATTCGGTAGCCAGATATCCCGAAGACTGCTTTTAGGACTCGGTAAGGTCATTATGAGTTCCTAATTATGTCATTTGGGCTGACCAATGCCCCAACAATATTTATGCAATTGATGCACAGTGTATTCCGACCATATCTTGACTCGTTCGTCATTGTCTTTATTGATCGGGAAGATCATGAGCAGCATATAAGGACAGTGCTTTAGACCTTGAGAGAAAAGAAATTATATGTGAAGTTCTCAAAATGTGAGTTGTGGCTGGATTCTGTGGCATTCTTGGGTCACATAGTATTGAGTGAAGGGATCAAGGTGGATCCGAAGAAAGTGTAAGCAATGCAGAGTTGGACCAGGCCATCCTCGACCACAGAGATCCGTAGTTTTCTTGGTTTGTCGGGTTATTACTATCGATTTGTTGAGGGGTTCTCATCTATTGTAGCACCTATCACTAGATTGACCCAAAGGGTGCTTCGTTCAGGTGGACGAAAGAGTGTGAATAGAGCTTTCAGAAGCTCAAGACAACTTTGACTAAAGCCTTAGTACTGGTATTGCCTTTAGGTTTGGGGTCTTATATAGTTTATTGTGATGCTCCACGAGTTGGCCTTGGCGCGGTGTTGATGTAGGACCATAGGGTGATTGCCTACGCGTCCAGATAGTTGAAGGTGCATGAAAAGATCTACCCTATCCACGACCTTGAGTTAGCTGCTATTGTTCATGCCTTGAAGATTTGGAGGAACTATTTTTACGGTGTTCCTTGTGAGATCTACATTGATCACCGGAGTTTACAACATCTATTCAATTAGAAGGACCTTAATTTACGTCAAAGGAGGTGGTTAGAGCTGCTTAAGGATTATGACATCACTATTTTGTACCATCCGGGAAAGGCCACTGTCGTGGCCGATGCCTTGAGTCGCCAGGCAGAGAGTTTGGGGAGTCTAACTTATCTACCAGCAATAGAGAGGCCCATGGTGATGGATGTTCATGTCTTAGCTAGCGAGTTTGTGAGATTGGATATTTCTGAGCCTAGCCGAGTATTGGCTTATATGGTCTCTCGGTCTTCTCTTTATGATCGTATCGGGGAACGTCAATATGATGACCCCTATTTGATTGTCCTTAAGGACAAGGTTCTGCATAGTGATGCCAGAGATGTGATCATTGGTGATGACAGGGTATATAGGATGCAGGTCCGGATATGTGTGCCCAATGTCGATGGGCTTTGGGAGTTGATTCTAGAGGAGGCTCACAGTTTGCGGTATTCCATCCATCGGGGTGCCGCAAAGATGTACCAGGATTTGAGGCACCACTATTGGTGGAGGAGGGTTAAGAAATATATAGTTGGGTTTTTAGCTCAGTGCCTCAATTGTCAGTAGGTGAAACATAAACATCAAAGACCGGGTGGCTTGCTTCAGCAGATAGAGATTCCGTAGTGGAAGTGGGAGCGGATCACCATGGATTTTGTAGTTGGACTCCCACAGACTTTGAGGAAGTTCGATGCTATTTGGGTGATTGTGGATCGACTGACCAAATCCGCACACTTCATTCCTGTGTGTACTACCTATTCTTTAGAGCGATTGGCCGATATTTATATCCGAGTGATTGTTTGCCTACATGGTATTCCAGTTTCCATCATTTTAGATAGAGGTACTCAGTTTACATTACGGTTTTGGAGAGCCATACAACATGAGTTAGTTACTCGGGTGATAGTTCGAGCGCACTATTCAGATTCTTGAGGATATGCTCCGTGCGTGTGTGATGGAGTTTGTAGGTTCTTGGTATTAGTTTTTGCCACTTGTAGAGTTTGCCTACAACAACAATTATTAGTCCAACATTAAGATGGCGCCGTATGAGGCTCTGTATGGTAGGCGGTATCGGTCCCCAATGGGTTGGTTCGAGCCGGGCGAGGCTAGATTATTGGGCACAGACTTGGTTCAGGGTGCTTTGGAGAAGGTTAAGGTGATTCAGGATAGACTTCGCACCGCCCAGTCCAGACATAAGAGTTATGCGGATCGGAAGGTTCGTGATGTTTCATGTATGGTTGGAGAGCTGGTTTTGCTTCGGGTTTCGCCTATGAAGCGCGTTATGAGATTCGAAAAGAGGGGCAAGTTGAGACCAAGGTTTATTGGTTCCTTTGAGGTGTTGTAGCGTGTTGGGGAGGTTGCTTATGAGCTTGCCTTACCTCCCAGCTTACCAGAAGTTCATCCGATAGTTCATACTTTGATGCTCCGGAGGTATCATGGTGATCTGTCGCACGTGTTGGATTTCAGTTCAGTCTAGTTGGATAAGGATCTATCTTATGTTGAGGAGCCAGTGGCTATATTGGATAGGCAGGTTCGAAAGCTGAGGTCAAAGAACATTGCATTAGTAAAGGTTCAGTGGCGGGGTCACTCGGTCGATGAGGTGACTTGGGAGACCAAGTAGGATATGCGCAGCAGTTATCCTCATCTTTTCACAACTTCAGGTATGTCTCTATGCTCATTCGAGGACGAACGAATGTTTTAAGAGGGGGAAGATGTAATGACCCGACCGGTCATTTTAAGAATTTACCGCCTGGTCCCCTATTAACTACTTCATCCGTGTCTTTTTCTGCTATTGTGATTTGCTGAGAGGGTTCACTTTGAGTTTCAAAGTGTTTTGGGACACTTAGTCCCTAAATAAGAGTTTAAGTCTTAGAATTTGGATCGTAGCCGGAGCAATGTGAATATGGATCCAGAATGGAATTTTGTCGATTCTGTTAGCTCCGTTAGGTGATTTTGGGGCATAGGGGTGTGTCTGAATTGTGTTTTGGAGGCCCGTAGCTTATTTAGGCTTGAAATGGCGAAAGTTATATTTTTGTTCCGGGCCGATAGTAGAAAATTTGATATTGAGGTCGAAATCCGATTCTTGAAGTTGGAATAGGTCCTTAGTGGTGAATATGACTTGTGTTCAAAATTTGGGGTCAATCGGACGTGGTTTGGTTGGTTTCGTCATCGGTTGTAGAATTTTGAGATTTCAAGTTCATTAAGGTTGTATTGGAGGATGATTCGTGGTTTTATCATTGTTTGATATGATTTGAAGGCTCAACTAAGTTTGCACGATGTTTTTAATATTGGTTGGTATGATTGGTTGAGGTCCTGGGGTCCTCGGGTGAGTTTCGGATGCTTAACGGCTTTGGTTTGGGACTTAGGCATTTTGCTGAAGAATTTCTACACCTGTTGTTTTCACACCTGCGGATATTGGACCGCAGTTGTGGAGCCGTAGAAGCGGCTATGGAGCCGCATATGTGGAATTGGACTTTAGCAACAGGAAACGCAGGTGCGACTGGGGGACCACAGAAGCAGACATGCAGATGCGGCCCTGTGACAGCAAACGCGACCCCAGCTCGGATAAGTGGCCTTTGCACCTGCGATGATTTTTCCACAGGTGCGGGACCGCAAATGCGGCCCAATGAGCACAGACGCGAAAATTTCTAGGCAAAAAGAGGATTTCGAGGGTTTGAAATTTCATAACACAAAATTTGATTTGGCGCTCGGTGGGAGGCAATTTCTTGAGGGATTTTGAAGGAAAGCTATTGGGTAACTAATACTAACCCGATTTTGATCTTATTACATTAATCTATTGTTAGATTGTCCATCTAATTAAGGAATTTAAGGGTGGATGTTTGGAAAATGGGGGAAAAGTTCTCCAATCGAAAATCTGAGGTTTGAGTGAGAATTAGACGTCGGATTTGGATGATTTTTGTACGAGTGAACTCGTGAGTGAATGGGGGTTCATAGTTTGTTACTTTTACTCGATTCCGAGAAATGGGGCCGGGGAGGATTTTTGGGCATTTTCCTATTTTCTTGCCTTAGTTTCAAATTTATTAGCTAAATTAGTTGTTTGTAGTTATATTTACGTTATGTAATTGATTTGATTTGATTTGGGACACCCGAAATTGGATACTCGTGGCAAGAGCGTGATTTCAGATTGATTTGAGCTTGGTTCGAGGTAAGTGGCTTGCCCAATCTTTTGTGGGGGAACTCGCCTTAGGATTTTGGTATTGTTTGATATATGAGCGCCGTGTACGTGAGGTGACGAGTGTGTACACGGGCTATTGTTGTAAAACTACGTTTTTCACTAAGTCTTAACCTGTTTTGTTCTTTGTTTGAACTACATTAGCATATGTTATTAACTTGATTAGGTTAGAAAAGCATGTTTACGTGTTAAACTGTCTATTTGAGCGTTGTGTAGCATGTTCTAGTGAAATTCCCTATTTTCCTTTAATTCAAACTTAGTTTAAACTGCAAATTCCTTGATATAACTACTGTTTTGTATTGTTTGTGCTGCATATTTACTTTGGACTACGGAACAGTATTCTGGAGATCCTCCTGTACTGCATATTTAATTTGGGTCCGAGAGATCCCCAGCACTGCATATGTACCTTGGGACTACGGAACGGTATTTCGGGAGATCCCCCTGCATATTTACATTTGGGACTACGGGACGGTGTCCCGAGAGATCCCCTATTGCTATTGCTGTATTTTAGGCTGTTGTTCTTCTTTGCTTATTTCCTGGTTAAAACTTCAGTATTTACTTCTTTAATGCAATATTCTTTCTGTTAAATTTTATTTAATTAAATCCAGTAGGGCCCTGACCTGATCTCGTCACTACTCGATTGAGGTTAGGCTTGGCACTTACTGGGTACCGCTGTGGTGTACTCATGACCTTTATTGCACATGTTTTCCGTGTGCAGATCCAAGTACTAGCTATCAACCTCGAGTCTAATTGTGTGGTTGCTTCTTTAAGAGACTTTAAGGTATATGTGCCGCGTCCGCAGACCTAGGAGTCCTTCTCTACTCTTCCTTAAGTTAAATATTTTTCATGTATTTTTCTTCGTTGATAGTTTCCGGAGTTTAGGAGTACTATTTACTTGTGAGCTTGTGACTTATGACATTCCGGATTTTGGGAGAGTTATTGTATTTGCCGTTGAAATGTTAATCTATATGCCGAGCGGCACCTCACTTCCTTGTTTAATTTGACGAATTAGTTGATAGTTTCATGTTATCGTCTGTTATTCCGCAAAATTTTAGGCTTACCTAGTCGTAGAGACTAGGTGCCGTCACAACAGTTCACGGAGGGAGAATTGGGTCATGATAGTGGGCTCGCAGATGCAAAGGCTTTCTGTAATGACCTGACTTGTCATTTTGAGGATTAACGTCAGTTCAACCGCTTAAGTCGGCGAGTAGCTTTTAAAATATATCATGACTTGTGTGTGTGGTCGAGTTTTGTTTTTGGATGATTTGGGATTAATTGTGAAGAACAATTTTTGTTTAGAAGCTTAAGTAAAAAGAGTTGATCGGAGATTTGACTTTTGTATAGACGACTCCAGAATGGTGTTTCGATGATTCCAATAGCTTCTCATGGTGATTTCGAACTTAGGCATGCGTCTGGATTTGGATCTGGAGGACCGTCGAATAATTTGAAGCATTTTGGCAAAAAAATCTCAAAAAGTTAAAGTTTAGGAAGGTTGAGAGGTTTGACCTAGAATTGACCTTGATGATATCGGGTTCAGATTTCGATTTCCTATAATTGAATATCCTCATTACGTCATTTGGACTTTCCTACTAAAATTTATGATCAAATTACTAAAGTCACACTACACAGTTATTTTGGCAGACAGCGAAGCGAGGCTCGCTTTGCCAGATCAAACGCGGATCCTCTCTTCCCTTGCATGTATTGGACAACAAAGTGAAGCACACTTCGCTAGACTAGAGCGCCCCAGTTTCAGCTCTTTTTAAGCCAATTTAGAGGTTAATTTCCTTCACCTCACTTAGATGGATTTTGGAGCTCTTCTCCACTCTCTCAAGACCACCAACTTCTTTCTTCTTCAATGTAAGAAATACCCAATTTCTTGGTGTGAAATTCCATCATTTCTACACTAGTATTGATGAAATTCACACATAAAATACTTAGATCTTCAAGAAATATCTTCAAGAATTAAAAGGAGGGTTTTGCTAGATTTCTTCCAAAAATGTAATCCTACACCCTTAGACTTACATGTATGGATTTATATTGGGAATATGAATATGAATTAATTATTGGAACTCATGGTATGGTGATTGGAAGCCATAAATTTCCAATTTAAATACACAACCATTGTACAGATTGAAAGATGATTAATTGATGTAATTTTTGCTTGTGGGGTATGGACGAATGGTCACACATGGGATGATTGAAAGTTATAAATTATTTAAGAATGATGGTGGAATAAATTATTGATAAATGGTGGTAGTTGGATGTACAAATTCTATGGTTAAGAGGTGTAGAGATTTATGCACTCTAGGTGTTTGATAAAATGCCTAAATGACATAAAATATGGAAATTTTTACTAATATTTGTCCAATTGAATTATGTTGATGTAGATTGAAGTTGTAAGAATAGTTAGAGGTTTTAATATCACTAGATATGTGAATAAAGAAAGCTCGGTTTGTGGCGATTTTGCCGAGGGATTGTCAAGGAAATATTCATCTAGATTCGAGCTATTCGGAGTTGGATAATCATAGAAAAAGCTTACCAATGGATTGAGTTAATTTTTTTTGAGATAAGTATCTTGCCTAACCTTGTATGGGGAAATTATCCCTTAGGCATTGAGTCTTATGTGAAACTTGTGTAATGTGAAAGTCGTGTACGCGAGGTGTCGAGTATGTACTCGGACTTATATGTGAAAATTCTATCGGTAAAAATTCTTAGACACCCTTATGTATTAAATTGGAAATTATTGGCACTTGTTAAATCCTTAATTTGCCATGTCGCATTCTTTACTTGCAGAGTTTCCCTTATATGGTTATTTGGAATTATTACTATGTTATCCATTCGCGAATACTTTTATTACTAAATTGCCTTGTTCGTGGAAATAATCATTATTGATTCTTATTTGCAAATAATTAAAGGAGAATTTAAGTTATCAAGAGGCATTAATCTAATTACCTAAAATTTGAATTAAAGAAGGTGTTTTTCCTTGCTGA
This sequence comes from Nicotiana tabacum, assembly GCF_000715075.1. Lineage (NCBI taxonomy): Eukaryota > Viridiplantae > Streptophyta > Magnoliopsida > Solanales > Solanaceae > Nicotiana > Nicotiana tabacum. The sequence continues at coordinate 126,359,549 of NC_134082.1, forward strand.
TTTACTTTTCCATTCATGATGTTATTTTTGAGAATTTTATATACGTTGTGTGGAGCCGTGGACTATCTGTTGTGAAATTATTTGACATAGTTGTACCCTTTGGAAAGGTTGTTACCTATGGGCATTTGTAATACGAGTTGATTATGTTGTGTAATTTGGATTATTCTTATAAAGAGTATAAGGGTGACATTTCATTGTTGATATTATACGAGGCATAAAGGGGGTATTTCACTATTGTTATATGTGTCTTAATATTGTACGGGCAGAGCTATAAGGGTGACTATATACGGAGAGATAAGGGAGATTATTATACGAAGAGATAAGGGAGGCTATTATACAGAGCGGTGAGGGAGAATATTATATGGAGTGATAAAGGTCGCTATAGGGGAGACAAGGGTGGCTAAAGGAGCGATAATGGTGGCTATTGATATTGTCTGGGCGGATTGATATGCGTGGCTATAGAAGAGACAAGGGTGGCAATGTCAGGGATGATATGTCATGTTGTGGGGTTATTGTGTTGGTGATTTTTATGTGATGTTGTGATTCTTTTGTATTTATTATACACTTTGTGCAACTTGTATTGTATTTTCTTATTGTTTTGGTAAACTTGATAATAGTCTGATCTATGTAGAAATTGTGAGCATGTGGCTATTGCCGGGCGGATTATGTTATTGGCACGTAAACTGTCCGTGCAGATATGATATGAAATGTGGGCACAAGGTGCCTGATAAATATAATGATTATGTTATTGGCATGTGAGTTGTCCGTACAAATGTGATATGAAATGCGGGCACGAGGTGCCGGATAATATAATGATTTTGATATGTGCAGTTTTGTTATGACATGTGGGCACGAGGTGCCGTGAGTAGATGATGATTTTATTATTGGCACGTGAGTTGTCCGTGCGGTTACGCTAGAAATATGGGCACGAGGTGCCGTAAAGTTGTGAATGAGATATGGGCACGAGGTGCCGTGAGAATATGATAGTGGGTTGAGACCCGTGTTTTATAACTATGAGATGAGATATTACAGAGTGACTTTGTTGTGAAAAACTTGTATTTGAAAGACTTGATTAATTGGTTGTCCTTGTGTTCTTTATTTGGTTGAGCAATATTTATGATGTTCTTATTGCTTTGTTGTTCATATCACTGATTGATTCTTGTTGCCATTACTGCTTCCTGTTTCCCATTATTGTTGCTATACTGTTATATCACACAACTTCTTTGAGTAGTGAGTGTCTTGACTGTACCTCATCACTACTCCACAGAGATTAGTTTTTTATTCTTACTGGGTACCGACTGTGATATATACTTTACTCCTACACATTTTTGTGTAGAGCCAAGTAATGGAAATATTGGACTCTGGCATAGTTAGTTGTTGATCACTAGGATACGAGGTAGAGCTGCTTGGTCGTCACAATCCCTTAGAGTCTTTTCATTTTATTGTACTGTCAGTTATCCTTCAAATAGTACTGTATTTGGATCCTTGATATTATTTCATGTATTCGGTTGGAGTTCGTGACTCTGTATTACCAGTCTTGGGAGGTTGATATACATGTTTCCATTTTTGGCTCGATACTTGTTTTACATTATGTTTAAAAAAATATGTTGGGGGGGGGGATGAATTGCTATTATAATTGACTTACCTAGTCTTAAAGATTAAGTGCCATCACAACGCCTGTGGTGGAATTTTAGGTAGTGACAAGTTGGTATCAGAGCTCTAGGTTCATAGGTTCTACGAGTCATGAACGAAAATAGTAGAGTCTTGCAGATCGGTATGGAGACGTTTGTACTTATCTACGAGAGGTTATAGTCCTGTCGTGCGAATTTATTAATTTTGAAGTTTGAGTCTTTGTGTCTCTATTCTCTCATAGATGGTGAGAACATGTGCTACCGGATCATCTAAGCAGATACCCGCACCCCCGCTAGAGCCACGAGAGACCGGGCCGAGGTAGAGGCCAAAGAAGGGCACATGCCACAACTAGAGCACCTGTCAGAGCAGCAATTGAGGAGCCGCTAGTAGATCCGATTGGGGGATAGGTACCAGAAGCATCTGTTGTTACCCCTGGACTGCAGGAGACTTTAGCACAATTCCTGAACATGTTTGTTACATTAACTCATGCAGAATTGATCTCTGTTGAGGCAAGTATTTCAGAGAATAGGGGAAGAGCTCAGAATCCTACCGCTCGTACTACAGAGCAGTGGGTTCACATCGGTCAGGTTACGGGTGTAGTGCCGGTACAAAATGTTATTCCAGTTCACCTAAGGTCAGGCCAGGGACAGTCAGAAGAGGAACAAAAGAGAATTGAGAGGTATAGTCCACCTACTTTTAGTGGCACACGTATCGAGGATGCACAAGGATTTCTAGAATAGTGTCACAGTATTCTCCGTACCATGGGTATTGTGGAGGTGGGCAGAGTTGCCTTTACTTCATTTCAGCCATTAGGAGTAGTGTATTAATGGTGTCAAGTTTATAAAGAGGATATACTAGCAGATGCAACACTACCCATTTGGGCTCAATTTTCGAATATGTTTTTGAAAGAGTTTGTTCCCTAGACTCTCTAAGATGCGTGGCGTACAAAGTTTGAACGGTTGCGTCAGGACACTATGACGGTGTTAGAATATGCCATCAAGTTCAGTGAGTTAGCCCATCATGCACCTACTTTGGTTCCTATAGTCACAGAACGAGTCCCCAAATTCATTGAGAGGCTCGATTATGATCTTACAATATGCATTGCTTGGGAGTTGCAGACTGATACTCTATTTCAGCAAGTGGTGGAGATTTCCAGGATGTTAGAGCGTGTTCAGGGTGAGGAAAGGGAGTCTAAGGAGACCAAAAGGTCTGGAAGATTTGGAGGATTCAGCGGATTCTGTTCTTCAGCTATGAACCATTATGGCAGAGACTCGGGAAATTGGCCAGCCCAGTCTGTACATTAGACTACTCGTGGTGCTCCAGTTAGTCAGGGTACTCATGTGGGATAGTTATCTTTTAGTGCACCCCCAGCATTGGGTTCTTACAATGGTTATTCCAGTTATCAGGCATAGACTCGGTATGAGCAGCAGCTTTCGCAGAGGCATTGTTATGAGTGTGGTGATACTAGGCACATCATGAGAGATTGTCCCAGACTTGGGAGAGGCGGATTCCAATAGAGTACTCAGGCTACAAGCTCTATTCCAGTTAATACTCCACCTGCACTGTCATTTAGGGGTGGAGGACATGCGAGTAAAGGGCACCCTAGAGGGGGAGGCCTGACCCATTGATATAATTTCTATGTATGGATGAGGCCTCTAAACCAGATGGTGTTGTTAAAGGTATGATTTTGATTTGTTACAGAGGAGCACTATTCTTATATTGATTTAGTTCCAACTATTGAGGTGAGACCTCCTATCATGCTCCACTTATGGTGAGTTTGTGATTTTGTACTCCACTCATATGTTTATCCCTTTTGGGAGATTCAATGGTGTTAGCCTATGTCTATCACTTCTGTTTTGCACACTATTAAGAGCTAAGAGGCTAAAAGTGACTTTCTGTTACTCGCTAGGTATGTTTTTATGTAATTTCGATATAGTTTGGTTCAATTTGTGAATTACATGCCCTACCAGTTTGGTGCTTCATTATGTATTATGATTTTTTTAAATGGAATTTATTAAAAGAAGAAAAAGAAATGGAAGGTTTAGGTTGGCACGATGTGCATAATACTTGTGATTCATAGCCGAGGATAGGATTCGTGTTCCATGTGATTATATGCTTGAACCGGGCTACGTGTCGTGGTGGAAGTTAAATTAGGATGAGATTCTTGTAGTTAATTCATGTGTGTTAATTTCTCCCTTGTGAAATTTATTTGTATTATAGCATTGATAGGGAGTTAAGCCTGTTGGGCTTATTTTATAGTTCTTTTATGTGTTTCTCTGTGCATATTTAGCCATATTTGTGTTGTTATCATTAGGTTTTAGCTTACGAGGTATGTAGCTAGGTGATGTTAAATGTGACTCATTGACTCCGATAATAATTAGGAGGTCTTCATGCCTCGTGCTTCGTTGTCAGTATTGTGAAGGTTTAAAATGAGGTTTTAGTTTAGATGAGGTTAATTGATGGTACTATAATTGATTATGAACAACCACTATGATTAGAGATATGGTTTTGGGCATACGCATGATGTGTTACGTCGTGTGGCTATACCTGGTGAGTGTAGGCACGAATTGCTACAGCTAGTAGAGGCTAATACCGTGTGTTGATGTAAAAATCGGGTCTTTTGAAATGGTCAGATAATGATAATGTGATTCTAAAGTTTATAAGTGATGATAAGGGAAATAATCTTTAATTGAGATGGTGTTGTCGAACCTATGTTGATTACGATGATATGGGATCACCCGTGAGTACATATATGATGAATACAGTCAATAATTTGATGTCCTCAAAAAAGGTTCTTGGCACATTCAAGGACGAATGTTTGTTTGACAAGGGGAGAATGTAATGACCCGACTTGTCATTTTGAGAATTAGCATCACATTCAGCGACTTAAGGCTGGGAGCAGCTTTTTAAAATGTATCATGACTTATTTGTGTGGTCGAGTTTGGTTATTCGGATAATTTGGGATCAATTATGAAGAATAATTTTTCTTTTAAAAGCTTAATTGAAAAGAGTTGACCAAAGATTTGACTTTTATGTAGACGACTCCAGAATAGTATTTCGATGATTCCAATAGATTCTTATGGTAATTTAAGACTTAGACATGCGTCCGAATTTGGATTTGGACGACCGTAGTTTGAAGAATTTTGGCGGAAAAAAATTTGGAAAAATTTAAGTTTAGGAAAGTCGAGAGGTTTGACTGAGAGTTGACCTTGATGATATCGGTTTTGGATTTCGATTAATGACAATTGAATAACTTCGTTATGTCATTTAGACTTTCCTACTAAAATTTATGATCAAATTACTAAATTCATACTAACTAGTTATTTTGGCGGACAACGAAGCGAGGCTCGCTTTGCCAGACCAGACGCAGATGCAGATCCTGTCTTCCCTTGCATGCAGTGGACAAGAAAGTGAATCACACTTCGGTAGACTAGACACACCCCAGTTTCAGCTCTTTTTAAGCCAATTCGAGGGTTTATTTCCCCCGCTTCACTTAGACAGATTTTGGAGCTTTTCTCCACTCTCTCAAGACCACCAACTCTTCTCTTCTTAAAGGTAAGTAATCCCCATTACCTTGGTGTGAAATTCCATCATTTCTATACCAGTGTTGATGAAATCTAAACATAAAATACTTAGATTTTCAAGATTTTTCTTCAAGAATTCAAAGGAGGTTTTGCAAAATTTCTTCCAAAAAGGTAATCTGTGACGATCCGGCTGGCCGTCTTAAGAATTAACACTCTGATCTCCTATTAACTGCTATTCCCAAGTTTATTTCTGCTATTTTGATTTGTCGGGATGTTCAGTTTTAAGTTTCGGAGAGTTTTGGGACACTTAGTCCCTAAATGAGAGCTTAACAATTGAAAAGTTGACCGTGGTCGGAACAATGTGAAGACGGCCTCAGAATAGAAATTCGATGGTTCCGTTAGCTCCGTTTAATGATTTCGGGCTTAGGGGCGTGTTCGGAATGTATTTTAGAGGTCTGTAGCTAATATAGGCTTGAAATGCCGAAAGTTGAATTTTTGATGTTTCCGGTTTGAGAGTGAAATTTTGATCCGACGGTCGGAATGGAATTTCGAGAGTTGCAATAGTTCCGTTATGTCATTTGGGATACGTGTGCAAAATTTCAGGTCATTCAGAGGTGGTTTGGTTGGGTTTTTGATCAAAAGCGTGATTCGGAAGATTTTGGAAGACTTAGGCTTGAATCCGATGTGTTTTGGTTGAATTGATGTTGTTTGAGGTGTTTTGAAGATTCGTACAAGCTTGAATAAGGTTTTAGGATATGTTGGTGCCTTTGGTTGAGGTTCCGGGGGCCTTGGGTGTGTTTCGGATGCTCAACAGATAATTTTAAGTTGTTAAAAAGTTGCAGATTTTGTTCAGCTGTTGCAGAGGAATTTTACCCTTCGCATTCGCTAGTGGAACCTCACGTTCACGAAGAGTCATTTGAGGAAGGCAAATATTAAGCCTTCACATTCGTGATGGGAGATCCGCGTTTGCGAAGGGCTGGATACTTGTGAACCACGATCGCGACTGGGCTTCACGTTCGCAAAGGAGGAAATTTGGCCCAGTAGAATTTACTCATCGCGTTCGCGATGAGAGGAACGCGTTCGTGAAGGTTAGACGGGTAAAGAATTGTGTTCGCGAGGGCCTTGTCACGTTCGCGTAAGAGAACTTTTGGTCAACGTCATTTTTGTGCTTCTCGAACGCGAGACTTTGACTGCGTTCGCGAAGAAGGAATTAAATGCCTGGGCAGAATGTTTAAAAGGTTTATTTCGTGAATTTTAGCCCAGGTTTCTCCATTGTTAGGCGATTTTGAAGCTTTTTGAAGAGGGTTGAAGAGGGATTAAAGGGGAATCACTTGGAGGTAACATATTGACTTCATAACTCATTTTTATGTGATTAAAGACCTAATTAGTGGTGTGAAATTTGGGAAAAAATGGGTAATAAGGGCTTGAGTTTAAGAGGATTTGAGGGGTCATTTGGACTCCAATTTTAGTGTTCTTATTATGTATAGACTCGTGAGAGTATGAGGTTTCTGAAAATGTAAATTCTACCCGATTGAGAGATGTGGGCCCGAGGGGCGTTTTGATCATTTTACACATTTTCGCGTAATATCTTAGAATTTAATTGTAGAATCAGTTACTTGAAGTGTTATTTACATTATGCCAATGAATTGAATAGATTTGGCCATTTGGAGTCGAGTACTCGTGGCAAAGACGTGGTGTCGGGTTAATTTTGAGCTGCTTCGAGGTAGGTGGCTTGTCTAACCTTGTGTGGGGGATCTTCCCCTTAGGATTGATATATTTGGTAATTGAACTGCCTTGTACGTGAGGTGACGAGTGCGAACTTGTGCAAATTGTTGGAAATCTAGTTTTCTTTAAGTACTTATCAGTATGTTACTTCTCCTGCTTTTATTACTTGTACTATTAAGCCCATTATTAGCTTAGAAAAGCATGTCTAAGTGATTTAATTGCTTTAATTGTTCAATTTGTTTACTTGAACTCTGTGCAGCATGCTAGGCTAGAATTATTTGTTGCCTTAATATGAAATTTCCCTTCTCTGAATATTTTCTTGCTGCTGCTGCTGTGTATTTACATTGGGACTACGGATGTGGGATTCCGGTAGCTCCCCCTTGTCTGTTTACTTTGGGACTGCGGGTTAGATTCCCGATAGACCCCCCTGCACATTTACTTTGGGACTGCGGGTTAGATTCCTGATAGAACCCTTGCACAGTTATATGGAACTACGGGAATGCACCCGGTAGATTCCCCCAGACTGAGTATTTACATTTGGGACTACGGATCAGGATTCCGGTAGATACCCGTGCATTGATAGTTGGACTACGGAACGGGATCCCTGGTGATCCTTCGGACATATATATGATAGACTATGGGATGGTATCCCGGGAGATCCACTGGACAATTGTAATTGGGACTACAGGAAGGTATCCTGGAAGGTGCCCCGGTTGTTATCTCTGTGTTGAGCTGTATTTATTTCTGTGGCTTATTTTGTCTCTGTTCTAGTTGTTGTTATTCTGTCAATTCTATGTTATTTCTTACTGTTGCACTTATTTATACTGTTTTATTCCACATTGTTAACCCTTATATTGTATTTAACTTCAGTAGGGCCCTGACCTTCCTCGTCACTACCCGACCGAGGTTATGCTTGAAACTTACTGAGTACAGCTGTGGTGTACTAATGCCCCTTCTGCTCATGTTTTTCATGTGCAGATCCAGGTACTTCTACTCAGGCCTACCATCCTTGAGGGAGGCAACTACTTAGAGACTTCGAGGTAGATCTGCCGCATCCGCAGATCGAGGATTCCCTTTCTATTCCTGCCTTTTAGTATTTAGCCCTTCTGTACTTTCTGTTCTTATTAGACAAATTTCAGAGTTAGAGCTATGTAATATTTCTTTTTCTTAGATTGTGATTCGTGGGTTTCCGGGTCTTGGATTTGGATATTGGTTTTGAGATTTATATATGGTGCATGCCAAGCTCTGCTTTTAATTTGTTTTACTCCCGCAAGTTTTGGTTATCTTCCGCAATTTAGGCTTACCTAGTCGTAGAGACTAGGTGCGGTCACGATGGTTCACGGAGGGTGAACCGGGGTTGTGACAAGTTGGTATTAGAGCTTTAGGTTCATAGCAGTCATGAATCACAAGCTGGTTTATTAGAGTCTCGCTGATCAGTACAGAGATATCTGTACTTATATACGAGAGGCTATGTAACCGTTAGGAAAATTCCACTTCATTTGATCTCCCTTTCATGCGAGATTTTGACGTTACAATCCTAAACCTTTGTCTTCTATCTCTCACAGATGATGAGAACACGTGCTACCATAGATGATCAGACACCCGCGCCCCTTGCGAGAGCCGTCAGAAGTCGGGGACGGGGTAGAAGTTGAGGATGTGCATGCGGTGCAACCCGAGCACCCACGCAAGCTACCAACAATTCTATCCAGAGCCCATGCACCGGATACTCCTACTGCTACTATTACTCCAACACTTCAGGAGACATTAGCACTGTTCCTGAGCATATTTGTTACATTAGTTCAGGCGGGGTTGATTCAGGTTGTACCAACTACTTCACAGATCGGGGAAGGGATCTAGAATTCCGCCACCCCCTCTCTAGAGAAGTGAGTTCCCATTTTTCAAGTTCCCGGTGTCATGGCGACACAACCTGTAGTCCCAGTTCAGCGGGTGGTGAGGACCTCTCACCGAGTAGAGGATTGACGAAGTTAGGAAAGAGAAGGGAAGTGAGGAGACCTCGCAGACTGGAGAGACCCACTGGTCCTTATTTTAGAGGAAGAGTATGGCATGGTAGAGGTTTTGTGGGTCTGCTAGCTCAGTTTGCATATTAGATTTTACATAGTGTTTCAAGTGTTCAGGGTCTTGGAGTACCTGTACCGCATAGTTCCCACTGCCACATCCTCCCAGAGCTTGTTTTAAGTGTGGTGACACACTCCATGCTGTGAGGGATTGCCCTAGACTTGGGAGGAGTGCACCTCTATAGACTTCTGAGCCATAGTGTGCCCCGTAGAGTTCTCAGGTTGTGATTACAGCACCAGTTGCTACCCCACCTACTCAGCCAGCTAGAGGTAGAGGTCAGGAAGGTAGAGGTCGCCCTAGAGGGGGAGACCAGGACAAATATTATGCCCTTCCTTCCCGTACTGAGGTTGTTGCCTCCGATTCTGTCATCACAGGTATTGTCATGGGTTGTCATAGAGATGTATCGGTTCTATTTGATCCTGGCTCCACTTACTCTTATGTGTCTTCTTATTTTGCCCCGTACTTGGGTGTATCTAGGGATTCCTTGAGTTCCTTTGTTTATGTTTCTACTCTTGTGGGAGATTCTCTTGTTGTGGACCACATTTATCGGTCGTGTTTGGTTGCTCTTAGTGGTTTTGAGGCCAGAGCCAATTTATTGTTGCTCAGCATGGTAGATTTTGACATTATCTTGGGCATGGACTGGTTGTTGCCCCATTATGCTATCCTTGATTGTCACGCCAAAACCGTGACACTGGCTATGCCAGGTGTAATGCATGTTATGTGGAGTGGTACTTTAAATCACACTCCCAGTAGAGTTATTTCTTTTCTTAAATATCAGCGTATGGTTGAGAAGGGGTGTGACGCGTATTTAGCTTATGTGAGAGATGTCAGTATTGATACCCCTTCAGTTGATTCAGTTCCAATAGTACGAGATTTTCCCGATGTTTTCCAGCTGATCTTCCGGGCATTTCGCCCGATATAGATATTGATTTTGGCATTGATCTGTTGCCGGGCACTCAGCCCATTTCTATCCCTCTGTATCGTATGGCTCCTCCTGAGTTGAAGGATCAGTTACAAGAATTGCTTGATAAGGGTTTTATTCGGCCCAGTGTATCGCCTTGGGGTGCTCCTGTCTTGTTTGTGAAGAAAAAGGATGGCTCTATGCGTATGTGAATTAATTACCGCTAGTTGAACAAGGTTACAGTGAAGAACCGTTATTCTTTGCCTCGTATTGATGATCTATTTGACCAGCTGCAGGGCGCACGAGTGTTTTCTAAGATTGATTTGTGCTCAGGTTACCATCAGTTGAAGATTCGGGAGCCAGATATCCCAAAGACTGCTTTTCGGACTTGGTATGGTCATTACGAGTTCCTCGTCATGTTATTTAGGCTGACCAATGCACTAGCAGCCTTTATGCTTTTGATGCACAGTGTGTTCCGGCCGTATCTTGATTCATTCGTCATTGTTTTTATTGATGACATTCTGGTGTATTATCGGAGTCGGGAAGATCATGAGCAGCACCTGTGGACAGTGCTCTAGGCTCTAAGAGAGAAGAATTTATATGCAAAGTTCTTGGATGGATTCAGTGGCATTCTTAGGCCACGTGGTATCGAGTGAGGGTATTCAGGTGGATCCGAAGAAGATAGAGGTCGTGCAGAGTTGGCCCAGACCATCCTCAGCTACAGAGATCCCTAGTTTCCTTAGTTTGGCTGAGCTACTACCGTCATTTTGAGGAGGGGTTTTCATCGATTGCAGCCCCTATGACTAGGTTGACCCAGAAGGGTGCTCCATTTCAGTGGATGGAGGAGTGTGAGGCGAGCTTTCAGAAGCTCAAGACAACTTTGACTACAACCCCAATTTTAATATTGCCTATAGGTTCGGGGTCTTATACGGTCTATTGTGATGCCTCGAGGATTGTCCTTGGAGCGGTGTTGATGCAGGATGGTAGGGTGATTACCTACGCGTCTAGACAATTGAAGATACATGAGAAGAATCACCCTGTTCATGACCTTGAGTTAGCTACCACTATTCATGCCCTGAAGTTTTGGCGCCATTATTTATACAAGGTTCCCTGTGATATTTATACTGACCATCGGAGCTTGCAGCATTTGTTTAAGCAAAAGGATCTAAATTTGCACCAGAGGAGGTGGTTGGAGTTGCTGAAGGATTATGACATCACTATTTTGTATCACCAGGGCAAAGCCAATGTAGTGGCTGATGCCTTGAGTCGTCGGGCAGAGAGTTTGGGGAGTTTGGCTTATTTACCAACATCGAAGAGGCCTGTGGCGATGGATGTCTAGGCCTTAGCCAACCTGTTTGTGAGATTGGATCTTTCGGAGCCTAGTCGGCTTCTAGCTTGCGTGGTTTCTTGGTCTTCCTTATTTGATCGTATCAGGGAGTGGAAGTATGATGACCCTCATTTTCTTGTCCTCAAGGACAGGGTTTAACACGATTATGCCAGAGATGTGACTATTGGTGATGGTAGAGTATTGAGGATGCAGGGTCGAATTTGTGTACCCAATATTGGGCTGTGAGAGTTGATTCTAGAGGAGACCCATAGTTTGCAGTATTCCATCCATCCCGGTGTCGCGAAGATGTACCACAAGATTTGAGGTAGCACTATTGGTGGAGGCAGATGAAGAAAGATATAGTTGGATTCGTAGCTCGGTGCCTCAACTATCAACAGGTGAAATATGAGCACCTGAGACCAGGTGGGTTGCTTCAGCAGATAGAAATCCTGGAGTGGAAGTGGGAGCAGATCATCATGGACATTGCAGTTGGGCTCTCACGGAATTTGAGGAAGTGTGATGCTATTTGGGTGATTGTAGATCGGCTGACCAAGTCCACTCGTTTCATTCTTGTGTGTACTACTTATTCTTCGGAGTGGTTGGCGAAGATTTATATCCGGGAGATTGTTCGTTTGCATAGTATTCCAGTGTCCATCATTTTAGATAGAGGTACTCAGTTCACATCACGATTCTGAAGAGCCGTTTAACATGAGTTGGGTACTTGGGTGGAGTTGAGTACAACATTTCACTCTCAGACGGACGGATAGTCCGAGCGCACTATTCAGATTCTTAAGGATATGCTCAGTACGTGTGTGATCGAGTTTGGAGGATCATGGGATCAGTTCATTCCATTGGCGGAGTTTGCTTACAACAATAGTTATCAGTCCAGCATTCAGATGGCACCGTATGAGGTTTTATATGGGAGGCAATGTAGACCTCCGGTGGGTTGGTTTGAGCCAAGTGAGGCTAGGCTATTGGGAATAGACTTAGTTCAGGATGCTTTGGAGAAGGTTAAGGTGATTCAGGATAGACTCCGTACAGCCCAGTCCAGACAGAAGAATTACGCGGACCGGAAGGTTCGTGATGTTTCCTATATGGTTGGAGAGAGGGTTCTGCTTTGGGTTTCGCCTATGAAGGACGTTATGAGATTTGGGAAGAAAGGGAAGTTGAGTCCGAGGTTTGTTGGCCCTTTTGAGATATTGAGGCGTGTTGGGGAGGTTGCTTATCAGCTTGCCTTACCTCCCAGCTTTTCTGGAGTCCAACCGGTTTTTTTTCATGTTTCAATGCTCTAGAGGTACCACGGTGATCCGTCACGTGTTAGAATTCAGTTCAGTCTAGTTGGACGAGGATCTATCCTATGTTGAGGAGCCAGTGGCAATATTGGACAGACAGGTCAGAAAGTTGAGGTCAAAGAACATTGCCTTAGTGAAGGTTCAGTGGCGGGGTCAGCCGGTCGAGGAGGCAACGTGGGAGATCGAGCAGGATATGTGCAGCCGTTACCCTCATCTTTTCACTACTTCAGGTATGTCTCTATGCTCGTTCGAGGACGAACGAATGTTTAAGTGTAGGAGGATGTGACGACCTGGCCGGTTGTCTTAAGAATTAACGCCCCGATATCCTATTAACTGCTTTCCCCAAGTATATTTCTGCTATTTTGATTTGTCGGGATGTTCGGTTTTAAGTTTCGGAGAGTTTTAGGACACTTAGTTCCTAAATGAGAGCTTAAGTGTTGGAAAGTTGACCATAGTCGGAACAGTGTGAAGATGGCCTCAGAATGGAAATCTGATGGTTCCGTTAGCTCTGTTAGGTAATTTTGGGCTTAGGGGCGTGTTCGGATTGTGTTTTGGAGGTCTGTAGCTAATTTAGGCTTGAAATGCTAAAAGTTGAATTTTTGATGTTTCCAATTCGATAGCGCAATTTTGATCTGTGGGTCAGAATGGAATTCCGAGAGTTGCAATAGTTCCATTATGTCATTTGGGATATGTGTGCAAAATTTCAGGTCATTCAGAGGTGGTTTGGTTGGGTTTTTGATCAAAAGCATGATTCGGAAGATTTTGGAAGACTTAGGCTTGAATCCGATGTGTTTTGGTTGAATTGATGTTTTTTGAGGTGTTTTGAAGATTCGTACAAGCTTGAATAAGATTTTAGGATATGTTGGTGCCTTTCGTTGAGGTCCCGGGGGCCTCGGGTGTGTTTCAGATGCTCAACGGATCATTTTAAGTTATTAAAAAGTTGTAGATTTTGTTCAGATGTTGTAGAGGAATTTTACCCTTCGCATTCGCGAGTGGAACCTCGCGTTCGCAAAGAGTCATTTGAGGAAGGAAAATATTAAGCCTTCGCATTCGCAATGGGAGATCCGCGTTCGGGAAGGGCATGATACTTGTGAATCGTGTTCGCGACTGGGCTTCGCGTTCGTGAAGGAGGAAATTTGGCCCAGTAGAATTTACTCATTGCGTTCGCGATGAGAGGAACGCGTTCGCGAAGGTTAGACGGGTAAAGCATTGCGTTCGCGAGGGACTTGTCGCGTTTGCATAAGAGAACTTTTGGTCAACGTCATTTTTGTGCTTCGCGAACACGAGGCTTTGACCGCATTCGCGAAGAAGGAATTAAATGCCTGGGTAGAATGTTTTTAAAGGTTTATTTCGCGAACTTTAGCCTAGGTTCCTCCATTGTAAGGCGATTTTAAAGATTTTTGAAGAGGGTTGAAGAGGGATTCAAGGGGAATCACTTGGAGGTAACATTTTTGACTTCATAACTCATTTTTATGTGATTAAAGACCTAATTAGTGGTGTGAAATTTGGGGAAAAATGAGTAATTAGGGCTTGAGTTTACGAGGACTTTAAATGAGGATTTGAGGGGTCATTTGGACTCCAATTTCAGTGTTCTTTTTATGTATAGACTCGTAAGAGTACGAGATTTCTGAAAATGTAAATTTCACCCGATTCCGAGACGTGGGCCCGAGGACCGTTTTGGTCATTTTACACAATTTCGCGTAATAGCTTAGAATTTAATTGTAGAATCAATTACTTGAAGTGTTATTTACATTATGCAAATAAATTGAATAGATTTGGGCCATTTGGAGTCGAGTAAATGTGGCAAAGACGTGGTGTCAGGTTGATTTTTTGCTGGTTCGAGGCAAGTGGCTTTCCTAACCTTGCGTGGGGGATCTTCCCCTTAGGATTGATATATTTGGTAATTGAAATGCCTTGTACGTAAGTTGACGAGTGTGTACTTGTGCAAATTGTTGGAAATCCGGTTTTCTTTAAGTACTTATCAGTATGTTCCTTCTCCTGCTTTTATTACTTGTACTATTAAGCCCGTTGTTAGATTAGGAAAGCATGTCTAAGTGATTTAGTTGCCTTAATTGGTCAATCTATTTACCTGAACTCTGTGCAGCATGGTAGGCTAGAATTATTTGTTGCCTTAATATGAAATTTCCCTTCTTTAAATATTTTCTTGCTGCTGCTGTGTATTTACATTGGGACTACAGATATGGGATTCCAGTAGCTCCCCCTTGTCTGTTTACTTTGGGACTGCGGTTGCATATTTACTTTGGGACTACGGGTTAGATTTCCGATAGATCCCCTGCATAGTTATATGGAACTACGAGAATGCACCTGGTAGATTCCCCCAGTACCGGGTATTTACATTTGGGACTACAGATCGGGATTCCGGTAGATCCCCGCGCATTGATAGTTGGACTACGGGATGAGATCCAAGGAGATCCTTCGGACATATATATGATGGACTACGGGGCGGTATCCCGGGAGATCCACTGGACATTTGTAATTGGGATTACAGGACGGTATCCTGGAAGGTGCCCCAGTTGTTATCTCTGTGTTGAACTGTATTTCTTTCCGTGGCTTGTTTTGTCTCTGTTCTAGTTGTTGTTGTTCTGTCAACTCTATGTTATTTCTTACTGTTGCACCTATTTATACTGTTTTATTCCATATTGTTAACCCTTATATTGTATTTAACCTCAGTAGGGCCCTGACCTTCATCGTCACTACCCGACCGAGGTTAGGCTTGGCACTTACTGAGTACCGCTGTGGTGTACTCATGCTCTTTTTGTGCATGTTTTTCATGTGCATATCCATGTACTTCTACTCAGGCCTACCATCATTGAGAGAGGCGACTACTTAAAGACTTCGAGGTACATCTGCTATATCCGCAGACCGAGGAGTCCCTTTCTATTCCTGCCTTTTAGTATTTAGCCCTTCTGTACTTTCTGTTCTTATTAGACAAATTTTGGAGTTAGAGCTATGTAGTATTTCTTTTTCTTAGCTTGTGATTCGTGGGTTTCTAGGTCTTGGATTTGGATATTGGTTTTGAGATTTATATATGGTGCATGCCGAACGACACATTTAAACACTGTTATTTCCTTATTTCTGCTTTTAAATAGTTTTACTTCCGCAAGTTTTGGTTATCTTCCGCAATATAGGCTTACCTAGTCGTATAGACTAGGTGCCATCACGATGGTTCACGGAGGGCGAACCGGGGTCGTGACATAATCCTAAACCGTTAGACTTACATGTACAAATTTATTATGGGAATATGAGTATGAATTAAGTATTGGAACTCGTGGTATAGTGACTGGAAGCCATAAATTCCCAATTTTAATACGTACCATTGTTGGTGGGGTGTGGACGAATGGTCACACATGGGATGATTGGAAGTTATAAATTGTTTAAGAATGATTGTGGGATAAATTGTTTATAAATGGTGGTAGTTGAATGAACTAATTCTATGGTTAAGAGATGTAGAGATTTATGCACTCTAGGTGTTTGATAAAATGCCTGAATGACCTAAAATCTTTAAACTTTTACTAATATTGGTCCAATTGACTTACTTTGATGTAGATTGAAGTTGTAAGGGTAGTTGGGTTTGAATATCACTAAAGAGCTGAATCAAGAAAGCTCGATTTGTGGCGATTTTGCCGAGGGATTTTTAAGGAAATATTCGTCTGGATTCAAGCCATTTGGAGTTGGATAATCGTGGAAAAGGCTTTCCAATGTATTGAGTTAACGTGTTTTGAGGTAAGTATCTTGCCTAACCTTGTGTGTGTGTGTGGGTGGGGGGGGGGGGGGAATTACCCCTTAGGCGTTGAGTCTTATATGAAATTTGTGTAATGTGAAAGTCGTATATGCGAGATGACGAGTACGTACTCGGGCTTATATGTGCGAATTCTATCGGTTAAAATTCTTATACACCCTTATGTATTAAATTGAAAATTGTTGGCATGTGTTAAATCCTTTATTTTCCATATCACATTCTTTACTTGCCGAATTGTCCTTATATTCTTATTTGGAATTATTACTATGTTACCCATTCGTGAATACTTTTATTGCTAAATTGCCTTCTCCGTGGAAATAAACTCATTATTGATTCTTATTTACAAATAATTAAAAGAGAATTTAAGTTATCAAGAGGAATTAATCTAATTACCTAAAATTAGGATTAAAGAAGGTGTTGTTCTTTGTTGAGTTACTTTTCTATTCATGTTGTTGTTTTTGAGAATTTTATATACATTGTGTGGAGCCGTAGGCTATATGTTGTGAAATTATTTGACATCGTTGTACCCTTTGGAAAGGTTGTTGCCTACGGGCATTTGTAATACGATTTGATTATGTTGTGTGATTTGGATTATTCTTATGAGAAGGATAAGGGTGGCATTTCATTGTTGATATTATGCAGGGCATGAGAGTGGCATTTCACTATTGTTATATGTGTCTTAATATTGTACGGGCGGAGCTAAAGGGTGACTATTATACTGAGAGATAAGGGAGGTTATTATACGAAGAGATAAGGGAGGCTATTATACGGAGCGATAAGAGGGGATATTATACGGAGTGAAAATGGTGGCTATAGGAGAGACAAGGGTGGCTAAACGAGCGATAAGCGTGGTTGTTGAAATTGTCTGGGCGGAGTGATATGGGTGGCTATAGGATAGACAAAGGTGGCAATATCATGGATGATATGTGATGTTGTGGGGTTATTGTGTTGATGATTTTTGTGTGATGTTGTGATTCTTTTGTATTTATTATACACTTTGTGTAGCTTGTATTATATTTTTGGTGAACTAATTGATATCCTTGATAATTATCTGATCCATGTTGAAATTGTGAGCCTGTGACTATGCCGGGCGAATTATATTATTGGCACGTGAAGAATCCGAGCAGATGTGATATGAGTGTATGGTGGGCACAAGGTGTCGTGGGTATATAATGATTATGTTATTGGAATGTGAACTGTCCATATAGATGTGATATAAGATGTAGGCACGAGGTGTCGTGGGTATATAGTGATTATATTATTGGCACGTGAATTGCTTGCAAATGTGATATGAGATGTGGGCGCGAGGTGCTGTGAGTAGATGATAATTTTATTTTTGGCACATGAGTTGTCCGTGCGGATATGATATGAGATGTGGGCACGAGGTGTCGTAAGTAGATGATTATTTTATTATTGGCACGTGAGTTGTCTGTGCGGATCTTATATATTGATATTTTGGGACGTGATTTTTCCGTAGGGTTGTGATTAAGATATGGGCATGAGGTTCCGTGAGAATATGATAGTGGGTTGAGACCCGTGTTTTATAACTATGAGATAAGATATCATATAGTGACTTTGTTGTGAAAAACTTGTATTTGAAAGGCTTGGTTAATTGGTTGCCCTTGTGTTCTTTATTTGGTTGAACAATATTTATGGTTCTCTTATTGCTTTACTGTTCATATTACTGATTGATTCTTCTTGACATTACTTCTTCTTGTTTTCCATTATTGTTGCTATACTATTATACTGCACAAGTTATTTGGCTAGTGAGTGTCTAGACTGTACCTTGTCACTACTCTATCGAGGTTCGTCTTGATACTTACTGGGTACTGTATAGCCAGGTATTGGAAACAAGTTGTGCATAGCCAGGTATTGGAGATATTGGACTCGGCAGAGTTACTTGTTGATCGCAAGGATTCGAGGTAGAGTTGCTTGGTCGCCACAGTCCTTGGAGTCTTTTCATTTTATTGTATTGTCAGTTATCATTCAAGCAGTATTTTATTTTGATCCTTGAGATAATTTCATGTATTCGGTTAGAGTTTATGACTCCGTATTACCAGTCTTGGGAGGTAGTTATAATTTTTTTTGCCTTTGATTCCATACTTGTGTTACATTCTGTTTAAAAGGGGGGGGGGGGGGGCTTGAATTGCTATTATAATCAACTTACCTAGTCTTAGAGACAAAGTATCATCATGACGCATTGTAACGACTCGACCGGTCATTTTAAGAATCAATGCCCCGATCCCCTATTAACTGCTTTCCCTATGTTAGTTTCTACTATTTTGATTTGCCGGGATGTTTGTTTCTGAGTTTCGGAGAGTTTTGGGACACTTAGTTCCTAAAATGAGAGTTTAAGTTTTAGAAATTGGACAATAGTCAGAGCAGTGTGAAGACAACATCAGAATGGAATTCCGTTTGTTCCGTTAGCTCCGTTGGGGGATTTCAGGTTTAGAGGCGTGTTCGAATTGTGTTTTGGAGGTCCGTAGCTAATTTAGGCTTGAAATGCCGAAAGTTGAATTTTTGAAGTTTCCGGTTCGATTGTGAGATTTTTATCTAAGGGTCGGAATGGAATTCCGGAAGTTGGAGTAGGTCCATTGTGTGATTTGGGATGTGTGTGCAAAATTTCAGGTCATTCGGACGAGGTTTGATAGACTTTTTGATTGAAAGCGGAATTTGAAAGATTTTGGAGTTCTTAGGCTTGAATCCGATGCTAAATTGGTGTTTTGATGTTGTTTTGAGCATTCTGAAGGTTGGAGAAAGTTTGAATGATGTTTTAGGATTGGTTGGCATGTTTGGTTGAGGTTCCGGGAGCCTCGTGTGTGTTTCGGGTGGTTAAACGGATTATTTCATGTTGGAAAAAGTTGTAGATTTTGCTTCAGGTCTGTTGAAGACATTTTGTTCTTCGCGATCGTGTATAAGGGGCCGCGATCACGTAGTCTTATTTGAGGGAAGGGGCAGAGTTGTTCTACGCAATCGCGTAAGTCAGGTTACGATCGCGTGAGTCTGAGTGGTATAGCTTCGCGATCGTGTGAGTCATTGTTGCAATCGCGTAAGGTAAGTTGAGGGGTAGTCCATTTTTGTGCTTCGCGATCGCGAGGCTAATTCCGCTATCGCGATGAAGGAAATCACTGGGCAATATTAACCATTTAAAAAACAAAGGTTTTGGCCATTTTTATCAAAACATAAGCTTAAGAGCTCGGATTTGAGCAAGGTTTTGAGGGAGTTTCAGAGATATCGATTGGGTAACGATTCTTAACTCCTTTTTGCTTGTAACCCATTAATCTAAACATGAATTCATCATTTAATTTCGGAATTTGTATAAAAATTGGGGGAAAGTTCTTAGACCAAAAATTCGAGTTTTGATTGGGGATTTGACATTGGATTTGGATAATTTTGGTATAGTTAGACTCGTGAGAGTATGAGGATTTTTAAAATATAAATTTTACCTGATTCCGAGACGTGGGCCAGAGGGGCATTTTGGTCATTTTACCTAATTTTGCGTATTAGCTTAGAATTTGTTGTAGAATCAGTTACTTGAAGTGTTATTTATATTATGCTATTGAATTGAATAGATTTGGGCCATTTGGAGTCGAGTACTCGTGGCAAGAACGTGGTTTCGGGTTGATTTTGAGCCGGTTCGAGGTAAGTGGCTTGTCTAACCTTGTGTGGGGTTCTTCCTCTTAGGTTTTGGTATTGTTAATATTTGAAATGCCTTGTACGTGAGGTGACGAGTGCGTACTTGTGCTAATTATTGAAAATCCAATTTTTCACTAAATAATTAAGATTGAGTTTCTTCTTCTGTTATTACTACTTGCAATTTAAGCCTGTTGTTAGCTTAGGGGAGCATGTCTAAGTGACTTAATTGCTTTATTTTCTCAAACTGTTGTCGCGCCCCCTTTTTCTCTCCGCAGAGAGGAGTCCAGGTTTCGACATTCATGGGGTGTAATGACTCATTTCCTTTTGAGAATTGAGTATTTGAAGAGTTGCCACCTAACGATTTTAAGGTGCGTTAGGGCACCAAGAAGGTTCATCTACAACTACATTTAGATAACCAGAGATAGGGTAAGGGCTTGAAATTATCCTAAGGGGAAGGTGTTAGGCACCCCTCAGGATCCACTAGTGTGGTTCCTGGCTAGACAGTTTTTGTGAATTTGTGCAATTAACAAGTAGAGCTCAAATAATAGGGGATTTAAATTTAAACACACAAGTGTTTGAAAACGATTAATATAAAGCAAGGTTTTGAAAAGAGTTACAATTTAAGCATGCTTATGAATGTAAAGGGGTGTCCTAGGTTTATTTGTAATATGGATCGCATCAATGCAATACCCGGTATGACACTTCTCAAAAGAGGGGATACACGTGGTATTAGCACACCGGTCATCGTATCCATATCTATCCTTTCCTGCTCCATGAAGGTAATTAAAGCGAGGGTTGGTCTCGACCTCTATTGCATGATGTTACCCGTCCCATTCCTATCAGTCCCGGAGGAATTTAGGACTCCTATAAGAAGGAGGTTCTAGGCAGACCCTCAGGTTTAAAGGCAAAATACTAAGGCGACATACAAAACAAGTAGGACTGCATTTAAAAGTGGGAAACATAGAAAACAAGCAGAAGGCTCAGTTATACCTCCACAAATAATGCACATAGATAGTATGACTTATACACAATTAAGGTCTAAATTTAAAATCCTAGAGCAGGGTATTTAAGTAGTAACATCAGATCCAGATTTATTACATGACTCAGAAAAGAAGTCCGAATCAGGTTTGCCAACTGATTTTAATAGCTGATAATTAAACAAAGGCAATTTCAGTTTTATTTAAGTTATTACCTAAGGCTTGCCTAGGTGCAGAGTGAGATGCAGCGGTTGTTCCAAGTCATTAAGACAGTTTGAAGATTATTTTTATTACCTACAACATGTTGTTCTAGTTGTAGAGATTTTCTCCAATTTTATTCAGAAAACAAAGGTGAAAACTATTACTTTACTACCCTTTTCAGGAATCAGTAGTTAACTAGGCATTTTTTAAACAAAATGCAAACAGGATCCTAGAACATGGTATCTAATATGCACATGTAAATTGCAAGGTTGTCGAAAACAGAAACCCTAAGGTATGATTCTAAATGCACACAAGAGTTGCAGAATTTTTGAAATAACAGATTTTTATACCAGTATTGTTATTGCCCTAGGAACAGGATTTCTAAGTGATAGTTCATGGACTAACGAATGAAGTGCTGAAGCAAGAAACATAGGTCCTAAGAACATGGTTTTCTAATGCATGTATGAATCCTAAACATTGTTTCTAGTGCACAATTAGGAACATAAACCTAATAACATGATTTCTTCCCTTTAACAACTATAACATGCATATTTCCGCATCCCTTTTAACTATCCACCCCCAATATTTGTTTACAAATTATTACAGACTATGTGATAGAATTACATAAGAAATGAAAAATAAGAAGTTACAACTATAGAAAGCCTGATTCTGGCTTCCTCTATGAGTTATGTAATAAACTACCTCAAATGCCAATATTGTTACAAAGCCTTTCTCATATCTGGGTGTGTTAGAGTTACCTAAGGACCTCAAGGGATCCCGAGCAGTGCTCACACCCAGATTGCATAACCAAGAGTAAGTGCAGTGTGGAAGGGCTAGCTCTTATGTGTCCAGGTTCAGAGGGAGCTCAAGGGTCCCAAAGCAAGACTCACACAAGAGGGGCAGAACCTAATGATATAATAGTGCATGTGAGAGTGCTTGACATAGATTTAAGAGAGTTGAGTTGGAAGACAGTTTTGAAAATGATTGATTTGAAATAAATTTGCAACAACAACAAAAGAGTTGCTTAGGGAAAATAGTTTTTTTGAAAGGGAAAAGGGATAGGAGAAACAACACACATACAGAACTAGTTCAGAGAGTAGTACAACTTCAGCAATTACAAGCAGGGGGGGTAGGGGTTGGGGACATAGATGACCCAAATTAGAAACACACAATTAGTCATGAATCAAGTACATTAGAAGACATACTAGTTGAGGGACATGAACATGAACAAGTAAACATGCTGATTACATTTGAACAAAGGAGGGCAGAATTTTAAGCATGCTGAGTAAAGCAGTAAACGAGAAGTACAATTTAACAGCATGAGCCATTAAGTTAGCGCAAGGATTGACAAATAAGGGAACACATAGAGTGGTGTTTCAGAATTTAAACTAGGAACATACCAGTTGAAGAAGAAAAGTGCAGAAAAAGTAAAGCAATCAGAGTTCCACAGTCTAGCCTTGGCTTTCAGCCGGCTAGACAAAGCAGTAGCACAAGTAGTAGTAGAGAAAGATAGAGTTTGAGTGTGTAAGTGTTTGTTCTGAACTCAATTGTTCGTGTCTTTAGAGAAGAGAGGGTAGGGTATTTATGGCTTTGAAAACGAGTAGAAAAATAAAGTAACAAGTAAAGGTTTAACACAAATATTGAAGTAGTCACAATCATAATCAATTAATACAAGTATTTCTTTAATCAAGAAGTTACTGCTCAAACGGATACTAACAGGGATAATTAAGGAAAGAAAATCAATTTAAGAAAGATTGATTTTTGACCATATAAGGGATAGTAAAAATATAGAGTATACAATTGAGTCTAGGTACATAATATACTTAATTTGTGGAAAGGATTCAACAGGGGTGAAACATCACGGCAAATAAAGGAAGAGAATCAATCAACTTAAACAAATGAGTAAAATCAAGGGTTTATAAGAAAACCTTGCAATCAAACCATAACTTAAGGAAATCAAGATCAATCAAGATGGAGTCATGATTCTGCACTTCGACATATAAATAGAAAAGAATGAATAGGCGTATCAGACATGAGGGGTCAAACATATTGATAAAAGAAGCAAACTGGATGAACACAAACATACCAAGGTGACATGAGTAGGCTAAAGACTACTCGAAGCATGGTAATCAACAAGTCAAGTAGTCACATAGAACCAAAAATGAAGAAACCAGTCTAACACATAGCAACAGGTAAAGGAAGTCTTCAAAAGCTCATAGTAACAAGTGAGAAAATTTTTAAGAAATTAGGGTTTTAACAAAGTTGGGTTAAAACGGTAAGAACTTAGAATCAGTCAAGACAAACGAAGGAAAAGAACTAACCATAAAGAACTCAATCGAAATAGGCATACATACAAAATAAACGAAGACAGTTTCATAACCCCAAAAATACCTAGGGTTTTCAACACGATGAACCAGGTTGAAGAAAAACATAAACAAACCATTTAAACATAGTAAAATCATAAGATAAGACTGAAAATCGGAGAAGAAGTCTTTTAAAAGAGGTTAAGAAAACCCTAATCGTTGAAGGCGGAGAGTCATTTTGAAAGAAATCGGAAAAACTTTAGAGAAAACACCAAGAGGTTCATAACATGCATAGATCTAAGACAGATCTGAAAGAAAATCAGAAAGCTTTTAAAGCTAGGGTTTCAGAGAACCCAGAAAAAGTGAGAAAACTTTAAAAAGTTACCGATCTAGCCGGAAAAGCCATGGATTTGACTCGAACGACCATGGATAGCCGGAAAAAGACTATAGATAGAAGTTGAGCAAGGTTTGGACCAGATATCTTCAAAATCTTATCATGAAATCACGAAAACAGGCAACCAGGAGACATAGCAGACAGGTATACATCTCAAACAACTATGAGAGTCCATGTATTGAGTGAGAATCGAAGGGGATTAGGGTTAGTTTGGGTGGCAGCGGCTAGTGTTTGAATGAGGTTGCAGAGAGAATTGGAGAGGAAGGGGGTTCAAGAGTGGGGAGTTGGTGGGAAATGAATTAGGTTAGGAGGTCATTTGGGTTTAATTATGGCAGGTGGAATGGGGACCGTTGATCTGAATGATCAACGATCCAAATTGAATGGGGTAGGTGGGGATCTGGTTTGGGCTTGGGTTAAAATTGGGTGTGGGTCAATTAAAATTAGAATTGGTCCGGGAAATTGGGGTCCAATTTGGGCAAGATTCGAAAGTCAATTTTGGCTACAAGTTAAATAGCCATTTTCCCTTTTATTTATAAAAAATAGTAAATAGTTTCTGAAAATATATTGAAAGTACTAAAGTATTTTATAATATTTAATTAGTAATTTAAACATATAGGATCCAATTTTATGAATATAAAACATAATTAAACCTTAAAAAGGCTAGTATTGTAATTATGTGCAATTTAGCTTTAAAAATACTAAATGAAATTGTAAAAATATGTAAAAATTATTTTAGCCATATTTGTGCATAAATATAAAAATTCAATAGATGAATTATCAAAATAATAATAATTATTGGGATTTTATGGATAAAAAGAGGGAACAAATCAATTAAAAAACCTTTAGAATTATGGAAAAATAATAAAACACTTGGACATGCTTATATATACATATATATGATATTTTGAAGTTATTTTGCATATTCAAAAATATATAGGAAAAAATTGGGTATCAACAGCTGCCCTTCTTTACCCGGGAAGAATGAAAGAGTTTTCGGGTAAACAAATGATGGCCAATTTTGACCGAACGAAATAGTTGAAGAAGTTAGGCCGCACCCTGACTTCTGAGTTGCCTACATATCCCTAGTTTTACAAGAATCAGGCCGTATGTAATTCAGGATCCATCGGCGGAGTATACCGATGAAGACCTTCCAAAAACGGACGTAGTATCTAGGGCCGAGTGAGTGAGAGGTTTTACGGGAATGGTTAGGTTCTATATGGATTGGGGGAACTGGAGCGGGACCGCTCCTGCCGGGTTGGCCGTTGCTTGCCGTCTTACCTGCAAATAAGCAATACAAGCGTATATCGTGCATAAATTTAAACATGATGCAAATTCCCGTCGGAGCATGAATGTTGTCTTTGGACGGTTAGGATGACGTCCTTAGACCATGACGTCCTGTGCCACGAAGCGTATGATAAAGGATTCACCGGCCATGAAATGATGTCCTCGGACTATGAGGATGGTGCTTCCGAACCATGAAGCCTTTGAATAATGATATTCTAAAGATTGAAAGGGATCCTCAAGCCATGACATGGTGTTCTCAGGCTATGAAGATGGTGCCTCTGAATGATGACGCCTTTGGATGAGTTGGCTATATTTCAGCCCATGAGGGATGCAGTAGTATGATGCGGACAAGACAGAGCTTAGTCTTGCGAATTGAAGGGCATGGCTTAGCCCGTAAGAAAAGAGAAATAAATAGTGCTTGAGATGGCGCTTAGTTTTGAAGAAAATTGGAGGCAGAGTTTAGCCTCGGAAGGCAGAATGATAGCCTTATGCAAAGATGCGAATGCAGATGGAGGTAGAGCATAACCTCGGAAGGCAGAATGGTAGCCTTATGCAGATTGGAAGGAAGAATAGTAGCCTTATGCAATGCAGATGAAGGTAGAGTTTAACCTCGGAAGGCAGAATGGTAGCCTTATGCAATGCAAGAATGCAGATGGAGACAGTGTTTAGTCTCGGAAGGCAGAATGGTAGCCTTATACAGATTGAAAGGCAGAATAGTAGCCTTATGCAATGCAGAGGCAGATGGAGGTAGAGCTTAACCTCGGAAGGCAGAATGGTAGCCTTATGCATTGCAAGAATGCGGATGGAGACAACGTTTAGTCTCGGAAGGCAGAATGGTAGCCTTATGCAGATTGTAAGGCAAAATAGTAGCCTTATGCCATGCAGAGGCAGATGGAGGTAAAGCTTAACCTCGGAAGGCAGAATGGTAGCCTTATTCAATGCAAGAATGCAGATGGAGACAACGTTTAGTCTCGGAAGGAGGAATGGCAGCCTTATACCAGAAATAAGATAACGAATGATAGTAGAGTTTTCTTAGCTGATAACAGATTATGGCTTTGTGATTACTGGGAGCATTGTGACATACAGGACATCACTGGTGTGTGCTAATAGCAAATGTTGGCACGTGCAACGGTTCAGAGAGTTGTATTCTTGAACAATGTTTGTTCATGGGCGTACAGTATGTTTAATGATTTCGCAATCCTAGTGCCTACATCCAAAGAAAAATTGTGAGTTTTGTAAGGTGGAAAGGTTATTTTGTATCCCTACTGGCTTTGCTTGACTCGTTCGACTTCGATCTGGTGATACCATTTGTATCATTGGGGTAGCGTTGCTAAACAAAGCAATTTCAATGCATGGTTTTGTAAAAGTATGACATAAATGTATAATTTAGAGATGACCTTTAGATGAATCGACGATTGTGACGTGGTTCAGGACATTGTAACCTCTCCTGCTACGGAAGTTTGAGGGTCCTCCTCAAAATTCTGCCCCAATTTAATGGGTTGACGTTTCTGACTGCTGCTCGTGCGAAGATCGGCTGAAATTACTTCGGAATTTTGAGGGTCCTCCTCAAAATTCTGCCCTAGTTTCCAATTGCAGGGGAAATGAATTTTTTCTTGAATTGTGACCAAACCCATAGGGCTGCCTACATATCCCCTCTTAAATGGGAATCGAGTCAGACGTAGTTCAAGTTACATCATATAAGGAAAACATAAAGATTTCACATAGTAGCGCTTGACTACATCTGAATTGATCGGATTTGGCCAGACTTCTCCGTCCATTTCTGCAAGTATGAGGGCTCCTCCTGTCAAAACTCGGTGAACCATGTATAGAACCTGCCAGTTGGGAGAGAACTTCCCTTTGGCTTCATCTTGATGCGAAAAAATTCTCATTAACAGCAGCTGCCCCGGTGTTAACTATTTTGGCTTGACTCTTTTGTTGAAGGCTCTGGACGTTCTGTTCTGGTAGAGCTGACCATGGCAGATTGCATTCATTCTCTTTCCATCTATAAGGGCTAATTGCTCATAACGACTTTTTACCCATTCTGCGTCGTCGAGCTCATCTTCTTGTATGATCTTTAGGGAAGGAATTTCCACCTCAGCGGGAATGACAGCCTCTGTACCATAAACCATCATATAGGGGGTTGCCCCAGTTTATGTGAGGACTGTGGTGCAATACCCCAATAGAGCAAATGATAACTTCTCATGCCACTATTTATGCTTCTCTATCATTTTCCTCAATATCTTCTTGATATTCTTGTTGGCGGCTTCTACAGCTCTATTCATTTGAGGCCTGTAGGCTATGGAATTCTTGTGTTTGATCTTGAAAGTTTCACATATAGCTTTCATCAAGTCGCTGTTGAGGTTGGAGCCATTATTAGTAATGATTGACTCTAGAATCCTGAATCGACAAACAATGCAATCGTGGACAAAGTCTGCCACGACTTTCTTAGTTATTGCTCTATAAGATGCTGCTTCGACCCATTTGGTGAAGTAGTCGATGGCTACTAGGATAAACCTGTGCCCGTTGGAAGCGGCAGGCTCGATTGGTCCAATAACGTCCATTCCCCAGTCGGTGAACAACCACGGTGAGCTTATTGTGTTGAGTCGCTCGGAGGTACCTTTATCATGTCTACATGTATCTAACAGCAGTGGTATTTTCGGACATAGTGGATGCAGTCCGTTTCCATAGTCATCCAAAAGTAACCAGCCCAGAGTATCTTCTTTTCTAAGACAAAACCGTTCATATGTGGACCGCAGGTCCCATCATGAATTTCCTTTAGTAGCCTGGATGCTTCCTTTGCGTCAACACTTCTTAATAGTCCCAAATCAGGAGTCCTCCTATACAGGATTCCTATGCTGTGAAGGAAGTTGTTGGACAATCTCCGGAGTGTGCGTTTCTGAGTAGTATTAGCAAGCTCCGGGTACTCTCCTTTTGCCAAATATTCCTTGATATCATGAAACCAAGGTTTTTCGTCTGCTTCTTCTTCAACATGGGTGCAGTAAGCTAGCCGATTATGGATTCTTACCGGAATGGGATCAATGAAATTCTTGTCGGGATGCTGTATCATAGATGATAGGGTAGCCAATCCATCGGTGAACTCATTCTAGATTTTGGGGACATGCTGGAATTCGTATTCGTGAACCTTTTTCTCAATTCCTGTACATGGTGCAAATACGGGAGTATCTTAGAGTTCTTGGTTGCCCATTCTTCTCGTACCTGACGTATAAGTAAGTCTGAATCTCCAATCACTAGCAGCTTTTGAATGTTCATGTCAATGGCCATTTTGAGCCCTATGATGCAGGCTTCATATTCGGCCATATTGTTGGTGTAGGGGAACCTGATTTTGGCAGACACCGGATAATGCTGACTGGTTTCTGATACTAGGACTGCTCCTATGCCAACTCCTTTGAAGTTTGCTGCTCCATCGAAGAACATTCTCCAACCGTTATAGGATTCTGCAATGTCTTCTCCTATAAATGATACCTCTTCATCAGAAAAATACGTTTTTAGGGGTTCATATCCTCCATCCGCGAGGTTTTTAGCAAGGTGGTCTGCTAGTGCCTGTACCTTGACCGTTTTTGAGTTACGTAAACAATGTCAAACTCACTCAACAGGATTTGCCACTTGGCCAGCTTGCTGGTGGGCATGGGCTTCTGAAAGATGCACTTCAAGGGATCCATTCTCGATATGAGATATGTAGTATAGGTGTAGAAGTAATGTCTCAGCTTCTGAGCTACCCAAGTCAAAGCACAACAGATGCATTCCAATGGAGAATACCGGGCCTCGTACGGGGTGAACTTATTACTGAGATAATAGATGGCTTGTTCCTTCCATCCTGTTTCATCATGTTGCCCCAGAATGCAGCCGAAAGCTCCATCTAACACTGCAAGGTAGAGTAAGGGTCTACCTGGCTCGGGCAGGACTAAGACTGGTGGTGTTGACAAGTATTCCTTGATTCTGTCGAAGGCCTTTTGGCAGTCATCGGTCCATTTAGTAGCGGCGTCCTTCTTCAACATCTTAAAGATTGGCTCACAGATAAATGTGGACTGTGCTATGAACTGGCTGATGTTGTTAAGCCTTCCCAAGAAACTCATCACATCCTTCTTATTCTTTGGTAGTGGTAGTTCTTGAATGGCTTTGACTTTTGATGGATCCAGTTCTATTCCTCAGCGTTTTACAATAAACCCAAGCAATTTTCCAGCAGGAACACCAAATGCGCACTTTGCAGGGTTTAGTTTCAGGTTGTATCTCCGAAGTCTATTCAAGAACTTCCTCAGATCTTCCATGTGGTCAGTGGCCTTCTTGGATATGATAATAACATTATCCACATATACCTCTATCTCCTTGTGTATCATATTATGAAAAATGGTAGTCATGGCCCTCATGTAGGTGGCCCCTGCGTTCTTTAGGCTGAATGGCATCATCTTGTAACAGTACACTCCCCACGGTGTAATAAAAACCATTTTCTCAGCATCTTCTTCATCCGTCTAGATTTGATGATAACCAGCGAAGCAATCTACAAATGATTACAGCTCATGCTTGGCGCAATTGTCAATCAGGATGTGTATATTTGGCAAAGGGAAGTCGTCTTTCGGGACTGGCTTGATTGAGATTCTGGTAGTCGACACAGACTCTGACCTTCCCATCCTTCTTTGGCACTGGCACAATGTTGGCTAACCATGTCGGGTGTTCAACTACCCTTAGAACCTTAGCTTTGATCTGCTTGTTGACTTCTTCCTTGATTTTCAAACTCATATCAGGCTTGAACTTTCTGAGCATTTGCTTTACCGGTGGACACATCGGATCGGTTGGCAATTTGTGAGCCACAATAGACGTATCAGACCAGTCATGTCATCATACGACCAGGCAAATATGTCCTCATATTCTTTCAGAAATTCTATATATTCTTTCTTCTCTGATGGCGATAGGTGGATGTTGATTTGTGTTTCCTTGACATTTTTTGCATCTCCCAGGTTGACAATTTTGGTCTCGTCCAAGTTGGACATAGGTTTGTTCTCAAAGTTCTCAACTTCTTTAACAATCTCGTCAGGTATGTCATCTTCCTCTAAATCAATGTCCATTTGTTGCGTTGTCTCGTTGCATGTCACATTCATTGGTTCATCAAGATAAGTAATAGTAATGATGTATTGGTAAAGTGAGAAAAGATAGCAATAAATATGAAATCATAAGAAAAATCAAACATTCCTTTGGTAAAATATCTGTTTTGAACATCGAAGATCTTATTGCGGGAATTGAAAATGCGAAAAGAAAATCATTTAATAAATAAAACAGTGAATAATACTTGTTTTAGCCTTGCTACCCCGAGGCATGTCTGGCTTTGGTTGTCCTGATGGTCCAATTCTTGAGATGGGCACCTCTACTCACAGCTTGTATGGAAGGGCCTTCCTCCCCCTCCTCCTCGAGAATAACACAACAGTCCATATCATTGTCCTCTAGAAACAAGTTCTTCATTGCCGCAAGTGCTTTTTCTTCATATGACCCATAAATAATGTTGGCCTGTTGGAAGGTCTATTCTAGATGAGGTATTGACTGCCCTAGTGGATAGTAAGGACCGCGCCATGGTGGTGACAAGTTATTGAATTCTTCCCATGTGTATTCATATCCCAAACCGAAGGTAGTGCCATGTTTCTTGAGTTTTATGGGCTTAGAGATTCCTTGGAGGTTCTTGCCGTGCCCTTTGCCATGTTTTCACCCACTCCAATTCAGTATACTCTCGATTTTACTATCTCACCATTTGTCTTTGTCGACAGCATTAACCTGTTCGATGTGGTGGTAAGTTTCTCCACCAAGTTTCCTTCTTCCCTCGATCGGCGAAATGATCTGGTGACTGTCTATAGGGTTGCTACCTTCGCTGTGAATGATCACTTCATGGTGATTCCATTCGAATTTTATTGCCTGATGTAGCGTTGAAGCTACGTCCCCAGCAACATGAATCCATGGCCATCCCAGCAGTAGGTTGTAGGACGCTGATACATCTATCACCTGGAAATTGACCTCGAACTAGGTTGGTCCCATCTGCAAGCATAGAATAATCTCGCCAATAGTGGACCTTTGGGAACCATTGAAGGCTTTCACATTGATTGCTCCATCCTTTATCTCATGCATCCTTTTACTCAACTTATTGAGTGTTACCAACAGACAAATGTTGATACTGGAACCCCCATCGATCAGGATTCTGGAGATGAAATAATCTTCGCATTGTATAGTGATGTGCAGTGACTTGTTGTGCCCCAACCCTTCAGGCAGCAGCTCGTCCTCATGAAAGGTGATCTTGTGGCTTTCCAGCACTTGTCCTACCATGTTAGCCATTTCCCCGCCAGTGATGTTACTTGGTACGTATGCTTCACTTAGCACCTTTAACAGAGCATTCTTGTGCGCCTCAGAATTTTGCAGCAAAGAAAGAATGGATATTTGTGCTGGCGTCTTGTTTAACTGGTCGATGACCAAATATTCCTTAGCTTGTATTTTCCTCCAAAAGTCGTCCGGACCTGTCTCAATGAGGGGTGGCCGATTGGAGGCCTGCTTGTTTGATTCAGCTAGTTGTTCAGGGGTATAGACTCTACCAGTTCTTGTCATATCATGTGCTGCGACAGTTTCTTCAATCCTGACCTTGCCCTTCCTTCTAGCCTCGGTGATATAGTCCCAGGGTACTTCATTTGTATAAAATGGTGTCATGGTTGACATCGCCACTGGGATCGACATGGCTATCCTCACTCCGAACGGAACATGTGCCATGGGTGGCAAGACTGCAACCTCAAATGGTGCAAGTGCATTTGCCGGAGACACGAATTCAACCTCAATTGGTATCGGTGTCTTTGCGGATGGTGCTACTTCAAACTCAAATGGTACAGACATATTCACCTCAGTGTCCTTAGACATTTGGATTTGGACTATGATTGGATTGAGAGTAACTACCGGTTTCTTTGGGTCATAACCTTCTGCGATCAACCCGATTGATCCATCAGGATGCTAGTCATCTTCTATTTCAATTATGTGGACACCTCCACCCTTATGGTCTGGTAGAGGGTTGTTACGAACATTTGGAGCGGGTTCCTTTGCCACAATAATCTTGTTATCAATCAAGGACTGTATCTTGTCTTTTAAGGAGCGACATTAATCGATGGTGTGCCCTTTCATGCCGGAGTGGTATGCATAGGACTTGTTTGGGTTAACCCACTGAGAAGGATTCTCAGGGGTCACATCAGGGATAAGGGTGACATAACCAACAGCTTTGAGCCTCTTATACAGCTGGTCGATGTGTTCAACAATGGTTGTATATTGTTTTGGAGGTCTGTGATCAAAATTAGGTCAAGGTCTAGGGAGGTTTTGGCGTGCAGGGGGTGATTGATAATGGGATGGCTCAGAATTATAAGCTTGGTAGACATGAGCGGGTTGGGAGTATCTAGGTAAAGTAGGTTGATATTTAGGAGGTGAAGATGACTGATAAGTTGGTGGCGGAGCTTGGTATGAAGATGAGGGTGTTTGGTAATTTGGGGTTGGCTGGTATGTGAGTGGAGGTGTTGGGTAAGTTTGGTATTTGAGGGGAGATTTGGTCCTCTGTGCAACCATCATGGCCCTTACGTCCTTTTTCTTAGACACATCACCGGACTGTAAGGCCTTATTTGTAGCTTACAAGGCCTCAAAGTTTGTAATTATACCGCTTTTGATACCATCTTCAATCCTCTCACCTAATTTGATAATGTCATAGTACTGTGGGTCCTAAGCCCGGACGAATAACTTGTTCATTTGTTCCTCTTCTAAGGCAGGTTGGATCTTAGCAGCTTCGGTCCTCCACCGAGTAGCATACTCGTAAAATATCTCCGTGGGCTTCTTCTTCAAATTCTGTATATAGAACATGTCTGGTGCATTCTCTATATTAAACCTGAATCTATCCATGAAGTCAGATGCCATGCCTACCCAGCTTGACCACTTCTTGGGATCTTGGCTGATGTACCAAGATAACGCATCTCCCTTCAAAGTCCTCATGAACAGCTTCATGCGGATTCTTTCATCCTTCCCTACTCCAACCAGCTTGTTGCAATATGTCCTCAGATGGACCCTTAGATCACCCATACCATTAAATATTTCGAACTTAGGAGGTTTGTACCCCTCAGGCAGTTTGACATCAGGCTGTATGCAAAGATCCTCATAGTTTAGCCCCTCAATTCCTTTGCTTCCCTCGACGCCCTGAATCCGGCTGGTTAATTTCTTAAGTTCCTCAACCAAGTTCCTGATATGCAGATCCTTTTCATCAGACTCAGGTGTGCATGAGATAGGTTGGGTGGAGTGTGGCATGGTCTCCACGTAGATAGGAGTGTTATGGTTTCCTGGTGTATGGGTGTGGAAATGGTCATTTGTGGAGTTTTGAGGTTCTAGGATGAGTAGTGGAGTGTTGTTTGGGGTATGACAAGTGTTACATTGGTTCTTTGGTAGAGCAACGTGATGGTGATGGGCGGGATGATTATATTGTTTTAGGATATTTTGATGAGGTGTAGGTTTTTGAGTGTTGGGGAAGTTTACATCTGGGGTGCTGAGGGAAAATGACAGGATTGCCAGATTTCGAACCTGATCGAGCTCTTCTTGGAATTTCAGCAGTTTCTGTTCAAGTTGTGACACATTCTCGTTTGGAACCCGAAGACCCTGACTATTAGTGGCCTCTACCCGTTCAGCCGTGTTCTCATTCCTGATGTTGTTCAAATCTTCCATCTTGCCTTTGTTCTTGCTTTTAACAGGACTAAGAGGAGGAGTGGGTGGAGGTCCCCTAGATCTTGTGAAGTAAGATGATGATGCCAGAATGCATGAACTAACTTTTGGGGAGGGGAATAATAAAAACAAAAACAAAAACACAAAGTAATCAAGTTAGTGAGGATTATAAAAGTATTGCAATATTTAAACATATAGTGCGGGAATGTAAAGCGTGTCCTAATTTGGGAACCTCTTTTGTGTCCGAGGTAGGCCTAGTGATAAATTGATTTGGAGAATTTAAAATGCTAAATGCCTCATTTTATTGATAAAGATAGGCGAATCCCAAAACGACACTAAATAAACAAGAAATAAAAGTCACTAATGGCCATTGACCTTATTACATTGATAAAGCGAAAAAGATAAACTCCTATCTACTTGGTCCCAGAAGGACCTTTCCCAGACTCGGCATCCCTGGCTCCGTTGAACATCTTCCCCAACTCGCGAAGTCTCAGCAATAGGTACACTCTCGCTAGATGTCCACCTTCGGTCCCTTCAGCCTCTTGACAATCTTCAACCCTTTTGAGAAATTTTCTCTCCAGTTCTACTATGCCCCGCTCCAAGTATCCTAGCCTTTTGTTGGCACTAATAGCCATGTCTTTCCATTCCTCAATCAACTTTTGGTTGGACACTTGTATCTCTCGGTGTTCTCTCTCACATTCACGGATCCTTTTGCGCAACTAGTTGTACTTGACTTGCGCCTCGGCCTTTTCATCTATAATTCTGTGACCTTGAATGAACCCTAGCTGGCCCAGACCATCATGATTGTCTTCCAACTAACCAGAATAAAAAGGAGTATAACCAGCATGATATCTGTCTGGCTCGATGGTTTCTTTCCCCGTTACGGTCTTGCAGTGCCACATATGCTGGGCTTGGCACTTGTAGCGACTATCATCATTTTGGAAGTCAGCTCTGAAATGGCTCATCTTGTCGATCTTGGGTATAACTTGCTTCCTACCAGCTTGTCTCATGACTCGAAGAGGGACGTAAGGGTAGGTTCCTCTTAGACCAATTAGTCTCAGGAATGGTGCATCTCTGGATCGTGCAATGAATTCCTCTGTCGGAAACCACTCAAACATCCATTAAACCTGTTCTTCAGTCAGATTATCAAAGAGCTCAACCCATCCTTTGGCATTCTCAGGCTGAGCGAACATGTCGGGGATATAATTCATTTGCTTTGGATGGTGTAAAGCGATGTGGTCATCTCAGTCTTGCCGCTGAATTTCTTGTCGGTATTCGCGTTTTTGGAGATGTTCCATGAGCCAAAGTTGCAATAGTAGA
Source organism: Nicotiana tabacum (assembly GCF_000715075.1). Classification (NCBI taxonomy): domain Eukaryota; kingdom Viridiplantae; phylum Streptophyta; class Magnoliopsida; order Solanales; family Solanaceae; genus Nicotiana; species Nicotiana tabacum. The sequence continues at coordinate 126,394,625 of NC_134082.1, forward strand.
TTGCATCCTTCGAAATGTTTTGCTCCTCGATGACACTTCTCCAAGGCTTGGTGTATGTCTGCGATGATCATGAGTACAATGCTAAACATCTGCCCACCAATCCCTTCCATTAGGGTCTTGGTTACCATAGCTAGCCTAGTATGGATACTACCTTTCTTCATTGGAAACACAATTCGATCCAGGAAGCAAAACATGAATACGAACACCCTACGATGAATATGCCGCACGGATGTGATGGCAAACTCATTAGGGTAGGTACGGTATAATTTGCTGTGACTGTACTTTTCATACAAGTAGTCAAAAGGGATGTATGATTCCTTCAGGCAAATTAATTCTGCATTCTTCTTCAGACCCATCATTTTAAGGCAACCCTTGCCTTTGCGGTTCTCAGGCATTAACAAACCCAAAGTTTCCCACACTAGGCCGGTCAGTCCTCCTATCTCCTCTAGCAAAGGTGTCATCTCGATGTCCCCAAAGCGGAACACGGCCCTTTCACAATCCCAAAATAATGTAGCAGCTTCTATGATCATGTTGTTAGGCTGGACCTCCAGGAGGGATGGTAGATTACCCAGATATTTTCTGATGAGGGTTTGGTCACTAGAATATAAATCTCTCCACTAGCTTAGCAATCTTGGGTGGATGTTGGTGAACATGCCGAATTTGGGGACTTCGTGCCTCATATTTCTGCAAGACAAATAAGGTTAGGCCCTTACCCCCACCAGACTCGACTATTAATATCAACAATTAGCATGAAGCATTTAGTTCTCCAAATAAATGCACAGAACGTGATGATGTTCGCTTGGGTTTAGGGAAACCCAGTGGACTTTTGGACAAGGCTATCTTAAAGGATCATTACGCGGACAACATAACTGATCCGACTAGGTTTGACCATGATGCATGCACAATTTTAAATAGAGTAAGGTTTCTATGGGGTTTTAGACTGGTACCCTTGAGTGGAAAACTCAAGGGGGAAAGCACGGAACTGTCGACTGCACCACTGATCGACTAGTTTTACCGCAAATATGCATTTCCGAATTTAGGGATTAATGATATAGGAAGAACGCAACCACTTATCAAGCATTGCTATATTATTTGTTTGGCACGAGTGGAGTATGATGTTGAGCATGATTATGTAATAATTAAAAGCATGTTGACATGTATTTGCATGTTAAGAAAGCGATAAATACAGTAGTTTCATAATTTAAGGCAGTAGTAAAGGAAAGAAACAAGAAAAATACGTTAGTTTTGCTTTTAAAAAATAAATTAAATGCTTAAAGAAATTTAAACAAGTAATTGCACATAGGGAGGTACAAATTAACAAAAACAATCTGAAATGGTAAAAGCCTAAAAATCCCCAGTAGAGTCGACATGTTGTCGTGCACCCTTTTTCCCTCAGTGGAGAGGAGTCCTGGTTTCGACATTCATAGGGTGTAATGACTCATTTCCTTTTGGGAATTGGGTATTTGAAGAGCCCCTACCTAACAATTTTAATTTGTGTTAGGGCACCTAGAAGGTTCATCTACAACTACGTTTAGATAACCAGAGATAGGGTAAGGGCTTGAAATTATCCTAAGGGGAAGGTGTTAGGCACCCCTCTGGATCCACTAGTGTGGTTCCCGGCCATACAGTTTTTGTGAATTTGTGCAATTAGCAAGTAAGACTCAAATAATAGGGGATTTAAATTTAAACACACAAGTGTTTGAAAACGATTAATAAAAAGCAAGGTTTTGAAAAGAGTTACAATCTAAGCATGCTTATGAATGTAAAGGGGTGTCCTAGGTTTATTTGTAATATGGATCACATCAATGCAATACCCGGTATGACACTCCTCAAAAGAGAGGATACACGTGGTATTAGCGCACCGGTCATCATACCATATCTACCCTTTCCCGCCCCGTGAAGGTAATTAAAGCGAGGGTTGGTCTCGGCCTCTATTGCATGCTATTACCCATCCTATTGCTATCAGTCTCGGAGGAATTTAGGACTCCTACTCCTATAAGAAGGAGGTTCTAGGTAGACCTTTAGGTTTAAAGGCAAAATACTAAGGCGACATACAAAACAAGTAGGACAACATGTAAAAGGGGGAAAACACAAAAAACAAGCAGAAGGCTCAGTTATACCTACACAAATAATGTACATAGACAGCATGACTTATAAACAGTTAAGATCTGAATTTAAAATCCTAGAGCAGGGTGTTTAAGTAGTAACATCAGAACCAGATTTATTACACGACTGAAAAAAGAAGTCCGAATCAGGTTTGCCTACTGATTTTAACAGCTGATAGTTAAACAAAGACAATTCTAGTTTTATTTAAGTTATTACCTAAGGCTTGCCTAGGCACAGAGTGAGATGCAGCAGTTGTTCCAAGTCATTAAGACAGTTTGGAGATTATTTTTATTACCTAAAATATGTTGTTCTAGTTATAGAGATTGTTGCCAATTTTATTCAGAAAAAAAATGTGAAAACTATTACTTTACTACCCTTTTCATTAGTCAGTAGTTAACTAGGCATTTTTTAAATAAAATGCAAACAGGATCCTAGAACATGGTATCTAATATGCACATACAAATTACAAGGTAGTCGAAAATAGAATCCTTAAGGCATGATTCTAAATGCACACAAGAGTTGAATTTTTTTTGAAGAAACAGATTTTTATACCAGTGTTGTTATTGCCCTAGGAGCAGGATTTCTAAGTTATAGGCATAAAGCATGGACTAACGAATGAAGTGCTGAAGCAAGAAACATAGGTCCTAAGAACATGGTTTTCTAATGCATATATGAATCCTAAACATGGTTTCTAGTGCACAATTAGGAACATAAACCTAATAACATGATTTCTACCCTTTAACAACTATAGCATGCATATCTCCCCATCCGTTTTCACAATCCACCCCCAGTACTTGTTTACAAATTATTACAGACCATATGATAAATTACATAAGAAATGAAAAATAAGAAGTTACAACTATAGGAAGCCTGATTCTGACTTCCTCTCTAAGTTATGTAATAAACCACCTCAAATGCCAATATTGTTACAAAGACTTTCTCATATCTGGGTATGTTAGAGTTCCCTAAGGACTTCAAGGGATCCCGGGCAGTGCTCACACCCAGATTGCATAACCAAGAGTAAGTGCAGTATGGAAGGGCCAACTCTTATGTTTCCAGGTTCAGAGGGAGCTCAAGAGTCCTAAAGCAAGGCTCACACAAGAGGGACAGAACCTAATAATCTAAGAGTGCATGCCAGAGTGCTTGACATAGATTTAAGAGAGTTGAGTTGGAAGACAGTTTTGAAAATGATTGATTTGAAATAAATTTGCTACAGGAACAGAAGAGTTTCTTAGGGAAAATAGTTTTTTGAAATGGAAGGGATAGGAGCAACAACACACATATAGAACTAGTTAAGAGAGTAGTACAGCTTCAAGGGGAGTAAGGATTGGGGAGAATTTTAAGCATGCTGAGTAAAGCAGTGAACGAGAAGTACAATTTAACAGCATGAGCCATTAAGTTAGTGCAAGGATTGACAAACAAGGGAACACATAGAGTGGTGTTTCAGAATTTAAACCAGAAACATACCAGTTGAAGAAGCAAAGTGCAGAAAAAGTAAAGCAATCAGAGTTCCATAGTCTAGCCTTGGCTTTTAGCCAACTAGACAAAGCAATAGCACAAGTAGTAGTAGAGAAATAGAGAGTTTGAGTGTGTGAGTGTGTAATTATGTATTCTGAACTCAATTGTTCGTGTCTTTAGAGAAGAGAGGGTAGGGTATTTATAGCTTTGAAAATGAGTAGAAAAATAAAGTAACAGGTAAAGGTTTAACACAAATATGGAAGTAATCACAATCAGAATCAATTAATACAAGTATTCTTTTAATCAAGGAATTACTACTCAAACGGATACTAAAAGGGATAATTAAGGAAAGAAAATCAATTTGAGAAAGATTGATTTTTGACCATATAAGGGATAGTAAAAATATAGAGTATACAATTAAGTCTAGGTACAAAATTTACTTAATTTGGGAAAAGATTCAGCAGGGGTGAAACATCACAGCAAATAAAGGAAGAGAATCAATCAACTTAAACAAATGAGTAAAATTAAGGGTTTATAAGAAAACCTTGCAATCAAACCATAACTTAAGGAAATCAAGATCAATCAAGAGGGAGTCATGATTCTGCACTTCGACATATAAATAGAAAAGAATGAACAGGCGTATCAGACATGTGGGGTCAAACATATTGACAAAAGAAGCAAACTAAATGAACACAAACATACCAAGGTGACATGAGTAGGCTAAAGGACTACTCGAAGCATGGTAATCAATAAGTCAAGTAGTCACATAAAACCAAAAATAAAGAAACCAGTCTAACACATAACAACAGGTAAAGGAGACCAGACCAACACACGGAAATAAGTAAAGGAAGTCTTCAAAAACTCACAGTAACAAGTGAAGAAACTTTTAAGAAATTAGGGTTTTAAAAAAGTTGGGTTAAAATGGAACTCAGAATCAGTTAAGACAAACGAATGAAAGGATCTAACCATAAAGAACTCAATTGAAACATGCATACATACAAAATAAACGAAGACAGTTTTAGAACCCCAAAAATACCTAGGATTTTCAACACGATGAACCAGGTAGAAGAAAAACATAAACAAACCATTTAAACATAGTAAAATCATAAGATAACACTAAAAATCGCAGAAGAAGTCTTTTAAAAGAGGTTCAGAAAACCCTAATCGTTGAAGACGGAGAGTCATTTTGAAAGAAATCGGAAAAACTTTAGAGAAAACACCAAGATGTTCATAACATGCACATATCTAAGAATATTCTAAAAGAAAATCAGAAAGCTTTTAAAGCTAGGGTTTCAGAGAACCCAGAAAAAGTGAGAAAACTTCGAAAAGTTACCGATCTTGCCAGAAAAGCCATGGATCTGACTCGAACGACCATGGATGGCCGGAAAAAAACCATAGATAGAAGTTGAGCAAGGTCTGGACCAGATCTCTTCGAGATCGTTCCATGAAATCATGAAAACAGGAAACCAGGAGACATAGGAGATCGGTATAGATCTTAAACAGCCATGAGAGTTCATGGATTGAGTGAGAATCGAAGGGGATTAAGGTTAGTTTGGGTGGCGGCGGCTAGGGTTTGAATGATGTTGCAGAGAAAATTGGAGAGGAAGGGGATTCAAGGGTGGCGGGTTGGTGGGAAATGAATTAGGTTAGGGGGTCGTTTGGGTTTAATTATGGTAGGTGGAACGGGGACCGTTGATCTGAATGATCAACGGTCCAGAGTGAATGGGGTAGGTTGGGATCCGGTTTGGGCTTGGGTTAAAATTGGGTGTGGGTCGGTTAAAATTGTAATTGGGCCGGGGAATTGGGGTCCAATTTGGGCTAGATTCGAAACTCAATTTTGGCTACAAGTTAAATATCCCTTTTCCCTTTTTATTTATAAAAAATAGTAAATAGTTTCTGAAAATAAATTAAAAGTAATAAAGTGGTTTATAATATATAATTAGAAATTTAAAAATACATGATACAATTTTATGAATATTATACATAATTAAAACTTAAAAAGGCTAGTATTGCAATTATGTGCAATTTAACTTTAAAAATACTAAATGAAATTGTAAAAATATGTAAAAATTAATTTAGCCATATTTTGGTATAAATATAAAAATTCAATAGATGAATTATCATAATAATAATTTTGGAAAATAATTATTGGGATTTTATGGATTAAAAGGGTGAAATAAATCAATTAAAAACCTTTAGAATTATGGAAAAATAATAAAACACTTGGACATGCTTATATATGCATATATATGCTATTTTGAAATTATTTTGCATACTGAAAAATATATAGGAAAAAATTGGGTATCAACAACTACTTTACCTGAATTCTATGCAGCATGCTAAGCTAGAATTTCCTGTTTGTCTTGATATGAAATTGACATTGGCAGAATATTCTTCATATTGCTGCTGTGTATATACATTTGGGACTACGGATGTGGCATTCTGGTAGACCCCCCTGCACAGTTATATAGAACTACGAGACTGCACCCGGTAGATTCTCCCAATGCTGGGTATTTATATTTGGGACTACGGATCAGGATTCCGGTAGATCCCCGCGCATTAATAGTTGGACTACGGGATGAGATCTTAGGAGATCCTTCGGATATATATGATGGGCTATGGGACGGTATCCCGGGAGATCCACTGGAGAGTTGTAATTGGGACTACATGACGGTATCCTGGAAGGTATCCCCGTTGTTATCTCTGTGTTGAGCTGTATTTCCTTTCCGTGATTATTTTGTCTCTGTTTTAGTTGTTGTTGTTCTTTCTATTCTATGTTATTTCTTACTGTTGCACTTAATTATACTATCTTATTCTACACTGTTATACCTTGTATTTTTTTTAACCTCAGTAGGGCCCTGACCTTCCTCATTACTATCCGACCGAGGTTAGGCTTGGCACTTACTGAGTACTGCTGTGGTGTACTCATGCCCTTTCTGCGCATGTTTTTCATGTGTAGATCCAGGTACTTCCACTCAGTCTTATCATCCTTGAGGCGAGTCACTTCTGTAGAGACTTTGAGGTATATCTGCCTCGTCCGCAGACCGAGGAGTCCCTTTCTATCTTCTGTAATAGTATAGCCCATCTATATTTTCTTTTTGTTAGACATTTTTGGAGTTAGAGCTTCTTATGTATCTCTTAGCTTGTGATTCATGATGTTCCGGATTTTGGGAAGTATTAGGTTGAGATTCTTATACTGTTATATGCCAGGAGGCATCTTAAATGCTATTTCAGTTGTTATTTCAGTTTTATATTATTTTTCTTTCCGCTAATTTTTCTTTTTCTGCATTTGTTAGGCTTATCTAGTCGTAGAGACTAGGTGCTGTCACGATAGTTTACGGAGGGCGAACTGGGGTCGTGATAAGTTGGTATCAGAGCTCTAGGTTCATAGGAGTCATGAATCATAAGCCGATTTATTAGAATCTCGCGGATCGGTACAGAGACGTCTGTACTTATCTGCGAGAGGGTATGTAACTGTTAGGAAAATTCCACTTCATTTGATTTCCTTTTCATGCGAGATTTTTGATGTTACAACTTTAAACTTTTGTCTTCTATTCTCTCACAGATGGTGAGGAAACGTGCTACCCGAGATGATCGGGCACCCGCGGCCCCTACTGCAGCCGTCAAAGACTGGGGTCAGGGTAGAGGTCGAGGACGCGCACGTGGTGCAGCCAGAACATCCGCGCGAGCTACCGCCGAGGTACCACTAGCAGTTCCGGCTAGAGTCTAGGCACTTGATACGCCTACTACTACTACTACTATTCCAGGTCTTTAGGAGATTCTTGCGCAGTTCATGAGAATGTACACCACTTTAGCTTAGGTAGGGTTGCTTCCCCTTGTTGCAGCTACATCCCAAGCCGGGGAGGTGCACAGACTCCCGCCGCCCGCACTCCTGAACAATGAGTCCATGCTGATTAGGTTCCAGAGATTATTCTTGTACAACCTGCAGTCCCATATCAGCTCGAGGATATGGTGGTGGCTTCAGAAGATGAGCAGCGGAGGCTTGAGAGGTTCAAGAAGTATGATCCTCCTGTATTCATTGGGTTATCATCAAATGTTGCCTTGGGATTTCTGGAGGAGTGCTACCGTATTCTCCATACCATGGGTATATCAGGGTTGAGCGGGGTTTCCTGCACTACTTTCCAGCTTCAAGGTCTGCCTGTGAGTGGTGACGTACTTATGAGTTAGACAGTCCAGAGGAGGTAGCTTCCCTGACTTGGACTCAGTTTTCAGATATGTTCCTGAGAGAGTATGTTCCTCAGAGCTTCAGGGACACTTGGCGTGCAGAGTTTGAACATTTGTGCCAGGGTACTATGACTGTATCGGAGTATGCTGTCTGTTTCACCAGCTTGGCTAGACATGCACCAACCTTGGTTTCTACTATTCCCGAGAGGGTTCGCCGGTTTATTAAGGGGCTTATTCCCAGCATCAGGTCTAGCATGGCTCGCGAGTTGGAGATGGATATTCATTATCACCAGGTGGTGAGCATTGCTAGGAGGATTGAGGGTATGCATGCTAGGGATAGAGAGGAGAGGGAGGCCAAGAGGTCTCGAGAGTCGGGCCATTATTCTGGTGCCCGTGCCCTAGCCGCAGGTCATCATGGTAGGGGTTATATGAGTCACCATGTTCATTTAGTTCTTCTATCAGCCAGTGGTATTCCAGCTCCTTCTAGGCCTCAGGAGCCTTATTATGCACCTATCGTATTTAGTGCGCCTCCTACGTGGGGTGCTTTCAGTGATAAGTCCAACAGACCTGGCCTGAGTCAGTCGTAGCCAACACGTCCTCCCAAAGCTTGTTTTAAGTGTGGTGATACATGCCATATGATGAGGATTTGCCCCAGACTTAGAAGGGTGCACCTCTACAAACGTTTTAGCCATCGTGTGCCCCGTAGAGTTCTCAGGCTAGGATTACAACACTAGTTGCTACCCCACCTGCTCAGCTAGCTAGAGGTGGAGGTCGGGGAGGTAGAGGTCACCCTAGAAGGGGAGGCCATGCCTGATACTATGCCCTTCCTGCCCGTACCAAGGCTGTTGCCTCCGTTTCTGTCATCACAGGTATTATACTGGGTTTTCACAGAGATGCATCGGTTCTATTCGATCCAGGCTTCACTTACTCTTATGCGTCTTCTTATTTTGCTTTGCATTTGGGTGTACCTCAAGATTCTTTGAATTCCCCTATTTATGTTTCTACTCCTATAGGAGATTCTCTTGTTGTGGACCACGTTTATCGGTCGTGTTTGGTTGCTCTTAGTGGTTTTGAGACCAGAGCTGATGTCGTGCCCCCTTTTTCCCTCTTTATGCAATCAGGAGATCGGGTTTGTGACATTTGGGTATGGGACAACTCATTCCTTTTGGGAACTGGGTTTTGCATATTTGAAGAGTCGCCACCTTATTATTTAAGGTGCATTAGGACACCTATAAGAGCTACTCCTAAGCTTGTTTGATAACCAGAGATTAGGTAACGGCTTGAAATTATCCTAAGGGGAAGGTGTTAGGCAACCCTCAGGATCCACTAGTGTGGTTCCCGGCCAGATCGTTTATTGTGAATTTGTACAATTTAGCAAATAGACAAATATAGGCTCAAATAGTAGGGGGTTTAAGTTTAAACACATAAGATTTTGAAAACAATTAAAGGCGAATTTTGAGAAGAAAGGGTTATAACTTCTACAAATACTTGAAAATATAAAAGAGGAAGGGGGGGGGGTCCTAGGTTTATTTATAATATGGATCACATCAATGCGATACCCGGCATGACACTCCTCAGAAGAGGGGATACACGTGGCATTAGCGCACCGGTCATCATATCCATATCTACCCTTTCCACCCCGTTAAGGTATTAAAGCGCGGATTGATCTTGATGTCTGTTGTATGCTACTATCCGTCCCTTCCTATCATTCCCAGAGGATTTTTAGGAATACTATTCCTAAAGGGGATGGATATTATGCAGATTTTAGGTTTTAAAGTGAAAAAGCTAAGGCGACATATAAAACATATAGGGGCTGCACATTAGGGGAAACATATAACAAATAAGAGGCTTATGTATACCTCCTCAAATAAAGCACATAAATAGCATGACTTAAACATACATATAAGGTTTGAATTTAACATATTAAGGTAAGGGAAATTTCAATTGTTGAGGCAGACCAGTTTATTACATAACTCAGATAAGAAGTCAGAATCAGACCTACCTGCTGGTTGTAGCAATTAGCAAATGAGGATTCAATTTTTTGGTTGTTATCACCTAAGGCTTGCCTAAGCATTTATGATAGATCCTATAGACACAGTATCTATTCAGAATGAAGCGAAACAGTAACAATTGAAGACGAACGATTTAGATCCTATAGGCATGCTTTCTAAACCGTGTTAAAGTAAAGAGTGAGGTTGTTTAAAACTGATTCAGAGTCAAATTGATTTTAAATTGGTTTTAGATCCTATAGGCAGGATGTCTAGTATTGCTCATTTTGTAATCCTATAGACATGATATCTAGTCGAGCGTGAATTGAAACATGCAGTATCCCTATAGGCATGATTTCTACAAAAGGGGTAATGAAAATGATATCTGATTTTTAACCCGTTAGTTCCTAAGCATGGTGTTTCAGTGTGGTAATGCAGAAATTAAGACAAGCTCTATAGACAGGTTCTCTAAATGCAAAATTCAATATGCAGAATTTAAGTCCTATAGGCATATTCTCCAAATTTAGAACATTCAGAAATTTAATGAAATTGGATCTTATAGGCATGATATCTAGATGCAGAATTAAACATGCAGAACAACAGATGATATCTAAATTGCAGAATTGAACATGCAGAAATTTAGATCCTATAGACGTGATATCTACCCTCGAACATGCATAATTACCTAGTCCCTTTCACTAGCCAAGACCCAGATGTTTATTACAAAATTATTATAGACTAGACAATGAATTACATCAAGGAAGCACAAAAGAAAAGTTACAACCAGAGGAAGCCTGATTCTTGACTTCCTCTCTGAGTTATGGAATAAACCACCTCAAGTGCTATTGTTTCAAAGCCTTTCTCAGACTTGAGTGTGTCAAAGTTCCCTAAGGGTCTCAAGAGGACCCCAGGTAGAGATGAGTGTAGTGTGGAAGGGCCAACCCTTATGTGTCCAGGTTCAGAGGGAGTTCAGGTCCCAAGGCAAGGCTCACACAAGAGGGGCAGAACTTAAGTCTAAGAATATGGTGGAAGTGCAGGAGTATAGATTTAGAACTGAGTGGAGAATGGAGAGGGGTAAGTTGAAAACATTAGTAGTAAAGCTAAAATCAAAGAATCAGTAATTGCACAAAGGGGTCAGGGGTTTGGGAAATACATTGCAAGGAGCATATATCCTTATTCAGGGACCAGGTTTGGGCACGTACAGTAATAGATGGTGCTGTCATGCCTATAAACCAACCAGAACACACAACATATAGAGGGGATATGGAGGTTATGATCCCAAGGAATCAGGTTTGGGTCATGCACAACTATGTTCAATGTTGTCATGCCCCAAGCCAACCAAAGATACCAAAACATAGGGGATGTGGAACATAGACCCAGGGAGGTCAGGTTTAGGTCATGCACAACAATGCATGATGCTGACATGCCCTTGAACCAATATACAAACACATATGGGGTATGGGGTATTGGGGTTCATACATGAGAAAACATTAATTCAGAAAAAGGAAAGGGTAAATCATAGCATGCTTGATAATGAAACTCGATTAAACATAAACAGGAAACAGGTAAGAGTGAAGGAATTAGTAAAGAAACATATTGTTGTTGATGCTGGAAGAGTAATTAGGACATACCAGTAAAAAAAGAAAATGCAGAAAGAAAAAGTAGGCAAGTTTCCCACATCCTAGCCTTGGCTTTCAGCCGGCTAGACAAGGTAGCAACACAAGTAGTAACAGAGAAAAGAGAGAGACTTTGAGTGAAGTGTGTGTTTTTTAACTCAATTGGTTCGTGTCCTTGAAAGAAGAGGGGTGCAGGGTATTTATAGCCTTTTTAAAAAATGAGTGAAGGAAAAGTAATAAGATACAAATATGGAAACAATCATAGGTCAGAATCAATTACACAGGTGATTCTCTTTAATTAAGGAATCATTGTTTAACAGATTCAAATAAGAAAAGAGATCAATTTAGATACAGACTGATTATTGCCATAAAAGAAGTAGTACAAGCATTCAGTAAGTAATCAAGTCTAAGTACAGAATATACTTATTTTGGAAATAGATTCAGCAAGGTAAATATTACAATAAAGGGAAAAGAGTCAATCAATTTTGAACGGGCTAGTGAAATCAGGGTTCATAAAAGGGAAACTTTAGAAATCAGACACAAGGTGAAGATTAATCAAGGAAGAAATTTCAGTATATAAATAAAGTGAACAGGGTCATCAGATATGCGAGGCCAAACAAAAGAGATAATCACAAACATGCAATAGTGGCAGAAATAAGCTAGTAGTAAAGAAAACATTCGAAGCATATCAATCAAGCAGGTCAAGTCACATTGAATCAATAATGAAGAAAAAATAAAGTATTAGAAGCATGCAAAGGTCTCACAGTAACAGATGAGAAACCTTTTGAAAAGTTAGGGTTTCAGGCATAGTCAAGTTTTAAAGATAGTAGAAACCCAGAGTCAGAGGAATCACACAAATGAAAAGGGATTCTGAAACAAGGAATTTCAAATCAAGTTAGGCATTTAAATGAACAGTTTTAGACCTAAAGCCACAGGGTTTTCAACAATAGTCGAGCCCTGAAAATAGATCAAACAAAAATTAACCAAACGAACACTCATCTAACAAACAACTTTTAGAACTCGACTGAGACCCACAAGAGTTTAGGGTTTTCAGCAACAACGAGTTTGAAAGATGGTAAACAGATGAGTCAAGAAAGATTTTAAACAAAAAAATTCACATCTTAAACATATTAAAAGTCAGAGAAGAGATTTTGAAATAACTTAACAGGAAAAATCCTAATCGGAAAAAGACAAAGAGTTGTTTTTGAAAGCAAAATTGAAGAAACTTCGAGAAGATGCTTAAAAGTTCAGAACAAGCATAGATATAAAGTAGATCTGAAAGAAATCGAAAGACCTTAGAGATTAGGGTTTCAGAAAACCCAGAAAAGATGAGAAAGGCTTCAAAAGTTACCGATCTAACCAGGAGAGTCAAGGGTTTGACTCGAATGACCATGGCCAGTCGGAGAAAGTTCAAAGATGACCAGAGAAGGGACATGAACTAAAATCGAACGAAGGCTAGACCGGAGCTCTTCATAGTCTGGCCTTGAAACCATAAGGACAAACACATAGGAGCCAGGGAAGGCTGATACAGGTATCTGATGACCTTAGAAGGCCATGGATTAGGGCGGATTAGGGTGGCGGCGGTTAGGGTTTGAGTGGTATTGCAGAGAGTTTTTGAGAGGAAGGGGATTATAAGGTGGCGGTAAGTGAGAAATGATAGGGTTTTGGGGACGTTTGGAATTAATTAAAGCAAGGGCGACTATTGGGCGTTGATCTAAGTGATCAACGACCTGGATTAAAATGGGTAAGTGGGGCGGTTTATGAAACTGGGTTTGGGCTTGGTCCGATGGGTTAAAATGGGTCGAGAATTGGGTTAAAATTGGGGTAGGATTTAGGCTATGATTGAAATGAATTTGGGATATTATTTAAATAGCCACTTTCCCTTTTTAAAATTATACAAAATAGAAAATTGATTTCTGGAAATACGTTAAAGGTACTAAAATGATTTATAACACATAATTATCAATTTAAAAATACTGGACTTAATTTTTATAAATATAAAAGCAATTAAATCTTAAAAGGGGATAATATTGCAATTATATGCAATTTAGCTTTAAAAATGCTAAATAAATTTGTAAAAAATATGCAAAAATATATTAGCTCTATTTTACTACAAATATGAGAATCCAATAAATGAATCACCAAAAATGATAATTTTGGAAATTATTATTAAGTTTTTATGAATAAAATAGGGGATAAATTGGTTAAAAATCTTTAAAAAAATAAGGAAAAATAATAAAACATTTGGACATACTTATACATGCATACACATACTGTTTTGATGTATCTTGCATATTAAAAAATATATAAAAAAAATTGGGTATCAACAGCCGATTTATTGTTGCTTAACATGGTTGATTTTGATATTATATTGGGCATGAACTGGTTGTCGCCCCATTATGCTATTCTTGATTGTCACGCCAAAAACGTGACGCTGGCTATGGTAGGTGTACCGCGTGTTGAGTGGAGGGGTGCTTTAGATTACACTTCCAGTAGAGTTATTTCTTTCCTTAAGGCTCAGCGTATGGTTGAGAAGGAGTGCGATGCGTATCTAGCTTATGTGAGAGATGTCAGTATTGATACCCCTACAATTGATTCAGTCCCAGTAGTACGGGATATTCCTGATGTGTTTCCAGTAGATATTTCGGGCATGCCGCCTAATAGAGATATTGATTTTGGCATTGATCTGTTGCCGGGCACTCAACCCATTTCTATTCATCCGTATCATATGGCCCCTCATAAGTTGAAGGAGTTGAAGGATCAGTTACAGGAATTGCTTGATAAGGGTTTTATTCGGCCCAGTATATTACCTTGGGGTGCTCCTGCCTTGTTTGTGAAGAACAAGGATGGTTCTATGCGTATGTGCATTGATTATTACCAGTTGAACAAAGTTACAATAAAGAACCTTTATCCTTTGCCTCGTATTGTTGATTTGTTTGACCAGCTTCAGGGTGCACGAGCATTTTCTAAGATTGACTTGTGCTCAGGTTACCATCAGTTGAAGATTCGGGAGCCAGATATCCCGAAGACTTCTTTCAGGACTCGGTATGATCATTACAAGTTCCTTGTTATGTCATTTGGGATGACCAAAGCCCCATCAGCCTTCATGCATTTGATTCATAGTGAGTTCTGTTCGTATCTTGACTCATTCGTCATTGTCTTTATTGATGATATTCTGGTGTATTACCGGAGTCGGGAAGATCATGAACAGCACCTGAGGACAGTGCTCTAGACTCTAAGAGAAAATGAGTTATATGCTAAGTTCTCGAAATGTGAGTTTTGGTTGGATTCTGTGGCATTCTTAGGCCACGTGGTATAGAGTAAGGGTATTCAGGTGGATCCGAAGAAAGTAAAAGCGGAGCAGAATTAGCCCAGACAATCTTCAGCTACAGAGATCTGCAGTTTTCTTGCATTGGCAGGTTATTACCGTCATTTTTTTGGAGGGTTTTCATTGATTGCTACCCTTATGACCAGGCTGACCCAAAAAGGGTGCTCCATTCCAGTGGACGGAAGAGTGTGAGTCGAGCTTTCAAAAGCTCAAGACAGCTTTGACTACAGCCCCAGTTTTGATATTGCCTACAGGTTCGGGGTCTTATACTGTCTATTGTGATGCCTCGAGGATTGTCCTTGGAGCAGTTTTGATGCAGGACGGTAGGGTGATTGCCTACACATCTAGGCAGTTGAAGGTACATGAGAAGAAATATCCTGTCCATGATCTCGGGTTAGCTACCATTTTTCACGCATTGAAGATCTGGCGTCATTATTTATACGGTGTTCCTTGTGAGATTTATACTGATCATCGGAGCTTGTAGCACCTGTTCAAGCAAAAGGATCTAAATTTCCGCCAGAGGAGGTGGTTAGAGTTGCTGAAGGACTATGATATCACTATTTTATATCACCCGAGCAAGGCCAATGTGGTGGCCGATGCTTTGAGTCATCGGGCAGAGAGTTTGGGGAGTTTGGCTTATTTACCAGCATCAGAGAGACCTATGGTGATGGATGTTCAGGCCTTAGCCAACCAGTTTATGAGATTGGATCTTTCGGAGCCCAGTCGGGTTCTAGCTTGCGTGGTTTCTCGGTCTTCATTATTTGGTCGTATCAGGGAGCATCAGCTTGATGAACCTCATTTGCTTATCCTCAAGGACAAGGTTCAGCATGGTGATGCCAAAGATATGACTATTGGTGATGACGGGGTATTGAGGATGCATGGTCGGATTTGTGTACCCAATGTTGATGGACTTTGGGAGTTGATTCTAGAGGAGGCCCATCGTTCGCGGTATTCTATTCATCCAGGTGCCGCAAAGATGTACCAGGATTTGAGACAGCACTATTAGTGGAGGCGGATGAAGAAAGATATAGTTGGGTTGGTAGCTTGGTGCCTCAATTGTCAGCATGTGAAGTATGAGCACAAGAGACCGGGTGGGTTTCTTCAGCAGATAGAGATTCCGAAGTGGAATTGGGAGCAGATCACCATGGACTTTGTAGTTGGGCTCCCATAGACTTTAAGGAAGTTTGATGCCATTTGGGTGATTGTGGATCGGCTGACCAAGTCCACGCATTTGATTCCTGTGTGTACTACATATTCTTCGAAGCGTCTAGCAGAGATTTATATCCGGGAGATTGTTCGTCTACATGGTATCCCAGTTTCCATCATTTCAAATAGAGGTACTCAGTTCGCATCACAGTTCTGGAGGGCCATACAATATGAGTTGGGTACTCGGGTGGAGTTGAGTACAACATTTCACCCTCAGAAGGACGGACAATTCGAGCACACTATTTAGATTCTTGAGGATATGCTCTGTGCATGTGTGATTGAGTTTGGAGGGTCTTGGGATCAGTTCTTGCCACTATCAGAGTTTGCTTACAATAACATCTATCAGTTCAGCATTCAGATGGCACAGTATGAGGCTTTATATGTAGGCGGTGTAGATCCCCGATGGGTTGGTTTGAGCCTGGTGAGGCCAGATAATTGGGCACAGACTTGGTTCAGGATGCTTTAGAGAAGGTTAAGGTAATTCAGGATAGACTCCATATAGCCAGTCCAGATAGAAGAGCTACGCGGACCGGAAGGTTCGTGATGTTTCCTATATGGTTGGAGAGCGGGTTCTGCTTCGGGTTTCACCTATGAAGGGCGTTATGAGATTTGAGAAGAAAGAAAAGTTGAGTCCGAGGTTTATTGGCCCTTTTGAGATATTGAGGCGTGTTGGGGAGGTTGCTTATGAGCTTTCCTTACATCCCAGCTTGGCAGGAGTTCATCCGGTATTTCATGTTTTGATGCTCCGGAGGTATCACGGTGATCCGTCGCACGTGTTGGATTTCAGTTCAGTCCAGTTGGACAAGGATCTATCTTATGTTGAGAAGCCAGTAGCAATATTAGATAGGCAAGTTAGAAAGCTGAGGTCAAAGAACATTGCATCAGTGAAGGTTCAGTAGCGGGGTCAGCCGGTCGAGGAGGCATCCTGGGAGATGGAGCAGGATATGCATAGCCGTTACCCTCATATTTTCATTACTTCAGATATGTCTCTATGATCGTTTGAGGACGAACGAATGTTTAAGTGTGATAAGATGTAACGATCCGGCCGGTCGTTTTAAGAATTAACGTCCCGATCCCCTATTAACTGCTTTCCCCGTGTTTGTTTCTGCTATTTTGATTTGCCGGAATGTTTGGTTTTGAGTATCGGAGAGTTTTGGGACACTTAGTTCCTAAATGAGAGTTTAAGTTTTAGAAATTGGACCGTAGTCAGAGCAGTGTGAAGATGGCCTCCGTATGGAATTTTGTTTGTTCTGTTAGCTCCGTTGGGGGATTTCGGGTTTAGGGGCGTGTTCGGATTGTGTTTTAGAGGTCCGTAGCTAATTTAGGCTTGAAATGCCAAAAGTTGAATTTTTGAAGTTTCCGGTTTGATTGTGACATTTTGATCTAAGGGTCGGAATGGAATTTCGGAAGTTGGAGTAGGTCCGTTGTGTGATTCGGGATGTGTGTGAAAATTTTTAGGTCATTCAGATGAGGTTTGATAGGCTTTTTGATAAAACCTTTTGGAGTTCTTAGGCTTGAATCCGATGCTAAATTGATGTTTTGATGTTATTTTGAGCGTTCCGAAGGTTGGAGCAAGTTTGAATGATGTTTTAGATTGGTTGGCATGTTTGGTTGAGGTCCCTGGGGCCTCGGATGTGTTTCGGGTGGTTAAACGGATCATTTCATGTTGGAAAAAGTTGTAGATTTTGCTTCAGGTCTGTTGCAGACATTTTGTTCTTCGCGATCGCGTATAAGGGGCCGCGATCGCGTGAGTCAGGTTACGATCGTGTGATTCTGTGTGGTATAGCTTCGCGATTGCATGAGTCATTGTTGCAATCGAGTGAGTCTGAATGGTATAGCTTCGCGATCCCGTGGAGCGTGTCGCGATCGCGTAAGGTAAGTTGAGGGGCAGTCCATTTTTGTGTTTCGTGATTGCGAGGCTAATTCTGCGATCGTGATGAAGGAAATCACTGGGCAGTATTAAACATTTCAAAAATGAGGGTTCGGCCATTTTTATCAAAACTTATGCTTGGGAGCTCGGATTTGAGTGAGGTTTTGGGGGATTTTCAGAGGTATCGATTGGGTAACGATTCTTAACTCCTTTTTTCTTGTAACCCATTAATCTAAACATGAATTCATAATTTAATTTCAGAATTTGTATAAAAATTGGGGGAAAGTTCTTAGACCAAAAATTCGAGTTTTGAGTGAGGATTTGACATTGGATTTTGATAATTTTGGTATGGTTAGACTCGTGAGAGTATGAGGATTCTGAAAATATAAATTTTACCCGATTCCGAGACATGGGCCCGAGGGGTGTTTTGGTCATTGTACCTAATTTCACGTATTAGCTTAGAATTTGTAGTAGAATTAGTTACTTGAAGTGTTATTTACATTATTGAATTGAATAGATTTGAGCCATTTGGAATCAAGTACTCGTGGAAATAATGTGGTTTTGAGTTAATTTTGAGCCGGTTTGAGGTAAGTAGCTTGTCTAACCTTGTGTGGGGGATTTCTCCTTAGGTTTTGGTATTGTTGATATTTGAAATGCCTTGTATGTGAGGTGACAAGTGAGTACTTGTGCTAATTGTTAAAAATTCGATTTTTCACTAAGTAATTAAGATTGAGTTTCTTCTCCTGTTATTACTACTTGCAATATAAGCCTATTGTTAGCTTAGGAGAGCATGTTTAAGTGACTTAATTGTTTTATTTTCTCAAACTACTTTACCTGAATTCTGTGCAGCATGCTAGGCTAGAATTTCCTGTTTGTCTTGATATGAAATTGACATTTGCTGAATATTCTTCATGTTGCTGCTGTGTATTTACATTTGGGACTACGGATGTGGGATTTCGGTAGATCCCCCTCCCCCCTTTATATGTTTATTTGGGACTACGGATGTGGGATTCCGGTAGATCCCCCAGCACAGTTATATGGAACTACGGGACTACACCGGGTAGATTCCCCCAATATTGGTATTTATATTTGGGACTACGGATCGGGTTTCCGGTAGATCCCCACGCACTGATAGTTGGACTACGGGACGGGATCCCGGGAGATCCTTTGGAAATATATGATAGACTACGGGACGGTATCCCGGGAGATCCACTGGATAGTTGTAATTTGGACTACATGACACTATCTTGGAAGGTATCCCAGTTGTTATCTCTGTGTTGAGCTGTATTTCCTTTCCGTGATTATTTTGTCTCTGTTCTAGTTGTTGTTGTTCTTTCTATTCTATGCTATTTCTTACTATTGCACTTAATTATACTGTCTTATTCTACACTGTTATACCTTGTATTTTATTTAACCTTAGTAGGGTCCTGACCTTCCTCGTCACTACCCAACCGAGGTTAGACTTGGCATTTATTGAGTACTGTTGTGGTGTACTCATGACCTTTCTGCGCACTTTTTTCATTTGCAGATTTAGGTACTTCCACTCAGTCTTATCATCCTTGAGGCGAGGCGCTTCTGTAGAGACTTCGATTTATATCTGCCGCGTCCGCAGACCGAGGAGTCCCTCTCTATCTTCTGTAATAGTATATCCCTTCTATATTTTCTTTTTGTTAGACATTTCTGGAGTTAGAGCTAATTATGTATCTTTTAGTTTGTGAATCATGGTGTTCCGGATTTTGGGAAGTATTAGGTTGAGATTCTTGTACTATTATATGCCAGGCGGCATCTTAAACGCTATTTCAGTTGTTATTTCAGTTTTATATTATTTTTCTCTCCGCAAATTGTTCTTTTTCTCATTTGTTAGGCTTACCTAGTCGTAGAGACTAGGTGCTGTCACGATAGTTCACGAAGGGCGAACTGGGGTCGTGACACGCATCTGGTGGAATTTTGGGTTATGACACTTTCTTACACCTGCGACTCACCCTAGCCAGCCCTAGCTTCACTCCTGCGCTGCCAAGCTCGCTCTTGTGGCCTCACATCTACGACCATGACCTTCGCAGGTGCGATCACACCAGTAGGACTAATTCCAACAATTGTTTTAAGTCTAAATTTGATCCGTTAACCATCCAGAATCCACCCGAAGCCCCCGTGACCTCAGCCAAATATAATAACAAGTCCTAAATACGATACAAACTTAGTCGAGGCCTCAGATCACATTAAACAACACTGAAAATATGGATCGCACCCCAATTCAAGCCTAATCAAAACTAACGAATTCCAACTTCTATGATCGATGCCGAAACCTATCAAATCAATTCCGATTGACCTCAAATTTTGCGTACATGTCCCAAATAACATAGCAAAGCTACTGAAATTTTCGAAACCACAATCCGAACCAGATCTCATCAAAGTCACCTCCCGGTCAAACTTATGAACATTTAAAATCTATATATTTTCAACTTTCGCCAATTAGATAAAATTAACTACAGACTTTCAAATAAATATCTGGCCACACTCCTAAGGTCAAAATCACTATATGGAGCTATTGAAACCGTTAAAATTCCATTCCGGAATCGTTTACACATAAGTCATCATCCGGTCAATTATTTCAACTTAAACTATTAATCTTGGAACTAATTGTCCCAATTCATTCCGAAACACCCCCGACAAGTCATATAATTATAGTTGAGCATAAAATAAGTAGTAAATAAGGAAATGGGGCTATGATGATCAGGACGATAGGCCGAGTCATTACACTTCTTCAAAGTTCGAAGTAAATAAAAAATTGCCTTTAGACAAAAAATAAACAAAAATATGAATAATTTGAATGTGATGTTAAGGTGATTTTTCTAATAATAATATTAAATTAGTGTTGGTTATGATTTAAAATTAATGTGGAAAATGATTCAAGAAGAAGAAGATAAAGTAGATCGTACATGCCTAAAATAAGTGTAGCAATATACAATGATTCCGAAGGAAAGCATACCCAGCTTTTGGATTTGTATTTTATTCGTACACAATTAACGGAGGTCTTCCCAGCATATGTTGCAACGTCTCCAATATC
This sequence comes from Nicotiana tabacum, assembly GCF_000715075.1. NCBI lineage: Eukaryota > Viridiplantae > Streptophyta > Magnoliopsida > Solanales > Solanaceae > Nicotiana > Nicotiana tabacum. The sequence goes on from NC_134082.1 coordinate 126,415,446, forward strand.
ATGCTTTTACTTTGTCTTTCCCTTAATGAGTCATTATAATTGGTGCTTTTTGATCCCTAGTTGCTAGGGGAACAAAGGACGAAATACAATCAATTCCTTCATTTAAGTGTTTCTCACTTCTCCTTGTTCCTGTTCCTAACTTCTCCTGGAGTAGTTCCCAATTTTTATTACTTTTCACGCTTTATGGGTGAAATATCAACAAATTCACTCATGATCAACTTTCAACCTAAGATCTAAGACCATATTATGTTAATTATTTTTATTTTGTTCATTCCATCGGTATGAACAATAGAGATGGTAAGAATAGTTAAAGAAGAAAACATAAGTATATTTTTTCAAAAGAAAGATAAAGGAAAAACAGAAAATATGGAAATTGACATTGAAATTTGAAAGGTATATATCTTGGACTTTTTTTTTAAAATTCTTACCGCCTTCTCGAAAACATGTATGTTTTGTCTCGTACTGCTTTATAACCTCCCTTCATCATTGCCCTTAGTACGGACTAGAAGTTTGATATATAAAAATAAAAAAAATCTATTATCAAGAGATAATATAAGCCAAAGACATAAGTTTTTCATTATATACAATATCTGGAATCATGTCCGGTACATCTTTTGAGTTGAAGCGGAGTGAGCAAGTATCAAATCGTGTATATGCTTCTCTATCTGCATGAATAACTTTCATATGCACACTAAATATTTCACCCTTTTCCCTCTGAGCAAACCTAAGAAAAACATCTCTTCTTCCAATTATTTTTATCCAGCATAACTAAGATTTAGTGGATAACAGTAACCAAGAAACTACTTATGATGCACTGGAGAATCTCTTTTGACATTGACACTTTATAATGAAAAACATTGGGTCCCATGCATGTACTATCTCCAAACATTTAGGAATTTGAAGAATCAAGCTATGAAAATAAGGCTTTACATATATTCATCAGAATAACACCAAACACAATATTATTTAATTAGTCTCTTCGTATTACTCACATTCATATCATATTATTGTATTTTCAGGGATTAGCTTTACAATTGAAGTGCTTCAAAGAATACAATAATGATAGGTAAGTCAAGAGACCTAGAAGATGTTTTTTTAATGTTTTGACAGTTAATAAGATCCCAATTAATATTTTGAGTGTATTAATCCGGTGAAACCAACATAGCAATAATCCTAGGCTACTATTTAGTTCAAATAAACCATTTAATGGGAAGTTTTTTAATTTTACTTTTTAATTTAATAGGAGGTCATTTTAATTTTAGGTAGAGACTAATTCATCATTTAACATTTGAAGGATATTTTGTAAAATAACTTCAACTAAAAGTATTCATGCTTATAATATAGTATGATATGATAATGATATGATGCTTTCTTGAAATACATATTATTATAAATATTTTAATTATGTAATTGTACTGATTAATCACTTTTGTTTCATCCCCTTAGACTTGAGTCAACCTCTTATCCTTCTGTCATCTTCTTCATTAAGCCTCTTCTTATACCCCCTTCAAATTTCCTTTCCATCATGTTATTTATGTATTATATAGACCTTTACTTCTCAATATGGCCCCTATCTTTCCTCCTCTTCACACCCCTTCGGATGACAAGGGTTTCCACAAGATCGTCATTCTACTAGTAAGAGAAGGAATAAAGAACTCATGACATATTTTAGTGTTCGATGGAGATTTTTTTCATTTACCTTTCACTTACCCTCCTCTAATTCTTTTCTTTATCTATTACTTATTATGGTTTTCCTTTTATATTTTCATGGTCATACTTGTGTTTCGGGTTTAAATGTTAAGGCAGAATCTTTTTGCTTGACTGGTTTATTTTTCATTGGATGCTAAGATTCCAGTTGTAACGATCAGGCCGGTCGTTTAATAAATTATAGGCTCGTTTCTCCCATTTCTGCTTTTTTATGTGTTCTTCAATTGCAATTCATCGTATCGTGTTGTTTGGTTGGGGTTCAGAGTGGTTTTTGAGTAGAATGAGACACTTAGTCTCTTATTTAAAAGCTTAAGTTGGAAAAGTAAATCGGATATTGACTTATATGTAGAAGATCTCGGATGTGAATTCTGATGGTTCGGTTATCTCCGTTAGGTAATTTTAGACTTAGGAGCATGTTCAGAATATAATTTGGAGGTCCATGGTAGAATTAGGCTTGAATTGGCGAAATCGAAAATTTGGCATTTTTCGGTCGGTAGTGAAAATCTTGATATCGGGGTCGAAATAAAATTCTGGAAATTGTAGTAGGTCTGTAGTGACATTCTTGATGTGTGTGCAAAATTTCATGTCATTCGGATGTGATTTAGTAGGTTTCGGCATCGTTTGCGGAATTTAAAATTTTGGAAATCCTTAGGGTTGAATTCGGGAGTACTTGGGTGTTTTAATGTGGTTTTGGTTGTTCCGGAGGTTCGACTAAGTTTTTAGGTTGATATATGACTTATTGGTATTGTTGCTTGAGGTCTCGAGGGCCTCGAGATGATGTCGGATGGTTAGAGGAAAGTTTGGAATTGAGATTGTGCAGCTAAAGTTGCTACTTCTGATATTTCCGCACCAACGGATAGGGACCGCATGTTCGAGGTCGCAGATGCGGTAGTGAAGCCCCAGATGCAGGATTGGAAGGCTAAGGGAAGAACCGCTAATGCGGTGGATTTGACGCATTTGCGGGCCCGCATGTGTGATTCCTGGGGCACAGATGCGACCGTGATCTTTTTAGTGAAAACCGTAGGTGTAGTTGGTTGGACCGCAAAAGCAGTTGCGCAGGTGCGAGAAGGAGGACACAGGTGCGGAAATACCTAGGCAGAAGATATAAATTAAACCCTTCACAAGTTTTGCCCATTTCCTCCATTTTTTAGGACGGGTTTGGAGTTTTTAGGAGTTTTGAAGAAGGAATCAAGAGGTTACTCATTGAGGTAAGTTATTTGAGCTTAATACTTATGGTTATGGTAACTTTCAGTTGTTTGAGCATGAAATTGGTAGAAATTAGGGATGAAAGTGAGGGGATTAGTGCTTGAAATTGGAGAGTTTGATTTGGGGATTTGAGGGACCATTTGAGGTCAGATTTTGATGAATTTGGTATGTATAGACTCGTAAGTGAAAGGAGTTTCTAGTTCTATGATTTTTGTCGGATTCCGAGACGTGTGATCGGGGGCCGGGTTTGGGTGAATTTCAGGATTTTGGTATAATTTGATAATGTTTTGTACGGATTAGTTCATTGGCTTATATTGATTGCATTATATTGCTTTTAGTCAGACTCGAGACATTTGGAGGCCGATTCCAGAGGCAAGGGCATCGCAGAGTAGGGACTTAACCGGTTTAAGGAAAGTAATGATTGTAAATCTTGTCCTGAGGGTATGAAACCCCGGATTTCACATAGTTTCACTGCTTTGAGGCGATGCACATATTGGGTGACGAGTGTGTGGGCATGCACCATTGAGGATTGTGACTTGGTCCGCCCTGTAGCAACTATTAAATTGCGTATTTGACTAAAACTATATGATACTTATGTGTTTTAGAAGGAGTTTCTACAAATTGGGTTGAATGCCATAATTGGGGCTTGTGCCAAAGCTGGTTGGACCCTTAGTGGTCTTTTCTTATTATCCTCTCACTGTTTTGATTTAAGATCAATACTCAATCATGTTGTGTTTATTGATTTCGTAACTCAGTCTTTATTACTCTGTTTTGATGCATAAAATAATATTTTGGGCTGAGCACCCTATCTTTTTACTGATAGCCCGAGTGGCTTGAGAGGTTTATGACTGATTGAGGTCGAGGGCCTGTTAATTGTGAGGATATTGAGAGTATAGCATGTGAGTTGTCCGTGCGGATTCCGATGCATTGAGTAGGAAGGCGATGAGTATGGGTAGTCTTGCATTTATTCCTGTTGGGGAGAGACCTCTTGCGGTTGATGATCAGGCATTGGCCAATCGGTTTGTGAGGTTGGATATTTCGGAGCCCAGTCGGATCTTAGCTTGTGTGGTTTCTCGGTCTTCCTTGTTTGATCGCATCGTAGAGCGCCGGTATAATGATCTTCATTTGCTTGTCCTTAAGGATAGAGTTTAGCACGGCGATGCCAGAGTTGTGGCTATTGGTGATGACGGGGTATTGATGACGTATGGTCGGATATGTGTGCCCAATGTAGATGGGCTTCAGGAGTTGATTCTAGAGGAGGCCCATAGCTTGCGGTATGTCATTCATCCGGGTGTCGTGAAGATGTATCACGATTTGAGACATCACTATTGGAAGATGAGAATGAAGAAAGATACAGTGGAGTTTGTAGCTAGGTGCATCAATTGTTAGCAAGTGAAATATGAGCATCAGAGACTAGGTGTCTTGCTTCAACAGATGGATATTCCAGAGTGGAAGTAGGAGCGAATCACCATGGATTTCGTAGTTGGACTCGCACGGACTTTGAGGAAGTTCGATGCAATTTAGGTGATTGTGGATCAGCTAACCAAGTCTGTGCAGTTAATTATGGTGTTTACTACCTATTCTTCAGAGCGGTTAGCTGAGATTTATATCCGAGAGATTGTTCGTCTTCATGGTGTCCTAGTTTCCATCATTTAAGATAGAGGTACTCAGTTTACATCGTATTTTTGGAGGGTCGTGCAGTTAGAGTTGGGTACTCAGGTTGAGAGAAGCACAGCTTTTCACCCTCAGAAGAATGGACAGTCCGAGCGCACTATTCAGAGATTGAAGGACATGTTGCGCGCTTGTGTCATTGATTTCGGGGGTTCATGGGACCAGTTTCTAGTGCTCGCAGAGTTTGCATATAATAACAGTTATTAGTCGAGTATTCAGGTGGCTCCATATGAGGCTTTATATAGGAGATGGTGTAGATCCCCATGAGGCTTTTGGGTACAGACTTTGTACAAGATGCTTTGGACAAGGTGAAGGTGATTCCAGAGAGGCTTCTTACAGTGCAGTCGAGACAAAAGAGTTATGCTGACAGGAAGGTTCGGGATGTGTCTTGCATGGTTGGGGAGAATGTTCTACTAAAGGTTTTACCCATGAAGGGTGTTATGAGATTTGGGAAGAAGGGCAAGTTGAGCCCTTGATTCATTAGGCCTTTTGAGGTGCTTCGGAGGATTGGGGAAGTGGCTTATGAGCTTACGTTGCCACCAAGCTTGTTGGGTGTGCATCTGACATTTCATGTTTCTATGCTCTGGAAATATATCGGCGATCCGTATCATGTTTTGGATTTCAGCACGGTTCAGTTAGACGGTGATTTGACTTATGATGTGGAGCCAATGACTATTTTGGAGCGGCAGTCTGAAAGTTGATATCAAGGAATATTGCTTCAGTGAAAGTGCAATGGAGAGGTTGGCCCGTGGAGGAGGATACTTAGTAGACCGAACAGGAGATGCGGAGCAGATATCCACACATATTTGAGGCTTCAGGTATGTTTCTAGACTTGTTCGAGGACGAGTGTTTGTTTAAGAGGGGAAGGATGTAATGACTCGGCCGGCCATTTCATAAATTATAGCCCCATTTCCCCCCATTTCTGCTTCTTTATGTGTTCTTCAGCTGTAATTCATTGTATTGTGTTGGTTGGTTCGGGTCCGCAATGGTTTTGGAGTAGAATGAGACGCTTAGTCTCTTATTTAGAAGCTTAAGTTGGAAAAATCAATCGGACGTTGACTTATGTGTAGAAGATCTCGGATGTGAATTTTGATGATTTGGTTAGCTCCATTAGGTTATTTTGTACTTAGGAGCGTGTTCACAATGTAATTTGGAGGTCAGTGGTAGAATTAGGCTTGAATTGGCGAAATTGGAAATTGGGCATTTTCCGGTCGGTAGTGGAAATCTTTATATCGGGGTCAGAATGGAATTCTAGAAATTGGAGTAGGTTTGTAGTGTCATTTGTGACGTGTGTGCAAAATTTTAGGTCATTCAGAGGTGATTTAGTAGGATTCGGCATTGTTTGCGGAATTTGGAATTTTGGAAATCCTTAGGCTTGAATCCGGGAGTATTTGGATGTTTTGTTGTTGTTTTGAGTGTACCTGAGGTTCGACTAAGTTTGTATGTTGATATATGACTTGTTGGTATTGTTGGTTGAGGTCCCGAGGGCCTCAAGATGATTTTAGATGGTTAATGGAAAATTTGGAATTGAGATTATGCAGCTAAAGCTGCTGCTTCTGATGTTTCCACACCTGCGGATAGGGGACCGCAGGTGCGAGGTCGCAAATGCAGTAGGGAAGGCACAAATGCGGGATTGGAAGTCTAAGACAAGAACCGCAGATGCGGTGGATTTGACGCATCTGTGGGCCCGTAGGAGCGGTTCCTGGGCGCAGATGCGCTCGTGGTCTTTTAAGTGAAAACCGCAGGCCGGTTAGTTGAACCATAGAACCGGTTGCGCAGGTGCGAGAAGGAGGCTGCCGGTGCGAAAATACCTAGTTAGAAGGTAAAAATTAAACCCTTCATGAATTTTTGCTCATTTCCTCCATTTTTGAAGACGGGATTGGAGCTTTTGGGGAGTTTTGAAGAGGGAATCAAGGGGTTACTCATTGAGGTAAGTTATTTGAGCTTAATACATATGGTTATGGTAATTTTCAGTTGTTTGAGCATGAAATTGGTAGAAATTAGGTATGAAATTGAGGGGATTAGATCTTGAAACCTGAGAGTTTGATTTGGGGATTTGAGGGACCATTTGAGGTCGGATTTCGATGAATTTGGTATGTATAGACTTGAGAGTGAAAGGAGTTTCTAGTTTTTTTTTATATTTTTGTCGTATTCCGAGTCGTGGGCCCGGGGCGGGGTTTGGGTGAATTTCTAGATTTTGGTATAATTTGATAATTTTTCGTATAAAATTGTTTCATTGGCCTATATTTATTGCTTTGTATTGCTTCTGGTATGACTCGGGATGTTTGGAGGCCGATTGCAGAGGCAAGGGCGTTGCGAAGTAGGGATTTTGCCGCTTTGAGGTAAGTAATGATTTTAAATCTTGTCCTAAGGGTATGAAACCCCGGATTTCATATTGTTTCGCTGCTTTGAGGTGACGCACATGCTGGGTGATGAGCCTATGGGCGTGCACCGTTGGGGATTGTGACTTGGTCCGCCCTGTAGCATCTATTAAGTTGCGTATTTGACTGAAACTATATGATACTTATGTGTTTTAGAAAGAGTTTCTATAAATTGGGTTGAATGCCATATTTGGGCCTCCTGTCAAAGCTGGTTGGACCCTTAATGGTCTTTTATTATTATCCTCTCACTGTTTTGATTTAAGATCTATACTCAGTCATGTTGTGTTTACTGATTTCGTAATATTACTCAATTTTGATGCATCAAATGATATTTTGGGCTAAACACCCTGTCTTTTTTCTGATATCCCGAGTGGCTTGAGAGGTTTATGATTGAGTGAGGTAGAGGGCCTGTAATTGTGAGGATATTGAGAGTATAACACGTGAGTTGTTCGTGCAGCACTTGAGTTGTTCCTGCGTGTTATAGTGCTTGGGCTGTAGGAGCCCTTCCAGAGTCTGTGCACCCCCAGTGAGCGTGGTTACCATGAGTGAGTGATATGATGTTTTGCTCGAGGGCCTGTTCTTGATCCATGTTGTGCCCGAGGGGTTGTTTACGAGTGACTGTGAGGTTTGCCCAAGGGGCTGATTCTAAGTGATGTTATGCCCGATGGGCGGTTTATGACTCATGTTTGCCCGAGGGGCTATTTGTGACTTTGATCACTTTTACTCTAAATTGCATTGAACCTCTGTTAAAACTATTGAAAAATATTTTTCAAGTGATTTTTACCTAAATTGGATTTTAAACAAGATGATTTGACTTATATACTGATTTGAAAGCATGTTGTGCTTACTGAGATTTCATGACGTGGATTTATGTGTTTCTTGCTGCTCAGTCTTTATTTACCTTTATTACTTACTGAGTTGGCTTCCTTGCACCTTGTATGCATATCCAGGGGTTGCTAGACTTGCTAGCGATTGTTGATTTTCATCCGTCGCGGTTTCATGGAGTTAGCAAGGTAGTTGCATGGCGATCGCAGCCCTGCTCTTATCCCTCCTATCTTCCTTTAGCTGTTATGAGTATTTTTTCCTAGACTGTATTAGTCTTAGCATTTTCAGACCGTTTTTAGTAGATGCTCATTACTTGTGACACCCCGATGTCGGGCTTTTCTTTTTGCACTTTGTTCTTCAAGCTTATATTATGAAGTTTTATTTATTAATAGCTTAAAGACATCTTTATTTTGGCTTATCGGGTTGCTTTGGTAAAAGAGTTATCTTGTCTAGTTCCACGTTAGGTGCCATCACGACATGGTAGATTTGGTCGTGACAAGTTGGTATCATAGCCTAGGTTACATAGGTGTCACGGGTCATGAGCGGGTTTAGTAGAGTCTTGCAGATCGGTACGGAGACGTTTGCACTTATCTTTGAGAGGCTGCAGAACCTTTAGGAAAACTTCATATTCTTGAATTCTTGTCATGCGAGTCTTTTGATTCTGGTCACTAAACTTCTGTTATTCTATTCTCTCACAAATGGTGAGGACACGTGCTACCGGTCAGGATGGACAACCACCAATACCACCAGTTGGGGCCGCGAGAGGCCGAGGTCGCAGTCGAGGCTGTGGTAGGGGTAGGGGTGTAGCCCACACAGCAGCTAGGGCAACACCTGTAGATCCACCAGCCACCCCAGTTCATGATCAGGTACCAGTTGTGGATGCTCCAGTAGGACCAGCTCAGGCACCGGATGTGCCTATTGTTATCCCAGGCCTTTAGGAGGCCCTAGCTCAGATTTTATCAGGGTGCACTGGTCTGGCTTAGGAGGTCTCAGTTACTACAATCGCAACTACTTCTCAAGTTGGGAGAGGCACTCAGACTCCCTCTGCTCGCACACCTGAGTAGGTTGTTTAGGCACTTCAGACATCGGGGGCACCTCCATCCCAACCGGTTACAGCTGCTCAGGACTATGTAGCTCCTATTATGCCAGAGGACAAACAACGTAGATTGGAGAGGTTTGGGAGACTCCAGCCTTCATCGTTTAGTGGTGTTGAGGGTGAGGATACATAGGGTTTCTTGGACAAGTGTCAGAGGATGCTTCTGACCGTAGGTATTATGGAGACCAATAGGGTCTCATTCACTACTTTCAAATTCTCTGGGGCTGCACTTAGTTGGTGGGAGGCTTACGAGAAGCATATGTTGGTTGGCGCAGCACCCCGTACTTGGCAGCAGTTCTCCATTCTCTTTTTGGAGAAATTTGTACCTGAGTCTTGTAGAGTGGAGTTGCGTAGGCAGTTCGAGCATCTTAGTCAAGGTGATATGTCTGTTACATAATATGAGATGCAGTTCTCCGAGTTGGCTCGTCATGCAGTTTGGTTGGTTCGCATAGACCGAGAGAGGATCAGGAGGTTTATAGATGGCCTCGGTTTTTAGCTTCGGTTGCTTATGACCAGAGAGAGGGTGTCTGGTGCTACTTTTGATGAGGTTGTCGACATTTCTCGACAGATTGAGATGGTTCATGGTCAGGAAAGGGTTGAGAAGGAGGCCAAGAGGCCTTTTGGACAGGGTGGATCAATGGTGCTCCTCATGGGGGTTAGTTCCAGTGCGACAGAGGCCGTCCATTCAAACATGCTTAGTCAGCTCGCCCAGTTCACTGTGGTGCATCATCGGGCCATATTTCTCATAGTTCTCATTAGGGCCATTCATCACTTAGTGCTCTTCCAGCTCAGAGTTCATCCTGTGTTACATCAGTTCAAGACTCTTCCATGCCATGTTCTTCTACTAGTCATCCTGGTGCTAGGGTTTTACTTTAGTCCCCCCTCTCCAGCACTAGAGGGTTGTAATGAGTGTGGAAAGTTAGGGCATATGTGGAGGCAATGGTCTCGTCGCCATGGGGGTCCGCCTCAGCAGAGGATTCAGTCATCGACTTCAGGAAAAGTTACTTCACCACCCACCTAGTCAGTTAGGGGTGGTGGACAGTTAGCTAAGGATCACCCTAGAGGGGGAGGTCGATCAGGTGGTGGTTAGACCTGTTTCTATGCACTCCCAGCCAGACTAGATGTTATTGTTTTAGATGTCGTGATCACAGGTATTTTCTCAGTTTGCCATAGGGATGCCTCTGTATTATTTGATCCTGGTTCCACTTTTTCATATGTGTCGTCATATTTTGCTCTTTATTTGGATACGCCCTGCGAGTCTCTTGTTTCATTTGTCCATGTATCTACTCTGGTGGGCGATATTATTGTTGTGGACCGCGTATATCGGTCTTGTGTGGTGACTATTGGGGGTTTGTAGACCCGAGTGGACATTTTGTTGCTTAGTATGGTTGGTTTTGATATGATATTAGGTATGGATTGGTTGTCTCTATGTCATGCTATTCTGGATTGTTACGCTAAGACGGTGATGTTGGCTATGCTAGGGGTGCTACGGATTGAGTGGAGAGGTTCGTCGGATTATGTTCCTAGTAGGGTAATTTCATTCTTGAAAGCCCAGCGAATGGTTGGGAAGGGTTGTCTTTCTTATTTGGCCTTCGTGGGGGATGTCAGTGCAAAGGCTCCTATCATTGATTCAGTTCCGGTAGTGAGGGATTTTCCGAATGTGTTTCCTATAGACCTGTCAAGCGTGATGCTAGACGGGGATATTGATTTCGATATTGATTTGGTGCCAGACACTCAGCCCATTTCTATTCCACTGTATCCTATGGCAGAGGAGGAGTTAAAGGAATTGAAGGAGCAACTTCAAGAACTCTTTGATAAGGGGTTTATTCGGCCTAGTGTGTCACCTTGGGGTGCGCCTTTTCTATTTGTGAGGAAGAAGGATGGCATAATGAGAATGTGCATTGATTACAGGTAGTTGAACAAAGTTACCATAAAGAACAAGTATCCCTTGCCTCGTATTGATGATTTATTTGGCCAGCTTCAGGGAGAGAGGGTGTTCTCCAAGATTGATCTCAGGTCAAGGTATCACCAGTTGAAGATCAGGGACTCAGACATTCTTAAGACAGCTTTCAAGACCTGATATGGTCATTATGAGTTCCTTGTGATGTCTTTCGGGATGACCAATGCCCCAGCAGCATTCATTCATTTGATGAACAACGTGTTTCGGCCTTATCTCCAGTCATTTGTTAGTGTATTCATTGATAATATCCTAATGTACTCGCGTAGCCAGGGGGAGCACGTTGAGCATTTGAGAGTTGTATTACAGTGGCTGAGGGAGGAGAAGCATTATGCAAAGTTCTCCAGGTGTGAGTTTTGGCTTAGTTCAATGGCGTTCTTGGGGCACGTGGTGTCCACTGAGATATTCAGGTTGATCGGAAGAAGGTAGAGGTGGTTCAGAGTTGGCCCATACCGTCTTCAGTCACATAGATTCGTAGATTTCTTGGTTTGGTGGGTTATTACCATCGGTTCGTTCAGGGATTTTCATCTATTGCATCACCCTTAACCAGATTGACCCAAAAGGGTGCTCCTTTCAGGTGGTTGAATGAGTGTGAGGCGAGCTTTTAGAAGCTCAAGATTGGCTTGACCACAACTCCAATGTTAGTTTTGCCATCAACTTCAGGTTCTTATACGGTGTATTGTGATGCTTCTCGGGTTGGTATTGGGTGTGTTTTGATACATACGGGTAGAGTGATTGATTATGCTTCTCGTCAGTTGAAGCCCCACGAGAAGAACTACCCTGTTCGTGATTTGGAGTTGGTTGTCATCGTTCATGCATTGAAGATTTGGAGGCATTATCTCTACGGTTTGTCTTGTGAGGTGTTTACAGAACATCATAGTCTCCAGCACTTGTTCAAATAGAAGGATCTCAATTTGAGGCAGCGGAGATAGTTGGAGCTACTAAAGGACTATGATATTACTATTTTGTACCATCCGGGAAAGGCCAATATGGTGGGCGATGCTTTGAGTATTAAGGCAGTGAGTATGGGCAGTCTTGCATTTATTCCTGTTAGGGAGAGACCTCTTGTTGTTAATGCTCAGGCCTTGGCCAATCAGTTTGTGAGGTCGGATATTTTGGAGCCCAGTCGGATCTTAGCTTGTGTGGTTTCTCAGTATTCCTTGTTTGATCGCATTCAAGAGCGCCAGTATGATGATCTTCATTTGTTTGTCCTCAAGGATAGAGTTCAGCACGGCGATGCTAGAGATATGACTATTGGTGATGACGTGGTATTGATGACGTATGGTCGGATATGTGTGCCCATTGTAGATGGGCTTCGGGAGTTGATTCTAGACAAGGCCCATAGCTTGCAGTATGTCACCCATCCGGGTGTCGTGAAGATGTATCACGATTTGAGACAGCACTAGTGGTGGAGGAGAATGAATAAAGGTATAGTGGAGTTTGTAGTTCGGTGCATCAAGTGTCAGCAGGTGAAATATGAGCATCAGAGATCGGGTGTCTTGCTTCAGCAGATGGATATTCCAGAGTGGAAGTGGGAGCAGATCACCATGGACTTTGTAGTTGGACTCCTACGGACTTTGAGGAAGTTCGATGTTATTTGGGTGATTGTGGATCAGCTGACCAAGTCCGTACACTTCATTTTGGTGTGTACTACCTACTCTTCAGAGCGGTTAGCTGAGATTTATATCCGAGAGATTGTTCGCCTGCATGGTGTCCCAGTTTCCATCATTTAAGATAGAGGTACTCAGTTTACATCGCAGTTTTGGAGTGTCACGATCCCAGTTCGCCCTCTGTGAACTATCATGACGGCACCTAGTCTCTACAACTAGGTAAGCCTACAAATCCGAAAAAAGAACAATTACGAAAAGAAAATAACTAAAACCCGAAATAACAAAATGAAACAGTGTTTAAGATGTCGCCTAGCATATAACAGTACAAGAACCTCAACCTAACACTTCCCAAAATCCGAAACCCCATGAATCACAAGTTAAGAGATTACATAAAAAGCTCTAACTCTGAAATGTGTATCAACAAGGAAAATACAAAAGGGCTATACTAATACTGAGAATAGAAAGGGACTTTTCGGTTTGCAGAAGTGGCAGATATACCTCGGAGTCTCTACAATAGCGCCTCGCCTCAAGTGTGATAAGACTGAGTGGAAGTACCTGGATCTGCACATGAAAAACATGCGCAGAAAGGGCATGAGTACACCACAACGGTACTCAGTAAGTGCCAAGCCTAACCTCGGTCGGGTAGTGACGAGGAAGGTCAGGTCCCTACTGAGGTTAAATGAAATACAAGGTATAACATTGTAAAATAAGACAGTATAACAAGTGAAACAGTAAGAATTAACACAGGATGGAAAAACCAACAACAAATATAACAGAGACGAAGTAATCACGAAAAGGAAAACAGCTCAATACAGAGATAACAACCGGGGATCACCCAGGATACTGTCCTGTAGTCCCAAATATAAATATCCAGTGGATCTCCCAGGATACCGTCCCGCAATCCAACTCATAATGCGAGGGAATCTCCCGGAATATCAATTCGTAGTCCCAAATGTAAATACTCAGTACATGGGGAATCTACCGGGTGTAGTCCTGTAATTCCAATATAAAAGTGCAGGGGGATATCCCGGAATACCGATCCGTAGTCCCAAAGTAAACAAGTAGGTGAATCTTCCGGGATACCATCCCGTAGTCCCAAGTAAACACACAGTAACAACACGAAGAATACACAATTCAATTCAAATTCAATACCAAGGTAAACCAGGTATTTCTAGTCTAGCATGCTGCACATAATCCAAATAAGGCAGTTTGAGCAAGTAAGGCAATTAAGGCAGTTAGACATGCTTTCCTAAGCTAATAACAGTCTTAAATTACAAGTAGTATAAACAGGAAAAAAACACAATTGTAATTACTTAATGAAAACCGGATTTTCAACAATTAGTACAAGTACGCACTCGTCACCTCACGTACAAGGCATTTCAAATATCAATAATACCAAATCCTAAGGGGTTTCCCCCACACAATGTTAGGCAAGCCACTTACCTCGAACCGGCTCAAAATCAACTCGAAACCACGCTCTTGCCACGAGTACTTAATTCCAAATGGCCCAAAGCTATCCAATTCAATTGCATAATGTAAATAGCACTTCAAGTAGCTGATTCTACAAAGAAATTCTAAGCTAATACGCAAAATTAGGTAAAATGACCAAAACTCCCCTCAAGCCCACATCTCGAAATTGGGTAAAATTTATATTTTCAGAATTTTCATACTCCCATGAGTTTAGTCATACCAAAAGTACCAAAATGGTCCCTCAAATCATCACTCAAAGCTCTCTAATTAACCAAGCCTTAACTCCCAATTTACCATTGATTTTCCTTAAATTTTCATGCTTAGAATTATAAAAATCACTAAAATAACGAGCTTAAGGACCCAAGGCTTTACCTCAATGAATCCCTCTGAAACTCCCCGTTGAAAATGCTCCCCAAAGCTCCCCGTTTGAAAATAGGTGAAAAATAACTCAAATTCGCGAAAGGCATCTATTGATATGTTCTGCCCAACAAATATACTTTTGTGGCCATGTGCGGTCGCGCTTTTGTGAAACTAAAGTCGCATCTGTGACAATTCACTAAAACCCAGCTTTTGCACCTACGATTACCCTTACACAGATGCGGTGCCGCTTCTGTAGTGAATCATCCGCTTCTGCGATACCTGCTGACTCTCCCATTTCTGCTTCTGCGATAATACTGTCGTTTCTGCGGCTCCGCACCTGTGGGCCCCAACCGCAGGTGCGGTTATGATAGAAGATCAGCAACTTCAGCTTCTTCAAGCCACTCCCAATTCTTCCGACAACCTTCTGAAATCATCCCGAGGCCCCCCGGGCCCTCAACCAAAAATACGAACAAGTCCAATACCACTATTCAAACTTATACAAATCTTCCAAACACCTCAAACCACAATGAATCAACCAATTAGCATCAGATTCATGCCTAAAACTTCAAAAACTCTCGAATTATGCTTTCGATCAAAAAGTCTATCAAACCTCGTCTGAAAGACCTGAAATTTTGCACACACATCACATTCAACACTACGAAGCTACTCCAACTTCCGGGATTCCATTCCGAGGTTGTCTTCACATTGTTATGACTATGGCCCAAATTCTACAACTTAAACTCTCATTTGGGGACTAAGTGTCCCAAAACTCTCCGGAATTCCAAATAAACCCTTCCGGCAACTTACAATAGCAGAAACAAACATGGGGAATGCAGTTAATAGGGAATCGGGGCGTTAATTCTAAAAATGACCGACCAGGTCGTTACATCCTCCCACACATAAACATTTGTTCGTCCTCGAACGAGCATAGAGACATACCTGAAGTAGCGAAAAGATGAGGGTAACGGCTGCGCATATCCTGCTCGGTCTCCCAGGTCGCCTCCTCGATCGACTGATCCCGCCACTGAACCTTCATTGATGCAATGTTCTTTGACCTCAGCTTTCTAACCTGCCTGTCCAATATTGCCACTGGCTCCTCAACATAAGATAGATCCTTGTCCAACTGGACTGAACTGAAATCCAACACACGCGATGGATCACCATGATACCTCCGGAGCATCGAAACTTGAAATACCAGATGAGCTCCTGCCAAGCTGGGAGGTAAGGCGAGCTCATAAGCAACCAACCTCCCCAACACGCCTCAATTTATAATGCCTCATACGGTGCCATCTGAATGCTGGACTAATGGTTGTTGTTGTAGGAAAACTCCGCCAATGGCAAGAATTGATCCCAAGACCCTCCAAACTCAATCATACACGCACGGAGCATATCCTCAAGAATCTGAATAGTGCGTTCGGATTGTCTGTCCGTCTGAGGGTGAAATGTTGTACTCAACTCCACCTGAGTACCCAACTCAGGTTGTACGGCCCTCCAGAATCATGATGTGAACCGAGTAACTCTATCTGAAATGATGGAAACTGGAATACCATGCAGACGAACAATCTCCCAGATATAAATCTCTGCAACCGCTCCGAAGAATAGGTAGTACACACAGGAATGAAGTGTGCGAACTTGGTCAGTCAATCCATAATCACCCAAATGGCATCGAACTTCCTCAAAGTCCGTGGGAGTCCAACTACGAAGTCCATGGTGATTTGCTCCCACTTCCACTCTGGAATCTATATCTGCTAAAGCAATCCACCCGGTCTCTGGTGCTCATACTTCACCTGTTGACAATTGAGGCACTAAGCTACAAACCCAACTAAATCTTTCTTCATCCGCCACCACCAATAGTGCTGCCTCAAATCCTGGTACATCTTCGCGGTGCCCGGATGAATGAAATACCACGAACTATGGGCCTTCTCTAGAATTAACTCCCGAAGGCCATCAACATTGGGTAAACAAATCCGACCCTGCATCCTTAATACCCCGTCATCACCAATAGTCATATATCTGGCATTACCATGCTGAACCTTGTCCTTGAGGACAAGCAAATGAGGATCATCAAACTGACGCTCCCTAATATGATCAAATAATGAAGACCGAGAAACCATGCAAACTAGAACCCAACTGGGCTCCGAAAGATCCAATCTCACAAACTGGCTGGCTAAGGCTTGAACATCCATCGCCATAGGCCTCTCCAATGCTGGTAAATAAGCATAACTCCCCAAACTATGTGCCCGACGACTCAAAGCAGCGGCCACCATATTGGCCTTGCCCGAGTGATACAAAATAGTGATATCATAGTCCTTCAGCAACTCTAACCACCTCCTCTGGCGCAAATTAAGATCCTTTTGCTTGAACAGGTGCTGCAAAATTTGATGATCAGTATAAATCTTACAACAAACACTATACAAATAATGATGCTAGATCTTCAGGGCGTGAACAATGGCAGCTAACTCGAGATCATGGACAGGGTAATTCTTCTCATGTACCTTCAACTGTCTGGATGCGTAGGCAATCACCCTACTGTCCTGCATAAAAACTACTCCAAGGCCAATCCTCGAGGCATTACAATAGACGGTATAAGACCCCAAACCTGTAGGCAATATCAAAACTGGGGTTGTAGCCAAAGCTATCTTGATCTTCTGAAAGCTCGCCTCACACTCTTCCGTCCACTGGAACCGAGCACCCTTCTAGGTCAGCCTGGTCATAGGGGCAGAAATCAATGAAAACCCCTCAATAAAACGACGATAATAACCCGCCAAGACAAGAAAATTGCAGATCTCGGTAGCTGAAGATGGTCTGGGCAAACTCTGCACCGCTTCCACTTTCTTCGGATCCACCTGAATACCCTCACTCTATACCACGTGGCCTAAGAATGCCACGGAATCCAACCAAAACTCACATTTCAAGAAGTTAGCATATAACTTCTTTTCCCTCAAA
This sequence comes from Nicotiana tabacum, assembly GCF_000715075.1. Lineage (NCBI taxonomy): Eukaryota > Viridiplantae > Streptophyta > Magnoliopsida > Solanales > Solanaceae > Nicotiana > Nicotiana tabacum. The sequence continues at coordinate 126,432,675 of NC_134082.1, forward strand.
GTCTGAAGCACTGTCCTCAGGTGCTGCTCATGATCTTCCCAAATTCAGGAGTATACCAGAATATCATCAATAAAGACAATGACAAACGAGTTAAGTTATGGTCGGAACACACTATTTATCAAATGCATAAAGGCTGCTGGGGCATTGGTCAACCCAAATGACATAACAAGGAACTCGTAATGACCATACCGAGTCTTGAAAGCAGTCTTCGGGATATCTGGCTCCCGAATCTTCAACTGATGGTAACTTGAACGCAAGTCAATCTTAGAAAACACTCATGCACCCTGTAACTGGTCAAACAGATCATCAATACGAGGCAAAAGATAATGGTTCTTCACTGTAACTTTGTTCAACTGGCGATAATCAATGCACATACACATAGAACCATCCTTCTTCTTCACAAACAAGGCAGGAGCACCCCAAGGTGACACACTGGGCCGAATAAAACCCTTATCAAACAATTCCTATAACTGATCCTTCAACTCCTTCAAATCAGGAGGGGCCATACGATACAGAGGAGTAGAAATAGGCTGAGTGCCCGGCAACAGATCAATGCCAAAATAAATATCTTTATAGGGCGGCATGCCTGGAAAATAAACTGGAAACACATCAGGAAAATCCCGTACTACTGGGATTGAATCAACTGTAGGGGTATCAATACTAAGATCTCTCACATAAGCTAGATACGCGTCACACCCTTCTCAACCATATGCTGAGCCTTAAGGAAAGAAATAACTCTACTGGAAGTATGATCTAAGGCACCCCTCCACTTAACACGCGGTATACCTGGCATAGCCATCGTCATAGTTTTGGCGTGACAATTAAGAATAGCATAATGGGGCAACAACCAGTCCATGCCCAAGATAATATCAAATTCTACCATACTGAGCAAGAATAAATTGGCTCTGGTCTCGAAACGACTAAGAGCAACCAAACACGACCAATAAACGCAGTCCACAATAAGAGAATATTCCACAGGAGTAGAAACATAAATAGTGGTACTCAAAGAATCCAGAGGTTCACCCAAATGTGGGGTAAAATAAGAAGACACATAAGAATAGGTGGAGCCTGGATCGAATAAAATCGATGCATTTCTATGACAAACCATGAGAATACTTATGATGATAGAATTAGAGGCAACAACCTCAGTACGGGCAGGAAGGGCATAATATCTGGCCTGGCCTCCCTCTTTAGAGCGACCTCTACCTCCCCGATCTCCACCTCTAGCTGGCTGAGCAGGTGCGGTAGCAACTAGTGCTGTAATCATAGCTTGAGAACTCTCCAGGGCACGCTGTGACTGAGAAGTCTATAGAGGTGCACCCTCCTAAGTTTGGGCAATCCCTCACCATATGGCATGTGTCACCACACTCAAAACAAGCTCTAGGAGGACGTGGTGGCTGTGACTGGCTCGGGCTAGGTCTGTTGTACTGACAACTAAATACACCTTGTGCAGGAGGCGCACTAGATACTGGAGGAGCATAATAAGGCTCCTGAGGCCTAGGAGGAGCTGGAATACTAGTGGCTGCTAGAAGAGCTGAATGAACAGGGCGACTCATATAACCCCTACCATAACGAACTACAGCTGGCACATGGGTACCAGAATAATGGCCTGACTCTCGAGACCCCTTGGCCTCCCTCTCATCTCTCTCCCTAGCATGCATACCCTCTATCCTCCTAGCAATGCTCACCACCTGCTAATAAGAAATATCCATCTCCAACTCACGAGCCATGCTATACTTGATGCTGGGGATAAGCCCCCCAATAAACTGGCGTACCCTCTCGCGAATAGTAGAAACCAAGGCTGGGCATGTCTAGCCAAGCTAGTATAACAGATAGCAAACTCCAAGATAGTCATAGTACCCTAGCGCAAGTGCTGAAACTCTGCGCGCCATGCATCCCTGAGGCTCCGAGGAACAAACTCTCTTAGGAACATATCTGAGAACTGAGTCCAAGTTAGTAAAGCTGCCTCATCCGGACTATCTAACTAATAGGTACGCCACCACTCATAGGCGTCTCCTCGAAGCCGGATGGCAGTGAAAATACCCCACTCAATCCTCATATACCCATAGTACAGAGTATGCGGTAATACTCCTCCAGAAATCCTAAGGCATCATCTGATACTAACCCATTGAATACAGGAGGATCATACTTCTTGAACCTCTCAAGCATTCGCTGCTCAACCTCTGAAGCTGTTGCCCTATCCTCAGGCTGATCTAGTGTTGCAGGCAGTACAGGAATAATCTGTAAGACCTGATCAACATGTACTCACTGCTTAGGAGTGCGGGCGGTGGGAGCATGTGCTCCTTCCCTGGCCTAAGATGTGGCTAGCAAGGGGAAACAACCCTACCTACGTCGGAGTGGTGTACATGCTCATGAACTGTACAAGAGTCTCCTGATGTGCTGAAGTAGTAGTAGCAGTAGGTGTATCAGGTGCTTGGACTCCAGCTGGAACTGCTGGTGGTACCTCAGTGGCAGCTCACGCGGGTGCTTTGGCTACACCACATGTGTGTCCTCAGCCTCTACCCCGGCCCTGAACTCTGACGGCTCCAGTAGGGGGCGCAGGTGCCTCATCATCTCGGGTAGCATGTGTCCTCACCATATGTGAGAGAATAGATGACAGAAATTTAGAATTGTAATGTCAAAAATCTCGCACGACAAGGAAATCAAATGAAGTGGAGCTTTCCTAATAGTTACATAGCCTCTCGCAGATAAGTACAGACATCTCCGTACTGATCCATGATACTCTAATAAACCGACTTATGATTCATGAATCCTATGAACCTAGAGCTCTGATACCAGTTTGCCCTTCGTGAACTATCGTGACGGCACCTAGTCTCCATGACTAGGTAGGCCTACAAATGCGAAAAAAGAACAATAGCGGAAAGAAAATAACTAAAAACCGAAATAACAAAATGAAACAGTGTTTAAGATGCTGCCTGGCATATAACAGTACAAGAATCTCAACCTAACACTTCCCAAAATCCTGAACCCCATGAATTAGTAAGTGTCAAGCCTAACCTCGGTCGGGTAGTGATGAGGAAGGTCAGGGCCCTACTGAGGTTAAATGAAATACAAGGTATAACAGTGTAAAATAAGACAGTATAACAAGTGCAACAGTAAGAAGTAACACATGATGGAAAGAACAACAACAAATATAACAGAGACGAAATAATCACGGAAAGGAAAATAGTTCAACACAGAGATAACAATCAAGGATCTCCTAGGATACCGTTCTGTAGTCCCAAATATAAATATTCAGTGGATCTCCCGAGATACCGTCCTATAGTCCAACTCATAATGCGCGGGGATCTCCCAAAATACCGATCCGTAGTCCCAAATGTAAATACTAGTACTAGGGGAATCTACTCGATGCAGTCCCGTAGTTCCAATATAAAAGTGCAAGGGGATCTCCCAGAATACCGATCTGTAGTCCCAAAGTAAACATGCAGGGGGATTTCTCGGGATACCATCCCGTAGTCCCAAGTAAACATACAACAACAACACGAAGAATACACAATTTAATTCAAATTCCATACTAAGGTAAAACAGGTATTTCTAGCCTAGCAAGCTGCACATAATCCAAATTAGGTAGTTTGAGCAAGTAAGGCAATTAAGAAAGTTAGACATGCTTCCCTAAGCTAACAACAGGCTTAAATTGCAAGTAGTATAAACAGAAAAAGGAAACACAATAGTAATTACTTAATGAAAACTGGATTTTCAACGATTAGCAAAAGTACGTACTCGTCACCTCACGTACAAGGCATTTCAAATATCAATAATACCAAATCCTAAGGGGTTTCCCCCACACAATGTTAGGCAAGCCACTTACCTCGAACCGGCTCAAAATCAACTCGAAACCACGCTCTTGCCACGAGTACTTAATTCCAAATGGCCCAAAGCTATCCAATTCAATTGCATAATGTAAATAGCACTTCAAGTAGCTGATTCTACAAAGAAATTCTAAGCTAATACGCAAAATTAGGTAAAATGACCAAAATGCCCCTCAGGCCCCCATCTCAAAATCGGGTAAAATTTATATTTTCAGAATCCTCATACTCTCACGAGTTCAGTCATACAAAAAGTACCAAAATCGGACCTCAAATGGTCCCTCAAATCATCACTCAAAGCTCTCTAATTAACCAAGCCCTAACTCTTAATTTAGCACTGATTTTCCTTAAATTTTCATGCTTAGAATGATAAAAATCACCAAAATAACGAGCTTAACGACACAAGGCTTTACCTCAACGAATCCCTCTGAAAATCCCCCTTAAAATGCTCCCCAAAGCTTCTTCCCGTTTGAAAATAGGTGAAAAATAACTGAAATTCATGAAACGCATCTATTTATATGTTCTGTCTAGCAAATTTGCTTCTGCGGCCATGTGCGGTCCCGCTTTTGTGGAACTAAAGTCGCATCTACGACAATTCACTAAAACCCAGCTTTCGCACCTGCGTTTACCCTTACGCAGATGTTGTGCCGCTTCTTCAGTGAATCGCCCACTTCTGTGGTCCTTGCTGACTCTCCCCTTTCTACTTCTGTGATTATACCGCCGTTTCTGTGGCTCCGCACCTACGGGGCCCAACCGCAAGTGCGGTTATGACAGATGATCAGCAGCTTCAGCTGCTTCAAGCCACTCCCAATTCTTTCGACAACCCTCCAAAATCATCCCGAGGCCATCGGGACCTCAACGAAAAATACGAACAAGTCCAGTACCACTGTTCAAACTTATACAAATCTTCCAAACACCTCAAACAATATCGAATCAACCAATTAGCATAGGATTCATGCATAAGAACTTCAAAAACTCTCGAATTACGTTTTCGATCAAAAAGTCTTTCAAACCTCGTCCGAATGACCTAAAATTTTGCAAATGCATCACATTTAACACTACAGAGCTAATCCAACTTCTGTGATTCCATTCTGAGGCCGTCTTCACACTATTTCAACTACGGCCCAAATTCTACAATTTAAACTCTCATTTAGGGACTAAGTGTCCCAAAACTTTTCGAAACTCCAAGTAAGCCCTCCTGGAAACTCACAATAGCAGAAACAATCATGGGGAATGTAGTTAATAGGGAATCGGGGCATTAATTCTTAAAATGACCGGCCGAGTCATTAGATGGAGGGCCATGCGTCAAGAGTTGGGTACTCAGGCTGAGATGAGCACAGCTTTTTATCTTCAGATAAACGGATAGTCTGAGTGCACTATTCAGATAATAGAGGACATGTTGCGGCCTTCTGTCATTGATTTTGTAGGTTCATGGGACTAGTTTCTAGTGTTCGCGGAGATTGCATATAACAATAGTTATCAGTCGAGTATTCAGATGGCTCTATGTGAGGCTTTATATGGGAGATGGTGTAGATCCCCAGTAGGTTGATTTGAGCTGGACGAGGCTAGGCTTTTGGGTACAGACTTGGTACAAGATGCTTTGGATAAGGTGAAGGTGATTTAGGAGCGACTTCGTATGCTGCAGTTGATACAAAAGAGTTATGCTAATAAGAAGGTCCGTGATATGTCTTACATGTTTGGGGAGAAGGTTTTACTGAAAGTTTTACCGATGAAGGTGTTATGAGATTTGGGAAGAAGGGCAAGTTGAGCCCTCGATTCATTGGGCCTTTTGAGCTGCTTCGGAGAATTGGGGAGGTGGCTTATGAGCTTACGTTGGCACCTAGCTTGTCCGGTGTGCATCCAGCATTTCATGTTTCTATGCTCTGGAAGTATATCGGCAATCCGTCTCATGTTTTGGATTTCAGCACGGTTCAGTTAGACGGTGATTTGACTTATGATGTGGAGCCAATGGCTATTTTGGAGTGGCAGTACGAAGTTGAGATCAAAGGATATAGCTTTAGTGAAAGTGCAATGGAGAGATCGGCCCGTAGAGGAGGATACTTAGGAGACCGAATGGGAGATGCAAAGCATATATCCACACCTATTTGAGGCTCCAGGTATATTTCTAGACTCGTTCGACGACGAACGTTTTTTTAAGAGGGGAAGGATGTAACAACTCGGTCGGTCATTTCATGAATTATAGCCTCGTTTCCCCCATTTCTGCTTCTTTATGTGTTCTTCATATGTAATTCATTATATCGTGTTGGTTGGTTCTGGTCCGTAGTGGTTTTGGAGTGGAATGAGACACTTATTCTCTTATTTAGAAGCTTAAGTTGGAAAGGCCAACTGGACGTTGACTTATGTGTAGAAGATCTCGGATGTGAATTTTGATGGTTCGGTTAGCTCCATTAGGTGATTTTGGACTTAGGAGCGTGTTCGGAATGTAATTTGGAGGTCAGTGGTAGAATTAGGCTTGAATTAGCGAAATTGGAAATTTGCCGTTTCCCGGTCGTCAGTGAAAATCTTGATATTAGGGTCAGAATGGAATTTCGAAAATTGGAGTAGGTCCGTAGTGTCATTTTTGATGTGTGTTCAAAATTTCAGGTCATTCGAAGGTGATTTAGTATGTTCTGGCATCGTTTGCGGAATTTGGAATTTTGTAAATCCTTAGACTTTAATCCGGGATTATTTGGGTGTTTTGATGTTGTTTTGAGTGTACCAGAGGTTCGACTACGTTTGTAGGTTGATATATGACTTGTTGGTATTGCTGGTTGTGGTCCCGAGGGCCTCGGGGTGATTTCGGATGGTTAATGGAAAATTTGGAATTGAGATTATGCAGCTAAAGCTGCTGCTTCTGATGTTTCCGCACCTCCGGATAGGGGACCGCAGGTGCGAGGTCGCAGATGCGGTAGGGAAGCCACAAATGAAGGATTGGAAGGCTAAGATAAGAACCGCATATGCGTTGGATTTGATGCATCTGCGGGCCCGCAGGTGCGGTTCCTGGGTGCAGATGTGCTCGTGGTCTTTTAAGTGAAAACCACAGGTGCGGTTGGTTGGACCACAGAACCGGTTGCGCAGGTACGAGAAGGAGGCCGCCGGTGCGAAAATACCTGGGCAGAAGGTATAAATTAAACCCTTCGCGAATTTTTTCTCATTTCCTCCATTTTTGAAGACGGTATTAGAGCTTTTGGGGAGTTTTGAAGAGGCAAATCAAAGGGTTATTCATTGAGGTAAGTTATTTGAGCTTAATACTTATAGTTATGGTAATTTTCAATTGTTTGAGCATGAAATTGGTAGAAATTAGGGATGAAATTGAGAGGATTAGAGCTTGAAATTGGAGAGTATGATTTTGGAATTTGAGAGACCATTTGAGGTCGTATTTGGATGAATTTGGTATGTATAGACTCGTGAGTGAAAGGCATTTCTAGTTTTATGATTTTGTCGGATTCCGAAATGTGGGCCATGGGGCTGGGTTTGGGTGAATTTCAGGATTTTGGTATAATTTGATAATTTTTCGTATGAAATTGGTTTATTGGCCTATAACAATTGCTTTGTATTGCTTTTGGTCAGACTCAGGATGTTTGGAGGCCGATTCCAGAGGCAAGGGCATCACAGAGTAGGGATTTGGCCGCTTTGAGGTAAGTAATGATTGTAAATCTTGTCCTTAGGGTATGAAACCCCAGATTTCACATTGTTTCACTCCTTTGGAGTGACGCACATGCTGGGTGACGAGCGTGTGGGCGTGCACTGTCACGGATTGTGACTTGGTCTGCCCCGTAGCAACTATTAAGTTGCGTATTTGACTGAAACTATATGATACTTATATATTTTAGAAAGAGTTTCTATAAATTGGGATGAATGTCATATTTGGGCCTCGTGCCAAAGCTGGTTAGACCCTTAGTGGTCTTTTTCTTATTATCCTCTCACTGTTTTGATTTAAGATCTATACTCAGTCATACTATGTTAACTGATTTCGTAACTCAGTCTTTATTACTCCCTTTTGATGCATAAAATGATATTTTGGGCGAAGCACCCTGTCTTTTTTCTGATAGCCCGAGTGACTTGAGAGGTTTATGAATGAGTGAGGTTGAGGGTCTGTAATTTTGAGGATATTGAGAGTATAGCACGTGAGTTGTCGTGCAGCACGTTAGTTGTCCGTGCAGATTCTGATATTGATACTATAGCATGTGAGTTGTCCGTCCGTGTTATAGCATTTAGGCTGTAGGAACCCTTACAGAGTCTGTGCACCCCCAGTGAGCACGGTTACCTTGAGTCAGTGATATGATATTTTGCCCGAGGGGCTGTTCTTGATCCATGTTGTGCCCGAGGGGCTATTTACGAGTGAATGTGAGGTTTGTCTGAGGGGCTGATTCTGAGTGATATTACGCACGAGGGGCGGTTTATGATTCATGTTTGTCCGAGGGGTTGTTTGTGACTTTGATCACTTTTACTCTAAATTGCATTGAACCTCTGTTTAAACTATTGAAAAATATTTTTCAAATGATTTTTACCGAAATTGGATTTTAAACGAGATGATTTGACTTATATACTGATTCTAAAGCATGATGTACTTACTGAGATTTCATGACGTGGATTATGTGTTTCTTGCAGCTCAGTCTTTATTTACCTTTATTACATACTGAGTTGGAGTACTCACATTACTCCCTGCACCTTGTATGCAGATCCAGGGGTTGCTGGACATGCTAGCGATTGTTATTTTCATTCGTCGCGGATTCGTGGAGTTAGCAAGGTAGCTGCATGGCGACCGCAGCCCTGCTCTTATCCCTCCTATCTTCCTTTAGCTGTTATTAGTAGTTTTTCCTAAACTGTATTAGTCTTAACATTTTCAGACAGTTTTTAGTAGATGCTCATGACTTGTGACACCCCGATGTCGGGCTTTTCATTTCCGCACTTTGTTCTTCAAGCTTATATTATGAAGTTTTATTTATTAATAGCTTAAAGACGTCTTTATTTTGGCTTATCGAGTTGTTTTGGCCCCATCACGACATGGTAGATTTGGTTCGTGACACCACTATATTTGTATGCCTGTGTTTCACTGAGTTACGTGCTCACTTCATTAGGATATTGAGTGGCTACTGAAGGTATTGTTAAAGTATTGACTTTGGTTGTGATAAGTAATTTCTCATTTCTTCTTTTGAAAAAATCACAAAATGCAAGATCCTTTGAATCTTCATATTTCCATATTTGTAAGGGCGTTTGAAATATTTAACTTTATATTTCCAGCTAAACACATTTACGCTTTAGGACACCTTTCTATGACCAAAATGTCTTATTCTTTTTTCTTCATTTCTCGGCCTTGGTTTTTCATTTTAATTATTCTTTAAAATCAGGTCACTAATGCCTTTAGTCTATTTGTTATCTATATATCTATATTATTTGGAAGTTATAGAAGAAGAAAGAAAAGGATATTTAACATTTTTTTCAAGAAATAGAAATAGGTATGGAAGTAAGAAAAAAAAAGGAAGAAAAAGTGTTAAATAGGAGGAAAAGGAAAAGAATAGGTTAAGACAAAATTTACGGGAGGATTCTTATAATTTGATTCAACAAATTTGGGATGACACATTAATTTTGCTGCTTTTACCTTTTTATTTTTGTATGTGGTAGTTGTTATTATTTTAACTTCTTGGATTTTAAACAGACAAAACAAATCTGCAAATAATAAAATTATACTCAATGAAAGAAAAATTAGGTAATTACTTTAAATATCACACAAGCTTTGTTTTTTTCTTAATTGGGGGTGGGGGAGGGTTAAGGGGAGGAGATTACGAAGTGGAGAATTGAGTTCCCTCCAACAAGGCGAAAGTTCAGATAATCAATCAATCAACTAAACTACTAACATTCTGCACAAGCTTCGCTATAATTTATTACACGAGAACTTTATCTTTCTATTTTAATTTAGTCTTGACTCTTGAGTATTCCAACATTATCTAGGAAGTTTGAATTGGTAAGTCATAAGTTCAGCTACTCCCCCTGTCTTAAAATACTTGTCATGTTTTGCTATTCGAGAGTTAAATTAACTAATCTTATATGGAATAATTAATTTAATATTTTAAAAATAAATTTTAGATATTTGTAAACCATATAAGAAATTTGCAGTTCTTCTCATATTAGTATGGTGAAAACATATATATTAAAATATTGATCAAAGTTCATGTAATTTAACTCTCAAAAAGTAAATTGTAATTAATAAGTTTTTTGGACGGACAGGTATTAATATTTTCTCAAATAATGTGAGAGTTAGTTTTTGGTTTGTAAATTGTGGTCACATTAAATGTGACTTGACACCTACGCTATACCAAGTTACATAGTACTTCCTCCGTTAACTTTTAGTTGTCAAGTATTCTAAAAAAAAATTATTTTTTTTATCACTTTTGGCATATCAAGAGAAAAATAATTCATTTTTCTTGTTTTGCCTTTAGCATTAATTAGACATTCCAAATTATTTTTCAAATCCATTAAGAGTATACATCAATTAATGTGGGTATCATAGTAATTATGCACTTCATTTATTGTTTCTTATGGGGTGTTGATAATAGGCTATATAGAAGATATTTACACTCTAAATGTACCATGCTTTATTGTTGTTTTAAAGGCTAAATGATAACAAAATACTCTAATTGGTGTTCTTTTGCTTCGCAGGGACTCATCCAAGTTAGGAAGAGACTATGGAGTGTTTTGGAGTCAATAATGTGGATAAAAGGCCAATCAAGAAGCACCCGAGCGAAAATAAGCAAGGAAGAAGCAAAAGGAGGCCTGGGCTGGATGCCACCGCGACCGCGGTCGACCGCGGCTGGACCGCAGTAGGCAAAGGAAGCGAGGCAGAATGTTTGTGTTTCACCGTTGTCGCGCCACGTTCTACTGCGGTCGCGCCCGTTCTACCGCGGTCGCGGTCGACTGTGTAACTGCCCAGAAATTGTGGGACTAAAGTGTAAATCGGGGGAAATTTATCTTGACCCTTATAAACTCAACAAACTCGCCCAAGCAAAGGTTAAGCTTGTTTTTTGACTAATTTGGAGGCAAGAACAAGTGTGAGAAGAGCAATCAACCATTAGAGTTTTTCAATCTTCTCTTTGTTATTTCAATTGCACATTATGAATACTTTTGTAGTTATATCTTGCTTTGCTATGAGTAACTAATTCCTTAGTCTAGGGTTTTGATGGAACCTGTTGAGGATGAACTTCTTGTTATGTTAATATAGTTTTTCCGGTTTAATCTCTATTTGTTCAACTACGTTCTTGTTGTAGTTAATTGATAGGATCCTCAATTAGTTGTGCCTATTTAGTATGTATTACTCGGGAGAGAGTGCATATTTAGGTAGTTATTGAATATCACCACTCCCAAAGTATATGAGGGATCAATAACCGAGGGTTTAAAGACGGGATTAGCGATAACGAAGCCTTGGGTGTGATCTAAAGTGAGCTATAATTAAGGTCAGCTAGCGTAACTCGGGAGAGTGCGTCTAGTAAATTGTCGTAATTACTCGAGAGAGATTTACAGTAATAAGAGTGCTCATGATCGATAGAGATGTTTAGGCAAATCTGTGTGAAACATAACCAGAAGGGATTCCATCAATTGGGGAAATCACGTTAGATCCTTCTTTTAATTGTTTACAACTTAATCATAGTTAGTCTTTAGTTACTTAATTGTAGTCAGTTATAGTTAGTAGAAATATCCTCAATTGTATTCAAAACGTTTGGGAAGTTGATTCGGTAGAATTTAGTGAGTCTAACAAGAGTAATTGATAGGTTAATTCCTTGTGGGTTCGACTCTGGGCTAAATACTCAGATTATATTTGCAACGTCCGCTTGTCCTTTTTTATAAGGCATAGTTGGGCGTGATCAAATTTTGGCATTGTTGTCGGGGGATTAACGGTGTTATCAATTACAATTGAAAGAAGTACAAAAATTCTTAGTATAGTCAATTTTCTCTATATCCAATCTATACATTGAAATTTTAACGTTTGTTGACTTGGTTGTACAGGTGCATGCCTAGAAACTCATCGAGAACTGGTGAAGTATTTGAAGCATTATCAGATCCTGAGAAAGTTTTCAAGGCCTTGAATCGGGCCAACCGGAAAAGCAAACAATAACAACAAACAACTGAACAATTCGAACCAGACATGGGGGATCACGTAGTAGACCCAGTTGCGCCATTAGTGCCAGTGGTACCTCTTGTGCTAGAGGCTGCTCTATATGACTGGGCCCAACCCACTGCAGAGAACTTGGCCACAACGATTTTAGTCCCACAGATACAGGTTGAATCGTTTCAAATCACGAACAACATATTGCACTTGTTGCAAAACAAGGGACTATTTTCAGAGTCACAAATCAAAGATCATCAACAGCACTTGAAGAATTTCCTGTCAATCTGTAAAATTCAAAGGCCGCCCAACGTAACTCAGGAAGCAATAAAGTTGTTGTTGTTTCCATTCTCAGTGACAGGAGCTGCCCAGACTTTGCTAAACTCGCTCCCCATTAATTCCATAACGACTTGGGATGAGTTAATCAAGAAATTTGTGAACAAGTTTCATCCACCCAATAAGACTGCTCAACGAATTGATGAAATTTTGAGTTTTAAACAGAGACCAATGGAGACACTGCAAGAAACATGGGAACGATTCAAAGGGATGTTGGTTATATGACCGCAACACGGTATTCCATATCAGATATTGGGGTAGCGGTTTTACATGGGTTAGGCAGATGACATGAAGGGTAATGTTGATGCTTCGGCTGGTGGAGCATTTTTGAGCAAAACATGGAGAGAAAGCTAGAGTCTGCTTGACAAGATGGCACAAAATTCGGGGTGGACAACCAGGAATGCACCAATCACTCTAGTGGTTCACTAAGTGCCCTTAGATCCATCCAGCACTCTTGCTGAAAACATGGCGAATTAACGACACAGATGAGTATACTCACCAAAAAGGTGGAAGAGTCAGAGCAGAAGTGTTACAACCCATATCCACATGTGTTAGTTAATGTCATATATTAGTTAACATAAATCCAAGAAGGAATTATCTTTGAGATGATAAGAAGTCAATCCTATTGGTCTTAAGTGATACAAGAGTGTATAAGGGTGATTAACAAGTATTAGAAGTTAAATGAATCAAGGATGTTGTAATTCGTATTTTTAGGTAAATCTAGCGGTGCTTAATACACTCAAGAGGTCATGTATTAAGGTATTTTAATCATATAATATCCGTATCATAAGTCTTGAAGTCAAACGAGTTATGAAACAAAAGTCGACAAAAGTTGTCTCAACTTAGGTTCATAATTTTACTAAAACATTAGGTCAAATATTTCTAATCTTTTCTCCTAATTTACAAGGAATTATGGGGTGATACCAACCAAATTAAAGATCTATGAGTCTAGTTTCCAACGCATTAAACCGTTCATCGATACGATCTCGGAGTAGAGAGATATTCGCATTTTCGCGAGACTGCGCCAAGCACCTCTCTATGGGGCCCACTAAGGCGGTTTAAGATATTTGGACCTATATAGGATGCCTCCAACCCGTTTTAAGTCATTTATTCTCACTATTTTCAGACCTTAGAACCCTAGGAACATCCTCTCAAGGTTCTCTCAAGATTCAAGACCCAAAAAAGGGCAAACAACACAAATCAAGTGTCGGGAATTCCGTGGCGCTAGTAAGTCTCTTGTTCTTCTTGTTGTTGCTCATTTTTGTGTCGTTCCAGCTCATGTGGGAGGTTGTTTTAAAGGGTTTATGTTCTGTAAATCAATCCTAGGTGATTTAAAGCCTTCTAAAGTGATTCTAGTGCCGAAAAACACTAATCGATCGCTAGTTTTGCTTTTTTGTTATTGTGGCAGCATTGGAGGGATATTTCATGAAAATTTAAGGTCAAATTAGAGTTGTTCTTTCTGTATAAAGTTAAATAACCTCTTACTCTATATGTATTTAAGATTATCCAAGTTGCGGCTAAGCCATTGAAGCTAGAACTTGTGAAATATATATCGAAAGGCTTGGTAGTAGTGTTATTGTTTTGTGGACTGTTTTGCGTTGTTGTTGGGCTGCGTATTTTACTACTGTTTTGTGGAGTTTTAGAGGAGGAAGGGTGTGGAGAAACACCATATATATGTAGGGTTGTGGGATGATAGTTATTCGTAACATTTCCGGGTCGTTTGACACGACTACGGTGGTCGTCGTATGTATGGAGTGATTAGGCTGTGCGTGGACTATTTTGGGAGGCTCAATATGTTTATTATTGATGTTGTTTGGGCTGTTTGGTGATTGTTTTGAATGGTGTGAAGTCATATATATAGGGGAGGTGCTGTCCGTTTCATCGTAAAATAGGTTGTGGTCGATACATAATAGTTATGACGCTTAAATGATAACGATAGTATCGTTTCTCTTATTGTAGACTAAGGAGTTTTGACAATTGCATAGCTTGAGATTGGGGCAGTATATACAAGGTATGTGAGGCTATCCCTTTCCTTCTTTTGCACGACTCCGATTGTACATAATGTAATGAACGAGCTTCCAAAGATACTCTACTCTTAGAAGCTAGTAGTACTTACATTGCTTTCCCTCTTATGGAATGATTGATGTTAATGTTGCTTCTCTTATTCTTATGTTATCAATGTTGTTGGTACTTCCTGATTCTTATAAGGTTCGTAATGAAGAGTTGGTCCTAATAACGTGTACAGAGGATACCGACCTTACGTCACCCCGAAAGGTTTAGAATGTGATTCCATGAGTCGAGCATGCATTATATATATGTATCTATTTTACTCTACCGAGCCGCGCTATAGTCGGCCGAGTACGGCACCTATTGTGCAACCACTGATCAGTTGGGTTTTACCGAGCTCCACGTGACCGGGTACGATTCTACTGAGCCTTATGATGGTCGGGTATGTTTACAGAGGCGAATGTTTTAAAGGTTTATGTATTTATACATATGTATCATGCATTTCATGTCAATAGCTCTCAGAGGTACTAAGATGTTACAGGTTGTATATTCTCTATCCTTGCTTACATTACTGATCGTATTTATGGTTCCCTGCCTTACATACTCAGTACTTTATTCGTACTGACGTCCTTTTATTTGTGGACGCTGCATGTCGTGCTGCAGGTCCTGATAGACAGGTAGGTGCATCTCCCCCACCACAGTAGGCTGTCCAGTTCAGCGGTGATTGGCGAGATCCCTTCTCCGGACTTGCCTTGGTCTTGGTATGCATATTTGTTATAGACATTATGGGTATGTCAGGGCCCTATTCCGGCTATGTTGCAGCACTTATGTTCCTTTAGAGGCTCATAGACAAGTGTCGACTCATGTATAGTTTGGTATGCCTTGTCGGCTATTTTTTGTTATATAGTCCTTCATGGTAACGTGGTAGCTCATACATTATATGTAGTTTCTTGATTGTCTGGTCATCCCCTGCTATGTATGTTCATGCCGTCATATTTTATTGTTGGTTGTCCATGATCCAGGTCTACCATTTATATTGATCTCGTCAGCCCTAAAAGATAATAATGAAGGTTAGATAAAATGTACGTTGGTGCTCGGCAAGTATGGTCGGGTGCTAGTCATGGCCCTCCAGTTTGGGTCGTGACAAACTTGGTATCAGAGCAGGTTGTCTTAGGTATTGTCTATGAGCCATGTCTAGTAGAGTCTTGATTATGGATGTGTAGCGCGCCACATTTATAATCAGGAGGCTACATGACATCTAGGGTTATTACCTTCTTCCTGAATCTAGATCGTGAGTAGAGTTGAGTCGTAAGTGTTCGTCAGGAGAATGATATTCCAAAGACGGCCTTCCGGACAAGATATGGGCACTTTGAGTTCTTGGTAATGTCGTTCGGGCTAACAAATGCCCCAGCAGCTTTTATGGATCTCATGAATACTATATTAAGGCCCTATCTTGATGTGTTCGTGATTGTATTCATTGATGACATTCTAGTGTATTCTTGTTTGGAGGCGGAACATGCAGGCCACTTGCAGATAGTATTACAGACGCTTCAGGATCGTAAGTTATATGCTAAGCTCTCCAAATGTAAATTCTGGCTGAACTCAGTAGCGTTCCTTGGCCATGTGATATCTGACGAGGGTATTAGTGTCGACACTCAGAAGATCGATGCAGTAAAGAATTGGCCGAGACCTACAACACCATCAGAAGTCCGCAGCTTCCTAGGGCTAGAAGGATATTATAGGCGATTTGTGGAAGGGTTTTCCTCTATATTATCACCATTGACTAAGTTAACACAGAAAGCTACCAAGTTCCAGTGTTCTGACACTTGTGAACGTAGTTTTCAGGAGCTGAAGAATCGATTGACATCCGCACCAGTGCTCACTCTTCCTAAAGGAACAGAAGGTTATGTGGTATATTGTGATGCCTCAGGTATAGGTTTGGGGTGCGTATTGATGCAGCATGGGAAGGTGATTGCTTATGTATCAAGACAATTGAAGAAGCATGAAAAGAATTATCCAACCCATGATTTGGAATTGGCTGCAGTAATATATGCTTTGAAGATATGGCGGCACTACTTATACGGCGTCCACGTTGACATCTACACAGGTCACAAGAGTTTACAATACATCTTCAAGCAGAAAGAGTTGAATTTGAGGCAGCGTAGGTGGCTTGAATTACTGAAAGACTACAACGTCGAGATATTGTATCATCCCAGTAAAGCTAATATTGTGGCAGACGCTCTCAGCTCGTAAATCAATGGGAAGCTAAGTACATATTGAGGCAGGTAGATGGGGGTTGACTAAAGAGCTTCATCAGCTAGCCAATATGAGAATCATATTGTTAGACTCTGATAACTGAGGTGTTACTGTACAGAATAGATCAGAATCATCTTTGGTATCCGAGGTAAAAGCACGACAATATGAAGATCCTATCTTAGTACGATTAAGAGAGAGCATTCAGCAGTGTAAAAGTATGGCTTTTGAGATCGGAAGAGATGGGGCACTGAGATACCAGGGCCGATTATGTGTGCCTAATGTGGCAAGGTTGCGAGAGAAAATTATGAATGAGATTCATCAATCCCGATATTCCATCCATCCCGGCTCGACAAAGATGTATCATGATGTCAAGGAGCAGTATTGGTGGGATAACATGAAGAAGTATATTGCAGAATTTGTAGCCCAGTGTCCCAATTGTCAACAAGTAAAGATAGAACATCAGAAACCCGGTGGATTGCTTCAGAATGTAGAGATTTCGACCTGGAAATGGGAGGTGAATAATATGGACTTCATTATTGGATTACCTCGCTCTTATCATAAGTTTGACTCCATCTGGGTGATAATTGATCGACTTACAAAATGTGCCCATTTTCTGCCAGTTAAGACAACTTATACGGTTGAAGATTATGCGAAGTTTTATATCAAGGAGATTGTTAGGCTTCATGGTGTGCCGGTATCTATTATATCAGACCGAGGAGCTCAATTTACAGCTAACTTTTGGAGGTCTTTTCAGAAGGGTTTAGGCACACAAGTGAATCTCAGCACTGCATTTCATCCGCAGACTGACGGACAGGCTAAACGTACTATTCAGACACTGGAAGATATGCTACGAGCATGTGTTCTAGATTTTAAGGGGAATTGGGATGACCACCTTCCACTCATAGAATTCGCCTACAATAATAGCTACTATTCAAGTATTAAAATGGCCCCATACGAGGCACTATACGGGAGAAGATGTAGATTACCAGTTGGATGGTTCGAAGTCGGTGAAACAGAATTATATGGGCTAGATTTGATTCACCAAGCTATTGAGAAGGTGAAAGTGGTACAGGAGCGATTGAGGACGGCACAAAGCAGGCAAAAATCTTATTCTGATGCCCGACGTCGTGATCAAGAGTTTGAGGTTGGTGATTGGGTTTTCCTGAGGATCTCACCAATGAAAGGTATTATGCGTTTTGGGAAGAAAGGTAAGCTGAGTCCAAGGTATATCGGGCCATATAAAATTCTTCGACGGATTGGACAGGTTGCTTATGAGTTAGAATTGCCATCCGAATTGGAATTTGTCCACCCGGTATTCCATGTATCTATGTTGAGGAAATGTATTGGAGACCCTTCTCGAGTCGTCCCTATCAAAGATGTACAAGTTACAGAGGACCTATCATATGAAGAAGTGCTAGTGGCGATATTAGATCGACAAGTTCGCAAGCTGAGAACAAAAGATGTAGCTTCCGTCAAAGTATTGTGGAGGAACAAAAATATGGAAGAAATGACATGGGAAGCAGAAGAGATATGAAGTCTAAATACCCTTACCTATTCCAGAATGAAGATAACAAGGATGCTGGTGGAAGACAGAATACATTGGAAGGTGAAACGGCTCTATGAGGTAAGCAATAATTTGTGAATACTTCTCCTTAATACAAAATGGTGATATGTAGATAATGTAAATATGCATAATGCTTTGTGTAGCCTTGTGAAGCCATATGTTGGGCTTAATTGCTTGCAAGTTTTGCTAGTGACCATTTTATAGGGGAAAATTGATCGGAAATTTCCATTGGAATCCACGATGATTTAAACTCCCCATGAACCCTTACATTCGAGGACGAATGTTCCTAAGGGGGGAGGGTGTTACAACCCATATCCACATGTGTTAGTTCATGCCATATATTAGTTAACATAAATCCAAGAAGGAATTATCTTTGAGATGATAAGAAGTCAATCCTATTGGTCTTAAGTGATACAAGAGTGTATAAGGGTGATTGACAAGTATTAGAAGTTAAATAAATCAAGGATGTTGTAACTCGTTATTTCAGGTAAATCTAGCGGTGCTTATTACACTCAAGAGGTCATGTATTAAGATATTTTAATCATATAATATCCTTATCATAAGTCTTGAAGTCAAACGAGTTATGAAACAAAAGTCGACAAAAGTTGTCTCAACTTAGGTTCATAATTTTACTTGAACATTAGGTCAAATGTTTCTAATTTTTTTCTCCTAATTACAAGGAATTATGGGGTGATATACCAACAAAATTAAAGATCTATGAGTCTAGTTTCCAACTCATTAAACTGTTCATCAATACGATCTCGGAGTAGAGAGATATTTGCATTTTTGCGAGACTGCGCCAAGCACCTCTTTATGGGGCCCACTAAGGCGGTTTAAGATATTTGGACCTATATAGGATGCCTCCAACCCGTTTTAAGTCATTTTTTCTCACTATTTTCAGACCTTAGAACCCTAGGAACATCCTCTCAAGGTTCTCTCAAGATTCAAGACCCAAAAAAAGGGCAAACAACACAAATCAAGTGTCGGGAATTTCGTGGCGCTAGTAAGTCTCTTAATCTTCTTGTTGTTGCTCATTTTTGTGTCGTTCCAGCTCCTGTGGGAGGTTGTTTTAAAGGGTTTATGTTCTGTAAATACTCCCTCATGTTCTTAATATCAATCCTAGGTGATTTCAAGCCTTCTAAAGTGATTCTAGTGCCGAAAAACACTAATTGATCGCTAGTTTCGCTTTTTTGTTATTGTGGCAGCATTAGAGGGATATTTCATGGAAATTTAAGGTCAAATTGGAGTTGTTATTTCTGTATAAAGGTAAGTAACCTCTTACTCTATATGTATTTAAGATTATCCAAGTTGCGGCTAAGCCATTGAAGCTAGAACTTGTGAAATATATATCGAAAGGCTTGGTAGTAATGTTATTGTTTTGTAGACTGTTTTGCGTTGCTGTTGGGCTGCGTATTTTACTACTGTTTTGTGGAGTTTTGGAGGATTAAGGGTGTGGAGAAACACCATATATATGTAGGGTTGTGGGATGATAGTTATTCGTAGCATTTCCGGGTCGTTTGACACGACTACGATGGTTGTCGTATGTATGGAGTGATTAGGCTGTGCGTGGACTATTTTGGGAGGCTCAATATGTTTATTATTGATGTTGTTTGGGCTGTTTGGTGATTGTTTTGAATGGTGTGAAGTCATATATATAGGGGAGGTGTTGTCCGTTTCATCGTAAAATATGTTGTGGTCGATACATAATAGTTATAACGCTTAAATGATAACGATAGTATCGTTTCTATTATTCTAGACTAAGGAGTTTTAACAATTGCATAGCTTGAGATTGTGACAGTATATACAAGGTATGTGAGGCTATCCCTTTCCTTCTTTTGCACGACTCCGATTGTACATAATGTAATGAGCGAGCTTCCAAAGATACTCTACTCTTAGAAGCTAGCAGTACTTACATTGCTTTCCCTCTTATGGAACGATTGATGTTAATGTTGATTCTCTTATTCTTATGTTATCAATGTTGTTGGTACTTCCTGATTCTTATAAGGTTCGTAATGAAGAGTTGGTCCTAATAACGTGTACAGAGGATACCGACCTTACGTCACCCCGAAAGGTTTAGAATGTGATTCCATGAGTCGAGCATGCATTATATATATGTATCTATTTTACTCTACCGAGCCACTCTATAGTTGGCCGTGTACGACACCTATTGTGCAACCACTGATCAGTTGGGTTTTACCGAGCTCCATGTGGTCAGGTACGATTCTACTGAGCCTTATGATGGTCAGGTATGTTTTTTTACCGAGCCTATTATGGCCGGGTACGATATGATGATGATGATGCCCACAGAGGTGAATGTTTTAAAGGTTTATGTATTTATACATATGTATCATGCATTTCATGTCAGTAGCCCTCAGAGGTACTAAGATGATACAGGTTGTATATTCTTTATCCTTGCTTACATTACTGATTGTATTTATGGTTCCCTGCCTTACATACTCAGTACTTTATTCGTACTGACGTCCTTTTATTTGTGGACGCTGCATGTCGTGCTGCAGGTCCTGATAGACAGGCAGGTGCAGCTCCCCTACCACAGTAGGCTGTCCAGTAAGCGGTGATTGGCGAGATCCCTTCTCTGGACTTGCCTTGGTCTTGGTATGCATTTTTGTTATAGACATTATGGGTATGTAGGGGCCCTGTTCCGGCTATGTTGCAGCACTTATGTTCCTATAGAGGCTCATAGACAAGTGTCGACTCATGTATAGTTTGGTATGCCTTGTCGATTGGTTTTTGTTATATAGTCTTTCATGGTAGCGTGGTAGCTCATACCTTATATGTAGTTTCTTGATTGTCTGGTCATCCCCTGCTATGTATGTTCATGTCGTCATATTTTATTGCTGGTTGTCCATGATCCAGGTCTACCATTTATATTGATCTCGTCAGCCCTAAAAGATAATAATGAAGGTTAGATGAAATGTACGATGGTGCTCAGCAAGTATGGTCGGGTGCTAATCATGGCCCTCCAGTTTGGGTCGTGACAAAAAGCAGCAGGTACACATTGTAGACACTACCAATGGGGGCTTATGCACATCTTGCATTAGTCAGCCAATTGGTAACTAGTTTGAATACAGAAAGTGATCATCATCACTACCCTGAGGACATGAATTATCTGTCTAATTATGGAGGCTAGAGATAGGGTAGTCAAAATTGTGGCCAACAAAATCAGCCATACAGGCCAGTCCAGCCATAGCTCAACAATGGAAACATAGGAGGTATGAGACCTCTCAATAATATGGTGCCTTTCCAAAGGCCACAGGGATACAATAATTAAAATCAGTAGCAGGGTTATCATCCTCCTCAGCAGCATCATGGTGGAAGGTAGGAAGATGGGTTTGCTAAACTCGAGGCGATGATGCAGCAGGTTATTGAGTCAAATGCAAAGATGAGTGAAAGAGTATATGCACATGAGTCAGGTATTAAGAATATTGAAGTGGAAATGGGCCAAATTTTGATGTCTTTGAATAATCGTCCTCTTGGGACATTGCTTGTAGACACACATATAAATCCAAAAGATCAAGGCCCGAAGCAGCTGATGGCAGTGAGTCTACGTAATGGTAGAGACTTAGACTTGGATCAAGATAGGGCTCGAGAAAGCAGACAAGCTGAGACATTTGTACCGGTGCCCATTGAGCTAGATGAGTCAACAAAATTGACAGAGGTGATAGTACAGCCTGCCCAGGAAGAGCATAACACCCAGATTGAGGCTAAGAAAGAAGCTGAGATAGTCTAGGAAATAGTAGTTGAGGTGGTAGCTGACAAAGAAAATACCCACATCATTGGGAAGAAGAGACCCTCTGCACCATTCTCACAGAGGCTGGCCAAGTACCAAAAAGAGGAACAATACAAGAAATTCTTGGAGATGCTGAAACAAATCCAGATAAATATTCCATTGATTGATGCGTTGAAAGAGATGCCCGGTTATGCAAAAATGATGAAGGACTTGAATCCCCGAAAATTCGATTTCCAAGACTTGGCCACAGTGACTCTTACTCAGACCTGCAGTGCAGTGATGACTAGACCAATTGCTGAGAAGCTGTCTGACCCAGGGAGTTTCACAATTCCATGCACTATTGGTAACTTTACTTTCGCCAAAGCACTTTGTGATTTGGGGGCTAGCATAAATCTTATGCCCCTGGCAATTTATAAGAGGTTGGGGATTGGAAGAGCCAGACCCACTTCTATGTTGTTGCAGCTGGCTAACATGACCGTGAAAAGACCCTCTGGTATCTTGGATGATGTGTTGATTAAGGTAAGGAAATTTGTGTTCCCTGTAGATTTTGTGATTCTAGATTGCAAGGTAGATGAAGAAATTCCCATAATTTTGGGAAGGCGTTCTTGGCCACTGGGAGAGCTCTCATTGATTGTGAAACTGGGAGCTCATGA
This sequence comes from Nicotiana tabacum, assembly GCF_000715075.1. Classification (NCBI taxonomy): domain Eukaryota; kingdom Viridiplantae; phylum Streptophyta; class Magnoliopsida; order Solanales; family Solanaceae; genus Nicotiana; species Nicotiana tabacum. The sequence continues at coordinate 126,455,167 of NC_134082.1, forward strand.
AGAGGCTGAAGGATGAGGAGATAACATTCAATGTGAAGAAATCTATGAGGCGACCAAGTGAATTCACCAATTGTTCTCTTATTGATGTCGTGGATGTGATCGTAGAAGCTGATGATGAGATGCTAACTATTGAGGACCCTCTTGCTGCATGTCTGGTAAATTTAGATAAGGTGAATAGGGAAGAACTGGCAGAATGGGTGTTGGCTTTAGAGGGCAGAGGGTTCTGGGATAGAACTCTTGAATTCGAACCCCTTCACTTAGAAGACAGAGAAACTCCTCCAACTAAGCCATCCATCGAAGAACCACCAAAGATGGAATTGAAGCCACTGCCCGCTCATCTCAGGTATGAGTTCCTAGGACCTAACTCCACGTTACTTGTTATTATCTCATCTAGTTTGTTAGACGTGCAGGTGATAACTAGGTATTTTGATACATTTTATACTCCTTCTTGCTTAAGTTTTGATTAGAAATGTGTACAAAATAGTCCCAAAGGCTCATAAATTGTGCTTGATTGCTGGTTTGATCAACAAGGTGACAAGATATCAATGATCAACTCAAAAAGGAGTGAAACTTGCACAAGTACCAAGACAAGATAAAGATCAGGCAAAACAAGGCCAGTGCGGCCGCACACCATTCTGTGCGGTCCACACAAGTGATGTTAGAGAGTGTGCATTTCCAGGACAACAGGTATTGCGGCCGCATGGGGTTTTGTGCGGTCCGCACTGTGTTCATCGCAGCCGCACTCGATTTAGTACGATCCGCAAAAGCCAGAGTTCATGAAGTGCCAATTCCAAGTTTGAAGCACAATGCGGTCCGCGCTCCATTTCATGCGGACCGCACCTTGAAGCCACTATGGCCACACTCAATTCTGTGCGGTCGCATTGCCCGAGTTCAGAGAGCCGTTTATTCAAGTTCAGAGCCTTGGTGCGGCTACACGTGATTTAGTGCGGTCCGCACTAGCCCCGCAGGGGTATTTTTATCCAGATTTTTCAGCTTAGTATAAATAGCTTATTTTCCCATTTTTAGGTCTTCGGATAGTTTTTGTACTGAGTTGCGCTCGTGACTTCCGTTCCTTTAGCTATTTTGGGCAATTTTAGCTTCATTTCAACATTGAATCTTCTAGTTTATCTTAGCAATTAATTAATATGAGTTTTTCTTCATCTATATCTTTGTTTTCTTCTCTAATTATGAGTAGCTAGACCCATAAGCTAGCGTTGTGGCTCAACCCTAGTGTGGGTAATTGATGGGTCTTGTGTTTTGATGCTTGATTGTCTATGGGTGTTTGATATTTGGATTAATTTCATGTTTAATTGTTGAATTAGTAGTTGCAAACACTAGCTTATACTTAGTTGACTTTGGCTCTTCTTGAGAAAGAGAGCCTAAGTCTCTGAAATTGGTCCAACAAGGAATTGGGGCATACTCAAGAGATAGATAGCCCCAATTAAAGGGTTAAATATAGAAATAGTAATACCCGACTTGAACCTTGATTGCTTGTGCAAATTTGCATACCCAATTGGTCTTGAGAAAGTCAATTCGGGCAAAAATCACTCGAACCACCGAGAGGTGTAGAGTGGTAGAATCGTGCAACGGTTATATCATACTCCCCAAATGTGTCAATCATGCCTTAGACTAAAGTATCCGTCAATTGATCACCTAGGTGAAAGTGACTAACCTGGTGCTTTTTACCCATTTGAACAACTTGCAATAGTTTAACCTTAGCTTACTTTAGTATAATTGAGCATTGTAGTTTAAATAATTAGAAGTAAATCAAAACCCAAAAATGTTTAGAAGTGCAATTTGGAACACATACACAATTCCACTTTAGATAGACACCCGACTCCAACTTCTAGCTCCATGTGGAAATCGATCCCGACCTTAATCGGGTAAAATCTGCTTCGACCCTCTCTCGCTACTCAATAGTAGTTTAGGGTTGGCCTCGATCAACTTTTTGGCGCCATTGTCGGGGAGCTAACGGTTTTGGCTATCTATATAAATAGTTTTGTGTATTGCTCTTCTTTCCTTCTTTGTTACTAATTTGTGTGTGTCACAACTTCTTGTACCAAATGGCAGCAAACAACGCCAATGACCCTCTTAGAAATGTGATTGCGGGGGAGGAGGTAGATGACGTCGGAGATGATGAGGTGCCTCTTGTACCTCAAGGACAATGTAGAGGCTGCCAGGCCAATGCTAATGCAAATGACAATATTCCAGACTCTGCTCTGCCACCTCCAAGGGTGGCTCCTAGAGTGCTTCCGAACCAAGGCTACGCAAGTGCTACTGTCCCACCCCGAATTCAGGCGGGCAATTTTCAAATAACCAATATGATGCTGACTTTGCTAGAGTATCGTGGGTATTTCACGGGCGCTGCAAATCAAAATGTTTATAAACACCTCAAGGGGTTCGTGGATACATGTTGGGGGAGTAAGCAAACTAACGTGTCTGAGGATGCTCTCCAGTTGAGACTCTTCCCATTTTCACTTAGAGGGAAAGCACTTGATTGGCTTGAGCAACTTCCCAATCATTCCATCACTACTTGGGATGAGTTGGCAGATAACTTCATTGCGAAATGTTTTTCACCGGACCATATGGCTGCATTGAGAGATGAGATCTTGGAATTCAAGCAAGAGCCCACGAACATTTGCATGAGATTTGGGAGCGTTATAGAACAATGGTGAAGGAATGCCCCAACAATGATATGACCGAGGCGATGATCCAAAAAACTTTCTATCGGGGTATTAACACCACAAACCAATGCATAGTGAACCAACTTGCTGGGGGAAACTTTATGAAGTTGTCTTATGATAAGGCTTGTGACATTCTTGACGAGATGGCTAACACTTCTTCTGCTTGGTAAAGTAGAGCCAATGTGCCCCAAGGTGACCCCACGGTCACTCATTTGCACAAGGAGTTACATGATCATGGGCAGGCTATAGCTAAGTTGACAACCACGATGAACCAACTAGTGAAGCACAGTTGCAACAAGTTCAAAATCATCGCCAAGTGAATTCCATGGAGGGTGTTAACATGCTTGTCAACAAAAGAAGACAAAGAGGTCAACAAAACCAAGGGAATTCAGAGCAATTTGACAATGATTGTGGTGGATTTCAAAATAATGGTTATGATGAACAAAGTGAAGAGGTGCAATACGTGAATAATTATCAAGGCCAAAAAGGCAATTCTTCCAACCAACAACAATGGAGACCCCAAGGTAATTGGGGCAATCAATAACAAGGCAATGGTAATTGGGGAACAACAACCAAAACTCCAACTGGGGAAATCAGAACAACAACCAAAACTCCAACTGGGGAAATCAGAACAACAATCAAAACAATCAGGAAAGTTGGAATGGTAACAACAACAATTGGGGTGGTAACAACAATCAAGGTGGATGGAACAATGAAAACCAAGGAAACCGGGGGCAAGGCTTTCAAAGGCCCCCAATGTACCAACAACCGAACAGTCCACCCCCATTTCCATCTCAAGGTCCTAGTTCTTCTAGCAATGATATGGGTAGAATTGAAATGATGTTTGAATAGATAATGAAGAAGAATGCGGACTCGGATGCTCAATTGGCTTCCCACAATACCTCTATTAGAAACTTGGAGGTACAGTTAGGACAAATCTCACAGTCTTTAAATACTCACCCTAAGGGTGCTCTACCAAGTGATACGGTAGTGAACCTGACTAGTGGGAACAATCATGTTATGGCGGTAACAACAAGAAGTGGGAGAGGAGGTAATATGCATGCCTCCAAACAAAAGCAAATTGTGGATGATGATGTTGAGTTGCAAGAAAATGAAGTTCCTTTGGTGGTTGAAAATGTGATGGATGAAAATGTGAATGAAGAAGTGAGGATTGATATTCACGATGTCGAGGTGGAAACTCAAAATGATGTGAACCCGTCTAGGGAACACATAATAGACATGACGGAGCCGATTGTGCCTAAAGCTAAGGCTCCTTTGCCAAGGACACCTCCACCTTATCCTCAAAGGCTCGCAAAGCAAAAAATGAGAATCAGTTTAAAAAGTTCATTGACATGATGAAGAGCTTATCCATTAATGTGTCTTTGGTGGAGGCTCTTGAACAAATGTCGGGCTATGCTAAATTCATAAAGGACTTGGTTACAAAGAAGTGTTCTATGGATTGTGAAACTATAAAGATGACTCAGCAAGTTAGTGCTATAGTGCATTCAATGGCCCCGAAGCTTGAAGATCCCGGTGCTTTCACCATTCCTTGCACCATTGGGAGTGCAGATTTTGCTAAGGCTCTATGTGATTTGGGGGCTAGTATCAATTTGATGCCTTACTCAGTTTTCAAACCCTTGGGTATTGGGAAACCTAGGCCGACTTCCATGATATTACAAATGGCAGATAGAATGATGAAGAGACCATTGGGTATTATTGATGATGTGCTTGTCCGAGTGGACAAATTTATCTTGCCAGCTGACTTTGTGATCTTGGATTGCGAGGTGGATTATGAAGTTCCTATCATATTGTGAAGACCTTTCCTTGCAACAGGGAAGGCCTTAGTTGATATAGAAGCAGGGGAACTCACCTTCCGGGTGGGTGACGAGAAAGTGGTCTTTCATGTGTGCAAATCAATGAAGCAGCCCAACAGTACGGAGGTGTGCTCTTTTGTGGACCTTGTCATAGCAGTGATAGTTGATGACACCGGTGCAGTATCTTGTGTAGAGGACCCTTTGGAGGCCGTATTGTTGAATCTTGATGTCAATGATGATGAGGTCCGAGTGGAGTGCATGAATGCTTTACATGGAATGGGCTCTTACTCTTATGAGCCTAGGAAATTATCTTTGGACCTTAAAAATAGGAAGACTAAACCAACAAAACCTTCAATTGAGGAGCCTCCGGTGTTGGAGTTGAAACCGCTACCTCCACACCTCAGGTATTAGTTCTTAGGCTCAAATTCTACTTTGCCAGTTATTCTTTCCTCTTGTCTTACTAACATGCAGGTTGATGCCACATTGGCGGTGCTTCAAAAGTGGAAAAAGGCATTGGGTGGACTTTAGCTGATATTCGGGGGATAAGCTCCGCATTCTGTATGCACAAGATTATTTTGGAAGATGATGCAAAGCCCTCCTTGGAGCATCAAAGGAGGTTGAACGAGGCAATGCAAGAAGTTGTGAAAAATGAGGTGATCAAGTGGTTGGATGTCGGGGTTGTGTACCCCATCTCTGATAGCTCTTGGACTTTACCGGTGTAATGTGTACCGAAGAAGGGCGGCATGATCGTGGTTAGAAATTCACAAAATGAGTTGATTCCTACAAGAACTGTCACTGGTTGGAGGGTATGCATGAACTACCATAAGTTGAATAAAGTGACCTGGAAGGATCACTTTCCTTTGCCTTTTCTTGATCAGATGTTAGACCGACTTGCTGGGCGTGCCTTCTACTGTTTCTTGGATGGGTATTCTAGGTACAACCAATTCTTGATTGCTCCAGAAGATCAGGAGAAGACCACATTCACATGTCCATATGGAACCTTTGTTTTCTCTAGGATGCCTTTTGGGTTGTGTAATGCACCGGCTATATTCCAGCGGTGTATGATGGCCATTTTCACCGATATGGTGGAAGACATTTTGGAGGTGTTCATGGACGACTTTAGTGTTGTGGGAGACTCATTTGATGAATTCTTGAATAATTTTGATAGAGTTTTGGCCCGTTGTGAAGAAACCAATCTTGTTCTCAATTGGGAGAAATGCCACTTTATGGTGGAAGAGGGCATAGTTCTCGAGCATAAAATTTCAAAGCATGGTATTGAGGTAGACAAAGCAAAAATAGATGTGACTTCAAAGCTCCCTCCCCCTACATTCGTCAAGGGAGTTCAAAGTTTTCTTAGGCATGCGGGGTTCTACCGAAGATTTATCAAAGACTTTTCGAAGGTAGTGAATCACTTGTGCAAGTTGTTGGAAAAAGATGCTTTCGTGTTTGATGAAAAATGTATGCAAGCCTTTGAACTTCTCAAGCATAACTTGACCACCACTCCTATCATTACCGCACCTAATTGGAGTTTGCCCTTTGAGCTCATGTGTGATGCGAGCGATGTTGCGGTTGGGGCGGTTTTGAGTCAAAGAGTGAACAAAATGTTTCATCTGCTGTACTATGCGAGCAAGACAATGAATGATGCTCAAGTGAACTACACGGTGACCGAGAAAGAACTTTTGGCTATTGTGTTTGCAATGGAGAAATTTTGCCCGTATCTCATGGGTGCCAAGGTCATAATCCATACCGACCATGCCACACTCCGGTACTTGATGACGAAAAAGGACTCCAAAGCTAGACTGATGTGGTGGGTCTTGTTACTTCAAGAGTTTGATATGGATATTGTGGACCGGAAGGGTAGTGAGAACCAAGTGGCGGACCACTTGTCCCGCTTGGAGGAGGAGGGGAGGCCTCGTGATGGCCTAGAGATCAATGATTCATTTCCCGATGAACAACTCCTTTTGGTGTCGATGAATGGTATGCCATGGTTTGCGGATGTTGCTAATTTCCTTGTGACTGGTATAATCCTGTGTGAGCTCTCTTCTAACCAAAGGAAAAAGCTCAAGAGGGATAGTTTGGATTTCTATTGGGATGAGCCATACTTGTTCAAGATTTGCACGAATGGTGTGATCCGAAGGTGTGTCCCGGAGGAAGAGGAATTGAGTATCTTGGAGGCTTGTCATTCCTCTCCCTATGGTGGCCATCATGGTGGGCGAGGACGGCTTACATAGTTCTTAGTTGTGGGTTTTATTGGCCAACTTTGTACAAAGATGCAAGCGAACTAGTGAAGAGGTGTGATGAATGTCAAAGAGCGGGTGGAATTTCGAAGAAAGATGAGATGCCTCTCAATACCATTCTTGAGGTTGATATTTTTGATGTATGGGGCATTGATTTTATGGGCTCATTTGGGAACACATACATTCTTGTGGCGGTGGACTGTGTTTCAAAGTGGGTTGAAGCCGTGGCTTTTCCCAACAATGAGGCCTGGAGTGTTGTTGCATTTATCAAGAAGAGCATTTTTACAAGGTTTGGTACTCCTCGTGCAATCATAAGTGATGGGGGGTCTCATTTTTGCAATAGAGCTTTCGACACTTTGCTTGCAAAGCATGGTGTCAATCACAAAGTTTCTACTCCCTATCATCTTCAAGCAAGTGGTCAAGTTGAAGTCTCCAACAGGGAAATCAAAAGCATATTGTCAAAGATGGTCAATGCAAATAGGATCGATTGGTCAAAGAAGTTGGATGACGCTCTATGGGCTTATAGGACTGCTTACAAGACTCTGATTGGAATGTCTCCATATCGGTTGGTGTTTGGGAAAGCTTGCCATCTACCGGTTGAGTTAGATCACAAGGCCATATGGGCTTTGAGGAAGCTAAATCTTGATTGGGGTGTTGCAGCAAATCTTCGTGTGGAGCAGCTCAATGAACTTGATGAATTTCAATTACATGCCTACTCCAGTTCTTCCTTGTACAAGGACAATATGAAGTACCTTCATAGTAAATATGTTCGTAGAAAGGAGTTCAAATTTGGTGATTTGGTTCTTTTGTTCAACTCTCGGTTACGTCCGTTTCCGGGAAAGCTTAAATCAAAATGGAGTGGCCCTTTTGAAATGATGTGTGTGACCCCGTTTGGTACACTTGATTTAAACAACAAAAATGGGGAAGTCTTTAGAGTGAATGGGCATAGGTTCAAGCACTACTTGGGAAAAATTGATGATAACCATGTGGTGGCACTTCTTCATCTCAAATGATGTGATGATAACCTGCGTCGTGCCGTGACGTTAAATCAGGCGCTTCTTGGAAGGAAACCCATGTGTGCTTCTTTGTTTTTCATTGTAGGATAGGATTTATTTTTGAACTTACTGGTTGTGAGATGTTACAGGTTTGTGTTGATGCAGTGCAAGACATAGTGAAAAAATTGCCAAGTCTCTGAAGTTTTCAATGCAGAACGCACTACATTTTATGAAGCCGCAAAGAACTTAGTGCGGGGGGCACAAAAATCAGTGCAACCGCACTGATGATGGATGAAATGAATAGCTCTCTGAAGTTTACCACCATGGCCACATTGCATTTTGTGCGGTCCATGGTGGTCTACTGCGGTCGCAGTGTATTTAGTGCGGATCGCAGTGGCTGCCTTAGTTTGTACCTCATGACTTTGAGCAATGTGGACCGCACTGCCATTTTGTGCGGTCTGCATTGGGTTGGCAAGTAGGGCCCTAGGTCCTTTTCTATAAATAGGACCTGAGGCCCTTCTTTTACACTTTTCGATCTCTTGACTCTCAAAACTCATAAAATCATTGTTCATCTTTTCTCTTGCTCGTAATTAACTGCTTGAAATCGTTAATCATCAGTTCTTCTCACATCTGGTAACATTAACTTCTTTTTAATTGTCTTAATTTAATTATTTTCTTTTAATTTTTGTTTTTCTTGTTTGCCTTCTGTTTTTCCCGTGCTTCTTTTGATTTGGTAAAATTAGGTTAGTCAATTTCTTGATTACAGTAGAATTAGGTAGTTAAAAATACCGGGCAAACACTTAGGGACCTTTCTTAGGTGTAAAATTGGACTTAAAATCAAAATACATTGAACCCTAAGTTAGTGCTGCTTCTGGGTAATCAGTGCGGACCACAGTGGATTTTGTGCGATCCGCAGTGACATTTTGTACGAACCGCATTGCTGAAAGTCCGGAAACTTGATCTTCGAGGACCGTGTTTTGTGCGGTCCGCGGTGCCTCAATGCGGACCGCATTACCATTTTATGCGATCCGTGGAGCATTTGTTCAGAGAGTGGGTAGTCTGAACCCCACCTCTGTGCGGACCGCATTGGCATTTTTTGCGGTCCGCATTGGCCTCTGTGCGGCTGCACTACATTTTGTGTGGTCCGCATTGTGTAATGTCTACAACTGTCTGCAACCTTTTCTTTTCTGCAACGCTGATCTTAATTACTTCTACTGATACTAACAAGACTAATGGATGTTGTTTGCAGACATTGGTGAAACAAAGAGGCTCGGGTTCTAAACAAGCTGGTCGAGGTGAATCCTTCCGGGGAGGGAAAAGAAAATGATAAGACTGACTGCTTAAGCCCGACAAAACATTAAAAACATGAAGAAGATCATTAACACTGCTGATAGGGCCATTGACAAGTTTGGGAGTGAATACGAGCCTTCCCGGGATATATCTTCAGACTCAATCCCAGAGTACATCCCTGACTGGCCGGAGAGAAACAGACTAAGAGACACTTATCCACCTTCCCCCGCTACCCAAGCGTCAGTAAATGTATCTTCTAGGTCGTCTGAGGGCTCAGCTGAAGGCAGTGGGAATAAATACTCTACCTCTCCCACAGCTTCATTATCCGGAGAGGGCACAGAAGGAGAAGAAGATGTAGTAGGAGAAGGGGGTGAGCCCCAGGTTGGCGGGGTAGAACAAACTAGAAACCCAGAGGTGTAGCAAGACCACTTTGTGAGCGAGGTGGCCTACCATAAATTCAGAGAATGGTGTCCTGTAAGGAAATTAATTCCGGAAAGAAGTTTTATAGATATAGACATTTTGCCTCACAACCCCAATGTGAGAAGACAATTTATAGAGAGAGTGGGCTGTGAATATTTCTTAAACAATTGTGAAAATTCAAACAAGCACCTGGTCAAGGAATTCTACAGCAATGTTGCCCACATCAAGAAGGGAGCCAAAGTGACCAAAGTGTACAATTTGAAAGTGATGTTCGATGGGAAAACCATAAATGACTACTTGGGCTTTGATGAGGAGGATGAGTCACTGTATTCGCCGAAGATGGAATTAGGAGAGGAGGTCTGTCCTTGGTTGGCACAATATCTGGCAATCCCAGGTACCACCCCCAATTGGTTGAATACATGAGTGAAAATTTTGAGAAGAAGTTTGAATTTCGAGGCCAAGGAGTAGGAAACATTCGTGTGTAACAGATTGGATCCTACTACTCATGACAACTCACTCCCTCTTCACCGGGCAATATTGGTAGCATCAATCATGGCGGGGTACCCGATTAATGTCGGGAAGGTGATGTCTCGGGCAATTACACAGGTAGGCAGTGAAGATGACAAAAACTACCCTTTTCCCAGCTTCTTAACCATGTACTTCACGGACCTAAAGGTAGAAAAGCGACCATTTGATATAAAAGTGAAAGAAAATTCCTCGTTCTCATGTCACAACATGCAGGGTGATGACAACCCTAAAAGCAAGAACTACAAGAGAATAACCACTGCTGCAACTGGCCAGTCTGAAGAGCCAGTAGTGGTAGTAGCTTCTACTCAGCCTTCGTCCACCTCAGTGGACATGCCCCCTAGTCTATCCACTTCAGCAGCTCCAGAGATACCCTCTACCCTAGCCCACCCAGTGACTGCACACCGCATGAGCCAGGCCCTTCTCAGCATCAACAACTGGATGCAGACAGCTTCTTCTAAGTTGTCTGTCCTCACTACTACAGTAGCAGCTCAGTCGACACCTCCACCTCCACAGGTCCCACGGTCTATTGAGGACACCCTCAAGGATATACTGGACAACTAGAAGAAAAACCTTAACACTCAGAAAGTTCTTACGGACACTGTGGTGTCTCATGGAAAAGCTCTCAAGGAGCTTGCTAGGGAGGCCAAGAATATGAGAAAGATGCGGGCTTCCAAGGAGTCCGTAAAGGAGTTGAGGGTTGAGGTTTACAGATTGAAGGCAGATCATCTGCCTTTGGATTTATTGTTACAGGAATCTGTGCCAGCAGCTCACCCCCAGCCAGATCAGTCCCAGAGGCCTCCCAAGAGGAAGAGGATGATTCCCCGAGCAGATGATGCAGTCATCTAGTTGGCAGACCCACCAGAGACCTCCTCCAGTCAGCCACAAGATGCAGCCCAAGAGCTTGTCCAGGTCCAGGCCCTGGCCCTAGCAGCAAAGCAGCAGGTCATAGGGAACCAGTCTGAGGTTCCCGAGCATATTGAGGACCTAGGGACCACTCAGAATCCCATGCAGACAGACGGGCCATAGAGAGTCTCTATATCATTTTCCCTTTTTATTTTTGGTGCTTATTTGGTTTAGTTGGCATTGAGGACAATGATAGCTTTCATTTGAGGGAGTAGGCCCTACATTGATTTGTTGGATGATTGTATATATTTGACAGTTTTTATGCTTTCTTTATTTTTCATCTTTGGTATGTATATAATTTTAGCACGTCTTTACATTTTTCGTACTTTTTACTTTGGGCCTGTATATAAAGTATATGTTACATTGTATATATTAATCCCCTCTATTGTATATTCGATTAAATCCCCTCTTGTAAATATTCATTTTAATTTCCGCATTTTTCTTTTCCGTAGCTTCTTATTTATGTTCGTAGCTTCTTTTTTTGAACGTTTGCAATAAGTCTTTGGTTTTCTTAATGCCGCGGTTCTTTCCAAAGGTGGAGTTTGTGTGAATCGGGCGGCTCTTCCCAATGATGGATGGCGTGATAACCTTCTTAAGGGTTTGAGTCCGTCTTTATTTTTGCTTTTAGTAGTTAGTGGTTAAGGGTGCCTCAAGCAAAGCTTCACTTGGGCCTAGCACATTTGTTGTTGATCTCATGGTCAAAAACAAATTGTTGTGTTTAGGATGGTGAAAGTCGTGACCTTAAGACTCTTGTGTTGAACGATAATCATCAAGTGGTTTTTCGGGACCATTGTGTGCTCAAATCTTATCTAAGGTCGTTGTGGGCCCCCGACTCTATATATTTAGTGATCCCATAGCTTGTGTGGTGAGAAATTGCATTTCTAGTCCAAGTCCTGAGCCATTGGTCTAGAACTTGCCCTAAATATTTGTTGAGGCGAAATCCTAAGTGAATTTTTACTTGAGACATGATTATAGGCTCTCCTTGACCCAAATGATAGCTTGAACACTTCCTTAGCCTACCAATGATAAAATCCCTAGTCAACCCATTTGTGCCTTAGACCTTTTTCCTTCAAGAACCATGATACCAGCCTTTACCCATTCTAAAAGATACCCTCTCTTGGCACCCGATCTTTCCTTTAGCACATGGAAAAAGTATAAGTTTGGAGGGAGAGACGAGGATGGCAACAAAGTGGTAAAAAGGTACAAAATGAAGAAAAGAAAATGCAATGAAAAAGAAAGGAAAGCAAAAAGATAAAAAGAATGTTCAATGTGTAAGAGAATAAAAAGGGATTCAAGAAAAGCAAAGAATGAAAGGTATGGAAAGTTGAGAAAAGATAAAAGATTTGAAATGTATAAGAAAGAGTGACAGTATGTCCCTCTAACCCCTTAGAAAGAAGTGAAAAAACTAAAAAAGTCAAGTGAATGTGTGTCAAAATGAAACAAAAGAAGTGCTTAAGGGAAGATGGAACTTACTTAGACCAAATATTGCCTACCCGAAACCAAAAGCCTTTACTATTTCTCCACAAGAGCCCTATATGATCTCTAGTTGAATGAAACTTATATTAGTGGTGACTCATATAAGGGGCAATCATATGGTACTTAGAGCCGGACTTGTGAATTTTCCTTGAGAGAGATGAGTGATTTTCCATTAACCTCATTCTGAGTGTCACTATTCTAAAGGTGAGGTTTTCTTAGGGAGAGCTGAGGATGTGTGAGTTTGTGTTTCACAATGACCAAAATAATAGAAAGAGTTCTTTGATGTGTTGAGCCAACTCTTGATGCTCTTGTGTCGCACTTAATCCATGGTGTTTAAAAGAGTAAATGTTGTTAATGATTCATTTGTATTGAGGGCAATTGTTAGTCCCAATTGATGCTAGATGAGGTCACTTTAGGACAACTGAATTTTCTTGGATGTTCTCTTAAGGGGTAGGTCTTATTTTGTTTGCTTTAGGACAAGCAAAAGCTTAAGTTTGGGGGAGTTGAAAACTAGGGATTTTGATACATTTTATGCTCCTTCTTGCTTAAGTTTTAATTAGAAATGTGCACAAAATAGTCCCAAAGGCTCACAAGTTGTGCTTGATTGCAGGATTGATCAAAAAGGTGACAAGATGTCAAAGATTAGCTCAAAAAGGAGTCAAACTTGCACAAGTACCAAGACAAGACAAAGCTCAGGCAAAACAAGGCCAGTGCGGCCGCACACCATTCTGTGCAGTCCGCACAAGTGATGTCAGAGAGTGTGCATTTCCAGGCCAATAGGCATTGCGGCCGCATGGGGTTTGGTGCGGTCTGTATTGTGTTCATCGCGGCCACACTCGATTTAGTGCGGTCCACAAAATCCAAAGTTCAGAGGAGTGCAAGTTCCAAGTTTGAAGCATAATGCGGTTTGCAATCCATTTCATGTGGACCGCACTAGAAGCCACCGCGGCCGCACTAGATTCTGTGTGGTCTGCATTGCCCGAGTTTAGAGAGCCATTTATTCAAGTTCAGAGACTTAGTGCAGCCGCACGTGATTTTGTGTGGTCCGCACGAGCCCCGCAGGGGTATTTTTGTCTAAATTTTGTAGCTTAGTATAAATAGATTTTTTTCCCATTTTTAGATCATCAGATAGTTTTTGTACTGAGCTGCGCTCATGACTTCCGTTCCTTTAGCTATTTTGGGCAATTTTAGCTTCATTTCAACATTGAATCTTCTAGTTTATCTTAGCAATTAATTAATATGAGTTTTTCTTCATCTATTTCTTTATTTTCTTCTCTAATTATGAGTAGCTAGACCCATAAGCTAGGGTTATGGCTCAACCCTAGTATGGGTAATTGATGGGTCTTGTATTTTGATGCTTGATTGTCTATGGGTGTTTGATATTTGGACTAATTTCATGTTTAATTGCTGAATTAGTGGTTGCAAACATTAGCTTATGTTTAGTTGACTTTGGCTCTTCTTGAGAAGGAGAGCCTAAGTCTCTAAAATTGGTCCAACAAGGAATTGGGGCATACTCAAGAGATTGTTAGCCCTAATTAAAGGGTTAAATCTAGAGATAGTAATACCCGACTTGAACCTTGATTGCTTGTGAAAATATTCATACCCAATTGGTCTTGAGAAAGTCAATTCGGGCGAAAATCACTCGAACCATAGAGAGGTGTAGAGTGGTAGAATCATCCAACGGTTATATCATACTCTCCAAATGTGTCAATCATGTTTTAGACTCAAGTATCCGTCAATTGACCACCTAGGCGAAAGTCACTACCCTTGCTTTTTACCCATTTGAACAACTCGCAATAGTTTAACCTTAGATTACTTTAGTTTAATTGAGCATTGTAGTTTAAATAATTAGAAGTAAATCAAAACCCAAAATTGTTTAGAAGTGCAATTTGGAACACATACACAATTCCACTTTAGATAGACACCCGACTCCAATATCTAGCTCCCTGTGGAAATCGATCCCGACCTTAATCGGGTAAAAGCTGCTTCTACCCTCTCTCGCTACTTAATAGTAATGCAGGGTTGGCCTCGATCAGCAGGCACAACAACTTTTGCAGATACTCAAGGAGTGCAAGACTACCATTGGGTGGACCATGGCAGGCATTAAGGGGATCAGCCTAACCTATTGTATGCATAAAATTCTGCTGGAAGAGGGACACAAACCTTCGGGAACACCAAAGAAGGGTGAACCCAAACATGAAGGAAGTGGTGAAGAAAGAAGTGATAAAGTGGTTGGATACGGGAATTATTTTCCTAATCTCTGAAAGCAACTGAGTTAGCCCAGTGCAATGTGTTATTAAGAAGGGTGGCATGACGGTGGTAAAAAATGATAACAATGAGTTGATCTCTACAAGAACTGTCACAGGCTGGAGAATTTGCATGGAATATAGAAAATTAAATCTGGCCACCCGGAAAGACCACTTCCCACTTCCCTTTATTGATCAGATGCTAGACTGATTGGCAGGAGGTCTCAATTCTATTTTCTGTATGGGTACTCATGGTACAATCAAATCTCCATTGCACCAGAGGACAGAGAGAAGATCTCCTTCACTTGCCCAGATGGCACATGCAATGCACCCACCACATTCCAAAGGTGCATGATGGCCATATTCACTGACATGGTCGAAGACATAATGGAGGTGTTCATGGATGATTTCTCAGTGGAGGGAAATTTATTCGATGAGTGCCTTATAAATCTGACTCGTGTGCTGAAAAGATGTATTGAGACTAACCTGGTACTTAATTGGGAGAAGTGCCATTTCATGGTACAAGAGGGCATAGTCTTGGGACACTAGGTATCAAGCAAGCAAATCGAGGTGGACCATGCTAAAGTTGACGTGATAGCAAAGTTGCCACCTCCCACTTCAGTCAAGGCAATCATGACCTTCCTTGGGCATGCCGATTTCTACCGGAGATTCATAAGAGACTTCTCAAAAATTGCCAACCCTCTCTGTAAGTTGTTATAAAAAGATCACCCCTTTTTGTTTTCTGATGATTGTGGGGTAGAATTTGAGGAGTTGAAAAAGAGGCTAGTCACAGCACCCATCATTGTCACCCCCAACTGGGAGAAACCATTCGAATTCATGTGTGATGCCAGTGACTATACCATGGGGGCAGTGCTGGGACGGCGGAAAGACAAGCTAATGCACCCAATCTACTATGCCAGTAGAATGCTGAGCGGATCTGAACTACACTATGACTGAAAAGGAGATGTTGGCTGTGGTGTTTGTATTTGACAAGTTCAGATCATACCTGAGTGGCTCTAAGGTAATTATATACACTGATCATGCAGCTCTCAGGTACTTGATTGAGAAGAAGGAGTCTAAACCACACCTGATTCGTTGGGTTCTATTACTACAAGAGTTTGACCTCAAAATTCGTGACCGTAAGGGCACAAAAATCAAGTCGTTGATCATCTATCACGACTTGAGGGAGCTAAAAACTCAGTTGCGATTTACGGTATTCTGGAAACCTTTCCAAACGAGCAGCTGCTCGCTACAAGCCTTGAGGAAGTGCCATGGTATGCAGACTTTGAAAATTACCTGGCTAGCGATATAGTTCACCTATGACCTTTCCTCTGTACAAAAGAAAAAGTTTTATCGTGACTGCCACATGTATTATTGGGATGAACCTCATTTGTTTTGAATATGTGTTGACAATATGATCCGGAGGTGTGTCCCCGAGATAGAACAATCTTTTGTTTTGCAGGCATGTCACGCATCGGCGTATGGAGCGCACTTTGGAGGAGTCAGGACAGCTGCGAAAGTGCTGGAGGCCAGTTTCTTCTGGCCAATAGTGTTTAAGGATGCACATCAATGGGTGAAAGGCTGTGATGAATGTCAGCAAATCGGTAACATTTCCCGTCGCCATGAGATGCCCATGAACCCAATTCAAGAGGTTGAAGTGTTCGATGTCTGGGGGATTGACTTCATGGGCCCCTTCGTCAGCTCCTTTGGCAATAAATACATACTTGTTGTTGTATATTACGTGTCCAAATGGGTAGAAGCTGCAGCTTTCCCACCAATGATGCAAGAGTGGTGGTGGGATTTTTGAAGAAGAATATATTCACTCGTTTTGGGACCCCGAGAGCCATTATCAGTGACTGAGGCACTCACTTCTACAATAGAGCCTTCGAGAAATTGTTAGCGAAGTATGATGTGCGCCACAAGGTGGCAACCCCATATCATCCTCAGACCAGTGGACAGGTTGAAGTGTCAAATAGAGAGATAAAGAGTGTGCTAACCAAGACTATGAACACCACAAGAACTGATTGGGCGAAAAAGCTAGACGATCCACTCTGGGCCTATAGAACTGCTTTCAAAACACTGATTGGTATGTCACCATATAAGTTGGTGTTCGGGAAAGCCTGCCACTTGCCAGTGGAACTTGAACATAAAGCTTGGTGGGTACTGAAACAACTGAATCTAGACATTGAGGCTGCGGGCACAACGAGAATAATAGAATTGCATGAGCTCGAGGAGTTAAGATATCTTGCTTTTGAGAGCACAAGGTTGTACAAGGAAAGAATGAAGAGGTTGCACGACAAGAACATTGTGGAGAGTAATTTCAACTCCGGGGACATAGTATTGCTCTATAACTCAAGATTAAAGCTATTTTCGGGTAAGCTCAAGTCACGATGGTTTGGATCATTTTGAGTTGTCGAAGTATTCCCTTCAGGGGCCGTAGAGATTGCCGCAGAGAAAGACTCTCGTACATTTAGAGTCAATGGGCAGAGATTGAAACTATATACTGGCATGAATGAACCAAAGGAAGTGACAAAGATCCACCCGACTGAACCTCAAAGGTTAAGTGAACCTTAAATGTTCTTATCTGCACCGACTGCGATGTTAAATCAGGCGCTACATGGGAGGCAACCCACGAATGTTGTTGTTTTCTTTTCTTCTGTAACCTCCTTATGAAAAAAACTAGTGACCATGACCGCGGTGTGACCGCGGCAAAAGAGGAGTATTCTGCCTCAGGCTTGCATGATCCACCGCGACTGCAATGGGACCGCGGTACGACCACGGTAAAACGTAAGTATTTTGTCTCTCGCCTATTCATTCATCGCGGCCGCGGTCGACCGCAGTGATTTGCTATTTTTTTTGGTCGCCCAGGTAAGTAGATTTGATTTATTTTTATTTTTTTTCTTTTCTAATCCCCCCCCCCCCGGTTAATAAACTTAAAAGACCTGCCTCCCTCCCCTTTCCTTTCCCCATCTTCTCTCTCTCTCTCTCTCTCTCTCTAAGAGCCCTAAAGCCACGCCTCTTCTCCTTTCTTCTTCTTCTTCACCTCTCACACTCTCACCCATCTTCCCTAACCTCCATCCCTCTCACCCTCTCCTACATCTAGGTATGTCAAGCTTCCCTATCTCTTCTCCTGTATTTGTGTATTAGTTTTATGTTAGTTCAATGCTTTAATTGTGTAGTATTTCTAGTAGATTATTTTTCTTTTGATTTTCTTTTCTGCTTTTAATGGGTTATGTGCACAATGTTGTAGAGAAGTGTGTGCACAATATTGTACAGAAGTGTGTGATTGTGTGTGTAAGACTAATTGTGTTGGGGTGGAATGGTGAAGTACGAATTGTTGATTTGGGGGAAGAATTGATGTCTCCATAGGGCTAGGGGTGTTAGAATAGAGCCTTGCTCATAAGGTGTTCATGAAATTGCCCCAATGAAGTTCTAATGGCTCATGTGACCATGGTAGTGGTAAAGTCTGAGTAACCACCCAAGGTTCACACAACTCAAACCCTCACTAATAGGAGACTTTATGTTTGGCAGGTACAATGCATCCATCCAGGAAGAGACGTACCACAGGGTCCTCCGCAAGTGGACGGGGCAGTTCTTCTAGAGCTCGGGATCAAGCTAGTGCAGAATAGTTTGACCGCGCTAGGTTTGTCTCCAAACCTGCTGAGGAGAGGTATAATGCCAAGGCATTCAAGAAATTGTTACCTGAAGTGCATATTGACCGACAAGCCTTGCAAGTGGAATGCCCAAATATCTTTGCTGACTTGAGGAGTTGTCAGCTGGACATCTTCTTTGATGAACTAGAGGAGGCGAATGTACAGATGGTTAGGGAATTATATGCTAACTGCATGGAGCATGAGAATGGGGTGGTCACAGTTCGAAACACCTGGGTAAATGTGTCCCTTAAGACTATCCACCGAGTGTACTGGCTGCCAGTATTCACCGGGGATAGAGATACTTACATTGCTTATCATCGCCCAACTATTTGGTGGGCACCGATTCTTGAAGCAATATGTATGCCTGGCAAGGAGCATATATGGATAAAGCACCGGATCACATTGAACTCACAGTCTCTTAATTGGGAGGCTAAGTGTTGGCTTACAATTATTAATAGTCGTTTGCTACTCTCCAGCAACACGATCGATGTCAATGGGCCACGAGCAGCAACTATCTACTATTTTATGACCCACCAGGATTTTTATGTCTCCAAGCTCCTCTATGATGAGATGTTCATTTGCTCCCCAGAGGTACTCAAAGTACTTTACTTCCTATCTCTAGTTAACAAGTTGTGCTGTGCTGCATGAGTTCCTGAAAATCCCAAAGTTGATGAGAAATTGCCATTGAAAGACCCATTTAGGGCTAGCAAAATCACAGTTGGGAGAGAGCCGGTAGTGATGGTTGAGGATGATGATGAAGCTGATGAGGATGCTGAGGTTGTTGTTGCCCCACCACAAACAAGAGCTGATGAGGTGGGCCCATCACAGGCCCCCTGAAGTACCCGTATGATATCCCTGGAGTAAGAAATGTCTGGTCTCCGCACTTCTGTCACTGACCTGGGCACCAAAGTTGACAATTTGTCTACTTAACAGGTCAAGTCAGAGAAAAAGATCATGGGATGGCTCCGGGCACTAGGACGAGCGTGTCACCTCGATCCTAGCACCGTCTCTGATCAGGATTGAGCATCAGGGAAGTCTCCTTACCTTACCATGCTTTATATTTGTTGACATGGGGACATGCCAAAGTTTTAAGTGTGGGGTGGGGGATGGTTGTTGTTGTAAAAATTGTATAACTTTGTATGGTGTTGTTTTGTTTGTTTGTTTGGTATTGTTGGTTTATATTAGTAAATTTAGACTTGGCCCGAAGAAGGACACCTCTCGACAAGTCTCTTGAGGGATATAAGTCGAACAAAAACAAAAATAAAAACAAACAAAAAAAATAGGAATATGGGGACTCTTCCTGATGACGAATCTTTTTGACAGTTTTCTTGAGGGAAGTAAGTCTAAAAAAAATACCAAAAAGAATTTTTTTTTTAGGTAGTGTAGTAACTCCCCCTTGGTTTTTCTTTGGGTCACGGTTCTTTTCCAAGGGTCTAGCTTGAACCGGGTGTAGTTAGTTTTTGTTTATTTTGTTTTTAGTTTTTTAGTTAGTATTGATGGGCTATGAGCTGAAATAGAAAGAGAAACCCTAGCGTTGATACACCTGAACACAGTAGATACTAGAGTGTAACGCTTAGTGTCAGTGGTTGATTCTTGCTAAAGTGCCTTAAATTATATGTTTGTAACTAACTTCAACACTCAAACGAGAGTGTCTTGATAAGCCAATCTGGAGTGAGTCATGTGCCATATGTGTGTGAGTTGTACTGTATTCTATGCTCTACATTTGATGCCTAGAACTTGCCCCATGTGTTTGCAAAGTGAAATAGTAGCTTTATTCAGCCTTAGAAGTGATATAGGCATTTCTTGTTTAAGCCAGATATATAAAGTAGACCCACCTAAATGTAATACATCGTAGTCAATACCGTTGAGCCTATAAGCATGTTTCTTTGGCAACCACATTGCGAACCTTACCCAATTGTTTGAATGGCCCATCTATTTGAACCCATTTAGCTCCCATAAGCACTTGAATGATATTGAAAAATGCAAAAGTTAAAGTGTGGGTTGGTGGTTTGATTTTTGAGTGGAACCGATGAAATAGAGGAAAGGTGCAATTTTTGGAAAAGTAAAATAATAATCACCACTTAAAAAAAAGAGAAACAAATGAGTAAATGTAGTAGTTGATAAGTGGTGACTTGATACAATTGCACCTAATGGAGTGGGATGTTATAAATCAAAATACGGTGGAATGTCTGGTTGACATAAGTATGGTTTGGAAGGTTAATGTGATTGTATTAAAAATGCTTAGGGAGGTTAGTCACTATATCCAAATATATCCTACCCGTCCCTTAACCTACATTACAACCAAGTGAAGTTCTAATTGATCTTAGATTGAATGGGCTCGATTAGTAGAGTAGTACACTACGGGCAAGCCTATGGTGCATCTTTGTGGTATGTGAATGTTCTTTTTGAGAGTGAGAGAATTTTGTCTATCTGAGTTCCTAATTGTTCTTAATATTATTATTTGTGGAACTACTCTCTTGTGTGATGTGAGAGCATGTGATTCACAAAGGAAAGGTAAGTCTTGACTTCTGTATAGAGTAGTTTGAATAAGTAAAAATATTGCACGGCACATGAAAGTACACTTTTGAGGCAAAGATTGTTCACTACTAGGCGCAACTTTGGTGAGTTGTTCTTGGTATGATAAGTTAGGGGAAACAGCTTAGGGAAGGAACCTTTATAGAGTGTGCTGGATTGCTCGAGGACTAGCAATGATTTAAGTGTGGGGTGTTGATAATAGGCTATATGGACGATATTTACACTCTAAATGTACCATACTTTATTGTTGTTTTAAAGGCTAAATGATAACAAAATACTCTAATTGGTATTCTTTTGCTTCGCAGGGGCTAATCCAAGTTAGGAAGAGACTATGGAGTGTTTTGGAGTCAATACTGTGGAAAAAAGTCCAATCAAGAAGCACCCGAGCAAAAGCAAGGAAGAGGCAAAAGGAGGCCTAGGCTGGATACCACCGCGACCGCGGCTAGACCGTGGTAGACAAAGGGAGCGAGGCAGAATGTTTGTGTTTCACCGCAGTCGCGCCGCGTTCTGCTGCGGCCGCAGTCGACTATGTAACTGCCCAGAAATTGTGGGACTAAAGTGTAAATCGGGGGAAACTTATCCTGACCCCTTATAAACTCAACAAACTCGCCCAAGCAAAGGTTAAGCTTGTTTTTAGACTGATTTGGAGGCAAGAACAAGTGTGAGAAGAGCAATCAACCATTAGAGTTTTTCAATATTCTCTTTATTATTTCAATTGTACATTATGAATACTTTTGTAGTTTTATCTTGCTTTGCTATGAGTAGCTAATTCCTTAGTCTAGGGTTTTGATGGAACCTGTTGAGGATGAACTTCTTGTTATGTTAATATAGTTTACCCGGTTTAATCTCTATTTGTTCAACTACGTTCTTGTTGTAGTTAATTGATAGGATCCTCAATTAGCTATGCCTATTTAGTATGTATTACTTGGGAGAGAGTGCATATTTAGTTAATTGTTGAACATCACCACTCCCAAAGTATATGAGGGATCAATAACCGAGGGTTTAAAGGCGGGATTAGCGATAACGAAGCCTTGGTTGTGATCTAAGGTGAGCTGTAATCAAGGCCAGCTAGCATAACTCGGGAGAGTGCGTCTAGTAAATTATCGTAATTGCTCGGGAGAGATTTACGGTAATAAGAGTGCTCATGATCGATAGAGATGTTGAGGCAAATCTGTGTGAAACATAACCATAAGGGATTTCATCAATAGGGGAAATCACAATGTTACATCCTTCTCTTAATTGTTTACACCTTAATCATAGTTAGTCTTTAGTTACTTAATTGTAGTAAGTTATAGTTAGTAGAAATATCCTCAATTGTTATTCAAAACATTTGGGAAGTTGATTCCGTAGAATTTAGTGAGTCTAACAAGAGTAATTGATAGGTTAATTCCTTGTGGGTTCGAATCTGAGCTAAATACTCAGATTATATTTGCAAGGTCTGCTTTTCCTTTTTTTTATAAGGCATAGTTGGGAGTGATCAAGTGTGCAAAGTTAATAGTGAACAATTAAAAGTGAACGGATGGAGTATTTACCTTTTTTCTCCTCTTTTTTGATGTTTTTCTGTCACGACCCAATTTAAGAGTGTGACCGACGCTTAGGAGCAAGTGCGCCCAAGAAAAGTCTTATTGGTATTTTACAGAAAAACGGACAAAATTTTCCCTGTTTTTGGACTATCCAAAAAAAAAATTTGTCTCAAAATCAACAACCAACCATCCTTATATCAAACCAAACAATCAACAACTTATCAATTAACCAAAATAAGTCTCCACTGTTACTAATCAACCCACTAACAACTAGAAATACTAATTTATCTCCAAATTCAATGAGAAAGTATAATACTCATCATAAGTCTATAATAACGAAATATACTTATGACACTAAAAGAATTACTATAGAGCGACTCTAAGAGTTCAAAGAAAAGACCATAACAATAAATAAAATCTCCGCCCACATGAATAAGTGCAAGGCTCACCAAGAACTATAATCCTGTGCACTCTAATTAAAGAAATTCTCGCCTGCATCAACTACAGTCTCTATAAAAAATAGTGGGGAGCGAGTCGCTAGCTCAGTGAGCAATAACACTTAACCACAAACCGTTTTTATTGGGGACAAGTCAGAACACCTGCTAGTATATTGAACAGAAAATATCATAAAAATGCCCTTTTGGAAACAATACACAATTTTCAGTCTCATCATGTTTTTCTTGTAGTATAATACAATTGACAATTCAGTAATAAGCTCGGTAACCACTTTATAATATCAATATTCATATTTGGGAGGCTCCACTGAACGAATCATGTAATCGGTATAACTGTGGACTTCTTCGCAAAAAGTCAAATATAACGGTAGTCCCTCTCTAGGAAAATCAGTAACACTATGCTAGTTCTACTTTTCCACTAGCAAGGGCTGCAACGGTAATCGGTAATTGCAAGGAGCACCAGGTCTAAAGAACTCGCCGTTAGCTACGGGATCCTTCAAATTCTACTCCCATTTATACTTGTCTCTGTAATCCGTATATACTCATAGGAAAATATTTTAAAACAATATAGGGCATTTCGGTTCTTATCAAATCATGTGATTTCAATTCGATAATAGTAATTTCAAGTAATGGTAAAACATATCTTGTGACAACAAGAATCTTTAAAAGAACGGTAATCATCTCAAATAACTATTTCAGTATCATATCGAGTAAAGGAATTGTCTCACATGCAACTCAAAATAAGCGGTAACATATTCGAATTAAAAATTATGTGTAAATTATGCAAGTTATGAAAACACAAATTACGGTAAGATTACTACTCACAGTACTCGTATGAAATACCAACTCGTCGTCTCGAGCGATCCGTACAACTTTCTTCAATCAATCTATAACCACATCAACATCGATCTCGGGTAATTGCCTCATTTAGGCTAAATTCATCACTAATTTAGAATACCCAATCCTCCGAGTATTATTTTATCATACTACTCGTGTATTATCGAATTATATTTATCCATGGTATTAGTAATTTAAATTAGTCCAAAATCTTTTATATAAAAAGGTATTTATGTCGTTTATTCCTTGTACTGTTCAATTTCCTTAATCGTGTGCATAAGTTGAAACAGAAATAACATTACCGTCCATAATATTCCTTCTTAATTGGTACTTATCCTTTGTACTCAATACATGACTAACCACATTCAAACCCAAATTCAATATTGTCCATTGCAATACAGTTAAACACCAAAACTCAATCCTTATACCCTAACTTAATTTACACCTAGCAAAGATCATATATAATGAGAATAGTTTAAGTACAAATATATCAATACCCTTCTTTTTCTAAGTGAATTTATCATCCAGTAGCATTGAATCAACTTCCAATTGCATAATTTGCCCAGAATAACTTTTATTGGTATTAAATTTCTTATACCTTGTGAAACCTTTCAAAAATATAAACTGAGATAAAAAGAATTACCAGAAAAAAAAACAGATGAGAAATTTGAGTATTACCCATAAGAGCCAGTACGTATTTAAAATTTCTCAAGGTTTAGTTCCAGCCTCTTTCTTCTTCTTATCCTTTGTTTCCTCCTCTATGGTTTTTCTTTCTTTCTTTCTTAGTGTTTAGCTTCTGTTGTTTAGCAGAAGCTTTGTTGCGTCCCTTTTTCCCTTTTCTCATTTCTCTTTCCACTGGGCTTTAGCCCATTCTCCTATTATCTTTTTTTAAAACTTTAGTTAAAGACTTATATGCCCTTATTAATATATAGGGTATTACATTCTCCTCACCTTATGAAATTTTGTCCCCGAATTTAATTCTAGTATGTACCTGTAGACTGAAATATATGAGAATACTTGACTTGCATAGCATCTTCCAGTTCCCACGTAGCTTCTTCAACTGTATGATTTCTCCATAAGACTTTCATGAATAGTATTTCTTTTGATCGTAGTTTTCTTACTTGTCTATCAACAATAGCCATCGGCTCCTCCTCATAAGACAACTTCTTATCGAGCGGTATAGTTGGTGCTTCAAGCACCTGAGATGAGTCTGGTATATATTTTTTTAGCATTGAGACATGAAACACTGGATGAATAAAGGACAACTCAGGAGAAAGTGTCAAACG
The DNA here is from genome assembly GCF_000715075.1 of Nicotiana tabacum. Taxonomy (NCBI): domain Eukaryota; kingdom Viridiplantae; phylum Streptophyta; class Magnoliopsida; order Solanales; family Solanaceae; genus Nicotiana; species Nicotiana tabacum. The sequence continues at coordinate 126,480,049 of NC_134082.1, forward strand.
ATAAGCCATAGCTCCCACTCAGTGTAGTATCTAATACGGTCCTATAAACCTGTAGCTCAACTTGCCTCTTTTCCCAAACCGCATCACACCTTTCATAGGAGAGACTCGTAGGAACACTTTGTCCCCAATTTTGAACATTAAATCTCTTCTTATCTTATCTGCATAAGACTTTTGTCTGCTTTGAGCTGTGACCAATCTCTGGCTGATTAATTGGACCTTATCAATAGCTTCTTGTACTAAGTCGCATCCCAATAAGTTAGTCTCACCAGCTTCAAACCATCTGATAGGAGAACAACATCTTTTACCATACAATGCTTCGTACGGTGCCATTTGAATACTAGACTGGAAGCTATTGCTGTAAGCAAATTCAACTAAAGGTAGATAAGTATCCCAACTACCTCCAAACTCAAGAATACAAGCTCTCAAGATATCCTCCAAGATCTGTATATTATGTTTTAACTGCCCGTCTATCTCTGGATGAAATGCAGTACTAAAATCTACTCGTGTACACAATGCTTCTTGAAAATATTTCCAAAAGCGTGAAGTGAACTGTGATCCTCTATCAGAGATGATAGATACTGGAACTCCGCGAAGTCGGACAATTTCGTTCATAAATATATATGTATACCTCGTTCCTTCATATGTAGTCTTTATTGGCAAAAAGTGTGTTGATTTTGTCAAACGATCTACAATCACCCATACAAAGTCAAAACCTCTAAGGGTTCGTCGTAGCTCGGTGACAAAATCCATAATAATTCTTTCCTATTTCCACTCTGGAATCTCAATTTGTTGTAGTAGTCTTGCGGGTCGCTAATGCTCAGCCTCGACATGCTGAAAGTCAAATAGTTAGAAATAAAGTTAGCAATATCTTTCTTCATACCTTCCCACCAATAAAATTGCTTTAGGTCATAGTACATTTTTGTGGATCCAGGATATATAGTGTATCTAAAGTTGTGGGCTTCTTCAAGAATAGCTTGTCTCAACCCATCTACGTTTGCTACGCATAGCCTGCCACCCATTCGAAGAACACCATCACTTTCAACAACCATATCTTTGTTTTTACCATCTAAGGCATCATCTTTGTATTTGCATAATCGCTCATCCTCATATTGGGTGGCTTTAATGCACTCAACTAATGAAGACTTAGCCTGAGCACAAGCCAACAATGCCTCTGAATTTCTGACACTAAATCTAATATTTGTATCTTCTAGCCTCTAAATATCTTTGGCCAAAAGTCTCTTTGCAGGAGCTATATGTGACAAACTCCCCATAGATATTCTGATCAATGCATCAACCACCATATTAGCTTTTCTAGGATGATACAAAATAGAGCAGTCATAGTCTTTGAGTAGTTCCATCCACCGACGCTGTCAATGATTCAGATCTCTATGCTAAAAGATATACTTCAGACTTTTATGGTCAGTATAAATCTCACAAGTTTCGCCATATAGGTAATGCCTCCAAATTTTTATAGCAAATAACACTGCAGCCATCTCCAAATCATGTGCATGATAGGTTAGCTCAAGCTTTTTTAATTGTCTCGAAGCATAAGCTATAACGTGACCATTTTTCATGACAATACATCCTAATCCCACCCTCGAGGCATCACAGAATACTGTAAATCCTCTAAAACCTGATGGTAAGGCTAATATTGGTGCAGTTGTCAAACATGTTTTGAGTTTCTGAAAGCTCTGCTCGCATTCCTCCGTCCACTAAAACTTTGCATTTTTCTATATTAGCTTAGTTAGTAGTGCTTCTATTCTAGAAAAATCCTACACAAAACGCATGTAATAGCCTGCTAAGCCTAAAACGCTGTGAATCTCTGTAGGAGAAGTAGGTCTAGGACATTTCTGCACAGCTTCTGTATTCTTAGGGTCTACCACAAAACCATCTTTGGATACAACATCCCTAGAAATGCTACTGAGTGTAGCCAAAATTCACACTTCGAGAACTTAGCATAAAGTTGATGTTCTTGAAATGTCTGCAATACAGTCCTGAGATGATTCTTGTGTTCTCCTTGGCTACGAGAATTTATCAGAACATCATCAATAAATACTATTACAAATCTATTAAGAAACGGCTTGAACTCCCTATTCATTAAATCCATGAATGCAGCTAGACCGTTAGTCAGTCCGAAAGACATCACCAGAAACTCATAGTGCCCGTACCTAGTCTTGAAAGCAGTCTTAGAAATATCTTCATCTTTGATTCTAAGCTGATAATAATCAGATCGGAGGTCAATCTTTGAAAAGTGGGCAGCTCCTTGTAACATATCAAACATGTCGTCTATACGAGGCAAGGGATATTTATTGAGTATTGTTATCTTGTTCAACCGACTGCAGCCAATGCACATTCTTAGAGATCTGTTTTTCTTCTTTACGAACAATACTGGTGCACCTCATGGTGATACACTAGGTCTAATAAAACCCTTATCCAACAAATCATGTAATTGTTACTTTAGCTCCCTCAACTCTGATGGTGCCATCCGATATGGGGGTATCGATATAGCATGTGTGGTCAGATGGCAAATCAATATTAAAGTTTATTTCTCGTACTGGAGGCAATCCTGGTAAATCCTCAGGAAATACATCAGAAAAGTTTTTCACTACTGGTACATTTTCTATGCTAATTGTTTCCTTTCTTGTGTCATTTACAATATCTAAGAGACCTAAGCAAACTTTCTTTAGAAGTCGTTGAGCCTTCATAAAAGATACAACTTGGCAAGTCTCTGGAACCTGACCCCTTTTTAGAACAAAACTGGGTTTGTTTGGTATCTCAAACGTAACTATCTTTGCATGGCAATCAACGATAGTATAGAAAGGAGATAACCAATCCATTCCCATCAGCATGTCAAAGTCAATCATATCAAGTACAATAAGGTCAACTAGAGTATCTCTACCCTCAACCTGAATCTGACAAGCACGATACACGTATTCAGCTAATAGGGACTCTCCAACAGGAGTAGCAACTAGGAAATGATCATTCAATAGCTCAGGTTGTCTACCAAACCTCAAAGCAAAGTACGACACATAGGAATGAGTAGACCCCGGATGCATCAAATGAACAAACAGAAAGAATACATGTAACCACATCATTCGAGGCCTGAGCATCCTGTCTAGTAAATAAAAAAACTCTCGCTTGACCTCTACCAGCATTCCCTTGTCCTTGATTCACAGTAGCACGATCGCCAGCACCTTGACTTCTATTTCATGTACCTATAGTACCTGAAGTATTACAAGTGGTCTGAGTAGGTGCAGCTGACTGAATAGGAGCTTGGTTGAAATTCCTCGGAGGCTGAGGACAATCCCTCAAATGATGTCCCAACTGGCCACACTAAAAGCACTCTCCAGTTAGAACACGACACTGGCCCAAATGTGATCTACCAAGAGTCTGGCAGATTGGAGTAGTGGCATATATCTACCCAGAATTACGATGTCCAGATGATGATGGTCCCCTAGTACCCTGTATATATTGTGGTCAGTATGTGGACTGTGAAGACAAGTTTGTCCCTGTTTGAGAACCCTTTTTCTACTGTCCCTTACTTCCTGCTCTGCGATTTTCACTAAAACTACCATTGAAAGATCCCCCTGTCTTGGCCTTCTTACATAAATCACTAGCTGCACACTCATCACGTCCCTTGTTTTCAATCTTTCTAGCAAGATCGACTGCATCAGAGTAGGACAAAGTCTTCATCTATGGGGCTACTGTAGCATTAGACGACCAACCAACCCATCAACAAACCTCTGAACTCGAGCTTCTTTGGTAGGCACTAAGTAAGGAGCATATCTAGCTAGATTATAAAACTTGGTGTTATATGTTGACACATCTATATCTGGAGTTTGAACCAATCTCTCAAAGTCTCTAGCATATTTTTTCCTCACGCTTTATAGAAGAAAATGATCCATGAACAACTTACTAAGCTCGTCCCATGTCAGTGGTGCTGCTCCTACTGGCCTTCCTAGAAATACAGTTGCATACCATGTATTGGCCATATCCTCTAGTTTGTATGTTACGAGCTCTATGGCTCTCTCACTAGAACATCCTGGAGCACGTAATGCCTTGAGTGTCCCATCCAAGAAACTTTGAGGATCTGCTGAATTATCAGAACCTGTGATTTTGGTGGTTTCAATTTTAGGAACTCTTGAGGGATACCTCCTTATTCCCGAAAGTCTGAGTCTGTGTAGGTGCTTGTGTCTATAAGGTAGCCTGAGGAGTTAAACTTCCACCATGAGTAGGCATTAATGCCTCTAACGCATTCAATAACCTTGACATTGCATCTGCAGGTAAGGTAACAGTAGGTACAATAGTTGACAGTGGTGATGGAGCGTCCTGAACCTCCTATTCTTGCACTTTATCTAGGGAGGAACGGAAGTAGCCATAATCGGCAAAGTAGGAGTCACAGGAAAGGGAGGAGAAAAAGAAGCCAAGGGAGCTTCATCAGAAACGGGACCTAAACTTTCACTACCAAACCCGCGGTCAAAAAGCTGCTCAACAGAATCATGAGCAGCAGCGGGAGCATCATCAACATCATCAGGGATCACTACCAGGGCTTCAATAGATTCAGTAAGAGGAATAGAATAGCAGGGGGATGCTTCTGCTTCATCATCGTAAATAATGCGTCTACAAGCTCATGGCCTTGTTACCAAGGAACCCCCGTCTTCCTCTTCTTCGGAACCTTGGTCATCAACAGCTTTTCTTTTCGATGAAGAGCCCTAGAATTATTTCTTTAGCCCTTTCCAAAGAGATACGAGAAGCCGCAACTACCTCAGCATTAACTCTTCGAATAGCAAATCCTGATAGAAAGAAGGATTGAGATAAGTTCAGGAAAAAATAATATGTAAAATAAAATAAAAGCTCTTACCATGAGTTTTTACTTTCCAACCAAAACGTTGGGAAAGGGTCTTCCAAGATCTACCATCCATTGGTGCAATACTCAACAACTTTCCTACCCAATTATGGAAATTGGGAACATCTTCCACAACTCCCATGGTTGCTAGAAAAGAAAAGTAAAATTAGAAAAATCAACAAAATTGAAGAAAAAGGTACGAGAAAGTTAGAAGACTCACGTGCAAAATTCCACTTGTCAGGGAAGAGAACGTTTTCATCACCCACTAAACTAACAGTGGGGGCAGCAACAAACCTGGCATACCAGCCACGGTGTTTGTCATCTTCAGGGCTAACTAGAACTCTTTTGCTCCTGGCTACTAGTGTAAAAACACCATTGCGAAAGAGTCTAGCGGAGTAAAGATGAATTAGATGTGGGAAAGTAAAAGGCACACTGGATATATTGGTCAAATGCCTCAAACAGGCAACAGCCCTCCATATTATTAGGCCAATTTGACCTAAGCAAACATTAAAGAAACGACAGAACTCGAGAATAACAGGATCAATAGCAGGTTTGAATCCTAATGTGAAAGGGTACGTATAGACAAAGGAAAAACTGGTTAAGTAAGAGGTAATTCTTTGATTCGGATTGGGAATAATGATAGGAAAGTCATGACTCCAATGACAGTCTCTACAAACTAAAGAAATCAAACCTTTAGTGATTTAAGTGGGATAGATATCAACACGATCTAAAAAAGATACTTGATTTCTAAGAGATTCTCTGTCATTATAGAGAGATAGTTCCGCAGGAACTATCTCCTCTATAAGAAGTTCACGAAGAGGTTCAGAAGATTCTTTACCTCTAGAAGAAGATCTATGTGAAAGAGAACCTCTAGTTCTAGAAGAAGGGTCAGAACTAAGCGAAGGAAGAGAAGAACCACGCAAGGATGAAGATCCTAAATTACGAAGCTTACCTCCTCTTCTGCTCCTACTACGGACATTAGGGAAGTTATCAACTATGGGGACCCTTCTAGGGTTAGGGTTTGATGAAGACATGATAGTACGAGGAAGAAACAAACAAAGATTCAAGAACTGAATATTTTGAGAACTTTAAGTGATAAAGACAAATAAGAAAACTATATTTATACTGCGAATCAACCGTCAAAGGAAAAAGTGCAATGATGGAAAAGTCGTAATGAGAACTGACGCTTCGTGGTTAGTGAAGCCATGAAAAAGCCCTAAAAAGCGCTGCAAAGTTGCAGAACTAGTAAAAGGGGTGCCACGCGTGAAGAGCATTAAATGGAAGTGACAAATGAAGCATTGATTCTGCTATAGCATTAATGGTGACAAAAATTCGTTTTAATGAATTCCACTTCCCAAATATTCAATTGATGAATAAATGGCAAGTGGGGGGACTATCTGTATTGGGAAAATTTGAGTTTACATATTAAAGTGATTGGAAGATGACGTTTCATGACACGTAGACTGGTCAAAGAGTTATGATTGACAAAGAGGCACGAGTTGCAACAGATATGAGTAGAGGCATAAGAGGAGGCACGAGCGAATACTCAAAAGATTCAACGCTTGTACCTATTTAAGTCCAAGAATTAAGGAGAATGAATCTGACAGCACAAGAGAGTAAATATACAATATTTAATGAGCATTAAATACTAAAAACGTTAGAGAATCCGTATTAAAATACAATGATTATGTAACGTAGCATTTAATGTCTTTAATTATATATAATGGCCTTATTATGACAAAGGCAAAATACATATTTCCAAGATAGCTATAAAAGGGAAAGAATGGGTCAATTGTAAACACACGAAATACTATCTGAATACATTGGTTTACTTTGTTATCTTATTGTTGGCAAAAATCACTTTCCTTTATTCATTCTTTGATTATCAGTAACTCTAGTTCTTCTAAATTAAGGCTTTAACCGAAATTCCACTTTTTGGTTAAACACTATTATCTTTTTGTTTTGCCTTTAGCATTAATTACTCATTCCAAATCATTTTTCAAATCCATTAAGACTATACACCAATTAATATGGGTATCATGATAAATTATGTACTTTATTTATTATTTCTTAAGGGGTGTGCAAAGTCAGTATTGAACAAGTAAAAGTGAACGGAGGGAGTACTTATCTTTTTTCTCCTCTTTTTTTTATTTTTTCTATCTCACGATTTTCCCTATAGGTGTTTATTTATTAGACATTTCCAACACGCATTTATGTGCTCTTTGATACTAATAATGATACTTTTAACTTTCGATTTTTTCTAATTTCTTACTATAAAACCTATTTGACTAATCATTTAGCAAAGGAAACACGCGCTTATCCCTCAAATTAGAATTTCATGTTTATCCGTTTGTTTTGGCAAATTTTCTTTATTTTCTCGATCAACACAAGTACTTTACTGTTTACTCCATGGAAAGGCTAAAAAATGAGCTAGCAATATTAATTGTACAATTTCAATATTTGTAAAATCTTCTACAAGAAACTCTCTTCAACTTATATTTTTATACATTGAAGTGTTTACTATTTAATTACTTATGTAACTGATATTCAGAAATTCCCTTGGAGTTATCCAGAGCGACGCTTTAAATCGTGTCTGTAATCGCATAATTAATTATAGTATTCTCAAGAATTCAGGTAATTTTGTCTTAAATTATATCACACACTATGTGCATGTAATAATTAACTAAATGTAAGAAAAGTCTTTTAGTCTTACCCAGCCTTTATATTACTTTTCTTTTGTTTTTTACAAATTGAAAAAAATAGAAGTATGAATCAAGTAGACATTGTTAGTATGAAAACCCTATAAAAGATTTATACATTTTACTCATCCTCCGTCCATGCATTACAAAATACAAGTAATTAAAAAATCTATCTTCCAAAGATATTAATTAGAGAGAGGCAATTGTAGTATGCACAATCTTTATTACATGATTGGTAATATTATTTATGAACATCATCTTAAAAGTGAACACTTACACGATTAATTTCTCTTTGAGAAGACTATCCTTAAGAACTGTCATTTTATTAATGCTCTATTTATTTGGATTTTTTTGCTTTAATTTCTCTTTGAAACAATTGTAGAATGCATAATTTTTTGCTTTATTTGGTAGACTGTCCTCACATTATATATTTGTTGTTTTATTTTTCGTACTGTAAAGTTTTTATACTTTTATATTAAATGAATTACGAAAAGAAATATCTGACCGCTTGAAGCGCGAGTTTAATTAACTAGTAGCTAATATATAAAAGGTGACAGATGGACGGTTAAGCTCGAAGAACGAAGGCAAGTTATATTTCACGAGTTAAGATTGCTTGTGGTGATATTATCATTCCTTTTTGGTGTAACTAGTTCGACCAATTTAAATTCACGTCGTATACGTGACTAATAAGTATATTAAGCGGGATAAAAGTACTTTCTATCAACAAAGTTTTTTATTTCTAAATTTTGACTAAATGACCAAATCACAAAGATTTATTGAGTTTCATTGTGTAGTGACCCAATTAAGTAGCAATTTTTTATGAGGGAACAAACATACAGAGTGCAAACATAGAGCTAATATGAAATCAATACAATTATGACTTAATTGAGAGCTAGAGAGAGAAGCTCTAACTTCTCTCCAAAACTACTAAAAGAAAGACTCCTCTTCTTCTACCTCCACCCATACTCTAATGGAAACAGATCATCCTACCATCAAAACGGATGTATCGATGATTCCACCAAAGCCTCCGGATATTAACAAGCCTAATGACCAAACCCACCCTAAAAAATCTTCACCTATTTCATACAAGGACAGACCAATTAGGGGTGAGGGGGACATGGATATTACCATCGATCCCATTGAAACCTTTCCAACTTCCTCCCTGGGTACCTCATTATTGGAGCCAATAACTACTATAGAGAAAAAGATTTCCCGATCACAGGAGGATAAGAACCGTATGTATGTGCCATGGAAACACTCATTAATAATTAAACTCCATGGGAAAAGAATTATGCACCAAATCCTCAAAAAAAAGGTCCAAGATATGTGGAGAATAAAGGAGAATTTCCCGATAATAGACCTTGGCGATGACTATTATATTGCAAAAATACAAAACAAGGAAAATATGCTTGCAATTTTGCAGCATGGCCCATGGTTTATATTTGGACATTTTCTAGGATGCCAGAGATGGGTCCCCAATTTTGTGCCAGAAGCTAAATAAACTTACACTGCAATATGGCTTAGACTCCCTAATATCCCTACGGAGTTTTACAACAGTGTTATTCTTCATAAGATTGGGAATTCAATAGGTAAGCTGCTGAAAATAGATGCTTGCACATCTGCAACCTTGAGGGGGAGATATGCAAGGTTGTGTGTAGAGCTACCTATAGATCTCCGGTGGCAAAATTCATATACATCGATGATCGCAAGCAGTTTATCGAATACGAAGGCGATAAAATTCTTTGTAAGGGATGTGGGTTCCTAGGCCATACCCATGCACAATGCCCACGTTCATTAAAGGCCATGTCAGGGACTGGTATTAATGAGGAAACCAACCTAAACCTCAAGGAAGACGCACAGTCACACTCCCCCCAAGCTGATAATGAATGGCAAACAGTGACCTTTCAGAGATCAAGGAGGGCCAAAAAAACAAGCACCAATGGTGGATAAAGGAAATCCTGTAGAGGCAGGTATAAGCGTTAATTTATTTAATGCTTCCACGGGTAAGTATATTAATACTCAGAAATTTAAATATGTGAACAAAGATCGTAGTAATTTTTCCAGTTATCAAAGTGCTAGGTTCAACGCCTAGGAGAACAATCCTACAAGAAACTCAAGTGGGAAAAATCAGAAAATTTCCTTGTTGGAAAACAACTTCTCTATGCTGCCTCAAGAGCCCATGGTTTCCCATACTAATAACAATAAGAATTTTAAAATTAATAATAATATTGATACGTTGCATGCAGGTTGTGGTATTTTAGACACGTCTATGGAAAAATCTACTAATGATTCTAGGAAATCTTTTAAGATTCTACAAAATCCTACTGCAAATATATCTCCTAAGGCATACCAAGACATGGATGCACAACCTAACCCTAGCACTGACCCCTTAAACCTTTCCAACACCGTGTCTAACCCCCCCCCCCCCCCAATCATGCTCCACACTTGTCTCAAAAACCTCCTAATGATGGCCAAATGGCAAAAGGCATGCAATACGTACCTATTGAGTTCCATGCAAAATTTTGCATTATATCCCCTACGCTAGCCCAATCTAATGGCATGCAATTAGACACAATCATTTCTTCTTCCCAAACCATGCCTATTTTTTAGAACAAACTTAGTGAAAATGCCCAGACTCCTTCTTCACAACCGCAGGAGATACCGGCTAATCCAAATACATCGTCAACATTATCCATCCAATATGAACAATATTCCGTCTCTACCCCAACACATCCAGAACTCCCCCCCCCCCCTAATTTTTGTCCAGCCTCTATTACCTCAAAACCACCATCCACTACTAGAAATCGGGGAAAAACGACCGCAAAAAGCGACCAGAGTTGGTCACTATTGGGCTAAAAAGCGACCACAGGGGCCTGGTAGCTATATTGATGGTCCCATTTATTTAGGGATAGCGACCAACTTTGGTCTCTAAACTAAATGGACCAATTTTTCCGGATATTGACTATAGAGACCAACTTTGGTCGCTTTATTAATTTAATAATATAAATTTGGCGACCAAAGTTGGTCTCTAAATATAAAATACGTTTTTTATTTATTTATTATTAATCATTAAAAAGCGACTAATTTTGGTCTCTAATCCAAATATTATATTTTAAAATCTAGAAACTAGAGACCAATGTTGGTCGCTTTTTTATTCAATTATTTATTTATTTTATTAAACTAGCGACCAACTTTGGTCCCTAAATACATGAATTTAATTTATTTTTTAAATATTAGCGGCCAACTTTGGTCGCTATATCACCAGAAATTTTATTTTTTTAATGAAATAACGACCAAGTTTGGTCGCTTTTTATAGAAATCTGGGTATATGGCGACCAATCGCTATTCTCCAGAAAATTATTTTTTTTTAACATGAAAAGCGACCAAATAGAGACCAACTTTGGTCGCTTTTCTGTGTATTATTTTGGCAGAAACTGCCTGTTTTGGCAGCTACACCACCTGCCAGTCATACCAAAACCCTAACAAGCAACAACAACAACAACAATTCCAATAACAATACCAAACAACAACAACAACAACACAAAAACAATATTAAAAGCTACATTAAAACCAAGAAAGTGTAAATTTCAATAGAACTACCAAACTAAGTTAACTCTTATTACAACCCAATGGAAAACAAATTGTATTTGTCTAGTTCAAATTGTCTAAAATTCATTCATTGTTTGGTACATTATTATCATCACCGTCTGATGAAGTTTCATCATTATCACGGTATTGAGAAGGGTCTACTTGTCGATGACGGGAAGAATAATCACCAGGAGGATGGGAGGAACGGCCACTTGGAGGACGGGACTAACGAGCACGGGGACGGGCAGCCTCTGGCGATGATGGCCGAGACTGGGGAATCGAAAAAGATCCAGCTAGGAGATTTTTGATATGCTTTTGCATGCTCTGGCACTGAGCGACCACGCCAATATACTGAGCATCTCTAAGCTTTTCTCTTTCCTTGGACGCTTCTAGCTCGGATGTGAGCTTTGTCACAGTCTTCCGCATAGCGGAGAGGCTCTCCCCATCAAGTTGCTCGGCTTGCGAGGAAGTCCCTATTCCTTGCATTCTACACCTATAGCGATGGAATGTCTTAGTAGGAAGGTCGTATACCTTCCCCATTTTGGACTGCCTGCAGCCCGCGTCCATAGTCTTTCAACATCCTCGGCCAAAGGTTGGAATGGCGCGCCCGACTCATTAGGTGGCTGGCTGCGTATGAATTCCTCAGCTTCAACTCTGAAGTGATCCTATAAGAAAAAGTAAATTGAATTAGTATTTCAAAATTTACATAAAAGTAAATGAAAATACTTAATGAAAAGTGAAAACTTACATGTACAGTCGAGGCACGTCCCTCGACCCACGTTTCTTGATCCGTCTCTTTCTTCTTCTTCACGATATGAGTCTCCCTGAATAGCTCATCTTGGTTCATCGGACGACCCAACTTCTTTTCCTGAAAACTCATAAATTTTAATTAATAAATAGAATAGATATACTTTGAAAATTAAAATAAATTAAGCAATTACGTACCATTCTTCTTTTTATTGTCCCCTGGCTGACCGCACCTCCAGTGTGCAATGATCCTCCCTTCTCAGATGCGCGAGCTTTCTTTCCCTTTTCGCTCTTCTGTAAGAACTCTGCAGTAAGCCATTGCCTTTGTAAATCATCCCAAAACTCCTGAAGCAACCAGCCAGGCTTCTGGTTCAGCTGTCTAGCTATGGAGAAAGAATGCGACAACCGCTTGCGAGCTTTGAGATTAAAATTTGCAGCCACGTCCGCGCTATACTAGTGTTCCCATACACACTTGCTCTGTATTTCAAAAGTTAAATATTATATGGAAATATCATAAATATAAATAATTATACTGCTTAAAAGAACATTTATACCTTAAATTCATTGAAAATTGCCTCCTTCAGTGAGAATGGGAATTAACGCCAAGACGCATAAGGGGCATCATAAAGCTTTCTGGTTGCTTTGGTGATTATCCTCGTAGTAATATTACTCGGGAGGAACCTGCAATTTAATAAATAAAACAAATTAATATCTTAGTAAAAAATGTACAAAAAAATAAACATAAAAATAACAAATAACTCTTACCCATCACCCTCAGGGACTATGATGATCCTGCCATACTGATCATAATGCACCTCCTCGTCAGTAGCAGTAGCAGCATCATCATCCGAAACATGTGTATCAGAGGCATGTGTGGAATGAGTAGGGGGTCAGAGCTACTATCCCGCAAGCGAAGGGCTCCAATAGGTGGAGTCACTGATGACGATAGATGTGATCCCTGTGACTGCGACATAGCTGCACGGATTGCAAGTGGTTGTGATACTGACTGCTGTGACCCGAGTGGCTGTGACCCAACTGGCTGTGACACTGATGACTGTGATCCATGTGGATGTGACATGGATCGATACGATCCATGTGATGCTGCTGGGCGGGATCCACGTGGTAGTGAGGTAGGTGGACTGTATGTCGGACGCACAGTCTGATGGCCCTGTGAAGAAACACCCGGGGTCTGCACGAAGGTGTAGGGCTGGTGATGTTGTGGCAACTCAGTATAGCCATGGGGTAGAGGCTGTGGCATAGTGATAGGCAAATCAGAAGATGGTGGAAAAGATTGATGAGTAGTATCTTCTACCCTCCTCTTTTGCTTCCTAGCCTTTTCTCGACCCCGAGAACCACTACCTTCATTGTTACCTCGACCCTTACCTGTCATCTGCATAATATAATACATATTTAGATTGAAACATATAAGGAAACTATCTATAAACGAGAGTTATCGAAGAAACCAACTTTTAAAGCTCATCAACGTATTCTTCCTCGTCAGAGAATTTTTCTTCCTCGTCAGAGAATTCTTCTTCCTCACTAGTTTGAGCTTCATCAGTTGATTCTTCTTCCTCGTTTTCTATAATTCTTACTTTATTTATATCAACTTCTTCCAATATGTGTTCAAGATATTCCAAACCATTTTCTAAAAGTTCGTCCACTATTTGGTGAACACTGGAGATATCGTTTTGATATGCAACATCCAACACATTCTCGACTTCGACCCTACCTACATGCTTAGTTTTGATTACAACCCACCAATCAGACTTATTCCGCCGAAATGGATAAGGAGCATAATACACTTGCCTAATATTATGTGCAATTATGAAAGGATCATAGCGATCATACTCCCTCGTATGATTAACCTCAATTATGTTATATTGATTGTGTACTCTCGTACCTCTTGTTGGATTTAGGTCAAACCACTTGCATCTAAAGAGAATAATTTTCTTAAATGGCCTACCTGAATATTCTAGTTTTATTATTTCTTTGAGCACACCATAATAATCAATATCTCCAACTTAGTTGCCATCACCACCTTGAACCCACACCCCACTGTTGTTGCTTTTTTTATTTTTAGAGCAACCCTCTATATGAAACTTATAACCATTCACAACGTACTTGGAATATGTTGTGACCTCAACCCCACGTCCCCAAGATATATCTTTCAAAAATTGATTTACACCATTATTTGGATCATTTACCTACATATTGTTAACAAAATTCATAAGTTAGCATAATTTCCAAACATTGTTTACCTACATAGTGTTAGAATATTTTAAGGATATACTTACAAATTGTTTGAACCACCTATGAAATGCCGTATTTACAGCATCTTGGCCAAATTGACCCACGAAGTGACTGTGACACATCAAATATTTTTAGTCGTTGCATTGAGATGTAATCACAGTAAATTTTATATTTTGATAACTATTAAATCAATACTTACTTGAGAAAAGGTACTACTTCGGGACAATTTAGCAACACATGAAGTGTAGCTGACTTGAACTCCATATCACTCAAATTTCTCTTTCTACCATCCTTAGAACATTGGCCTGGTTGATTGAATATGGACATAGGCGGATATAATGGATCATTCGTAAGGTCGACTGTGTGCCTGTTGGGCCTATTCCTAGAACATGGCACGTTGCTCTCAAAATAATAAGAACAAAAATGAGCAGTTTCCTTTGCAAGATAAGCTTCGCATATAGATCCTTCAATTCTATTCCTCTTCTTAACAAATTGTTTGCATTTGCCAATTGTCCTACATAATTTTAGGTTAGCCAAGAACATTCAAATAAAACAGAAAATTATATATGGACTATAATATTACCTCTCAAAGGGATATATCCATCTGCATTGAACAGGCCCTCTAAGTCATGCCTCGTGTACAAGGTGGATTGGAAGGTGTTCCATCACATCAAAAAACCCACATGGAAATATCTTTTCCATCTTACCCGAAGTTACACGAATGTTCTGATCCATCCGGCGTAGGTTTTCTTCCCTTAATGTGGAAGAACACAAGTCTTTGAAAAACAAACTAATCTCAGTGATGAGTTTTCAGATTCTTTCAGGCAAACCAAAAAACGCAATAGGCACTAAGGTCTCCATGAAAACATGACAGTCATGACTTTTCAAATGGCTCAACTTCCCTACCTCCATATCAACTTTTTTCTCAAAATTTGACGCATAACCCTCAGGCATCTTCAATTTCGTTACCCAATCACAAATCTGCCGTCTTTCCTCCAAAGTGAATGTGTAACTTGCTTTGGGCTTGAATAACTTACCATTGTTTGCTGTCTGCAAGTGTAATTCAGGCCGCCTGCAATATTCTTGTAAGTCCATTCTAGCCTTCGGGTTATCCTTTGTCTTACCTTTAACATCCATCACTGTGTTGAACAAATTGTCAAAATAATTCTTCTCAATATGCATGACATCAAGGTTGTGACGGAGAAGATTATCCTTCCAATAAGGCAACTCCCAAAATATACTCTGTTTGGTCCAATTATGAGTAACACTGTATCCGGGAAATCTATGCGGTGGAACTTCAGTAACTTTACTGAAGTTCTGGACCCTCTCCCAAATTTCATCACCTGAAAGTATCGGAGGTGGATAATCATATTCCAGTTTATTCTTTTTGAAAGCATTTTTCATCCTTCTAAACACATGACCCTCAGGCAAGAATTGACGATGACAATCAAACCATGATTGCTTTCGGCCATGTTTCAAAGTGAATGCTTTACTATTTTCCATGTAGTAAGGACAAGCTAGCTTCCCAGCAGTCATCCACCCAGACAACATTCCATATGCAGGAAAATCATTAATTGTCCACATTATATTAGCACACAAATTGAAATTCTGCTTGGTTGATATGTCATATGTTTCAACACTATCGTACCACAATTGTTTTAGCTCATCAATCAAAGGTTGCAAATATACATCTATCAAACTTTTCGGATTACTTGGACGGAGGATAATACAATTTAAGAATATATATGGACTAGTCATGCACAACTCAGGTGGTATATTATAAGGTGTAAGAAAGACATGCCAACATGAATACGGTGTCGCAGATACAGAAAAAGGCGTGAAGCCATCCGCACACAGACCTAACCGAATGTTCCTTGGTTCACTAGCAAAACATGGATATGTCCTATCAAAGTGCTTCCAAGCTTCTCCATCTGAAGGATGGCACATAACACCAGGTGGTCTTCTGTTTTTAAAGTGCCATCTCATATGAGGAGCAGAACGCATCGACGCATATAACCTCTTTAGCCTAGGTATAAGAGGTAAATAATGCATCGCCTTGATAGCGACCATCTTCCCACTGGAAAGCCTCTTGAAACCAGACTTTCCACAAAATTTACAACTGCTTAAATTTGCATCATCTTTATAATATAACATGCAACCATCTTCACAACAATCAGTTCTCATTGACGAAAGTCCTAACTTAGAAACTAATCTTTTTGCCTTATAGAAATCACCAGGTAATTCGATTTCCTCGTCAACTAGTTCACGCATAAGGTCAATGATAGAATCCATGGCTGCTTGATAAATATTTCAATCAGATTTGATACTTAGTAATCTAACTGCAACAGACAACTCAGAGTGCGGACGTCCTTCACGTAGTGGACGACTAGCTTCCTCTAACTGTTCATAAAAATGTCTTGCTTCATCATTAGGAGTTTGTTCAACATTTTCGTTGGGCTCACCCCCAAAGTGCATTCCAAAAGCATTCGCAACCATATCATGAATTCTGGAATCATTATTTCTATTCTCCTTTAACCTACTACTTTCACCAACAACCATGTTATGAAATATCTCATGGCTACCATCCATCTCTCCATGATTAGTCCACACAAAGTAAATCGCTATAAACCCTACCATATAAAGATGAACCTTAACTTCCTCCGGTTTTCCAAACTTCATACAGTCGCACTTAACATAAGAGCACCTAATTACTCTTTCTTTTATGTATGGCGGAAGTGACATTGCATGTCTAATAAAGTCCTCAACCCCTTCTATAAAATCCTCCCACAATCCCCGCCGATTAGGATAATTCCTATTGTACATCCAAGAACGATGTTCCATCTATTTAAATAAAGCAAGAACAAATTAAATTAGTTAATTCATAGCCTAATCTTTTTTTAGTTAACTAAAAGTCCAATGCATATCCTATTATTGTTGCTTCATAAAATGAAATTTAACCTCATATATAAATTAGTCTACCTAAATAGTTAATTTATTTGAACCCTAAAAGTATTAATAAGAACCCTAAAAATTGCAAATAATAAATAACATGGAGAAATTGAACCCTAACATGGAGAAATTGAACCCTAACATGGAGAAATGAAACTCTAACATGGAATTAACTTTGAACTAAACATAGTTGAACAAATAATATATAACTTTGAACCCTAATATATTGGAATTGAACCCCTAAAATCACTGTTTTTCGGAAAAATAAAAGAAAGGAGAGAGAAACTAACCTTGGGAGTGGAGGTCGCCGGAATTTGCTGCTGCCGTCAGGGGTCGCCTGTGGCGGGGGCGTCGTTGCTGCTGGAAGTCGGAGGGGGAAGGGGTTTTGAGTGTTAGAGGAGAAAGATTTTAATTTGGGGAATAATTTTGAAAGAATGGACCTGAAACCCGTTTTGGCTCCTATTAAAAAAAATAGCGACCAAACTTGGTCGCTATTTTGGTAGCCAAATTATTTTTGACTGTTTGACCAAAATAGCAACCAACGTTGGTCGCTATATTTGAAAATAAATAAACAAAATAATTATTTTCCTCTTATATATATATATATATCCTACAAAAGCAACCAAATTTGGTCGCCTTTTGGTCAAACGGTCAAAAATGGCGACCAACGTTGGTCGCTATTTTGGTCAAACAGTCTATACTTAGTGCATAGTATAGCGTAAGTATGTATATTATATATATATAAGCTATATTCGATACGGTATTACCTAATACACTTATACTTAGTGCATAGTATAGCGTAAGTACATATATTATATATATAAGCTGTATTCGATACAGTATTACCTAATACACTTATACTTAGTGCATAGTATAGCGTAAGTACATATATTATATATATAAGCTGTATTCGATACAGTATTACCTAATACACTTATACTTAGTGCATAGTATAGCGTAAGTACATATATTATATATATAAGCTGTATTCGATACAGTATTACCTAATACACTTATACTTAGTGCATAGTATAGCGTAAGTACATATATTATATATATAAGCTGTATTCGATACAGTATTACCTAATACACTTATACTTAGTGCATAGTATATCGTAAATACATATATTATATATATAAGCTGTATTCGATATAGTATTACCTAATACACTTATACTTAGTGCATAGTATAGCGTAAGTACATATATTATATATATAAGCTGTATTCGATACAGTATTACCTAATACACTTATACTTAGTGCATAGTATAGCGTAAATACATATATTATATATATATAAGCAGCTGTATTCGATATAGTATTACCTAATACACTTATACTTAGTGCATAGTATAGCGTAAGTACATATATTATATATATAAGCTGTATTCGATATAGTATTACCTAATACACTTATACTTAGTGCATAGTATAGCGTAAGTACATATATTATATATATAAGCTGTATTCGATACAGTATTACCTAATACACTTATACTTAGTGCATAGTATAGCGTAAATACATATATTATATATATATAAGCTGTATTCGATATAGTATTACCTAATACACTTATACTTAGTGCATAGTATAGCGTAAGTACATATATTATATATATAAGCTGTATTCGATACAGTATTACCTAATACACTTATACTTAGTGCATAGTATAGCGTAAGTACATATATTATATATATAAGTTGTATTCGATACAGTATTACCTAATACACTTATACTTAGTGCATAGTATAGCGTAAGTACATATATTATATATATAAGCTGTATTCGATACAGTATTACCTAATACACTTATACTTAGTGCATAGTATAGCGTAAGTACATATATTATATATATAAGCTGTATTCGATACAGTATTACCTAATACACTTATACTTAGTGCATAGTATATAGCGTAAGTACATATATTATATAGATATATAAGCTGTATTCGATACAGTATTACCTAATACACTTATACTTAGTGCATAGTATAGCGTAAGTACATATATTATATATATAAGCTGTATTCGATACAGTATTACCTAATACACTTATACTTAGTGCATAGTATAGCGTAAATACATATATTATATATATATATATATATATATATATGTAAATACATATATATTATATATATAAGCTGTATTCGATATAGTATTACCTAATACACTTATACTTAGTGCATAGTATAGCGTAAGTACATATATTATATATATAAGTTGTATTCGATATAGTATTACCTAATACACTTATACTTAGTGCATAGTATAGCGTAAGTACATATATTATATATATAAGTTGTATTCGATACAGTATTACCTAATACACTTATACTTAGTGCATAGTATATAGCGTAAGTACATATATTATATAGATATATAAGCTGTATTCAATACAGTATTACCTAATACACTTATACTTAGTGCATAGTATAGCGTAAGTACATATATTATATATATAAGTTGTATTCGATACAGTATTACCTAATACACTTATACTTAGTGCATAGTATAGCGTAAGTACATATATTATATATATAAGCTGTATTCGATATAGTATTACCTAATACACTTATACTTAGTGCATAGTATAGCGTAAGTACATATATTATATATATAAGCTGTATTCGATACAATATTGCCTAATACATTATACTTAGTGCATATAGTATAGCGTAAGTACATATATTATATATATAAGCTGTATTCGATACAGTATTACCTAATACACTTATACTTAGTGCATAGTATAACGTAAGTACATATATTATATATATAAGCTGTATTCGATACAGTATTATCTAATACACTTATACTTAGTGCATAGTATAGCGTACATACATATATATATATATATATATATATATATATATATATATATATATATATATATATATATATATATATATATAGAGAGAGAGAGAGAGAGAGAGAGAGAGAGAGATATACTTAGTGCATAGTATATAGCGTAAGTACATATTATATATATATATATATATATAAGCTATATTCGATACAGTATTACCTAATACACTTATACTTAGTGCATAGTATAGCGTAAGTACATATATTATATATATAAGCTATATTCGATACAGTATTACCTAATACACTTATACTTAGTGCATAGTATATAGCGTAAGTATATATATATTATATATATAGACACACACGCCCGCTTCGTAGTACTATTCATCCCTTGTATTACAAAAGTGTTAACGACTTACATTTATATTATTTACATAGTAAATACAAAAGTGATTTCTAATTTTGACCATATAGAGACCAACTTTGGTCGCTAACTGTAAATGAATTTAATTTAGCGACCAAAGTTGGTCACTAACAGTACATGAATTTAATTTAGCGACCAAATTTGGTCACTAAATTTTAATCAGATTTATTTATATTTTATATAATATTTAAATTAATAATAAAAATTATTAAACGTTAGAACTGGGTCCCATATTGGCGACTAACGTTGGTCTCTATTTCATTAAGCGACCAACGTTGGTCGCTAGCGTTTGAATTATATTTATTTATATTTTAATTTTTTTAAATAAATATATATTTATTAAAATATTATAACTGGGTCCCATGTTAGCGACCAATGTTGGTCGCTACCAGTTTATCCTTCAATTAGCGACCAACGTTGGTTGCAAGTTTTAAATTATATATATTTATATTTTATAAGTTTTATAAAATAATAATAAAATTATTAACAAATTTAATGTGGGTCCCACTTTAGCGACCAATATTGGTCGCTAATCTCAGTATATATTTGACCAAGCAAGTCTGACCAGTCCAGTCAACAATTTGACTAAATTTGCGGCCAAATAGAGACCAACTTTGGTCGCTAATATATTTCAAATATTTTTTTATTATTTTCGGCAGTTTGGCGACCAACTTTGATCGCTTTTCTTGACAGACCAAATTTGGTCGCTAATTTTTGGTCACTTTTTCCCGAATTTCTAGTAGTGATCCTATGTCCTGGATAGAGATAGGTCTAATGGGGAAACGTCTGATATTCAACACCACGATCAATGGCCAAGAGAGTGTCATCTTGATTCAAAATCTGAGGTACATAGCACAACTAGTGGTAGAGAGACTCCACCTTGCCATGAACAATTATTGGAACCATGTGTGGGTGAACAACATTTTGCAACCACTTGCACCACAGCTGAACCAAAATCCAGCAGAGGAAATGAGAGCTCACTGGAACCTCCCTCCTCACTTCAACCTTGTTCCCATCCTCCCCCAAAATTTAGGTTTGTACCTCCTCTTTTTCCCTCTAGAAGCTCTAACGGCCCTCAACCCCATTTTGATGCCCTGCGAGGCCCCACACCACGCACCACCACCTCAATCACAACCACAACCACAGGAAGTGAATATGTAAATGCCAATGGAGGAGATGAACCCCAACCCACCAATAGTTCCAAATCTAGGCAATCCACTAGAAGAAGAAGTGAACGAACCAATACAATTAGTGGGGGAATCAAAGGAGGAATTGTCAAACCTAGACAAGGTAAAAGCTTATCTATTCAAGGAAGAGATGGAAAAGAGGCACATACTGTTTTGCCCTCAAAATTTTCTCAAGTGTTCAATGGACATTCGTCCACCATACGACCCAACAGTGGGCAACAGGGCAATGATTCTAATTCCTACCATGAAAAGGAACTCCACAACCCTAGGGATTTGTTATTTAATGGTCACTCCCATGCCATTGATGTCAATATGATGAACCCTATTAATGTAATTATCTAGAATATAAGGGGGTAACAATGAGGATTTTAGGAGAAACTTTAGAGACCTAATTGTGCAACATCACCTTAGTGTGGTGACACCACTGGAGACAAGAATGCAATCACGCGGCTCTTTCCTGAATGAGTTTGGATTCTCTGACTTGATTGAAGTTCCAGCGGATGGGCATAGTAATGGAATGGTGGTTCTTTGGGATGATACTAAGGTTAATGTTATGTACGTAGGAACCAAAAGATTCATACTACAATTGAGGTACGTCCTATAAAATTTAAATGGCTATTTTCGTCAACATATGCTAGCACTAATATTATGTCAAGAGATAGTATGTGGAAATATATTAGACAAATTGTTGATAGTTATCATGGTGCCTGGATTGTGGGGGAGGATTTTAACGATGCATTTAAAGCTAATGAAAAATTAGGAGGTAGATCTATAAACCGTAGACGTGCTTGTAAGCTATGGAATAACCTTAACTATTGCAATCTTCTTGACCTAGGTTATAAGGGCGGTACATTTACTTGGGCTAATAATCGCTTTAAGAACAATTCACTAATTATGGAACGACTTGATAAGGAACGGTAACGATCAATGGGTCCGACATTTTCCCAAATGCTACTATAACTCACCTTCCTAAGACTCATTCGGACCACAATCCGCTTCTTCTTTATCTTGTTCCGAAATATCAAAGTAACCTTCCCAAACCCTTTCGTCTAGAACCTTTTTGGTGTAAGGATCCGCAATTTAGGGAGTTAGTAGCTACTGCTTGGTATGGTAACCAGTTTGTAACGGCCTCCTCTTCCTTTACATCATTAGTAAGAAGTTGGAAAAATAAGAATTCTTTTGGGGATCTCTTAATTAAGAAGAGAAGAATCCTAGCTAGGCTTAAGGGTATCCAAAATTCCACTTCCTATTATTCTAGTCCTTTTCTCCAAAACCTTGACGCCGAATTGAGAATTGATTTTAATAACATATTAAAAATGGAGGAGGATTATTGGAAGTTACGCTCTAGAATTCAATGGCTCAATGATGGAGATGCCAATATGAAATTCTACCACATAATGGCCACAAATAGGAGGAGGAAAAATAAGATAGTATACTTTAAGGATGAGAATAATAATTGGATTGATGAACCTCAAGCCATCCGTAATCATGCTAGGAGTTATTTTGATAACATATTCACAACCTTGCATACTATCAGTGACTGGAAAGCCATTAGACAAGATCCCAAAACCTTCAAAAACTTAGACTTACTACCTCTAGATCATCCACTCACTCGTATGTAACACCATTTACAAAATTATTACAAAAATTATTACAAATCGATTAAAATCCATCCTAGAAAATATCATTAGTCCTTTTCAATCTAGTTTCATGAAGAATAGGAGGGAATGCGATAATGCTATCATAATTCGGGAGATCATTTTCAAAATGAATAAGTATCGGGGAAAAAACCACCACATGCTCCTTAAAATAGACCTGGCCAAGGCATATGACTGCCTGGAATGGTCTTTCATCTATAGAACCATTTTCTTCTATGGTTTTCCACCAAAAAATACAAAGCTTATTATGAATTGCATTACTTCTTCTAGGATTGCAGTCCTTGTCAATTGTTCTAGAACAGAATTTTTCATTCCATCTAGAGGGATCAGGCAAGGGAACCCAATGTCCCCATACCTTTTTATTCTCTGTATGGAAATGCTTTTCACTCTCATTAATTACAATGTGGACATGAGACATTGGGATCCCATTAGTATAGGAAGGAATAACTATCAGTTGTCTCATTTATTTTTTGTTGATGACCTTAACTTAATGAACATATTCAATAATAAAACCATCCACAACATTAAACATTGTCTGAACCTTTTTTGCTCCCTGTCTGGCCAATCTATCAATAGAGCCAAATCGAAAATTGTTATGTCCAAACACTGCCCAAAAACAGATGCACAAATATTGCTAATATACTCAATATGAGTATTTGCCACGCCTTTGGGAAATACCTTGGATTTCCAATAACTAACTCCAAACCTAGAGCGTATGATTTCCAATTTGTTATTGATAACATGTTAACTAGGTTAGCGACTTGGAAATCTAAGTGTCTTATTATGGCAGGGAGGTGTACATTAGCATCTGCATCCCTTAATGCTCTCCCTCATCATACTATGCAATTTTCCTTACTCCCTTCAAAATCCTTAAAAATTGTAGACAAATTCTAGCGGGATTTCTTATGGGGCAGCAACTTTACAACTAGGAAGCTCCACCTAATTAGTTGGGACGTTATTACTAGGCAGAAAAAGGAGGGTGATTTGGGTATTTGCTCTGCTAAGAATAAAAATCTAGTTAACTTAACTAATCTAGCATGGAGACTTCTAGCAAATGCGCAATATCCCTGGGCTAGGATTATCCATGAGCTTCATGGGAATATGATCAATATTAAAACTGGTTCCTTCATATGGAACATCATCATACAGGGTTGGGAAATTTGTAGAAAAGGCATTACATGGATTCCACACAGGTCGTCATCCCTTAATGTTTGGGACAACTGTTGGATCCACCAAACTCCAACATTACGTGAATGCATTCAGGGCGCATTAGGACAACGTAAAAATCTCCTAATTATTAATGATTTATGGCTTAACAATCAGTGGGACTTATCAAAAACCTTCTTTGAAATCCATTCCCCTTTGGCAAACAAAATTAAAGCCACAACCCCAAATAATCTCAACCATGACATCCCTACATGGTCACATACCTCAAATGGCCTCTTCTCTAGTACATCGTGCCATAATCTTCTAAATTCCCACCCCAACACTAATCAAGACTTTAATTGGATTTGGAACAAAAAATGTCCTAATAAAATGAAGTTCCTCTTATGGAAATATTTACACAATAAGTTACCTACTAGAGTGTACCTAAACCACATTGGAATTAACATAGACCCTATTTGTTCCCTTTGTAAGCAAGATAGGGAAAACATCAGCCACATTTTTATACATTGCATAGCAGTAAAGGATTTCTGGGCCCAATTAGGCATCAATATGAGTGGTTGCAATCCGACAAACCATTGGTTAATTAATCTTCGCGACCTAAACTATCTCATAGGGAGAAACCACGTAGATTGACATGATATGTTTCCTTTTGTGATATGGTGCATCTGGACGAATAGAAATAATAACCTTTTTAATAACACGACAAACAAAGCCTATTTTTATTATTGTTACAAGTTAGCACTTGAATACAAATTCCTGACTGAGAAGGAATACATGCATCAAAACAATATTAAGGTTTCAGTAAATTGGATCAAACCAGCTATCAACCATATAAAACATAATATAGATGGCTCCATTGAAAGATCAACCTACAGATGTGGCTTTGGTGGGCTATTTAGGGATAGCAATGGTATATGGGTGCTAGAGTTCTAGGGCTCGTCTTATGGTCTATCCCCACTTCATGCAGAACTTATTATGGCTTTAAGAAAGGGACTAGAACTTGTAAAGGATCAAAATTTTACCAATGTTGATGTGGAGACTGACTCCACAGAGGTCATTTCATGTCTACAACATGGTTGCACACTACTAAATAATATTATTCATTATTGCAAGTCATTGATGCACCAGGTGAAGGTTCAAATAGTGGAACACAACTTCATAGAGGCCAACCAACCAGCACACAAGCTGGCAAAGGATGTACTAAGCATGGCAAATGGCAGGGATCTCGAAACTTTGTATTATCCTCCACATTTTGTAACCGCCATTTTAGCAACTAATATTGAACCTAGTTCCTATATAGCTAAAAATATTAGGAAAGAGGAATGCACTACGCTTGCCTCCTTCGGAAACAAGAACGCTCTTCGTGACTATTTAATGCCTTGTAATAGCCAAGTAAAAATGCCCCGTTGGGGCCTCAATGACAATGTATACTACTGGAAAATGGCAGATTTTTGACTGCCAAAACAGTCGAAATTCGGTCGAAAATCACGTATTTCCGACTACTTTCCGACCGAAATTGGTTAGTCGGAAAAAAGTTGGTCGGAAAGCAATTTTCGGCCGTATCCGTCGGTGATTTCCGACCAAAGTGGTCGCAAATTTAAAAAGATCGGACGACCAAATATTTTACGTTTCTGACCAAAGTGGTTGGAATTTACCGACTGAATCAGTTGCAATAATACAAATAAAATAATTATTTATTTAAAATAAAATGATATAAATATAACATTTTTGATCGAATCGGCCGGTAATTAATAATTAAAAAGTAAATTTTATTTATTTTCCGATGGAATCCGTCGAAAGTTATTGAATATTAATCTTTTTTTAAAATTTCCGACCGAATTGGTCGGAAATTAATAATTAAGAATTAAATTTCATTTAATTTCTGACGGAATCCATTGAAAATAAATGAATATTATTTTATTTTTAAAATTTTCGATCGAATTAGTCGGAAATCTAGGAATTTATGGTTAAATATGGGCAGTTATCCGACCGTTTTCGTCAGAATTCAATCGAATTTTGTATAAAACTGTGCAGAATTTTGCCCAATTTCGAGCTATACCACCTGTCAAACTATTATAAATAAAAATATGCCAACCAACAATATATTAATACAATCTAAACCAACGATACATTAATACAATAATACCTACCAACAATACATTAACACAATCTAAACCAACAATATCAACCATTAACACAACTTAAACCAACAATACCAACCATTAAACTTAACAATTTTGGGCATAAAAACATCCAAATAGTAGCCCACATTCAAGTTTAAAAATAATACATAAAGTTGTCTCTCACAATCAAGCTTACCAATCAACCAAAACATCACAACTAAACTACTACACATTAGATTCAGTTTGTTCATCCTCATCATCAGATAAATCATGCCCATATTTTCTCATGAATTTATGCATCTTAACAAATGTCCGTATTGGAAGTCCAATTGTTGCTTCAAATCACGAATTTTGTTTCTCATATTTTCCATCTGTTCTTGATTTCGAGAAGAAGAAGAATTGGCTAAGAGTGAGTTCGGATGACATGTAGGTCGATGTACTCCTAGTCCGTAGACTCTTCATTTGTTTACTCCACCCGCTGCCTCTGTCCACAATGAAGCCATATCATCAGGTGTTGGTTGAGTTGAAGGAGGCTGAGTTTGTTGGCATTCTTCCAACCTTTTATGATAATCTTCCAAAAATGAAAAACATAACTATTATGTAAACAAACTAATATTAATAAATCATAAATAATTATGAAGTTAAAATTTTACATATGTGTCTGACGCACGCGTCTCCACCCAGTGTTCTCTTGTACCATCCTTTTTCTTTTTCTTATGCAACTCCTCGAAGACCTCATCGTGACTCATATCTCGCCCTCTTTCCTTTTCCTTCATAACAAAAAGTATGAGTTAGACATTACAAACGTAAAATTTTATATGTAGTGTAAGCACGTGATTTTTGACCCTCCCCGGGAATTTTTACGTCCTTAAGCTTAAATATCTAATTTAGGACTAGTATAGTCATTTTAACTATTTTTACTTTATTTCGTTGCAAAAGAAATTTCAAAAAAATATATATATAAATTTTAGTTTATGTATCTCTCATAAACTTGAAAAAATACAAAAAAATTGTACTTTATTTTTGTACTTTATAATTTCGAAAATTACAAAAAAAATATATAATTAAGATTTTGTAGTCATTTTAATTTGGAAAAAATACAAAAAATATTACCTCATATTTTATCCTAATATTTTAAAACAAAAATTACAAAAAAAAAATAGTTTTATTAATATTTTGTAGCTATTTTAAACCTTGAAAAATATTTAAAAAGATATAGTTTTGTTTAAATACTAGTCTTATTTTTGGTAGTTATTTTTGCTTACATAGGACTAGTTAAGCAACGTGTTCCTATTTCTCGGGTCCGGGCAAAAGAATAATATTCGGGTTTAAACTACCCGGTTTTAGGCCTAATTTTCGGACCTAGCCCATAATAAACAGTGTCCAGGACACATGGGGAACCCCACCACGCGTGGGGGACATATGCCTTGAACCCCACCACGCGTGGGGCTCATTTTTTGAGGGCAAACCATGTCAAATACACGGACTACACATTTGACAAGAGGAGGATTTTTGAATGGACAAACAGACTTTGGAAATTTTGAAGGGGAACGACTACTGTTCACGCTTCTTCTTCAAGAAGAAGAAGAAGCAAAAAACCCTATGAGCTCACTCCTCCATTACTACCAGAAACCGGCCCTTCCACCACCCAAAACCACCATAAACAACACCTCCATCACCACCCGTCACCTTCCCCGGCACCCCTACGGTCGCAAACCCTCCCCGACGCCGGAACAGCAGCTTCCCTCCCGTCACAGCCTCACAGTCGACAAAACCAGTCCCAAAACCAGCGTCAAACTCAGCGAAACCACCTCCTTCCTCACCCAAACCAGTCGAAAACCCTATTCCAAACACCAACACCAAACAAGCCTGTTCGTCGCCCCAGCTGCCGGAACCACCGGAGCCCCGTCGAGACCCACCACTGTTTCCGCCTCCTGCTGTCCACCGTCGCCACCAGCTTCCAACCAGCCCCCATGACCATTTCTCCTCCCCCATCGTAACCAAAAACCATTGTCGCCCCAGCTCCCTCTCCGCCTCTCGACCCTACTGTCGAATGCTTGCCCCGACGACACCAGCCCCCTCATCATCATTTTCCGGTCGACAACCACCCAACCCAGCTCCTTACTCGCATCCAAACGATCCCTTTCTGTGGCATGTCCTCGAGCTAGCCTACTGCGTCGCAAAATCCAGCAGTAGCAACAGTTTTGGTCCAAGCTTTCTATTTCATCGAGGTCGTCTTTGGTCGTCTTTGGTTCGTCGAGGTCCGGTACGTTGAGCTTGACGTCGAAGTTCCGTCGTTCCGTTATTGGAGAGGTGTCCGACAGTTGTCGGTCCAGTTGGTTGTTGTTCTTGCTTCAAACAGGTGCATACACATTTCCAAACTTGTTATATTTGCTTAAATGGAATGAAATGATATGGATTTCCTATGTACTGTTTGTGTATTGGATTTGTTGAATATCGGATTTCCTATTCTGAAAGGTGTTAATTACTTAGTTTGTCTTAATAGTTGTTTATACATGTGGTAGTAATGTTAAAATTTTAGTAGCAATTTTAATTCCGCAGAAAAATACACGCTTCATCAAATGAGTTCAATTTATAACCCATGAGCTTGTGAAGTAGCAAAAAAGAAACGTAGTTATTTTAGTCTTGCCCCTTTTTCTAAAAAAAAAAGAAAATAAATAAATAAATAGAAAACGAGACTAGCTTCGCCAAATAAAAATGTACAGATTGCGAAGCCCTCTAAATGTATATATTAAATACTTAGATTCCGAGACGGGCCGTTTAGCAAATTTCACGGCCCGACCCAAAATAATAATGCGCTAGTTGCTTTAGGCGCGGCTTTAATAATTTAATTTCCCTAAACTCGGGTGCACATTTATGTGACCCAAATCCAAATCTCAACGGAGTCGAAATATGTCTCTAGTCACGGGCGCATTGATTGTGGCATGGCCCGAGATGCATTTCCATGACGTTGCAAATTCCTTTAAAAAAATAAGAATGAGATGAGCCTCGCCGAATAAAAAATACAAATTGCGGGGCCCTCAGTAAATACTTGTTTTAAATTACTTAGAATTCAGGAGGGCCGCTTAGTGAATTTCGTGGCCTTCCCAAAATAATAACGCGATAGTCTCTTTAGGCGCGTGTTTAATAACCTATTTTCTTAAACTTGGGTGTGCATTTCATGTGACCCAAATCCAAATCTCAAAACATCAAATAAAATGTGTTCCGGATTGTGGGTGCATTTCATGTGACGCAGTCCAAAGACGTGTTTTAAGCGATGTTCACATTCTTGTAAAAACAATAATAATAAAGCGGTTAAAAGTTAAAATTTGCACATAAGTTCATACTTGTATAAAATCAGATAATCAAGCCGAATATAACAATTGAGCGACCGTGCTAGAACCACGGAACTCGGGAATGCCTAACACCTTCTCCCGGGTTAACAGAATTCCTTATCCGGATTTCTGGTACGCAGACTGTAATATAGAGTCATTATTTTCCTCGATTCGGGATTAAAATTGGTGACTTGGGACACCCTAAATCTCCCAAGTGGCGACTCTGAAATAATTAAACCAATCCCGTTTCGATTGTCCTTTAATTGGAAAAAACTCCCCCTGCGCCCCTCGGGCGCGGAAAAAGGAGGTGTGACAGCTCTGGCGACTCTGCTGGGGAGCTATACCCAGAACCACTGGTTCAGGGTTAGAAATTCGAGCTTAGATAAATTGTTGTATTTGGCTTTATCTGATTTTGTTACGTGTTTGAGCCTAATGTGCTAAATGCTGCTTTTACTGCTTTGATATTATTTGAACTGTACATATAAACTGTGCCGAAACCCCTCTCTTCTCTCTCTTGAGGAGTGCACGCTGGTCGTGGCTTCTTTCTGTTAGTGTCATATACCAAAATAGAACGAGGATTCGGAGGAGTTGCAAAACCGGATGGCCCTTTGGTTACCGGTACACAGCTCCCATCCTTGGCTCGAGTTGTCCGCTCGGGTAAGCCAGGTCTAGAACAAATACCCAGGTTATGAACTTAGTATAACAAAGCCACATGCCGGATCCCTAGTAGGAACGTTTATTTGCATCATGTGCATTTGACTTAGGGGACTCAACACAGGGGTTGGGTCCGTCTAGGACAAACAACCTGAAAATAATAGACCATCTTTGGCATCCTATGTGCTACATGTTGTATTTATTCAAGGGCGAATGGGTCATTTGGCAGACCAATGATATTTGCGGACAAATGACACTCCTTATCATGCTGATCACGTTAAATAAAAAAGTTGCACTATTTTTGATAAGCATGCTATTATGTTAAATAAGCACATGGGGAGCATTGTGGAATTCAAGAAGTCTTGTTATTCCACATGTCCCCTATGCTTCATTACGGAAAAAAGCACATGGGGAATATTTGTGGAATCCAAGAAGTCTTGGAATTCCCTATGTCCCCCACGCTTCATATTTTGGGAAGAGCAAATGGGGAACATTTGTGAAATCCAAGATGTCTTGGAATGCCCTATGTCCCCCATGCCACATTTTGAAAATATAATAAATATAAAAAATAAAATATATATGTATATATATAAAATAAAATAAAAACATTGAAAATTCAAAAAAAAAGATTGTGTATGTTTTCATCATCATCCACAAATTAGAAAATTGTGGAAAAGAGGAGGAAATAACAGCGTGAAAAAAAAGAAAAAAAAAACAAGTAGAGGCGAAGCTCTGTCTAAATTTTGAGAAAATGAAAATGTCTTATTAGTTTGTTTATTAGCGGTCTTGTTTTGAAAAAATGTCAAAAAGTCCAAAAGTTTATTTAGGTTATAAAAAAAAAAAGTCGGGCGTTGAAAGGGGTTTAATTATCGCAAATATATGTTATATATAACAAATCCAAAAATGTTTTCCTTTATTTCCAAAAATGTATATATATATTCATGTGTTGCAAGTACATTTGTCTTGCCAAAGGTTCAGAAAAGTTGTTAGAACCCCAATTTTCAAAAACAAAAAAAAAAATCTGAATATATTTTCCATTATTGACTTCTTTAGAAAGTCTCGCTAATTATGTAAATAATAATAATAAAAAAAAACACAATCCGAAAATATTTTGATTCTTCTTTCAAAATTGAAAAGAAAATTCAAAATTCAAAAAAAAAACATTTTAAAAATACAAAAAAAGCGTTTCTTTTTAGGTAAAATTATGAAAATATTTTCTTCTTCTTTAGAATAAAAAAAAGCAAATGAAAATTCAAGAATATATCTTAGAATAATAAAAAAAAAAGCAAATGAAATTCAAAAATATATCTTAGAAGTGTTTCTTGTAAAAAGAAAATCAATCAAAAAATGCTTCCTTTCTTCTTTTAAAGTAGTTTTATTGGACCGAACTACGCGGGTTTGATTCTCACCGGATGTGAGATACGTAGGCAACCCTCATCGGGTCCAACCCCACCTTCTCAAAAAGAAGGAATGTTTTATGTTTTTCGTTAATTCGTTTGTTTGTTATAAATGAAAATAATAGAATAATAGTCTATTTGATTGTTGTGAAAATAATAATAAAAAAAATATAGAAAATGGAAAAGGGTCCTCTCAAAAACAGTTTATTTACCCGAACTACGCGGGTTTGATTCTCACCGGATGTGAGATACGGAGGCAACCCTCATCGGGTCCAACCCCACCTTTTGCTAAAAAGCCAAAAAAAATAAATAAATAATAATAAAATAAAAATATATATATGTCAAATTTTAATTTTGTCATAAAGAAGTGGGGTGACGCTGTATTATCAAGACATAGCCGAATGTTCCCGAAAGGGACGCCGGAAGGCTGACTTTGCATAAACAGCCACCTTTGGGTCATTTTGAGATATGGACCCACACAGCCTTATAAATCTTCGTCCCCGAGGCGCTGAAGGGCCGTGTTTACAACGCCAAGTCTTTCATGGTAATTTTGAAAAGAAAAAAATCAAAGAGTCAGCGCTCATGTGAATACCGTCTTTTGTCATAATAAGCCGAGCCAGCTTCGGCCGCGTCTTAAACCGTTCTTGCCGAAATAGCCTTAGAGTATCTTTCAGTTGTCGAAAGGTTATTTTCGTAAAAGAATGGACAAGTTTTAAAGTGTCAAAATAATCCTCCCCGGCCTCAAAATTCATGCGAAATTTGGAAGGGGCCACATTTGCAAAAATAACCATTTGGTTGCATTTGTCGAACAGAGAAAGGGAGCTGGAATTTTGTTTTTTTTCTGCCAATCTTTTGATTAGAACATGCAGTTTGTTTGATTTTCAAGTTTGCGGGTCATCTTTAAATCCTTGAAACCCAGTTTGTTCTAATATGAAAATTGAAAAATGTTTACTGTTGTTTATCTTTTATTGGTCCGAACTACGCAAGGTCTGATTCATGCGGGTACATGATACGTAGGCAATCTTCACAAGATTCGACCACCACTAAAAAAATAATAATAATAATAATAATAACAAAAAAAAAGGGAAAGTGTGGGAAATTTTCAGAAGGGCACAATTGTCTGACTGCTTAGGCGCATTGCATCTCTGATATATGATTGTCTGTCAAATGCCCTAACACTAACGTTGATGGCTTCCCTTTGCTGTGTTCATATATAGAAAAGTGGTTGGTTGTGGTAACTCCTCCCTGCAAAGCAAAATCAAAGGACAATGGCTCAGAACCGCAGAACCGAGTGGGTCGGTACTGATGACCGACAACAATTGGTCGAACGGAACAGCAGGTTGGTAGAAGAAGTGAGAATGCTGAGACAGCATATGGCAGACATGTATCAGGCATGGATAACGGGAAAAGCACCACCCCCTCCACCGCCAAGTCTCTTGAGCTCGGTCATTTCCCAAGCACCCAACACCATAATGGAAGATCCCCCATACTCTCCATCCCAACCCACTTATGGCAGCCTTCCCAGCTACCCGAGTAGCTCCATCACTCCTCAATGCTTCTCCGCTCCCCAACACCACTTCTTTCCCCGCCATACTTCACTTTCCAGGCACCCGGCTCCACAAAATGCCTACCCACCTACACAAGCCTACCAAAAGCCACCTGGATCAGGTTTCCGGCCCTATCAACATGCAAGAATGAAGAGGTTGCTGAAACGAGGAAATGCTCTCACCCCCATCGGGGTATCTTATGCCAGTCTGTTTGAAAGGCTAAGGCATGCTGGTTCGATTGAGCCACTCCCCGCATGTACTATAAATCCGCTTGCAAGGAGCTTCGATCCGGCAGCACGATGCGCCTACCACTCCAATGTCGTAGGGCACAACATTGAGAGCTGTCATAGCTGGAGAAAGGAAGTAGAGAAAATGATCCGAGAAGGGCGGGTTGCGATTAATAACAGTGACATGGAGCACTCGAACCTCCCCGAGAACTTGCCTACGGAGGTTGATGAGGTTGAAGCTGGTAATATTGATGCAAAGCTCAGTGGCTAAAATGCCAATTTTGATAAAGTGGGAGGACGTTTTGTTCCTTGGTCAGCAAGAGAGAAGCTTGTGGTGGCTCATTTTGTTGTCATTTCTGTTGTTCGGATTATTAGGGTTATGATTCGGATGTTGTCTTATCCAGTTTGTTTTTAGGATTTTGTTCTGGATTGTTTTGTTTGTTTTGTTATTTAAACCATTTCGCCGGTAGTCTAATACAAAGCCCGGTCTTTTATTATTTCCAGTCATCTTTTGTTTAGTCCTTTTTACCATTTTGTTCAATGCCGATTCTAGGGACATGACATGCGGTGCAGTTTGGGCCTAATCTTAAAAGTCGATCATAAAACCCTGGAAAGGCGATTCAGACCATTTAAAGGAAATAAGGACGGTTGAGATTATTCAGAGCTCGAGTCATGTAGAACTGGGGCAAGTTGAACACAAAGAATACCGTTAAAGAAAGATTCGCCTAAATTGGCATTAGGGTCGTTCATAATAATGAGAATGAGAGTGTCGCTCAACGGTGCTTTAGAAGTGACAAATGAACAAACATATGCTTAACATAATTGTCAAGTCCAGCACCATCAGAAGAGACTACAAATTTAAATTGTGTTGTTTGCACTAGGCATGTTTTGAAGACTGGAATGACGAAGACATTTTGTTCTGCTACCCAAACACTTTATCCTTCGTTAACCCCTTTTGAGCCTTATTTATTCTCCTTTCATACCCCTCGTTCGGAATTAGTAGCAACGAATAGAATACGCAAGCGCGGCAGGTAAACAAAAAAAATTGATAACAAAAAAAAAAAAAAAAGTCAAATGAAAAAGAGGAATTGGGAACTACGTTTGACCTGATTCCTCAAAGAGGATACGTAGGCGCTTCACGGCTCGGTCATAATTTTAAAAAATGAAAAAATTTTAATTAAGATATCCCCAAGCAAGAAACTGGGGCAGAGGTTGCGTTCGTTGTAAATAAATCTAATTCCGAAGGTTGTAATTAATAACCCAAAATTAATGCATTTTTGAGCCTTTAATACCCTTTTTTTCTAGCTCTATCCAAAAACCCACATTACGGTCCAAAGAAAGACCTTCTGATCAGTTTTCAAAAATGCCAAGTCAGACAAATGAAGAGTCTTACCGGCGAACATAACATTCTGTTTCATAGCAGAAAGGACTCTAATCTCCAATAGAAAGAGTCATACCAGCAACACTCCAAATCCCCAGCTGGAGAGGGATATAAAACGAGAGAGTCTTATTGGTGAAAACCTTCACAGGCACCATAAGGCGATGAAAGCTGAGAGAAAACCCCAAAATGAGAGAGACTTAACAGTGAAAATCATTCGGGCACTACAAGTCGAATAATATTGAGAATCAGATGGGGAATCGCCAATTGAAGATCTTGAAAGATGATTGACGGTAGAGGATAGGCCACATACGCATGTCATGGCCATTAGAGTCGGTATCTGCATTTGATAGGTTTTTATTTATAGTTTCTTTTGTAAAAGAGTCATCGTTTCCTTTGTCTTTTATTTTGTTTCTGTTATCTTTCTCCTTTCATAAAAAATTTTCCCCAATAGAGTCTGTTCGGTCAGAACAAGGATGAAATGACTTCAAAATATGCCATCAGCTTTCCAAGATGAGATCTGACTAGTATATCCGAATGGTATAGTCAACAAGGAACAAGCGCGGGGTCAGTGTCAAAAAAGATATCCCCAGCAAAGGGAATTGACAAAAGGATTGACGAGCGTCAAGAGAGATATCCTTGCCAAACCCAAGGTTATAAACCTCAAAGGTCAAGGCCCATGAACAGAGCAAGGAGAGCAGTGAGCATAATTTGGCGAAATCCATACTAGACTAAAAGGTCGAGGAAATACCAGTTTCCGAGCTATGTCACAAAAGAAGAGGGATACCCCCAGTAGGAAGGGATTATCCCCAGCACATAATATCATCCCCAACAAGTTGTGGAACACAGAGCAAGGAGGGAGAAAGGGAAAACCATCCCAGCAGGAGTATCACAACTAACCACCACTTTTAAACTAACAGTTTCTGTTTGACTTGAAACAGGTGAAGGAAATGGCATTGATGCAGAAACGCATGCCACAAGGGATATTATCAAACTGGGGCAGAAAATTTTCCTTCCATTTAGAAAATTTTCTGGAAGTCAGGTACCCTCAGCTGATAACATTTTACCCCCAACAGGTAAGTAAATAATTCCCCAACAGTATTATCCCTAGCAGTTGCGAGGAGTCCAACACAAGGTTGGAAAGTCGGTATCCTCAGCGGTTCCTTTCAGGGAAAGGCAAAACGACTCTCAAGGGAGGTAGTCTTCGAAGGAAGAAGCTATGCGAAAAAAAGAGAATAAAATCAAAAAAGAAGAATAAAAAGATAATAATGAAAAAACAAAAAAAAAGGGTAAAAAGTCATCCCCATCTAAATAATCCCCAACAGTTTCGAGGGAGGACAACACAGGTAAGTAAATAATTCAAAAAAAAAAAAGCGAAGGTTTCATTAATAGGAGACGCACTTCCTAGTTTGAAATCATTAGAGTTCTACCCATAGGAGATGCATTTCCTCCTAAGTTCGTTTTAGTTGCACCAATAGGAGATGCATTTCCTCCTAAGTTTTAGTTTTACCCATAGGAGATGCATTTCCTCCTAAGTTCGTTTTAGTTGCACCAATAAGAGATGCATTTCCTTCTAAGTTTTAGTTTTACCCATAGGAGACACATTTCCTCCTAAGTTTATGTACTGCCCATAGGAGACCCATTTCCTCCTAAGTCTAGTTTTACCCATAGGAGATGCATTTCCTCCTAAGATTGTTTTAGTTTCACCCGTAGGAGATGCATTTCCTCCTAAGTAGTTGTTAAAGATAAAAACAAAAAAAAACATAAAAAAAAAGATACCGAAAAAAAGAAAAAACCTAGTCTGATGAACCTTCTCCTAGGATCAAAATCTTAGTTCGATGAATTTTTCTCCTAAGATAGAAACCTAGTCTGACGAACCTTCTCCTAGGATCAAAATCTCAGTCTGATGAATCTTTCTCCTGAGATACCAAAAAGAAAAAACCTAGTCTGATGAACCTTCTCCTAGGATCAAAATCTTAGTCCGATGAATTTTTCTCCTAAGATAGAGACCTAGTCTGACGAACCTTCTCCTAGGATCAAAATCTCAGTCTGATGAATCTTTCTCCTGAGATACCAAAAACAAAAATGACCTAGTCTGACGAACTTTCTCCTAGGATCAAAATCTTAGTCCGATGAATTTTTCTCCTAAGATAGAGACCTAGTCTGACGAACCTTCTCCTAGGATCAAAATCTTAGTCTGATGAATCTTTCTCCTAAGATAACCAAAAACAAAAAATCTTAGTCTGACAAATCTTTCTCCTAAGATACCAAAAAGAAAAAACCTAGTCCGATGAACCTTCTCCTAGGATCAATATCTTAGTCCGGTGAATTTTTCTCCTAAGATAGAGACCTAGTCTGACGAACCTTCTCCTAGGATCAAAATCTCAGTCTGATGAATCTTTCTCCTGAGATACCAAAAACAAAAATGACCTAGTCTGACGAACTTTCTCCTAGGATCAAAATCTTAGTCCGATGAATTTTTCTCCTAAGATAGAGACCTAGTCTGACGAACCTTCTCCTAGGATCAAAATCTTAGTCTGATGATTCTTTCTCCTAAGATAACCAAAAACAAAAAATCTTAGTCTGACGAATCTTTCTCCTAAGATACCAAAAAGAAAAAAACCTAGTCTGATGAACCTTCTCCTAGGATCAAAATCTTAGTCCGATGAATTTTTCTCCTAAGATAGAGACCTAGTCTGACGAACCTTCTCCTAGGATCAAAATCTCAGTCTGATGAATCTTTCTTCTGAGATACCAAAAACAAAAATGACCTAGTCTGACGAACTTTCTCCTAGGATCAAAATCTTAGTCCGATGAATTTTTCTCCTAAGATAGAGACCTAGTCTGACGAACCTTCTCCTAGGATCAAAATCTTAGTCTGATAAATCTTTCTCCTAAGATAACCAAAAACAAAAAATCTTAGTCTGACGAATCTTTCTCCTAAGATACCAAAAAGAAAAAAACCTAGTCTGATGAACCTTCTCCTAGGATCAAAATCTTAGTCTGATGAATCTTTCTCCTAAGATACCAAAAAGAAAATGACCTAGTCTGACAAACTTTCTCCTAGGATCAAAATCTTAGTCCGATGAATTTTTCTCCTAAGATAGAGACCTAGTCTGACGAACCTTCTCCTAGGATCAAAATCTTAGTCTGATGAATCTTTCTCCTAAGATAACCAAAAACAAAAAATCTTAGTCTGACGAATCTTTCTCCTAAGATACCAAAAAGAAAAAAACCTAGTCTGATGAACCTTCTCCTAGGATCAAAATCTTAGTCTGATGAATCTTTCTCCTAAGATACGAAAAAGAAAAGACCTAGTCTGATGAACCTTCTCCTAGGATCAAAATCTTAGTCCGACGAATTTTTCTCCTAAGATAGAGACCTAGTCTGACGAACCTTCTCCTAGGATCAAAATCTTAATCTGATGAATCTTTCTCCTAAGATGCTAAAAAAAAACATTTTGAAAAAAAAAGAAGTCATTTTTCCTA
This sequence comes from Nicotiana tabacum, assembly GCF_000715075.1. NCBI lineage: Eukaryota > Viridiplantae > Streptophyta > Magnoliopsida > Solanales > Solanaceae > Nicotiana > Nicotiana tabacum. The sequence continues at coordinate 126,518,525 of NC_134082.1, forward strand.
AACAGGCGCCCACCTGAATAACGAGAGGAATACATTTCAGTTTTACTTTCAAGTGTTGAAATTGAGAGCCCGCCCATACTAACGGAGGCATACATTCAGTTTTTACTTTCAAGTATCGAAATTGGGAGCCCGCCCATAATAACAGAGGCATACATTTCAGTCTTTACTTTTCAGGTGTTGAAATTGGGAGCCCGCCCATAATAACAGAGGAATACATTCAGTCTTTAAATTTCTTGCTAGGCGCCCACCTGTATAACAAGGGAATACATCCTAATCTAGTGTTTAGTTCACTCTCAGCACTGCATCAGTAGTGTCAGTGGGCTACGATTTTGCTAACGACTCACAAACCTTCCCAGTGCAAACTGGGTTAGGAAATTTTGTTTGTTTTGATTGTTTTGATTGTCAGGGACCCGCCTGTAGAACGGAGTTTGTGGTATGTCAAAGATCGAAGAAGTCAGGAGTCCGCCTGTCAAAGATCAAGCAGTGACCCACTGGAAAGCAGAAGGATTACAACAGAAATCCCCAGCATTCAATCCAAGTTAGAAGCTCGCCTCAAGAATGCGAGTCAACAGTCTGAGAGGGTCAACAAAAGCTAGTCACAAAAGAAAAAAAAAAGAAGAAGAAAAAAGAAAAAGAAAAAGAAAAAAAATGAATGAATCCGAAGCACGGAAGTGGAGAACGGATGAGATCTGCTCAAGAACTAGCGCCTACAACTAGCAAGTATCAAGATTCAAATCCAAAGTCTGTATGAAGCACCATTCAAGACTCAAGACCAAGTTTCAGAAGACTTGAAGATAGGAATCCTTGTAACAAGTAGCTGATAGGTTTAGTTAGTCTTTTTCAGTTTTCATTTTGTTGTAATGACAGGACCGCGGACCGGAACCTCAACGGAACGGCACCTCGATCGGCTCTCCACCTCGGTACACTTCACTATCTCTCTCATCCCGAACTACACGTGGCCTGATTCCTGTATAACCAAGGATATGTAGGCAGCTCAGATACCAGGGCTCGGTCACAATCCCTCCCTTTCCTTAAGTGTAGTCCTTCCAAGTAATGGTCGGGTCAAAAACACGGCTAGTCGTTCTTTGTCGGAAAACTCTTCGTGTTTCCAGTCAAAGAGGGGCAGCTGTAAGCACGTGATTTTTGACCCTCCCCGGGAATTTTTACGTCCTTAAGCTTAAATATCTAATTTAGGACTAGTATAGCCATTTTAACTATTTTTACTTTATTTCGTTGCAAAAGAAATTTCAAAAAAATATATATATAAATTTTAGTTTATGTATCTCTCATAAACTTGAAAAAATACAAAAAAATTGTACTTTATTTTTGTACTTTATAATTTCGAAAATTACAAAAAAAAAATATAATTAAGGTTTTGTAGTCATTTTAATTTGGAAAAAATACAAAAAATATTACCTCATATTTTATCCTAATATTTTAAAACAAAAATTACAAAAAAAAAATAGTTTTATTAATATTTTGTAGCTATTTTAAACCTTGAAAAATATTTAAAAAGATATAGTTTTGTTTAAATACTAGTCTTATTTTTGGTAGTTATTTTTGCTTACATAGGACTAGTTAAGCAACGTGTTCCTATTTCTCGGGTCCGGGCAAAAGAATAATATTCGGGTTTAAACTACCCGGTTTTAGGCCTAATTTTCGGACCTAGCCCATAATAAACAGTGTCCAGGACACATGGGGAACCCCACCACGCGTGGGGGACATATGCCTTGAACCCCACCACGCGTGGGGCTCAATTTTTTGAGGGCAAACCATGTCAAATACACGGACTACACATTTGACAAGAGGAGGATTTTTGAATGGACAAACAGACTTTGGAAATTTTGAAGGGGAACGACTACTGTTCACGCTTCTTCTTCAAGAAGAAGAAGAAGCAAAAAAACCCTACGAGCTCACTCCTCCATTACTACCAGAAACCAGCCCTTCCACCACCCAAAACCACCATAAACAACACCTCCATCACCACCAGTCACCTTCCCCGGCACCCCTACGGTCGCAAACCCTCCCCGACGCCGGAACAGCAGCTTCCCTCCCGTCACAGCCTCACAGTCGACAAAACCAGTCCCAAAACCAGCGTCAAACTCAGCGAAACCACCTCCTTCCTCACCCAAACCAGTCGAAAACCCTATTCCAAACACCAACACCAAACAAGCCTGTTCGTCGCCCCAGCTGCCGGAACCACCGGAGCCCCGTCGAGACCCACCACTGTTTTCGCCTCCTGCTGTCCACCGTCACCACCAGCTTCCAACCAGCCCCCATGACCATTTCTCCTCCCCCATCGTAACCAAAAACCATTGTCGCCCCAGCTCCCTCTCCGCCTCTCGACCCTACTGTCGAATGCTTGCCCCGACGACACCAGCCCCCTCATCATCATTTTCCGGTCGACAACCACCCAACCCAGCTCCTTACTCGCATCCAAACGATCCCTTTCTGTGGCATGTCCTCGAGCTAGCCTACTGCGTCGCAAAATCCAGCAGTAGCAACAGTTTTGGTCCAAGCTTTCTATTTCATCGAGGTCGTCTTTGGTCGTCTTTGGTTCGTCGAGGTCCGGTACGTTGAGCTTGACGTCGAAGTTCCGTCGTTCCGTTATTGGAGAGGTGTCCGACATTTGTCGGTCCAGTTGGTTGTTGTTCTTGCTTCAAACAGGTGCATACACATTTCCAAACTTGTTATATTTGCTTAAATGGAATGAAATGATATGGATTTCCTATGTACTGTTTGTGTATTGGATTTGTTGAATATCGGATTTCCTATTCTGAAAGGTGTTAATTACTTAGTTTGTCTTAATAGTTGTTTATACATGTGGTAGTAATGTTAAAATTTTAGTAGCAATTTTAATTCCGCAGAAAAATACACGCTTCATCAAATGAGTTCAATTTATAACCCATGAGCTTGTGAAGTAGCAAAAAAGAAACGTAGTTATTTTAGTCTTGCCCCTTTTTCTAAAAAAAAAAGAAAATAAATAAATAAATAGAAAACGAGACTAGCTTCGCCAAATAAAAATGTACAGATTGCGAAGCCCTCTAAATGTATATATTAAATACTTAGATTCCGGGACGGGCCGTTTAGCAAATTTCACGGCCCGACCCAAAATAATAATGCGCTAGTTGTTTTAGGCGCGGCTTTAATAATTTAATTTCCCTAAACTCGGGTGCACATTTATGTGACCCAAATCCAAATCTCAACGGAGTCGAAATATGTCTCTAGTCACGGGCGCATTGATTGTGGTGTGGCCCGAGATGCATTTCCATGACGTTGCAAATTTCTTTAAAAAAATAAGAATGAGATGAGCCTCGCCGAATAAAAAATACAAATTGCGGGGCCCTCAGTAAATACTTGTTTTAAATTACTTAGAATTCAGGAGGGCCGCTTAGTGAATTTCGTGGCCTTCCCAAAATAATAACGCGATAGTCTCTTTAGGCGCGTGTTTAATAACCTATTTTCTTAAACTTGGGTGTGCATTTCATGTGACCCAAATCCAAATCTCAAAACATCAAATAAAATGCGTTCCGGATTGTGGGTGCATTTCATGTGACGCAGTCCAAAGACGTGTTTTAAGCGATGTTCACATTCTTGTAAAAACAATAATAATAAAGCGGTTAAAAGTTAAAATTTGCACATAGATTCATACTTGTATAAAATCAGATAATCAAGCCGAATATAACAATTGAGCGACCGTGCTAGAACCACGGAACTCGGGAATGCCTAACACCTTCTCCCGGGTTAACAGAATTCCTTATCCGGATTTCTGGTACGCAGACTGTAATATATAGTCATTATTTTCCTCGATTCGGGATTAAGATTGGTGACTTGGGACACCCTAAATCTCCCAAGTGGCGACTCTGAAATAATTAAACCAATCCCGTTTCGATTGTCTTTTAATTGGAAAAAACTCCCCCTGCGCCCCTCGGGCGCGGAAAAAGGAGGTGTGACATGTAGAACTAAGAAAAAATTTATAAGTAATTACCAATCTTAGTTTATGGGCCGTAAAAGTAATCGAACCTCCTGTGTACAACGAGCCACCTTTACTAGAGGCACAGTTTGTCTTTGCTTGTTCACTCTTTGCCTTCCATTCTGCAGTATTCAATTTCTCAAGAAGTTTATCCCAAATATCTTTTCTTAACCAGTCCGGTATTTTATCGGAATTCCGAGCAGCAAACATAGTATCTTTAAATGAGATATTTAAAATAATTTGATTTATTTAAACTGGTTACAAAGTTATACTCTTTTAGTAGTGGTAGTTACTTAATATCTAGTATAATATAGATCCCTGCTTATCTAAAAAAAATTCCCTTGACATAACTAAATGTGAATTGTTTTTAGTAGAATTCGTTTGGACATAGATTTTGGCTGATTTATTTTAAAAAATAAAAAATATTATTTCTTCCTAGAATTTGATCAGTTTTTGGGTGAAAATATTTATTTCATTCAAAAAATTTAGATTTTTTTCAAATAAAATATATGTTTAAATACAATTTTAACTTCTAAAAATTATTTTTCAATACAACTTTATTTTTTTTAAGTTTCAACCAAATGTATGCTAAACCCTAGCTTACAAGAAAGTGGATTAGACTTTAGACCTCCAACACCTCAACTTCATAGCGATAAGTAGGTCTTTTGTCCTTGTAGAATGCATATCATCCACAAATATTTAGTTTACTTCATATCATTTGCTATGGATATTTACTTCAACTCAATTCCTTATCTTCTTCTTTAAAATTCAAGCATTTACAACGATCTCTATCTATTAAATATTATTTGTTGTATATGCTATCATCTTAAATTGATGTTAACGTAGTTGAGTCTTTTGCCCATGATAACTTTCTCACTCCAATTTTAAAGTATTATAGGACCTTCATATTAGTTATATGACCTCCAGTAATATTTAGGATCTTCCTATCGCCTGACTTCAGCTGAGATTCATTAATGTTTATTAGTGAATTCGACAATCATATCTCTTATACAGCTCAATCAATTCAAATTCTTTGTCAACAAATAGATTTAATTTATTTATGCAATCGAATCGATATGAATGTGAAATTGTCGTTGTGAAGTATGAGCATCTAAACAATACTTAGTTTATAGACATTAATAAAATAACACTTTAAGCCTATCCAATTTTTTAAACATACCTCTTGTAATATTTCTTGATTTAATAAGCATATCAATAACATAAATTCCGAGGGTGTCTACTCGAAGTTGTTCAAAAAATCCTGTCATTATCAAAATCCGTTTCTTTGTTTAACTCTACTGCCAAATTAAATAATCCCAAGTTGATTAACAAAATTGTTATGGCATCTTCCTTGATTCCCAACTTCTGTTCCTATTTCCTTTTAATTACCACTTTCACTAATCAAAGTGCGCTACTTTAAAGTTAGGTAAAGTCTAAACAAGATCTACTAGTGGCCAATTAATCATTATTTATTTACGTATTTAGAGACAAATATGGACATGGTCATACTGATACTTAATTAATTGCAATTTGGCATTCTAAAGATTCCAAGTTTCTGGTTGTTTCTAGATTAAATTATCAATACTTTAATTTGATGGTTGATGAAACTGTTGGCAACTAATTAAATTACATTCTATGGGCACAAACAGACACGGTATATTCTTTGAACAGCAAGTACAATCACGTTCACTATTTTCAACATCTTAGGAATTTTTAATGTGTTTACTCACACTAATTAAACTCACATAAGAAATAAAAAATAAAGTATACCAGCACAATAATTCATAACAACCAACTAAATTAAGATATTGAATTTGTCTAAGGGCGCACACATAATATATGGACATTAATTTATTTTATTTTTTAAGAAAAAAAGTTAAAATTCCATTGCCATTTTGATGAGGAAATCCATGAGGTAGAAATAAAACAACCAAACCTGAGCAAGAGCCGGTCCTTTTGTTTCTTTTTTATTTTCTTTCTATTCGTCCTATCTCTCATAAATATATTTTTTTTGTGAATAGACCTAGAAAAAGATTCACTCACTCTAGTGTTTGCATCAACTCAATAAATAAATATGTTTATAGATAAATTATCATCATTAGTTAATGTATATTCCTTAACGCATTAACTCATATTCTTCCTTTACTTTTATCGCTAATCGTGATAAAATTGTATATGTAGTTTGATGCGAGTAAATTTTTTCCTATGGCCTCTTAGTTATGTATAGTGGTTTGATTGGGACAATAAACCATTAAAGCGATTTAAGAGATGAATTCCTATCCTAAAAAGTACTTAAAACCCAACTTTTACGAATTTGCTTATCGCTAGATTGACAATTCGTATTTAAAGAGAAGCCCTCTTTTTAGATAGTAGGATAGTAAGGTGGTAAAACTTGAATAAATTAGCACCGTACGTGATTATAAGGACCCGTTTGTCCGTATACTTTTTTTTCTTCTTATTTTTCGAAACTCGTCTTCAAAATACTATTTGGTTATTTATTTCATTGACTAGTCGTTAAAAAACCTTTTTATTACGGTTATGAATGTTTTATGGAATAGAAATTTATTAGGATAAATTTTAAAAGTTATTGAAGATGAGTTCTAAATTTAAAAAAAGTAATTGTGAATAAATAAGCACAAGTATACTTGGCCACCCATGTTGTACAGGTGCATTACAAGTGGTGAGACAGCCGACCAACTTGGTAATCGGTTTCACGCATAAACTAAGACAACATTTCCCTAACGTGGGCCAATAAATCTAGTAGCCACCTTCATTAGATTGAGTCTAAGAAGTACTAGCATATATTCTATTGAGACAAATTATATTGTACAAAAACCACATTGGGAGAGGAGTGCCCTTCAAACAAAAAGGTACTTATATTTCCATAGTTGCCAATTAGGGCAAAGTAATCTTGACCTTTGGGAAGCCATGCCGGTCAAAAACTTGTACTTATATTTTTGTATTGAATATTTGCATTGGAATCTCAATAAATTCGAATTGAAATATAAAATTTTCTGATAAATATAACTTTATACTTTAAGGCTCAAACCTAAAATTCTCCTTTTAACAATAAAGACGTACTTACCATGTTACTTGGTCAAAAACTTGTTGCAGATCATGTTTTAAAATTAAGGACAAACCTTTCAATCAATCCAAAGTCGAGATGGGAAATAGATAATTGCATGTGATGGAGTTATAAGAGTCTTGTTCTTCAAATTCCCAGTGGCCGCCCACTCTTTAAAATATTACTACTGTAGTATAATTGCTGCAATTTAAACATTGCCAATTAAGGTTCCACCACTTGCTTCTTTCCTCGTGGATTTCACGTCCAAATCATGAACTTCCTTTCTTCTTTTTTTAAACATTGTTAACAGTTAACGCAATATTATGTCAAATTAGACCGTCCGACTTCTTAAACAAGTTGATAATATTAATATTGTACGTATTATTTAAAATATGGAATATAGTTGCGCATAGTTTAGCTAGATTTTTGTTGTCTCTTTTACATGTTATTTCTTGGAAGAATTTTCCCAAATTGAATTGTAAATATTGCTATGACATCCGTCGGATAACTTTTCTTTAAAAAAATATCGTAGTAGTATGATAGATGCTATTTTTCTTGGAAAAATAAGACCAACCAATTTCCTCTTTCATACTACAGATGTCATACTATTGGAGTAGTATGATAGTTGGATCAAATATGTTCGCTTTTCTTTTTTTACTTGTGATTTCATTGACCCAAAGGTCCAAAGGTCATGAAGTTAATATTTACGTATAAACAGTACTACAAAAATTACAAGTATTTGTTTTCAAAATTATCCTTAAAAAAATTCAGTAGCCATTGTCCATTTTAGTACAAAAAATTTCTCCTAAGTGAGCGTTTGGACATAAGAATGGTAAAAAAAAAAAATTCAAGTGAAAATGACATTTGAAATTTTGAGTTGTGTTTGGTCATGAATATAATTTTGGGTTGTTTTTGAAGTTTGGCGAGTGATTTGAGCGAAAATTTTGAAAAACAGATTTTTGGAGTTTTTTGAATTTTCGAAATTTTCCAAAATGCATGAAAATTGAAAAATTTATGAACAAACAGTGATTTCGAAAAAAAGTAATTTTTTTTTTGAAAAAAAGGGAAAAAATATTTATTATGTCTAAACGAGCTCTAATTCTACCTGCCATTAGCAATAGGCGCGTGGATGACATTCATTATAGTATTTCCCGGTCGAATTTAGAATAAAAAGTTCATTAATAAATTAAATAATCTTAATTTGCGGTCATTTTAAATAAACCCTTGGAAAATTTATAAGTAATTAATTTACTCCTATATTATGGGTTCCAATGAAATCGGTGGCCCACGGGTTCCGTCTCCTCCCCCGCCCACAGACAGAAATTCAAAACCGTCAACCAATTCGCCGGTTTTCCCACCCCATAAGCGGTTTTCTTCGTGGAACACGACTTTCCCGTAAACCGGGAGCGCTTTAAGATGGGGGCCACTAAAATGGTGCTTGTGGGCCCGCGTCTCTCCACGATATGTGGCAATTCGACCGCACTCTGACACTCTCATGTGACATCCACGCGCTTCATCCTCCAATTTTTTTTGTTTTTACTTGCATGGCACCGAGCCCCAATGCTTCCTATTTCATCTCCACCTGTCTATTCTTTTCAGAACAAGATGCCTTCTCCATTTGCCATTTCAAGCTTCTGCTTTACTGTTCCTAAAGTAAAAGCAGCTGCTTTTTTGGACCATTTGTAGAAACAAAGATTGAATCCTTTTGGACCTAAGTTAATAACCAACCAATAAAATTGTCAGGTCGACTATAGTGATTGGGGTGTGAAAAGCACGTAATTGAAACGAGAGTGTGTTATGGCTTTGCAGTTGTGTTATTTTAAAATCAGTATGAGCCTTTATTTTTTATTTTTTACACAATAAGGTGGTGGTGCAGCTCCCTATTCCAGGAATGTGGAAAACCTGGTTTTCAATAGAAATATACTGCTATTCTTCCTCTCGAGACAAACCCACTGCGCCTCTAGTAATCCCACAAAATAAAACCAAAGGGGGTTCATATATAAGTCTCATGCATCTTCTCATCTTTAACTCATAAAAATCTTCCCTTCTCTATAGACTATAAATATAAAATACTTCTCTTGTCAAACAAATATCTAAATTTGCCAAAATTACTAAAAAATGCGGATGAGTTGCAATGGTTGTAGAGTTCTTCGAAAGGGCTGCAGCGAAAGTTGTAGTATACGGCCATGTCTTCAATGGATCAAAACTCCCGAGTCTCAATCCAACGCTACTGTTTTCCTCGCAAAGTTTTACGGCCGTGCTGGCCTTATGAATCTTATTAACGCCGGCCCTGATCATCTCCGTCCTGGTAAATGACTGTTCTGGACTCTCAAAACAAGTTATATTAATTATTCAAGTCCATGCATGCGTATTAGTAGTTTAGTACGTACTTTATAGTTTAAACTTTACTAAATTTTTTGTTTTCTATGTTTGCAGCTATATTTAGGTCATTACTATACGAGGCTTGTGGCAGAATAGTGAACCCAATATATGGATCCGTGGGGTTATTATGGTCTGGAAATTGGCAGCTTTGTCAAAATGCGGTGGAAGCAGTACTCAAAGGAGCTCCAGTTACTCCTATAGCTTCTGAAGTTGCTGTAAACAACAACGGTCCTCCTTTGAAATTGCCGTACGACATTAGGCATATTAACAAAGATGACAACGCTATCAAGTCAAATGATCTTCACCGGGTCAGGACTCGATGTCGATTGAAGCGCTCAGCTACTAATACAAAAGCGACAAAAGCTAACCCGGTTTGTTCCGGGTCGGGTGATGAATCCGCCCTTGAGAAAGTTAACGGGTCTACAAGCCACGACTCTTCATTGAGTCACCAGTCTGAAGCTGCGGCAGTGTCGGCTCCAAATGCGCAATGCGAAAGCAGGGAGATTGAGAGTTTACAGTCCGCAGAGATGGCCGAAGCTGAAGATTCAACTGCAGTCGAACCTGCTTCCGTATCTCAAGTTGACGACCGAGCTGAAGACGGCGAAATCGAACTGGAACTGACTTTAGGCTTTGCGCCTTTTGCAACGTCTCACGGTAAGCCGAAGGATACGAAACGGAGTGAAGCTGTTCACTTGCTAGACGCCGCCGGAGAATGTAAAATGGAGCTGGGCCTTACTTTCCGTTGTGATCAATTTTGTTGATCAGTAGATTTTCTTTGTAGACCATTTTTACGCGTGTTACATTTTTGTCCCTTTTGGTTTACCTTTTTGTCCTCTAGCAACTACAGAGTATATGTACAAATTCGACTATATATACTTGAAAGAAAAAATTATTTCTTGGAAACCAAAAGCGAAAGAATTTCCTCTTAAAGTTATATTGTTCCTGATCAGGGCGTTAACATTTGGAAAAATGATTCAAAAATATCCTTAATATATTAAAAATAATTCATAAATGTCTCCTGGGTTAAAAATGCCTTTAACGTTATTTTTAAAATTAAAAATGGCCTCCTTTTAATAGAATCATGATATGGCAATATGGCATTATTACATCTTTAAATTATATATATGGCCTTGATTTATTGGTCCATGTGGATTCTTGATCCAATTTAAAGGACCCAGCCCGCATATAACTGAACCCAACATCCAAACCCTATATTTTTATTTTATTCTTGATTCCTCATTCCTTTTCCTGCTGCTCTTCAATTTTTATCTCTCTTTCCATTCCAATTGTTCTTATTATGTAAACCCACGACTACAATAAGTCATTAACATCATTATCAGTAATCGATAAAATAATGTGTGAAATAATTGAGAACAGTAGAATAACACGAGTCAATTTCACATCTTTATCTTTCTCATTTTTCAAAAATTACTCCTGGCTATCAAATTAAGAACATAAGAAGATAAGAATCGGAGGCTATAGATAGTGCAGGAGAAAAGGATCGGAGGCGGGGTTCGTAGGTGAAATTGAAGTGTCTAGCACTAGAAGATTAGGATCTTAGATGAAAATCAAATTCTTTGTATTTATTTCCACCAGCCATTTTCTCGAAGTTGCATCAATGGCCGAATTTCCTACGTACTGCTACTGTTTTCCAGATCAATATCTTCCTCGTCAACCTTTTCTTTGCTCGGTCATCATCTGCCTGGAACTCTCCCCTTAGAGAAATCGAAGCAATCCGAAGAACAAATTATTTTCTTCTACTCCGACAAAGGCACCCTACTCAATCTCTAGCCGTGGAAGAAGAACAGATGAGTTAGGATAACTAAAAAAGGAGTTGGGTGTTGGGTTTTGTCATGTGCGGGTCGGGTCCATTAAATTGGGTAAAAAATCCACTGGACCAATAATTCAACGTCATATGTTTAATTAAAAGACTTAATGATGCCATGTCATGATTATGTTAAAAGGAGGGCATTTTCAATTTTTAAAAGTAACGTTAAGGGTATTTTTAACCCAATAGATAGGAGGAGGGCATTTATGAACCATTTCTAATACATTAAGGATATTTTTAACCCTTTTTCGATCTTAAAATAGTAACACAAAAAATATGTTATATTTTTTGTATATTTTTAATTTTTATATATAAACTTCATATATTTATCGGTGGTCACTGAATATAAATAATTTCTTGTGTGCGGGCTTAAAAGTAAAAAAAAGCCCATAACATTTCTGAGCGAATTATAGATTTTGGATCCTAAAAAAGCAAAGTATTGGAATGAAAAGCATGTGTATTTGATGAGAGATTTTTACCTATCTATATCATATATGAAAACTTATTACCCTCAATGTTTAAGGTTTGATTTAATTACAAACACGTATACCAAATTACCAATCCTATACCATACTTAATTAAGGGTCTAATTAATGAGCAGTTTTTACTCCTTAATTAAAGGTATTCATATATCCCACGTTTCTCTCTCCCCTTAATTCCTAAGATCTGACCATATTCGTTTTCCCCCTCCTATTTCTTTCTCTTCTCCATTCCTTCTTCTTCTCAAAAAAATACAGAGATGAGACCCATTGAGTATATCATCTTCATCGTGGTAGATGTTTTTTGCCATCTGCCAGATTTGTAGTATAATGTCTTCAGCAACACTAGCGACGACCTAGTCTTCACATGGGTTCCATGAGAAGTCAGAAATTTTACTTGTATGACCACCATGAATAAAGAGCAACTCTGGTGGCCCATCTTCTGCATCTTCTGTTGTTTTGTTCTTCATCAATCCTGGAAAAATTGATTTGTAGTTTATTTGTAGAAATTTTGTAGATAAAGAGAAAATTTTGTAGTCAACATTTTTTTCCAACATAGATTGTAGTGTAATTGTACTATAAATGTAGTAATTTTGTAGATACCCTTCAAAACAATACTGCTTTATACATACGTAAACTGATTTGTAGTTTCTTTGTATATTTTTTGTAGAAAATTTGTAGATTAGGAGAAAATTTTGTAGTCAACATTTTTTTCAATATAGATTGCAGTTTAATTGTAGTATAAATATAGTAATTTGTAGATACCATTAAAACAATATTGCTTTATACATACTTAAACTGATTTGTAGTTTATTTGTAGATTTTTTGTAGAAAATTTGTTGACCCAAGCGCATCAGCTCACTCCCGTCAGGAACAAGAGCTCCTCCCTTCGAATAGTTGACGAAAACAGAGCCTTGCATATTTAAATATGCTCAGCCATTTCTAAAAGAAAAAAGAGGAGAACCAAATCAAAAAGACCCTGAGCTTTAGAAAGGGAAGACTGGTATATACTTAGAAAAACAGAAATACGTGAAAAATGAGGAAAGAGAAGCCTGCAGAAAAAGGAGGAAACAAATCTAATGTGAATATGAAAAAATATTTAGTCCCAAATTTTTAGGCGCCTAATTTGGAAGGAATAAGCTATTCAAAATTTTATCCCAGATTTGTAGGCTCCTAATTTGGAAGGAATCAACTCTTAATATTGGGTATTTAATGAATGGTATAAATTTTGTAGGAAAAATATAAACATGGCGGGTAATAATAGAAATATGCACATTTTTAATAATAAGTTTTCATATATGGTATAGATAGGAAAAAATCCCTTTTTATAATTACTTGGATTCATAAAATATTTCATAATCTACAATTGTTAATAGACTAACATATTAAAGGGGACTCCCATTCTGAAACTACTAAAAAAGTTGTAATCAATCTAAAAGTGGGAGTTTTAGAGGGAGTGAGTTGACAATGATGTTATCTTTGTCCAATTTAGTTGGAACATTGGAAGAACTCCATATGATAACGAAACTAACATCAATCAAGAAAGCTAGTGAAAAGGTTTTAGGAGAAGTATATCCTTTTGTAAAACGGTAGTGCTCAGATCATTTTGACACAGTGTAATCACCTAATATATTTTTTTTTATTTTTGTCAATACCAATTTAATAGAGGGAGTAATTACCAACTTTTTTTTGTTACAACTCTGAAGCCGTTATCTATGTTAAGGAGCTCTGGCTATGGAGAGATAAGAGAGAAGGAAGAAGAAAATGAGACGAAGGAGAAAAGCAGTTACTCCATATACTGCAAATGTGATATGTACGGCGAAATATATAAATAGCCCCTTTAAGTTGTCCTCAACGATCAAACAGACACCTTAACTGATACATTTACCATTTTAACACTTCTTCTTCACTAAAATGCAACCTCGTGAGCACTTCATGCTGACATGACAAAGTGTGTGCTTTATATTTTATTCTAAGCGCATGAAACTCTCAAAATTAAGTTTTTTCCTTTTTTTTTAAATTCAGCTTTATTTTATGTGAACCACCATATTTTTATGTGGGTTCCACTATATTTTTAATTTTTCACACATTAATTTTACTTTCTTCCCCAGAATATTTCATCTTCACCAAATCCAGTAGCTCCTCCACCTTTCGCCATTAATCCACCTCCTCTTCTTTAATTTTGAAAATAATGTAATAATTAACAACAACCACTCCGCTGTAACAATTTCACTGACCACCCACAAAAATTCGATCCCATTTTACTCATGGTTAGAACTGTTGGGTCTTCCCAGCTTTTATTCGCCGGAGAAAAATAGCTGCTAGGATGACTGTTTTTAGTGATCTCTTCCATGGTATTAAGGTGGAGTTTCAGTTGGTTAAAAATGGAAGAAAAGAGAGAGAGAGATGGTGAGATGGGTGCTCTACAAGCTATGGCCTTTTTTCCGGTGAGACAGATGATATTTTTTGGCATTGCTTTTTCTTTTAGGTCTTACTCCATTTTTTTCAGAGAAGAAGACCTCCAAGGATTTTCTTAAATGGTGATGTATATCACATCATCTCCAGATCTGGTTATCTTGTAGAAGCCTAAGATAAGCGAAAAACTATTATTGAAACTCCAACTCCTCCAAAATGATTTGGCCTCACTGTTCAGAACCTGCTAGGTAACTAACGTAAGCGGTCTTTTTTGGGAGAGGGATTGGGGTTGGGGGGGGGGATAGAGGTAAAGGAAGAAGATGAAATAAGAGGGCGGCAATGTATGGGTATTGGTAAAAAAGAAAGAGGTTTTTTCCTTTAATTTTATTTTTGTTAATTACATTTGTCAATTTTTTTTATTACAATATACATGTGACATTCTTTAATTGGTTCATTTGATATGTCATTAGCGAGTGTAATTCACGCATATAGTTTGCCGGACTCGGATGCTCACATGGTACACTTAATAGCCACTTGAAGTGTTAAAATGGTAAATAGGTCAGTTAAGGTGTCTGTCTGATCGTTAAGGACAACTTAAAGCGGCCGTTTATGTGTTTCTCCTTTATAAAAGTTAACAACTAACTCTACTACTATTCCACTAAGTAGTTATAACTAACTATATCTTACTAGCTACACTACAATTAAATAGGCGGGACCCACATCTCTCAACACTCCCCTCAAAATGAGGGATGAAACACATTCTTCATTCCCATCTTGCGCAGTAAGTAGTCATGTTTGATTTGCATAATTCTTTTGTCAAAACGTCTGCAATTTGTTTTATTGTTCCAACATGCTGAGTTTGAATTAATTCTTGCACAAGTTTCTCCCTGACAAAGTGACAATCAATATTTATATGTTTAGTCCTCTCATGGAAGATTGGGTGCGTAGTAATTTGAATGGCTGCTTTGCTGTCACAATGTAGGGGCATAAGTAGAGTTATATTAACTCCTAGTTCTTTAAAGAGTCCAACCAACCACACAAATTCAACTAATGTGGCTGCAACACTCCTAAATTCTGCCTCAACCCTACTTCTTAGACATCCAGAAGATCAGTGCTCTACCAAACTTCACCACATATTCGGTAACTAATCCTCTAGACTCCACATATGCTCCCCGGTTAGAATCACTGTAAGCTAAAAGTTATTTGCAGCTCCTAGTAGGCATAAACAAACCAAGTTCAGGTGTGGACTTGATGTATCTTACTACTATTCTTGCAGCAACCATATGAGAGACTTTAGGTGCATGCATATATTGGCTAAGTAAATGTACTACAAAGGCTATATCTGGCCTTGTCATAGTTAGGTACAGAAGCCTTCCCACCAATCTTTGATAGTTCCCTTTATCTTCAAGTTGTATATCCTCAAAAACATTGTCCTTCACCACTTGATCAAACTCAACAGATGTGAGCTTATGATTAAACTCAAGAGGTGTAGAAGCTGGTTTTCCGCCTACTAAGCCAAGTTCATACACCAGTTCTAAGGCATACTTTCTTTGGTACATCAAGATACCCTTATGAGATCTTGAGAATTCAATACCATGAAAGTACTTTACCTCTCTCTGATCCTTCATTTTGAATTTTTCCTGTAACTCTTTTTGACCTGCTTGATAAGATGTAGATTGATTCCTGTTACCAACAAGTTATCCACGTATACTAGAATAAGCACCAGCTCAGGACCTATCTTCTTAGTAAATAGAGAGTAGTCATAGTGACTTTGCACAAACCTCATGGCTAGAAGTACTTCAGTTAGTTTGAGATTCCATTGTATGGATGCTTGTTTCAGCCTATACAAAGGCTTGTGCAACTTGAATACTTTCTGATACTTCTCCTGGCTTGAAAAGCCATCGGGAACTTGCATGTAGAACTCCTCTACTAGGTCACCCTGAAGAAATGCATTATGGATATCCATCTGAAAAATATACCAACTAGAGGCAGTAGCTAGAGCAACAATAACTCTTACAGTAACCATTTTGGCTACAGGTGAAAAAGTTTATGTATTGTCTAAACCTTCTTGTTTACTATAGCCCATGACTACTAATATGGCCTTATACCTTTCCATCTTACCATTTGACTTATATTTGACTTTAAAGACCCATTTACACCCTATAGTAACCTTCCCTTGAGGCAAGACTACTTTAGACGAAGTATTGTTCTCCTCCAATGCTAAGATTTCAGTTTACATAGCCTCCACCCATTTAGGACCAATACTTGCCTCTCTGAAAGAACTAGGTTCAACAATAGTAGAATAAGAAGCTAGAGAAGCCTATATGTAGAGGAAAGTTGATCATAAGACACATAATGTGATACATGATATTGATAGGAAGACTTCTTAGGCTGCATAACATAGTCAGTGAACCACACAGGAGGTTTAGAAGGCCTGAAAGACCTCCTAAGTTCTGTAGGGGGAAGATGAATGCTCAGTAAAGATCATAGTATGTATAAATGTTGAGTGATCATCACCAATAAAGCTGGGAGAAGGTGACAATGGCAGGGAAAGTATAGTCTAAGGATGAATGATGATCAACATTGCCTACAAGTGATGAGCCTGTAAACTCTAAGATAGGAAATAGATAAGAGACCCCAGACTGCATATCTTAAAAGGAAAATATTTTTCTTGAACACAATATTTCTACTAACAAAGAAATTCTTGGAATGTAGATCATATAGAATATGGCACTTTTGGGAAGAAAAGTAGCCATGTGAACTACTGGAATGGCTCTAAGACTAAATTTGTCTATTTTTTGCACTTTGGTAGCATAGAATAGGCTTCCAAATACTCTGAGATGTTGTATAGAGGGAACTTTCTAAAATAATACTTCAAAAGGAGTCCTTCCTTAAAGAAGAACAGTAGGTAACCTGTTCATCAGATACACTGCTGCTGTGGACATACATTCACCCTAAAAACTCAGTGGCATAAAAGCCTGAAACATGAGTGCTCTAGCCATGTCTAAAATTGATCTATGTCTCCTCTCAACTATTCCATTCTGTTTGGGTGTGTACACACAAGAGCTTTGATGAAGAATTCCAAGACTTTGTAGCAAAGAAGTCATTTGATCATTCATGAACTCAATACCATTGTCTGTTCCGAGACACTTGTTGTAGTTCTAAACTGATTAGCAACCATTGCTAAGAAATCTTTCAATACCATAATAGTGTTAGCTTTAGTGGTTAAAAGAAATCCAGATATATTTTGAATAGCCATCTACCAAGGTTAAGAAATACCTCTTACTATTATGAGTTGGTATCCTATATGGAACCCATACATTAGTATGAACAAGATCAAAAATAGAAGTAGAGTAGGAAGAGCTAAGAGGAAAAGGTAGTCTTGACTGTTTTCAATAGGACACATAGTACAGTGATCATCAATCATATGCAAATCATGTAGACTATGTAGTTTCTATAACACCTTTAGAGGGGCATATTCTAACCAATTATGCCTCAAAGAAAATTATTGTAGGAGTTTTTGTTACTCATACTAACACACTTATTTGTACTAACAATGGTATTTACAGTTGGTGGTATGCGTTGCTTAAGAAGTTGTCTGCCTTCAGCCTTGAGAATGTAGAGTCCAAATTCTTCTCTATCAATTCCCAATACCTTCCCGCTGAAGAGTTCTTGAATGACACAAAAATCAAGGAAGAATTCCACCAAACATTTTAACTCATTTGTGATCTTAAAAACTGAGAACGGGTTATACTTAAACTCTGGAATATGTAATATGTTCTGAATTTTCTTATTTCTGAAGAAGGAATGGATCCCAATATGTGTAATAGAGGCATTCTCACCAGTAGGTAAGTGCACTTTACTTTTATCTTTATCTGATAGCTCTTCATATGAATCTAGTAGATTTAAACTATGTATTATATGATTAGAGGCTCCAGTATCTATTATCCAGTTATGGTTCACCAAGGTAGACATAAAGGTATGTGTTGTAGCTGTTGTTCCTGTAGTGGCTGAATTAGCTACAGGTTCAACATCCTTGCCTTTGTTCAACATCTACTGAATTTGTTGATATTGCTTTGGAGTGAAAAATTGTGTTGGAGAACTAGGAGCAGAACCTACGAGGGAGTTGCCTTGTGTTTCTGAAGACTGACTTCCAAAGTTGTCCACGTTGTTGGCTTGAACATTGAAGCCTTCTTCTCCTGTTTTTGAAATCACTAGGATAGCCATGTACTTTGAGTAGTTTTCCTTGGTGTGCCCTTTACATTTGCAGTATTCACACTGAACTGTTGATTTATTAAATGAGTTCTAAGGCTTATAACCTCCATTATATCTAGTATTTGTAAAACCTCTATTATTTTTGAAACTTCCACTATTGTTATAATTTCCGTTACTCATTATTGTAGCAACCTCTTTGTAACGGCTCGACCGGTTATTTTGAGCATTTGCACTCCGTTCAGCTATTTGAAGTCTTGAGTAGCTTCGCATAATATATTTTGACTTATGTTAATTGTCGGTTTTAGTTTTCAGGTTAATCGAAAGTGATTTAGGAGAAAGATTCTCAACTAGAAAGCTTTAAGTTGGAAGAGTTATCCAAGTTTGACTTTTAAGTATTGGACCTTAGATAGGAGTTTTGTTGGTTCTGTTAGGCCCGGATGGCGATTTTGGACTTAGGCGTATGCTTGAATTTGCATTTCGGTATTTCTAGAAGGTTTCGGCACTATTTTGGCAAAAGTTGAAAATTAGAAGGTTTGGAATATTCATAAGTTTGACCGGTAGTTGACAATAATGATATCGGGTTTGAATTGTGGTTCCGGGAATTGGAATAGCGTTTTTATGTCAGTTGGATCTTATGTGGAAAATATGAATCCATTCCGAGTTGATTTGATAAGGTTCGGCACGAGTTTTAGAAGTTGAAAGATTCAAAGTTCATTAAGTTCGATTTGAGGTGCGATTCATGGTTTTTGCTATTGTTATACGTGATTTGAGGTCTCAAATAAGTTCGTATTATGTTATGAGACCTGTTGGTATATTCGGACAGGGTCTCGAGGGGCTCGGGTGAGTTTCAGATAGGTTTGAATTGTGTTGCACTCGTTTTTTATGTTTCGACGTCGTTTCTTCAAGCATTAATGGTACCACATTAAGCAAATGAGCTCCAATATCTGTTTTGATTGAAGTATTAGATCGGTATCGTAATTTTGGAACCATAGAAACTGGAATCATCAAGTTTCGACATCGTAAGGAATTTATGGTTATTTTACTAAGAATTAGGTTGCCAGTTTTTATTCAGATTAATTACGAAATTACTGCTGAATTCATATTTAAAAATCTTCTCTATTTTCAAATATTGAAACCAACATATCTCCTTCATTATAAGGTCAAATGGAGTGATTCAAAAGCCTAACTTGACTAAAATTACACAAGAAATCTATTGGAGGTATCAAAAGTGAATTTCGGGATTATTTGGCACGAGAAACGAGTTAGAACAACTGTGTAGAAACACATAATATCTAGGGTTTGTTCATTTGGTCATATTTTGAGTTGTGGAGTGTTGATACCCAATTTTCCCTATATATTTTTCATATATAAAATACTTTCAAAATAGCATAAGTATGCATATATAAGCATGTCCAAGTGTTTTATTATTTTCCCAATTTTTAATTTTTTTTAAATCAATTTATCGCCTTATTTTATCGGAAAAACCAATAATTATTTCCGAAATTATCATTTTTGGTAACTCCTTTATTTAATTCTCATATTTATACCAAAATATAGCTAAGGTAATTTTTTGCACATTTTTTACAGATTTATTTAGCATTTTAAAGTTGAATTGCATATAATTGCAATTTTAGCCTATTTTAAGATTTAATTATATTTATAATCACAAATTTGATTCAAGTATTTTTAATTTAATATTTACATATTATTAATCTATTTAGTACCTTTAATTTATTTCTAAAAATTATTTTACTATTTTTATAAAATAAATGAGGAAAAAATGGCTATTTAAATGTTAGCCCGTTCATTTCAATTTTAGCCTTATTTGAGCCTCCAATTAAACCCGATTTTAAACCCAATTACCCTGACCCAATCTCTATTTGAACCGACCTATCCGGCCCCCCCATTAAATCCAAGCCGTTGATCAAAATGATCAACGGCCACAAACCATCCTTACCTTTTTTAACCCAAATGACCACCCTAACCTTCTCATTTCTTACCTACCATCTGCCTCTGAACTCTCAAACTTTCTCAAACTCTCTCAAACATTCCCAAACCCTAACCGCCTCTTACCACCACCTCCACCTTGAAACCCACCGGAATCCATGACTTCTCAGGGTATGAGAGTCTTATACTCACCTCCTATGGCTCCCACGCGCCTGATCTGAAAATTCGAGGCCTGACCTCAAAGGTTTGCACCCAGACCTCTGTCGATTCAAGGTTCCACAGCCATCTCCGGCTTTGCTCCAGCGTACCATGGTGGTTTGAGCCTGATTCCGACCTCTCCGACTCAGATCGATGACCTTTCAAAGCCTATCTCACTTCTAAGGTTCTTTTGAAACCCTAACCCTTCGAGGTTTTATCTGATTTCCTTAGATCTGTTGTGTATCTATGCTCTCCTTGAGTTTTCAAATGATTTCCCTAACTTTTCTTTTAAAAATTACTTTCAAAACTTCTTCGTTTCCGATCTAGGTTTTCTGAAAATGTTTAAGTATTTTTCTGACTTTCTCTCCTTTGTCTTTTGTGTTTATTTGCCTCTACTGTCTTCTTATGTTTTCTTCTACCTTGTATGTTCTTCTACTGAGTTTTTACATTCCGTTCTTGTTTGTTCTTCTACTGAGTTTTTACACTCCGTTCTTGCATGTTCTTTTACTGAGTTTTATATACTCCATGCTTGTATGTTCTTCTACCATGTTTTCCATACTATGCTCTCATATGGTTTTCTACTATGTTCTTATATTTTTTGTCTTCTACTATCTTCCAGCATGTTTCTCCTACTGTATTTTCCTGCTAAATTCTTAAGTTTCCTTATTTTCCTTATATTAAGCCCTGTTTAAGTTTCTTCTGAAAAATCTCTTAAGCATGTTTCTTTTACTGTTCCTATCAGTGTTTTTCTTTTGAGTGCTTCTACTGTGTTCCACATATTACTTTGCTATCATGTTTTTCTCATGAGTTTCTGTTGATGAAAGAAGCATGCAAGAGGTTTCAACTCTGAAACCTCTGAGCCTGTTTCAACTACTTGCATTCCCATCTCTGTACTTGATTCAATGTGGAAACCCTAGAATTTGGGGGTTCCGCCAAGCTGATTATGTGATTTGATTGAACTTATGGTTTATTTCAAAACCCCTAACTCTTTCAGACCCATTTCTTACTTTCATATGACTCTGACCTTTTGCTAAACTTTTCTATACTGGATTTCGTACTGACTTTACCATGACACTGCAGTCTTCCTTCATGCTTAAACATGTTCGTATGCTCCTTATATATGATAGACTTCCCTTTAAAGTAGCTTTTGAATTTGTGATTAGTTCCTACTTCCCTCTGAATATGGGTCTAATTGATTCCCTTTCCATTGTTTGCTGATTTCCCTTAAGTTAAAAACCTTTCCCATTTTCTGACTCGGTTCATTCATGTAAAATCTCAGACTCTTTTGATTTGCTATTTGTTAATTGATTTGCTTACCTTATTTGCACAAACCGTGTATTTCAAAAACCCTGTCCTTAAATAGCTTTTATGTATTCACCCCTAATTTCCTACTTTGCACAAAGTGTTTGATTAATTTCTTTTCTTAATTGGTTTATACCCATTTGAATCTGAATCCCTTAACTAAAGGGAGTCTTGTGTAATTGATTGACAATCAGCTCTTCAATTATTTCTTACCTTATTTCTACTTGGTTTTTACACTATAAAGGGCATGACCCTTTCCACAAACATAGATAGCAGACTTCACAACTCACAATCTCTTCTGAACTCTTACTCACATAATAGAACTCTCTCTTCTTGCCTGCACTGAGGTTTTTACCAGACTACTGCATTTTCTCTACTTGTTTCTTTGAAACTGGTATGTCCTAATTTCAAATTTCAGCATCCCCACAATGTGTTTACTTACAACTTTCTACATCTATGTCTACTTTACTATCTTCTGCAGAGTTAAATACTTAAACTAGCATGTCGATTCCCTTTTGTTTATTTCTGCTATTAATCCCTATTCCCTATTTCTCTTTATGTGCTTTGGGTTACATTTTAAAACATGGCAATATACAAGTTATTGTCTATGGATTGAACTTGATCTCTCAGGGGATCCTAACCTCTAAACAATGTATTCTAGTAGGCTTATGGGTATGCCAGCATCACCCATTGTTGGGTTATGCCCACTAGCCTGCTTTTTTACCTCTTGCAACTCCCCATTCCCTACACCCCCAAGTGTGCTGTTTCCTTTTCCCTTTCCCCCTTCCAGAACTCTACACTTACACTTACACTCTCTCTTAGTTCCTAAGTTCTGCCCCCCCCCTTTTGTGATCCTTACCTTGGGACCTTGAGTTCCCTCTGAACTTGGACACTTGAGGGCTGGCCCTTCCACACTACACTTTGGCTTAATATGGTGATACATTTGGGTATAAGCACTGCCCGGAGTTCTTATGAAACTCTTAGGGAACTCTGACACAACCAAGTGGGAGAAAGGCTTTGAAACATGATCTTTGGGGTTGGTTTACTTCATACTTCAGATAGGAAGTCTGAATCAGGCTCTCCTTGGTTGTAATTTTCAACTTCTGATGTATTTTCCTTACTTTATTTTTCTGGACGGTAATAACTTTATAATAAACTATTGGGGATGGCTAGTGAAAAAAGGGGGGAATAACTATGTATGTAAAAGGGGTAAATATCCTGCTCATAGGGAATTTCTGATTTCTGCATATCACATATATGCCCTGCCTATAGGAATTCTGCACTTTAATATGTAGAAACTATGCCTATAAGGAATTATCCACCCATATAGATATCCTGCCTATAGGTTTCTGAAATTCCGCATTCATATGGATATCCTGCATCTCTCATATAGATACCATGCTCATAGTTAACTGGAAATCTGAATCCTGCATATGCATCTGTCACTAGGCAAACCTGTTTATAGGGCTTAAATAACTAACCACATTAAGATATCACGTTCATGGGCTTAAACGAAGTACATCATTTAGATGCCATGCCTATAGGGTTTCTGCATTCTTATTATGTCCACAAGTTTATTTTTAAAAATCAGCAACGAATAGAAAGCATGCCTATAGGAACTATCAACCAAGTCTGAAATGTTTCACTCGCTTATAAGTCTAAAACTAGTAACGACAATGTCTAATGTCTGCAGAATTTATGATCTTTTGTCAAAACTCGGCTTTCCTGAATAACTGACATCCTTTTCTAAAATCAGTATACTTCATCTTTTCTAAAATCAGTAGATATCATGCCTATAGGTTTTTGTCTAACACTTAGGCAAGCTATAGGACAGTTTATAAACTGAATCAAATTTTATTACAACTAATAGGCAGGTTTGATTCAGGCTTCTTATCTGAAATATGCAATAAATCAGTCTACCCCAACTTTTAAGTTTAATCAGACCCTAATCAATACGTGTAAGACATGCTAAACTATATGCTTTTCTTTGATTCATGGATGTCTATTTGTGCCTTATTTGTTTATGTGCTTCCCCATACTTGCTATATATATGTTTTTGCTTGTTGCCTTGGTATTTTTACCTTTGAAACAACAAATAAACCCGATTTCTCCTCCCTTTTAGGAATAGTAGTCCCAAGTATCTCCGGGGCTGGTAGGATTGGGGGAGGGGCGTAATAGCATGCAATAAGTAAACGATACCGATCTGCGCTTTATTATTTTTACAAATTTTAAAAAGTTTTTAAAATCAATTTATCACCTTATTTTATCAGAAAAAAACCAATAATTATTTCCCAAATTATTATTTTTGGTAACTCCTTTATTGAATTCTCATATTTATACCAAAATATAGCTAAGGTAAGTTTTTGTACATTTTTTACAGATTTATTTAACATTTTAAAGTTGAATTGCATATAATTGCAATTTTAGCCTATTTTAAGATTTAATTGTGTTTATAATTACAAATTTGATTCCAGTATTTTTAATTTAATATTTACATATTATTAATCGATTTAGTCTCTTTAATTTATTTCCAGAAATTATTTTACTATTTTTATAAAATAAATAAGCAAACAATGGCTATTTAAATGTTAGCCCCGTTCATTTCAATTTTAGCCTTATTTGAACCTCCAATTAAACCCAATTTTAAACCCAATTACCCTGACCCAATCCCTATTTGAACCGACCCGTCTGCCCCTATTAAAACCGGTCCGTTGATCAAAATGATCAACGGTCACAAACCCTCTTTACCTTTTTTTACCCCAAACGACCACCCTAACCTTCTCTTTTCTCACCTACCATCCGCCTCTGAACTCTCAAACTCTCTCGAATATTTCCAAACCCTAACCTCCTCTTACCACCACCTCCACCTTGAAACCCACCGGAATCCATGGCTTCTCAGGCTATGAGAGTCTTATACTCACCTCCTTTGGCTCCTATGCGCCTAATACCTAGAGATTCGAGGCCTGACCTCGAAGGTTTGCACCCAGAAATCTGTCAATTCAAGGTTCCACGGCCATCTCCAGCGTACCATGGTGGTTTGAGCCTGATTCCGACCTCCCCGACTTAGATCGGTGACCTTTCAAAGCCTATCTCACTTCTAGGGTTCTTTTCAAACCCTAACCCTTCGAGGTTTTCTCTGATTTCCTTAGATCCGTTGTGTATCTATGCTCTCCTTGAGTTTTCAAATGATTTCCCTAACTTTTCTTTCGAAAATTACTTTCAAAACCTCTTCGTTTTCGATCTAGGGTTTTCTGAAAATGTTTAAGTGTTTCTCTGATTTTCTTTCCTTTGTCTTTTGTGTTTATTTGCCTCTACCATGTTCTTATATTTTCTTCTACCTTGTATGTTCTTCTACTGAGTTTTTACACTCCGTTCTTGTATGTTTTTCTATTTAGTTTTTATACTCCGTTCTTGTATGTTCTTTTACTGAGTTTTATATACTCCATGCTTGTATGTTCTTCTACCATGTTTTCCATACTATGCTCTTATATTCTTTTCTACTGTGTTCTTATATTTTTTGTCTTCTATTATGTTCCAGCATGTTTCTCCTACTGTATTTTCCTGCTAAGTTCTTAAGTTTCCTTATTTTCCTTCTATTAAGCCCTGTTTAAGTTTCTTCTGAAAAATCTCTTATATTCTTCCCTTTGATTATTTGTACGAGAGGTCTGGTCACAACAAATCCTACCGTACTTATCCGGATGATTTCACCCTTACATCGTTGGGGCATAATCACCGAAGGGTCTTTGTTTTCATGTTCCGCTTCTTGGGGATGATAGTGTTTCCAATAAAGAAAGCAAGGATCCTTACCATGCTAGCCATGGTCACCAAAATTTTTTAATGGGAATTGGTGGACAACCATTTAGCATAGTGCCCATGATCATCGCAGAGATATACCGAGCCTTGGAAAAATGTCAACAAGGAGCCCCAAACATCGAGGGCTGCGACTTGCTACTCCATCTCTGGCTCATGGAGCATCTTCAAAGGGGTGAATATCAATAAGAGATTTTGCGTAGAGACTGGGACGATCATATAGCCTTTCATCAACCAAGGCGAATGAACTACATGCCCAACATGTTTGCTCAGCCAGAAGATTCCAAAGGGTGGGTGGAGCTGTTTGAAAATCTAACTGAGGATCAAATACAATGGATATTCGAGTGGTTCCCTACTGAAGAGTTCATCGCCCGATCCAGGGACGCACCATTTCTGATATTGATCGGTTTGAGAGGAACCTACCCTTATGTCCCTCTCCGAGTTATGAGACAGGCTGGTAGGAAGCAGGTTATACCAAGGGTCGACAAGATGAGTCACTTCCGGACTGACTTCCAAGCTGATAATAGTCCTTATAAGTGCCAAGCTCAACATATGTGGCATTGCAAGATCATCATGGGAATAAATACTATCGAACCAAACAGATACCATGCTGGCTGCACCCCATACTATTCAGGTTGGCTGGAGGATAATCACAATGGTCTGGGCCAACCCCGGTTTGTTCGAGGTCACAGAATCATCGATGAAAGGGTTGAAGCATAGGTCAAATACAACCAACTGCGCAAGAGGATTCGGGAATGTGAAAGCGAGCACCGTGAGATTCAAGAAGCCCACCAAAAACTGATTGAAGAGTGGAAAGACATGGCTATCAGTGCCAACAAGCGATTAGGATACCTGGAACGAGGTTTAGTAGAGCTGGAAAGGAAGTTTCTCAAGAGGATAGAGGACTTCCAAAATGCTGAAGGAAACGAGGGTGGACACCTGGCTAGAGCCTACCTGCTGCTGGGACTTCGCGAGCTGGTGAAGCTGTTCGATGGACCCAAAGATGCCGAGTCTGGGGAAGGTCCTTCTGGGACCAAATAAATAGGAGTTTTCTTTTACTTTATGAAATGTAATAAGGCCAATGGCCACTAGTGACATTTTATTCCTTGTTATTCAGTGTCGTTTTGGGATTTGTCTATTTTTTATCAATAAAATGAGGCATTTAGCATTCAAAGTTCTCCAAATAAATTTGTCGCTAAGCCTACCTCGGGCACAACGAGTCTCCCAAATTAGGACGCAGTTTACATTCTTGCACTATGTGTTTAAATATCGCAACACTTTCTTATAATCCCCACTGACTTGTTACCTTTTTGTTTTTACTTTTGTTTATTTACTCCCCTCCCCAAAGGTTAGTTCGTGCACTCTGGCATCGTCATCATATTCCACAAGATCAAAGGGCCCTTCACCCACTCCTCCTCCTAGTCCTATCAGAAGTAGGAACAAAGGAAAAATGGAAGATTTGAACAACACCAGAAAGGAAAACTCAACTAAACGGGTAGAGGTCACTCATGGTGCTCAGGTCTCCAAAGAAAGTGCATCCCAACTCAAGCAGAAACTGTTGAAATTTCAGGAGGAACTTGATCAGGTCCGGAATCTGGCAAACTTGTCATTTTCCCTCACCACTCTGGATAACAATTTTCCAAACACTCAGAACCCCACAAAACATCCCAAAACCACAAAACCATCCCGCTCCTCACCACCACTACAATACATGCCACACATCCAGCAATACTCCACTGCTCATCCTAGAACCTCTGAATTTCAAAAATGACCACTTCCACCATAACACCCCCATCTATGTGGAAACCATGCCACACTCCACCCAACCTGTCTCAAGCACACCCGAGTTGGATGATAAAGACTCACTCATCAGGAACCAAGCTGCGGAACTCAAGAAATTGACTAGTCGAATTTAGGGTGTCGAAGGAAGCAAAAGAATTAAAGGGTTGAACTACGAAGATCTTTGCATACAACCAGATGTCAAACTGCCCGAGGGGTACAAAGCTCCTAAGTTCGAGATGTTTGATGGTACAGGGGATCCGAGAGTCCACTTGAGAACATACTACGACAAGCTAGTCAGAGTAGGGAAGGACGAAAGGATTCGCATGAAGCTTTTCATGAGGAGTCTGAAGGGAGATGCTATGTCTTGGCACATTAGCCAAGACCAAAGAAATGGTCGAATTGGGTGAGTATGGTGTCCGACTTTATGGACAGGTTCAGGTTTAACACAGAAAATGCACCAGATGTGTTCTACATTCAGAACTTAAAGAAGTAGCCCACGGAAACATTCCGCGAGTATGTCACTCGCTGGAGATCAGAAGCTGCTAAGGTCAGACCTGCTTTAGAAGAAGAACAAATGAATAAGTTTTTCGTCCGGGCTCAAGACTCGTAGTACCATGAAAGGCTAATGTTGATTGAGGGCCAGAAATTTTCCGACATCATCAAGCTAGGGGAAAGGATTGAGGAAGGCATTAGAAGTGGTATGATTACAAACTTTGAAGCTTTGCAAGCTACCAATAAGGCTTTACAGTCTGGTGGTACGTCCAAGAAAAAGGACGTAGGTGTCGTAATGGTTGCACAAAGAGCAAAATCCCCTATCAAATACCAAGCCTATCCGACACCTCCACTCACATATCAGCCTACCCCAAATTACCAAGCACCCTAACCCTTTTACCAAACTCCACCACCTACTTACCAATCACCCCCACCTCCCATATATCAACCTACTTCACCCAGATATTCCCAACCCGCACATGTCTACCATGCCTACAATGCTCAGCCATCCCACTATTAATAACCTCCCACACGCCAAAACTTTCCTAGACCTCGACCAAATTTTGACAGCAAACCCCCCAAACAGTAAACCGCCATTGCTGAACCGATTGACCAGCTGTACGAAAGGTTCAAAGTTGCTTGTTATGTCACCTCTATCACTTCTATAACCATAAAAACCCTTTTTAATGGGTCAATCTAAATAAATCCTATGCATACCATTCTAGCATGATAGGGCATACCATTGATGAATGCTGCTCTCTGAAATACAAGATTTAGACTTTGATTGATAACAAGATTATTGTAGCAAAGGAGCCTATTCTGAACATCCGCAACAACCCTCTGTTGGACCATTAGGGTGAAGGTATTCACATGATTGAAATAGAAGATGATTAGGATCCCAAAGGATTGATCGGTTTAATCACAGAAGGTGACGAACCAAAGAAGCCAATAGTCACCCTCAATCCCATTATAGTCTAGAATCAGCCTTCTGGGGATGCCGAGGTAAACATGTCTGTACCATTTGAGTTTGAAGCACTACCCCCCCACAAAGACGCCAACACCAATTGAGGTCGAGTTTGTGTCTCCAGCAAACGCACCCGCACCGTTTGAAGTTGCGATTTTACCCTCCAAAATACATGCTCCGTTCGGAGTAAAGGTGCCCATACCAGTAACAATGTCAGCTGTAACACCATTCCATACAAATTCCATACCTTAGGATTACATAGCCGGGGTGAGAAGTAAAGGGAAAGCTAAGTTCGGGGAAACAGTTGCAGCACATGGTATGACAAGAACCGACAGGGTTTATACTCTAGAACATTTAGCTGAGTCGAGTAAGTAGGCCTTTTGTCGGTCGACCATCACTGAAACCGGGCTCGATGATCTCTAAAGAAAGATACAAGCCAAGGAATACTCAATCATTGATTAGCCGAACAAAACACCAGCACAGATTTCTGTCCTAGCTTTGCTGCAAAGTTCCAACATACACAAGAATTCCTTGTTGAAGGTGCTGAGTGAGGCATATGTACCAATTAACATCACCGGAGGAGAAATGGAAAACATGGTAGGGCTGGTATTGGAAAGTCACAAGATCACTTTTGATGAAGATGAGCTGCCACCAGAAGGGTTGAGTCACAATAAAGTGTTGCACATCACCGTGCAATGTGAAGATTATTTTATCACTAGGGTCCTGATTGATGGAGGGTCCAGCCTCAATATTTGTTAGTTGGTAAACACTCAGAACATTAGGAAAGGGTCTGCATAATATCAAGGATGGGGCCATCAACGTCAAAGCTTTCGACGGTTCCCAAAGATCCACCATTGAGGAAATCAGCCTGTGTTTGCAAATGGGGCCTACTTGGTTCGACGTTGATTTTCAAGTTATAGATGTGCCGACATCTTACAAATTGTTGTTGGGATGGCCGTGGATTCATGCTGCTGGGACTGTAGCGTCAACACTGCATTAGGTGGTGAAACTTGAATGGAACCACCAAGAGGTGATCATTCACGGCGACGGTAACAATCCCATATACAGTCGCCAAACCATCCCAGCTATTGGAGGAAGGATAAATATAGGCGGGGAAACCTATCACCATATCGAGCGAGTCAACACCATTGACAAAGACAAATGGTGGGACAATAAAATTGAAAGCATATTGAACTGGAGCGGATATGACCCTGGCAAGGGACTTGGCAAGAACCTCAAAGGAATCGCCAAGCCGATCACACTGAAGAAACATGGCACCACTTTTGGTAAGGGATATGAGTATACTTGGGAGGAATTCAACAACTGGTCGCCACCATGGCGAGGTCCATACTACCCGTTAGAGCAGCCGACCGATTTTATCTATGGGTCGGAAGAAGAGGAAGCACTGGCAGAAGTAAGGAATTTATTCCTAGAAGAAGAAGACATGGATTGTTGTGTCATTTTCGAGGAGGAGGGGGAGGAAGGCCCTTCCATACAGGCCGTAAGCGGAGGAGCATGCCTCAACAATTGGACCATATGAACCACCAGAGCTCGGAAAGCCTCGGGGTAGCAAGGCTGAACAAAGCATCATGCACTACCTTTTATTTTTTACTAGTTGATTTTCCTTTCGCATTTTGAATTTTCGCAATAAGATCTTCCAATGTTCAAAACAATTATGAAGTTTATCAAAGCATTTCGGTTTCCTTACAAATCTTACTCTTATTATTTTCTCTCATTACTTTATTTATACAACATTACTATTACCTATCTTGATGAACCAACGGCTGTGACATGCAACAAGGCAATGCAACAAACAGACATAAATTTAGAGAAAGATGACATACGGGAAGAGATTGTTAAAGAAGTAGAGAACTTTGAGAACAAGCCAAAGTCCAACCTTGGCGAGACTGAGATTGTTAACCAAGGAGACGCAGAAAATGTCAAAGAAACACGAATCAACATTCACTTATCATCGTCAGAAAAGGAAGAGTACACAGAATTTCTAAGAGAATACGAGGACATATTTGCCTGGTCATATGATGACAAGACTGGTCTGAGCACATCTATTATGGCCCACAAACTGCCAACTGATCCGACATGTCCACCGGTAAAGCAGAAGCTCAAAAAGTTCAAGCCTGATATGAGTCTGAAGATCAAAGAAAAAGTCACTGAGCAGGTCAAAGCTAAGGTCCTCAAGGTAGTAGAATATCCGACGTGGTTAGCCAATATTGTGCCGGTGCCGAAGAAGGATGGGAAGGTCAGAGTCTGTGTCGACTATCGGGATCTCAATCGGGCCAATCCAAAGGATGACTTCCCCTTGCCGATCATACACATCCTGATCGATAATTGCGCCAAGCATGAGTCACAATCATTTGTAGATTGCTCCGCTGGATATCATCAAATCTGGATGGATGAAGTAGATGCTGAGAAAATGACTTTCATTACGCCGTGGGGGATGTATTGCTACAAGATGATACTATTCGGGTTAAAGAATGCAGGGGACACCAACATGAGGGCCATGACTACTATCTTCCATGATATGATACACAAGGATATTGAGGTGTATGTAGATTATGTCATCATAAAGTCAAAGAAAGCCACAGACCACATAGAAGATTTGAGGAAGTTCTTCAACAGACTGAGAAGATATAACCTGAAACTGAACCCCTCGAAATGTGCTTTTGGGGTTCCTGC
Organism: Nicotiana tabacum; assembly: GCF_000715075.1. Taxonomy (NCBI): domain Eukaryota; kingdom Viridiplantae; phylum Streptophyta; class Magnoliopsida; order Solanales; family Solanaceae; genus Nicotiana; species Nicotiana tabacum. The sequence goes on from NC_134082.1 coordinate 126,550,070, forward strand.
CGGAAAACTACTTGAGTTCATTGTGAGTCGCTGAGGGATAGAACTGGATCCATCTAAGGTCAAAGATATTCAAGAACTTCCACCGCCAAAGAACAAGAAGGACGTAATGAGCTTCCTGTGAAGACTTAACTACATTAGCCAGTTAATAGCACAATCTACAGTCATCTGTGAGCCGATCTTTAAGATGTTGAAGAAGGATGCCACTACCACATGGACTGATGATTGCCAAAAAGAATTCAACAGAATCAAGGAATACCTATCAACACCACCAGTCTTAGTTCCGCCTGAGCGAGGTAAACCTCTATTACTCTACCTTGTAGTATTGTATGGAGCGTTTGGTTGTGTTCTGGGGCAGCATGATGAAACGGGGAGGAAGGAGCAGGCTATCTATTACCTGAGTAAGAAGTTCACCCTGTACCGAGCTCGGTATTCTCTGTTAGAGCGCACCTATTGTGCTTTGACTTGGGTAGCTCAGAAGTTGAGGCACTACTTCTATGCCTATACTACATATCTCATATCAAGAATGGATCCCTTGAAGTACATCTTTCAGAAGCCCATGCCCACTGGCAAGCTGGCCAAGTGGCAAATCCTGTTGAGTGAATTTGACAATGTCTACGTGACTCAGAAAGAAATCAAAGGACAGGCACTAGCAGATCACCTTGCTGAAAATCCCGTGGACGGAGAATATGAACCTCTGAAAACATATTTTCCTGATGAAGAGGTATCATTCATAGGAGAAGACATTGTAGAATCCTATGGCGGTTGGAGAATATTTTTCGATGGAGCAACAAATTTCAAAGGAGTTGGCGTAGGAGCAGTCCTAGTATCAGAAACCGGTTAGCATTATCCAGCATCTACCAAGCTCAGGTTCTCGTGCACCAACAACATGGCCGAGTATGAAGCCTGCATCTTAGGGCTCAAGATGTCCATTGACATGAACGTCCAAGAGTTGCTAGTAATTGGGGATTCGGACTTGCTTATACATTAGGTCCAAGAAAAATAGGCGACCAAGAACTTCAAGATACTCCCTTATCTACATCATGTGCAGGAGTTGAGAAAGAGGTTCACAAAGACAGAATTCCAGCACGTTCCCAGGGTCCAGAATGAATTCGCTGATGCACTGGCTACCCTATCATCCATGCTAAAACATCTAGACAAGAATTTCATTGATCCCATTCCAGTAAATATCTATGATCAGCCCGCTTACTCTACTCATGTTGAGGAAGAAGAAGACAAAAAACCTTGGTTTCATGATATCAAGGAATATTTGACGAAAGGAGAATACCCAGAACTTGCAAATCCTACTCAGAAACGCACACTTCGGAGGTTGTCCAACAATTTCTTTCACAGCGGAGGAATCCTGTATAGGAGGACTCCTGATTTAGGATTGTTAAGGTGTGTCGACGCAAAGGAAGCATCCAGACTATTAGAGGAAATTTATGATGGCTTTGTTTTAGCAAAGAAGATACTCCGAGCTGGTTACTTTTGGATAACTATGGAAAAAGACTGTATCCAGTATGTCCAAAAGTGCCACAGTTGCCAGATACATGCAGACATGATAAAGGTGCCTCCAAATGAGCTTAATACAACAAGCTCGTCGTGACCGTTCGCCGCCTGGGGAATGGATGTTATCGGACCAATCGAACCTGCCGCATCAAACGGACACAGGTTTATCCGAGTAGCAATTGATTATTTCACCAAATGGGTTGAAGCAACACCTTATAGGGTACTGACTAAGAAAGTCATGGCAGATTTCATCTGCGACCGTATCATGTGTCGGTTCGGGATTCCAGAGTCAATCATTACTGATAATGGCTCCAACCTCAATAGTGATCTGATGAAATCCATGTGTGAAACCTTCAAGATCAAACACAAGAATTCTACAGCCTACAGACCTCAGATGAACGGAGCTATAGAGGCTGCCAAAAGAATATCAAGAAGATACTAAGGAAAATGATAGAGAAGCATAAGCAATGGCACGAAAAGCTATCGTTTGCTTTATTGGGATACCGCACCACAGTCCGCACATCGACAGGAGCAACCCCTTATATGCTGGTCTATGGTACAGAGGCAGTCATTCCCGCTGAGGTAGAAATTCCTTCCTTAAGGATCATACAGGAAGCAGAGCTCGACGACGCAGAATGGGTGAAGAGTCGTTACGAGCAATTAGCTCTTACAGAAGGAAAGAGAATGAATGCAGTTTCCCATGGTCAGCTCTATCAGAACAGAATGTCCAAAGCCTTCAAAAGAGTCAAGCCAAGACAATTCTCACCGGGGCTGCTGGTGTTAACAAAAATATTTCCGCATCAAGATGAAGCCAATGGAAATTCTTTCCCAACGGGCAGGGTCCGTACATGGTTCACCGGGTTCTAATAGGAGGAGCCCTCATACTTGCAGAAATGGACGGAGAAGTTTGGCCAAAGCCGATCAATTCAGACGCAGTAAAACGATACTATGTGTAATCTTTATGCTTCCCTTAAATGATGTAATTTGAACTACGCCTGACCTGATTCCCGTTTAAGAGGGGATACATAGCCATATGGGTTCAGTTACAATTCAATAAATTTTTTATTTCCCTAGCTATTGGAAACTGGGGCAGAATTTTGAGGAGGACCCTCAAAATTTCGAAGTGATTTCAGCCCTTCGCCACGAGCAGCCGTCAGAAGCAGCAACCCAGTAAATTGGGACAGAATTTTGAGGAGGACCCTCAAAATTCCGTAACAATAAAGGATGCAATGTCTTGGACCACGTCGCAGTCGTTGGTTCAACTAAAGAAAATTATCCTTAATTATGCATTTATATTTTTCTAAAATCATGCATGTGTATTCTGAAATCACTCTGTTTAGCAATGCTACCCCAATGATACGTACAATATCACCAAATCAATGCTGAGCGGGTCAAGCAAAGCCATCGGAGATACAAACTAACCTTTCCCCTTTACAAACTCACGATTTGTCTTTCGATGCAGACACCTGAGTTGCAAAATCATCAAATACACTATACGCTCACTCACAAAGTTCAGGAATACAACTCTCCAAACCGTTACCCTTTCTCGCAACTGCTATCCGCACACAACAGTGTCCCCAGCAGGCACAATATCCCCAGCAATCACGATACCATAATCCGCTATCAGCTAAGAAAACTCTATTGCCATTTGCTATTTTTACTTCCTGCATAAGGTTGCCATTCTGCCTTCCGAGGTTAAGCTCTACCTCCATCTGCATTCTCTGCATTACATAAGGCTACCATTCTACCTTTCGAGACTAAGCTCTATCTCCATCTGCATTCTCTGCATTGCATAAGGCTACCATTCTGCCTTCCGTGTTTAAGCTCTACCTCCATCTTCATTCTTTGCATTGCATAAGACTACCATTCTGCCTTCCAAGACTAAGCTCTGTCTCCATCTACATTCTCTTCATTGCATAAGGCTACCATTCTGCCTTCCGAGGTTAAGCATTACCTCCATCTGCATTCTCTGCATTGCATAAGGCTACCATTCTGCTTTCCAAGGTTAAGCTCTACCTTCATCTGCATTCTCTGCATTGCATAAGGCTACCATTCTACCTTCTAAGGTTAATATCTACCTCCATCTTGCATGGCTGAAAGATCGCCACTTTATTTACATCTTGCATGGCTGAAATATCGCCACTTTAATTACACCTTGCATGGCTAAAATATCACCACTTTATTTACATCTTGCATGGCTGAAATATCGCCACCTTTACACTTGCATGGATGAAATATCGCCGCTTTATTTTACGTTTTCATGGGCTGAAACACCGCCACCTACTGCATCTCATAGTCTGAAAGATCACCAAAATTGTCCAAAGGCATCATTTTTTGGAGGCACCATTTTCATAGCCCGAGAACGCAACGCCATGGTCTGAGGAACTCTTTAATCTTTTGCATATCATTATTCAAAGGCATTATAGTTCGGAGACATCATTCTCATAGCCCGAGAACATCATTTCATGGCCTGCAAATCCTTATTATACGCTTCATAGCCTAGGACATCATGGTCTGAGGATGTCATCCTAACCGTCCAAAGACAACATTTCATGGTCCGACGAGAACTTGCATCATGTTTAAATTTACGCACAATACATTGTTTGTTTGTAGGTAAACCGGCGAGCAGCGTCCGTCTCAGCAGGAGCGATCCCGCTCCAGTTCTTGCAGCCCTATTAGACTTTAACCATCCAGCCTAACCTAAACATTGTGTCCGTTCTTGGAAAACCTCCATCGGCATACTTCGCCGACAGATCCTGAACTACATAGGGACTGATTCCTGTAAGACCAGGGATATATAGGCATCTCAGGATCAAGGGCACGGTCAACCTTTTCAAACCATTTCGTTCGGTCAAAATTGGCCATCATATCTTTTCCCAACAACTCTTTCATCCTTCCCAGGTAAAGAGGGACAACTGTTGATACCCAATTTGTCCCTATATATTTTTCATATGCAAAATACTTTTAAAATAGCATAAGTATGAATATATAAGCATGTCCAAGTGTTCTATTATTTTCCTAATTTTTAAAAGATTTTTAAATCAATTTATCACTATATTTTATCAGAAATTATTTCCCAAATTAATATTTTTGGTAACTCCATTATTGAATTCTCATATTTATACCAAAATATATCTAAGGTAATTTTTTTCACATTTCTTACAGATTTATTTAGCATTTTAAAGTTGAATTGTATATAATTGCCATTTTAGCCTATTTTAAGATTTAATTGTGTTTATAATTACAAATTTGATTCCAGTATTTTTAATTTAATATTTACATATTATTAATCTATTTAGTGCCTTTAATTTATTTCTTGAAATTATTTTACTATTTTTATAAAATAAATAAGGGAAAAATGGCTATTTAAATGTTAGCCCCGTTGATTTCAATTTTAGCCTTATTTGAACCTCCAATTAAACCCAATTTTAAACCCAATTACCCTGACCCAATCCCTGTTTGAACCGGCCCGTCCGGTCCCCCCATTAAATCCAAGCCATTGATCAAAATGATCAACGGTCATAAACCCTCCTTACCTTTTTTTACCCCAAACGACCACCCTAACCTTCTCATTTCTCACCTACCATCCGCCTCTGAACTCTCAAACTCTATCAAACATTCCCAAACCCTAACCGCCTCTTACCACCAACTCCACCTTAAAACCCACCGGAATCCATGGCTTCTCAAGCTATGAGAGTCTTATACTCACCTCATATGGCTCCCACGTGCCTGATAGCTAGAGATTTTAGGCCTGACCTCGAGGTTTGCATCCAGACCTCTGTCAATTCAAGGTTCCACGGCCATCTCCGGCTTTAATCCGGCGTACCATGGTGGTTTGAGCCTGATTCCGACCTCTCAGACTTAGATCGGTGACCTTTCAAAGCCTATCTCACTTATAGGGTTCTTTTGAAACCCTAACCCTTCGAGGTTTTCTCTGATTTCCTTAGATCCGTTGTGTATCTATGCTCTCCTTGAGTTTTCAAACGATTTACCTAATTTTTCTTTCAAAAATTACTTTAAAAATCGCTTCGTTACCGATATAGGGTTTTCTGAAAATGTTTAAATATTTCTCTGACTTTCTCTCCTTTGTCTTTTGTGTTTATTTTCCTCTACCGTGTTCTTATATTTTCTTCTACCTTGTATGTTCTTCTACCGAGTTTTTACACTCTGTTCTTGTATATTCTTCTACTGAGTTTTTACACTCTGTTCTTGCATGTTCTTTTACTGAGTTTTATATACTCAATGCTTGTATGTTCTTCTACCATGTTTTCCATACTATGCTCTCATATGCTTTTCTACTATGTTCCTATATTTTTTGTCTTCTACTATGTTTCAGCATGTTTGTCCTTCTGTATTTTCCTGCTAAGTTCTTAAGTTTCTTTATTTTCCTTCTATTAAGCCCTGTTTAAGATTCTTCTGAAAATCTCTTAAGCATGTTTCTTTTACTGTTCATATCAGTGTTTTTCTTTTGAGTGCTTCTACTGTGTTCCGCATGTTACTTTGCTATCATGTTTTTCTCATGAGTTTCTGTTGATGAAAGAAGCATGCAAGAGGTTTCAACTGTGAAACCTCTGAGCCTGTTTCAACTACTTGCATTCCCATCTCTGTACTTGATTCAATGCGGAAACCCTAGAATTTGGGGGTTCCGCCAAGCTTATTATGTGATTTGATTGAACTTAGGGTTTATTTCATCACACCTCCTTTTTACCTGCGCCCGCAGGGGCGTAAGGGGTAAGTGGAGTTTTTTCAATTAAAGGACAATCGAAACGGGATTTATTATTTAAGGATCAGAGTCGCCACTTGGGAGATTTATGGTGTCCCAAGTCACCGGTTTTAATCCCGAATCGGGGAAAAGAATGACTCTGTATTACAGTCCGCAAACCAGAAATCTGGATAAGGAATTCTGTTAACCCGGGAGAAGGTGTTAGGCATTCCCGAGTTCCGTGGTTCTAGCACGGTCGCTCAACTGTCGTATTTAGCTTAATTATATGATTCTATACAATTATGAACTTATGTGCAAACTTTAAACTCTTTACCGCTTTTATTATTATTATTATTTTAACAGATAATTACAACATTGTGAAAAAACGTATCTCGAACCACGTCACATCAATGTACCCGTGGTTATCAACACGTTTCGACTCTTTTGAGATTTGGATTTGGGTCACATAAATGTGCACCAGAGTTTAAGAAAGTAATTTGTTAAAGGCGCTCCTAAAGCAACTAGCGTATCATTATTTTGGGTAAGGTCGTGAAATTTGCTAAACGGCCGATCCCGAAGTCTATACAATTATTAACCAATTATTGAGGGCCCCGCAACTTGGGCGTTTTATTGGGCGAGGCTCATCTCGTTTATTTTAAAAGGATAATCTTAAAGTGCCTACATTTTTTCTATTAAATTTGTCTCTAAAAATGAAAGAGAAAAGGTCCTAATTTATTTACATGCTTACGAGTTGTTATAGTCGGGTTCCGAACTCAATTTGTTAAATTAGAATGTAAACACAATATGGACATCCCGTTGGTCAACGTGGGCCCAGGTTCACCGCATGTAGTATTAAATGTGACTTGGGCCGTCTTATTCCAATATTGGGCCTAGTTAATTATTTCTACACATGTTCACAATTTTTGCACTTACAGAGATATAAGATGATAATATCTAATTAAGCAAGTTACATGCAAGTTTTAGAAATAGCAATTAATTGGAATGATTGTTGGAGCTAGATTGCCATGATATTAAAACAGTCTACTGGCCTGGTTTTATTTAACATACATTTGAACCTATACTACCTAATAACCAAACTAAAACAACGGGACATTATTGACTACATTACTATAACACTGTCCAGTTATACAGAAATGGCAGAATTTTTTTTTACAAAACAGTAGTGTATAGAATGTCCTAAGTACAATCAGTAACAAAACTAAATCAAATTAAAACTTCAACTCTTTATTTGTATTCATGCTTCATGTTTCAGCTTACAGTAACCAGCGTATCAGTTGTGTACCTGATATTGGAAGCAAAAGAAGAGGAAGATCAGCAGAAATGCAATAGCATACAACAACAGCAACACCCAGCAACCAGTAACAACCAGCAACGAGAAACCAGTGACAGATTTTAAAATCAAGCAAAAAAATCCAGCAATAACCAGTGAAGTAGTAGCAAATACCCAAGTAGTAACCCAGGAAAAACCCACTTGAGACCCCAGTAATACCAAATGCAATCACAGGCAGCAACAGAAAGGACCAGATATAGGCGGTAGTTTTCTGGTTTTCAAACACTCAAAGAAAAGAAGCTTGAAGCTTCAATGATACAGTAGCAAACTAGCACTGATTTTTAACAGTGGAAGAAAGACTTCACTTTTCAGTTTTTATCTCTCAACCCTCTCTTTTAACTTTTTCCAATTACTGAACTTTTAGGAGTTAAAAATTCAGCCTATTCAACTCTAAAATTCTCACTTCTGGTGTTCCCCCCCCCAAAAATTTTTCTTTTCGATTTTTTTTTTCAAAATGAATTCTCCCTCTGTATATCCAGTGTATCCAGAGTGTATATTGGGTGTATACTACTCTCTCTTTAGATTTCCAGAATGTTTTTTCTGTTCCGAAAAATCCCCAATTCTCTCTTAATGTTCAGAAAATCCTCCCCCTTTAACTTGTGTCAACCTCTTCTTATTTATAGCCAAACTTGAAGCACTTAAATTAATCCCACCATCTTCTCCCATCCCCCTTTTGAATCCCACTATTTAATGTTTTGTCCCCACTATATTAAACAAATATATTAGTTCCCACCACAATATGTCTTGTCCCCCACTATATTAAACAATGCATTATTGCCCACTACCATATGTCTTGTCCCCCACTACATATTATTTTAATATTATTAGTGCCTAGTGGACGAAGCACTCAAATTAATCATTTTTTATGACTCATTTCCCATATTACCCCTGAAACCACTGAAATTACCATTCTACCCCCATCCCTTTCAATCTGTACCAAAACCATATCAGCTATAACCAATTCTAATCAATTAATCAAACTACAACAGCTATAACCAAATCAAGCCTGACAATTGACAAATTAAACACATGAAACTAACTCCCAATTCAATTTATCATGGTCAGATTCATATCAACAAACTTAATAGGATAAACAAGTAGATTCAAATCACTAAACTCAATCATCAGTTGAACTCAAACTAAGTCAAACAACATCATAACAAAGATGAATGGTTCAAACTAAATCAAAAACTGAGGACCAGCACATAAACATACGACATTAAATCACTTGATGAAAAACTAACAAACTTCAAACAAAAATGAACATGAATTATCTCTAATACAAACAAAGATCTGGGTTCGAATTCAAACCAACCCATCGGAACACAAACACAATCAGAGAAATAAAAAAAAGGGGCGGAAGATGAATTCGCTGAACGAAAACTAAAAGAAACGGTGGAATAAACATCACTGTTTTCAACCCATTTTCGTTTTTGATGCAGTGACGATCGAGTTCACTGGTTTGTGGTCGTTCGCGGATGAAGATGGACGTTGGGTGGTCAAATAACTGATGGAGTCGACGGTAGTCGTTCATGGCTGGATGTAGCAGAAGTGATGGTGGTCGCTCATGTGGAGTGGTCGTTGCTGGTTTTTTCGGCGACTAGAGGAAATGACGAAGGAGATGAAGTTGGTTGTTTGGACGAGCTGCTGGTCGACGAGCTGCTGGTCAACGACGAGCTGCTGGTGGCGGCGATGGCAGTTGAAGATGAAGCAACGGCCATGGTGGTCGTGGGGCTGCTCCAGGTTGTCGTGACGATGTTGAAGACGAAGAAGTAGAAAAACAACCATGGTTGCTAGAGATGGAGCTCGTTTTGGACTGGAGGTCGACGTGGTCGTTCATGGTGGTTCGTCCATGGCTGGAGTTGAAGACGAAGCAGAAGAAACAGTAGCCCGGGCGACTGGCTGGAGCTCGACGGACTGTGGTCGTTCATGGCCAGAGGTCGACGGACTGGTTGAGCTGGTCGACGGGATGTGAGGGCTGCTGGTTTGGCGATGAAGAAGACGAAGCAGAAAAAAAAAGGGGGGGTATTTTTTAGGGTTTCTTTTGTTAGGGATGGGAAGTGAAAAATGAAATGGAAGAAAGGGGGAGTCGTTTGGGTTATGGACCGAACAAGGTCGGTGGGTTTATTGGGTTGGATAAGGGGTTATTTGGTTTGGGACTGTGGTTTAAAATTGAAGAAAAGGCCCAATCCGATTTTCTTCTTCTTTTATTTCCATTTTGCTTCTTTTTCTTTTTTTCTTAAAATTCTAACAATTCTAAATTAACCTAGAACTAAATTAATTGATAAAAAGTACTAATTAACTCTTAATAACAATTAAGACACAATTACATAACAATTAACGATAAAATCACACAATTTGGACATTAAATGCCAAAAATACGACGTACATTATTTTTGTGATTTTTCATTTTTGTAAAACAAACTTAATTGCTCCTAATCGCAGAACTAAATCCTAAATGCGAATGCGACATATTTTTTGTATTTTTATTAATTTAACAAATAAATATGCATAGACAAATACTAATAATTATCCAAAAATGCCACAAAAATTCTCAAAATTGCACACAAAGGAAAATTATTTTATTTTTTGAATTTTTGGGAGTAATTCTCTCATAGGGCAAAAATCAGTGCTCACACCTCTAACTCTTTCAGACCCATTCTTTGCTTTCATATGGCTCTAACCTTTTGCTAAACTTTTCTATACTAGATTTTCTCCTGACTTTATAATGACACTACAGTCTTCCTTCATGCTTAACATGTTCGTATGCTCCTTATATATGATAGACTTCCCTTTAAAGTAGCTTTTGAATTTGTGATTAGTTCCTACTTCCCTCTGAATATGTGTCTAATTGATTCCCTTTCCATTGTTTGCTGATTTCCCTTAAGTTAAAAACCTTTCCCATCTTCTGATTCGGTTCATTCATGCAAAATCTCAGGCTCTTTTGATTTGCTATTTGTTAATTGATTTGCTTACCTTATTGCACAAATCGTGTATTTCAGAAAACCCTGTACTTAAATAACTTTTATGCATTCACCCCTAATTGCCTACTTTGCACAAAGTGTTTGATTAATTTTATTCCTTAATTGGTTTATACCCGTTTGAATCTGAATCCCTTAACTAAAGGGAGTCTTGTGTAATTGATTGACAACCAACTCTTCAATTATTTCTTACCTTATTTCTACTTGGTTTTTACACTAGAAAGGGCACGACCCTTTCCACAAACACAGACAGCAGACTTCACAATTCACAATCTCTTCTGAACTCTTACTCACATAATAGAACTCTCTTCTTGCCTGCAATGAGGTTTTTACCAGACTACTGCATTTTCTCTACTTGTTTCTTTGAAACTGGTATGTCCTAATTTCAAATTTCAGCATCCCCACAATGTGCTTACTTATAACTTTCTGCATCTATGTCTACTTTACTACTTCTGCAGAGTTAAATACTTAAACTAGGATGTTGATTTTCTTTTGCTTGTTTCTGCTATGAATCCCTATTCCCTATTTCCCTTTATGTGCTCTGTGTTACAGTTTAAAACATGGCAATATAAAAGTTATGGGTTACAGTTTAAAACATGGCAATATAAAAGTTATTGTCTATGGATTGAACTTGATCCCTTAGGGGATCCTAACCTCTAAACAATGTGTTCCAGTAGGCTTATGGGTGTGCCAGCATCTCCCATTGTTGGGTTATGCCCACTAGCCTGCTTTTTTACCTCTTGCAACTCCCCATTCCCTACATCCCCATGTGTGATGTTTTCTTTTCCCTTTCCCCCTTTCAGAATTCTGCACTTACACTTACACTCTCTCTTCGTTCCTAAGTTCTGCCCCCCTCTTGTGAGCCTTGCCTTGGGACATTGAGTTCCCTCTGAACTTGGACACCTGAGGGCTAGCCCTTCCACAATGCACTTTGGCTTAATATGGTGATACATTTGGGTGTAAGCATTGTCCGGAGTTCTTATGAAACTCTTAGGGAACTCTGACACACCCAAGTGGGAGAAAGACTTTGAAACATGATCTTTGGAGTTGGTTTACTTCATACTTCAGACAGGAAGTCTAAATGAGGCTCTCCTTGGTTATACTTTTCAACTTCTGATGTATTTTCCTTAATTTATTTTTCTGGACTGTAATAACTTTGTAATAGACTATTGGGGATGGCTAGTGAAAAAAGGGGGAATAACTATGTACGTAAAAGGGGTAGATATCCTGCTCATAGGGAATTTCTGATTTCTGCATATCACATAGATGCCCTGCCTATAGGAATTTTGCACTTTCATATGTAGATACTATGCCAATAAGGAATTTTTCACCCATCTGAAATTCTGCATTCATATGGATATCCTGCCTTTAGTTAAATTTTTGCATCTCTCATATAGATACCATGGTCATAGTTAACTGGAAATCCGAATCTTGCATATGCATCTATCACTAGACAAACCTATTTATATGGCTTAAATAACTAGCTGCATTTAGATATCATGTTCATAGGCTTAAATGAAGTACAACATTTAGATGCCATGCCTATAGGATTTCTGCACTCTTGCTATGTCTGTAAAAGTGTTTTAAATCAAAATCAGCAATGAATAGAAAGCATGCCTATAGGAACTATCAACCAAGTCTGAAACGTTTCACTCGCTTATAAGTCTAAAACTAGTAACAACAATGTCTAATGTCTACAGAATTTATGATCTTTTGTCAAAACTCGTCTTTCCTGAATAACTGACATCCTTTTCTAAAATCAGTGTACTTCATCTTTTCTGAAATCAGTAGATATCATGCCTATAGGTTTTCGTCTAACACTTAGGCAAGCCATAGGACAGTTTAAAAACTAAATCAGATTTTATTACAACCAGCATGCAAACTTGATTTGGGCTTCTTATTTTAAATATGCAATAAATCAGTCTGCCCCAACTTTTAAGTTTAATCAGACCCTAATCAATACATGTAAGACATGCTAAACTATATGCTTTTCTTTGATTTAAGGAGGTCTGTTTGAGCCTTATTTGTTTATGTGCTTCCCCATACTTGCTATATATATGTTTTTGCTTGTCGCCTTAGTATTTTTATCTTTGAAACCACAAATAAACCCGACTTCTCCTCCCTTTTAGGAATAGTAGTCCCAAGTACCTCCGGGACTAATAGGATTGGGGTAGGTAATAGCATGCAATAAGTAAACGAGACCGATCTCCGCTTTAATACCTTAACGAGGTGGGAAGGGTAGATATGGATATGATGACTGCGCAATAACATCACGTGTAGCCCGTCACGTAGGAGTGATTACCGGATGTTGTGTGGAGTGATCCATATTATTAATAAATCTAGAACCCCCCCTTCCTTTTTTTTTCTTTGTCTCTTTTAAATCTTTTTCTTTAAAACCATTTCTTTTAAGAAAATCAACTCTTTTTAGTCCCTTTTCCTTACTTTTGTTTATTTGTAACCATTAGTGAAAACCCCCTCTTATTTGAAGCCTATATTTGCCTATATGTTATTTGCACTTAAGTCACAACAATAGCTTGGCCGTGAACCACACTAGTGGATCCTGAGGGGTGTCTAACACCTTCCCATTGGGATAATTTCAAGCCCTTACCCAATCTCTGGTTGTTCAGACCAAACCTTCCCTAGTGTCCTAATGCACTCAAATCATTAGGTGGCAACTCTTCAAGTCAAACCCAATTCTCGAAAGGGAACGAGTTGTCTCCCAAATGTCACAAACCCGATTTTCGCGAGAAAAAGGGGGCGCGACAGCGTGGCGACTCTGCTGGGGACTTCTTTTAGGCTTTTACCATTTCAAGCTATTACTGCGACTTTACATTTCTTATATGCCTTTATTTGTTTAACACCTTTAAGCATTTAATTCCCTCTCCTACTGCAAAAAACTGACTTGTCTCTTGTTTCTTTCCCTTATTTCTTTACTGCTTTTCTTTACTGCACTCCTTTATTACCGTTTTAAATTATTGTTATTATTACTTTATGAACGTGCAAGTACGTGACAACTTATTTTAATTATTTCATAAACATGTTTTCAACATCATATTCCCTCGTGCCAAACAAATACTATAGCAACGCTTATAATGAGTGGTTGAGCGCTTCCGATATTATCACCCTTTAAATCTTGCAAAGCCGTATTTGTGGTAAAACCAGTTGATCAACGGTGTAGTTGACAGTTCCGTGCCTTTCCCTCATGAGTTGTCCGCTAAAGGGTACCAGTCTAAAACCCCCATAGAAGCCTTACTCTGTTTAATTGCGCATGCATCATGGTCAAACCTAGACGAGTCAGTTATGTTGTCCACATAATGACTCTTTAAGATAGCCTTATCCAAAGTCCACTAGGTTTCCCAAAAACCCAAACGGACACTATCACATTTTGTGCATTTATTTGGAGAACTAAATGCTTTTATGCCAATTATTGGTATTTAATAGTCGAGTCTGGTGGGGGTAAGGGCCTAACCCTTTTGTCTTGCAGAAATATGAGGCACGAAGTTCCCAGATTCGGCATGGTCACAAACATCCACCCAAGGTTGCTAAGCTGGTGGGAGGATCTTCATTCCAGTGATCAGACTCTTGTCCGGAAATACCTAGGAAATCTACCTTCCCTCCTGGAGGTCCAACCCAACAACACAATCATAGAAGCCGCTACTCTATTCTGGGATTGTGATAGGTATGTATTTCGCTTCGGAGAGATTGAGATGACACCCCTGCTAGAGGAAATAGGAGGATTGGCTGGTATACCATGGGAGACCCCGGGTTTGTTAATGCCGGAAAATTGCTAGGGCATAGGTTTTCTCAAAATGATGGGCCTAAAGAAGATCCAGACTTGACATGAAGGAGTACTATATTCCCTTTGATTATTTGTACGAGAGGTACGGTCACAACAAATTCTACCGTACTTATCCGGGTGAGTTCGCCCTTACATCGTTGGTGCATATTCACCGAAGGGTCTTTGTCTTCATGTTCTGCTTCTTGGGGATGATAGTGTTTCCAATGAAGAAAGCAAGAATCCACACCAGGCTAGCCATGGTCACATAAACTTTGATGGAGGGAATTGGTGGACAACCATTTAGCATAGTGCCCATGATCATTGCAAATATATATATCGAGCCTTGGAAAAATGTCAACAAGGAGCCCCACACTTCGAGGGCTACGACTTGCCACTCCAGCTCTGGCTCATGGAGCATCTTCAAAGAGGTGAATATCGTCAAGAGATTCAGTGTAGAGACTGGGACGATCATATAGCCTTCCATCAACCAAGGTGAATGAACTACATAACCAACATGTTTGCTCAGCTAGAAGATGCCAAGGGGTGGGTGGAGCTGTTTGAAAATCTAACTGAGGATCAAATACAATGGATGTTCGAGTGGTTCCCTACTAAAGAGTTCATCGCCCGATCCAGGGATGCACCATTTCTGATATTGATCGGTTTGAGTAGAACCTACCCTTATGTCCCTCTCCGAGTTATGAGACAAGCTGGTAGTAAGCAGGTTATACCAAGGGTCGACAAGATGAGTCACTTCTGGGCTGATTTCCAAGATGATGACAGTCCTTATAAATGCCAAGCCCAACATATGTGGCATTGCAAGATCATCATGAGAAGAGATACTATCGAACCAGACAAATACTATGCTGGCTGTACCCCATACTATTCAGGTTGGCTGGAGGATAATCACAATTGTCTGGGCCAACTTGGGTTTGTTTGAGGTTACAGAATCATCGATGAAAGGGCTAAAGCACAGGTCAAATACAACCAACTATGCAAGAGGATTCGGTAATGTGAAAGCGAGCACCGTGAGATTCAAGAAGCCCATCAAAAACTGATTGAAAAGTGAAAAGACATGGCTGTCTGTGCCAACAAGCGATTAGGATACCTGGAACGAGGTTTAGTGGAGTTGGAAAAGAAGTTTCTCAAGAGGATCGAGGACTGCCAGAATGCTGAAGGAAACGAGGGTGGACACCTAGCCAGAGCCTACCTGCTGTTGGGACTTCGCGAGCTAGTGAAGCTGTTCGATGGAGCCAAAGATGCCGAGTCTAGAGAAGTCCCTTCTGGGACCAAATAGATAGGAGTTTTCTTTTACTTTATGAAATGTAATAAGGCTAATGGCCACTAGTGACATTTTATTCCTTGTTATTTAGTGTCTTTTTGGGATTCGTATACTTTTTATCAATAAAATGAGGCATTTAACATTCTAAGTTCTCCAAATTAATTTGTTGCTAAGCCTACCTCGGGCACAACAAGGCTCCCAAATTAGGACGCAATTTACATTCTTGCACTATGTGTTTAAATATCGCAACACTTTCTTATAATCCCCACTGACTTGTTACCTTTTTGTTTTTACTTTTGTTTATTTACTCTCATCCCCAAAGGTTAGTTCGTGCACTCTGGCATCGTCATCATATTCCACAAGATCAAAGGGCCCTTCACCCACTCCTCCTCCTAGTCCTATCAGAAGCAGAAACAAAGGAAATATGGAAGATTTGAACAACACCAAAAAGGAAAACTCAATTGAACGGGTAGAGGTCACTCATGGTGATCAGGTCTCCAAGAAAGTGCGTCCCAAATCGAGCAGAAACTGTTGAAATTTCAGGAGGAACTTGATCAGGTCCGGAATCTGGCAAACTTGTCAATTTTCCTCACCACTCCGGATATCAATTTTCCAAACGCTCAGAACCCCACAAAACATCCCATAACCACAAAATCATCCAGCTCTTCACCACCACTGCAATACATGCCACACATCTATCAATACTCCACTGCTCATCCCAGAACCTCTGAATTCCACAAATGACCATTTCCACCATAACACCCCCATCTATGTGGAAACCATGCCACACTCCACCCAACCTGTCTTAAGCACACCCGAGTCTGATGATAAATACTCACTCATCAGGAACCTGGCTGCGGAACTCAAGAAATTGACTAGTCGAATTCAGGGTGTCGAAGGAAGTAAGGGGATTGCATGGTTGAACTATGAAGATCTTTGCATAAAACCGGATGTCGAACTGTTCAAGAGGTACAAACCTCCGTCATGAAAGGGCATACCATTGATGAATGTCGCTCTCTGAAAGACAAGATCCAGACTTTAATTGATAACAAGATCATTGTAGCAAAGGATCCTATTCCGAACGTCCGCAACAACCCTCTGCTGGACCATAAGGGTGGAGGTATTCACATGATTAAAATAGAAGATGATTGGGATCCTAAAGGATCGATCAGTTTAATCATAGAAGGTGACAAACTAAAGCAGCTAATAGTCTCCCTCAATCCTATTGTAGTCCAGACTCTTCCTTCTGGGGATACTGAGGTAAACATGTCTGTACCATTTGAGTTTGAAGCACCACCCCCCACAAAGACGCCAACACCAATTGAGGTTGAGTTTGGGTCTCCATCAAATGCACCCCCACAGTTTGAAGTTGCGATTTTACTCTCCAAAATACATGCTTCTTTCGGAGTAAAGGTGGCCATCCCAGTAACAATGTCGGCCGTAACATCGTTCCATACAATTGCCATACCTTTGGATTACATAGCCGAGGTGAGAAGGAAAGGAAAAGCTAAGTTCGGGGAAACAGTTGTAGCACAGGGTATGACAAGAACTGGTAGGGTTTATATTTCGGAGCATTTAGCTGAGTCGAGTAAGCAGGCCTCTAGTCGGCCGACCATCACTGAAACCAGGCTCGATGATCTCTGGAGAAAGATACAAGCCAAGGAATACTCAGTCATTGATCAGCTGAACAAAATACCGGCACAGATTTCTATCCTAGCTTTGCTGCAAAGTTCCGACGTACACAAGAATGCCTTGTTGAAGGTGCTGAGTGAGGCATATGTACCAAGCAACATCACCGGAGGAGAAATGGCAAACATGGTAGGGCAAGTATTGGAAAGTCACAAGATCACTTTTCATAAAGATGAGCTGCCACCAGAAGGGATGAGTCACAATAAAGCGTTGCACATCACCGTGTAATGCGGAGATTATTTTATCACTAGGGTCTTGATTGATGGAGGGTCCAACCTCAATATTTGTCCGTTAACACTCAGAACATTAGGAAAGGGTCTGCATGAGATCAAGGACGGGGCCATCAATGTCAAAGCTTTCGACGATTCCCAAAGATCCATCATTAGGGAAATCAGCCTGTGTTTGCAAATGGGGCCTACTTGGTTAGACATCGATTTTCAGGTTATAGATGTGTCGACATCTTACAACTTGCTGTTGGGACGGCCGTGGATTCATGCTACTGGGTCGTAGCGTCAACACTGCATTAGGCGGTGAAATTTGAATGGAACCACCAATAGGTGATCATTCACGGTGACAATAGCAATCCCATATATAGTCGCCAAACCATCCCAACTATTGGAGGAAGGATAAAGATAGGCGGGGAAACTTATCACCACATCGAGCGAGTCAACGCCGTTGAAAAAGACAAATGGTGGGACAACAAAATTGAAAGCATATTGAACTGTAGCGGATATGAGCCTGGCAAGGGACTTGGCAAGAACCTCCAAGGAATCGCCAAGACGATCAAACTGAAAGAAACATGGCACCACTTTTGGTCTGGGATATGAGTATACTTGGGAGGAATTCAACAACTGGTCGCCACCATGGCACGATCCATACTACCCGCTGGAGAAGCCAATAACACATTTGGAGCAGACTTTCTAGCTGGCCGATATTATCTATGGGTCGGAATAAGAGGAAGCACTAGTAGTAGTGAGGAATTTATTCCTAGAAGAAGACATGGATTGTTGTGTCATTTTCTAGGAGGAGGGGGAGGAAGGCCATTCCATACAGGCCATAAGCCGAGGAGCACGCCTCAACAATTGGACCATCAGAACCACTAGAGCTCGGAAAGACTCGGGGTAGCAAGGCTGAACAAAGCATCATGCACTACCTTTTATTTTTTACTAGGTAATTTTTCTTTCGCATTTTTGAATTTTCGCAATAAGATCTTCCAATGTTCAAAACAGTTATGAAGTTTATTAAAGCATTTTAGTTTCCTTACAAATCTTATTCTTATTATTTTCTCTCATTACTTTATTTATACAACATTACTATTACCTATCTTGATGAACCAATGGCTGTGACATGCAACGAGGCAACACAACAAACAGACATAAATTTAGAGGAAGATGACATACCGGAAGAGATTGTTAAAGAAGCCAAGAACTTTGAGAACATGCCAAAGTCCAACCTTTGCGAGACTGAGATTGTTAACCTAGGAGATGCAGAAATTATCAAAGAAACACGAATCAATGTTCACTTATCATCGTCAGAAAAGGAAGAGTACACAGAATTTCTAAGAGAATACGAGGACATATTCGCCTGGTCATATGATGACATGACTGGTCTGAGCACATCTATTGTGGCCCACAAACTGCCAACTGATCTGACATGTCCACCGGTAAAGCAGAAGCTAAGAAAGTTCAAGCCTAATATGAGTTTGAAGATCAAAAAAGAAGTCACTAAGCAGGTCAAAGCTAAGGTCCTCAGGGTAGTAGAATATCCGATGTGGTTAGCTAATAATGTGCTGGTGCCGAAGAAGGATGGGAAGGTTAGAGTCTATGTCAACTACCGAGATCTCAATCGGGCCAGTCCAAAGGACGACTTCCCCTTGCCGAACATACACATCCTGATCAACAATTGCGATAAGCATGAGTTACATTCATTTGTAGATTGCTTCGCTGGATATCATCAGATCTGGATGAACGAAGAAGATGCTGAAAAAACGGCATTCATTATGCCGTGGGGGATGTATTGCTACAAGATGATGCCATCGGGTTCAAGAATGCAGTGGCCACCTACATGAGGGCCATTACTACTATCTTCCATGATATGATACACAAAGAGATTGAGGTGTATGTAGATGATGTCATCATAAAGTACAAGAAAGACACTGACCACATGGAAGATTTGAGGAAGTTATTCAACAGACTGAGAAGATACAACCTGAAACTGAACCCCGCGAAATGTGCATTTGGGGTTCCTGCCGGAAAACTACTTGGGTTCATTGTGAGTCGTTGAGGGATAGAACTGTATCTATCTAAGGTCAAAGCTATTCAAGAACTACCACCACCAAAGAACAAGAAGGACGTAATGAGCTCCCTGGGAAGAGTTAACTACATCAGCCGGTTCATAGCACAATCTACGGTCATCTGTGAGCCGATCTGTAAGATATTGAAGAAGGACGTCGCTACCACATGGACTGATGATTGCCAAAAAGCCTTCAATAGAATCAAGGAGTACCTATCAACACCACCAGTTTTAGTCCCGCCCGAGCCAGGTAGACCTCTATTACTCTACCTTGCAGTATTGGATGGAGCGTTCGGTTGTATTCTGGGGCAGCATGATGAAACGGGGAGGAAGGAGCAGGCCATCTATTACCTTAATAAGAAGTTCACCCCGTACGAGGCTCAGAATTCTCTGTTAGAGCGCACCTGTTGTGCTTTGACTTGGGTAGCTCAGAAGTTGAGGCACTACTTCTGTGCCTATACGACATATCTCATATCAAGAATGGATCCCTTGAAGTACATATTTCAGAAGCCCATGCCCACTGGTAAACTGGCCAAGTGGCAAATCCTGTTGAGTGAATTTGACATTATCTACGTGACTCAGAAAGCAATTAAAGGACAGGCACTAGTAGATCACCTTGCTGAAAATCCAGTGGATGGAGAATACGAACCCCAAAAAACATATTTTCCTGATGATGAGGTATTATTCATAGGAGAAGACATTGCAGAATCCTATGGCGGTTGGAGAATGTTTTTCGACGGAGCAGTAAATTTCAAAGGAGTTGGCATAGGAGCAATCCTAGTATCAGAAACCGGTTAGCATTATCCAGTATCTACCAAGCTCAGGTTACCATGCACCAATAATATGGTCGAGTACAAAGCCTGCATCTTAGGGCTCAAGATGGCCATTGACATGGACATCCAAGAGTTGCTAGTAATTGAGGATTCAGACTTGCTTGTACGTTAGGTCCGAGAAGAATGAGCAACCAAGAACTCCAAGATACTCCCTTATCTACATCATGTGCAGAAATTGAGAAAGAGGTTCACAAAGACAGAATTCCAGCACGTTCCCAGGGTCCAGAATGAATTCACTGATGCACTGGCTACCCTATCATCCATGATACAACATCCAAACAAGAATTTCATTGATCCCATTCCGGTAAAGATCTATGATCAGCCCGCTTACTGTGCTCATGTTGAGGAAGAAGCAGACGGAAAGCCTTGGTTTCATGATATCAAGGAATATTTGACGAAAGGAGAATACCCAGAACTTGCAAATCCTACTCAGAAACGCACACTTCGGAGTTTGTCAAACAATTTCTTTCACAGGGGAGGAATCCTGTATAGGAGGACTCCTGATTTAGGATTGCTAAGGTGTGTCGACGCAAAGGAAACATCCAGACTATTAGAGGAAATTCATGCAGGGACCTGCGGTCCACATATGAATGGCTTTGTTTTAGCAAAGAAAATACTCCGAGCTGGTTACTTTTGGATAACTATGGAAACAGACTACATCCAGTATGTCCAAAATTGCCACCGCTGCCAGATACATGCAGACATGATAAAGGTGACTCCAAATGAGCTTAATGCAACAAGCTTGCCGTGGCCGTTCGCCAACTAGGGAATGGATATTATCAGACCAATCAAACCCTCCGCATCAAACAGACACATGTTTATCCTAGTAGCCATTGATTATTTCACCAAATGGGTTGAAGCAACATCTTACAGGGCAGTGACTAAGAATGTCGTGGTGGATTTCGTCTGTGACCGTATCATGTGTCGGTTCGGGATTCCAGAGTCAATCATTACTGATAATGGCTCCAACCTCAACAGTGATCTGATGAAATCCATGCGTGAAACCTTCAAGATCAAACACAATAATTCTACAGCTTACACGCCTCAGAAGAACGGAGCCGTAGAGGCTGCCAATAAGAATATCAAGAAGATACTAAGGAAAATGATAGAGAAGCATAAGCAGTGGCACGAAAAGCTATCATTTTCTTTATTGGGATACCGCACCATAGTCCGCACATTGACAGGAGCAACCCCCTATATGCTGGTCTATGGTACAGAGGTAGTCATTCCCGCTGAGGTAGAAATTCCTTCCTTAAGGATCATACAGGAAGCAGAGCTCGACGACGCACAATGGGTGAAGAGTCGTTACGATCGATTAGCTCTTATAGATGGAAAGAGAATGAATACAGTTTGCCACGGTCAGCTCTATCAGAACAAAATGTCCAAAGCCTTCAACAAAAGAGTTAAGCCGAGACAATTCACACCGGGGCAGCTGGTGTTAAAGAATTTTTCCGCATCAAGATGAAGCCAAAGGGAAATTCTCTCCCAACTGGTAGGGTGCATACATAGTTCACCGGGTTCTGACAGGAGGAGCCCTCATACTTGCAGAAATGGACGGAGAAGTTTGGCCAAAGCCGATCAATTCAGACGCAGTCAAGCGATACTATGTGTAATCTTTATGCTTTCCTTATATGATGTAATTTGGACTACGCCTGACCTGATTCCCGTTTAATAGGGGATACGTAGGCAGCCCTATGGGTTCGATCACAATTCAATAAAATTTTCATTTCCCCCACTATTGGAAAATGGGGTAGAATTTTGAGGAGGACCCTCAAAATTCCGAAGTGATTTCAGCCATTCACCGCGAGCAGCCGTCAGAAGCAACAACCCAGTAAACTAGGAAATATTTTTGAGGAGGACCCTCAAAATTCCATAACAAGAAAGGATGCAATGTCTTGGACCACGTCGTAGTCATTGGTTAATCTAAAGAAAATTATCCTTATTATGCTTTTATATTTTTCTAAAATCATGGATGTGTATTTCTAAAATCGCTCTGTTTAGCAACGCTACCCCAACGATACGTACAATATCACCAGATCAAAGATGAGCAGGTCAAGCAAAGCCAGCGGGGATACAAACTAACCTTTCCCCTTTACAAACTCACGATTTTTCTTTGGATGCAGGCACTTGAGTTGCAAAATCATCAAATACACTATACGCTCACTTCCGAGGTTAAGCTCTACCTCCATCTGCATTCTCTGCATTGCATAAGGCTACCATTCTGCCTTCCGAGGTTAAGCTCTACCACCATCTTGCATGGCTGAAAGATCGCCACTTTATTTACATCTTACATGGCTGAAAGATCTCCACTTTATTTACATCTTGCATGGCTGAAATATCACCACTTTATTTACACCTTGCATAGCTAAAATATCGCCAATTTATTTACATCTTGCATGGCTGAAATATCGCCACCTTCACACTTGCATGGCTGAAATATCACCGCTTTATTTTACGTTTTCATGGGCTGAAAGACCGCCACCTACTGCATCTCATAGGCTGAAAGATCGCCAAAATTGTCCAAATGCGTCATTGTTTGGAGGCACCATTTTCATAGCCCAAGAATGCCACGCCATGGCCTGAGGACCCCTTTTATCTTTTGCATATCATTATTCAAAGGCATCAAAGTTCGGAGGCATCATTCTCACAACCCGAAAGCATCATTTCATGGCCTGCGAATCCTTATTATACGCTTCATGGCCCAGGACATCATGGTCTGAGGACGTCATCCTAACCGTCCAAAGACAACATTCCATGGTCTGATGGGAACTTGCATCATGTTTAAATTTCCGCACAATACATTGTTTGTTTGCAGGTAAACTAGCGAGCAGTGGCCATCTCAGCAGGAGCGATCCCGCTCCAGTTCCCGCAGCCTCATTAGACTTTAACCATCCAGCCCAACCTAAACATTGTGTTTGTTTTTGGAACCTCTATCGACATACTCCGCCGATGGATCCTGAATTACATAGGATCTGATTCCTGTAAGACCAAGGATATGTAGGTAGCTCAGTAACTAGGGCACGATCAACCTTTTCAAACCATTTCGTTCGGTCAAAATTGGCATCATATCTTTACCCGACAACTCCTTCATCCTTACCGGGTGAAGAGGGGCAGATGGTGATACCCAATTTGTCCCTATATATTTTTTATATGCAACATACTTTCAAAATAGCATACGTATTCATATATAAGCGTGTCCAAGTGTTTTATTATTTTCCCAATTTTTAAATGATTTTTAAATCAATTTATCGCCTTATTTTATCAGAAAAAACCAATAATTATTTCCCAAAATATCATTTTTGGTAACTCCTTTATTGAATTCTCATATTTATACCAAAATATAGCTAAGTTAATTTTTTGCACATTTTGTACAGATTTATTTAGCATTTTAAAGTTGAATTGCATATAATTGCAATTTTAGCCTATTTTAAGATTTAATTGTGTTTATAATTACAATTTTAATTCCAGTATTTTTAATTTAATATTTACATATTATTAATCATTTTAGTACCATTAATTTATTTATAGAAATTATTTTAATATTTTTATAAAATAAATAAGGGAAAAATAGCTATTTAAATGTTAGCCCCGTTCATTTCAATTTTAGCCTTATTTGAACCCCCAATTAAACCCAATTACCCTGACCCAATACCTGTTTGAACCGACCCGTCTGGTCCCACAATTAAATCCAGGTCGTTGATCAAAATGATCAACGACCACAAACCCTCCTTACCTTTTTTAACCGAAACGACCACCCTAACCTTCTCATTTCTCACCTACCATCCGCCTATGAACTCTCAAACTCTCTCGAACATTCCCAAACCCTAACCGCCTCTTACCACCACCTCCACCTTGAAACCCACCGGAATCCATGGCTTCTCAGGCTGTGGGAGTCTTATACTCACCTCCTATGGCTCCCACGCGCCTGATACCTGAACATTCGAGACCTGACCTCGAAGGTTTTCACCCAGACCTCTGTCAATTCAAGGTTCCACGACCATCTACGACTTTACTCCGGCGTACCATGGTGGTTTGAGCCTGATTCCGACCTCTCCGACTCAGATCAGTGACCTTTCAAAGCCTATCTCACTTTTAAGGTTCTTTTGAAACCCTAACCTTTCGAGGTTTTCTACGATTTCCTTAGATCCGTTGTGTATTTGTGCTCTCCTTGAGTTTTTAAATAATTTCCCTAACTTTTCTTTCAAAAATTACTTTCAAAACCGTTTTGTTTCCGATCTAGGGTTTTCTGAAAATGTTTAAGTGTTTCTATGACTTTCTCTCCTTTGTATTTATTTGAGTCTACTGTGTTCTTATGTTTTTTTCTACCTTGTATATTCTTCTACTGAGTTTTTACACTCCATTCTTGTATATTCTTCTACTGAGTTTTACACTCCGTTCTTGCATGTTCTTTTACTGGGTTTTATATACTCCATGTTTGTAGTTCTTCTACCATGTTTTCCATACTATGCTCTCATATGCTTTTCTACTGTGTTCTTTTATTTTTTGTCTTCTACAATGTTCCAGCATGTTTCTCCTACTGTATTTTCCTGCTAAGTTCTTAAGTTTCCTTATTTTCCTTCTATTAAGCCTTGTTTAAGTTTCTTCTGAAAAATCTCTTAAGCATGTTTCTTTTAATGTTCCTATAAGTGTTTTTCTTTTGAGTGCTTCTACTGTGTTCCGCATGTTACTTTGCTATCATGTTTTTCTCGTGAGTTTCTGTTGATGAAAGAAGCATGCAAGAGGTTTCAACAGTGAAGCCTCTGAGCCTGTTTCAACTACTTGCCTTCCCATCTCTATACTTGATTCAATGTGGAAACCCTAGAATTTGGGGGTTCCGCCAAGCTAATTATGTGATTTGATTGAACTTAGGGTTTATCACAAAATCCCTAACTCTTTCAGACCCATTCCTTGTTTTCATATGGCTCTGACCTTTTGCTAAACCTTTCTATACTGGATTTTCTACTGACTTTACAATGACACTGCAGTCTTCCTTCATGCTTAACATGTTCGTATGCTCCTTATATATGATAGAATTCCATTTAAAATAGCTTTTGAATTTGTGATTAGTTCCTACTTCCCTCTAAATATGGGTCTAATTGATTCCCTTTTCATTGTTTGCTGATTTTCCTTAAGTTAAAAACCTTTTCTATCTTCTGACTCGGTTCATTCATGCAAAATCTCAGACTCTTTTGATTTGCTGTTTGTTAATTGATTTGCTTACCTTATTTGCATAAATTGTGTATTTCAAAAACCCTGTCCTTAAATAACTTTTATGTATTCACCCCTAATTGCCTACTTTGCACAAAGTGTTTTATTAATTTCTTTCCTTAATTGGTTTATACCCGTTTGAATCTGAATCCCTTAACTAAAGGGAGTCTTGTGTAATTTATTCACAATCAGCTCTTCAATTATTTCATACCTTATTTCTACTTAGTTTTTACACTATAAAGAGCACGACCCTTTCCACAAACACAGACGGCAAACTTCACAATTCACAATCTCTTCTGAACTCTTACTCACATAATCGAACTCTCTCTTCTTGCCTGCACTGAGGTTTTTACCAAACTACTACATTTTCTCTACTTGTTTCTTTGAAGCTAGTATGTCCTAATTTCAAATTTCAGCATCCCCACAATGTGTTTACTTACAACTTTCTGCATCTATGTCTACTTTATTACTTCTGTAGAGTTAAATACTTAAACTAGCATGTTGATTCCCTTTTGCTTGTTTCTGCTATGAATCCCTATTCCCTATTTCCCTTTATGTGCTTTGGTTACAGTTTAAAACATGAAAATATACAAGTTATTGTTTATGGATTGAACTTGATCCCTTAGGTGATCCTAACCTCTAAACAATGTGTTCCAGTAGGCTTATGGGTGTACCAGCATCTCCCATTGTTGGGTTATGCTCACTAGCCTGCTTTTTTACCTCTTGCAACTCCCCATTCCCTACAACCCCATGTGTGTTGTTTCCTTTTCCCTTTCCCCCTTTCAGAATTTTGCACTTACACTTATACTCTCTCTTAGTTCCTAAGTTCTGCCCCCCCCTCTTGTGAGCCTTGCATTGGGACCTTGAGTTCCCTCTGAACTTGGACACCTAAGGGATGACCCTTCCACACTGCACTTTGGATTAATATGGTGATACATTTGGGTGTAGGCACTGCCCGAAATTCTTATGAAACTCTTAGGGAACTCTAGCACACCCAAGTGGGAGAAAGACTTTGAAACATGATCTTTGGAGTTGGTTTACTTCATATATCAGACCGGAATTCTAAATCAGGCTCTCCTTGGTTGTAATTTTCAACTTCTGATGTATTTTCCTTACTTTATTTTTCTGGATTGTAATAACTTTGTAATAAACTATTGGGAATGGCTAGTGAAAAAGGGGGGAATAACTATGCATGTAAAAGGGGTAGATATCCTGCTCATAGGGAATTTCTGATTTCTGCATATCACATAGATGCCCTGCCTATAGGAATTCTGCACTTTCATATGTAGATACTATGCCTATAAGAAATTCTGCACCCATAGATATCCTACCTATAGGTTTCTAAAATTTCGCATTCATATGGATATCCTGCATCTCGCATATAGATACCATGCTCATAGTTAACTGGAAATTCAAATCCTGCATATGCATCTGTCACTAGGCAAACCTGTTTATAGGGCTTAAATAACTAACTGCATTTATATATCATGTTCATGGGCTTAAACGAAGTACAACATTTAGATGTCATGTCTATACGGCTTCTACATTCTTATTATGTCCAAAAGGTTTTTTTAAAAATCAGCAACGAATAGAAAGCATGCCTATAGGAACTATCAACTAAGTCTGAAATTTTTCACTCGCTTATAAGTCTAAAACCAGTAACAACAATGTCTAATATCTACAGAATTTATGATCTTTTGTCAAAACTCGTCTTTCCTGAATAACTGACATCCTTTTCTAAAATCAGTATACTTTTTCTTTTTTGAAATCAGTAGATATCATGCCTATAGGTTTTCGTCTAACACTTAGGCAAGCCATAGGACAATTTATAAACTGAATCAGATTTTATTACAACCAGCAGGCAAGCTTGATTCGAGTTTCTTATCTGAAATATGCAATAAATTAGTCTGCCCCAACTTTTAAGTTTAATCGGACCCTAATCGATACGTATAAGACATGCTAAACTATATGCTTTTCTTTGATTCAAGGAATTCTGTTTGAGCCTTATTTGTTTATGTGCTTCCCCATACTTGCTATATATATGTTTTTGCTTGTCGCCTTAGTATTTTTACCTTTGAAACCACTAATAAACCCGACTTTTCCTCCCTTTTAAGAATAGTAGTCCTAAGTACCTCCGGGGCTAATAGGATTGGGGAGGGTAATAACATGCAATAAGTAAATGAGATCGATTCTGCGCTTTAATACCTTAACGGGGTAGGAAGGGTAGATATGGATATGATGACCGCGCGATAACATCACGTGTAGCCCCTCACTGAGGAGTGATTACCGGATGTTGTGTGGGGTGATCCATATTATTAATAAACCTAGAACTCCCTTCCCTTTATTTTCTTTGTTTCTTTTAAATCTTTTTCTTTAAAACCATTTCTTTTAAGAAAATCAACTCTTTTTAGTCCCTTTTTCGTACATTTGTTTATTTGTAACAATTACGTGAAAACCCCCTCTTATTTGAAGCCTTTATTTGCCTAAGTGTTATTTGCACTTAAGTCACTACAATAGCTAGGCCGGGAACCACACTAGTGGATTCTGAGTGGTTCCTAACACCTTCCACTTGTGATAATTTCAAGCCCTTACCCAATCTTTGGTTATTTAGACCAAACCTTCCCTAGTGTCCTAATGCACTCAAATCATTAGGTGGCGACTCTTCAAGTCAAACCCAATTCTCGAAAGGGAACGAGTTGTCTCCCATATGTCACAAACCCGATTTTCGCGAGAAAAAGGGGGCGCGACATGAAGTCGGATTTGAGCAATTTTGGAGGGGGTTTTCACCATATGGATTGGGGTAAGTGTTCTCTACTCGGTATTGGCTATATTTCGTAAATCCATCTTCGTTTTTGGCATTTGATTGATGATTTTAAAGTGAAATTTGAGGATTTTGTCTAAAATTTCATAAAGTGAATTTTTGAGTTGTGAACGTTGATTCGGAGTCAGATTTGAGTGAATCTAGTATAGTTGGACTCGTAATTGAATGAGTTATCAGATTATATAAGTTTTGTCGGGTTCTGAGGTGCGAGCTCAGGTTTGACTTTTTGGTTGACTTTGGGGCTTTTGATTAAAGATTCGACCTTTATCGGTTGGGTTTGTTTTTTGACATTGTTTGATGTTCTTGAGTTACATTTGCCGAGTTTCGAGCCGTTCAGATATCGGTACGCGTAGGATGGCATTTATAGAGTATTGGTTAGCTTGCTCGGTATTGGATTTGGCTTGTGTGAGGTAAGAATCCTATCTAAACTTCGTTGAGGCACTGGTTTCCTGAATTATTTGTGATAGCTACGTGTTATGGGTGCGTGCATGCGTGGGGTTTGAACCCATGTGCTGACACCGAGGGTATTTATCCATGCTCGAGGTTACATTTTGGCTATGATAAGCCTAGAATTGGCTGTTAAGCTTTATGCTATGATATTTCTCATATCTGTAACATTGTATGAACAAGTTGAGCCGTGTTTGAGGCTACATAGAGGTTTAATCCCTCAATGAACTTGATAATTGCTATTTTGTGATGAAATTGCCGATTTTAGCTATGATAGCACACTCTTTACATGCCTATACTTTAGCATGTTATTTATACCAGTTCAGGAGCAAGAGATTTGTTATTCATTCATCACATACATGTATTCGTGTTTATTTGCTCATGTGTGATATGATTGGACTTGATGCCTGTGACAATGCCTGGCGAAATGTTTTGTTATGCCTGTGAGCATGCCGAGCGGATTATGATATTGTGCATGTGACCATACCGGGCAGATTGTGTTATTATGCTTATGACCATGCCAGATGGATTATGACATTTTGCATGTGACCATATTGGGCGGGTTGATCTTATTAGCACGTGAGTTGTCAGTGTGGATCCAGACATTAATATTATAGCACGTGAGTTGTCCGTGCAATTGATAGTATTTGCACGTGAGTTGTCTATGCAGCATGTGAGTTGTCCGTGCAGCGTATGGATACGGTCCATCCCCCTAGGGTCACCCTCATGTTTCTCTCTTGATGGTGTACATGCGGATTGTGAGAAACGGATAGATTTCTAGTTGATGTCAGCTCTTGTAGAGTTGGTTACTGTTATTGGGTCAGGTCCGTGCCGCAATGGACTGATATTTGGTTATTGCATTTTATCTTTACTTGCAATTTCCTTGACTGTTTAACAGATTTACTTGAATATCTTCCTTATATGCTGGATTGTTGACTAAGTAGAACACTTCAAAAACTAAGAATTGTGAGCATCAATATGGTTTTACCTAAGAGTTCCTGATTTGATTATATATCTATCCTATACTTGTTGAAATTATAAACTGCACAAGTGTTAGTGAGTATCATCTATAGTTCTTGCTTCTTTTATTTCGCTGAGGTTAGTTAGGATACTTATTGAGTACATGGAGTCAATTGTACTCATACCACACTTCCGTACCTTGCATGCAGATCTTAGTATTGATGTTGTTGTGTATTGCGAGGGGTGGCATCGAAGATGTACCTGCATCCAGTTACGGCTATCACTTGTCATTGGCAGCTTTAGATTCGAATTATGTTCATATACATTTCAAACATACATTCTACTTATTTCATTTCAGTTTTGTAAAATCTAAGTCTTAGTGACTCATGACTTGTACTACCAGTCCTTGGAGAGTTGTATAAAATTCAGTTATCACATCTTTGACTCAATTAGTATTATTATATTATGTTTTATTATTTATTAGCTTACCTAGCGGGTTGAGTTAGGTGCCATCACGACGATTTGGATTTTGTATCGTGACAAGTTGGTATCAGAGCTCTAGGTTCATAGGTTATATGAATCATGAGCAAGTGTTTAGTAGAGTCTTGTGGATCGGTATGATGATGTCCATACCTATCTTCGAGAGGCTACAGGGTATTTAGGATAAACTTCCCATATTTCATTCCTTCTCATGCAGCATTGATTCAGCTTAAAGCATATAGCTTTGAATTCCTTCCACTCATTCGTATGCGTATGTGAGTTCTCGGTATCAACTGTGCATCGACGACTTCTGATTTCCATGGAGGAGGTGCATATTGTGCCCCCTTTTCCCTCGCGTAGTCCAGGTTTCAACATTCATGGGGGAAAATAACTCATTTACTTTTGGGAATTGGGTATTATAAGAGTCGCCACCTAACAGATTATGGTGCGTTAGGGCACCTAGAGAGATTAACTCTTAGACTAGTTTGCATTACCAGAGATTAGGGTAAGGGCTCAAAATAACCTTGAGAGGAAGGTGTTAGGCATCCCTCGCGGTCCACAACGGTGGGTCCCGGATGAACTTAAACTATATGAATTAGTCATTTAAACAGATAATCAGTTTTAACACATACTTGCAAGTAAAGGCATTCTAAGCACATATATGATTCAAGTAATGGAATAGGGGAAAAGATTTGAACAAGTTGCACATATATAAAGAAAAGAAAATTTGTTTAAACAACTGAAGTTGGGAAAGAGGGGTCCTAGGTTGGTTAGCCTATAGGATCACACTCACACAATGCCTAGTAAACACTCCTCAATGAGGGGCTACACGTGACATTAGCGCGTAGTCATCATATTCCTTACTACCCAATCCTCTCCCCTTGGTCATAGCGTAAAACATTCTAGCAACCTTGAAAGATACCCTACGCGTGCATTACCCATCCCTTCCTTGTGGCCATGGAGGCATTTAGGACCTTTAATTTAGGTAGTTCTAGACCATCCTATGGTATTTAAATGATAAAAGTGTAGGCGTCAATCAAAACCAATTAGGACTGCATTTAAAGAGGGAATGATTAAAGGCTCACATTTACCTCCACAAACATAACAAGTAAGTGCACGTCTCAAACAACAATTTCAAGTATTTAAGAGAAAACCTTAAAACATTATATCTAGGAGAGCAACGATTATACAGTATCAACTAGGACCAAAGTATCAAAGACCTATTCAGCTTGCCTACTGATTTTTCAAACCTGCTGAATATGAGCAGTCATTAATAACAAAGCGCAGTTTTATAGTTGCAGGATTTTAATCGCCCTATAGGCTTGCCTAAGCGCATAATAGTGATGTCCTAAGAGCATGATATCTATATTGATTAGGAATGCAGAAAACAGTAAGCCATTTTAAACGAACAACTTGAGATCCTATAGGCATGCTTTCTAGTAGTATTAATTTAAGACAGTATTTTGAAAACTTATAAAGAAGTAGACAAATTAATTAATTAAACCAATTCAGAATGAACAAACATTAATTGAACTGACTTTTCTAATTGAACTGTTTTAAGTCTTATAGGCATGATTGCTAATTAAGCAAGGTAAAAGAAACAACATTCATTTAACCAAAGTGAAACCCCTATAGGCATGATTTCTATAGAGCTAATTTCAACTCTATAGGCATGATCTCTATTATTAAAGCCATTTTAGATCCTATAGGCATGGTTTCTAATTGTGTGGAAGTAAAGCAAACATAACAAACACATTTGAATCAACATGGACCCTATAGGCATGGTATCTACCCAATTTGCCCAATATACATAACTACCCTCCCTTTTTTACTAATCACCCCACTGTTTGTTTACAATAATTATTACAGACCAATGAATCAAATGACAAATTTGCATAAATAGAAAATTAATCTATATGGAGCCTGAAGTAGGCACAAATGACTTCCAAGCCTCCAATAGCCTCAAATACCCAAAGTTCTATAGCCAAATTCGTGTCTAGGTGTGTAAGAGTTCCGTAAGGATCTCGAGGTTACGAAACTCAAGGATCCCGGGCAGCGCTCACACCTAGACCTTTTCTCAAATAATGACCGATTTAGGTGCAGTGTGGAAAGGCCAGCTCTAAAATGCCAGAGTTCAGAGAGATCCCAAGGATCTCAATGCAGTACACATATCAGAAGGGCATAACCTAGTATTCTAAGAGTAAAGTGAGAGTGCTTGACATAGTTTTGAAAAGGTTTTGAAAATAGTACAGAGATGACTTTAGGAGTGAAAAGGTTTTCTGAAAACAGGAAACAGTTTAGTGGTAAAAGACAGTTTGAGAAGAGTACCAAAACTCTTTTAAAGACATCAGACAATCAATTGGTCATAAAAACATTCAAATTCAGAAACACTCAACAAATAGATCTCACATGGGGATAAATGGATTGGGGCACATGAGAGTCATATTGGGGGTACATAGATAAGGTATATAGGAAGCATATAGTCAATAAACTGCATAAAACACTCCGAGTCTTAGAGATTTAGCAGGCTAGTCATGGACAGTAAATAGTTAAGACATAGATCACAGTTATAATACAGAAAACCTGACATGTCTTGAGCAGGATTACAGAAAACCTGACATGTCTTGAGCAAGATTAAACATACATCAAATAACCAACATGATCACATAATTAGGAAATTGAACAAATAATAACAAACATACTGGTAAGTATCAAATAACTAGGTGAAGTGTAGATATGCTAATCATACATTGAACAAGACAGAGTTTAGACATGCTAGGCAAAGAAGTAAGTAGGAATACAAGTTAAATTCATGCCTGATGAACTAGTGCAGGAATGAAACACATAGAGTTTGGATTTCAAAATTTAACAAGAGACATACCAGTTGAAGAAAAGAGTGTAGAATATAAAGCAGATGTACTTGCATTATCTAGCCTTAGCTTTCAGCCGACTAGTCCAGTGAATATCACAAGTAGCAGAGGAGAAAAGAGAGCTTTAGAGTGTAATTGTGCTTTTTGTAAACTAATGTTTGTTATTAGAAGTGAGAATGTGAGGGAGTTTATATAGTAATCAAAAACTTAGCAAAATAAGGTAAGGGATAAATTAAGTAGCAACTAGAGAAATTCAGGGAATCAATCACATGTAAAATCAGTAAGTCTTCCCTTTAATCAGTGGATAATCAATGGTAAAAGCAGGACAGATACTTAAGGAAGGAAATCAAGTACATAGTAGGTAATTAGGGGTGAATGCACAGGGGTTTCAATTAAGGAAACAATCAGTAAGAATCAGCAAAATAACAAATAAGCAAGGAAAAATTAATTAAGGCAAGCAGTTCAATTAAACCTAGTAGAGAGGAAAGAATTAAAAGTTTCGTTAAGGAAAAATGTTCAAATCAAATTAGGAAATAAGGACTTCAGAATAATCAAGGGTCCAATAAAAGAGAAAATCACATAAAGAGTCAGCAAGTTTAGCTTATAAAATAAGGGAAGAAATGAATAGTCGGGATTCGACACATAATTTTAACGAAACAAATTGTTAAATCAAGAAGAAGACATTGATCCAAGGAGAAAGATATATGTCTTAACATGAATAGTCAGGATGAACACAAACATATAAAATCAGTGAAAGGTTGAACTAAGAAATTCAGTAGAGGCATATTAGGACAAGAAAACCACGAGACATTCAAATGGCTAAAGAGAAATCACAACAACCAATGCAAGAAAATTAGGGTTTTTAGTACAGGCAAGTTAAGGTTGTAGCAAACTTACAAAATTAGTTAAAACACATAAGAAGCAGAAGATCAAACACTCAAGAATCATCAAACATTTTGGAAAAGAAATTTCCAGAAACCCTAGTTTAGAGAGAAAAATGAAAAATCATTCTAAAATTACATGATTCTTGTAACATAACCAAAAGATTCTTGTAAAACTCATGTGAAATAGGTCCAAACCATTTCAGATCTATACATATCTAAGAGGTTCAGAAGAAAGAAATTAGGGCTTCGAGAAGAACAATCACAGAGATGAAGAATCAAACAGAGAAACTCATAGATATAGTAATATCTCACTCAGAATCAAACCAGGACAGCTTGAAACAGGAAAGAAAGGGCCATAGATGCAAGCAAACTAACCCTGGTCCCTTGAGGACCCTGGAGATGGCAATACCAACGTGAGGGAGGCCATTAGAGGTTGGGAGTGGTGAGAAGCCACCAAGATAGCCATAGATGAGTGACGATTAGGGTTAGGTTTGAGAGCATTTTAGAGAGGAGAGGGATTTCAGGGCGACGTACGATGAGGAAATGAGAGGGTTTGGGGGGGGGGGGGTTGTTTGGTTTATTTTAGGCAAGGGCTGTTTGTGGCCGTTGATCTCTATGATCAACGACCGATATTGAAAGGGTTTTGGGGCTGGATCAGGTATTAGGGTTTGGGCTGGGTAAATTTAAATTGAAAATAGGCTGGTATTGGGTTGAAATAGGGCTAAAATTGAAATAAAAATAGGCCAAGTTTTAAATAGCCACTTTTAATAACTACATAATTTATAAAAATAATAAATGAGTTCCAAAAAATATTTTCGTGTAATAAAATGATTTAAAAAGTTATCTAACTTTTTTTAAAAATATAAAATACCATCTTATGCGTCAATAATATAATTATGCATTAGTATGGGCTATTACTGCAAAGATGTGCAATTTAGCCTAAAAATATAAATATAATTACAAAAAATGTACTAAAAATATTTAAATACTATGTTGGCATAAATAAAGAAGTTAGATGATTAAATCATCATAAAAGTAATTTGGAGATAATTATTGGGTATTTTGTAAATAAAAGAGAAGAAATAAATTAATTTGGAGTTTATTTTAAATATTATAGAAAAATTATAAAAATGTTTGTGCATGCTTATAACTGCATATGTGCTATTTTAAAAAAGTATATATATATTAAAATATATGAGGAAAAATTGGGTATCAATAGCTGCTCCTCTTTACCCGGGAAGGATGAAAGAGTTTTCGGTAAAGAAATGATGGCCAATTTTGACCGGCCGGGATGTTTTGAAAGATAGAGGACGGACTCCGGTCTTTGAGCTGCCTACATATCCCTAGTTTTACAGGAATTAGGCCATGTGCAGTTCTGGATTCATTGGCGGAATAAACCGATGAAGTCATTGCAAGAACGGACACGAGATGCAAGAGCGGTTATGGTGAGCGGCTAAATTTGAGATAGTTGAAGTAACTGCTGCGAGGTCGCTCCTGCTAGGATAGCGGTTGCTTGCTGGTCACCTACAGATAAAGAGATGCTACCGACATGTATTTGTGCGGAAATTTAAACATGATGCAGATTCCCTTTGGACCATGAAAGTTGTCTTTGGACGGTTAAAGATGACGTCCTCGGACCATGAATTGTTTAATGAGGGATTCGCAGGCCATGGAATGGTGTTCTCGGGCCATGCAGATGGTACCCCTGAACCATGACGCCTTTGAATAATGATATGCAAATTTGAGGGATCCTCAAGCCATAGCATGGTGTCTTACGGCTATGAGGATGATGCCTTTTAGACTATGAGGTCTTTGGATAGATTGGCGATATTTCAGCCCATGAGATGTAATAATACGATGCTACCAAGACAAGGCTTAGTCTTGTGAAATTTCATGGCATGGATTAGTCCGATTAAAAAAACAATGGATAGTACCAGAATAGAGCAATATT
Organism: Nicotiana tabacum; assembly: GCF_000715075.1. Lineage (NCBI taxonomy): Eukaryota > Viridiplantae > Streptophyta > Magnoliopsida > Solanales > Solanaceae > Nicotiana > Nicotiana tabacum. Next base: position 126,586,102 of record NC_134082.1, read on the forward strand.
TATGTAAGTAGGGACAATGCTTAGTCCCATGCAAATGTGGAGGGAATGATTAGCCTCATGCAAATAAGGAGGTAGGGATTAGCCTCATGCAAATGGGGAGGCAAGGATTAGCCTCATGCAGGTGTGGAGGCAGGGATTTGCCTTATGCAGGTGTGGAGGTAGGGATTAGCCTCATGCAGGTGTGGAGGAAGGGATTAGCCTCATGCGAATATGGAGGCAGGGATTAGCCTCATGCAAATTGGGAGGCAAGTATTGGCCTCATGCAGATTGGAGGCAAGGATTAGCCTCGTGCAAATATGGAGGCAAGAATTACTTCATGCAGGTGTGGAGGTAAGGATTAGCCTCATGCGGGAAAGGAGGCAGGGAATAGCCTCATGCAGATATGGAGGCAGGGATTAGCCTTATGCAAGTATGGAGGTAGGGATTAGCCTCATTCAAATATGGAGGCAGGGATTAGCCTCATGCATATAGGGAGGTAGGGATTAGCCTCATGCAGATATTGAGGCAAGGATTAGCCTCATGCAAATATGGAGGCAGGGATTAGCCTCATGAAGATAGGAAGGCAGGGATTAGCCTTATGCAGATATGGAGGCAAGGATTAGCCTCATGCAAAAAAGGAGGAAGGGATTAGCCTCATGCAGGTATGGAGGCAGGGATTAGCCTCATGCAAATATGCGGGACAAGGCTTAGTCCCATTCAAAGAACGAGTAGAGTAGTATATTTCTTAGCTGGAGATATATTCAGTGTCTGATGGCTGGATCGATAGTTAATTTGCTTTGCGTATACATGTTTGCGAATGTTATCGCCACATCAAATGTGCCCACATTCAAAGAAAAATTGTAAGCTTTGTGATGGGAGGTTGGTTCGTGCTTTCATCCGCTGGCCTTCCTTTGCTTTATTCTGGAGGCCTTATTTGAGTTTTCCCGGGTAACACCTGACTACTATGAAAAATAGAGTTTTTTTTTCGAATAATGCAATTTTTGATAAAAAGAAAGTCATTTTAGAAACATATTGATATATCAATTGAGTTTTAGATGAACTAGTGACTGTAACACATTTTGAGACAGTGCAACTTCTTGTGTTAGAATTTTGAGGGCCCTCCTCGAAATTCTACCCCAGTTTGGTGGACGATCTTTTGACCGTTTGCGGATAATAGGCCTTGCTGAACCTTCTTTGGAATTGTGAGAATCTTTTTCAAAATTCTGCCCCAGTTTATTAACCAATTTCTGACTATCTGACATATGCTGGCATTGGCTGGACTTGCTACAGAATTTTGAGGGTCCTCCTCAAAATTCTGCCCCAGTTTCTGATCTTGGGGGAAATGAAAATTTATTATGATATGACCGAACCCATAAGGCTGCCCGCGTATCCCCTCTTGAACGGGAATTAGGTCAAACGTAGTTCAATTACATCATATGAGGAAATGTAAATAATCTAAGCATAGTATCTCTTGACTGCGTTTGAATTGATTGGTTTTGGTCAAATTTCTCCATCCATTTCTTCAAGTATGAGTGCTCCTCCTGTTATCACCTTGTGAACCATGTACGGACCTTTCCAGTTGGGAGAGAATTTCCCTTTGGCTTCATCTTGATATGGGAAGATCTTCTTCAGTACCAGCTGTCCTAGTGCAAATTGCCTTGGTTTGACCATTTTATTGAAAGCTCTGGACATTCTGTTCTGGTAAAGTTGATCGTGACATACTGCGTTCATCCTTTTTCTATCTATGAGGGCCAATTGTTCATAGCGGCTCCTTATCCATTCTGCATCACTGAGTTCAGCTTATTGTCTGATTCTTAGAAAAGGAATCTCTACCTCGACTGGGATGACAACCTCGGTACCATAAACCAGTATGTAAGGGGTTGCTCCGTTTGATGTGCGAACTGTAGTGCGGTATCCCAACAAAGCAAAAGGTAGCTTCTCGTGACATTGTTTATGGTTTTATACCATCTTCCTTAGTATCTTCTTGATATTTTTGTTGGCGGCTTCTATGACTCCATTCATCTGTGGTTTATAGGATATGGAATTCTTGTGTTTGATTTTGAAAGTTTCACACATGGATTTCATCATATCACTGTTGAGATTGGCGGCATTATCAGTAACAATGGACTCAGGAACTCTGAATCGGCAAACAATACGATCATTGACGAAATATGCAACGACTTTCTTGGTCACAGCTTTGTAAGATGCAGCCTCTACCCATTTTGTGAAGTAATCAATGGCTACCAGAATAAACCTGTGCCTATTTGAAGTAGTGGGCTGGATTGGACCAATGACATCCATTCCCCAAGCGGCGAATGGCCAAGGTGAGCTTGTTGCATTGAGCTTTCTTGGCGGTACTTTTATCATATCAGAATGCACTTGGCATTGGTAGCATTTGCGGATGTATTGGATGCAATCTTTCTCCATAGTCATCAAAAAGTAACCGACCCTAAGTATCTTCTTAGCCAAGACAAAACCATTCATGTGCGGGCCACAGGTCCCAGCATGTACGTCCTCAAGTAGTTTAGAAGCTTTTTTTTGTGTTGACATATCTTAGCAATCCCAAATTGGGAGTTCTTCTGTACAGATTTCCTCCGTTATGGAAGAAGTGATTGGATAATCTCTGGAGTGTGAATTTTTGAGTGTGGTTCGCATGCTTCGGATAGTCTCCTTTCGCCAAATACTCCTTGATGTCATGGAACCAATATTTTCCATCTATTTCTTCTTCAACATGGGCACAATATGTCGGCTGATTATGAATTCTCACCGGTATAGGATCAATGTAATTCTTATCTGGATGTTGTATCATGGATGACAAAGTGGCCAATGCATCGGCAAACTCATTCTGAATCTGGACATGTCAGAATTCTATCTTCGCGAACCTCTTTCTCAATTCTTTCACATGGTGTAGATATGGAAACATCTTGGAATTCTTGATGGACCACTCTCCTTGTACTTGGTGCATAAGCAAATCTAAATCACCGATTACCAGCAGCTCCTAAATATTCATGTCGATTTCCATGTTGTCCTAGTATGTAGGCTTCGTATTCTGCCATGTTGTTGGTGCAGTGAAATCTTTGTTTAGCAGATACCGGATAGTGTTGACCTGTTTCTGATACTAAAACTGCTCTAATGCCCACTCCTTTGAATTTTGCAACTCCATCAAAGAACATCCTCCAAACGTTGTATGTTTTAGTAATGTCTTCCCCTACAAATAACACTTCTTCATCAGGAAAATATGTTTTCAAGGGTACGTATTCTCCTCCTACCGGATTTTCAGCAAGATGATCTACCAACGCTTTCCCTTTGACCGCCTTTTGAGTTATATAGATGATGTCAAACTCACTCAACGATATCTGCCACTTGGCTAACTTCCCAGTCGGCATGGGTTTCTGAAATATGTACTTCAGAGGGTCCATCCTGGATATGAGGTATGTAGTATAGGCATAGAAGTAATGCCTCAATTTCTGAGCTGTCCAGGTCAAAGCATAGCAAATGCATTCTAGCAGAGAGTACCATGCTTCATAAGGTGTGAACTTCTTACTCAAGTCATATATGGCTTGCTCCTTTCTCCCTGTCTCGTCATGTTGTTCCAAAACACATCCGAAGGCTCCATCCAATACATACAAATAGAGTAGCAAAGGCCGTCCCAGTTCCGGCGGGACCAGAACTGGTGGTGTAGATAGGTACTCCTTGATTTTGTCAAAAGCTTTATGACAATCCTCGGTCCAACTTGTTTCGACATCTTTCCTCAACATCTTGAAGATGGGTTCACATATGACTGTGGACTGTGCTATGAAGTGACTGATATAGTTTAGATGTCATAGGAAGCTCATTACGTCCTTTTGCTCCTAGGTGGCGGTAACTCCTGAATAGCCTTAACTTTAGATGGATCCAGCTCGATCCCTCGATGACTGGCAATGAATCCCAATAACTTTCCTGCGGGAACCCCGAATGCACACTTTGCGGGGTTCAGTTTCAAGTTGTATCTTCTTAACCTGTCAAAGAGCTTTCTCAAGTCTGCTTTGTGATCTGCGACCCTCTTGGATTTGATAATAACTTCGTCCACATACACCTTTATTTCTTTGTGTATCATATCATGAAAGATAGTTGTCATGGCTCTCATGTAAGTATCCCCAACGTTCTTTAGACCAAATGGCATCATTTTATAGCAGTATACCCCCACAGTGTAATAAAGGTTGTTTTCTCTGTGTCTTCTTCATACATCCAGATCTGGTGATAACCTGCAAAGCAATCTACAAAGGATTGGATTTCATGCTTGGCGCAGTTGTCGATCAAAATGTGTATGTTTGGCAGTGAAAGTCGTCCTTGGGACTTGCTCTATTTAAATATCGACAGTCAACACATACTCTGACTTTCCCATCCTTCTTCGGAACTGGCACAATGTTAGCTAACCAGGTTGGGTACTCGACCACCCTGAGAACTTTGGCTTTGATCTGCTTGGTGACTTCCTCCTTGATTTTCAGGCTCATGTCTGGTTTGAACTTTCTGAGTTTCTGCTTTACTAGCAGACACATAGGATTAGTAGGCAACTTATGAGCCACTATGGACGTGCTCAAACCTGTCATGTCATCATACGACCATGCAAAAATTTCCTCATATTCTTTTAGGAAACGGATGTACTCTTCCTTTTCTGCTGATGACAAGTGAATGCTGATGCGAATCTCCTTGACGGTCTCGGTGTCCCCCAAATTTACTACTTCAGTTTCGTCCATATTGGATTTGGGCTTATTCTCAAAGTTTTCAACTTCCCTGACAACTTCTTCGAGTATTTCATCTTTTGAATCACTATTCTTATTTTGTGTTGCCTCGTTACATATCACAGTCACCGGTTGATCAAGAAAAGTAATAAAAACGTTGTAGAAAGAAAAAGTGTAGAAAATAGTAATGAATAATATAGAGCAAAATGCATTTGATTAAAACTAAAAAAACATCCAGACGAGTACAGTTCGATGAATCGCGCATTTATTTTGAAACAAGTAAATCTTAAAAGAAAGTTACTAGAAATCTAGAATGCCTAGAATGGATATAAAATAAAATAAAATTTTGCCAAACTACCAGGGACTCGGCGGGCCGGGGTTGGTGTGGCGGTCCAATTCCTGAGAACAACTCCCTTCTTCACAGTCTGAATAGTGAGACCTTCTTCCTCCTCCTCCTCAATTATGGCACTGCAGTTCATGTCTTCATCCTCCAAGAGCAGATTCTTTAACCTAGCTAATTTTCCTCTTCTGCAGCTTCCCATATTGTATCAGCTTGATGAAAAGCTTGATCTAGACGTGGCACTGGTTGCTCGAGAGGGTAATATGGTCCGCGCTATGGAGGTGACCAATCACTGTATTCTTGCCATGTGTACTGATATCCGAGCCCAAAGGTAGTACCGTAACCCTTCAGTCGTATTGGTTTAGTGATACCCTAGAGATTCTTCCCCAGCCCTTTACCGGGATCATACCTAGACCATGGCAATATGCTTTCTATTTTACTGCTCCACCATTTATCTTTCTCGACGGCATTGACATGTTCAATATGATGATAGATTTTCCCTCATAGCCTTCTTATATGTGCAATGACTGGGATAGATTGACTGGTGTAAATGGGGTTACTCCCATCTCTATGAATGATCACCTCCTGATGATTCTATTCAAATTTCACGGCTTGATGTAGTGTGGATTCCACAACCCCAGCAGCATGGATCCATGGTCGGCCTAACAAACGAATGTATGAGGCTGGTAAGTCAAGCACCTGAAACTCGACGTCGAACCAAGTTGGCCCCATCGGCAAGCACAGGTTAATTTCCCCAATCATGGCTCTTTAAGAACTATCGAAAGCTTTCACGTTCATTCTTCCTACCCGTATTTCATGAAAACCTTTGTCCAACCTTTTCAGAGTGTCTAACGGACAAATATTGAGGCTTGAACCTGCATCAACCAAAACCCTGGCAATGAATTTGCCTTCAAACTGTATTGTAATATGCAATGCTCGGTTGTGATTCAATCCTTCATGTGGTAGCTCATCTTCATGAAAGATGATCTTATGACTTTCCAGTACTTGCCCTACCATATTGGCCATCTCTCTGCCAGTGATATTATTGGGTACATAGGCTTTGCTCAGCCCTTTCATTAAAGCATTCTTATGTGCCTCTGAATTTTGCAATAGTGACATGATGGATATCTGAGCTGCGGTTTTGTTCAGATGGTCAACGATGGAATACTCCTTTGCTTGTACTTTCCTCTATAGGTTATCTGGCCATGTTTCAATGAAAGGTTGCCTGGTAGTGGCATCCTTACTTGGTCCTCCCAAATGTTCAGGTGTATAGAATCTTCCAGTCCTAGTCATTCCTTGTACAACATCGGATTCCTCCATTTTTGCCTTTCCCTTTCACCGAGCTTTGGCAACATAATCCCAGGGTATTGTTTTTGAGTTGAAAGGAGGTGTGGTTGATATTGTCACTGTAAAAGGTGTGACCACTTCTACTTCCAATGGAGTGGGGGTGGCCGCAGGTGGAGCTACCTCTACCTCAAATAAAACCGGTGTAGCTACTTCAACCTTGTTTGGTGACTAAGTCTGTACCACAATAGGAGTAAGTGTGACTGTAACTTTAAAGTCATCGCCTTCTCTAATAAGCCCAATCGATCCCTCAGGGTCCCGTTCTTCATTCATCTCTATCACATGTACCCCACCACCTCTATGATCATGGATGGGGTTGTTGCGGACATTGGGTGCAACTTTCTTTGCTTGTATGACCTTGTTGTCAATTAGCGTTTGGATCTTATCCTTCAATGTTCGGAACTCCTTAGTGGTGTGCCGCTTCAAACCGGAGTGGTACGCACAAGTTTTGTTCGGACTGACCTATTGGGATGGATTCTCCAATGCTACAGCAGGAATGGGGGTGACATAACCAGCGGCTTTCAACCTTTCATACAGTTGGTCGATGGGTTCAGCAATGACGGTGTATTGTCTGGGTGGCTTGCAATCGAAATTGGGTCTTGGTCTTGGAAAGTTTGGCGAGTTGGAGGTGATTGGAAATGGTATAGTTGGGAGTTATAGGTTTGATGAACAGTGGCTGGTTGGGAGGTGATCAACTTCTTGAGTTCTTTAACCATGTTTTGAATGAGTAGGTCCTTCTCGGAGGATTCTAGGGTATAGGAGATTGGTTGGATAGAGTGAAGCACGGTTTCCATGTATATGGGGTTGTTTTGGTGAGTGCCCGGTGCCTGGGTGTAATGGTGGTCATTAGTAGAGTTTTGAGGACCGAGAAGGGGTTATGGTATGTTTTGGGGAGTGTGGTAAGTGGCGGTTGATGGGTAATGAATTGGTTGATGGTGGTATTGTGGCGGAGTTGGTATTGGTAGGGGATTGAGATTTTAGGGTGGGGTTGTATATTGTTGTTGTGCAGGAGGGTTTTGCGGATGTTGGTTTGGTGTGTTTTGGGGAGGTGCTGGGTTCTTTGTGTTTTGTTGGTTGATGTCGGGGATATTCAAGGTGAGCGATAAGTTTTCCAAATTGCAGACCTACTCAAGCTCTCCATGTAGCTCCAATATCTTTTGTTCCAACCTCAAGACTAGATCACTTGGTGCCGGAGTACTCCGACTGTCTAAAGCTTCTGCGTTCTCAGCATTTTCCTTTCAAATGCCACTTAAATCATCCATTTCTGTTTTTCCTTTTCCTTTTGTATTACTTGGAGGAGGAGGAGGTGGAGGGCCTCTAGATCTGGTGTGATATGATGACGATGCCAGTATGAGCAAACCAACCTTAGGAGATAGGAATAAGAAATAAAGAAAAATCAAAAAGGTAAACAAGTCAGTAAGGATTCTGAAATATTTCTAATATTTAAACACTTATTGCGGGAATGTAAATTTGTGTCCTAATTTGGGAGCCTCATTTTGCCCAAGGTAGGCCTAACAAAAAATAAATTTGGATAACTTTAGATGCCAGTAAATGCTTCATTTCATAATGTGAAAACAGACAAATCCTAAAACGACACTAAGACAATAGAAATGTAAGTCACTATTGGCACTTGGACTTATTACATTTAGGAAAGCAAATAAATCTAGCCTATTTGGTCCTAGAAGGACCTTCCCCAGATTCGATATTCTTGACTCCATCGTACAGGTTCCCCAGCTCGCGCAGACCCAGCAACAGGTATGCTCTGGCCAGATGTCCTCCTTCACTTCTTTCAGCATTCTGGAAATCCTCAATCCTCTTTATGACTTTTCCTTCTAGCTCCACTAATCCTCCCTCTAGATATTCCAACTTTCTGTTGGAAGTGACAACCATTTCTTTCCATTCGTCGATTAACCTCATGTTTCTTTCGTGTATTTCCCGCTGCTCATTCTCAGAGTCGTGGACCCTCTTGCGCAGCCTGTTATATTTTACTTGAGCTTCAACATTTTCATCTATGATCCCCTTCCCTCGATCAGCTCTTGGCATCACCATCCCCTTCAGATTGTCCTCTAACCACGCTGGGTAGAGAGGTTCACACTCCGTATGATACCTGTCTGGCTCAATGGTGTTCTTTTCCACAATGATCTTGCAGTGCCACATGTGTTGAGCTTGGAACTTGCAAGGGACATCATCATCCTAAAAGTCTGCTCTGAAATGACTCATTTTGGAGATCCTAGGTACAACATGTTTCCTACCTGCTTGCCTCATGACTCGGATAGGGACATAAGAGTATATCCCTCTCAACCCAATCAGTACCAAGTGCGGAGTGTCCCTGGATCTGATGATGAATTTGACTGTTAGGAACCATTCAAACATCCATTGCATCTGTTCCTCGGTCAGATTGTCAAAGAACTCTACCCACTCTTTGGCGCTTTCCGGGTTAGCAAATCTTTCCGGAATATAAGTCATCCGTTTGCGTGATGGAAGTCAATATGGTCATTCCAAGCCCTTCGCGGAAATTCTTTGTGATAGTGACCTTTTTGAAGATGTTCTAATAACCACAACTGTACCAACATGTTACAACCCTCGAAATGCTTAACCCCTCTTTGATAGTGCTCCAAAGCCCTGTAGATGTCGGCTATGATCATGGGGACTATAGTGTATGTTTGCCCATTGATCCCTCCATCAAAGTCTTGGCGACCATGGCCAACCTAGTATGGATTCTTTTCCTTTTCATTAGGAACACTATCAGTCCCAAGAAAAACACAATGAATACGAACACTCTGCGATGAATGTGTCCCAGAGAAGTGATAGAGAGCTCGTCGTGGAAGTATGGTAGGACTTGCTATGGACATATCTCTCGTACAGGTATTCGAAAGGTATGTAGGACTTCTCTAAACATCCCAAGTCAGCATTTTTCTTCAACCCCATCATCTTTAGGAACCATTTACCAGTATGATTCTCTGGTACCAACAACCCAGGGCTTTCCCAAGTCAATCCCGCAAGTTCCCCAATTTCCTCTAGGAGTGGAGTCATCTCTATGTCGCCGAAATGGAACATATCCCTTTCACTGTCCCAGAATAAAGTGGAAGCCTCGATCAACCTACTATTTGGCTGAATGTCTAGTAGAGAAGGCAAGTTTCCCAAGTGCTTTCTTACATATTTCTTGTCACTTGAGGAAAGGTCCTCTCACCAGTCTAGTAGCAATGGTGGAATGTTGCAGACCATACCGAATCTAGGGACCTCGTGCCTCATTTATTGTAAAACAAAAAAGTTAGGCCCGTCTGCCCACCAGACTCGACTATATGTACATTCATGATTAGCATAGTGGAATTTAATTCTCCAAATTAATGCATAGAACATGGTTGTGTCCGTTGGGATTATGGAAACCCCGATAGACTTTTGGATAAGGCTCATCTTAAAGGATCATTATGTGGACAGCATATTAATCCGACTAGGTTTGACCATGATGCATGCACAATTTCATTCAGAGTAAGGTTACTATAGAGGTCTAGACTGGTACCCTCAAGCGGACAACTTAAGGAGGAAAGGCACGGAACCGGCAACTGCATCACTGATCGACTAGTTTTACCGCAAATAAGCCTTTATGAATTTAAGGGTAATAAAATGGAAGAGCGCAACCACTCATCAAGCGTTGCTATAGAATTTAATACGCACGAGTGGAATATGATGTTGAGCATGATTTTTGCAGCAATAAAGAGCATGTCGTCAAGTATTTGCACGTAAGAACATAATAAATGAAATATTTAAATAATTGAAGCGACAGTTACAGAAAAAGAAAACAAAGAGACAAGTCAGTTTCAGGAATAAAGAAATCATAAATGCTTGAAAATAGACTGTTAAATTCAAATAAGGGGAAAGGGTACGTGGGATAAAACATGTTTGGACTAATTCACAAAAAAATAAGTTTGTTATGGTAAGAGCCTAAAAATATCCCCAACAGAGTCGCCATGATGTCGCGCCCCTTTTTTTCTCACGGAGTCCGGGTTTCGACATTCATGGGGGAAAATAACTCATTTGCTTTTGGGAATTGGGTATTTAAAGAGTCGCCACCTAACGGATTATGGTGCGTTAGGGCACCTAGAGCGATTAACTCTTAGGCTAGTTTGTATTACCAGATATTAGGGTAAGGGCTCGAAATAACCTTGAGGGAAAGGTGTTAGGCACCTCTCGCGGTCTACAACAGTGGGTCCCGGTCGAACTTAAACTATGTGAATTAGTCATTTAACTAGATAAACAGATTTAACATGTACTTGCAAGTAAAGACATTCTAATCACATATATGATTCAAGTAATGGAATAGGGGAAAAGGTTTGAAAAAGTTGCACATATATAAAGAAAAGTAAATTTGTTTAAACTACGGAAGTTGGAAAAGAGGGGTCCTAGGTTGGTCAACCTATAGGATCACACCCATACAACACCCGATAAACACTCCTCCACGAGGGGCTACAACTGACATTAGCGCGTAGTCATTATATTCCTTACTACCCAATCCCCTCCCCTTGGTCATAGCCTAAAGCGTTCTAGCAACCTTGAAAGATACCCTACGCCTGCATTACCCGTCCATTCCTTGTGTCCCTGGAGGTATTTAGGACCTTTAATTTAGGTAGTTCTAGACCATCCTAAGGTATTTAAAGGATAAAAGTCTAGGCGTCAATCAAAAATAATTAGGACTACATTTAAAGAGGGAACGATTAAAGGCTCACATTTACCTCCACAAATATAACAAGTAAGTGCATGTCTCAAACAACAATTTCAAGTATTTAACAGTAAACCTTAAAACATGGTATCAAGGTGAGCAGCGATTATACAGTATCAACTAGAACCAAAGTGTCAAAACCTATTCAACTTGCCTACTGATTTTTCAAACCTGCTGAATATGAGCAGTCATTAATAACAAAGTGCAGTTTTATAGTTGCAGGATTTTAATCGCCCTATAGGCTTGCCTAAGCGCATAATAGTGATGTCCTAAGAGCATGATATCTATATTGATTAGAAATGCAGAAAACAGTAAGTCATTTTAAACAAACAACTTGAGATCCTATAGGCACGCTTTCTAGCAGTATTAATTTAAGGTAGTGTTTTGAAAACTTAGTATAGAAGCAGACAAATTAATTAATTAAACCAATTCAGAATGAACAAACGTGAATTGAACTGACTTTTCTAACTAAACTGTTATAAGTCTTATAGGCATAAATGATAATTAAGCAAGATAAAACAAACAACATTCATTTAACCAAAGTGAAACCCCTATAGCCATGATTTCTATAAAGCTGATTTCGACCCTATAGGCATGATCTCTATTATTAAAGCCATTTTAGATCATATTGGCATGTTTTCTAATTGTGTGTAAGTAAAGCAAACATAACAAACACATTGAATCAACATAGATCCTATATGCATGGTATCTACTTAATTTTCCCAATATACATAACTACCCTCCCTTTTTCACTAATCACCCCACTGTTTGTTTACAATAATTATTACAGACCAATGAATCAAATGACAAATTTGCATAAATAGAAAATTAATCTATAGAGAGCCTAAAGTAGGCCCAATGACTTTCAAGCCTCCAATAACCTCAAATGCCCAAAGTTCCATAGCCAAATTCGAGTCTAGGTGTGTCAGAGTTCCCTAAGGATCTCAAGGATCCCGGGCGGTGCTCACACCTAGACCTTTTCTCAAATAACAAACGATTTTGGTGCAGTGTGGAAAGACCAGCTCTAACATGCCAGAGTTCAGAGAGATCTCAAGGATCTCAATGCAATATACATATCAGAGGGGCATAACCTAGTATTCTAAGACTAAAGTGAGAGTGCTTGACACAGTTTTGAAAAGGTTTTGAAAATAGTACAAAGATGACTTTAGGAGTGAAAAGGTTTTCTGAAACAGGAAATAGTTTGGTAGTAAAAGACAGTTTGAGAAGAGTACCAAAACTCCTTTGAAGACAGCAGACAATCAATTGGTCATAAAACATCCAAATTCAGAAACACTCAACAAACAGATCTCACATGGGGATAAAGGGATTGGGCACATGAGAGTCACAGTAGGGTTAAATGGATAGGGTATAGAGGAAGCATATAGTCAACAAACTGCATAAAACACTTAGGGTCTTAGAGACTTAGCAGACTAGTCATGGATAGTAAATAGTTAAGACATAAATCGCAGTTGTAATACAGAAGGCCTGACATAACTTGAATAGGATTAAACATACATCAAATAGCCAACATGATCACATAATTAGGGCATTGAACAAATATTCACAAATATACTGGTAAGTATCAAATAACTAGTTGAAGTGTAGATATGCTAATTATACATTCAATAGGACATTGTTTAGATATGCTAGACAAAGAAGTAATTAGGAATACAAGTTGAATTTATGGCTGATTAACTAGTGCAGGAATGAAACACATAGGGTTTGGATTTCAGAATTTAACTAGAGACATACCAGTTGAAGAAAAGAGTACAGAATATAAAGCAGATGTACTTCCAATATCTAGCCTTGGCTTTCAGCCAGCTAGACCAGTGAATATCACAAGTAGCAGAGGAGAAAAGAGAGCTTTAGAGTGTAAGTGAGCTTTTTGTGAACTAATGTTCGTTATTAGAAGTGAGAATAGGAGTGAGTTTATATAGTAATCAAAAGCTTAGGAAAATAAGGTAAGGGATAAATTTAGTGGCAATTAGAGAAATTCAAGGAATCAATCACATGTAAAATCAGTAAGTTTTCCCTTTAATCAAGGGATAATCAATGGTAAAAACAGGAAAAATACTTAAGGAAGGAAATCGAGTACAGAGTAGATAATAAAGGGTGAATGCACATGGGTTTCAATTAAGGAAAAAAATAGTAAGAATCAGCAAATTAACAAATAAGGCAAGGAAAAATTAATTAAGGCAAGCAGTTCAATTAAACCGAGTAGAGAGGTAAGAATCAAAAGTTTCGTTAAGGAAAGGTGTTCAAATAAAACCAGGAAATAAGGACTTCAGAATAATCAAGGGTCCAATCAAAGAGAAAATCACGTAAAGATTCAGCAAGTTTAGTAGACAAAATAAGTGAAGAAATGAATAGTCGGGATTCGAAACATAATTTTAACAAAACAAATTGTTAAATCAAGAAGATGACACTGATAAAAGGAGAAAGATAGAGGTCTTAACATGAATAGTCAGGATGAACACAAACATATAGAATCAATGAAAGGTTGAACTAAGAAATTCAGTAGAGGCATATTAGGATTAGAAAACCACGAGACATTCAAATGGCTAAAGAGAAATCATAAGAACCAAGGTAAGAACACAGTCAGTACACCAGTACTCAGAAACCAAATAAAGAATGTCAAACATTAGGGTTTTTAGTACAATCAAGTTAAGGTTGTAGCAAACTTAAAAAAACAGTTAAAACACATAAGAAACAGAAGATCAAACACTCAAGAATCATCAAACATTTTGGAAAAGAAATTTCCAGAAACCTAGTTTAGAGAAAAAAATGAAAAATCATTCGAAAATTACACGATTCTTGTAACATAACCAAAAGATTCTTGTAAAACTCATGTGAAATAGTTCCAAACCATTTCAGATCTATACAGATCTAAGAGGTTCAGAAGAAATTAATTAGGACTTCGAGAAGAACAATCACAGAGATGAAGAATCAAACATAGAAACTCATAGATATAGGAATATCTCACTCGAAATCAAACCAGGACAGCTTGAAACAGGCGAGAACGGACAATAGATGCAAGCAAACTAACCCTGGTCCCTTGAGGACCCTAGAGATGGCAATACCAACGTGAGGGAGGCTATTAGAGGGTTGGGGAGTGGTGAGAAGCCACCAAGATAACCATAGATGAGTGACGATTAGGTTTAGGTTTGAGAGCTTTTGAGAGAGGAAAGGGATTTCAAGGCGGTGGACGGTGATGAAATGAGAGGGTTTGGGGGAAAGGGAGGGGGTCGTTTTGTTTATTTTAGGTAAGGGTTGTTTGTGGCCGTTGATCTCTATGATCAACGTTCGAGATTGAAATGGTTTTGGGGCCAGATCAGGTATTAAGGTTTGGGCTGGGTAAATTTAAATTAAAATTTAGCTGGTATTGGGTTGAAATAGGGCTAAAATTGAAATAAAAATAGGTCAGGTTTTAAATAGCCACTTTTAATAACTCCATAATTCATAAAAATAATAAATGAGTTCCAAAAAATATTTTCGTGTACTAAAATAATATAAAAATTTTATTTAATATTTTTAAAAATATAAAAGACCATTTTTTGCATCAATAATGTAATTATGCATTAATATGGGCTATTATTGCAAAGATGTGCAATTTAGCCTAAAAATGTAAATATAATTACAAAAAATGCACTAAAAATATTTAAACACTATGTTGGAATAACTAAAGAATTTAGATGACTAAATCATCACAAAAGTAATTTGGAGGATAATTATTGGGTATTTTATAAATAAAAGAGAGTAAATAAATTGATTTGGAGCTTTTTTAAAAAAATTATAGAAAAATTATAAAAATATTTGTGCATGCTTATAACTGCATATGTGCTATTTTGAAAGTATATATATGTATTAAAATATATGAGGAAAAATTGGGTATCAATAGTGCGAGATGTGTTTTTCTGTGTTTTGATAGCGAGCCGGTCTGGAAGACTTGAGTCGGGTTTTGACTGTTGTTTGGGCTCGGTGGTTTCAGTTGTGTGAGCGTGTGATTTTGGACTTATGTGTCTGTTTGTGTCCCTAGGAGCGGGATTGATGGATCATGAGTGATTGGATGACTATATGTTGATTATGTTGTGACTGCGGGATGTGTTTAGATGGTTTTTGATATGATAGGGAGATTTTGCTTGGGATGTGAAAGTATTACTGGATGCTCGATTTCTATGGATGTGTTATACGACCGGGAGTTATGAGGGTTTTGAGGGATTCTTTCATGTTATTTCATTTGTGGAACGAAGTAGATTTTCATGTCTTGTTGATGAGTTCAGACTTAGGAAGATTAATTGATTGCGTAGTAGTTGTAGCTTTCAAAGGGTATAGAGAGGTGTCAGTTTGAGGCTAAGCAGGTGGGTTGTCACCTTTGAGGTAATATATAGATGTGTGATCCTTATGATGTTGTGTGGAGGGTCTCTTGTCTACCAGTGGGTTAAATGTGTTTCGATTTGAGTTTGGATTGGTTGAGAAAGTTGACATGACTATCACGAGGATGAGTGCAAGCTGAGCAGATGATTTGAGGTATTTTATGGGTTATGTTGCACGAGCTTGTGAGGGATCTAGTTGAATCTCACTATGAGATTATGGTAGAAATAGACATGGGTATTGCGAGTTATCGAATGTTTCATTCTATGGTTTTGAGCCAAGTGGGGGAGTCTGCCATCGGCAATTTGATTTCATGGTTATGTGTTGTACTGGTTTCGATCTGAGGCATACTGATGGGTCAGATATGACTTGTAGAGGTTGGTTCTGAGAATTACTTGAGTAAGGAATTTTTGGATGCATGATGTATTTCACCTTATGGTATTTGGGAGTCTTGGAAATGGTCTAGGGTTGCTGTTCGTGATGGATATAATGTACCAAGAAAAAAAGGATTCACTCGGTTGCTTAGAGGTGTGGATTACTTTATTGGGTGTTGTTGTACTAATAAGGAACAGGTCGTTCGGCCCGTTTGGGCGGTGCAATTGAGAGTTGAGTAGAGTGGATGACCTTTCGAGTGGGTTCTGATAGATTCAAGATTTATATGTAGTAATTGAGAATTTTTTGGATTTGTATATGACTAGAATCTGAGATTTACATTGAATACTATCGAGCCTCGTGGTATTTCTATATCATTATGGATTCTACATTTCTGTATCAAGAAGGTGAAGGAAACAACTTTAGATTCATATAAGGTATCTTCAAAGTGGGTCTCTCGGTTATGGTACTTCTGGGGTGCTTAAGAGGAAATACATCGACTTATGGGCCTTAGGGAAAAGTGGTTTTATTCTAGGATCTCTTATGGTGAGCTTTGGGTAAGGATCATGGTGTTATGTCAAGGAGAAGTGTCAACTTGAGGGTCTTTCGGAGGGAACTCTAAGTAGTAGGTTGGGATCATCACAGTAATGGATATGATCGGTTCTTTAGGTACTTCTGCACCGGTAACTCTCTAAGGTATTTTGTGACAATACTCTTTGGTTTGGCGACTTGCGTGACTTGGTTGAGTTGGAGAGATTCAGTTTTGATGGCTTGGTTATGTATTAATGGGTTTCGAAGAGTTCCCGATGGTCTCTACCACGATTTGAGATGGATATTTCCTACCGCCGTGAGGAGCATGTTTCGTAATGTGATTTTCTCCTGGATGGGATCAAATAGACGGTTTCTAACTGATCGGGTATGCATCATGCTGGTGACTCAAAGTTGATTATGAGATTCTCATGCTTTTTATATGAGGGCATGATAGATGCGATGTGTTGCGGGGGATTGAGATCTGCATGTACAAGGTCACGGTTTAGTTGGAAGGGAAGGTCATGAATTCTTAGACAACATGGATGATTTCAGATGACTAGATGAATACTATTACTACTTGGTATTTCCTGAGAAGGGTGCACATTTCAGAAGGCACATTGTGTTTTGAATTACGGGAGCTTCATTGGTATTGCGGTACTTGCCTGGTTGATCGACTATTGATGTTTAGATTTTGCTATGTGGCATGAAAGAATTATAGAAGAATTTCGTGTGGGATGATTGTGTATGGGAGATGTGCTAGCCATTCGAGTGGTAGAGTTGGGATCGGCTATGGTGATTCATGTGTTCTATGGATTTGGAGACTAGGAGTCCTCAAAAGCAAATTTTTTCGTGGTTGTGGACTGTGAAGATGTGACCAAGGTTAGCCATCTGGTAGTACGTGCTATGGTTAGGCCATTATTGACTTTTGAGGATCATTTATCCATTTGGGGATGACTAGAGTTTCTTTGGGGACCATTAGTAGGCCTAATGAGGATGTGTGTTCTACATCGGGTCGGATTTACTGACTTAGAAGTATTAGTGTTGAGGGGTAAGTTATTCGATTATAGTTGAGCTTGTTTGTGTTCTGATATGTGCTTTGTGTTACTCTTCTATGCTACGAAGGGTGGTGATTCGTTGATTATATGCACACATGATACGGTTCTATTTAGGCCTTGCAGCGGAATTCAAGTGAGATGATTATTGGGGTGTTGAATGGTTGATTGCGCATTGGGTATGTTCTTTCCGGATGTGGTATATTGTGTTATTGGCTTCTCTACAATTATGGTCATGCACTTCGTGCACTTGATGTCGAATTACGTGTAGTTGTTGATTTTGAGCATTGTGGCTTGAGGTATTTTATATGGACCGGTGTTTGGATAGGTCACGCATTGCATCAAGGCTAGGCTGGGATATGATCCTTTGTGTTAGATTCGTGTGTTTTGGTCCTACTATGTGTGATGGGTTCATAGCATTGCATTGTGGTGGTACTTGTTGAGCTTACGAGATGGTTCTCTCATTTGAGTCATTTTCCCAGATTGAGTGCATCTGATTTGTTGCCTATTGGTGCATGCACTGTGGCTTTAGGTTATAATGGTGTGGCATGTCAATAGAATGGTTGTGTTTGAGGAGATAAGGTCATTGGACCTATAATGGGTACTATCGGATTTGATTAGAGGATGTATGGAAGAATAATATCGGAAGTCAACTTAGGATTTGGTTTTGGTTCTTGATGGACAAGGGAGAGCTCCCTGACTTGTTAATATGATGAGTGGTTATGAGTTTTTGTATGTTTCTTTCATCATTGGCAGTGTACGAAGGTTTTGAATGAGGTTTTACTTAATATGAGGTTATTACCGGTAATAGATTTGTTTTGAGCAGCTACTGTAATCGAGAATTATTACTACGAGTATGCGAGTTGTATGGTATATCATGTGATTACGTCTTGGGTTATGGGTATGGATTGATTTGGCTTGTTCAGACTTATATAGTGTGTAGATGCGAGATTCGAGTCTTGTGAGGAAATCCAGATGTTGGAAATTGGGTTCTAAGGTTTATGAGCTAAGATTGAATTAAGGATCTTCAGTTATGTTGTGTTGTCATACTTATATGGGTTGGGGTGACGTGGAATCACCCTCGATTATATGCATGGTAAGGTTACACGGCGATTTGATGGCTTTGGAATAACGTTCGGCACATTCACGGACGAACGTATGTTTAAGTTGGGAAGAATGTAACGACTCGATGGGTCGTTTTGAGCATTTGAATCGTATGATGTATTATGGCCTGTGTGAATCGTCGGTTTGGGTTTTCAGGTCAATCGAAATTGATTTGGGAGAAAGATTCTCAACTGGGAAGTTTTAAGTTGGAAGAGTTAACCAAGTTTGCCTTTTGAGTATTTGACCCCGGATCGGAGTTTTGATCGTTCAGTTAGGTCCGGATGGTGATTTTGGACTTGGGTGTATGCTTGGATTTGCATTTGGATATTTCTAGAAGGTTTCAGCACACTATTTTGGTGAAAGTTGGAAATTTGAAGGTTTGGAATGTTTATAAGTTTGACTGAGAGTTGACTTTGATGATATCGAGTTTGAATTGTGGTTCCAGGAGTTGGAATAGCTTTGTTATGTCAGTTGGGACTCGTGTGCACAATTTAAGTTTAGTCCGAGTTGATTTGATAAGGTTCGTCATGAGTTTTGGAAATTGAAAGATTCAAAGTTCATTAAGTCCAATTTGAGGTGCGATTCGTGGTTTTGATGTTATTATGTGTGATTTGAGGCCTCGAATAAGTTTGTACTATGTTATGGGACTTGTTGGTAGGTTTGGACGGGTCTCGAGGGGCTCGGGTAAGTTTCAGATAAGCTTGAGTTGTGTTGCGGTCATTTTTTATATTTCGACGTCGTTTCTTCAAGCATAAATGGTACCACATTATGCAAATGAGCTCCAATATCTATTTTGATTGAAACATTAGATCCATACCATAATTTTGGAACCATAGAAATTGGAATCATCAAGTTCCAAAATCGTATGAGGAATTTATGGTCATTTTACTAAGAATTGGATTGCCAGATTTCTTTTAGATTAATTACAAAATTGGCACTGAATTCGTATTTAAAAATCTGCATTATTTCCAAATATTGAAACCAATATATCTCCTTCATTATAAGGTCAAATAGAGTGATTCAAAAGGCTAACTTGACTAAATTTTCATAAGGAATTTATCAGAGGTATCAAAAATAAATTCCGAGATCATTTAGCATGAGAAACGAGGCAAAACAACTGTGCAAAAACATATAATATTGAGAGTTTATTTATTTGGCCATATTTTGAGTTGGGGAGCTTGGATTTGAGCGATTTCGAAGGCAAGTTTCAGCATATGGATTGAGGTAGGTGTTATCTACTCGGTTTTGATTATATTCATGAATCCATCTTTGTTTTCTGCATTTGATTGATGATTTTAAAGTGAAATTGGGGGGGAGGGGGGATTGTCTAAAATTTCATAAAGTGAACTTTTGAGTTTTGAACGTCGATTCGGAGTCGGATTTAAGTGAAACTAGTATGGTTGGACTCTTAATTGAATGGATTATTGTATTTTATAAGTTTTGTTGGGTCCCAAGGTGCAGGCTCGGGTTTGATATTTTAGTTGACTTTGGGACTTTTGATTAAAGATTCGACCTTTATCGGTTGGGTTTATTTTCTTTGACATTGTTTGATGTTCTTGAGTTACTTTTTGCTAGGTTTGAGCTGTTCGTAGGTCGGTACGTGTGGGATGGAGTTTATAGAGCAATGGTTAGCTTGCTCGGTATTGGATTTGACTTGTTTGAGGTAAGAATCTTGTTTAAACTTGGTTGAGGCACTAGTTTCCTGAATTATTTGTAATAGCTACGTGTATGGGTGCGCGCATGCGTGGGGTTTGAACCCATGTGCTGACACCGGGGGTATTTATCCATGCTCGGGGTTACATTTAGACTATGATAATCCTAGACTTGACTGTTAAGCTTTAAGCTATGATGTTTCTCATATCTGTAACATTGTGTGAACTAGTTGAGCCGTGTTTTAGGCTATATAGAGGTTTAATCCCTCAATGAATTTGATAAATACTATTCTGTGATGAAATTGCCGTTTTGAGCTATGATAGCACACTCTGTACATGCCTACAATTTAGCATCTCATTTATACCAGTCCAGGAGCATGAGTTTGTTATTCATTCATCACATACATATATTCCTATTTATTTGCTCCTGTGTGATATGATTGGATCAAATGCATGTGACTAGGCCGAGCGGATTGTATTGTTATGCATGTGATGTGACCATGCGGTGAGAATTATGATATTGTGCCTATAACCACACCGAGCGGATTGTGCTATTATGCATGTGACCATGCTAGACAGATTATGATACTGTGCATGTAACCATGCCAGCCCGATTGATATTATTAGCACGTGAGTCGTTCATGCAGCACGTGAGTTGTCTGTGCGGATCTAGATATCGATATTATAGCACATAAGTTGTCCGTGAGGATCCAGATATTGATATTATAGCATATGAGTTGTCCGTACAGCACGTGATTTATCCGTGCAGTTGATATTATTAGCACACGAGTTGTTCGTGCAACGTGTGGATACGGCTTCATCCCCCTAGGGGCACGCTATTCATGTTTCTCTCTTGATGGTATACACGCGGACTGTAAGAAACCGATGGGTTTTTAATTGATGTGAGCTCTAGGAGATCTGGTTACTGTTATTGGATTGGGTTGGGCACCGTAATAGACTGATATTTAGTTATTAAATTTTATCTTTACTTGCAATTTCCTTGATTGTTTACTAGATTTACTTGCATATCTTCCTTATATGTTGGATTGTTGACTAAGTATATGTGAGCATCAATATGGTTTTACTTGAGATTTCCTGATTTGATTATATATTTGTCCTATACTTGTTTAAATTATAAACTGCACGGGTGTTAGTGAGTATCATCTATAGTTCTTGCTTCTTTTATCTGCACGGGTGTTACTCATACTATACTTTTGTACCTTCCATGCATATTATGGTGTTGATATTGTTGTGTATGGAGAGGGCTGGCATTGAAGATGTACATGTGTCCCAGTTATGGCTAACATTTATCTTTGGTAGCTTTAGATTCGAATTTTGTTCATATACATTTCAAACGTATGTTGTATTTATTTCATTTCACTTTTAAAATCTAAATTTTAGTGACTCATGACTTGTACTGCCAGTCCTTGGGGAGTTATATAAATTCAATTATCCCATCTTTGACTCATATCAGTATTATTATATTATATTTTATTGTTAATTGGCTTACCTAGCGGGTCAGGTTAGGTGCCATCACGATAATTTAGATTTTGGGTCGTGACACTCATTAGTATCGTTAGAACCATATACGCCTTTTCCATTGATCCTCCGACTTTTTTACATTAATGATCATAACATAGGCTTGATTCAGGTTAGGTAGTGGTCTAGTAATTAGCACCTGGTTCTTAGCATTTTCATATGAGTCATTAAGGCCAGTAAGGAATTGATAAAGCTTTTGAAGTTGATAATGCTCAGCATGTCTTTTTGACTAAGGACAACCACATGTAGGTAGAGGAGTTGATGTCTCATACTCATCCCAAAGTTCTCTCAGTCGAGAGAAATATATAGAGACAGAAGATGCTCCTTGTGTTAATGTGGCAATTTCCTTATGCGGGTAAGCTGCCCTAGAAGCATTCACTTTATCAAATCTTTCTCTAAGATCTTCTCAAATACTAAGCAGATTTGAAGATACTGTATTCATGATTCATGCTAACATTACTGCATTGCATCTATTCCATAGTTCGAGAAGACTTACATCATAGTTACTTTTTCTGCAGGTACCTAAAAAAAGCCTAATTAATTCTTGCCATGCAACACAATTTCCAATGACCTACTCCAAATCGAGTAATTCTCAGAACCTTGTAGCTGAATAGAAATACGAACCGAACCTTGTGTATCAGATGGATGAATATACAGAGGATGGTGATGATCAACCTGATCAACTGATTGAGCTGAATTCTCAGGTGTGAATTGAGTATCAATAGCTTCTTCACGAACGTACGTTGTGGCAAAAAATTAAGAAACGTCCGAGAATTTGGAACCGAAGAAGAGAGATGTAGTTATAGGCAGATGCACGAACTACTCGCAATTAATTGAGGCCTAATCAAACAAATCACAAACCCTGGCTCGAAAGAAGTGAGAATCAAATAAGAAATTGGCTCAAACGATCAATACAATGCAGATAGCAAGGATAAGACTAAGTGCTCTGCCACATCTGAGTTGCAATCACTCGTTTAACCAAGCTCTGATACCATGCTAAGGAACTCTGGCTATGGTGGAGATGTAAGAGAAGGAAGAAGAGAATGAGATGAAGGAGAAAGGTAGTTACTCTATTTACTGCAAATGAGACATGTAAAACAACTATGTTTATCTGTGCAAATATGATCACGCCCAACTACGCCTTATAAAAAGGACAAGCGGTCGCTGCAAATATATAATCTGGTTCAGTCCGGAGTCGAATCCCACAGGGAACTAACTTATTTACTACAACTTTGAACACTGCTAATGAATAGCTCCAACAATTCCCGGATGCAAGATTTTTAATGGATAATTAGTAGAATTTAGTTAACTAACGAAAAACAATAATAAAACTAGCAATAATCGAGAATAGAGTCAAATTCAATGGTAAAATGATCTAGTGTTATTGATTTCCCCAATTGTCAAATTAATTCCTGACACGTTAGCTATAATCTCGCCATAATACTCTATAAGAAATATGAGTTCTAGGTTACCGCAATTATCTCCCGATCAATTACGATAATTTACTAGAAGCATTCTCTCGAACTACTCTAGCTTACAATTTATGCAACTTAAAATTATTCCACCAAAGCTTCGTCATCTCTAACCCTGCTTTTAAATTCAGGTAATTAATCTCTTAACTTACCCAAAAGTGGTATTGTTCGACAACAATCTAACCTAGTGTTCTTTCTCAAGCAACACAAGGTAACTAGACACGATTAATCAAGAGCCCTTTCAATTAATCATAGGACAACACATAGTTGAACAATTATAGAATAAGAAATGTCTTCATTATATCAAAACGTAATCAAGACTTCATCCAACAATTGGTTCCATCAACTCTAGATTAAATGTTTAGCTACTCATGGTAAAACAAGATAAAGCCTTAAAATAATTCATAATTCACAAAATAATAATAACAGGAAGAAGAATGAAAAACTCTAATGGTGTCTTGATCTTCTCACACTTGTTCTTGCCTTCAATTGAGTCTAAAAACAAGCTTAACCTTGACTTGTGCGAGTTTGTTGAGTTTATATAGGGTTAGGATAATTTTCTCACGCTTTACACTTTGGCCCCTAGACTTTCTTGGCATTCTCCAGATCGACCGCGGTTGCGGGCCAACTGCGGTCGTTTTAGCCATTTTGTTTTGCGCCTTTTTCCACCACGTTCTAGCCGCAGCCCTACCGCGGTCGCGGTGGACTGTTGCCCAGTTTTTCTTTGTCTTTTCTTGCTCGTTTTCATCCGGGCTCTTCTCGATTGGCCTTGTATCTACATATTTGCCCCCAAAACACTCTATATCCTCTTCCTAACTCAGAGTAGTTCCTGCAAATAATAAAATCCTTAATTAGAGCATGTTGTTATTATCTAGCACTTAACACATCAATAAAGTATGGTTAACTTCGAGCATAAATATCATCTACATCGCATAATATAGGCTACTATCAATACCCCACACTTAAACTGTTGCTAGTCCTCTAGCAACAAACAACACTCTATAGTCCTAATCATCACTGGGTTACTTCCCTACTCCTTATACCAAGAATAATTCACATAGATAGACTACCTTAGCATAACATCCTAACCTCGAGAGTGGACTCTCTCTCTAGCCACGTAATGTCCCTAACCGGCTTTCATACTCTCAGTCAGAGGTCTAGACTTACCTTCCCTTCATGAATCACGTGCCTACTCACCACAAAAGAGAATTGTGTCATTGTCATTATAATTCACACACCGAGGAATTCAAATACGTAAGATTTCACTCGCCCTCAAAAATAAATTCTTCTGCCACAAACAACACACCATAGGCTTGCCCATAGTGTAATACTCGACTAATTGAGATCATTTGGTCTAGAATCAAGTAGGACTTTATTTGGTTTTAATGTTGGCTGCGGGACATGTAGGATACATATGGGTATAGTGACTACACCTCCCTAAGAACTTCAATACATTTTTCACTTTTAAGCCCATACCTTTGTCAAACCTTCATTCCACCTTTACATCATTGAGTTAAACCCTCTGCTTCTTTAAGCACACTTACATCAAGAGTCACCATTTAGCAATGATTTTATTTTTCTTTCATAACAATACAACTATTTTTTTTCAATTCAAGTGGCTCTTAATATTTTTCAACACAATGCACCTTCTCCTTATTTCATTAGCTCCACTCAAAAGACCAAACAACCACCCCACACTTTAACTTTTCAATATTTATAAAATTCAAGTGCTTCTAAGAGGTGATAGGGTTCAAAATATAGACAATTCATAATTTGGGTAAGGCTTGTAATGTGGTTGCCAAAGAAACAGGATTACAGGTTCAAAGGGGTTAACTAGGATATACACAATCAGATGGGTGAAAACATATATAGATAGGTCCAATAAGGAAACGTCTATATCACTTTCCAGACCAGTTAAAACTACCATTTTGCTTCGTACACACACAAGGAAAGTTCTAGGCATTTAGTGTTAGCATAGAATACACAAACCCTCACTCACACATGGCACATGACTTAATTCAGTCAGGACCATCAGACACTCTGCTCAAGGTGCTTAAGCCAACTCAAGAACACACAATTTAAGTCTTTATTGCTAGAGTCAACTAATGAGCCTAAGTGTCACATTAAAGCAATCTTTATTCTTCTTCGCCCAAAAATTCCTAAATTAAAAAAAGGAAAAACTAACTACACCCGGTTCAAATGAAAACCCTTGGAAAAGAACCGTGGTTTAAAGAAAAATCAAGGGGGAGTTGATACACTACCTAACAGAAGAAAATCATTTTTTTGTTCGACTTAAGTCCCTCAAGAGACCCGTCGAGAGTTGTCCATCTTCAGGCCAAGTTAAAGTTAATTAACAGTAACCAAAAATACCAAACAAATATATAAAATTGTAAAACAACAACAATCATCCCCCACCCCACACTTAAAGATTTGGCATGTCCCCATGTCAAGGAAATTAAAGCAGAGTAAGGTAAGGGGACTTCCCTAGTGCTCAGTCCCGATTGAAGACGGTGCCAGGAACGAGGTGACACGCTCGTACTAGCGCCCGGAGCCAGCCCATGATATTTTCCTCTGGCCTAGTAGTTTGAGTAGACAAAGTGTCAACTCGACCACTCAGGTCTGTGACCGAAGTGCGTAGGCCAGCCATATCCTACTCCAAGGTTGTCATTCGGGTACTCCGGCGGGCCTATGATGGGCCCCCACATCAGCACTATGCACCGATGGGGCAACAACATGCATAGCTCGCTCATCATCATCATCATCCATCACAGCCTGCTCTCTCCCAACTGTGATTTTGCTAGTCTTGAATGGGGCTTTTAATGGCAACTTCCCATCTACTATGGGATTTTTGGGAACTCGTGAAGCACGACACAACTTGGTGAACAGGGAAGGGAATTAGAACCCTTTTCTTGTCTCTGTGGATCGAATGAACATTTCATCTTGAATGAGACGGGCCACGTCAAAATTGTGGTGGTTTATGAAACACCAAATCGCCGCTGCTCTTGGTGTATTAACATCTGTAGTGTTGCTGGATGGCAGCAAACGGCTGTTGATGATTGTTAGCCAACACTTAGCTTCCCGAGTGAGAGATTGGGAGTTCAGGGTCATTCTCGGCTTTATCCATATTGGATCCCGGCCAACCACACAGATTGTTTGAACAATTAGTTGCCACCATACAGGTAGGCGCTGATAATCTTGGTAAAAATCCGTCTCTCCAGTGAAGACCGGCAACCTGTACACTCGATAGATGGCCTCAAAAGACGCATTCACCGGGGTATTTTGTACTGTAACAACCCTATCAACATGGCCTGGGCAATTTGCATAAAATTCCCTTACCATTATTACATTTCCCTCTTCTGGTTCATTAAAGAAGATGTCTAGCTGACGCCTCCTCAATTCTTCATAGATACTAGGGCCTTCAACTCGCAAGGCATGCCTGTCAATGTGTACTTCAGGCACCAGCTTCTTAGATGTCTTTACATTAAATTTGTTTTGAGCCGCTTTGGAGATAAACCGAGTGCGATCAAATTGGCTCGAACTAGCCTGAGCTCGAGCTCTGGATAAGCTCCCTGGCCCACTAGCAAAGGAACCTGTGGCACATCTTTTCCTTGATTGATGCATTTTACCTAACAAAACAAGGGCTACTATTAGTGAGGGTTTGAGTTATGTGAACCCTGGGTGGTTACTTAGACTTCACCACCACCACGGTCAAATTAGCCATTACAGCTCAATGGGGCAATTTCATAAGCACCTAGTGTGCATGGAACTATGATTTAACACACTTATCGTCTTGAGGTACAAACTCTCCCCCCAAATCAACCACTATCACTTCACAAACTCCACCCACCATAATAAACTTCATACAACAACACCCTGCTCTTCTTTACTATATTCTACACATTACCCACTACAAAGAAGAAAAGAAAACCAAAAAATTTGTACAATATATACTACAACAAATCTAACATTAAAATTGCAAAATAGAAGGGGAGAAGAAGAGAGAATGAAATCATTACATACTTGAAACTTGTAGAGTTGGAGTGTAATAGAGGTTGGGGAGGAGGGGAGTCGGAAGTGTGTGTGTGTGAGAGAGAGAAAGGGGTTTGTGAGAGATAGGGAGATGAAGGAGAAGAAGAGGCGTGGGGGTTAGAGAGTTAGAGTGAGAAGAGGAGTGGGGGAAGTGGGGGGGGGGGGGTAGGTTTCGTTTTAATGGTTTTAAAATAGAAAAAGAAAAAAAGAAAAAGAAAAGAAAATAAATAAATAAAAAATTAATTGCAACTTACTTGGTCAGGGTTCACCATGCCCGGTCCTTCTCCCGACTGCGGTTGCGGTAAAAAAAGAAAAACAAAATAGTGGCCTCATAAACTACCGCGCCCGGTCCGCATCCCGACAGCGGTCGCGATGGCCCAAAAACAGAATGTGCCTTGTCACACCTCCTTTTTCCTACACCCCAAGAGGGTATAAGGGAGTTTTCCAATTAAAGGACAATCGAAACGGGATTTATTTATTTGAAGGATTCAGAGTATCCACTTAAGATGATTTATGGTGTCCCAAGTCACCAGTTCAAATCCCGAATTGAGGAAAAGATTGACTTTGTTTTACAGTCCGCGAACCAGAAATCTGGGTAAGGAATTCTGTTAACTCGGGTGAAGGTGTTAGGTACTCCCGAGTTCCGTGGTTCCAGCACGGTCGCTCAACTGTCATAATTGGCCTAATCATCTGATTTTAAACTTGTTTTAACCTATGGTGTAATTTTAACTTTATAATCGCTTTTATTCATTTCAAGGAAGATTTCAACGTCAGCCAAAGCACATCTTTTGACCATGCCACATGAAATGCACCCGCAGTCTGAGACATATTCTATTTGACGTTGTTAAGATTAGGATTTGGGTCACATGAAATGCGCACATGAGTTTAGGAAGGTAATATTATTAAAATAACGAGCCTAAAGCAACTACGCGTTTTTAACTTCGCGAGGGCCATGGAAAATTTGCTAAATGGCACGCCTCGAATGCTAAGGATTTTAAAAGAAATAATTAAATGAGGGCCACGCATTTGAGATTTTGTTTGGCATGGCACGCCTCGATTCCAATTTTAAAAGGGAATTTAAGCTAACTTTGGAGGGCCATAAACTATTTGTGTTGTTCAATATGGCTCACCTCTACTAGTTTAAGAGTCTGGACTATTCAAACATTAAAAAGGGTCGGGGTTCTATTCACCTTATGAGATTATTAAGTTAAAACTTGATAACCAAAGCCAACGATGAACGACCCAAATGATGAAACGTAAACAATCTTTTCCTTGCAAATGTCTTCAGGATCAGAACCCAAAACAGGCCCCAAGTCTGGTTCCCAGCTATTTAAACCAATTCGTGATTATTTCCAATTAAAAGGGACATATCAAATTCTCATGCAAAGACTTAAAAAAATGAACGTTGGCCAACTTTGTGATAAAAAAACGCATTCTAATAGTCAGTTCCTATCTCAAATCTGGGCTCAAAGGGGAGCCCAACACCTTATTGCAAATGTTGCTAAGCTACTGATTTTTAAATGGCTCGAAATAGGCCCCAAAAGAGAGCCCACTTTGAAATCAAGGCACAACTGAACAATGGAGACTCAAGATCGAATCCCTATGAGCTCAGATTAATTCCATTATGGAAATTTGGCTCCAAGTGGCCACTATGAAGTCAAACCACAATTAAACTACTGGTTTTTAACATTTTACAAAACGAAATAGCAATGGTTTCTCAAACAAACAATTACCTATATTAAATCAAATAAATTGTCTAGGATGTATTTACCATGCCTTATACACTATCAAATTAGCACCCTGCATACTAACACAGTTTCCATATTCAGTTTGCATATGTTGGCATATATTCCCCTATACCCCATTTTCCTTATATTAAATACCCATTAATAATGACTTGACATCAACAATTACCTAACAAAGCAATCAGAGATCAAATATAACACATTCTCATGCTAATAGACTCAGAGCATGATCCAGCTAATAGTCCAACTAACAAATTTCGAATTCTCATCAATGCAAGATTATCCAATTTATACAAACCCAATAAAACTAAACTCCTGATTTTCCAATAGTGCAGAACCAGACTCAAGCAAAAATGATCACACAAAGCCAGGATTCAATACTAATAACAGAATATGTTGACCAAATCATAAGAGGACAACATTTACTAGTTAACATGATTTAAACTTCAATTACAACTCACTCTAAATAAATACATCCATCAGAATCTTTCTAGAACCAAGTATTACATGTTAAACACAAGATTGAAAGAAGAAAAGATGATTCATATTCACAACATCAAATTTTTATCTTATTCTCAAATTCATACTTCGAGCTACACATCAAGTGGCATCCATATGGTTGAGGAATACCTGGAAATGAACAAAACAAACAGACAAGGTGAAGAATCTGTAGTCAAGCAGCAACACTATAGCAGAATCAACACCAGCAGAACCAGCTCAAACAAAAAATAAGTATGAAAGCAGTAAAGAACAGTCCCCCTCTAACAGTAACCACAACAACTTAAAAACCAAACCTTAAACACCCAACCTCAATCCATTTAAAAACTAAATCAATCAGAAAAACTTTTCAGGTATAGAAGATTTGAGAAATCAGAGAATGAGTTTCAATGGAACAGTAATTACACTCCAATTTCCAGCCGTTTGTGTTTTTCAAAATTTTATCTCTTCATAATCTGCCTTCAATGCCAAGTAAAGGTACCTTTAATGGCAAGGCATTAGGGCCGCCTGAAAGTATTCAGTTTTTGCATCTTACCCCTTTTGAAATTCTCATTTTTGTTTAGACCTCCTTAGTGTAAAATTCAGACTTTTACATAAGCCCCCACCCCAGCTTCTAGGAAGTTTCCTTAGGCAATGAAATCAAGATTCCCTAAGCCAATTACCCAGAATAACCCCTTAAACCCCTGATTTTTACTTTCAAACAACTAAATGGGTCATGGGTCAATTTGACCCAACGGTTTAAACCCCAAATGAATAGGCCAGAATTGAACTTAAGGCCCGAACAAAACTCAAAAACCCATTTAGTAGAAAAGAGAAACAATTAAATGACCTCAAACATCAAAATCTAACCAAGCAATTGATTTCTTTTAGAACTAAATACTGAGCCGGAGTTAACCAAATTACTGAATCAACAAAGCCTAAATTAAGCTAATTATCAAAAATGTCATAAATAACAAAAACAAGCAAAGAACAGTATTTAAAACCTAAAAAGAAAGACTGAAAATCTAATGGAGTAAGTACGAACACTAAATTCTTCAAAAAGGGAAAACTAGGTCTGAACTTCTATCTACTTTCCAAACATTCACAGAAGCGGGAAGACAAAGAATAAAGGAGTAGGAAGATGAAACGGCGTATAAGGGCATGCAAAATGAAGAACACTTAATGATTCACATTAGAACCTAATATTGGACCTTCAATTAACACAATCAGTGTTAACCGCCTGTTCTTTTTGAAGGACAAACGACCATGACTGCTTATGCCAAACTAGACTTCGAAAATCTTGAAAACTCGGACGCTTGTGGTCATGCAAGCCACAGAATCAAAGGCAGAACAATTTTGGCTTTTTAGGGCTTCGAACTCTAACTTTAGATTTAATATTCGACGAGATTGAGGTGTATTCAAGGGGAGCTATGTTGATATTTAGAAAGAGGAAGGTGAGGGGCTTCGATGGTGTTACTTTGGGGGTGGTTGGAGGTGTCGCCGCCAGTGGGTGGTGGTGGGATTTAGGGCGGCTCTAGGGTTCCACGGTTGGTCTCTGAGATGAGAATGAGAGATATGAGAGATGGGGGTGGGCTTAATTCGGTCAGATATATACTACCCCAACCCACTTCACAGCCGTTGGATTAGAAAACATAGACGGCTTAGATCAAATGACTAATCTAAACGGGGTCGTTTGATTTAGTGGGGGGACGGACCGGGTCAGGCGTGTTTGGGGCCGGGTGTGGTTGGGTTTGGGGAGGGGAAATTCTTTGGGCTTGGGGATTTTAATTAAAACAAGCCCAAAACTTTATCTCTTCAAATCCTTTTTTCTTTTTTCCAAATTAATTAATTTATTTTCAAACTCTCTCTTTTTTTTAATTAATCTTTCCAAAATAAAACTCAAATAAAACCCAAACTAAATCCTAGATTAAATCAATCCTAACACATTAAGTTAATTAACTCTAATTAAAACCAAATTAAGCGGAGAAACCACCAAAATTAAAAGATTAAAAAATAAAAGTGCAAAAATACCATTTTTGCGATTTTCCCAATTCTTATGAAATAAATAATTTACTACTTAATTCAAAAATACCAAGTTAAATCCTAAATGCAAATGCAATATTTTTTTTGTATTTGTTATTAATTAAATAAAATAAACACGCACAGACAAATGCAAACAATTAACGGAAAATGCCACAAAAATCCACAAAATTGCAAATAACGGGAACAATTATTTTGCTTTGAATTTGTGGGAGTAATTCATATAGGGAAAAAATCATGTGCTCACAGCTGCCCCTCTTTGCGCGGAAACACGAAGAGTTTTCGTGCTAAGATAAAGTGAGCGGATACGAGCAATTTTTGCCCGTTTGAATACTCCATGGGAAGTATTTTTAAAAGATTTGACCGCACCTTGCTTCCGAGGTAGCCTACATATCCTCAACTATAAAGGAATCAGGTCAGTGTAGTTCGAGAAGTTTTGGTAGCTGGGACTACCATGAAGCTGTGATTTCACTGTTGTTGTTGTTGCTGCTACTGCTTACTGAACTCCTTATTACACCATGTCAAAATAAAAAGAAGCTAGACTAGACTATGATCTATGTATTATAAAAATCTTATCTATATCTTCAAACTTGATCTTGTGGTTCTTGTTGCCTTGTTAACTTGTATTCTCTCGGTGAAATCCCTTTGTTGCCGAATTGAATTGTAATCTGAGCTATTTTCCCTTTTCTCCAGGTGGACACCTGATTGCTGAACTAAAATTGTACTATGAGATATTTTCCCTTTCTCCAGGTGGACGCCTGACTGCTGGACTTGAACTGTATTCTCGTGCTCTCCAGGTGGGTGCCTGACTGCTAAACTTGAATTGTATTCCCGTGCTCTTCAGGTGGGCGCCTGACTGCTGAACATGAGTTGTATTCTCGTGCTCTCCAGGTGGGCGCCTGATTACCAAACTTGAACTGTATTCTCGTGCTCTCCAGGTGGGCGCCTGATTGCCAAAACTTTAACTGTATTCTCGTGCTCTCTATGTGGGCGCCTGATTGCTGAACTTTAATTGTATTCCCGTGCTCTCCAGGTGGGCGTCTGATTTCAACAAAATAGACAAAACAAAGAAACTTTTCTACCCCAGTTTGGTAGCTGGGCACATATGTGAGTGTTTATCGAATATTTTTAAGAATTTGAAAGCTAGATCTCATTATCCAGGAGGGCCCTGAGAACTCCTAGTTAAATGGCAGTTTTTTTAAAAAATAAATAAATTATGTTATCCAAGCGAGTTTTAAAACTACATCCCATTATCTAGGAGGATCCTGAAAACTCCTAATTGAATCCTATCATAAACATGCAAACTTTGAAACCAACTTATATTCCTTGGGGTACATTTATGCTAGCTTTTGCTACTTATGATTGTTTCGATTTTTAAACTAGGTCTCATTTTCCAGGAGGGTCCTGAAAATCAAAATCAAACCTGTCTGGTGCTTGCTTTTCCTTACGGAGGGTTTCCCCGAACAATCGAAAACTTTCTGCCCCTGTTTCAATCAAAGAAAAATCTTGTCAGCTTAAAATGTGGTGGTTAGTTTATGGCATTCTTGCTGAAAATGGCCTCCACGCTGTCGTGCTTTATTTTGATTGACTTCCCTTGAATTGGCCAAGAACAGCTTGACCTCCCGACTGACTTTCAAACCCCCATGATCTTGGATTTCTCGAGTGTTCCATACCCAAACCATTGTTTTACACCTCTGACCCCTTTAACTGAACCTCTGCATCTCCCATGAAATTACTAAATCATTCCGACGATGGAACTTTCGTTGGCACTTTATATCCACTTTACATCATACTATCTTTGGTATGTTCTGGCCACACTGTACTTTGCAATTTTCGAAGTTGGTAGTGAGCTTTGAAATCCTTTCTTATTTGCTTGACCAAGACTGACATTGAAACATCTTAGAGAAATGAAACCCAAAAGAACTGAAATGCAATGATCCTGAGAGTTAAGGATAAG
Organism: Nicotiana tabacum; assembly: GCF_000715075.1. Taxonomy (NCBI): domain Eukaryota; kingdom Viridiplantae; phylum Streptophyta; class Magnoliopsida; order Solanales; family Solanaceae; genus Nicotiana; species Nicotiana tabacum. The sequence continues at coordinate 126,619,544 of NC_134082.1, forward strand.
AAAAATCTAGAACTGGAAGACTATCTGAAGGGGGAAAAGAAAAGAGACTTATCTGAGTGGAGCAGCTGACACCAATGATCATGACATGCATTTCGGATTAGTCGGCCCAGTCTATCCAATCAACGAACTTTCAGTTGTCGTACTTTGTGCCCCGAGACCTTCGAAACCTAATTTCTTTGCCAAAACCTTGACCTTGTTCGACCTGCGGTGCCCTGAAGGATTTTCACCAACAGACCTCTCTGATTTGTTCATCTCTCAACTCACTTTCGCCTTAAAATGCCCGTGAGGGTTTTCACCAATAAGACTCTCTCATTTTGATTTCTCTCAGCTCCCGTCGCCTTATGGTGCCCGCTAGAGTTTTCACCAATAAGACTCTCTCATTTTTCATTTTCCTGCTTGAACCAGAGTGTTGCCCCTGATATGAATTACCTTTAATTACTCGACTTGGCATCTCTCGAAGACTGATCGGAAGGTATTTCTTTGGACCGTAATATGGGCTTTTGGATAGGGTAAGAAATAAAGGGTATCAAAAGGCTCAAAACAATTCAAATGGGTTCGAAATTACAACTTTCGGAATCAGATTTCTTACAACAACCACAATTTCTGCCCCAGTTCCTTTGCTCGGGGACTTTTGGATTTTTACTTTAATGAGACCGGACCATGAGGCTGCCTACGTATCCTTAAAAGGAATCAGGTCGAACGTAGTTCATGTCATAGAAATTGCTTTGTTGTTGTGACTTTTCCTTTTTCTTTTCTTTTCTTTTCCCTTTCTTCTTCTTCTTCTTAGTTTTTCTTCTGTTGTTTTTTCTTCTTTTTCTCTTTTTCTTTTTCTCTTTTTTTTCATTCTTTTCTTTCTCTTTTCATTCTTTTCCCTTACTTATCTTTTGCTCTCGCATTTTTGAATTTTGCCACTGATTCCAAAAGAGGGGTATAAAAGGAAATAAATAAGGCTCGAAAGGGGTAACAAAGAATAAAGTGTTTAGATAGCAGAACAAAATGCCTTCGTCATTCCAATCTTCAAGACATGCCAAGTACAAATAAACACAATTTAACCAAATAAATCACACATAATATCTTTTGACCGCATCAGAATTGGTGGTCATTTCTACACATTTACCTTCTATATCTGTTAAATACAAAGCACTATTGGACAACACTCTTGTTACGATGAACGACCCCTGCCAGTTTGGGGCGAACTTGCCTTTTGCTTCAGCCTGATGAGGAAGGATATGTTTTAATACTAACTAACCCACCTCAAACTTCTGTGGACGCACCGTCTTGTTATATGCTTTTGCCATTCTCTATTGATACAACTGGCTATGACACACTGCTGCTAATCTTTTGTCATCAATCAAGCTCAATTGATCCAAGCGGGTTTTGACCCACTCATCATCATCAATTCCGGCCTCAGCAACAATCCGAAGGGATGGGATTTCAACTTCCGCGGGTATCACTGCTTCCGTGCCATATACCAAAAAATAAGGAGTTTTCCCTACCGAAGTACGACCAGTAATGCAATAATCGAACAATGCAAAAGGCAGTTTCTCATGCATTGCCTGGAACCTTCCACTATTTTCTGAAGTATCTTCTTTATGTTCTTGTTGGCTGCCTCGACTGCTCCATTCGCCTTGGGGCGATATGGGGTGGAATTGCGATGTGTAATCTTAAACTGTTGACACACCTCTTTCATCAAATGACTGTTGAGATTAGCACCATTATCTGTGATGATCACCTTTGGGATCCCGAACCGACAAATGATATTTGAGTGCACATAATCGACCACTGCTTTCTTGATCACATAGTTTTAGCTTCAACCCACTTGGTGAAATAATCAATGGCCACCAGAATAAACCAGTGCCCATTGGACGCTGCTGGCTCGATTGGTCCAATGACATCCATGCCCCAAGCAACAAAGGTCCATGGTGCAGACATTGTATGTAATTAAGATGGTAGAATGAATCAAATCTCCGTGCACCTGACATTGATGACACTTGCGCACAAAACTGATACAATCTCGCTCCATAGTGAGCCAATAATAACCTGGTCGGAGGATCTTCTTTACCAGAACATACTCACTCATATGCGGTCCACAGACTCCGGAATGCACTTCGGTCATGATAGTCGTGGCATGTCTAGCATCTATGCATCTTAACAATCCAAGATCTGGAGTTCTTTTGTACAACACCCCTCCACTGAAGAAAAATCCACTTGCCAACCGTCGAATTGTTCTCTTTTGATCACCTATAGATGGTACTGGATATACCCCATCATGATATACTCTTTGATATCGTGGAACCACGGTTCACCATCAAGTTCTTCTTCTACCATGTTACAGTAAGCTTGTTGATCGCGGACTTGAATCTGCAAAGGGTCCACAAAAGCCTTATCTGGATGATGTAACATTGACGCCAGAGTAGCCAAAGCATCGGCAACCTCATTATGAATTCTTGGAATGTGCCGGAACTCTATTGATCGAAACCGCTGACAAAGATCATGCAAACATTGTCGGTACAGTATGAGCTTTAAATCCCATGTCTCCCATTCTCCCTGAATCTGGTGCACCAAAAGGTCTGAGTCCCCCAAGACCAAGACTTCCTGGACACCCATGTCTACAGCCAACCTCAAACCCAAGATACATACCTCATACTCAGCCATGTTGTTAGTACAGTAGAAACGAAGCTGAGCCGTAACAGGGTAGTGATGCCCTGTTTCAGAAATAAGTACTGCTCCTATCCCAACGCCTTTCATGTTAGCAACCCCATCGAAGAAAAGTTTCCATCCTAGCTTTTCAACCTGTTCCACCTCACCAATATGCATCACCTCTTCATCAGGAAAGTAAGTTTTGAAAGGTTCATATTCTTCATCCACCGGGTTCTCGGCCAAATGGTCAGCCAATGCTTGTGCTTTCATCGCAGTCCAAGTCACATAGACGATGTCAAATTCTATCAGTAAGATCTACCATTTTGTGAGCCTCCCTGTGGGCATAGGCTTCTATAAGATATACTTCAGCGGATCCAAGCGAGAGATGAGGTAAGTAGTGTAATATGACAAATAATGTTTCAGCTTTTGTGCTACCCAAGTTAGGGCGCAACATGTCCTCTCAAGGTGACTGTACTTAACCTCATAAGATATGAACTTCTTGCTGAGATAATAAATGGCCTGCTCCTTTTTGCCGGTGATGTCATGCTGACCCAACACACAACCAAATGAATTTTCCAAGACCGTAAAATACAGAATCAAAGGTCTCCCCAGCTCTGGTGGCACCAACACAGGTGGGTTTGACAAGTACCCCTTTATCTTATCAAATGCTTCTTGACACTCATCTGTCCATTTGACCGTTGCATCCTTCTTCAACAGTTTGAAGATAGGCTCACAAGTTGTCGTAAGCTGAGCAATGAACCTGCTGATGTAATTCAACCTCCCTAATAAACTCATCACCTCAGTTTTATTCCTTGGGGGTGGAAATTCGTGGATAGCTTTGATCTTTGATGGGTCTAATTCAATACCTCAATGGTTGACTATGAATCCCAACAATTTTCCAGATGGCACACCAAATGCGCATTTTGCAGGATTGAGCTTAAGATTGTACCTGCAAAGCCTTTGGAAGAATTTTCTCAAATCTCTGACATGATCAGACTGCTTTCTAGACTTTATGATTACATCATCCACATAAACCTCAATCTCCTTGTGTATCATGTCATGGAATATGGTTGTCATTTCCCTCATGTAAGTTGCCCCAGTATTTTTCAAACCGAAAGGCATGACCCTATAGCAGTATGTTCCCCATGGTGTGATGAATGTCGTCTTCTATGCATCTTCCTCATTCATTAAGATCTGATGATAGCCCGCATAACAGTATACAAAAGACCCAATCTCATGTTTGGTGTAATTGTCAATCAGAATGTGGATATTTGGTAGTGGGAAGTTGTCCTTGGGACTCGCCTTGTTGAGATCACGATAATCAACACACACCCTGGTCTTGCCATCCTTCTTTGGCACAGGTACTACGTTGCCTAACCAAGTGGGATATCGAGTGACTCGGATGACTTTTGCATCAAACTGCTTGGTGATCTCTTCTTTGATCTTCACACTCATATCAGTTTTAAATTTCCTCAGCTTCTGCTTGACGGGAGGGAATGCTGGGTCAGTGGGCAACTTGTGGATCACCAAGTCAGTGCTTAGACCCAGCATGTCGTCATACGACCATGCAAATATATCTTTGTCTTAAAATAATGCCTTAATGATTTCCTCCATGATTTGTGGATCAAGGTGGACACTTATCTTAGTTTCTCTAACATTATCTGAGTCCCATAAATTGACTACTTCTATATGATTCAGGTTAGGCTTGGGTTTTTCTTCAAAATGACTTAATTCTTTACAAATCTCTTCAAAGGCCGCATCATCATCATATTCCAATTCATCATCACACTTTATTTCTTGTATTATTATTTCAGAATTAGATTGGCTTTTAAGACTGGGCTGAAGATTTCTCATGCATGTCATGTCATTGAAACCAGCATAAAAAGAACTGTTCAAGGAAGAAAAGAAAAACAAAAATAAAACTATCAGGAATGAAGAAAAAGGGAAATTGCATTTCATTGAAATTAAAGATAACAAGGTTTATACATCCAAACGGACGGAACATAGAATCTGAATTACAACCCTGGAATAATCCAAATAAACTGAAAGAAAATCAAAGCAAACTACCAAAACTCCCTCCGAGTTGGAAGAGGAATAGCTTCCCAATTGTTAATCTTTGCACTAGGCCCAACAAACTGCACATCCGCTTTACTCGAACCCTCTCTAGCTTCCAACATGTTCACATCGGCAAATAATCTCTCGAACTTTTCAATCAAATATCCATCCACATCAACCATTGAACTGGGAACCGTCGTCACTGGGCGCTTTCTGGTACCAGGCTTGACAAATGATCTGGAAAGATGCGGGACGAGCTTTGGAAAGGCCCATGCCCTCTGTTTCATTTTTCTGGCTATTGTCATATCTGCAGCCGTGGGCTTGAATCCCAGATCAAATGTATCCAAGTTTTTAGGAAGAGACACCGGCTGCACGATGCCCTGCAGAGATGTACCCAAACCCTTACCAGGTACAAAACCATTCTTCAACATTTCGAAAGCTACCATGACTGACGCGGCAGTTACCTTTGGAACTGGAACGCATTTCCCCTTTGGAATTTTCTCAACTGACATTGTGTCAAAGACCTGATAGACCCATGTCCCCTTGTCGTCCTCAACCTCAATGAACGGCAGAATGGCATCACTATGAGCACACCGATTATCCTCACCGTGCACAACTATTTTTTGTCTATACCATTCAAATTTTGACCATCTGATGCAGGGTGGATGGGACTGCCTTGGCAGCATGGATCCAAGGTCGACCCAACAACAGATTGTAGGAAATAGCCACATCCAGCACTTGGAATTCCATGGTATATTCAACTGTCCCTATCGTCAGCTCCAGTATTATATCACCGACTGAATCTTTGCCTCCGCCATCAAATCCCCAGGCACAGATACTATTCTTGTGAATTCTCTCATCCTCCACTTTACACTTGTTTAAGGTGGAGAGAGGGCAAATGTTGGTGCTAGAACCATTGTCGATCAATACTTGAGTAACCACGGATTCTTCGCACTTCACCGTAAGATAGAGGGCTCTATTGTGCTCAGTGCCCTCCACGGGCAACTCATCATCAGAAAAAGTGACTATGTTTACCTCAAATATCTTGTTAGCTATCTTTTCCAAGTGGTTTACTGAGATTTTGTCAGGAATGTGGGCCTCATTCAGGATTTTCATCAAAGCCTGACGGTGCTCGTCTGAATGGATCAATAATGACAATAGTGAAATCTGAGCAGGTGTATTCCTCAACTGCTCCACAATGGAATAGTCCTGCACTTTCGTCTTTCTCAAAAATTCCTCTACTTCTTCCTCGGTCACATCTTTCTTCACAAGCACTAGGTTATCTTTGGAGATCTTAGCTTTTCTCAACTCTTCGGGGGCAAAGCATCTACCCGATCGAGTAACACTATGGGTCTCACAAACTTCTTCTTTAACCTCTTTCCCTTTGTAAGTCACTGTCACTCGTTCATAATTCCATGGGACAGCCTTGCTGTTGACTATTAGTAATTGGGTGACAGGTTTGATAATTACAGGATCTGTGCGAGCACCCTCCACAATTATGATAGGCTTGTTCGCCACCCCTGGCACCACCACTTTTGCTTTTTCTTGTTTCACTGTAATACCACTTGAAGACCCTTTCTTGACTACCGCAGATGATTCACTGTTTGCCACGCTCAACCTGATCATTGATTTCTCACTTGTTGACTTTTCACCCGGCCTGACCTCGCTGGCCCGAATCATCATGACGGTCTGTGAAGGCTTCTTGGGCTTCCCCCCCTTATGCACTATCTCAATCATATTTGTCTCATGATTGGCCGAAAATGGATTCTGGTTGATATTGGGCGCCTCCGGAGCTTGGACCTCAATTTGATTGGTATCAATGAGCTCTTGAATAACTGTTTTCAACTGCCAGCATTTCTCTGTGTCGTGCCCCAGAGCACTAGAACAATATTCGTAACTCACAGAGTGATCAAGATTCCTAGAGGGAGGATTTGGCAGTTTTGGCTCGATCGGACTCAGCATACCCAATTGTCGCAACCTATGGAACAAACTGGTATAGGATTCTCCCAATGGAGCGAAGGTTTTCTTCTTCTGCAACCTCTCATTCTTAAATGCTTGGTTGGGCCGAAAACCTGATCCAGGAGGGTTTCGGTAAGCTCTTGGGGTAGATAGGCATTTTGTGGAGCTGGGTATGTATTTTGTGTGACTGGTGCATGCCATTGTGCGTGGGCTAGAGGTTGGCTGTATGTTTGGGCATGGTGGACAGAAAAATGGGGGTTTGGTGGTAGGTAGTAGTGTTGGGGTGGATTATATAGGGTATGGGGATAGGTTTGGTGGTAGGGACGAGGCTGATGATAGTGGTGAGGTGAACCCCTAGGTCCGAACCAAGCTCCTGAATCGATCGTTGCTACATCCTCTTTCTTCTTCTTTCCAATTACCCCCAGTTCCGCTTTGAATAGCCTGGATGGTTGCCTTAATAGCCGAATAGCTCATGATTTTGTTTGTCTTGAGCCCTTCTTCTACCATACTGCCAATCTTTACCACTTCATTGAATGTCTTGCCTATAGTTGATACCAGATGACCGTAATAAGTAGGTTCTAAGGCCTGCAGAAAATAATCTACCATTTCACTTTCTTTCATTAGAGGGTCAACCCTTGTTGCCTGCTCTATCCACCTAAAACCATACTCCCTGAAACTTTCATTGTGCTTTTTCTCAAGTTTTGTCAAAGAAAGACGATCCAGAATAATTTCGAGATTGTACTGGAAGCGACAAGCAAATACCTGGGCTAGATCATCCCATGTGTACCATCTTCCGTGATCCTACTGAGTATACCATTCTAGCACTGATCCACTCAGACTCTAACTGAAAAACGCCATTAGCAGCTCGTCTTTCCCGCCAGATCCCCTCATTTTGCTACAAAAATCTCTCAAATGCGCCACTGGATCACCGTGTCCATCATACAAATCAAACTTGGGCATCTTAAACCATGCCGGCAATTGCACATCTAGAAACAGACATAGGTCTTTGTAGGACACACTTACTTGACCTCCCAACCCTCGCATGTCTCTGAATGACTATTCCAGGCTTTTAACTTTCCTCAACATCTCCTCCTGTTCGGGATTTTTAGATGGTTTTTCGGTTTCTGCATGGATGTCAAAATGAGAAGTGTAGGAATAGGGTTCGGGAACCTTGAAAGTGGGCTCCGAGGGGTAATACTAGTTGTCGTGAGTCTGGAACAGAGGCTCACTGGAGGATCGGTGTAATGCAGCAGGTGGGGTGCCACAAAAATAGGAGTGACTGGTAGAGGAGGGTACGGGACTTGTTTGGGTGGTGGAGCTTGTGATGTATGGGAAGTGGTACCGTGGCATTGCTTGTAGAGGGGAAAGTCCGGAGATAAGTTCACAGTGGGAGGTTCTTGGGGCTGAGCCAATGGCGGGAAGCAGGGTTGGCGGGGTAAACTAGCGGTGGATGCCCTTTTGCCCACGTTTGGTACATTTCAACCATCTGCTGCTTCAGCTTATACAACTCATCTTTCAGATTGACCTCCGATTCTTCCATCTCTTTTGACGGATCGACAATACTTGCCTCAAGTTCCTTGTTGGCCATGTTCAACTTGTTTTTGGACCAAGTGTTGTAGGAGTGAGTTGCCATAATGCCACACAAACTAACCACCTACCTGTTACTTGACGACAATAACAAACTTGTTAACGATCAGGGTTTAACAGATAGGCAACCGCACATTTGGGGAATGAATGCACCTAAGCAGTTAACCGTTTCTATTATGCATTTGATCGGTTGCTTGCGTTATCCCGGCTTTTCCTTATTTCCATTTGCAACTTCTCTTTTCTCTCCTTTTTTTCTTATTCTTTTTTTTTCTTTTTCATTCTTGCCTTTCCTTGCTTGATCTTTCTTTGTTTTTATTCTCTCATGACTCTTTCTTGCTTTGCCATTGTTTCCTTCTCACTGTTTCTTATTTTCTCTCTCTTTTGTTTTTCTTTTCTCTCTTATTCTTCCTCTCTTCCTTTTTTTTATCACTCGTTTTATTTCTTTTGGTTATGGTCTAATCCTATGGAGATTGCCTACGTATCATGACGCCACATGAATCAGATCAAGCGTAGTTCTTGGAGATAAGTGCAAAAAATAAATAACAAAACATTTTTGGGATTTCAAATTTTCCCATAAAATAAAACAGTTTTGATTACAACCACTCATTCTACCAAATTATAAAATTAACAGACTCGAAAAGGGAAATTAACAGACTCTGACTCAAAACAAGACCAACAGACTCTGACAGAAAGGTGAAAACAACAGACTCGAAAACCAACTAACGGACTCCAATAAAAGAAACTACAGACTCGCAAACAGACTAACAGACTCCAATCAAAATCATGAATACACTAATGCCTCAAATGCTCCTAGGGCCCACGGGACATCATTTGATCTCGCCACGGGCCTATATACAAGATCCCCTTGAAGCCTCTCCAAATCACTCATTATCTAGCGGACAAATGTCATCACTACAGCGAAGAAATTGGTCCGAGTCATGTCCTCACATGCTTGGCATTTTACGACAATGTAATCGGCAATGGCTCTGACCCGCTCTCGGATTCTTCCCTTTTCCTAAAGCAGACGCCCGACCTGTTGATTCCGGGCTTCTAACACCTGAGTGTCATGGAGATGTTGATTTTGTAACTGTTGCATTTCTTCCTCCATCCGAGCCATCAAATCATAACAGTGTTCCCTATCAGCTTTAAAGTTTTTGGCCTGCTTGGCTGCCTCATTCTCGAGGGTAGTCATTTTTCTCTTCAGGCTGGTGATTGCCGCTTCATACTTTCTTTTCATTTGCCGCACAAACTGTGCCCGCCCTTTTGCATTTTCTGCCAAATGAGCCCGGACTTTTGCCAGACTGGCCTCAGACTTTTCTAGGTCATCCTGACACTCAAGGGCTTTCTTTTTCAGACTGCTTATGAGCCTTTCGCCCGCTCGGCTTTTTTTTGGGTTTCTAGCAGGTATTTTCAACTTCCTAATTTGAGCTTTGAGGGCTTTATTTTCCTGAGTTAACTTCTTCTTCTCGCCTTCATCTGCGGCAGCTTGCAACCCGTTCTCAAACTGAAGGTCCATGACTTGCTTTTCCAGCCTGCTTATGGTGGCTCGGTACTCATTTTCTTTGGTCAACCAGTCCCATTGCACCTGTGCTCCATCGGTAAATTGTTGGACATGGGGTTTCTTTGCGGGCCTTTCGGGCTCCTGATGAACTCGGGATCTTTTACCATACCACGCAGTGTAACCAGGCTCCACCTCACCTCTGGATAGATCTCGTACTTGAGTTCTAGGCTCTACGAATCTGCACTGGTGCCAAATCCGACGCACTTTTTCTTTTGTAAAAGCGGCTTATGGTTCCAATTCAATAACCTGCCGACTCAAATCCTCATCGTACGGGATGGTCTGGTATCCGCCTAACTGACGTAGAACTCGGTGTAGAGCATAAGGCTAGATACTCCGAAGACCCATCAACAGCAGAAAACATACCTCAGCCGACATATAAATTACTTCACTGCTGAGAGCCACTCGAATGTCCATTCGATCTTATTCGCAGTCAAAGATCTCAAATGATCATGCCATGCTTCAGTACCATCCTGGAACTCATAACCCTCTACCCGCTTTTCATGTTTTTCAATGCACTCGAGGTCAGTCATACCACAATTCAAATATCCAGGACGGTGGCAAAGGTGTTCCTCCATCCATAATTGTAACAGCATATTGCACCCTTCAAAGAACTTTCCCCCTTCTCGACAAAGGGTCAGAGCTCGGTAAATTTCTGCCAAATTCATCGGCACTATGGTCCCATTTGCCTTTTTCATCATAAAGTCGGCTATCCCCATGAGTCCCAACTCTATGTTCCCGTCTTTTCTGGGGCAAATCAAAGTACCCAGGAACTCCATTATAAAAGCTAATCCTCTTCGAGCCTCCCACTTGTCTTGGTTTCCCGTGTGAGTATGACTGATATCTAGCGTCTCGAAGCCACGAGGATTCCCGTAATGTCGGTACAAAAAGTAGAAGGTACATAATCCTTTGGCCAAATTTCCGTCACGGATGTCCCGACTGATGCTTAACATGTCCAAGTATTTGTGAGGGGTTACTGTTCTCGGTGCTACCGGGTATTAATTTCTAAGATTCCCCTTGAAATCGGCGTGGCCTGCTATCTCTAGTGTAGGAGTTAACTCGAAATCAGCAAAGTGGAATACATTATGTGTTGGGTCCCAAAATGGTATCAAGGCCTCAATTATATCCTTTCTCGGCTTAACCTTCAAGAGCCCGACAAGACCACCCAACGCTTTTGTCACAACTTTTCTGCTATTGTCCCCCAAATCATGCCACCGCATATGTAGCTCGAACGGGATCTCTTCACGGACTGAGAAAGGTTCATTTTGAATTGTGCTCATGCTGCACATATATTAAGGTGATTTTAATTAAAAGAAAACCGTGACTCAAGAAAAATGACCATTTTTTCAAAATTTTCACGAAATATCCGTCTTTGCTAACACGACCTTTCAGCACTTCGAAAGCGAAGATTTTAAGGCTGTGTTGGCTAACCGGCCAAAACCTTGAAAAATGACTAAAGGCGGTTGTTCTTGCAAAAGCAGCCTTCTGGCACCCCTTTGAGGGACATTCAGCTATTTTTGACAAGAATGGCATCACCTTACTTACTTGTAATAAAAATAAATTTTTTGTTCTTTTGGGCTATTTTGCAAAAAAGGAAGTTGGACCCGATGGGGGTTGCCTACGTATCTCACATCCAGAGAGAATCAAACTGGCGTAGTTCGGGCAAATAAAATAAAACCAACTATTTTTCAAAAATAAAACCCTTTTTTTTTGCATTTTCTCAAAAAAATTCGACAGAGTTTCAGTACCAGTTGGACATTTGTTTTTTCAAAATAGGTGATTTAACTCACTTAATCCTCACATTGTTATTTTCTTTTTTCCAACTTTCTCCCATTATCCAAAAGTCGGTCAGCATGCAAATTCAAATCAAATAAATGCACAGGTAGCAAGTAAGATGCATCAAGATGGTTTTTTCATTTTTGGTACACCTGTCCTAGACAGACCTAACCCCTGTGTTGAGTCTCCAAAATCAGATGCACATGATGCGGATAAGCGTTCCTACTAGGGATTCGGCATAAGGCTCTGTTATACTAGGTTTAAAATCTGGGTTTATTGTTCTAGACCTGGCTTACCCGAGCGGACAACTCGAGCTGAGGGGGGCAGCGTACCGGGAATACAGAAGCTTCACTGGCTATGCAACTTGTCCGAACCTCTTTCAAAAATTTGGGATATGACTCTAACAGAAGAGAAGTCACACGAAGTGCACACTTCTCCGTAATTTGGAAGACTCAGAGAGAAGAAGGGTTTCGTAGTAGTTTATATACAGTTCACAGAATATCAAAGCGATAAAAGCAACACTTAGCACATTAGGCCCAAACATGTAACAAAATCAGATAATTAATAAATCCAACTATAACAATTCATCTAAGCTCTAATTCTGTACCCTGAACCAGAGATTCTGGGTTCGATCCCCAGTAGAGTCGCCAGAGCTGTCACACCTCCTTTTTCCTACACCCCAAGAGGGTATAAGGGAATTTTTCCAATTAAAAGACAATCGAAACGGGATTTATTTATTTGAAGGATTTAGATTCGCCACTTGGGATGATTTATGGTGTCCCAAGTCACCGGTTCAAATCTCGAATCGAGAAAAAGATTGACTTTGTTTTACAGTTCGGAACCAGAAATCCGGGTAAAGAATTCTGTTAACTCGGGAGAAGGTGTTAGGTACTCCCGATTTCTGTGGTTTCAGCACGGTTGCTCAACTGTCATAATTGGCCTAATCATATGATTTTAAACATGTTTTAACCTATGGTACAATTTTAACTTTATAACCGCTTTTATTCATTTTAAGGAAGATTTCAACGTCAGCCAAACACATCTTTTGACCGCGTCACATGAAATGCCCCTGCACTCTGAGACATATTCAATTTGACGTTGTTAATATTTGGATTTGGGGAATATGAAATGCACACCCGAGTTTAGGAAGGTAATATTATTAAAATAACGCCCCTAAAGCAACTACACATTTTTAACTTTGCGAGGGCCATAGAAAATTTGCTAAATGGCATGCCTCGAATGGTAAGGATTTTAAAAGAAATAATTAAATAAGGGCCACGCATTTGAGATTTTGTTTGGCATGGCACGCCTCGATTCCAATTTTAAAAGGGAATTTAAGCTAACTTTGGAGGGCCATAAACTATTTGTGTTGTTCAATATGGCTCACCTTTACTAATTTAAGAGACTAGACTATTCAAACATTAAAAAGGGTCGGGGTTCTATTCACCTTATGAGATTATTAAGTTAAAACTTGATAACCAAAACCAACGACGAACGGCCCAAATGATGAAACGTAAACAATCTTTTCCTTGCAAATGACTTCAGTCTCAAAACCCAAAACATGCCCCAAGTCCGGTTCCCAGCCATTTAAACCAATTTGTGATTATTTCCAATTAAAAGGGACATATCAAATTCTCATGCAAAGACTTAAAAAAATGAACGTTGGCCAACTTTGTGATAAAACAACGCATTCTAATAGTCAGTTCCTATCTCAAATCTGGGCTCAAAGGGGAGCCCAACACCTTATTGCAAATGTTGTTAAGCTACTGATTTTTAAACGGCTCGAAATAGACTCCAAAAGAGAGCCCACTTCGAAAGCAAGGCACAACTGAACAATGGGGACTCAAGATCGAATCCTTGTGAGCCCAGATTAACTCCATTATGGAAATTGGGCTCCAAGTGGCCACTATGAAGTCAAACCACAATTAAACTACTGGTTTTTAACATTTTACAAAACGAAATATCAATGGCTGCTCAAACAAACAATTACCTACATTAAATCAAATGAATTGTCTAGAATGTATTTACCATGCCTTATATACTATCAAATTAGCACCTTGCATACTAACACAGTTTTCATATTCAGTGTGCATATGTTGGCATATATTCCCCTATACCCCATTTCCCGCATATTAAATACACATTAATAATGACTTGACATCAACAATTACCTAACAAAGCAATCAGAGATCAAATATAACACATTCTCATGCTAATAGACTTAGAGCATGATCCAGTGAATAGTCCAACTAACAAATTTCGAATTCTCAGCAATGCAAGATTATCCAATTTATACAAACCCAATAAAACTAAACTCCTAATTTCCCAATAGTGCAGAACCAGACTTAAGCAAAGATGATCACACAAAGCCAGGATTCAATACTAATAACAGAATATGTTGACCAAATCATAAGAGGACAACAGTTACTAGTTAACATGATTTAAACTTCAATTTTAACTCACTCTAAATAAATACATCCATCAGAATCTTTCTAGAACCAAGTATTACATGTTAAACACAAGATTGAAAGAAGAAAAGATGATTCATATTCACAGCATCAAATTTTTATCTTATTCTCAAATCCATACATTGAGCTACACATCAAGTGGTATCCATATGGTTGAGGAATACTTGAAAATGAACAAAGCAAATAGACAAGGTGAAGAATCTGCAGTCAAGCAGCAACAGTACAGCAGAATCAACACCAGCTGAACCAGCTCAAACAAAAAATGAGTATGAAAGCAGTAAAGAACAGTCCCCCTCTAACAGTATCCACAACAACTTCAAAACCAAACCTTAAACACCCACCTCAATCCATTTAAAAACTAAATCAATCAGAAAATCTTTTCAGGAATGGAAGATTTGAGAAATCACAGAATGAGTTTCAATGGAACAGTAATTTCACTCCAATTTCCACCCGTTTATGTTTTTCAGAATTTTATCTCTTCATAATCTGCCTTCGATGCCAAGTAAAGCTACCTTTAAAGGCAAGGCATTAGAGCAGCCTAAAAGTATTCAGTTTTTGCACCTTACCCCTTTTGAAATTCTCATTTTTGCTTAGACCTCCTTAGTGTAAAATTCAGACTTTAACATAAGCCCCCACCCCAGCTTCTAGGAAGTTTCCTTAGGCAGTTACATCAAGATTCCCTAAGCCAATTACCCAGAATACCCCCTTAAACCCCTACTTTTTACTTTCAAACAACCAAACGGGTCATGGTCAATTTGACCCAACAGTTTAAACCCCAAATGAACAGGCCAGAATTGAACTTAAGGTCCGAACAAAACTCAGAAACCCATTTAGCAGAAAAGAGAAACAATTAAATGACCTCAAACATCAAAATCTAACCAAGCAATTGATTTCTTTTAGAAATAAATACTGAGCCGGAGTTAACCAAATTACCGAATAAACAAAGCCTAAATTAAGCTAATTAGCAGAAATGTCATAAATAACAAAAACAAGCAAAGAACAGTATTTAAAACATGAAAAGAAAGACTGAAAATCTAATGGAGCAAGTACGAACACTAAATTATTCAAAAAGGGAAAACTAGGTCTGAACTTCTATCTACTTTCCAAACATTCACAGAAGCGGGAAGACAAAGAAGAAAGGAGTAGGAAGATGAAACGGCATATAAGGGCAAACAAAATGAAGAACACTTACCGATTCACATTCGAACCCAATATTGGACCTTCAATTTAACACAATCAGTGTTAACCACCTGCTCTTTGTGAAAGACAAACGACCAACACTGCTTATGCCAAACTAAACTTCGAAAATCTTGAAAACTCAGACGCTTGTGGTCATGCAAGCCACAGAATCAAAGGCAGAACAATTTTGGCTTTTTGGGACTTCAAACTATGACTTTAAATTTAAGATTCGACGATATTGAGGGAGATTCGAGGGGAGCTATGTTGATATTTAGAAAGAGGAAGGTGAGGGAGTTCGATGGTGTTACTTTGGGGGTGGTTGGAGGTGGCGCTGCCAGTGGGTGGTGGTGGGATTTAGGGCGGCTCTAGGGTTCTACGGTTTGTCTCTAAGATGAGAATGAGAGAGATGAGAGATGGGGGTGGGCTTAATTCGGATAGATATATACCAACCCCAACCCACTTCACAGCCGTTGGATTAGAAAACATAGACGGCTCAGATCAAATGACTAATCTAAACGGGGTCATTTAATTTAGTGGGGGGACGGACCGGGTCAGGTGTGTTTGGGGCCGGTGTGGTCGGGTTTTGGTAGGGGAAATTCATTTGGGCTTGGGGATTTTAATTAAAACAAGCCCAAAACTTTACCTCTTCAAATCCTTTTTCTTTTTTCCAAATTAATTTATTTATTTTCAAAGTCTCTTTTTTTTAATTAATCTTTCCAAAATAAAACTCAAATAAAACCTAAATTAAATCATAGATTAAATCAATCCTAACACATTAAGTTAATTAACTCTAATTAAAACCAAATTAAGCGGAGAAACCACCAAAATTCAAAGATTAAAAAATAAAAGTGCAAAAATACCATTTTTGTGATTTTCCCAATTCTTATGAAATAAATAATTTACTACTTAATTCAAAACACCAAGTTAAATCCTAAATGCAAATGCAACATATTGTTTTGTATTTTTCATTAATTAAATAAAATAAACACGCACAGACAAATGCAAACAATTAACGGAAAATGCCACAAAATCCACAAAATTGCAAACAACGGAAAAAATTATTTTGTCTTGAATTTGTGGGAGTAATTCATATAGGGCAAAAATCACGTGCTCACATGCCTAAACTGTCGTGCCTAGGCCGCGGTAGCGGTCACGAGCTTCCGAAAGTTTTTGTTTTCCTCATTTTTTTTACCTTTCTGGAGTTGGTTCTTGACCCGGACTTTCCCCAATATGCACCAATCTTTCCTTGTACACTAATAAAAGGGTTAGTATCATACACATCAAGTACAACATCAAAACAAAAAGAGGAGCAAAAGAAAACATGGGTTGTCTCCCATGCATCGCCTGATTTAACGTTGCAGCATGATGCAGGCTTTGATCATCACTCCTCATTTGCGTACTAGGGCTCTTCCAAAGTTATTACCACTCTATCCTTTTTTTCTTCGTCCATGCCAAGGTAATGTTTCAGCCTTTGCCCATTCACCGTGAACTTATTTGTCCCATCTTCTGATTCAATCTCCACAACTCCACTTAAGAACATTTGCACCACTCTGAAGGGTACTGACCATCGGGACTTCAACTTACCCGAAAACAATCTCAATCTCGAGTTGTATAACAACACTAGATCTCTCGGTTTGAAGTTCCGATCCAAGATGTGATTATCATGCATTAGTTTCATCTTTTCTTTATATAGTCTAGCACTCTCGAATGCCTGGAACCTAAATTCTTCGAGATCATGTAACCTAGTGATTCTGCTAGTGCCTGCTGTCTCTATATCCAAATTCAACTGCCGCAATACCCACAGTGCTTTATGTTTGAACTCTACCGGAAGGTGGCATGCCTTTCCAAACACAAACTTGTTCAGTGACATACCAATTGGAGTTTTGAATGTTGTGTGGTATGCCCACAATGCATCATCTAGCTTTTTCGCCCAATTGGTCCTTGTTGCATTCACTATTTTTGTAAGGACACTTTTAATCTCCCTAATTGACACTTCAACTTGCCCGCTCGACTGTGGGTGATAAGGTGACGCTACTTTGTGGCGAACTTCATACTTTTTCAACAAGCATGAGAATGCTCTATTACAAAAATGGGTTCCACAATCACTGATTATACCTTTCGGGGTGCCATAACGTGTGAAGATGTTTTCTTTAGGAAACTTGTCACCCCTTTTACATAATTGGTCGGGAGAGCCACCGCTTCGACCCCCTTGGAGACATAGTCAACCGCTACTAATATATATTTGTTATCGTACGAGCTGACAAACGGCCCCATAAAGTTGATCCCCCACATGCCAAAAACCTCCACCACTTTAATTGTAGTCATTGGCATTTCGTGACGATGAGAAATATTGTCTATCCTTTGGCATTCATCGCAACTTTTGACCTAAGTGTGGGCATCCTTGAACAAATTTGGCCAATACAAACCCGATTCCAACACCTTAGCTACTGTCTGAATTCCTCCAAAATGTCCACCATATGGTGAAGCATGGCAAGCCTGCAAAACAGTGTTGATCTTTTTCGGGAATACACCTTCGGATCATGTTATCTACACATATTTTAAACAGTAGAGGTTTATCCCAATAATAATACCGACAATCGCGAAAGAACTTTTTCTTTTACATTGAAGAGAGTTCATAAGGTACAATACCGCTTGCTAAATAATTAGCAATATCAGCATACCATGACGCCTCCTCCATTGTCATAGCAAGTAACTGTTCATCCAGGAATGTCTCTATGATATCTTTAACCTCCATTATCTTTTCTGCTCCTTCCAACCTCGAGAGGTGGTCTGCCACTTGATTGTCCGTCCCTTTTTTGTCACGGATTTCTAGATCGAATTCTTGTAGCAATAGAACTCAGTGAATCAAGCGTGGCTTTAACTCCTTATTTTCTATCAAGTACCTAATTATTGCATGGTCAGTATAAATAATAACCTTTTGAGCCAATTAAGTACGACCTGAATTTGTTGAAGGCAAACACTACAGCGAGCATTTCCTTTTCTGTGACAGTGTAATTAAGTTACCAATGAGCGTCCTGCTTGCATAGTAAATTGGGTGAATCATCTTGTCTTTTCACTGCCCTAAGACTTCTCCTATAGCATAATCACTGGGGTTGCACATGAGCTCAAACGGTTGCTCCCAGTTGGGTGCAACAATGATGGGTGCGGTCACCAGTCTCTTTTTCAGCTCCTCAAAGGCCAACTTGTAATTATTAGAAAACACAAAGGGCTGATCATTTTCAAGGAGTTTACATAAAGGGTTAGCAATCTTAGAGAAATCTTTTATGAATCTCCTGTAGAACCCGGCGTGCCCAAGGAAACTTCTCACTGCCTTGACTGAAGTAGGCGGTGGAAACGTCTCAATCACATCAACTTTAGCATGGTCAACCTCGATTCCTTTAGTGGACACTCGATGCCCTATCACTATTCCTTCTTATACCATAAAATGGCACTTTTCCCAATTCAGCACTAGATTTGTTTCCACACATCTTTTGAGCACTTTTCTTAGGTTGTGAAGACAATCCTTGAATGAATCTCCCACCACAGATAAATCATCCATAAACACCTCTATAATATCCTCAACCATGTCAGCGAAAATGGCTAGCATGTACCACTAGAATGTAGCCGGTGCATTGCAAAGTCCAAAGGGCATTCTCTGAAAGGTAAAGATGTCATACGAACAAGTGAAGGGCGTTTTCTCACTATCTTCCGGGGCTATTAAAATCTGGTTATACCCTGAGTATCCATCCAAGAAATAGAATTGGGATCGCCCAGCTAACCTATCCAACATCTGTCAATGAAAGGCAAGGGGAAATGGTCATTCCGGGTGGCTGTGTTCAGTTTCCGGTAATCCATGCAAATCTGTCATCCCGTGATTGTACGAGTCGAGATCAACTCATTATTCTCATTTTGTACGACCGTCATTCCTCCTTTTTTTAGCACACACTAAATAGGGCTGACCCAATTGCTGTCAGAGATTGGGAAGATGATACCCGCATATAACCATTTGATCACTTCCTTCTTCTCCACCTCTTTCATATCAAGGTTCAGCCTTCGTTAATGTTCTCTGGAAGGTTTGTGCCCTTCTTCCAGGAGAATCTTGTGCATACAAAAAGTTGGGTTGATATCCTTTATGTCTGCCATGGTCCAACCAATGGCAGTCTTACATTCCTGTAACACCTGTAGGAGTTGCTCTACCTGCACATCTAGCAAACCAGATGATATAATAACAGGTAAAGTAGAATTAGGCCCTGAGAAAGCGTACCTGAGGTGAGCTGGAAGCGATTTTAGGTCCAACTGTGGTGGTTCCTCTATTGATGGTTTTGCATGTGGTGTTGTTCTTTCTTCTAAGTGTAGGGGCTTGAATTGGGGTTCCCTTGCCCAGAACCCTTGACCTTCGAGAGCCATGACCTACTCTTCCAACTCTTCACCATCCACATTTTCCAGATTCATCAAGCAAGCTTCTAGCAGATCCCTGACATTAATAGTCTCATCCTCCTATTGTAGTATCACATCTACGGCCTCCACTAGTGAACAATTTGCAAATTCACTGGGTATTCTCATAGATTGTTGAATATTGAATATGATTTCTTCATTGTTCAACCTCATTTTCAATTCTCCAGCCTCATAATCAATTAATGCTCTCCTAGTGGTTAGAAACGGTATGCCCAGTATGATTGGTATCTCTTCATCCACTTGACAGTCAAGAATGACGAAGTATGCAGGGAATATAAATTTCCCCACTTGAACAAGCACATCATCAAGAATTCTGGTCGGTCTTTTTACTGTGCGATCAGCCAGTTGCAGCAACATTGAGGTCGGTCTAGCTCTGCTAATGCCCAGTTTTGTATAGATTGCCAAGGGCATCAAGTTTATGCTGGCTCCCAAATCACACAATGCTTTAGCAAAAGCATAACTCCCAATGGTGCATGGGATAGTGAAACTACCTAGATCAGACACCTTTTGAGCCATAGGTCTTATCACTACCACGCTGTAGGTCTGCATTCGAATTACAGTGGACAGGTCCTGGAAGTCAAATTTTTGTGATATCAGGTCCTTCATCATTTTTGCATACCCTGGAATTTCCCTTAAAGCATCCATCAGTGGAATATTCAATTGAATTTGTCTGAGCATTTCCATGAATTTTCTGTATTGATCATCTTTCTTTTACTTTGCCAACCTCTGAGGGAATGGTGAAGGAATCAACCTCTGCCCACTGCTTTGCCTCTTTTCTTTGCTGGAAGCTTTTTCTACTACCTGTTCTGGGAGTTGTTCACCTTCATTCTCCTTACCCTTGTCAACCTGTGCTTGCTCGATTACAACCTCGGTGAGCTCTGCCGACTAATCGGTCTCTAATGTAACTGGAGCAGCTGGAGTAGTTGGCGTTGCCTCTCTCTTGGATTGAGCAACTTCTTGATCCCTGTCTAAATCTCTCCCATTTCTGAGACTCACTGCCATGAGCTGATTCGGGTTCTACTTCTTTAGATTAACATTTGTATCTGCAGGCAATGTTCCATGTGGGCGATTGTTTAATGCCATAGATAGCTGTCCCAATTGAGTTTCATTGCCTTTGATTGCGGAGTCATATGAAGCTAACTTCTCTTGCATCTTTCCATTTGTCCCAATGAGTTGTTGAAGCATACCCCTGATTTCATCATATTACTATCCTGTTGTTGCTGAGGTGGTTGGTAGGTCAATTGTTGTTGGTGTTGCTGATTATAGCCATGTTGCCTTTGATAATGTATGATTTGGCCTTGTGGTCGTGCTCCTCCTGGATTGGGGTTATGTTATGGCTGGTTCGGTCTGTACTGTTGGTTTGTTGTTGGTCCCCATTGTTGCCCACCTTGCCTCTAACCTCCAAAGTTATTGACATAAGTCATGTTTTCTGTGAATCTCTGGTTGTCATTCTCTCCACTCCATGAGAATATATATATCTAGTTAATGCAAGGAGCGCACAAGCCTCCATTTGTGGTATCCACAATCTGCACCTGTCTCGTACCCATTTCATCGATTTTCTTTGTTAGCAAGCTCATCTGGGTCATAAGAGTGGCTATATTTTCTGCATGTGTGTTGTTTGGGTCAAGAACGATAGAATGCACTATTGGAGTGAGTGTTGTGTCTCTCGTCATCCAGCCTGAATTTTGAGACATCTTGTCAAGAAGAATCTTGCACTCTGTGAAAGTTTTGCTCAAGAATGCACCCCCGGCTGAAACATCTACATTGGCCTTTAAACTATCAGCCAAATCCATATATAATCTCTGTCCCAGCATCTAATCCGGAATGCCATGGTGAGGGCACTTCACCAACATGCCCTTAAACCTCTCCTAGATCTCTTGCAAAGTCTCAGTCGGTTTTTGCTTGAAATGCAATATCTCATTAATCTGCCTCGTAGTTTTGTTTGGTGGATAAAACTTATTTAATAACTGCTTGACTAGTTTCTCCCAAGTAGCAATGGAGTTTATAAGGAGCGAATCCAGCCAAGTTTGAGCCTCCCTGTCACTGAGAATGGGAACAATAATAATTTGATTGCCTCAGGAGTCACATCCGGTTGTCTTTGAGTGACACATATTGATAAGAAGTTCTTAAGATATTATTGTGGTTCTTCGATGTATAACCTAGAGAATAGCCCTTTATTCTACAACAGGTGCAGCATGTTGTTGGTAATCTGGAATGTCTCCACTTGTATGGGAGGTACTGTAATTGTTGTGGCCAGGTTATCAGCAGTTGGTTGCGCCCAATGGTAAAGAGCAGCTTCCGGTACAAGAGGTGCTACCACTCTGACGTTTGGGTCATCTCGATCATTCTTGTTGTTCCCGTTGACGTTATCTACGTCACCCATTTCATTTTCAATTTGCTCGTTTTGTTTTAGCTGTTCGCTCTTCCTGTTAGCCCGGTTCAATATCCGGAATGCTTTCTCGAGATCTGAGAGTCCTTCAAAGAGTTCACCAGTTCTCGAAGAGCTTCTAGGCATGCACCTGAGTTACAGAAGAGTTCAACCATGAGAATTTCAATAGAAATATTTTAAATACCACAAAAATTTGATCTAAACTAATAATCCTAGCGATTCTTCAAAGTTGCAATAAATAACACTGTTAGTTCCCTGGCAACGGCGCCAAAATTTGATCACGCCTAACTACACCTTATAAAAAGGACTAAGCGGTTGCTGTAAATATATAATCCGATTCAGCCCGGAGTCGAATCCCACAGGGAACTAACCTATTTACTACAACTTTTAATACTGCTAATGAATAGCTCAAACAATCCCCGGATGCAAGATTTTTAATGGATATGAGTAGAATTTAGTTAACTAATGAAAAACAATAATAAAACTAGCAATAATCAAGAATAGAGTTGAATTCAATGGTAAAATGGTTAGGGGTTATTGATTTCCTCAATTGTCGGATTAATTCCTTACACATTAGCTATAATATCGCCGTAATACTCTATAAGAAATATGAGTTCTAGGTTACCACATTTATCTCTCGATCAATTACGATAATTTACTAAAAGCATTCTCTCGAACTACTCTAGTTAACAATTTATGCAACTCAGAATTATTCCACCAAAGCTTCGTTATCTTTAATCCTGCTTTTAAATTCAGGTAATTAATCTTTTAACTTACCCGAAAGTGGTGTTGTTTAACAACAATCTAACCTAGTGTTCTTTCTCAAGCAACACAAGGTAACTAGACACGATTAATCAAGGGCCCTTTCAATTAATCACAGGACAACACATAGTTGAACAATTATAGAATAAGAAACGACTTAATTATATCAAAACGTAATCAAGACTTCATCCAACAATTGGTTCCATCAACCCTAGATTAAATGTTTAGCTACTCATGGTAAAACAAGATAAAGCCTTAAGATAATTCATAATTCACAAAAGAATGATAACGTACAAGAAGAAGAATGAAAAACTCTAATGGTGTCTTGATATTCTCACACTTGTTCTTGCCTCCAATTGAGTCTAAAAACAAGCTTAACCTTGACTTGGGCGAGTTTGCTGAGTTTATATAGGGTTAGGATAAGTTTTCCACGCTTTACACTTTGGCCCCTAGACTTTCTTGCCATTCTCCAGATCAACCGTGGTCGCGGGCCAACCGCGGTCATTTTAGACATTTTGTTTTGCGCCTTTTTCCTCCGCGTTCCAGCTGTGGCCCTACCGCGGTAGCGGTGGACTGTTGCCCAGCTTTTCTTCGCCTTTTCGTGCTCGTTTTCATCCGGGCTCTTCTCGATTGGCCTTGTATCTACATATTTGATCCCAAAATACTTTATATCCTCATCCTAACTCAGAGTAGTTCCTGCAAAGCATAAAACCCTCAATTAGAGCATTTTGTTATCATTTAGCACTTAAAATATCAATAAAGTATGGTTAACTTCGAGCATAAATAGCATCTACACCGCATAATATAGGCTACTATCAAAGTACTACTATTTATAAAAGCTAACAACTAACTTTACTGCTAAGCCACTAGATAGTTATAACTATCTTACTAACTACAGTACAATTAAATAGGCAGGACCCACACCTCTCAACAATCTAACTTTTTTTTATATTTCTTCCCGAATCAATTTGAAATTGTCTTCTAATTTTTAATGATTTTTATCTACTCCAACCTAGAAGAGTGGAAGTGTTCAAGTCATTCTCCTTTCTGGGTAAAGCAACTAAGTGATATAAGAGAAGAGGATTTAAAAGTGGAGGGGTATCCCCTTATCCCCTCTATGTCAACATTTTTAATTGGTTGAAAATTAGATTTAAAATTATGTGACATATTGTTTGTATATTCCTTCAACCATACCAAACAATAGTAGAAAACACATCATCATGGTTAATTTAAAGATAGTTTAATTACATTAAAGATAATTTTTCGACCATGCTGCTTAAAAACCAACTACCTTTGTGCATTGAGCATGAAATAAAGTTTTTCCAATTTGTTTCACACGTGATCTTTTTGCTTGTTTTTCACTAGTGAAAACTAGAGTCCTCCCAAAAATCCTATACCCTCAACAGAGCGTAAAAATGATACCAGATAGCTTCTTATACCACTCCAGTTAAAACATCATTAATTTTATTTTATTTTGAATTTTAATTAGTTTTGACAAATACTATCAAATTGAACAGGTTGCTGCTGCTTTTTTGTAGACTTTCCAGTTTAAAATTGGGATCTTTGAAGTTGGGCTATGCAAAGGCTTACTTCATACTTGAAGTTTATAATACAAATTCAGACATGAGGTTTGAAATTAGGCTTTGACAGAATCCAATTTCGTACTTGACAGTTGAATTTTGAACTTTGAATTCACATTTTTAATTTTAAACCTATATGTCTAAAATTGATTGTAAAGCGATTAAACTTCATAAATTTTGAGAATTTGGGCTATTGTTAATATGGGTCCTAAAAATGGCTAATTGTGTATTTCGCCTCCAAAAGACGACCATTATAGCGGCAACTACACAAATAGTCATTCTCATGGATGCTATTTAGAAATTAGCCAATACTTATTTTGTCCTGAAATTTTAAACTAAGAATCTTAACTTCGCCACAATTCAGAATATTGTTGTGCTGAGAAATTGAACTTAAAAAGTGAAAGACGCACTGGCTAATTTCTAAGGGGTATTTGGATCTATACCCGCTTTTTGTGTCACGTTTTAACTTGTGCTCGTTTTGCAAAAAAAATTGCAACCGTACCCACTTTTTCGCATAACTTCAGCATACGGGGCTGAAGTAGCAAAGGTAATCACGCAAAATTTTAGCATTCTAGTAGCCGGGCCTGAAGTTCAGCTCTAGAGCTGAAATTTTTGTTTTGTAACTGGCGAACTTTAGCTCTAGAACTGAAGTTTTTGTTTTGTAATTGCAGCGCGAATTACTTCAGCCTTCTTAGAGTTGAACTTCAGCCTACTGCATTGTGAATGCTCCATATATCTTTTCAGCTTGTTGGAAGGTGTGTCTCAGTATACTCTTTTATCAATTATTTCTTGCAAATACGTATGGATAACTGACGCACGGCAGAATGCTACAACGGTAGGAGCTTTTAGATTTTTGTTTGACTGCTATACGACTATAGTTTTCAAATACTTAACAACTTTTGGACTTGCAGCCTTTTATTGCCAAAAAAAAAAAAAACAGGCAAAATAATAGATGAATCTATGTCGTCGCACAGGATAAAGTCTAGTTGTATCCAGTGTTTGCATCAGACGAATGAATGAACGAATGACATATTTTCCATATACTTTTATCACTGAAGTGTACTCTCACTTTGAAGAGGAGAAGAACGAGGAGAAAGGGGGCTGAAGTTGTTTAAAAAGTGGGTAAAAGTTAAAACTTTAAAAAAAAATGGGTATAGATTAAATGGGTGCGACCAAATAGGTCGCCCCGTGCAATTTTTACAATTTCTAAAGGGCTAATAGGACTGGTTTGCAGTAGCCCAATAACTACCAGAGCCCAGGGCCCAAGCTCTTGTGCTGAAAGCCCGCTGAAAGAAATACGGACTCCCGTTCCTTTAGCTTCTAGCAACCGTTTTGAGAATCCTTTAGCGCGGTGAAAACCGCTATTATTCTGACTGGTCTCTTGCCGGCTCTACTTTCCGATATCGGAAATGGTAAGCATCTGACTCTTCTCTATCCTCTTTGCTCCAATTTCCTCTATGGAAACCCAATTTTTTGCATTTTTTCCGGTAAATGTATTTTACAAAATCATAGGAGCGTAGTGGACTGGTTAATATCATTCTTCCTACAAACAAGTAATGTTAGTTAGCATTATCGTTGATCATTCGGTGAATATAATTTCGCGATATCTATCTATATATAATAGGAGAGACCATTAAAGACACCATAGTAAGCCAAGTGGTAACATAATAAAAAGTCACTTTACAATTTTAGGACAAAGTTAGTTAGGTTAGGTAATAGTTAATTTTTTTTTTGAATTTAAATTTTAATAAAATCAAATTATGCATTATTTATCATTAATAATTTGTTACTCTTTTGGAATTTGAATATAAGAAGAAAAGTCTAATTTGAATTTGAAATAATTACAAGCAACATAGTAAAAAAATATAAAAATCAAATCTTTATATTAAAAATAAAATAGAAGAAAAATCTAATTGCTTATAAATTCTAAAAATATGGATACATTTTATACAAAACAATAAAAGAACATATATTTTGGACGAAGTAAAATATGTAAAAAATCAAAACTGTATATTGAAAATAAAATAGAAGAATAATTTCTTATTCCATATAATGGAGAAAAAAATCAAAATATTGATACATTTTATATAAAATAAAAAAATATATTTTTTGGAAGATGTAAGAAATCTATATTATCTATGTTATATTAAAGGAGGTATCATTATATTATATATACATAATAAAAGGATGGGCAAAGACATCATATTAAACCAGTAATAGCATAATAAAAAGCCACTAAACAATTTTAGGACAAAAAATTTATTATTTATAGATTTAAGTCAAATGTCAAGATACTACGAAATATTCTTCGCGCAACGCGCGAATATAAATACAAGTGTCAAATAATGGGCGAGAAGTACTTATAAGGCTGAAGTATAGTTTGTTGAATTGCATTCGAGCTGCTAGGAACCTAGTATTGGCATCTTTCCTTGTCTGCCTGATAGTTTATCTTAATTTTACTTATAAAAATTGAATGCTCCCGAATTTTACTTACAATCGACAATGCTTGAGATTGTGGAGGAGGTGATGCATAGCTGGGCATTCACGAGAAGAAGACGGTTTAGAGCGGGAAATGTAGCCCCACTAGTACTTACGTGGGTGCTTTGGAGGGAAAGGAACAAAATAGCATTGGTGATTTAATAGTGGGAAGAACCACGAGGTCTTAGGTTCAAATTATAATAAAGGCAAAAAATATTGCGTGTTTTTATTTTATTTGCCTAAACCTTTGTGGACAAAATTATACGATACATAATAAACTGAAAATGAAAGTCACGTAACATTACCTTAAAGTATTGTTTTGAATTTTTTCACATATTTTAATCCAAATAAATTGAACATGTTTCTGAAGATGGAATATAGTGAGATGCGTATGGAGAATTTCTTTTATGATCCGGAAATCCGTCTGGGACCAACAATAACCTTCAAAACTCGAGGATAATGGCTCATCCCTCTACCCTTCACTTCTTAAATATCAGGCTTGTTCACATGACGCAGGGCTCGAACATGTGACCTGATCACGCCTAACTATGCCTTATAAAAAGGACTAAGCGGTCGTTGCAAATATAATCCGGTTTACAAGTCCAGAGTCGAATCCCACAGAGAACTAAGGTTTAGCTACAACTGTTCAATATCACCAAGAAGAAAAGCTTGAACAATTCCTAACTTATAAAGATTATAATGTTTATTTTTATCTAATTAACTAACAAATACTAGAAATCAGTAAAACTATCAATTAACAAGGATAAGGATTGGAGACGAGATTAGGGAGGTCTAGAGTTATGATTTTCCCTATTGTCGGAATCCTTCCCGCTACGTTTTCTATAAATTCGTCTAAGTATTCTCTACCGATCATGAGCGCTCTGACTGTCGTAACTCTGTCCCGAGTATTTACCACAATTTACTAGATATATTCTCTCGAATTACGCTAGCTGATATTAAATACGACTCACTCGGATCGCACCCAAGGTTTCGTTATCCTTAATCCCACCTTTAAACCCTCTGTATTGATCCCTCATATATGTTAGGAGTGATGTTGTTCAATAACTACCTAAATATGCATTCTCTCCCGAGTAATACATACTAAATAAGTATAGTCGATTGAGAGCTCTTCAACCAACCACAATAATAATATAATTGAACAATTATAGAAAATACTATGGCAAATCTATATTAACGTAACAAGAAAATCATCTTTCAATAGGTTCCATCAAAACCCTAGATAACAAATTAGCTATTCATAATAGCATGCATAACTACAATACTAGAATTCATAACCAATAATGGAAATAGGAAGAAGGAAATGAAAAAATCGTAGAAGAATTCTCTCTTTGCTCTTAGTATGTTCTTGCCTCCTTAGGTCGAATCCCCGGTCTCCTTAGCCTCCTGAGGTCTAAATTA
The DNA here is from genome assembly GCF_000715075.1 of Nicotiana tabacum. Classification (NCBI taxonomy): domain Eukaryota; kingdom Viridiplantae; phylum Streptophyta; class Magnoliopsida; order Solanales; family Solanaceae; genus Nicotiana; species Nicotiana tabacum. The sequence goes on from NC_134082.1 coordinate 126,647,849, forward strand.
TGTCAAAAGTATGTCAAAGGTGCTTAAAATACCATTTTTTCATGTATATATACCAAGTAGGGTCGGCCCCAAATAATTATACTTTCTCCTACGCGAAAAAGGACACTTTTCCAGGTCAGGACTTCCGCGGCCGCATATTCGACCGCGGATTTTGGATAGTATTCTGTCAGCGGCTGCGGATACGACCGTTGAGCTGACCCCAGACTGTTTGGAATTTGGAAAAACGTAAAACATAAGAGTTGTAGCCCTTTGAATTAGCTTTCCAACCATATATTATGGAGCCCAAATGGAATTCTGAGCGAAAGGTTATGTGCATTTTACTAGACAATGCGGAATATGCCTACTCGATTTTTCGTTCGTTCTTAACTATCATTCGTTGATCCGCAAACACGATCCCGACTTAATTTCTTGGTCTTTTACTCAGACTTAAAAGCTCCAAATCACTTGAATTTATTACATAACATCTACATAGCTTAGAATTACTCATACAAAGCATAAAACACACAATTAGTGCAAAACACTAGCGATTAAAGCGCAAACTCAATTAAAGTGCAGTAAATTAGGGTGTAATAAGCGACTAAAATACGTAATTATAATCTATCATCAACACCCCACACTCAAACTACACTTTATATAGACATGACCTTTTCAAACAATTCTCCTAACTCGTCACATCAAGAATACTTAAAATAGACTAAGCACAAAAGCGTAACATCTTCACCTCAAGATTTGACTCGCAGGTACCACGCATTATTCACAACTCACCCACTTACTATAACATATAGGCCACTAACATTACCCCTCCTTCATGAATCAAGTGCCCTCACACAACAAAAGAGAGTAGTTGCACACAATAAAATTTAAGAACACTTAGAAACTTAAGATAGAAAAAATTCACTCACTCTTAGAAATAACATTCATATGCCACAAAAGATGCACCATAGGCTTTTCCGTAGTGTACTACTCTACTAATCGAGCTCATTCAGTTTAGGATCAAGTAAAACTTTATTTGATTGTAATGTAGGCTGCGGGACGGGTAGGATACATTTAGATATAAGAGCGACTACACCTACCTAAGCACTTTAATGCATATACTTTAACATTCAAACCACATACTTATGTCAAACCAAACTCCACCTTCACCTCAATGTATATTACCACATACTTCTTTAAGCACAATTACATCAAGAGTCACAACTTATCAAGGAATATATATATTTTTTTTGCACAGCAATACAACTATTTTTTTTCAATTCAAGTGGCTCTTGCTTTTTCAAAACAGTGCATATTTCTCCTTATTTCATTAGTTCCACTCAAAAGCCAAACCAATCATCCCACACTTTAACTTTTACAAAGTTCATAACAATTCAAGTTCTCATGAGAGGTTATAAGGTTTAAATAGACGGTTAATTCAAACAAATGGGTAAGGCTTGTAGTGTGGTTGCCAAAAAAATAGGATTACAGGCTCGAAGGGGTTAACTATGATACATAACAATTAGGCGGATAAATATATATACGGCTCAACAAAGATACGCCTATTGCACTTCCAAGACTGAACCAAAATTACTATTTCGCTTTGCAAACACACGAGGCAAGTTCTAGACATCAAATGCAATGCACAGAATAACACACAAACCTCACACACACATTGCACAGAACTTACTCAAGATTGGTTTCATCAAGACACTCTAGTCAAAACAGTTAAGCAAAGTTAATCTTATATAATTTAAGGTACTTATACAAGAGTAAAAAAATTGAGCCTAAGCATCACAACCAATGTACTCACTATTCTAAAGGCATAACAAAGTCAAGAGATGTTGCTTCAATTCAATTCATATCACAATGGCTCCTACTCCAAAAAAAAAATAACTACAGCCGGTTCAAATAAAACCCTTGGAAAAGAACCGCGACATAAAAAAAATCAAGGGAGAATTACTACACTACCTATAAAGAAAATATTTTTGTCCCTTTTTCTTTAAACTTAATCCCTTAAAAAAGTTGTCTAGGATATCCGTCATCGGGAAAAATCCAATCTTTTTTTCTTTAAACTAAAACACTAAAATAGCATAGAAAGTCACCTAGACAATCTCCTCGCCCCACACTTAAAATTGTGCATTGTCCTCAATTCACACCATACTATTAAGAGGGTAAAAGAAACTCCCCGGTAGGCCAAAGGCCGAAGCACTAGCAGCTCATGGGGTACTCAGATTTCTTCCAGGCTTGGTCCTTCGTGCGGGTACCTCACACTTAGTTCTAGCCATCTGGTTTGCTGTTGCATCCTTCCAATAGCTTTGCTTTCCATGCTCCTAGAAAGTCAAAAATTGACACTACAAAAATAATACAATTAATAATACTAATAATAAAAATAAAAGAAAGCAGTAAAGCTGGGTTGCCTCCCAACAAGCGCTTGATTTAACGTTGCGGCATGACACGAATCACTTTCTGCCTCCATTTTGAACTTATGAATTCGAACCCAAGTTTTGATTCTGCTCTGTGATCACGCTGTGGGGTGGTAAAACAAATCTGACTAGCCCAATAAAATAATGTAGTATTCTGCACTTCTTGGCCTTTGGATGAGATGTGTATTCCCGACTTTCTGGCACGAAGAATTCCAGAAATGTAGGAATCTTGTTCCTTACTCCTTGACTCCTCAAGTGGCTCGGACGACCCTATTTCCATATCTTCATCTAAACATAATGTGGAGAAATGCTTGGAGTGTGGACAAATGCGCTCAACTACATAAACATTGGGATTGTCAACATCCTCAACAATAATGACACTAGAGTCAACTAAATATGTATCCTCAATATTCTGGGTTGACTCTAGTATCTCTTGTACGACATCGGCATCCTCAAAATCTAGTTTGATTGATTGTTGGTGTTCTACTCTGGCCTTCTCCTCTAGCTCATCTCCGTATTTTTTTAAATCCTCCAGTATAGTGGCAATTTCTGCAGCCAATGCATACTCATATTGTCTACTATCCACAATGTCAACTTGTTGCGCTTTACAAGGTTCAATTAATTTTTTTGCTTGAGCTTCCAAGTTGTGAATAGTTGTCTCTTGCCTTTGTATCTGCCATGGTTTCTCATCATATTGTTCCACATGAAACTTTAATATATCTTTGATCTCCAATAGGTCAGCTTCCCTAGGTTATTTGTTCCTGTTATCCTTATAAGAAAAAGTAGAACCATCATAGTAAGGGGTTGGGGCAAAATAAGAAATATAAGCACAACTATGAAAGTGACCATCTTGACCATCATACATATCACATACATTCCACACATAAGATTGAGTTGGTGCATGAAACTCGCTCTCGGGAATATTTTGATAATTTTGCCCTGGGTGGTTTCCTCCACTAAATATATAAGAAGGATCAAAAGTAGAATTACCAACATCAAAACTCTCATAATTCCAAGATGCCATGTCTCTCAAGTCAACAAGTAAAACAAAAAAAAATTAAAAAAAATCAAATATAAGAAAACAAAAATAAAAGTTCAAACTTGCAACCTAGAAATATGTACACCTACAACTACACCGTTAGTTCCCCGGCAACGGTGCCAAAATTTGATCACGCCAACTATACCTTATATAAAGGACTAAGCGGTAGTTGCAAATATAATATGGCTTACAAGTCTGGAGTCGAATTTCATAGAGAACTAAGGCTTAGCTACAACTGTTCAATATCACCACAAAGACAAGCTTGAACAATTTCTAACTTATAAAGATTATAATGTTTATTTTTATCTAATTAACTAACAAATACTAGAAATCAGTAAAACTATCAAGTAACAAGGATAAGGATTGCAGATGAGATTAAGGAGGTCTAGAGTTATGATTTTCCCTATTGTTGGAATCCTTCCCGCTACGTTTCTATAAATTCGCCTAAGTATTCTCTACCGATCATGAGTGCTCTGACTGTCGTAACTCTCTCCCGAGTAATTACCACAATTTACTAGACATATTCTCCTGAATTACGCTAGCTGACATTAAGTAGGGCTCACTCGGATCGTACCTAAGGTTTCGTTATCCCTAATCCCACCGTTAAACCCTCCGTATTGATCCCTTATATACGTTAGGAGTGTTGTTGTTCAACAACTATCTAAATATGCACTCTTTCCCGAGTAATACACACTAAATAAGTATAGTCGATTGAGAGCTCTTCAACAAACCACAATAATAATATAGTTGAACAAATTGAGAAAATACTATGGCAAATCTATATTAACGTAACAAGAAAATCATCCAGTAGGTTCCATCAAACCCCTAGATAACAAATTAGCTATTCATAATAGTATGCATAACTACAATACTAGAATTCATAACCAATAATGGAAATAGGAAGAAGGAAGTGAAAAAATAATAGAAGAATTCTCCCCTTGCTCCTAGTATGTTCTTGCCTCCTTAGGTCGAATCCCCAGTCTCCTTAGCCTCCTTATGTCGAATCCCCAGTCTCATTAGCCTCCTTAGGTATAAATTATGTCAAACATATGTCAAAGGTGCTCAAAATGCCGTTTTTCCATGTATATATACCAAGTAGGGTCGGGCCCAAACAATTATAACTTCTCCTATGCGAAAAAGGACACTTTTCCAGGTCAAGACGTCTGCGGCTGTGGATTCGATCGCGGACCTGACCACGAATTTTGCATAGTGTTCTGTCCGTAGCCGCGGATTCGACTGCAGACCTAACCGCGGACTGTTTGGAATTTAGAAAAAACGTAAAACATAAAAGTTGTAGCTCTTTCAATTAGCTTACCACAAATTGTGGAGACCAAATGGAGTTCTGAGCGAAAAATTATGTGTATTTTACTAGACAGTGCGCAATATGCCTACTCGATTCTTCGTTCGTTCTTAACTATCATCCGCTACATAGCTCGGAATCATTCCTAAAAGGTATAAAACACACAATTAGTGCAAAATACTATGGATTAAAGCGCAAACGCAATTAAAGTGCAGTAACTTAGAGTGTAATAAGCGATTAAAATACGTAATTGTAGCCTATTATCGTGACCTTAGTCACAAATTCTTCGACCTTTGTCACTTGAACCAAGCCTTGAAGTGAATGAAGTGAAATATCTTATAATCAAATTTGATATAAATTAACAGCTTATCTGAAGTCAAACTTTCTGTATTTGAGATGTAAGTGTACATATATTTAAGTTTAAACTTACTGCCTAGTAGTGGAATTTGCATGTGTTCATTCTCTATTTCTTATAAAACATTAAGTAGACAACTCAAATCAGCATTTAACATTACACATTGTGTCAATAACATTAATGCTTTTGGTGCTGAAATTTCAGTGGTTTAACCATTAAGTGACACTCAGGACACACTCTGGACTTAAACATTAAGTGTTACGCCCATGTGGACTTAACGAAGAGTAGGATGCACTGATCTTAGGCCCTGACTCACCTTCCTTGTGCGAACATTGTGGAGGAAATCTTAGGTTTCCATCCATTGGATTCTCACCAATGTTTGTGTTATTCAAGCAGTCATTCTCTTCTACTCAATAGAAGTAAAAGATTCATATATACCACCTAGTTGAGATTAAGGCTTAGTCTTGTTCTTACACTTGAATTAGGTCTCGTGTTTTGCTGAAGCTTTCTGTTTTAAGTTTTTTTTTTCCTATAGTAACTTATTGCTAATGATCTTAAGTATTGTTTAACCAAAAATTGGGATTTCGATCAAAGTTTATTTTGGAAGAACTCGGGTTACTGATAATCAAATAGAAATAAGAATAATTGATAAATAACAACTGAATATAATGCAAAGTAAATCAATATATTTCAATAGTATTTCGTATCCTTACAAATGATCAGTCTTCTCCTTTTATAGCTATCTCTAGGTAATACGTTTTGTTTCTACCATAACAGAGCCATTATTGACAATTAATGGCATTTAATGTAACGTTACAATTGGTAATCATATTTGATTCATTATAAATTCCTTAACGTTTTCCGTATTTAATGCTCAATAATATGTATCTAAACCTCATTTACTATCAAATTTGAATATCTGCCTGTGCCTGTTGAATCTCGTGCCTCTTTGATTATTCTTTGCCACCTATCCTCCTTTGACTAGTCCACATGTCATGACGTGTCATCTTTTAATAACTTCCATATATGAACTTAATTTTTTCCAATACAGACAGTCCCCCCACTTGCCATTTATTCATCAATAGCATATTTGAGAAGTGTATCTCATTAAAGCGGGAATATTTTCCGCCATTAATTCTTTCCTGGAACTGATGCTTCATCTATTACTTCCATTTAATGTCCGTGACACGTGGCATCTCCTGATTGGTTCTGCGATCTTTCAGCGTCTTTTAAGGCTTTTTTATGGCTTCTCCAATTACGAAACGACAGTTCTCATTATGACGTTTCTATCATTGTACCTTTTCCTTTGACGGTTGCTTCTGACTATAAATAACTTTTTTCCTTTGTCGTTTTCACAAAAGTTTAGAGTATTCAATTCTAATTTTCTTCTTCCTCGTACTATAATGTCTTCTTCAAACCCTAACCCTCGGAGAGTCCCCATTGTTGACAACCTTCCTCTTGCTCCTGCTAGAAGTAGAAAAGGGGGAAGGCTTCGTAGTTTATGGTCTTCTTCATCACGAGGCCCCTCTATTCCTTCATCGAGTTCTACTCCACCTTCTAGAATCAGGGGTTCACTTTTTCAAAGATCTTCATCTAGGACTAAAGAACCCACTGAACCTCTTCATGAATCTTTAGTGGATGAAATTGTTCCTGTGGAAAAATCTTTCTACAATGATAGAGAATCCATCAGAAACCAACTGCCTTCATTAGATCGTGCTGACATCTACCCGACTCAGATTACTAAAGGCCTGATTTCTATAGTTCGTAGAGATTGCCAGTGGAGTCATGACTTCCCCATTATAATGCCCAATGCAAACCAAAGAATTACTTCTTATTTAACTGGATTTTCTTTTGTTTATACATACCCTTTCACGTTGGGTTTCAAACATGTTATTGACCCCGTTATCCTCGAATTCGGTCACTTTTTCAATGTATGCTTAGGACAAATTGGCCCCATCCTGTGGAGGGCTATTGCTTGCTTGAGGAATTTGGCCAATATGGCTAGTATGCCTTTTACGTTTTTTCATTTAATCCATCTTTATTCTCCCAAACTCTTTCGCCAAGGAATCTTTACTTTAGTGGCAAGAAGTAAAAGAGTTCTGGTAAGTTTAGAAGAAGCTAAAGACCGTGACTGGTATGCCAGGTTTGTTGCTACCCCCACTGTTGGTTTAGTGGGTAAAGAGAATGTTCCATTCCCTGAGAAGTGGAATTTTTCACATGAGTTTTCTTCTTAATAACATTCTCATACCTTTTTCTCAATTTTGATGGTCATCATTTTAATTTCCTCTTCTTTTTCAGCAACTGTGGGAGTTGTTGATGAAATTCTCAACTTCTGTGGTTGGGTAGGAAAGCTATTAAATGTTGCTCCGATGGATGGTAGGTCTTGGAAAAACCTTTCTCATCGCTTTGGTTGGAAAGTGAAAACTCACGGTAAGTGCTTCTTTCCCTATATTCTTTGCATTTCTGTTTACTTCTTTCTTTAGAAATTACTTTGACCCTTCTTGTTGTCAGGGTTTCCTATTCGAGATTTAAGTGCTGAGGCCGTCGTAGCTTCCAAAATTTCTTTGGAAAGAGCCCAAGAGATTATTTTGGGTTATTCATCGAAAAGGAATGCTACTGTTGATCAAGACTCTGAAGAGGAGGAAGAACAAGATGAGGGTTCTTTGATAAAAAGGCCACGGGTTAGAAGACACATTATTTCAGATTATAAAGCATCTCCCCCTCGTTCTATTCCTTCCACCGAAGCCTCGTTGGTGATTTTCGATGATGATACTCCCGCGGCTGCCCATGATTCTGTTGATCAACTTTTTGCTCATGGGTTCGATAATGAAAATTTGGGTCCAATTTATGACGAAATACCCCTTGTCTCTTTTTCCATGTCTATCCCTATGACATCTTCTCTACCTGCCGTGACTTTTGTCGTTGCTGCTCTTCCCTATGCTATTTTGACTCCTTCCACAGCTCCTCCTACAACTGTTCAACACACTACGGTTGGTTCTCAAGTAGAAGTGGAGCTATGAAACATGTTATCATCGAGGTCCCTCCCGATGGTAATTTTGTGAGAATATCAGGTGGGGATGATGTGTGGTTGAAACCCTGATTGGACCAATTGAGAGAGCCAAGCTTGAGAGCCACAACTCTTTAACTTGGATGAACGACATAATACAATCATCATTAAAGGATATTCCTTTTCATAATTTACTATTCCCTTTTTATTAAGGTTCTTACCCTTTTCTCTTTTCCTTTTTCTTTTTAGATCAACCTCGTTGGTACTGAAACGATGAAGAGGGTTTCTCACACGGAGCAATTAATGCATGAGTATCAAGTTAAAGCAGACAACTAGAGAGAACAATATGAAAGCGTTCAAATTGATATGGAAGTGTTAGAAGAGAGTAAGTGCACCTTAAAGCAGCAGGTAAGGGTTTTAACTTCAGAGTTGGAGGTTGAAAAAGTTTCCTCAAACCAAGCTGGTAAAGACAAGAATCTCCTAGAGACATCTTTTTCCGAGCAACTCTCCAAGGCTAGTAAAGAAATCAGAGAGTTGAAGGCTCTCTTAAATGAAAAAGAAGTGTATGCCAGTGAACTTGTGCAAACTCAGACTCAGACTTAATAAGACCCCAGAGAGTCTTCTGATAAGGTTCGTTCCTTAGAAAGTTCACATGCTTCTCTTCAAACTTCTGACAATTCTGCCTTGGCTGAGAATGAAAAGCTTAAAAGTGAAATTGCTGAATGGGAGAAAGATTACGAGATTTTTGAGGAAAAAACTGCAATTGAAGTGAGTTGGGTGTTTTTAAATACTCGCCATGATACCCTTGTGGAAGTTAGCCAAGAGAACTTTAACTTGGAACCTGAGTTAGCTAAAATAAGAGAAACTATTGAAAAGACACAGCAGAGCCAAGACTTTCCCTCTCCTGTGGCTGAAACTTATGGAAATATTGAAGAAGATATGGGTACGGTGAATGTTCCAATTCCTTTAAGTCAACTTGAGCCTACTGCTGCTGAAGACCTTGCTTTGGTTCCTTCTTCAACTCCTCAGTGACAAGTTTATGATATGTGACTCCCTTTTTTTTTCCTTTTTTGGTGGAATGTGGTTACAACCCTTGGTCCCATTTGAGGGTTTGTTGAAAACATCAAGTCCCCGGACCTTTTACGGGGCTTTGGTATAAGTGACTCTTAGTTTATGACTAAGTTCATACTTAGTCTAAACTTTTTAATATTAAGAAGTTTTCGTAGTTATTTTGAACTTCTGTTTTGCTCATTCTTGCCTTTATATTTAAGGACTTATTGAATAATTTGCACTTTTATTTTATAAAATGCTTTCTTAACTTCATGAATGTTTAAATCAATCATGAATTTTATAAAAGAGGGCCCTTTTATATTCGAAACTTAATAAAGAAAACTTTTCAACTTCATAATGGTGTAAATGTACGACAAAAGAAATAGGAATACACATGTTTCTTGAAATAACTTTGATAAGTTTGTATTTGAACTTTGTTAAGTTTTAAATAACACCTTACATGTATTTAAATAACTTCTATAACTTTTTCGTAATTGTTTTCTTTGCAACAGATTTCAAAAAAGAAAATAAAACACGAGGTTTTTATTTATAACATGTTTCAGTACATTACCTTTAACCTAACTATGATAAGGTTTCCTTTGGCTTTGGCTCGTTACTTTGCTCTGCACTTGACTCATTCAATGAGAAAACTTTTCAGGCTTGAACTTTGATTATTTCCCAATCTTCTATGTCTTCTTTATACATATGCTTATGTATATTATATAGTCGCCCAAGTGTTTGAGCTCTGAAGTATGAAGTCTCGAGCACTTGATTACTCCTCTTATTTGGTTCTTTTCCTGAAAAGGAATAAAACATACAGGATTCGGAGGTACGATTATAGATGAAGACTGCTTAACCCGTCTTAATTTCTATCAGAATAGTTGTGACCCTAGACCGGAAATTTATTTTCTTCCACGTGCCTTGCAGGTCGTGATTCATCATTTAGTGCGGGTTAGTTTTTTCCTATCATCTAAAATCATTAGTAAAATTTTAACAATTCAAAAATAAAATTATAAAATGAGGATACCTGACCGTGGGTGCTCCTCAGAAATGTATTTCTTTAGGTGAATGGCATTCCAATGTGAAGGTAATATCTTGCCACCCATTGTTTCCAGCTAGTATGCTCTTTTCCCTGCAATACCGTAAATCTTTTAAAGCCCTTCCCAGGTTGGACTTAATTTTCCCGCATTAGCCACTTTCGTGGATTGAAAAACTTTCTTGAGTACGAAGTCCCCAATCTTGAAGTATCAAAAGCGAGCTTTCCAATTATAGTATTGTTCAATAATTTGTTTTTGTGTTGCCATTCTTATTAATGTAGCTTCCCTTTTTCCTTCAAGTAAATCAAGGTTTATGCGCATTTCATCTTCATTGGATTCCTCTGACGCTTGCGTGTACCTCGTGCTTGGCTCCCCTATCTTAACTGGGATTAAGGCTTCATCTTCGTACACCAATGAGAATGGTATTTCACTCGTGCTTGTTTTTGTTGTGGTGCGGTATGCCCATAAAACACCAGGTAGCAATTCTGGCCAATTGCCTTTGGATTCTTCCAATTGTTTCTTCAAATTGTTGATAATGACTTTATTTGTTGATTTAGCTCGTCCATTACCCACCGGATGGTAAGGCATTGAGGTAATCCTTTTAATCTGCCAACTTTGAAAAAATTTTGTGATTTGTGCACCTATAAATTGCGGGCCATTATCACACACGATTTCCTTTGGTACACCGAATCGACATATGATATTTTGCCAAATGAAATCCCTGACTTCTATTTCTCGTACCTGTTTAAATGCTCTTGCTTCTACCCATTTAGTAAAGTAGTTAGTGAGTACAAGCAGGAATGTTACCTTACCTTTTCCTTGTGGTAGTGGACCCACGATGTCCATCCCCTATTTCATAATAGGCCATGGTGCAATTACCGGATGTAGCAACTTCGCAGGTCTATGCATGTTGTTACCATATCTTTGGCACTTATCACATTTAGCCACGAAATTTTCCGCTTCTTCTTCCATTTTGGGCCAATAATAGCCTGCTCTAATCATGGTTCTTACCAGTGATCTTCCTCCTGCGTGATTTCCACAATGCCCCTCGTGTATTTCTCTCATCACATATTCCGTTTGAGAAGGCCCGAGGCATCTTGCTAAGGGACCACCGAACATCTTTCGGTAAAGATTGCCTTGCTTTAAATAATACCGAGCAACCTTTTTACGAAGCGCGTGACCTTTTTCTTGTCTTCAGGGATTGTTCCATACAACAAAAAATTGATGATCTCATTCCTCCAATCCCAGGTTAAGTTATTGAAATTTACCTCATTTTTGTCTGGATCAAGTACTGAATGAAACAAATGAATTACAGAAGCATTTTCGTTGCTCGTCAAGTCCTCCGCGGATGCGAGATTGGCTAGGGCGTCTGCCTCGACATTTTCCTCTCTTGGTATCTGCTTAACTTTCTAGGTTTGGAATTGCCTAATCAAATCTCGTACCTTATCTAAATACTGCTACATTCTTGCTTCCCTAGCTGTATAAGTTCCCAGCATTTGATTAACTACGAGCTACGAATCACTTTTGATTACGATCTGATTAATGCCAAGTTCACGTGCTAGTTCTAAACCTGCAATCATAGCTTCATACTCTGCCTCATTGTTAGTTATAGGATGACATTTTATGGCTTGTCGAATGGTTTCACCCGCAGGTGGTACCAGAACAATTCCTAAACCTACCCCTTTCACATTAGATGAGCCATTAGTAAATAAGGTCTAAATTCTCGGATTAGACCCATTAAACACTTGTAGTTCCTTTTCAGCTTCTAATTATATCCCATGGCTAAAATCAGCCAAAACAATCTGCTAACACCTGAGATTTTATTGTGGTTCTAGGTTGATATGCGATGTCGTATTCACTCAATTCTATGGCCCACTTGGCTAACCTACCTGATAACTCATGTTTGTATAATATATTACGCAATGGATAAGCCGTTACTACAGAAATATGGTGGCATTGAAAATAAGGCCTTAGTTTTCTAGATGCCATGATTAGTGCAACTGCAAGCTTTTCTAATTGAGGATACCGCGTCTCCGCATCTAATAATGATTTGCTAACATAATAAATTGGATACTATTTACCTTGGTCTTCACAAACTAAAACAAGACTCACTACTACTTCTAAAACAGCTAAATAAATAAGTAACCTTTCCCAGACCTTCGCTTTTGCAAGCAATGGTGGATTTGATAGGTATGCCTTCAGGTTTTTTACCGTTTGTTGACATTCTTCGGACCATTCAAACTGGTCTTGCTTTTTAAGAGCCCAAAATAATTTAAAACATTTTTCTGATGACTTGGATATAAATCTTCCCAAGGCTGTAATTCTTCCCGTTAGTCTCTGCACCTCTTTCTTATTTGTAAGCATGTCAGGAATTTCTTCAATGGCTTTAATCTGCGCGGGATTTACTTCAATACCACAGTTAGAAACAAGAAAACCCAAAAATTTACCTGATGAAACGCCGAATGCACATTTCTCAAGATTTACCTTCATATTGAATTTTCGTAAAATCTAAAATGTATCAGACAAATGTGATATATGATCTCCTGATTGTTGATATTTGACAAGCATATCATCTATGTAGACTTCCATAGTTTTTCCTAAATGTTCTTGGAACATTTTAGTCACCAATCTTTGATACGTGGCACCAGCGTTTTTGAGACCAAAGGGCATTACTTTATAACAATAAGTCCCCCTGTCTGTTATAAATGAAGTTTTTTCTTCATCTAGGGGATACATTTTGATCTGATTGTACCCTAAATACGCATCTAAAAAGCTTAACGATTCATGTCCTACAGTAGTATCAATCAGTTGATCTATATGTGGTTATGGAAAAGAATCTTTAGGACATGCTTTGTTAAAGTCGGTGTAATCTACACAAACTCGCCATTTGCCATTTTTTTTGGTACCACTACAGTATTGGCTAACCAATTAGGATACTTTACCTCTCGGATAGATCCAATTTTTAATAGTTTTTGAACCTCATCTTGAATCACCTGATTTTTGAAAGTCCCCTGTTTTCTCTTCTTTTGCTTGACAGGTGGATACGATGGATCTTCACTTAACTTGTGAGTCATTACTTTCGGGGGTATTCCTGTCATATCAGAATGGGACCAGGCAAAACAATTCACGTTAGTTTTTAAAAATTCAATCAACTTACCTTTCGTGTCGTGGCTTAAGTTGGCCCCAATGTAGACTTTCCTTTCAGGCCATTGTGCAATTAACTCTACAGCCTCCAGTTCTTCAATTGTTGTTTTATATTTTCATTTTCTTCTGGTTCTTGAATGGAATCGGGCCTTGAGTCTACATCTGTTCATCCTTGTTTAGTTGAGGCTTGTGTCATGGTATCCTCAACTGGATTCTGTAATTGCTACTTTTCTTCATTTTTCGTACGTGAATCTGTTACAGAATTGATGCTCCTGGAAGTCTGTTGATCCCCATGGATTTGACACATTCCCCATGGTGATGGGAATTTAACAACATAATGTAAGGTAGATGTAACAACATCCATATCGTGAATCCAGGGTCTCTTGAGAATCATATTGTAAGCCATTTCCATCTCCACAACCTGAAATTTCGTATCTTTGACCACCCCTTCTGCGAAGGTTGTAAGTGTTACCTCACCTTTTGTCACAATGCTTGAATTGTCGAATCCAGACAAAGTATGTGCCTTAGGTACTAGCTTATCTTCAGCTTGCATCTCGTTTAATACTCTTAGCAAAATAATGTTCACGGAACTACCTGAATCAATCAAAACTGGTTTCACATTAATATCATGTACAAGTAGAGAGATTACCAGTGCATCGTTGTGAGGAGTTAATACGCCGTCCGCATCTGCATCATCAAATGTAGTACTTTCTTCCTCCAAAACATGTCGGACCCGCTTCCCGTGGGTAATTGTAACTTTAGAAACTTTATTGGCCGCCGTATATGTCACGCTGTTGATTTCGTCGCCCTCACTTATAACATTAACGGTCCTTTTCGGAGAAGGATGTTTAGTCGGCTCTTGCCTGTTCTTTATGTATGCTTGCTTACCTTTTTCACTAAATAATTTAGTGAGATACTCTTGCTTTATTAGATGGTCAACTTTACCTTGCAACAATCTACAATCTGCCGTTTTATGACCATGATCGTTGTGAAATTCAAACCAGTGATCAGGATTGCGCATGTTTGGATTTGATCTCAATTCTTTTAGCCACCACACTTTATCACCCCTGCTTCTTAATATGGGTACTAGCTCTGAAGTTCTTACATTAAAATTATAACTGCTAAATCTTGCCTTCAAGTTCCTATCATCATCTCGCGTCTCTCGCATGTTTCGATCGTTTCCAAATCTCGATGATGAACTCGACTCTCTATTCCTTGATCTATGATCAAACCTTGAATTATCCTGATTTGATCGTGAGTCTTTTCCTGCTGGGCCCATGTATGGTTCGTATCTATTTTACCAGACCTTTTTTTGGTTTCTGCTCATCTTGAATTCACCTTCTCCTTTTTCTGAGATCGAGAGATAGTATCTTCTTCTATCGTTAGTTTCATACTGTATCTGTTGTAAACATCATTCCAGGTTGTTGCTGGAAATTCCTGCAGACTTTCCTTGAGTCGTATCGTGGCTTCCGAGCTTTTCTCATTCAAATTACTGGCAAAAGCCATAGCTTCCTAATTATCAGGTACGCGCGGTAACATCATCCTTTCACGCTAGAACCTATCCACGAACTCTCTAAGAAACTCTGAATCTTCTTGCTTGATTTTGAAAATATCTTCCATTCTTTTTTCTACTCTTTGAGCCCCCGAATGTGCTTTGATAAATGAATCTGCAAGCTTAGCAAAAGAATTTATAGGATTTTTCAAGTAAGAGAGAATACCATGTTAAGGCTCCCTTGGTGAGTGTTTCACCAAATTTCTTGACTAATACTGACTCAATTTCCAGCTTGGTTAAATCGTTGCCTTTCGCACCAGTTGTGAATGAAATCACGTGGTCTCGTGGATCAGTTGTGCCATCATACTTTGGAATATCAGGCATCTTGAACTTCTTCGGGATCAGCAACGGAGCAGCACTAGGCTTCCATGATTGTTGTGAGTATTTATCCATGTCTATTCCTTGGATTACAGGTGGTACTCCCGGTATTTGCTCTATTCGAGCGCTTTGCTCCTTGATATGCTTCTGCAAGGTTCTAAATTTTGTAAATCAGAATTAACTATGTTACCATGTTCGCCATCACAAGACTCGCTAGGAGTTCCACCAGTGCCTGAATTAATGAGCCCAGAACGTGAGTTTTCCAAAGTATTCTGATTCGGAGTTGGTGTTGGTGGTGCAACTGGCAACTGGCTGGTAAAAGCTCGAAGAGCATTACTAACTTGTTGGGCAATTAGATTCTTTAGAGAATCATTGAGTGCTTGTTCGTTCTCAACTCCAGTATTTTGATTTACCTCAAATCCGTTTTGGTTCGCAATCCCGTTATTTGTTTCAGTGCCATCTGGAGTTCCTTCTCGTGACTGACGTTGTGAATCACGCGGTGAGGGAAGTGGGGTCTTGTCACCCGTATCATTCTCCAGATTTTGAGGATCTTGTTGGTTGTTGTCGTTGTTATTTGACATGGTAAGTTTTCTGATGAAAGAATTGATTATGAAAGCAAACGATTATCAGATTCCTGGCAACGGAACCAATTTATTTAACCAAAAATTGGGATTTAGATCAAAGCTTATTTTAGAAGAACTCGGGTTACTGATAATCAAATAGAAATAAGAATAATTGATAAATAGCAGCTGAATATAATGCAAAGTAAATCAATATATTTCAATAGTATTTTGTGTCCTTACAAATGATCAGTCTTCTCCTTTTATATCTATCTCTAGGTAATACATTTTGTTTCTACCATAACAGAGCC
This sequence comes from Nicotiana tabacum, assembly GCF_000715075.1. Lineage (NCBI taxonomy): Eukaryota > Viridiplantae > Streptophyta > Magnoliopsida > Solanales > Solanaceae > Nicotiana > Nicotiana tabacum. Next base: position 126,663,921 of record NC_134082.1, read on the forward strand.
ATTATTGACAATTAATGGCATTTAATGGCCTTTAATGTAACGTTACAATTGGTAATCATATTTGATTCATTACAGATTCCTTAAAGTTTTATGTATTTAATGCCCAATAATACGTATCTAAACCTCATTTACTATCAAATTCATTCTCTTTAATCATAAAGAGATTCGGGCGTCTATCTTTCTGAATATCTACCCGTGCCTGTTGAAGCTCGTACCTCTTTGATTATTCTTTGCCACCTATCCTCCTTTGACTGGTCCACGTGTCATGACGTGTCATCTTATAATAACTTCCATATATGAACTTATTTTTTCCCAATACAAGTATAAATTCCAGGTTGCTGGAATAGTCCAAGATCCCGGGATCATCATTCTATTGGGTCTGGTTTTGTTGATGATATTTGTGGGCCTTCAGATAATTTAAATGTAGTACAGAATACTTTTGAGGGATTTGAGTCTCTGGCGGGAGCACTGAAGTTCAGCAGAGTGCTTACCATCACTCAATAAAGCGGTTACCAAAATTATTAGCTTGTTTGGCCAAGCTTCTTTAGCCAAAAGTGCTTTTTTTTTTGGCCAAAAGTAATTTGACCAAAATTGAGGTGTTTGGCCAAGCTTTTGGAAGGGAAAAAAGTGCTTTTGAGGAGAAGCAGAAAAAAGTAGCTTCTCTCCAAAAACACTTTTTTGAGAAGCACTTTTGAAAAAAATACACTTAGAAGCAGTTTTTTAAAGCTTGGTCAAACACTAATTGTTGTTCAAAAGTTCTTTTCAAACTAATTAGCCAAACACAAACTGCTTCTCATCAAAAGTACTTTTGAAAAAAAGCACTTCTCAAAATAAGCTGATTTTTGCAGCTTGGCCAAACGGGCTAATATATTGCTCAAGGTTGTAACTCTAGCATTCGTCTTTCTCAGTATGTTGCGCAGACTTTCCAAAATGTTGCCTCGTCTGTATCGAATCCTCCAAAAATACACTACTTTTGAAGGATCCGACACACACCTAGGGACATTTTGTTGAGTCCGAGCAACTTGGATATTTTATTTGCCTTATCGGAATGTTAATCCTCATCAAGCACCATACGGAAGTGTCAATACGCAACAATAGTCTTACCAACATATGAGTGCACAAGGTTCTTACTGCTATTGATATTGGATGCTAAGTTCCTTTGCCAACTGATGGAAAATATTAGGTGTGATCACTAATTTTTGACCATTGTGGATTTCTTGGCGCCCAAGAATGCTATCGTATCGCCCAGGATTACACGTACACCCAACAGTTGAAGTGAACAAATGCAAAGGCATAGAAATTACCAAAGTCGGGGACCGAACTCGACGTACAAACAGACGTCATCAGAGACCCCGAAATCGTGGAGGCTGCTGAGTCGACGGTAGAAGATCTCGATCTCGTCCAACTGAACAACAGTGACAACAACAAAAAGGCTTACATCGGACATAAGCTCTCAGAACTAGGTAAATTTCACAAGTTTTTAATTGTCAATGCCGGTCTGTTTACTTTCTCCCATACGGATATGCCAGGTATCCCGAAAGATGTGGCCACACACAAGTTGAATGTCTACCTACTCTATCTACCAGTGTGGCAAATAAGAAGGATATTCAATGCCGCAATCAATGAGGCTGTAAACGACGAAGTGGATAAGCTCCTCGCCAACGGTTCCACCTGTGAATCAAAATACCCCCAATGTGTCGCCAATGTGGTCATGGTAAAAAAGAAAAATGGAAATGGCGGATGTACGTAGATTTCACAAACCTAAACAAGGCATGCCCAAAAGACTCCTTTCCATTGCCTTACATTGATCAAATCATCGACGCAACAACAGGACATAAATTACTAAGCTTCTTGGACACCTACTCTGGTTACAACCAAATCCTCATGGAGGAGGACCAAGAGAAAACTACTTTCATCACCTATCAGGGAATGTACTGCTACAGAGTCATGCCATCAGGTTGAAGAATGCGGGGGCAACGTACCAAATGTTGGTCACCAAGATGTTCAAAGATCAACTCGACAAAGCAATGGAAGTTTACATCGACGACATGTTGGTCAAATCAAAAAGAAAAGAAGACAACATCAATCACCTGAAAGAAGCCTTTAGTATACTGAGGCGGTATGACATGAAACTAAACCTCGAAAAATGCACCTTCCTCGTAACCTCAGGCAAATTTCTCGGTTTCTTAGTATCACAAAGAGGCATCAAAGTCAATCCAGATCAAATCTAAGCCATTGAAGGGATACCTGAGGTGTTAACAAGCAAAAAAAGGCACAAAAATTGACTGGCCGTATAGCCGGCCTGTCAAGATTCATCTCGCGGTCATCCGACATATGCCATAAATTCTTCAACGTGCTGAAAAAAGACAACGGGCTCCAGTGGAATTCAGAATGCATCGATGCCTTAAGAGAACTAAAGGCGTACTTGTCCTCGCCCCCACTACTTGCTAAAGCAGAGCCCGACGAACGCCTCCTAATATATTTGGCTATCTCAGAAGTCACGGTAAGTGCGGTGCTGGTCCGCGAGACTAAAGGTGTGTAATCTCTAATTTATTATATTAGCAAAACCATGGTCAACGCCGAAATGAGGTACCCCCACCTCAAGAAATTGGCCTTAGCATTGGCTATAGCTTTACGAAAGCATAGACCCTATTTCCACTGCCACCCAATATTGGTGGTGACGACCTTCGCTCAACGGAGCATCCTACATAAACTCGAATTGTCGGGAAAACTGGCCAAATGGGCCATAGAACTGAGCGAGTACGATATAACATTTCAGCCATGAACAACGATAAAATCGTAGGTACTCACCGACTTTGTCGCCGATTTCAGTGCCAAAATAATGCCCGAGTTCGAGTAGAAAGCTTCTCATACCTCCCCTAGGCAACCCGACCTCTGGGTCCTTTACACCGAAGGCACATCCAATGCATCGAGATCTGAATAGGGACTCATGCTCGAGGTCCCAACAGGGGAAGTTATCCGCCAGTCCATACGGTGCCCCGATATGACTAACAATAAGGCCGTAATTGCGGGGTCAAAGCTAGCTCTGAAATATGGAGCACAACGAGTCGTCCTCAGATGCGACTCACAACTCGTCATCGACCAAGTTTTAGAAACCTTCAAAATCAAAGAGTAGAGGCTACAAAAGTACCGGGTAGAAATTCACAAACTACTGCAAGAATTCGACGAATGTCAACTCGACCAGATACCTCGAGCTCAAAACATCAAGGCGGATGGACTCACCAAACTAGCAGCAGCCACCAAAAATATCACTAAAGAAAACGCGATCACTCTCCTCCACTTGTCAATAGACCAACTCGAAGTACATTCCATAAATTTGACTTGGGACTGACACAACCACATCATGACAAACTTGCAGGAGGGAGTACTCCCACAAGACAAAAAAGAAGCCAAAAAGCTTTGAATACAGGCAGCCAGGTACAACATCATAAATCCCGACCTATATAAGAGAACATTTGGGGGGCCCTTGGCGAAATGCTTAGAGTAGAATCAAACAAGACGCATGCTCAAAGAAGTGCACGAAGGTCATTGTGGCGCCCATACAGGCAACTGATCCCTCGTTAGATATCTCATTCGGGCAGGTTATTACTGGCCCACTATGAAAAAGGAAGCCGCAGATTACGCCAAGAGGTGCGAGCAGTGCCAAAGTACACACCTATGATACATCAAGCGGGCAACAACCTCCACTCTATCACTTCACCATAGCCGTTCATCAAATGGGAACTGGACATTGTTGATAACCAATTTTTCTCTATATATTTTAAATATGCAAAATAACTTCAAAATAGCATATATATGCATACATAAGCATGTCAAAGTATTTTATTATTTTTCCATAATTTAAAGGTTTGAATTGATTTATTTCCTCCCTTTTTACCCATAAAATCCTCAATAATTATTTTCAAAATTATTGTTTTAATAATTCCTCTATTGTATTTATATATTTATGCCAAAATATGGCTATAGTAATTTTTACAATTTTATTTAGTATTCTTAAAGCTAAATTGCATATAATTGCAATATTAGCCATTTTAAAGTTTAATTATGATTTATTTACATAAAATTGGATCCTATATTTTTAATTTGTTAATTAAGTAATATAAATCATTTTAGCCCTTTAAATTAGTCTTTAGAAATTATTTACTATTGTTATAAAATTAATAGGGAAAAACTGGCTATTTAAATTTTAGCCAAATTTGGCTTTTAATTATGGCCAAAATTGGACCCCAATTCCCAACCCATTTTAATTAAAAAAGGACCCCAACCCAATTGAAAAACCATCGGACCCAAGCCGAAATCGGATCCCCACCTACCCCATTCAATCTGGACCATTGATCATTCAGATCAACGGTCCCCAGCTCCCCTTCCCAAATTAAACCAAACGACCCCCCAACCCTTGCATTCCTCACTCAACCGACTCTCATCTCCCTCTCTCTATCTCTCTCTCTCTCTTTGGTTCTCTCTAGAACCTTCCCCCCCTCCTCTCCGATGAACTTCACCCACTTTCTCCGGCCATCTCCTTGCCGGAATCTATGGTGGTCTCACCACCTACCAGCCTTATGGCTCCCTCTTGAACAAGTGTCACCTTTTTGAGGCTTTCAAGTGAACAATAGGCGGTTCACTCGCCTCCCATGGTTTTCCATGCCATTTTTCGGCCATCCATGGCCATTCGTGTAAGATCCGTGACTCTTCCGGCTAGATCGGTAACTTTTAGAAGTTTTCTCGCTTTTCTGGGTTCTCCGAAACCCTAAATTTAAAGATTTTTCCGATCTCTTTTAGATCTAATTTAGGTCTGTGTATATTATGAGATTTTAGTGTTTCCTCAAAGGTTTTTCCCTATTTTTTCCAAAGTGACTTTTCGTCTTCAAGACTAGGGTTTCTTTTTTTTAAATGACTTCTCCTCTAATTTTTAGTACTATCATATGATTTTACTATGTTTAAACGGTTTATTTATTGTTTTCTTCTACCTGATTCATCACGTTGAAAACCCTAATTATTTTGGTTTTATCGAGGGTTCTGAAACTGTCTTTGTTTATTTGATTTATATGTATACCTGTTTCGATCGATTTCTTTATGGTTAGACCCTTTTCTTTATTTAACTTGACTGATTTTGAGTTCTTACCATTTTTAACTCAACTCTGTTAAAACCCTAATTTCTTAAAAGATTTTCTCCACTTATTACTATGAGTTTAAAGACTTTCTTGTTTCTGTGTGTTGATCTTCTTTACCTGTTGGGTTGGTTTTTCACTCTGGTTCTATGTGTTAGCCATGACTACTTGACTTTGTTGACTACCATGCTTTGAGTAGGTTCTTTTACTACTGAGTCCTTAGCCTACTCATGTTACTATTGTATGTTTGTGTTCATCTAGTTGCTTCTTTTGTCAATATGGTTGGCCTTGCATGTCTGATATTCCTGTTCATTCTTCTCTATTTATATGTCGAAGTGTAAAATCATGACTCCTTCTTGATTAATCTTGATTTCCTCAAGTTATGATTGATTGCAAAGGTTTTCTTATAAACCCCTAAAATTTTACTCGTTTGTTCAAGTTGATTAATTCTCTTCCCTTATTTGCTGTGATGTTTCACCCCTGCTGAATCCTTTCCCCAAATTAAGTACATTATGTACTTAGACTCAATTATATGCCCTATTGTCGCGCCCCCTTTTTCTCGCAAAATCGGGTTTATGACATTTGGGAGGACAACTCGTTCCCTTTTGGGAATTGGGTTTTTTGATTTGAAGAGTTACCACCTAATGATTAAGTGCATTAAGACACTAGGAAGAATTTGTTTAGAAAAACCAGAGTTTGGGTAAGAGCTAGAAATTATCTCGAGGGGAAGGTGTTATGCACCCCTCAAGATCCACGAGTGTGGTTCCCGGCCAAGCTACAATTGTGACTTAAGTGTAAATAAATAAGCAATTAAGGGTTTCAAATATGAGGGGTTGTCACATTGTGATTGCAAATAAGTTAAAGTTTGAAGAAACAAGGAAGTTGAAATTTGAGAAAAAGGGGTTTGAAATTTTGAAAGTAATAAAATAAACAAGTAAAGGGAAGGGGGGGTCCTAGGTTTATAAATAATATGGATCACATCAATGCAATACCCGATAATCACTCCTCAGAAGAGGGGTTACACGTGGTATTAGCGCACCGGTCATCATATCTATATCTACCCTTTCCCACCCATTTGAGGTATTTAAACGCGGAATGGTTTCGTTATTTATTGCATGTTAGTAACCGCCCCAATCCTATCAGTTCCGGAGACATTTGGGACTACTAGTCCTAAAGGGAAGGGAAATGTGGGTTTTGTGTGGTTTAAAATGATAAAATTCTAAAGCGACAAACAAAAACACATAAGGCAGATTATGGGAAACACATAACAATTTAAAAGGCTCAGATGGGCCTCCTTACTTAAAGACAGATTGCTTAGCATATCTTGCAGATACTGGTTATGGTTTGAATTAAACTTAAACGTTAAGGACGCAGACTGGTCTATTACACATTTCAGATAAGAAACCGGAATCAGACCTGCTTGATGTTGGAATTAACAGAGTCTGATTCAATTAGCTAATTTTACCTTATAGCTTGTCTAAGTGAAACCTACAGGCATGACATCTAATAATGCATAAGTGTACTGATTTTTACAAGAATAAGGCCTGTTGATTATAGAAAACATAAGTTTTGCAGATATTGAGTAATGTTACTACTGATTTTAGACTTGTAAATGATTTAGCTCAGTTAGTTACTCCTATAGACATGCTTTCTAAGCGTTATTGAGTTTAACCTTTACGAAAATGCAGAAATCCTATAGGCATGGTGTTTAAAATGCTGATTTTTATTATTTAAACCTATAAATGTGTTTGCCTAGTGATAGATGCATATGCGAAATTCAGGAAACTCTATAGATATGTTCTCTATGTGATAGGCAGAAACGCAGAAACCTATAGACATGGTCTCTATGTATGAAATGCAGAAGCTATAGACATGGTATCTACGTATGAAATGCAGAGGCTATAGACATGGTATATACGTATGAAATGCAGAACCTATAGACAGAATTTCTATATGAAATGCAGAACCTGAAAGCATGGTTTCTATATGAAAAATGCAGAAGTGAAAACAGGACATTATTGCCATAGTAAATACCTATGAACATGATATCTACCCTTATGCATACATGAGTGACCCTCCCCTTTACACTAAAACCTCATAAGTTATTACAAATTATTACATCCCAGAATGAATAAAGAAAAGTAAAATAAAATTACATCAGAAAGCTAAAAATCCCAACCAAGGAGAGCCTGATTCAGACTTCTGTCTGAAGCATGAAGTAAACCAACTCCAAAGATCAAATTTCAAAGCCTTTATCTTATTTGGGATGTGTCAGAGTTCCCTAAGAGTCTCAAGTGGACTCTGGGCGGTGCTTACACCCAAATATATTGTAGAATTGGATTATAGTACAGTGTGGAAGGGCCAGCCCTCAAATGTCTAAGTTTAGAGGGAGCTCAAGGTCCCAAAGCAAGGCTTATAGGAGGGGGGAAGAACTTAGAATCTAAGAGAGAGTGCAAGTGCATAGAGGTGATTTTGGGGAAAGGCAAGACAGGCTGGTGGTCATACCCAGTAATTGGAAGTGCTGGCACACCCCAACCAGCCTATTAGCCATATTGTTTGGGAGTTAGGATCCATTAAAGGATCAAGTCCAGACAGGAGCAACAATTTGGATGTTGCCATGCTTTGAACTTTAACTCAAACACATAGAAGGGAATAAGGGTATGGGAATTCACACAGTAACAGATGCAAAGAGACAACATATTCAATACAAACATAAACAACAAAGTAGACAAGATTGTTGAAACTGTAAAGCAAACACATAGGGATGAAGCTGAAAGTTAAATTAGAACATATCAGTTTCAGAGAAATAAGAAGAGAAGAGCAGTAATAAATCCAAATTGCAAACACACAGCTAGAAGATTTCAGAAGAGAGTAGAGTGTTAAATTGAGAATGTAGGAGTATTGAATTTGAAAATGTTCAATAAATGTTGTCAGAGTATTTGAACTCAAGGTCTTAAAGAGTATTGAATTGGAAGTGTGTAAAAGTGCAGAAGGGTCGTGCCTTTTATAGTGTAGAAAGCAAGTAAGAAAAGGTAAGAAAATAGTTTCAAAATCAATCACATAAGGTCTCCCTTCAATTAAGGGATTCTGATTTCAAACGGGCAAGATAATTAAGGAAAGAGTTTGATCAAAATCTTTTCCAAAGTAGCACAAGAAGGTTAAATGCACAAAAGTTATTTAAGGCAAAAGTCCAGCGGTACATAGTTTGTGCAAATAAGGAAAGGTGATCACTCAACAGCCAGTAAAATCAAAATTGCAGGTTTTGTTCGAATGAACCAAGTCAGGAAAAATGAGGAAAGGGTTTTACTTAAGGAAAATCAGTAACAATCAATCAAACCTTATTAAGAGAAATTCTGAATCAATCACAAGTTGACAAAACCTTTTGAAGGCAAAATTCCTCATATATAAAGCATACAGACATATCGAACAAGAAAGAACAATCATGCGAAAAAGCCTAGTATAGAAGAGTTCCGGATCAAAACAAAGAGGCTCAAATCCAGTACATAGACTCAGAATGAGTTTGAGAGTGTCCAGGGTCCCAAATAGAACCCTAGTCCAAACCATAAGATCAAACTCGCCAAAACCCCCCCAAATCCCAGGGTTTTCAACTCGAGTCAGATACAGAGAAGAGAAGACAAATAACTGAAACAGGCTCAGAGGTCTCTTTCAGGGATTCTTATGAAAACAAACAGATAAAATAGCAGGTTCAAGGAAAATAGAATGAAGAACTGATTTGAAGCATAAAGAACACGTTTTAAGAAAGCTTGGAACTTAAACAAGTTTCAGAAGAGAAACGAGATAGTATAGCACTTAAGAGAACAGTAGAGGAAACATGTTTAACAAAGAACTCAAACAAAATCCAGAAGAAGACAACTAAAGACCTAAAAGCTTAGTAGAAAATACAGTAATGGAACATAGGGGTAAACAAACACATAACATAAACATGTGAAAGCATGATATAGAAATCAGTAGAATAAAGAACGGAGAGCAATAGAAGGACATGCAAAATAAGGCAAACATAAGAACACTGGAGAAGGACATGTGAGGTAGAAAAGAGAACATAAAAACATAACATAGACAGATTCACACAAAGAGAAGAAGAATAGGAGTCAGAAAACATTTTAAAACCTTTTGACCGAACGAGATGGTTTGAAGAATTTGACCGTGCTCTGGTTCCTGCGCTGCCTACATATCCCTGGTCTTATAGGAATCAGGCCATATGTAGTTCAGGATCCATTGGCGGAATATGCTGACGGAGGTTTTACATGGACGAACGCGGTATTTAGGTCAGGAAGGATAGTTAAGGTCTAATACGGGCTGTGGGAACTGGAGTAGGATCACTCCTACTGAGACGGTCGTTGCTAGCTGGTTTACCTGCGAATGAGCAATACAAACATATATTGTGCATAATTTTAAACGTGATACAAGTTCCGTTGGACCATGAATGTTGTCTTTGGACGGTTAAGATGATGTCCTCAGACCATGACGTCCTGGGCCATGAAGCGTATAATAAAAGATTTGCAGGACATGAAATGATGTTCTCGGGTTGTGAAGATGATGCCTCCGAGCTATGATGCCTTTGAATAATGATATGCAAAAGATAAAATGGGGTCCTCAGGCCATGGCATGACGTTCTCGGGCTATAAAAATGGTGCCTCCGAACAATGATGCCTTCGGACAATTTGGCGATCTTTTAGCCCATGAGATGCAGAAGGAGGCAGTCTTTCAGCCAATGGAAAAAATGTAAATGCGGTAACGGTATTTCAGCTGATGCAAGATGTAAATAGAAAGTGGCGATATTTCAGCCATGCAAAAAATGTAAATGAGGTGGCGGTATTTCAGCCGATGCAAGATAGAAAGTGGCGATATTTTAGCCATGCAAAACAATAAAAGTGGCGATATTTCACCCGTGCAAGATGTAGATGAAGGTGGCGATCGTTTAGCCATGCGAGACATAAATAAAGTGGCGATATTTCAGCCATGCAGGTGGAGACAGGGCTTAGTCTCGAAAGGAAAAATTGTAGCCTTATGCGATGCAGTAAAATGCAGATGGAGGTTGAGCTTAACCTCAGAAGGCAGAATGGTAGCCTTATATAATGCGGAGAATGCAGATGGAGACAGAGTTTAGTCTCGGAAGGCATAATGGTAGCCTTATGCAATGCGGCGAAATACAGATGGAGGTAGAGCTTAACCTCGGAAGGCAGAATGGTAGCCTCATGCATTGCAAGCGAACTGCAGATGGAGGTAGAGCTTAATCTCGGAAGGCAGAATGGTAGCCTTATGCAATGCAAAGAATGAAGATGGAGACAGTGCTTAGTCTCGGAAGGCAGAATGGTCACCTTATGCAAGAAGTAAAAGGCAGGTGGCACTAGAGTTTTCTTAGCTGATATCTGATTTCGATACTGTGGCTGCTGGGGATATTGTGTGCGTATAGCAACTGTGAGTAGGTGACGGTTCTGAGAATTGTATTCCTGATCAGTATGAGTGTATAGTATATTCGATGATTTTCCAACTCAGGTGTCTGCATCCAAAGAAAAATCGTGAGTTTTGTAAAGGGGAAAGGTTAGTCCGTATCCCTGCTAACTTTGCTTGACCTGCTTGGTTCTGTTTTGGTAATACTGTGCGTGTCATTGGGGTAGCGTTGCTAAACAAAGAAATTTTGATAACAGACATGCATGATTTAGTAAAAGCATACTATAAGTGCATAATTAAGAATAATTTTCTTTAGATAAACCGACAACTGCGACGTGGTTCAAAACATTGCAACTTCGCTTGCTCCAGAATTTTGAGGGTCCTCCTCAAAATTCTGCCCCAGTTTACCGGGTTGCTGCTCCTGACGACTGTTAATGATAAATGGCTGGAATCGACTTCGAAATTTTGAGGGTCCTCCTCAAAATTCTGCCCCAGTTTCCAATAGCGGGGAAAATGGAAATTTTATTGAATTGTGACCGAACCCATAGGGCTGCCTACGTATCCCCTCTTAAATGGGAATCAGGTCAGGTGTAGTTCAAATTATATCATAAAAGAAAGCATAAAGGTTACACATAGTATCGCTTGACTGCGTCTAAATTGATCGGCTTTGGCTAAACTTCTCTGTCTATTTCTGCAAGTATGAGAGCTCCTCTTGTCAGAACCCAGGGAACCATGTACGGACCCTGCCAGTTGGGAGAGAATTTTCCTTTGGCTTCCTCTTGATGCGGAAAAAATTTCTTTAACACCAGCTGCCCCGGTGCGAATTGTCTCAGCTTGACTCTTTTTTTGAAGGCTCTGGACATTTTGTTCTGATAGAGCTGACTGTGGCAAACTGCATTCATTCTCTTTCCGTCTATAAGAGCTAGTTGCTCGTAACGACTCTTCACCCATTCTGCATCTTCAAGCTTTGCTTCCTGTATGATCCTTAAGGAAGGAATTTTTACCTTCTGTACCATATACCAATATGAAGGGAGTTTCCCCAGTTGATGTGCGGACTGTGGTGTGGTATCCCAATAAAGCAAATGAGAGCTTCTCGTGCCACTGCTTATGTTTCTCTATCATTTTCCTTAGTATCTTCTTGATATTCTTGTTGGCAGCTTCTACGACTCCGTTCATCTGAGGCCTATAAGTTGTAGAATTCTTGTGTTTGATTTTGAAGGTTTCACACATGGCCTTTATCAAGTCACTGTTGATATTGGAACCATTATCAGTAATGATTGATTCCGGGATCCCGAATCGACAAATGATGCGGTCACGGACAAAGTCTACCACAACTTTCTTAGTCACTGCTTTGTATGATGGTGCTTCAACCTATTTGGTGAAATAATCAATTGCCACTAGAATGAACCTGTGCCTGTTTGATGCGATGGGCTCGATAGGTCCGATGACATCCATTCCCCAAGCGGCGAACGTCCACGACGAGCTTGTTGCATTAAGCTTATTTGGGGGAACCTTTATCATATATGCATGTATCTGACAGCGATGGCACTTTCGGACATACTGGACGCAGTCCGTTTCCATAGTCATCCAAAAATAACGAGCCTGGAGTATCTTCTTGGCTAAGACAAAACCGTTCATATGTGGACCACAGGTCCCAGCATGGATTTCCTCTAGTAGCCTGGATTCTTCCCTTGCGTCGACATACCTTAATAATCCCAAATCAGGAGTCCTCCTATACAAGATTCCTCCACTATGGAAGAAATTGTTAGATAACCTCCGAAGTGTGCGCTTCTGAGTGGTGTTGGTAAGCTCTAGGTATTCTCTTTTTGCCAGGTATTCCTTGATATTATGAAACCAAGGTTTTCCGTCCGCTTCTTCCTCGACATGAGCACAGGATGGCTGATCATGAATCTTCACTAGAATAGGATCAATAAAGTTCATATCTGGATGTTTTATCATAGAGGACAGAGTAGCCAATGCATCGTCAAACTCATTCTGGACTTTGGGAACATGCTGGAATTCTGTCTTTGTGAATCTCTTTCTCAACTCCTGTACATGATACAGATAAGGGAGTATCTTGGAGTTCTTGGTTGCCCATTCTTCTTGGACCTAATGTATAAGCAAGTCTGAATCCCCGATTACTAGCAACTATTTGATGTTCATGTCGATGGCCATCTTGAGTCCCAAGATGTAGGCTTCGTACTCGGCCATGTTGTTGGTGCACAGGAACCTGAGTTTGGCGGAAACCGAATAATGCTGACCGGTTTCTGATACTAGAACTGGTCCTATGCCAACTCGTTTGAAATTTGCTGCTTCGTCGAAAAACATTCTCCAACTATCATAGGATTCTGCAATGTCTTCTCCTATAAAGGATACCTCATCATCAGGAAAATACGTCTTTAAGGATTTGTATTCTCCGTCCACGGGATTCTTGGCAAGATGATCTGCCAAAGCCTGTCCCTTGATTGCTTTCTGAGTCATGTAGACAATGTCAAATTCACTCAGCAGGATTTGCCACTTGGCTAGCTTGCCAGTGGGCATGGGCTTCTGAAAGATGTACTTCAACGGATCCATCCTTGATATGAGATACATAGTATATGCATAGAAATAGTGCCTTAACTTCTGAGCTACCCAAGTCAGAGCACAACAGGTGCGTTCCAACAGAGAATACCAGGCCTCGTATAGGGTGAACTTCTTGCTGAGATAATAGATGGCCTGCTCCTTCCTTCCCGTTTCATCATGTTGTCCTAGAACACAACCAAATGCTTCATCCAATACTGCAAGGTAGAGCAATAGAGGTCTGCCCGGCTCGGGCGGGACCAAGACTGGCGGTGTGGACAGGTACTCCTTAATTCTGTCGAAGGCTTTTTGACAGTCATCAGTCCATTTGGCAGTGGAGTCCTTCTTCAACATCTTAAAGATTGGCTCACAGATGATAGTAGATTGAGCTATGAACCGGCTGATGTAGTTGAGTCTTCCCAAGAAACTCATTACATCCTTCTTGTTCTTTGGCGGTGGCAACTCTTGAAAGTCTTTGACCTTTTATGGGTCTAGTTCTATTCCTCGGCGACTTACAACGACCCCAAGTAGTTTTCTGGCAGGAACCCCGAATGAACATTTTGCAGGATTCAGCTTCAAATTGTACCTTCTAAGTCTATTGAAGAACTTCCTCAAATCTTCCATGTGATCAGTGACTTTCTTGGACTTGATGATGACGTCATCTACATATACCTCGATCTCCTTATGTATCATATCATGGAAAATGGTAGTCATGGCCCTTATGTAGGTTGCCCCAGCATTCTTTAATCCAAACGACATCATCTTGTTACAATACATTCCCCATGGCATAATGAAGGCTATTTTCTCAGCATCTTCTTCATCTATCCAGATCTGATGATACCCAGCAAAACAATCAACAAACGACTGCAGCTCGTACTTGATGCAGTTGTCAATTAGAATGTGTATGTTTGGAAAGGGGAAGTCGTCTTTAGGACTAGCCCGGTTGAGGTCCCGGTAATCGAAATAAACTCTGACCTTCCCGTCCTTCTTTGGTACTAGAACGATGTTGGCTAACAATGTTGGATACTCTACTACTCTAAGAACCTTAGCTTTGACTTGCTTGGTGACTTCTTCCTTGATTTTCAAACTCATGTCAGGCTTGAACTTCCCGAGCTTCTACTTTATCGGTAGGCATGTCGGATCAGTTGGAAGCTTGTGCACCATAATAGATGTACTCAAACCAGTCATGTCATCATACGACCAGGTAAATATGTCCTTATATTCTTTCAGAAATTCTATGTATTCTTCCTTTTCTGCCGGTGACAAGTGAATGCTAATCCGAGTTTCTTTGACATTTTCTGCATCTCCCAGGTTAACAATCTCAGTCTCGTCCAGGTTGAACTTAGGTCTGTTCTCAAAATCCTCAACCCCTTTAACAACCTCTTCTGGTATATTATCTTCCTCAGAGTCCGTTTGTTGCGTTGTCTCATTATATGTCACAGTCGTTGGTTCATCAAGATAAGTAATAGTAACACTGTAAATAAAGTAAATGAAATAAAGTAATAAGAGTAAGATTCATAAGAAAAATTGAAATGTTTTGAAAATTCCATAGCTGTTTTGAACATTGAAGATCTTATTGCGAAATTAAAAGGCAAAAGGAAAGTCAACTAGTAAAAAATGAAAATATAGTGCATGATGCTTGTTCAGCCTTGCTACCCCGAGGCTTTCCGGGCTCTGGTGGTTCTGATGGACCAATTATTGAGGCGTGCTCCTCGGCTCACGACTTGTATGGAAGGTCCTTCCTCCCCCTCCTCCTCGAAAATGACACAGCAATCCATGTCATCCTCTTCCAAAAACAAATCCCTCATCGCTGCCAGTGCTTCCTCTTCTTTTGACCCATATATAACATCAGCTAGCTGGAAAATCTGCTCCAAGCGAGGTATCGGGTGCTCTAATGGATAATAAGGTCCGCGCCATGGCGGCGACCATTCATTGAACTCTTTCTAGGTGTACTCGTATCCCAGACCGAAGGTGGTACCATGTTTCTTCAGCTTGACAGGCTTAGTGATACCTTGGAGGTTCTTGCCAAGTCCCTTGCCAGGCTCATATCCACTCCAGTTCAATATGCTTTCAATTTTGTTGTCCCACCATTTATCTTTGTCAACGGCGTTGACCTGCTCGATGTGGTGAGACATATGCCTCACTCAGTACCTTTAACAAGGCATTCTTGTGTGCATCAGAATTCTACAACAAAGTTAGGATAGAAATCTGTGCTGGTGTTTTGTTCAGCTGGTCAGTGACTGAATACTCCTTGGCTTGTATCTCTCTATAGAGATCATTGGGACCCGTTTCAGTGATGGTTGGCCGTCCAGAGGCCTGCTTGCCTGATTCAGCCAAATGTTCCGAGGTATATACCCTACCGGTTCTTATCATACCCTGTGCGGCAACAGTTTCCCCGAACTTGGCTTTCCCTTTTCTTCTTGCCTCGGCTGTGTAATCCCATGATATGGCGTTTGTGTGGAATGGTGTTATGGCTAATATTGCTACTGGAATGGGCACTTTTACTCCGAGCGGAACGTGTACTTTGGAAGGTAACACAACAACTTCAAATGGTGCAGGTGCGTTTGCCGGAGACCCAAATTCGACCTCAATTGGTGTTGGCATCTTTGTGGGGGTGGTACTTCAAACTCAAGTGATACAAACATGTTTACCTTGGCATCCTTGAAAGGATGAGACTGGACTACAATCGGATTGAGGGTGACTATTGGCTTCTTTGGTTCGTCACCCTCTGTGATTAAATCGATCGATCATTTGGGATCCCAATCATCCTCTATTTCAATCATGTGAACCCATCCACCATCATGGTCTGGCAGAGGGTTATTGTAGATGTTCGGAGTAGGCTCCTTTGCTACAATGATCTTATTATCGATCAAAGTCTTTATTTTATCTTTCATAGAGCAGCATTCATCAATGGTATGTCCCTTCATGCCAGAATGGTATGCACATGATTTATTTGGATTGACCCACTGAGAAGGGTTTTTAGGGGTTATAGCATGGATAGGGATGACATAGCCAGCAGCTTTGAGCCTTTCGTACAGTTGGTCGATCGGTTCAGCAATGGCGGTATTCTGTTTGGGCGGTCTGCGGTCGAAATTTGGTCGAGGTCTAGGAACGTTTTGACGTGTTGGAGGTGATTGATAGTGGGATGGCTGAGCATTGTAGGCTTGGTAGACATGTGTAGGTTGGGAATATCTAGGTGAAGTAGGTTGATATGTAGGAGGTGGGGGTGATTGGTAAGTAGGTGATGGAGCTTGGTAAGAGTGTGAGGGTGTTTGGTAATTCTGGGTAGGCTGATATGTGAGTGGAGGTATCAGATAGGCTTGGTATTTGATAGGGGATTTGGCTCTTTGTGCAACCACTACGGCACCTACGTCCCTTTTCTTGGACGTACCACCAAACTATAAAGCCTTATTTGTAAGTTGCAAAGCTTTAAAGTTTGTAACCATACCACTTTTGATGCCTTCCTCGATCCTTTCCCCTAGCTTGATGATGTCAGAAAATTTCTGGCTCTCAATCAACATCAGCCTTTCATAGTACTGCGGGTCTTGAGCCCGGAAGAAAAACTTGTTCATTTGTTCTTCTTCTAAAGCAGGTCACACCTTAGCAGCTTCTGATCTCCAGCAAGTGGCATACTCGCAGAATGTTTATGTGGGCTTCTTCTTTAAGTTCAGAATGTAGAACACATCTGGTGCATTTTCTGTGTTGAACCTGAACCTGTCCATAAATTCGGACACCATACTCACCTAGTTCGACCATTTCTTCGGGTCTTGGATAATTTACCAAGATATAGCATCTCCCTTCAAACTCCTCATGAAAAGCTTCATGCTAATCCTTTCGTCTTTCCCTACTCCGACTAGCTTGTCACAGTATATTCTCAAGTTGACTCTCGGATCCTCGGTACCATCAAACATCTCAAACTTAGGAGGTTTGTACCCCTCGGGCAGTTTGACATCCGGTTGTATGCAAAGATCTTGGTAGTTCAACCCTTCAATCCCCTTACTTTATTCGACACTCTGAATTTGACTAGTCAATGTCTTGAGTTTCGCAGCTAGGTTCCTGATGAGTGAGTCTTTATCATTAAACTGGGGTGTGCTTGAGACAGGTTGGGTGGAGGGTGGCATTGTTTCCACATAGATGGGGATGTTATGGTGCGCGTGGAAATGGTCATTTGTGGAATTCAAAGGTTATGGTATGAGTAGTAGAGTGTGGCAAGTATTGCAGTGGTGGTGAGGAGCGAGATGGTTTTGTGGTTTTGGGATGTTTTGTGGAGGCGTGGGGTTCTGAGCGTTTGGAAAATTGATATCTGGAGTGGTGAGGGAAAATGACAAGTTTGCCAGATTCCGAACCTGATCAAGTTCCTCCTAAAATCTCACAAGTTTCTGCTCGAGTTGGGACGCACTTTCTTTGGAGACCTGAGCACCATGAGTGACCTCTACCCGTTCAGTTGAGTTCTCCTTTCTGGTGTTGTTCAAATCTTTCATCTTTCCTTTGTTCCTGCTTCTGATTGGACTAGGAGGAGGAGTGGGTAGAGGGTGATTTGATCTTGTGGAATATGATGACGATTCCAGAGTGCACGAACTAACCTTTGGGGGGGGGAGTAAATAAATAAAAAAGTAAAAACAAAAAGGTAACAAGTCAGTGGGGATTATAAGAAAGTGTTGCAATATTTAAACACATAGTGCAAGAATGTAAATCGCGTCCTAATTTGGGAGCCTCGTTGTACCCGAGGTAGGCCTAGCAACAACTTGATTTGGAGAATTTAGAATGCTAAATGCCTCATTTTATTGATAAAAAGTAGATGAATCCCAAAATGGCACTAAATAACAAAGAATAAAATGTCACTAGTGGCCATTGGGCTTATTACATTTCATAAAATAAAAGAAAACTCCTATCTATTTGGTCCCAGAAGGACCTTACCCAGACTCGGCATCTTTGTCTCCATCAAACAGCTTCACCAGCTCGCGAAGTCCCAGCAGCATGTAGGCTCTTGCTAGGTGTCCACCCTCGTTTCCTTCAGCATTCTGGCAGTCCTCGATCCTCTTGAGAAACTTCCTTTCCATCTCCACTAAACCTCGTTCCAAGTATCCTAATCACTTGTTGGCACTGACATCCATGTCTTTCCACTCTTCAATCAGTGTTTGGTGGGCTTCTTGAATCTCACGGTGCTCGCTTTCACATTCCCAAATCCTCTTGCACAGTTGGTTGTATTTGACCTGTGCTTCAGCCCTTTCATCGATGATTTTGTGACCTCGAACAAACCCGGGTTGGCCCAGACCATTGTGATTATCCTCCAGCCAGACTGAATAGTATGGGGTGCAGCTAGCATGGTATTTGTCTGGTTCGATAGTATCTCTTCCCATAATGATCTTACAATGCCACATATGCTGAGCTTGGCACTTATAAGGACTGTCATCAGCTTGGAAGTCAGCCCGGAAGTGATTCGTCTTGTCGACCCTTAGTATAACCTATTTCCTACCAGCCTGTCTCATAACTCGGAGAGATACATAAGGGTAGGTTCCTCTCAAACCGATCAGTATCAGAAATGGAGTGTCCCTGGATCGGGCGATGAACTCTTCAGTAGAGAACTACTCGAACATCCATTGTACTTGATCCTCAGTTAGATTTTCAAACAGCTTCACTCACCCCTTGGCGTCTCCTGGCTGAGCAAACATGTTGGGCATGTAGTTCATTCGGCTTGGTTGATAGAAGGCTATATGATCGTCCCAATCTCTATGCTGAATCTCTTGCCGATATTCACCCCTTTGAAGATGCTCCATGAGTTAGAGTTGGAGTAGAAAGTTGCAGCCCTGAAGTGTGAGGCTCCTTGTTGACACTTTTCTAGGGCTCGGTACATCTCTGCGATAATAATGGGCACTATGCTGAATGGTTGCCCGCTAATTCCCTCCATTAAGGTCTTGGTGGCCATGGCTAGTCTGGTATGGATCCTAGCCTTCTTCATAGGAAATACTATCATCCCCAAAAAGCAGAACATAAAGACGAAGACCCTTCAATGGATATGTCCTAATGACGTAAGGGCGAACTCATCAGGATAGGTACGGTAGGATTTGTTGTGACCATACCTCTCGTACAAATAATCAAAGGGAATGTACGACTCCTTCAGGCAAGTTAAATTCGGATTCTTCTTTAGACCGATCATCTTGAGAAAACCTCTACCTTTGCGATTCTCTGGCATTAACATACCTGGAGTCTCCCATGGTATACCAACCAGTCCTCCTATTTTCTCTAGTAGGGGTGTCATATCAATCTCCCCGAAGTGAAACACAGATCTATTGCAATCCCAGAACAGGGTGGTATCTTCAATAATTTTCTTGTTGGGTTGGATTTCCAGAAGGGAAGGTAAATTTTCCAAGTATTTTCGGACGAGGTCCTGATCACTGGAATGCATGTCTTCCCACAAATTTAGCAATTTCGGGTGGATATTGGTGACCATGCCGAATTTGGGGGCTTCGTTCCTCATTTCTGCAAAACAAAAGCGTTAGGCCCTTACCCCCATCAGACTCGACTATTTAACTATCAATAATTGGTATAAGTAGCATTTAGTTATCCAAATAAATGCATAGAACGTGGTAATGTCCGTTTGGGTTCCAAGGAAACCCAGTGGACTTTGGACAAGGCTATCTTAAAGAGTCATTATGTGGACAACATAACTGACTCAGCTAGGTTTTGACAGTGATGCATGCACAATTAAATAGAGTGGGGTTTCTATGGGGTATTAGACCGGTACCCTTGAGCGAACAACTCAAGAGGGAAAGGCACAGAACCGTCAACTACACCGTTAATCGACTGGTTTTACCGCAAATACGCCTTTGCCAAATTTAGGGGGTAATAATACCGGAAGGGCGCAACCACTCATTATAAGCGTTGCTATGATATTTTGTTTGGCACGAGTGGAAGATGATGTTGAATATGCAGTTACAATAATTATACAAATTGTCATGTATTTGCACATTCATAAGGTAATAATTACAATAATTGCTCAAAATTACAATAGTATTAAAGGAAAGCGGTAAAAGAAAGCATTAAGAGAAATAAAGAGACGAAACGAAGAGCCAAGTCAGTTTTCGAAGTAGGAGAGCAAAATAA
Organism: Nicotiana tabacum; assembly: GCF_000715075.1. Taxonomy (NCBI): domain Eukaryota; kingdom Viridiplantae; phylum Streptophyta; class Magnoliopsida; order Solanales; family Solanaceae; genus Nicotiana; species Nicotiana tabacum. Next base: position 126,684,125 of record NC_134082.1, read on the forward strand.
ATACTTAAAGGCATTAAAGACATTCAAGGAAGCATAAATTCACAAATAGCATGAAATGGTAAAAGCCTTAAAGAACTCCTTAGCAAAGTCGCCACGCTATCCCGCCCCCTTTTTCTCGCGAAATCGGGTTTATGACATTTGGGAGGACAACTCGTTCCCTTTTGGGAATTGGGTTTTTTGATTTGAAGAGTCGCCACCTAATGATTAAGTGCATTAGGACACTAAGAAGAATTTGTTTAGAAAAACCAGAGTTTGGGTAAGGGCTAGAAATTATCTCGAGGGGAAGACGTTAGGCACCCCTCAAGATCCACGAGTATCGTTCCCGGCCATGCTACAATTGTGACTTAAGTGAAAATAGATAAGCAATTAAGGGTTTCAAATATGAGGGGTTGTCACATTGTGATTGCAAATAAGTTAAAGTTTGAAGAAACAAGGAAGTTGAAATTTGAGAAAAAGGGGTTTGAAATTTTGAAAGTAATAAAATAAACAAGTAAAGGGAAGGGGGGTCGTAGGTTTATAAATAATATGGATCACATCAATGCAATACCCGGTAATCACTCCTCAGAAGAAGGGTTACACGTGGTATTAGCGCACCGGTCATCATATCTATATCTACCCTTTCCCACCCCGTTGAGATATTTAAACGCGGAATGGTTTCGTTACTTATTGCATGCTAGTACTCCCCCCAATCCTATCAGTCCCGAAGGCATTTGGGACTACTAGTCCTAAAGGGAAGGGAAATGTGGGTTTTGTGTGGTTTAAAAGGATAAAATTCTAAAGCAACAAACAAAAACACATAAGGCAGATTATGGGAAACACATAACAATTTAAAAGGCTCAGATGGGCCTCCTCACTTAAAGACAAATTGTTTAGCATGTCTTGCAGATATTGGTTATGGTCTGAATTAAACTTAAACGTTAAGGAGGAAGACTGGTCTATTACACATTTCAGATAAGAATCCGGAATCAGACCTGCCTGTTGTTGGAATTAATAGAGTCTGATTCAATTAGCTAATTTTACCTTATAGCTTGCCTAAGTGAAACCTACAGGCATGACATCTAATAATGCAGAAGTGTACTGATTTTTACAAGAAGAAGGCATGTTGATTATAGAAAACATAAGTTCTGCAGACATTGAGTAACATTACTACTGATTTTAGACTTGTAAACGATTCAGATCAGTTGGTTACTCCTATAGACATGCTTTCTAAGCGTTATTGAGTTTAACCTTTATGAAAATGCAGAAATCCTATAGGCATGGTATTTAAAACGTTGATTTTTATTATTTAAGCCTATAAATGTGTTTGCCTAGTGATAGATGCATATGCGGAATTCAGGAAACTCTATAGATATGTTCCCTATGTGATAGGCAGAAACGCAAAAAACCTATAGACATGGTCTCTATGTATGAAATGCAGAAGCTATAGACATGGTATCTATGTACGAAATGTAGAGGTTATAGACATGATATCTACGTATGAAATGCAGAATCTATAGACATGATTTCTATATGAAATGCAGAACCTGTAGGTATGGTTTCTATATGAAAAACGCAAAAGTGCAGAACTTCTAAACATGATTTCTATTTGAAAAATGCAGAAGTGAAAAAAGGACATGATTGCAGTAGTAAATACCTATGAACATGATATCTACCCTTATGCATACATGAGTGACCCTCCCTTTTTCACTAAAACCCCATAAGTTATTACAAATTATTACATCCCAGAATGAATAAAGAAAAGTAAAATAAAATTACATCAATAAGCTAAAAATCCCAACCAAGGAGAGCCTGATTCAGACTTCTGTCTGAAGCATGAAGTAAACTAACTCCAACGATCAAATTCCAAAGCCTTTCTATTATTTGGGATGTGTCAGAGTTCCCTAAGAGTCTCAAGTGGACTCCGGGCAGTGCTTACACCCAAATATATTGCAGAATTGGATTATAGTGCAGTGTGGAAGGGCCAGCCCTCAAATGTCCAAGTTTAGAGGGAGCTCAAGGTCCCAAAACAAGGCTCATAGGATGGGGAAAGAACTTAGAATCTATGAGAGAGTGCAAGTGCATAGAGGGGATTTTGGGGAAAGCCAAGACAGGCTGGTTGTCATACCCATCAATTGGAAGTGCTGGCATACCCCAACCAACCTGTTAGCCATATTGTTTGGGAGTTTGGATCCATTAAAGGATCAAGTCCAGACAGGAGCAACAGTTTGGATGTTGCCATGCTTTGAACTTTAACTCAAACACATAGAAGGGAATAAGGGTATGGGAATTCACACAGTAACAGATGCAAAGAGACAACATATTCAATACAGAACATGAACAGCAAAGTAGACAAGATTGTTGAAACTGTAAAGCAAACACATAGGGATGAAGCTGAAAGTTAAATTAGAACATATCAGTTTTAGGGAAATAAGAAGAGAAGAGCACTAATAAAGCCAAATTGCAAACACACAGCTAGAAGATTTCAGAAGAGAGTAGAGTGTTGAATTGAGAATGTAGGAGTATTGAAGTTGAAAGTGTTCAATAAGTGTTTTCAGAGTATTGAACTCAAGGTCTTAAAGAGTATTGAATTGGAAGTGTGTAAAAGTGCAGAAGGGTCGTGCCTTTTATAGTGTAGAAAGCAAGTAAGAAAAGGTAAGAAAATAGTTTCGAAATCAATCACATAAGCTCTCCCTTCAATTAAGGGATTCTGATTTCAAACGGGCTAGATAATTAAGGAAAGAATTTGATCAAAATCTTTTCCAAAGTAGCACAAGAAGGGTAAATACACAGAAGTTATTTAAGGCTAAAGTCTAGTGGTACATAGTTTTTGCAAACAAGGAAAGGCGATCACTCAACAACTAGTAAAATCAAAATTGCAGGCTTTATTCGAATGAACCAAGTCAGGAAAAATAAGGAAATGGTTTTACTTAAGGAAAATTAGTAACAATCAATGAAACCTTATTAAGAGAAATTCCGAATCAATCAAAAGTTAACAAAACCTTTTGAAGGCAAAATTCCTCATATATAAAGCATACAGACATATCAAACAAAAAAGAACTATCATGCGAAAAAGCCTAGTATAGAAGAGTTTCAGGTCATAACAAAGAGGCTCAAATCCAGTACATAGACTCAAAATGAGTTTGAGAGTGTCCAGGGTCCCAAATAGAACCCTAGTCCAAAACACAAGATCAGTCTCGCCAAAAACCCCCCAAATCCCAGCGTTTTCAACTCGAGTCAGATACAGAGAAGAGAAGACAAATAACTGAAACAGGCTCAGAGGTCTCTTTCAGGGATTCATGTGAAAAATAAAAAATAAAATAGCAGTTCAAGGCAAATAGAATGAAGAACTAATTTGAAGCATAAGAACACGTTTTAAGAAAGCTTGGAACTTAAACAAGTTTCAGAAGAGAAATGAGATAGTATAGGACTTAAGAGAACAGTAGAGGAAACATGTTTAACAAAGAACTCAAACAAAATCCAGAAGAAGGCAACTAAAGACCTAAAAGCTTAGTAGAAAATACAGAAAGGAACATAGGGGTAAATGAACACATAAGATAAATATGTGAGAGCATGATATACAAACCAGTAGAAGAAAGAACGGAGCGCAATAGAAGAATATGCAAAATAATGCAAACATAAGAATACAGGAGAAGGACATGCGATGTATAAAAGAGAACATAAAAACATAGCATAGACAGATTCACACAAAGAGAAGAAGAAGAGGAGTCAGAAAATATTTTAAAACCTTTCAAAGACCCTAAATCGAAGAGAAGTAATTTTGAAAGAAAATTACTGAAAACGTTTAAGAACTCAAGCAAAGCACAAACATAGCATAGATATAAGAAAACAACCAGAAAAAACCTCGAATAGCTTAGGGATTCAGAGAAACCCTAGAAATGAGAAAGGCTTGGAAGAAGGTCCGATCTTGAGTCAGAGAGGTCAGAAATAGGCTTCTGATGCTTGAATATGCCGGAGCCAAGCCGGAGAGGCCATAGAACCTTGGATCTGTAGAGATCTGAAAGGACACCATCGAGGTCGGACCTCGAAACTTCGAACATCCAGGGTTTAATGGTGGAGGAGGGTGAGTACAGGTCATCCATGACCTGAGAAGACATGGGTTCTGGTGAGATTGTCGTTGAAGAGGGGTGAGAGAGGCTAGGGTTTCAGGAACCTTCGAGAGAGTTTGAGAGAGGGAGAGTATTCAAAGGCGACTGAGAGATGGAAATGAGGGGATTAGGGTAGGGTTAGTGATTAAAAAAGGTAAGGGATAATCGTGGCCGTTGATCTAAATAATCAATGACCTGAATTGGAAGAAAGGGCCAGGCGGGTTAATTTGTTAGGTCGGGGGTCGGGTTAGATTAGAATTGGGCCGGTCCAATTGGGTTTTAAAATTGGGTCAATTAGGGGGGGTCAATTCCTCCTGAGATTGTACCCTTTGTATTGTATGATTTTGATTTTGTTATATATAAAAATTAGCCCTGGGCGCTTGCCTAGAGGATTACCAAAAAAAATTTTGGCTATGATTGAAATAAAAATGGGTCAGGTTTTAAATAGCCAGTTTTTCCTTTTTTATTTTATAAAAATAGTAAAATAATTTTGAAAGTAAATTAAGAGTACTAGATCAACTAATAATATATAAATATTGTTTTAAAAATGTTGGAATCAATTTTATAATTATAAAAATGCTATTAAATCTTAAAGTAAGATAGAATTGCAATTATATGCAATTTAGCTTTAAAAATACCAAATAAATTTGTAAAAAAAATATTACCTTAACTATATTTTGGTATAAATATGGGAAATAAAATAAATTATCCACCAAAATGATAATTTTGGGAATAATTATTGGTTTTTATACTGCTGAAATGAGCAATAAATTGATTTTAAAAATCTTTAAAAATTGAGAAAAAATACTAAAACACTTGGGCATGCTTATATATGCGTACATATATTATTTAGAAAGTATTTTGTATATGAAAAATACATAGGGAAAAAATTGGGTATCAACACCTATACTTTACTACCCCTTATATGGTAAAAATCAATCTTTCTCAAACTGATTTTCTTTCCTTAATTATCCTTGTTAATATCCGTTTGAGCTGTAATTCCTTGATTAAGGGAAAGTACTTGTATTAATTAATTCTGATGGTGATTACTTCCATAATTGTGCTAAACCTTTCCTTGTTACCTTTAGTTCCATAATTGTCCTCTATGTCCCCAACCCCTACTCCTGCTGCTTGTAATTGTTGAAGTTGTACTACTCACTGAACTTGTTCTCTGTATGTTGTTGTTGCTCCTATCCCCTTTCCCCTCCAAAAACTGTTTTCACTAATGCAACTCTTCTGTTGTTTTACAATCTTGTTTCAAACATGATGTTTTCAAAACTGGTCTTCAACTCAACTCCTTTGAGTCTATGTCAAGCAGTCTCACATGCACTCTTAGACTACTAGGTACTTCCTCTTTTGTTTGAGCCTTGCCTTGGGACCCTAGAGCTCCCTCTGAACTTGGACACATAAGAGTTGGCCCTTCCACACTGCACTTACTCTGTTTGGTTATGAAATCTGGGTGTGAGCACTGTCCGGGATCCCTTGAGGTCCTTAGGGAACTCTGACGCACCCAGATATGAGAAAGGCTATGGAACAATATGGGCATTTGAGGTGGTTTATTACATAACTCAAAGAGGAAGTCAGAATCAGACTTCCTATAGTAGTAACTTCTTATTCTGTGTTTCTCATGTAATTCAATCACATGGTCTGTAATAATTTGTAAACAAGTATTGGGGTGGCTAGTGAAAAGGGATAGGGAAATATGCATGCTATAATTTGTTGACGGTAGAAAACCTGTCATTAGGTTTATATTCCTAATTCTGCAATAGAATCCATGTTTAGGATTCATACATGCATTAGAAATCATGTTCTTAGGACTTATGTTTCTTGCTTCAGCACCTCATTCATTAATCTGTGCTTTATGTCTATCACTTAGAAATCCTGCTCCTTGGACAAATAAAAACATTGGCATAAAAAACTATTACTTATGAAGTTGTATTTCAACAATTCTGCAACTCTTGTGTACATTTAGAAATCATGCCTTAGGGACTTTGTTTTTCAACAACCCTGGCATTTGCATGTGCATATTAGATATCATGTCCTAGGATCCTGTTTGAATTTGTTTAAAACGGCTAGTTAATTACTAATTCATGAAAAGGTAGTGGAGTAATAATTTTCACATTGTGATGTTTTTCTGAATAAAATTGGCAACAATTTCTGCAACTAGAACCGCATGTTTTAGGTAACAATAATAAGCTCCAAACCGTCTTTTAATAATCCTGAAAACTACTGCATCTTGCTTTACGCCTAGGCGAGCCTTAGGTAATAACTTAAATAAAACTAAAATTCCCTTTTGTTTAATTGTCAACTATTAAAATCAGTAGGTAAAGCTGATTCAGACTTATTTTATGAGTCATGTAATAAATCCGGTTCTGATGTAACCAATTAAACATCATGCATAGGATTTAAATTCAGACTTTAATTGTGTATGAGTAATGCTGTCTATGTGCACTATTTGTGGAGGCATATCTGAGCCTTCTGCTTGTTTTCTATGTTTTTCCCTTTAAATGCAGTCCTACTTATTTTGTATGTCGCCTTAGTATTTTACCTTTAAATGCCTAGAACCTTATTCTTATAGGATAGGAGTCCCAAATTCCTCTGGGACTGATAGGAAGGGACGGGTAACAACATGTAATAGGGTTCGAGACCAACCCTCGCTTTAATTACCTTTACGGGTGGGAAATGGTAGATATGGATATGATGACCGATGCGCTAATACCAGGTGTAGCCCCTCTTTTGATGAGTGTCATACCGGGTATTTCATTGATGTGATCCATATTACAAACAAACCTAGGACACCCCCCGTTTACATTCATAAGCATGCTTTAGATTATAACTCTTTTCAAAATTTCACCTTTCAATAATTGTTTTCAAACGCTTGTGCATTTAAACTTAAATCCACTATTATTTGAGCCTTACTTGTTTACCTGCTAATTGCACAAATTCACAAAAACTGTCTGATCGGGAACCAAACTAGTGGATCCTGAGGGGTGCCTAACACCTTCCCCTTGGGATAATTTCCAGCTCTTACCCTATCTCTGGTTACCAAACGTAGTTGTAGATGAACCTCATAGGTACCCTAACGCACCTTAAAATCGTTAGGTGGCAACTCTTCAAGAATGAAAACCCTTTTTTCCAAAAGGAAAGAGTTGTATCATACCCAAAATTTCATGAACCCTATTTTCATGGAAGGAAAAAGGGGTCGCGACAGACATCGTCGGACCCCTCCCAGCGAGGAGAGGTAAGATACGTTTTCTTTTGGTTTCAACTGACTACTTTTCCAAATGGGTGGAAGCATGTGCGTTCACCCAAATACACGAACGAGAAGTCATCACATTCATATGGAGGAACATCATATGCCACTTCGGCATCCCCAAAGAAATCAGCTGCAATAATGGGCCCCAATTCACCGGGAAAAAGACCACCGAGTTCTTCGAAAAATGGTGCATCAAGCGAATAATCTCCACGCCATATCATCTTGCTGGCAACGGTCACGGCAAATCCTCAAACAATAAAATATTAAATATCTTAAAGAAAAAGCTCGAGAACGCCAAAGGATTATGGCCGGAGTTGCTACCAGAGGTACTATGGGCCTACAGCACCACGCCGAAATAAGCACAGGTGAAACTCCATATTCACTACTCGATGGGACCGACACCATGATACCTGTTGAGGTCGGAGACCCTAGCCTGAGATACTCCAATAAAAGCGGACAAGACAACGATGAGAACAAAAAGCAAGACCTCGACGAGGCAAAAGAACAAAGAGACATGGCTTACGTAAGAATGGTAGCCCAAAAACAACAAACACAAAGGTACTACAACAAAAAGGCCAAAATACGACCACTCAAAGTCGGAGACTATGTTCTCAAGTTCAAAACAAAATCGAGCAAAGACCCGAAAGAAGGCAAAGTAGGAACCAATTGGGACGGGCCATACAAAATCACAGCAACAACAAGCAAAGGAGCATTTTTCTAATTAGAAACAATGGAAGGGAAACTACTACAAAATAATTGGAATGTCGCCCACCACAAATACTTCAACTTCTGAAAAAGGACGCCCCTCAAGTCGTACTCTTTTTCCCTCACTCGGGTTTTGTCCTAATTGAGTTTTCTCGGGGGGGGGGGGGGTGTTAATGAGGCGATGAAGGGGACGTCTTGAAGTTCAAAGTATAATTTATCGCCCCGCCTACCGATGACCTCTCCAGGCCGAACGATGAAGGGACTAGATACATGGAAACTTCTCCAATATATGTATGAAACAAACATGTATAGTACTCCAGTAAATGAAATAAAGCAGCATTTTGTACTCCACACCAAGTTATTCTCCAATGAGTGAAATAAAGTAACATTTGACTCTCCATCGTTTTTGCATCCAACATACGACCTTGCTCAAATCACTTAACATTCGACCTCGCTCGAATTATTGAACATTCAACCTCGCACGAATTACTTAACATTCGACCTCACTCGAATTACTTAACATTAAACCTCACTCTAATTACGTAACATTCGACCTCGCTCGAATTACTAAACATTCGACCTCGCTCAAATTACTTTACACAGCCTTGCTCGAGTCACTTTAAGATATGCGTCCGACTACGCCGAAACATTACACACAAGCATCCGAAAAGCCAAGGACATCACCTCACGGCAAACAAAAATAACAATTCGGAGATACACAGCAAAAAGGTAATCATTCTATTACAACTGTTATATTACAAAACTTTTTGCAAAAGGGCCAAAAGACTCCGTCCCAAAAATAGCAATGCAAAACAAAATAAATACAATAGCCTTACGCCGCATCATCCCTGGGGCACACTCCTCGTTATACCAAGAATCGAAGGCGATCCTGTCTGCATCATCATTGATATCGTCCCCGCCAACCATACCGGGATCATAACCACAAGCTTCATGGGCTGCACGTGCTTTAACATGAACACCCTTGACTACTGCCTCAAAACCCTTCCCGTCAGCCTTCAGGGACTTGTACACATCAAATGAGCCTCGGCATGAACCCACATCTCATACAACTCCCACGACATGATGGGAACAATAGAAGTATGAGACATGGACGGCTGCGACTGACGTCGCACTTCCTCTGCATTCAAAGCAACAACATGTTCGTTAAATTCGAACAACTCCGCATCTAGATCTTGGATCCACTCTTCTAATCTCGCTACCTTGAGCACCGACGTCTCCACCTCATTATCCCGCTCAGACCTACAAACGCGAAGGGCATCATCCAAGGCTTTTGCTTTAGATACGATAACTACCCTACATTTTTTAGCACGAGCCAATTCATCACCTTTAACGCTCAACTCACCCCTCAGATCAACACCCTCAGTTTCTCTTCACCCAAGCTGAGCAGTCAAAGAGGCCACCTGCGCCTGAAGATCAGCATTCTCAACCATCACCCCCTTGCTCACCTCGAGCTCATCATACTTGGCCTTAAGAGCCACCTCAAGCTCACTGCATCGACCTATGGCCTTCATCAACTCATCATGCCGCTCCTTTAGCTCTTCGATTTTCTGCACCAACTCTTCCTCCTTCTACTTAAGCCCGTCGTGAAATAGCTGAAAATCACTATCTTGAGTGAAGACGTCGGCCAATGCACGGTGCTTGGTGCAGTACTCTTTGTACTTGGAGGCAACCTTCTTAAAAATAATCATCCTCTGTTCATTCCTCTAGTCCCGCTCGATCTCCATAATCAGAGTCTGACATGTAGAGGAAAGAAAATCAGCATAAACAGGTTATGCATGTGAAGCAAATCCTAACAGGAAAAGAAAAACACTTACCCGCAAAGCCATGCCAGAAATACTCCACGATAGCTCTACATCACTCATCGCCTGAAGCGCCGCATTTTCAAAAGCAGCGCACAAGGCGGCGAAGGATGACACTGCCTGCTCAGCGTTCGCCAAAAGATCGTAACCCATGGGAATGATCACGTGTCGGTTAGGACCCTCTGTCCTCACTTCCACACAGGTATTTCTCTCTAGAAAGGCCCATACCTCTTCGGGATCAATGTCCGAGCCTGAACCATTGTCCTTTGCGAGCACCACCACATCCCCTCCGTTAGCCAACGACACGCCACCTTCAGCAGCCCGTGCAGGTTCCCCGCCTTGACATGCCCCTTCGGTCCGAGGGGTCCTCCCCGCCGTAATAGCATCCGCCATAAAAACAGCCCCTGCATCTAGCATAGGCGAGGACGCCATTCTTGAAGCAACGACCTTCTTCTTTTTTTAGCACTGGTGGCAACGGCTTTCCCGAGCTCCGCCCTTCTCCTCTTTCTCGATGGCGACTCCACCCCGTTAAAGGACTCATCTACGATGTGGTACACAGGCCGGGAAGAGATCTCGTCTCGTACAGAACATCCCGAGGAGAGGCGTTCTTTGTTGACAAGGGTTGAGTGCAACCTTCTCGGGCGGACTCAGCCAAAGTAAATTGCATCCCTGCCGATGCAATGGCCTAGCGAAATGCCGGCACTGGGACTTTCTTTTTGGAAGTTCGTCAACCTGTCACCACAAAGAGGTCGTATTAATAAACAACGGCAAGCAACTGAAGGTCGACACAAAAGTAACACTTAATGGACGGAACCTTCGATCCAAAGCGTCTGTAGAAAAATGCCCAATCTCGGATCCCCACCATGCGAGGTAACACGCGAGCCACCCAATTCTCAATACTGATGATGGGAAAGGGGTCACGCCTCTCAGCTACACAGAGAAATCACAGATAAATAAATATTTAAAGGGATGAAAGAAGATAACAAGTGTATGTCATCAACACCTACGATTATGATTCCACTGCCCAGGAAATCCAGCAGGGTCCGACACTAAGTGCTCCATCTTGATAAAAAGTACTTGTGCCAAAACTTTCGGCTCGCCCTTTTGTCCATTTCAACTATCAGCCCTGGTCCCGCGATGTCGTAGGTATATCGTAGTACCTCTATGAAAGCTTGGTGAAATAAATGTAATAGGTAGCGGATGTCGACCTCACAACCAGCAAACTCCGCATACTTTGTCAGCATCAGAAAAGCTTTATACAAATACGGAGACAGCTGGGCAGACATTGTAAAACCGATAGAACTCCTCTGCCAACAGAAGAAGAGGGAGAGTATAACCAATTACGAAAGGATAAACATAAAAAGCACAGTACCCAGGCTATGGACCTGCAGATGTCGCCCCCTACTGGAACCATCTCGACGTGAGAAGGAATATGGTATGTAGATGGAGTTCACTTATATGAGACGACCCGATTTTGGAGATCACCAGAACGGGAGAAGGAGTGGGTTCCTTGTGGAAATCGCTTCTGGATGAGGGGTTTCTGGGAAGTATGTCTTCTACGGTAGGAAAACTCTTGCCCTCTTCAGCCACGAGATCCTCACCAACGGAAGGAGGGGACAGGAATGGCATCGGAAACTTCATCATATATGCGAAGGGTTCGGGACATCTCGACAACAAAAGGTGTGGTATTAAATCTAAAGAAAGAGATGATGATTAAATAGGAAGGTGAGAAAACAGAACCGTAGAAATAAAGCTGATAACAAGAACTGGTAGGAAGGATCAAAGGAAGATAATGTACATGCAAGGAGGGAAATGGCAGAAACTTCTAAAAAAATGAAACCCTCATATATTTAAAGGGTTGGATGGTGCGAGAATCAAAGCGAAGGATTACCAATGGCATTAAAACCAAAGCGACAAGCACGCACACGCTGTCTCGGACAGATGCGTAATGATGACGCACGTGGCAGTGATGTCACATCATGTTAACCATACCGATCATGACTTCCGCTAGTTGTGTCGTTCTCTCAAATCTTGGTCGACCCGACACAATTTAATAGCCAAATTCTCCCACGACGAAAACGCATGATGTCCGCTTATCTAGGACGTACATGGCTACGACCTCAACAAGCGGAGGGACTAACTTTGTAGATCCAAATTTGGTAACCACGATAACAGATAAGTAAGACAAAGGACGGGGTCGACCACGATACGACGACTGAAGGTCGTCCTCATAAAGGCCGACATCAGAAGTGGGCAGGAGAGACAGGATAGTAACAGTAACTTAAGTTCGGAAGTGAACATAAAAAATATTCCTTTGGATATTCTTTATGTTGTATCTTTTAGGGTTTTTGGGGAATATCCCTTACAAATAAGAAGAGATACGAAACAAAAAAGGGATCTGCCTTTTTTGAACTAGAACATATTGTAAAAGTTGAAAGAAGAATATACGTAAGAGTTGTCTTATTCATTTATTCAAGCTCACGTTGTTCAATCTTTATCCATAAATCTCGAGATCCCATATACATTCTGACCTCTCATTTTTCCATGTCGTTGTTAGAGAAAAGGATTATTCCAATCATATAATCATTGGGTGAAAGTTCCTTTCCCATTATAATCCTTGTCGCTTCTTACATTTACTATACATTTATGCTATTGCATGTATTGTCAATCATAGCATATTAAGTTCACTGTTTAATGCTTCTGAACTATACTCGTTATACAAGAGCTTTATTTTATTCAGTCTAAAGTTTATTAAGTTCAACTAAGATTCGCTCTTTTAACTTATCATTAATTGGTTTAGCATTTATTTGCTCAAACAAATGGTCTTCTTCCCAAGGGCTGCCTTCTCTTCTTCTTCACCATGATTTATCACCCAAAAACTTCATTTTCCTCATATATAGCTCCCTTCAAGATCATCCCCAAACAGCCATGAAAGTTCATCCATAAAACCTCCATTAAACTACCACCAAAGACCGGAAAATAGCTGCGAAAATCAGCTCCAAGACACCCCCAAATCCCAGCCCCGAAACCTCCCCAAACGCTCCTGAAAATGCCGCCCTAGAACAGCCCCAGAACCTCCCTAAAATCACCCTGAAACTCCATTAAAACCATAAGCTTTCTAGCCCCAAAAAACCTTCCTTAAACCACTTATAAAGCCCATGTTTTTTACCATAAAATGCCATAAAAGCCAGCTCAAAAACCCAGCAAAAGCAGTCCAAAAATGTGCCCTCCTCAGCCAAAAAAACGAGCTGAAAAACAGTCCCCAAACCCAGCAACCATGAGCTGAAAACAGCCCTAATTACCTAGCGAAAATCAGCAGCAAAACAACCTCAAGACAACCAAATTTCCGGCAAAAACGCTGAGTGTAAAACACCATCCAAAGCACCTCCAAAATCTGCCTAAAACTACCCCAAAACCAACCCCAAACTAGCCACAAAAATCAGCTAAAACACAGCTGAAATCCATGGTCGAACAAGGTCAATCGAGTCTACAGGAGCTTCGGTTAATGTCTTGTCCATGGTCCATCGAGTATTAAAATCACTCCCTGCTTAACTAAGGTCCGTTGGTTTAAATTTTTTTGATTTGAATCTTCATTTTGCTTCATCTTGTACTAGCTCGTGTCAATCTTGAATAAATGTGGCCACATTAATATGGTTTTGTATGTTCTGATTTACTCTCTGGTTTGAAATATTGCACTCTTTTCATTTTATGTTTTGGGATACCCTGCATATTTGTTAGGAAATGCTTTACATGTTCGTGATTTGATTTCTTCTTTATATTTGTTAGTTGAAATGCAAAAACAATTACAAAAGTTTAAATATATTAGTTTGTGAATATGGAAGATAGATTAATTCGTTGAACTTATACTGTGATATAGGAATTGCCTTTTTAGATTATAGCTTGTTACAATAATGGGACATGATAGAGTGTAATGATCGTAAGTTAAGTGTTGCCAGAAGCCCAAAAGGAAAACAAAGGCGTCCATATCTATCCATGTGCCGGCCCAATTTTTCTCACATACATGTAGCGAACGTACTTTTCTATAACTGTTGTACATTTCCCCCCAATAAATTTCGCAACTTTGGACCTTCATATAACCCTAAATTTTAGGAAAAATAATTAACGAACGTCGTAGTTTGCTTTAGGTGTAATTAATAATAAATTATCGTGACTATGGGTACGATTCCCGTTGTATAGTCACGATATGTAATCCCCAAATCGAGTGTGCGTTTCACGTGACTCGACCATCTTCAAATAATAATAAAATAAATATGTTGTAAATCGTGGGTGCGTTCACGTGGCGCAATTCACAACGTGTACAAAAACAAACGAGTGCGCGATATCTCGACTTGTTCAAACAAATTCCATAAACACTAAAAGCGGTTAGAAGGTAAAAATGCACAATAGGTTTCAAATATGTAATAAAGCAGATAATTAGGCCAATTATTAATAGTTGAGCGATCGTATTAAAACCACGGAATTTGGGAGTGCCTTACACCTTCTCCCAGGTTAACAGAATTTCTTACCTGGTCTTCTGATTTCGCAGACTTTAAAACAGAGTCAAATTTCCTCGATTTGGGATTTAAAATAAATCGTTGACTTGGACACCATAAATTATTACAAGTGGCGATTCTGAATTAAATAAATAATTCTATTTAGATTAATATCACTTTAATTGAAAAAACTTCCTATGCTCTCAGGAAAAAGGAAGTGTGACGTTAGGCACTTTGGTACTTTAATGTAGTGTTTCATTATATTATGTTTCTGCTATGTCAGCTTGTTTAGATGGTTCGAGAGGATTAAGATCTTGCACCATATTGAAGCTTTCTGGCATTCGTGAAAAGTGGCACATTCTGATCGGGCAGAGCACCATGGATTCTTCACTTCATTTTCTGGTATCCAACTCAATATATTTATTTATTTATTTATTATTATTAGAATTGTAAAGTCAAGGATAAGATCGAAGAATTTGACTTAGATGACAAGATTAACGATTCTTTATATAAGATTCTTTTAAATTCCTCTCCAGAAAATTCTGATCATGGTGATTGAGATGATTCATCTACTGATGAAGAAGTCCTTCAAGAAGAGAATTATATTCTATCTTCTAAAGATGAGCAAGAACCCTATGATGAGGGACAATGCTCGAAACGGTGTTATAACACTGAGGATGATTTTTATAATATTTATTTCCAATTTAAAGACATGAATATCAATGTCTTAACCAATGAAAGTATTCTGGAACTATTAAGGGTTATTAAAGACCATGAATTAAGATCTCAGATTATTGATTAGTTTTCTACAAGCTCAAAAATTGGAACAGAGATAGAAGAAATTCCTTCTAAAAATGACCTTATACTATGTCCGATATTAGGAAAATTATTAGACAAAATTCTTAGCCTGATAGACTGGCTGTAGACATGTGATTTTTTACCCTCCCCAAGATTTTTTATATTTTAGCACGTAAATATTTAATTTAGGCCTAATATAGCTATTTCAACTCATTTTGACTCTTTTACTCTATTTTATTACAAGAAAAACGAAAATTACAAAAAATATTTTAGTTTATGTATTTTTCATAAATTTAAAAAATACAAAAAATAGTACCTTAAGGTGTAGTAGCATTTGTTTGGCAACAGATTCCTTTTCTCTGTCTTTGCGGCTTTGTCTTCAGCCAACATATTTGTGGTTAAAATTTGGGGTTCAATTTGGTAAAAACAGAGTAATTAGAGTCCATCTTTTTACGATATGGTTCATGGATGCGTTGTGATACCTAATGCAACTCATTTTGTTATTGCTCTATTCAGTTACTATAGTAACTCTTTCTGTAACATTCTCTAGAGAAAAAGCATTTGCAACAATAATTTGATTATGCATAGCGGTATATGTAGTTTTCTCAAATAGCCATAGCAATATACCTAGAATGAATAGGTAGGACTTATCTACTTGTAGCATTATAAAACTTAAGCGAGCGAAAGTTTTCTTTTGGACAGTAATTCGTTAATGCCAAATCCAATTTTTGTTGGTATGCTTGTATAATCTCTATCTATTCCCTTTTAGTAGAAATACTTTGGTTGTTAGTGTCGTGCTAAATAAAATTCGAAAATCCATGGCCCTCATTTAATGTTTTTTATCCTTAGAAATCTAGGCGCGCCATTTAGCGTATTTTCCATGGCCCTCGCAAAATTGCAAATGTATAGTTGCCTTGGGTGCGTTATTTTAATAATATTACTTTCCTAAACTCGAGAGTGCATTTTATGTGACCCAAATTCAAATCGTGACAATGTTGAACAAAATGTGTTTCGTATTGCGGGTGCATTTTATGTGGCGCGGTCCAAAGACATGTTTTAGACAAAGTTAAAATCTTCCTAAAAACGAATAAAAGCGGTTTTAAAGTTAAAAATGCACATAGATTCAAAAGTGTTTTAAAATCAGATAATTAGGCCAATAATAACAGTTGAGACCGTGCTAGAACCACGAAACTCGGGAATGCCTAACACCTTCTCCCGGGTTAACAGAATTCCTTACCCGGATTTCTGTGTTCGCAGACTATAAAACAGAGTCAATCTTTCCTCTATTCGGGATTTGAACCGGTGACTTGGGACACCATAAATCATCCCAAGTGGCGAATCTGAACCCAATAAATAATCCCGTTTCGATTGTCACTTAAATTGGAAAAACTCCCTTATATGTCCCTCCCAGGGTGGTAGAAAAAAGGAGGTGTGACAGCTTTGGCGACTCTGCTGGGGAACAGAACCCAGAATCTCTAGTTCAGTGTTCAGAATTCGAGCTTAGATGAATTGTTATAGTTGGCTTCATTTATTATCTGATTTTGTTACATGTTTGGGCCTAATGTGCTAAATGTTGCTTTACCGCTTTGATATTCTGTGAACTGTAGATAAACTGCTACGAAACCCTTCCTCTCTCTAAGTCTTCTAAATCATGGAGAAGTGCACACTTCGTGTGACTTCTCTTCTGTTAGATTCATATCCCAAATTTTAGAACGAGGTTCGGACAAGTTGAAAAGACGGTGAAGCTTCTGTATACCCGGTACGCTGCCCCCCTCGGCTCGAGCTTTTCACTCTGATAAGCCAGGTCTAGAACAAATAAAATCAGGTTTTTAAACCTAGAATAACTCATCCTTACGCCATATCCCTAGTAGGAACGTTTGTTTGCATCATGTGCACTTGACTTAGGGGACTCAACACAAGGGTTGGATCCGTCTAGGACATGTGCACCAAAATAACAAACCATCTTGATGCATCCTACGTGCTACATGTTGCATTTATTCAAGGGTAAAAGGGTTATTTAGCGGACTAATGATAGTTGAGGGCAAATGAAAAAGCAAAAAAGAGAAAAAAAGAGGGTGAAGTGTGAAAAATAAAACAAGTAGGGCCCAGTTATGTTTTCTTTCATATTTTGTTAAGAAAAGATAAAAAAATGAAAATTCAAAAAAAAAAAAAATTTTGCACTTTTTCATCATTTTCCGAAAATCAAAAAATCAAAAAAAATGGGAAAAGAAAATCCAAAAAGAGTTTACATGTTTCATCATTTTTCAAAAAAAAAAAAGAGACAAAAACATTTTTTTCTCTAAATTAGTTTTTTTTTAATTCTCGCCCGTATCCAATCTGCCCGAACTACGCATACCTGATTCTCGTCTTTCAGGGTATGATACGTACGAAACCCACATAGGGTCCGGTTTTCCTAGTAAGTCTTAGTTTCTTGGCTTCGCGGGGTCTTAGCCAAATCTTGCATTTTATCCACTTTTAGCCACATAGGTTAATTTTGCAGAAATAGCTTCAATCATGTCTGGTATGTGTCTAGTAAGGAATGTTATTGTCTCACATAGTGTTGGTTTCAGTTTTCTCATACAGGTGTGGATCTACTTATCGGAGTTTGGGCATGACAGACGCCTTAGGACCATCCAACTAGGGGTTTGCTTAAGGAGATTTTTTTTTAGTTATTATGTTTTGAGTCTGTTGTTCTTTTTTATGTTGTCTTTTATCTTCCACTTTTATACATTAATGTTGGGTATTTTGTTTTTGTATTTCCTATTTTGTATTGGAAAAAGTTGTGTTATAAATCAAAAATCCAAAAAAAAGATATTATGCATTTTTATATTTCCATTAGAATTTTCTTTAGAAATACTACTCCTTAAAATTAAAAAAAAAAGAAGAAATTTTGAGGTGTTTTTTTCCTCAGGAAATTAATATTTAGAACACAAAAACTTGAAAAAATTGCTTTTATATATCCCTTAGGATACTAGGACTAAAAACTCAAAAACAAAAATGCGATTTTTCTCTTTTGATATTTCTTTACATGTTTTATTTAAGATATTAATTCCAAAAGCTAAAAAGATTTCCCTTTGAGGTTCTTCTTTCGGAAATTAATAAAACAAAAAAAAATTCTTTCTATTTTTACTAGAACTTTAGGACATGTACATAAAAGGAATTTTTTTTTTTTATCTATGGTTTATCCTTAGTAATTCTTCTTTAGGTAATCAAAATATGAAATTAAAAAACATTATCTTGTTCATTTCTCGTTTCGAAATCTTTCTTCAGGGATATCAAATGAAAATTCAAAATATTTTTCTTTGGTTTATTGTTTAGATTTTCTCCCTAAAAAAAGAATCAAAAAAAATATTTTTCTCTTTTAGGGTTTTTTCCTTAATAATTTCCCATAGAGTGTTTGTTTCAAAAAGATAAGAAAGAAAAAATACATACCCGTTAAGTTTGAGTTTAGAATAGGTTATAGAACATTAAGTCTAGGAAATTCAAAAAAAGACTCTTCTTTTGTTCCTCTTTTCTCATCAGAGTAGTCATTAAGGTAAAAAGAAAAAGAAAAGAAGAAAATGAGAAGGAATGTTGGTTTGTTCGCTTTATTTCCGATCTTCCTGAACTACACAAAGATGTGATTCATGCGGCGTCATGATACGTAGGCAATCTACATAGGGTTCGATCAAATTATTTTTTATTTATTAAAAGAAAAAAGAAAAGAAAAAAAGGAAAAAAAAAGAGAGAAAAAGAGAGAAAAAAAAAGGTGAAATCATGGGATGTGAGAAATGAAAGGAAAGAAAAGAACGATAATCAGAAAGAAAAAGGGGAAAGAAAATGAGCGAGCTAAGAAGTGCGAGGAAAGAAAAGAAAAAAGAAGATTCAAATGGACAAATTGGGATGATGCCAAGTGATCTTATGACCCTCGAAGTCATTCAAGAACCGATAACTGTGACTAGGTGCATTGCACACAATGTGATATTTTAGCTGTTAATGCCCTAACGTTAACGGGATGACCCCATTTTGTTCCTTTTGATATCTTCATAGCAGAAAGGTAGTTGGTTTGTGGTTCTCGAAGTAATAACTCCTCTTCACAACATAAAAGGCAATGGCGGACAACAACAAAACTCGGTTGGTTGATACCGGTGCCCAAAAATAGTTGGTTGAACAGGACATTGGTTTGGCTGAATGAGGTAAGGATGTTGGGACAACACATGACGGACATGTATCAGGCCTGGATGACTGGGAAGGCACCACCTCCGCCACCACCTAGCTTCTTAGATGATGCCTTTACCCAAACTCCGATCGTAGTGCCGGATGATTCCCCATACTCTCCAGATCCACCCGTTTATCATAGCTTTCCCAACCACCCTAGTAGCTCCATCACTCTTCCTCCAATTACCTCTCCTCAAAATTGCCCTCCTGTCATATCCACTAATCCCAATAATGAATATCCACTCAATGCTCATGATGACCAATACTACCCCGTAGAGGTTTCCCACAAGGTTCCTGACTCATACAAGAAGAGCCCTCGGGATGAGCTTCATGCTGAACATGAGAAAGTCACAGGAAGAGAAGGGCGAGATGGGATACCCAGGAGGCTGAAAGGCATAGAACAGTCCATAAGGAACAAGCAAAGAATGGGAGACCAGGGTAGCATGGCTTGCAAAGAGCTGTATGTGTCCCCTGACTTTCGCCTGCCCGCGGGATTTAAAGTGCCACAATTTAACTTGTATGATGCGTGTAGAGATCCGGTAGCCCATTTGAGGGATTATTGCAGTTAAATGAGAAGTGTTGGCGAGAAAGATGATTTGTTGATGGCGTATTTCAGTGAGAGCTTGACTGGAGAAGCTTTGGAATGGCATAATCGTCAAGATGTCGGTAAATGGCCTACACTAGGTGACATGGCTCAAGATTTTGTTCGATACTTTCAATACAAATAAGGCGTTACCCCAGACCGCTCCTCCCTATCTAAAATGGAAAAGAAGCCGGAAAAAGATTTAGGGAGTTTGGCCTTAGATGGAGGGAGCAAGCTGCTCGAGTCAATACCCCGATTGGTGAAGAAAAAATGGTTGAGCTTTTCCTACAAGCCCAGGGGCCCACCTACTTCAGTCATTTAATCCCGACCTTGGGAAAGTCTTTCAATGATGTACTAAAAATAGGGGAGATAGTAGAAGAGGGAATCAAGTCAGGCAAAATCATGAGTTGTTTGAAAGACATTCAGAACATCCCAGTAAGCTTGGGTGGAAGAAAGAGAAATAGAAAAGATGATCCAACGAGCCTTCCTGCTCAACACTTCCAGCCTCGACATTGTCCCCGTGAATATCCTTGTGCACCAGATGACCCTCCCCAATGCTACTTCTCTCCACAGAAATCCCAAAGTCGTAAATCACTTTCCCAGTACCCAGCTCCACAAAATGCCTATCCACCCCCACGAGCCTACCGAAACCCCCCTGGATCAAGTTTCCGGTCCAATCAAGCATTTAAGAATGAGAGGTTGTGGAAGAAGAAAACCTTCACTCCATTGGGAGAGTCATATGCCAGTATGTTCTAGAGGCTAAGGAAATTGGACATGTTGAAGCCGATCCAGATAAAACTGCCAAACCCTCTTCCAAAGAAGTTTGTTTTTTCTCAAAGGTGCGCATATTGCTCAGATGCCCCGGGGCATGACATAGAGAAGTGTTGGAATCTGAAGAACGCGATTCGGAATCTTATTGATGCAGGCGACATTATTGTACAAAATCCATATGTAGCAGACACTAGCCAAAGTCCGTCACCTGTGCATAATGAGACGCATATGGTGGGTATGATTTTTTTTGAAAAGGAATGTGAGAATTCTTCTGGGATCCTCGGAGGTCCACATGCTACGAAACGTTCAGCGCTATCAGAGGTTGATCCTAAGAACGAGCAGGCAAAGGGAACCCAAAGGCAATCTGTTAAGAACGATGTGATGGAGACTTGTGAAGGTCCTAGTATTGTTAATGCAGAAGTCAGTGGCTAAGATGTTGAGTTTGATGATTGGAGAGACGCTCTTTTCTTGGTTAGCCAGGGAGGAGTTTTGGTGGTTTATTTTGTTGTCATTTCTCCTATTCGGGTTATTTCAGGGTTGTAATCCGGATATTGTCTTGTGACTCAAACCCTTCTATCCTTTTATTTTGCCTAGTCTGTTTAGTCATAGTAGCCCGTTTAGTGTTGTCTAGGTTTGTTCTAGGTTTGTAACCCCAGTTTAGTTAGTTTGTTTTGTTGTCCAAACCCTTTCACCATCTGTCTAATGCAATTTTCTGTTTTCTGTGATTTCTAGTCATTTTCGTTTAGTTCTCTTTTCTTTTTATAGTTCTTTTCCTGTTGACTCTAGTGACATGACATGCACGCGTAATTCTCATCCTGGTTTTAAAAGTCAGTTTATTCGTGAAGCAATGAAACAATGTTGAAGATGTAGGGACATTTGAGGGAAACAAGTAAAGGTATTTTGAGATTACTTCAAGCCCGAATTGTTGAAACTGGGGCAGATAGAACATAAAGAAACACTATTGAAACACATCCTGCCGTATCAAGTTGAAGCTAAAGGCAAGTTTGCCCCAAATTGGCAGGGGCCATTCGTGGCAACGAGAGTGTTGTCCAATGGTGCTTTGTATTTAACAGATGTAGACGGCAAATATGTGGATATGGTTATCAATTCTGATGCAGTTAAAAGATGTTATGTATGATTTCTTTGGTTTGTTTAATTGTGTTGTTTGTGTTTGGCATGCTTTGAAGATTGGAATGATGAAGGCATTTTATTCTGCTATCTAAACACTTTATCCTTTGTTACCCCTTTGAGCCTTATTTATTTTCTTTCATATCCCTCTTTTGGAATCAGAAGCAGAGTTTAGAAATACAGATACATAGTTAAAAAAAAAGAAAAAAAGAGAGAAAAGAGAAAAAGAGAAGAGAAAAAGAGAAAGAAAAATGGGAAAAGAGTAAAGTAAAGAAAAGAAACGAAAAAAGAGAAATAAAGAGAGAAAAAAAAAGAGAGGGAAAATTACAAAAATGAAGCAATTCCTATGTCATGAACTACGTTCGACCTGATTCCTTTTAAGGATACGTAAGCAGCCTCACGGTTCGGTCTCATCAAAATAAAATCCCAAAAGTCCCCAAGCAAGAAATTGGGGCAGAAGTTGTGGTTGTTGTAAGAAATCTGATTCCGAAAGTTGTAATTTTGAACCCATGTGAATTGTTTTGAGCCTTTGATATCCTTTCTTTTTAACCCTATCCAAAAGCCCATGTTATGGTCCAAAGAAAGACCTTCCGATCAGTCTTCGAGAGATGCCAAGTCAAGCAAGGAGAGGTAATTCATATCAGGGGCAACACTCTGGTCCAAGCAGAAAAATAATGAAAATGAGAGAGTCTTATTGGTGAAAACCTTCACGGGCACCGTAAGGCGACAGTAAGTTCAGAGAAAGAACAAAATGAGAGAGGCTTGATGGTGAAAACCCTTTGGGCACTACAAGTTAAATAAGGATTGTGAATCAGATTGGATAATCGGAGCATTGAAGCCTATTTTCATGGTTTAGGGGTATAACAGGAGTTGAACATCAGACTTGCTCAACAAAAGTCAGGTGCCCACCTGGAGAGCACGTGAATACAATTCAAATTCAGCAGTCAGGCGCCCACCTGGAGAGCACGGGAATACATTTCAAGTTCAGCAATCAGGCGCCCACTTGGAGAGTACTGGAATACAGTTCAAGTTCAGCAGTCAGGTTTCCACCCAGAGAGCACGAGAATACAGTTCAAGTCCAGCAGTCAGGCGCCCACCTGGAGAGCACAGGATTACAGTTCAAGTTTTTGGAAATCATGTATCCAGCTGAAGAAAAGGAAATCATCTCAGATTATAATTCGAGTTCAGCAATCAGGTGTCCACCTGAAGAAAAGGAAAGCATCTCACATTACAATTCAAGTCGGCAACAAAGGAACCTCACATGGAAGACACAAGTCAACAAGGCAACAAGAATTGCAAGATCAAGTTTGAAGATATAGATAGCAATCTTGTAACTTGTAGTTGACAGGCTTAACTAGTTATTTTTTTATTTTTTGATTTTTGATGTAATAACAGGACCGCAGACCGGAACCTCAGCGGAACGGCACCTCGACTGGCTCTCCACCTCGCCATCTCCATCATCTCACTCACTTCTGAACTACACGTAGCCTGATTCCTTAATAGCCAAGGATATGTAGGCAGCTCAGATACCAGGGCTCGGTCACATTCCCCTTCTCTTAGTTTTGGTCTCTTTAAATGAGGGTCGGGTCAAAAAACCTGTCTAGTCATTCTTTGTCTGAAGATACTTCATCTTTCCAATCAAAGAGGGGCAACTGTAGACATGTGATTTTTGACCCTCCCCAAGATTTTTTATATTTTAGCACGTAAATATTTAATTTAGGCCTAATATAGCTATTTAAACTCATTTTGACTCTTTTATTCTATTTTATTACAAGAAAAACGAAAATTAGAAAAAATATTTTAGTTTATGTATTTTTCATAAATTTAAAAAATACAAAAAATAGTACCTTATTTTTATCTTTATATAATTTCGAAAATACAAAAATAGTTTCATGTTTAGTTTAATTAATTAGGATTAACCTTGGCATTGTGTAGTATTTCTATCTTATTTTAAAAGGCATTGTGTAGTCTAGGGACCCTTCTAGACTCTTCTTTGGGATAAAAAAAAATATAAATAAAAAGACCCTAAGGACTCAACACAAAAAGACCTAGGGACTAATTGGCAAATACACAAAAATACACCTAAAACCTAGGCCTATATTATAGGTAACACCTACAATGAGCAAGGAGGAGAAGAAAAATGACGCCTAAAATTCTGCAAACAAAAGGAATCAGCGCCGCTTCACCCAAAATCCACTCCCGCGTCGTCTCCTTCACAGACCCTTCCCAACGATTTCATCTTCTCAACAAAACCAAGACCTTCCCCCCGCCCCATCGGAAAATCTCTCATGCCCCCAGCCGCGACTCACCTCAACGCCCAGCAATTTCCTACCTTAGCCATCTCTATACTCCAAAACCTTTATCACTCTCACAAACACACACACACAGAGGCACAAACGGACAAAAGGGGAGGGGTGGACTCATTTGGCTACTACAATGAGAAAACATCCCAGATGTATCAGTTTCTTTCGTTCAGTTTCATTTTGAAGGAGGAAATTGCAACAGGAACAGAGATAGCGTCTCTTTTGTTTGTCAGAGCTCACTATCTAAGCTCGTTTGTGTCTAAATCCGTGCTCATTTGGGGTTTTCGGTGCCAGTTTTGGTCAGAGTCCGAGGTTCGCCGACATACGCGGTTCAGGTTCTAGTCATCGTTGTAGGCCATAGTAATTTTGCATTCAAATCGAATGTGTAACATTGGAGGTTCTCGTTAATTGAAAAGTTCAGTTTCAGTCGAGCTTCATCTTAATTTCAGCAATTATTTGGTTACTGTTGCTGCTATCTTTAGCTTAACTTTAAATATGTTTTGAGACATGGTGTTGTTTTTCCGCCGGAACAGCTGCAGATCTGACCGGTCGACATTTTTACGCCTCGAACAGAGGTGATTTGAGTTGCTGAAATTAAATCCGTAGTCCACGCATTAAGGTCCATCTAAACTAATATCTTTTATATGTTTGATGCCTCTGTTTGATTATGTCTTTTACATGATGTTGGCCCGTTTATCTAGTCTACTTCTCTATTTAAATGCCATTTGAATCTTGTGATAACCTAGTCAAAAGTCACACTATGTGATAATCTGTTATTCCATATTGTTAAGGTGTAGTAGCATTTGTTTGGCAACAGATTCCTTTTCTCTGTCTTTGCGGCTTTGTCTTCAGCCAACATATTTGTGGTTAAAATTTGGGGTTCAATTTGGTAAAAACAGAGTAATTAGAGTCCATCTTTTTACGATATGGTTCATGGATGCGTTGTGATACCCAATGCAACTCATTTTGTTATTGCTCTATTCAGTTACTATAGTAACTCTTTCTGTAACATTCTCTAGAGAAAAAGCATTTGCAACAATAATTTGATTATGCATAGCGGTATATGTAGTTTTCTCAAATAACCATAGCAATATACCTAGAATGAGTAAGTAGGACTTATCTACTTGTAGCATTATAAAACTTAACTGAGCAAAAGTTTTCTTTTGGACAGTAGTTCGTTGAAGCTAAATCCAATTTTTGTTGGTATGCTTGTATAATCTCTATCTGTTCCCTTTTAGTAGAAATATTTTTGTTGTTAGTGCCGTGCCAAATAAAATCCAAAAACCCATGGCCCTCATTTAATGTTTTTTATCCTTAGAAATTGAGGATCGCCATTTAACGAATTTTCCATGGCCCTCGCAAAGTTGCAAATGCCTAGTTGCCTTGGGCGCATTATTTTACTAATAGTACTTTCCTAAACTCGGGTGTGCATTTCATGTGACCCAAATCCAAATCGTGACAATGTTCAACAAAATGTGTTTCGGATTGCGGGTGCATTTTATGTGGCGCAGTCCAAAGACATGTTTTAGACGACATATAAATCTTCCTAAAAACGAATAAAAGCGGTTTTAATGTTAAAAATGCACATAGGTTCAAAAGTGTTTTAAAATCAGATAATTAGGCCAATAATAACAGTTGAGCGATCGTGCTAGAACCACAGAACTCGGGAATGCCTAAAACCTTCTCCCGGGTTAACAGAATTCCTTACCCAAATTTCTGTGTTTGCGGACTGTAAAACAGAGTCAATCTTTCCTCGATTAGGGATTTGAACCGGTGACTTGGGACACCATAAATTATCCCAAATGGCGACTCTGAATCCAATAAATAATCCCGTTTCGATTGTCACTTAAATTGGAAAAACTCCCTTATATATTCCTCCCAGGGTGGTAGGAAAAAAGAGGTGTGATACTGGCCACTGCTCAAGATTTGAGTATTGAGATTAATAATCTCAAGAAAGAAGTCTCAAAGTTAAAGACTTCTAATATATCCTTGAATAAAAAAAATTTAAAATTAGAAAATAATGACACTAAGATCCCCAAAGAATTCAGTACAAATATTACGAAAAAAGATGTCGGAGTAGGTACATCTGAAGAAGAAGCTGTTAGTAACTACTAGGAGCTATTGATTATGCCGAAGATGAATTCTTGCAAAAACTTCAGTATTTAACTACACAAAAGTTTTTAATAGACCTCCACATGGTAGAGGAATGGGAAGAACATCTCCCAAGAATAGAGGTAACATCCTCGCCCAAATTGGAAATCAAAAATTAGTAGCTACTAATATAGCATCCACTTCAAGTATTAATGCAAAACACTCATTATACAAAGACTTCATGAATTTTATGAAATCCAGAAAAGAAGAAAGTAGTGCATCAACTGTACCAACATATTCCTCTATTATAATAGAGAAAAGTCATGAGAACCTAGAAGTTTATAATCGAAAAAAAACGAAAGAATTAATAATTCTTCTAGAACAGTCCGGCCTTAAATGGAAGGATAACCCATGACAATTAATGGCAAGGTATTTCGATACAATGTCATACGCCACTATCTAAGTTAATCTTAACAATATTATCCTAACCAATTCTTATATTATTAATTCTATTATTTTTTCTAATTTGTGATGTAGATGCTCTAGATGGAAAATAATAGATGGATAATATAAGAATTGGCAGGATAATATTGTTAAGATTAACTCAGTTCTCTACCCAACTTCATCCGAAATGAATTTTTCAAATGGTTTAAATGGATAAAAGCCAAATAAATTTTAGTCCGGGTTCACCGTCAAAAAAAATAATTTGTGAAGAATTTTAAAAAACCAGATGAGAACTTTTCAGAAAATGATTTTTTGATAATTTTAATAATGAGTTAATAGATATCTTTAGAAATGAGGGTGTTATTTTAAAAGCAATAATTTGTCACTTAAATTGATATATTTATTAAGATATTATTGTTATTGAGTTTTTAGTTTTATATAGAATATTTGTTTTTTGTGTAAATTATCGCTTAACATTAAAAAGGAGAGCACTTCGCTGCACGCCTATCGCCTTAGTGAAACGGGCCCTCGTCGCTATTTGTCGCTGCACGCTATCCAAAACACTACTTAGCACCTACTTTTGAGTTTATAACTCATCC
Source organism: Nicotiana tabacum (assembly GCF_000715075.1). Classification (NCBI taxonomy): domain Eukaryota; kingdom Viridiplantae; phylum Streptophyta; class Magnoliopsida; order Solanales; family Solanaceae; genus Nicotiana; species Nicotiana tabacum. Next base: position 126,711,398 of record NC_134082.1, read on the forward strand.
AATTCATATTTGAATGAAATTATTTTGAATAATATTTCTGCAAAAGTAAAACAAATTGATTTCCTAAAAAATAAAATTTGCTCTCTTACTATTGGCCAGGATTTGAAAAATCCTAAACTAATAGAAAAGATTAATTTTCTTAAAAATTAATTTTTGATACAAATTTATGGGGACCATCGCAATTACTTTTGGAATAGAAAGAAACATATAATGAGTCTTCCTTATGAAGAAGACTTTTCTGAGGATAATATTCCTACTAAGGCTCGACCATGTCAAATGAACTCTGAATATGTAGAGTTGTGCAAAAAGGAAATTGATTCCTTACAACAAAAGGGTTTAATGAGACACTCCAAGTTCGAATGATCTTGTACTGCTTTCTATGTTAATAAACATGCAGAACAGGAATGGCGAGTTCCTAGATTAGTCATAAATTATAAACCCCTTAATAAAAATTTTAAAATGGATTAAATCTCATCCCTAATAAAAAGAATTTATTGGATAGATTACATAGTGCCATAATATTTTCAAAATTTGATTTAAAATTAGGTTATTGACAAATTCAGATATCTGACACAGACAGGTTTACAACTGCTTTTAATGTTCCAATGGGTCAATACAAGTAGAATGTAATGCCCTTTGGTTTAAAAAAATGCCCATTCTAAATTTTAGAAAATTGTGAATGATATTTTTATCCCCAATACCGACTTTATAATTGTGTATATTGATGATATCTTAGTGTTTTCTAAAAATATTGAAATTCATTCCAAACATTTAGATTTGTTTAGAAAAATTATTATTCGGAATGGTTTGGTAATATGTAAGCCAAAAAAGTTGATTTTCCAAACTAATATTAGATTTTTGGGTCATAACATTGAAAATGGTAGGATAATTCCTATTAATAGAAGTATTGAATTTGCTTCTAAATTCACTGATTTTATAACTAATAAAACCCAACTTCAATGATTTTTAGGAAGTTTAAATTATATTTCCTCTTTTATACTGGACATAGCCAAAGATACTTCTCTTCTTTACGAATTTACTACTTTATTTGATAGTGAAACATATTTAACTTATATAAAAGAAGGAGTAATATCTTCGAGATATTATCATAAAATCATACATAGATTAAAAAATTCTAGTGGTGTTCAAATGGGTATTTGTTATAAATTACCTAGAGCTTATATTTGCCAAAACAAAGTCTGCATACCAGAAAGTTTTTTTAGTAAAAGACATATCGCAAGACGTAATACTAGAAGTTACCTTCTTTCATAAAATAATTCCTTTTATTAATTGGGATACAAAAAGTTTTACCGAAACTTGTAGGAAGTTTAAATTATATTACTCCTTCTTGGCTTTGATAAAGGGCAGATCAGATCACTTTCAATGGGCTTAAGGAAATAAATTACCAGAACACCAATCATGGCAAGCTTTAGTCTCAATAGTAGACCCTAAACCTCGGTCCTCCTCACAACCCTTTCACGCCTATTACTCGGCTTAACAGGTTAATTGAGGACCACCTATGTTGCATAACTGGGGTTTACTGTTAAAACTAATAACTGCCTGGACTATATAGTTCCAATGTAACGACCCGATCGGTCACTTTATTTTTTAGAACCTCGTTCCCTAAATAAGACTTTCTGTATATGCTTTTACTGATTTATAACTTACGGGGATATTTGGTGCGGGATTTGGGAGAGTTTGGGTTGAAATCAAAACACTTGATTCCTTAAGATTGGCTTAAAGGCCAAGTTTGACTTCGGTTAATATTTTGAGTAAACGACCTCGGAATTGAGATTTGACGGTTCCAATAGGTTTGTATGATGATTTCGGACTTGGGTGTACGTTCAGATTGAGTTTTGGATGACCCAGGAGCATTTTGGCGCCTCATAGTAAAAGTTGGTTCTTGAAGAACTTTAAAGTTCTTTAAATTTGGTTTAGAGCGGGTTCTGGTGATATCTAGGTCCAAATGAAATTCCAAGACCGAGAATAGCTTCGTAATATTATTTAAGACTTGCACACAAAATTTGGTATCATTCTGAGTAGTATAAGTACGTTTCGGTGCATTGGAAGTAAATTGAAGAACTTGAAGTTCTTAAGTTTGATTCAATGAGTTTTAAGGTGTGATTCTTAGTGTTAACGTTGTTTCGGGCGTTTTGAGAGTTCGAGCAAGTCCGTTTTATGATTATAAACTTGTTGGTACGTTTGGGCGGGGCCTCGGGGGCCCCGAGCATCAATTGGACAAGGCCCGGACCAAGTTGAAAGTTGGAGCAAGAGCTGAAGCTCCAGCTGTTGTCATAACTGCACCTGCGACTGACCGCTCGGAGATGCGGACAATGCCTCTCAAATGCGGCCCCAGGAGGAGCCCAAGTTCCGTAGATGCGGCTCCTTTTCCATAAAAGTGAGACCGCAAAAGCGGGAGCCCGTCCGTAGAAGTGACCCAAGCCAGCCCAGCCAATTCCACAGAAGCGGACACCTAGTCCACAGAAGCGGATCCGCAGGTGCGAAAATCGCTGGGGTAGTGATGTTCAATTAATACGGGACTTAAGCCATTTTTACTCATTTTCTCTCACTCTTGGGCAATTAGTGGAGCTTCTTGAGAGAGATTTCCACCTAGTTTTTGGAGTTTTGCATTGTTCGGCATCAAATAGAGGGTTTGGGCATAAGCTTGGACCGAAAAGTAGGCCTTGAAGCGAGGTAAGTCTCTTTTCTAACCTTGTAAGAGGGAAATTTCCCCATAGGTGAATTTAATTAATATATTATTATTTGAGGGGGCTATGTAAACACGAATTGATGAGAGTCCGTACATAGCTACTATTCTTGTTATGTCCGGGTAGTTCTAGGCTTACACCATATTTTCTGGATACCGTTATCTGAACATATTTGTTGACTTGCAATGAATGGAACTAAGTTGAAAATTTCAAGATTTCAAGTAAATTATTATTTTGAAAGAATTGAGAACATTACGTTATATTTATATTTAACTGCGTCGCAAGTATATTCTGCGAGTAGGGTGACTATTTCATTACTCTCATGGTAGCGGGCCGTTCGCCTCGGCAGGTTAATAGATACATCTATGATTCACGCCGTTCGACCCTCGGTAGTGCATAGTTTACATTTTTATGTTGCATCGGGTCGAACGTCCTTGGTGGAATTTGTTTGTGATAATAGAATTGGAAGCCCTTTTTATAATTGGTATAAATTTATTATTTTAGAGATCATTTGTTTAAAATGAAGGAAGTGTTTTAGGTTCTTAGATATGATGGAAGAACTGTACAGTCATTTCTTGTTCTGAGTTTATTGTTAGTTCTACGTATCATGCTTATTTAGAATCACACATTATTATATTGTTGGCCCTAGTGAGTGTCAAAGTCGACCCCTCGTCACTACTTCTTCGAGGTTAGACTAGATACTTACTGGGTACATATTTTTTATGTACTCACGCTACACTTTCTGTACTTGATTGTACAGGATTTGAGGCAGGTGCATCTGACCACCAGTTCGACACATAGATTGATTTCCCAGCTCGAGACTTCCTGGTGAGCTGCCTTTTTGAGCCGTTCTGTAGCAGCCAGAGTCTCTCTTATGCTTTTATTTTCTATCTATTTCCTTTCAGATAGTAGGCTAACATTGTTTTATAAATTCTACTAGATTTCCCACATACTTGTGATACCAGGTCTTGACACACACACACACACACACACCAGTAGACTTATGGTTTTGCTTTGCTCATATGATTATGATTTGTACTAATTGCTTCCATTTATTTATGTTAAAATTGCAAACTCCTAAATCATTTTTTTAACTAAGGAAAAAGCCATTGTTTACAAATTTATCTAAGCGGGTAATCACTAGTTGATCAGAGTTGGCTTGCCTAACAACGATGTTGGGCACCATCACGACATATAATGGAATTAGGCTATGACAACATGGTATCATAGCACTAGGTTCATGTAGGTCTCACAAGTTATGGTCATGCCTAGCAGAGTCTTGCGAGTCGGTGGAGATGTCCGTACTTATCTTCGAGAGGCTATAGTATTTTAGGAAACTACTATTTATTCATCTCTTATTGTGCAGTTGATGGTATACTAAGTATCCTTCTTCTATTTTCTCACAGATGGTGATGAGGCGTACGAACGTTCCAGACCCGGGAGGTGCTTCTCCCCCCATTGCTAGAGGCCGAGGCAGAGGGCACCGACTCGGGGGGACGAGGGCATCCTAGAGCTACTGCAGTAGCACCACCAGCAGATCAAGTGAAGGATCCCATCATGGAGGAGCAGGGCGAGGTGCCTATTCCAGAGCCAGCCTAGGTAGATTTCATGATAGCACTAGGCTTTCAGAAGGTCATAGGCCGTATGCTACGGTTCATGGACACTATGACTCAGACTGGTTTATTTCCAAAAGACCCAGGCACATCTCAGGCAGGAGGGGGAGCACAGACCTCTACTACTCAGGGTCCTGGGCACGCAGCTGCAGTGTATCAAACTCCAGGTACACTACCCGTGGGCGGTGCCCAACCAGTTGCCGCAACAACATTTGAGCCTAGACCAACTGCGGACGATGATCCGTAGAAGTTATTGGAAAGATTGACTAGGCTACCCCTCCTATCTTCGGGGTTGAGCGGCATGAGGACCCCTATGACTTCATTGATCGGTACAGGGATAGACTGCACAACATGAGGATATTGGGGTCCCATGGAGTAGGTTTTACCGCTTTCCAGCTGGAGGGTAGGGCCCGTAGATGGTGCCAGTTACCTTCTTAGCAGACCAACGGGTTCTCCTCCCATAGATTGGAATCGGTTTACATGGCTTCTATTGGACAGGTATATTCCACCCTCTCAGAGGGAAGAGTTGCGGTGTTAGTTTGAGCAGCTCGAGTAGGGTCAGATGTCTGTAGCCGATTGTGAGGCAAGATTTTCTGAGTTGTCTCGCCATGCACTTATGATACTTCCTACGAGCGCAGAGAGAGTGCGGAGACTTGTTGTGGGGTTACACCCCAGTATTCGGGCTAGCATGGCCAGGGAGGTTGAGGTGGGTACTGATTATCAGCTAGTGGCAGAGATTGCTCAGATGATTGAGGGCTACCGCCAGAGGGTAGAGAGTAGATGCAACAAGACAAGAGGACCCGATTCTCGGGAGAGTTTAGAGGTTCCCCGGCTAGGGGCAGAGGTCAATTTGGGAGGGGTCAACCTAGCAGGCCCATTTACCAGCACCACCACCACCTCCTTGGGGTGCTCCAACATGACCCTATTTCAGTTCTATGCCAGAGAGTTCTTATCGCCCACCAATTCATCAAGGTTCTTCCAGTGCCTACTTCAGTACCATGCCAAAGAGTTCATACTGCCCACTAGTCATCCAGGGTTCTTCTAGTAGGTATTCAGGCCATTAGGGTCTTCGGGACAACAGTCTATGGCACCGCAAGGTTGTTATGAGTGTGGGGATCCGGGTCACATGAAGAGATTTTGTCCCAAACTTTTGGGGCAAGGCACTACAACAAGGTCATCAGCCTATGATTACAGCACTAGTCGTCCGACTGCCCAAAGGCGGAGGACAAGCAGGTAGGGGCCATCCTAGAGGTGGAGGATAGGCAGGGAGAGGTCAGCCAACTATTGTTCAGCCAGGCGGATGCCAGCCAGCCGGTGCTCCAACTAGATTCTATGCTTTTCCGGCCGGACCAGATGTAGTGGCCTCAGATACCGTGATAACATGTATTATTTTTGTATGCGGTAGGGATTACTCAGTATTATTTGATCTAGGGTCTACCTATTCATATGTGTCATCTCTGTTTGCTCATTTCCTGGATATTCCTTGTGACTCCTTGGGTACTCCTGTTATGTGTCCACTCCTATGGGCGATTCTATGGTTGTGGATCGGATCTACTAGTCCTGTGTGGTTACATTCTGTGGTTACGAGACTAGAGCGAACCTTCTGTTACTTGATATGATTGACTTTGAGGTCATCCTGGGCATGGACTGGTTATCCCCATATCACGCCATCCGTGATTGTCGTGCCAAGACTGTTGCTTTAGTGATGCTAGAGTTGTTGAGATTGGAGTGGAAGGGTTCCTTCGTTAGTACATCTAGTTGATTTATCTCTTTTCTGAAGGCTCGATATCTGGTCGAGAAGGGGTTTTTGTTGTATCTAGCATATGTTCGGGACACTACCACATAGTCTTCGATGATTGATTCAGTGCCAGTAGTTTAGGAATTTGCTGATGTATTTCCTTCTAACCTTCCAAGCTTGCTGCCAGATCATGATATTGATTTATGCATTGATTTAGCTCCAGGTACCTTGCCTATATCTATCCCACCATACCATATGGCTCTAAAAGAGTTGAAAGATATGAAGGATCAACTTAAGGAGTTATTGGCAAAGGGTTTTGTCAGACCAAGTGTATCACCTTGGGGTGCTTCCGTGTTATTTGTGAAGAAAAAAGATGGAACTATGTGGATTTGTATTGATTACCGCCATGTGAACAAAATTACCATCAAGAACAAGTACCCGTTTTCACGTATTGATGATTTGTTTGACCAGTTATAGGGTGCTAGGTGTTTTCTAAGATTGACTTGAGATCGGGTTACCATCAGTTGAAGACTCGAGACTCAGACGTCCCGAAGACTGCCTCCCATACTAGATATGGCCATTATGAGTTTCTAGTGATGTCCTTCGGCTTAACTAATGCCTCAACGACATTTATGGATTTGATGAACCAAGTGTTTAGGCCTTATATTGATTCCTTTGTTATTGTCTTCATTTATGACATCTTGATTTACTCACGTAGCCTGGCGAGTACGAGCAGCATTTGAGAGTGGTGCTTCAAACATTGCGAGAATAGAAGCTATATGCTAAGTTTTCCAAGTATGAGTTTTGGCTAGAGTTTGTGGCATTCTTGGGTCATGTTGTACTAAGAGAGGGCATTAAGGTGGAACCCAAGAAGATTGAGGCAGTTCAGAGTTGGCCTCGTCCCACTTCGGTGACTGAGATTAGGAGTTTCCTAGGGTTAGCAGGTTATTATCGCCGGTTTGTGTAAGGATTTTCATCCATTGCAGCACCTTTGACTAAATTGACCCAAAATGGTGCTCCATTCCATTGGTCTAATGATTGTGAGGCGAGCTTTTAGAAGCTCAAGACATATTTTACCATAATACCAATTCTAGTGTTGCCTTCTGGTTCGGGGATGTATACAATTTATTGTGATGCTTCACACATTGGCTTGGATTGTGCCTTGATGCGGGAGGGGCGAATTATTGCATATGCTTCATGAAAGCTGAAAATTCATGAGAAGAATTACCCTATTCATGTTTTGGAATTGGCCGCAATTATTCATGCTCTTAAGATATGAAGGCATTATCTATATGGGGTATCGTGTGAAGTTTATACTGAGCATCGCAACTTACAATATTTTTTCAAGCAAAGGGATCTCAATTTGAGACAGCGTAGATGGCTTGAGTTACTAAAGGATTATGAAAGCACTATTCTTTATCATCCAGACAAGGAAAATATGGTCGCAGATGCCTTAAGCAGGAAAGCAGAGAGTATGGGTAGCTTGGCATTCATTTCAGTAGAGGAAAGGCCACTAACTTTGGACATTCAGTCCTAGGTTAATAGACTTGTGAGGTTGAACATTTCAGAGCCCAGCTGAGTTCTTGCATGTGTTGTTTCCTAGTCTCCATTATTGGGGCAGATCAAGGCTCGGCAGTTTGATGATCCGCACTTGGCCATTCTCAGAGAGACGGTACTATAGGGTGGTGAGAAAAAGGTATCTATTGGTGATGATGGTGTTCTACGACTCCAGGGTTGCCTATGTATTCCTAATGTCGATGGGTTGAGGGAGAGGATTCTAAAGGAGGCATACAGTTCTCCGTATTCTATTCATCCAGGTGCTACGAAGATGTATCGTGACCTGAGACAACATTATTGGTGGCGGTGAATGATGAAAGGCATATTTGAGTATGTGGCTAGGTGCTTAAATTGCCAGCAAGTTAAGTATGAGCACCAGAGGCTAGGTGGCCTACTTCAGCAGATGACTATACATGAGTGAAAATAGGAGCGCATTACTATAGACTTTGTAGTTGGATTATCGCGGACCTTGCGGAAGTTTGATGCAGTTTGGGTCATTGTCGATAGGTTGACCAAGTCGGCACACTTCATTCTGGTTGCGACTACCTATAATTCAAAGAAGTTGGCCCAGATTTATATTTGTGAGATAGTTCGATTGCACGGTATGCCTATTTCCATCATATTAGATAAAGGCCCTCAGTTCACTTTGCATTTTTAGAGAGCCGTATAGAGTGAGTTGGGGGACCTCTGTAGAGCTCAGCACAACATTTCATCCACAGACTGACGGGTAGTCATAGCGGATAGTTCAGATATTGGAGGACATGCTAAGAACATGTGTGATTAACTTTGGAGGACAGTGGAATCAGTTCTTTCCTTTGACCGAGTTTGCTTACAACAACAGTTATCACTCCAGCATCGAGATGGCTCCATTTGAGGCTTTATATGGTCGGTTGTGTCGTTCCCCCAACGGGTGGTTTGATCCCGGCGAGGCTAAGTTATATGCTACTGATTTAGTAAAGGATGCCTTGGAAAAGGTAAAGTTGATCCAGGAGTGACTTCGCACAGTACAATCCAGACAAAAGAGCTACGCAGATTAGTAAGCGCGTGATGTATCATTTATGGTCGACGAGAAAGTTCTCTTGAAAGTCTTACCAATGAAGGGTATTATGAGATTTGAAAAGAAAGGCAAGTTGAGCATAAGGTTTATAAGACCATTTGAGGTGTTGAGCCGAGTTGGGGAGGTTTCTTAAGAGCTACCATTTCCTCCCACCCTATCAGGGGTTCATTTAGTTTTTCACATGTCTATGCTTCGGAGAAACCACTTCGACTTGTCACATGTGCTAGACTTCAGTACTATTCAGCTAGATGAGAGCTTGGGTTATGAGGAGGACCCAGTTGCTATTGTTGCTAGAAAGGATCGCCAATTGAGATCCCAGAGGATTTCCACGGTAAAGGTTCAGTGGAGGGGCCAACCAATCGAGGAGGCGACCTAGGAGTCCGAGGAGGACATGATGAGCAGATATCCACACTTATTCGGCACATCAGGTATGAATCTAAACCCGTTCGATAATGAATGTTTATTTAAGAGGTGGAGAATGTAGTGACCCGGCCGATCGTTTTTCTTTCTAGAACCCCATTCCCCTAAATAAGACTTCCCATACTTGCTTTACTGATTTATGACTTGCGGGGATGGTTGGTGCGGGATTTCGCAGAGTTTGGATTGAAATCAAAACACTTGGTTCCTTAAGATTGGCTTAAAAGGCCAAGTTTGACTTCGGTCAATATTTTGAGTAAACGACCTTGGAATCAGGATTTGATGGTTCCAATAGGTTCGTGTGACGATTTCGGACTTGGGAATATGTTTGGATTGGGTTTTGGATTACATGGGAGCATTTTGGCGCCTAATAGCAGGATCACATGAGTGAGAGCCCGTCTGCAGAAGCGACTCCAGCCGACCTAGTCAATTTTGTAGAAGCGGAAACTTGGTCCGCAGAAGCAGATCCGTAGGTGCGAAAATCGCTGGGGTAGTGAGGTTCAATTAATACGGGACTTAAGCCATTTTTACTCATTTTCTCTCACTCATGGGCGATTATTAGAGCTTCTTGAGAGGGATTTCCACCTAGATTTTTGAGTTTTGGATTGTTCGGCGCCAAATTGAGGGTTTGGGCATAAGCTTGGACCGGAAAGTAGGCCTTGAAGCGAGGTAAATCTCTTTTCTAACCTTGTAAGAGGAAAATTTCCCCATAAGTTAACTTAATTAATATATGATTATTTGAGGGGGCTACGTAAGCACGAAGTGACGAGAGTTCGTACGTAGCTACTATTGTTAAGTCTAGATAGTTCTAGGCTTACATCATGCTTTGTGGATACCGTTATCTGAACATATTTGTTAACTTGCAATGAATGGAACTAAGTAGAAAATTTCAAGATTTCAAAGGTTTCAAGTAAATTATTATTTTGAACGAATTGAGAAAAATTACATTATATTTATATTTAACCGCGTCGCAAGTATATTCCGCGAGCGTGATGACTATTCCACTACTCTCATGGGAGTGGGCCGTTCGCCTCGGCAGGTTAATAGATGCATTTATGGTTCACGTCGTTCGACCCTCGGCAGTGCACAATTTACATTTTTATTTTGGATAGGGCCGAACGTCCTCGGTGGAATTTGTGTTTGATAATAGAACTGGAAGCTCTTTTTATAATTGGTATAAATTTACTGTTTTAGAGATCATTTGTTTAAAATGAAGGAAGTGTTTTGGGTTCTTAGATATGATGGATGAACTGTACAGTCATTTCTTGTTCTGAGTTTATTGTTAGTTCTATATATCATGCTTATTTAGAATCATACATTATTATACTATTGGCCCTAGTGAGTGTCGAAGTTAACCCCTCGTCACTACTTCTTCGAGGTTAGACTAGATACTTACTGGGTACATATTTTTTATGTACTCACGCTACACTTCTATATTTGATTGTACAGGATTTGAGGCATGTGCATCTGGCCACCAGTCCGACACGTAGATTGATTACCCCAACTCGAGACTTCTTGGTGAGCTTCCCTTTTGAGCTGTTCTACTGCAGCCGGAGTCTCTCTTATGCTTTTATTTTCCGTCTATTTCCTTTCAACAGCAGACTAGCATTATTTTGTATATTCTACTAGATTGCCCACATACTTGTGACACCAGGTCTTGGCACACACACACTAGTAGACTTATGATTTTGGTTTTCTCATATTATTACGATTTGTACTAATTGCTTCTATTTATTTATGTTAAAATTGAAAACTCCTAAAAAATTAAATAAGGAAAAAGCTATTGTTTACAAATCTATCTAAGCGGGGAATCACTAGTTGATCAGTGTTGGCTTGCCTAACAACGGTGTTGGGCGCCATCATGGCCTATAATGGAATTGGGTCGTGACAAATTTACACTTGTTCTTTGAAGTGTCTCAAATTTCAGGTTAAAGCAGTCTATGGTGACTATGTTTAATACTTAGGTATTTAGCCTATCATTTAGGATAAACAAGAATAATGATAATATTAATAATAATAACGTTTACAGTAAAAATGGTAATAATAATTAAATTTGTTGATGAGACTCTAAAAATACGTGATCTATTTTTATGCTAGTTTGTTAAGCAGTTAATGTTGAATATATGAGACTCAGAGATGAAATAAAGTTAAGGGGAGGGATATAACCAAACTGTTGGGTCAGCTATTCAGGGCCTTGAGCCGGTCGATTTGGCACCTCGAAGTCGATTCCAGGGCTTGGACTCGAGCTATCGTGGGTGATCGGGGTAGGACTAACTATTATGAGATGATTAAAGAGGGCTCTTTATGGCCAATGATAATCAATAAATGATGAACAAATAAGAAGATAATAAATAAAAGCAATAATATCCAAAGAGTATATGAGAGAGCAAAGAGAGTGTTTTTCTATATTTCTTATGGAGCAGCTGGAGCAACAAAACATTACAAAGTGTCAAGGATCTCCCATATATAGGAGGGAAAATCCCAACATAGTACAAAATACATTAATGATAAAGAAACCAGGATGGGACAACTGGCTAACTTCATGATGCAGGCTCAGACTAGCTTCCGACTAGCCTGACAGATTTTGTCGGCCCCGGCTGCACTCCTTGGAAACTCTCCACACCAGTTGGGGTCACGGCCAACGTTATCCCTAGGTTGGGTGTCGATAGACCTTGAGGGAGGGTACTCGGTCCGTGGTCTTGAGCCTTCGAGGTGATCTTTCGAGATACCTTATTAACGAGAAATTCGTTTCTCTAATTTTGTCGTATACAGAGAGTCCCCGCGTTTCTTAGAGAGGAGCAACAAGAAACGATTTTGACATCCGACCCATCAAACTTCTCGTGATGACATCATGCTGATGATGCAAGCCCTCATGATTACCAAAACGTTCCATCGTTTCGCTTCTCCAGGATCATTCAACATATTGCGGTTTCTCATCTTCCAAAGTCATAATGTCGCCGTCGATTCAGCTCCTAGGGATGCATTAAATGCGCCTGTTGTTATGTTTTTCGAAGGAGAAAATGGCGCCGTCGGTTACGTTGCCCCCTTTTTCTATAAATGGGGGCCTCCTGGGGTCATCCTTTTATCCAAGTATCTTCCCGCACCTATCCATCTTCCTTTCTCACTATCCTTATTCTGTGACGTTCATCATGTTTGAGGCCCATGGCCTCGGGATTGTATGGAGGTACTTCTATCAGGCATGTCACAGCCTATCTCCCGACCCTTTTCTGGTCGAGCGAGATTACGCTACTTTTTTGGTTGTTGTTGGCTTGGGACGACAAAGCGGAGGGCCGATTTCCTCCGTCCCAAGGATATATTTGGACTATACACCGTTGCTCAAGAGGGGGCTCAGATTATACACCATTGCTCACTTCCCCTAATTATCCGATGCGGCGCCTCGCTCCCTTTGCTTTCAATGGAGTGAGGTGGTACTATCTACTAACTGCTGCATCCTACATAGGTGCAACATCTCAAGAAGTGGCTTTACAATAATAGCATGGCAAAATCCATACAAGCCAAATTTTTCACCCAACCACTTCTTCGTTTTCAAGCCTCTTCCACGTCACTTTGGTCTTCTCCATCGCTTTCCTCTCCGTCATCTCCCCTTTTAAAGATGACATTCTGGGGAATCGAGATAAGACTCCTGAGGAGATTGTGCTTGGAATATATTGTCTTTGAGGACACGTGCCTGAGGAGATGATGCCCAAAAATGTTGCTATCGAGGACGCACCTTTGAGAATAGGCTAGGCTCTTAGGCTTTTGTTATATGTACACCTTCTTGCTTATTTATTTCCATATAAGGACCCCTCGTGGGCTTTTGTAATCATATGTAAGGACCCCTTGCAAGCTCTTGTAACTGAATATTCATGAATACAAAGATATTTCTACAATTTGTCTTCGATGCTTGCTATATTATTTTATGTTTATGGAGATTCTTAATGCATGGCTCTGCCTGCTGTTGCCAATATCAAACCCGGGTGCGAGTATTCTTCCTGGCCTTCTATCGATTAATATGGCCTTGCATGGAACCCTTTGTGATCCCTTGGATCGAACCTGGATCGGGCCAATGAACTCAGGTCGCCGAGACCTTGACTTTGAATAGAATGAATGTAACGTTTTGGCACTTGAAACCATGATTTATTACTTACATTCCATGGTAACCTTTGAGAATAAATTTGCTCGGAGGCCTGTGGACAGGGACTACCTTTGATCTCTCGAGGGCAGTCCCCGAGCGGAGGTTCGATCAAATTCGGACCGCTTGGAAACTCGCTTTGATCTTAGTGTAAATAGCCTTAAGGCGTTGTAGATATAACTTGAAAGAGGGTTTGTCCGATCTAAGACGGTACCCGGGGGCCAAGCCCATACGGGTGGAGTTTAAATGCTTACTTCCTTGGAGCCTGATTCCCTTTTGACAAAAAACTCCCCGAAGTCGGGTACCACCTCTGGTCTCGTAATGATGCCATTGGCTTCCTAGAGCCTAACCTTCCCTTTGACTGAGATCCTCGAGGTCATGTACCACCTCAGAGCTGGCGAAGGTGTCATCGGCTTCCTGGAGCCTAAATTTTTCCTGATGAAGGTCCTCGAGGTCGGGTACCACTTTAGGCCTGGCGATGATGTCGTCGGCTTTTTAAAGCCTAATTCTATTTGATAAGGGTCCTCGAGGTCGGGTACCACCTCGGGACTGGAGAAGATGTTATTGGCTTTCTGGAGCCTAACCTTGTTTTGAAAGAGGTCCTCGAGGTCGGGTACCACCTCGGGACTGGAGAAGATGTTATTGGCTTTTTGGAGCCTAACCTTGTTTTGATAGAGGTCCTCGAGGTTGGGTACCACCTCGAGACTGGAGAAGGTGTTATTGGCTTTCTGGAGCCTAACCTCATTCTGATGGAGGTCCTCGAGGTCGGGTACCACCTTGGGACTGGAGAAGGTGTTATTGGCTTTCTAGAGCCTAACCTCGTTCTGATGGAGGTCCTCGAGGTCATGTACCACCTCAGGATTGGAGAAGGTGTTATTGGCTTTCTCGAGCCTAACCTTTTTCTGATGGGGGTCCTCGAGGTCGGGTACCACATCGGGATTGGAGAAGGTTTTATTGGCTTTCTGGAGCCTAACCTTATTCTTATGGGGGTCCTCGAGGTCGGGTACCACCTCGGGACTAGAGAAGGTGTTATTGGCTTCTTGGAGCCTAACCTTGTCTTGATGGAGGTCCTCGAGGTTGGGTACCACCTTGGGACTGGAGAAGGCGGCATTGGTTAGAATTCTTAACCGACTCTGAGGTAGGCAAATCGTCGCCGTCTTGTCCATATATAATTAGGGTTGTTTCTTCTTTTTCGGGGGTTACACCATTTTAAGCAGTTGCCCTTCTTTTTTCTATGCCAGCCTTTCGACACCCCAGCACTAATGCATCTGCACATATTCCTGCTTTTAGTTCTCTAATTTTGTCACCGCCATGGCCACTATGTCGGGGTCTGCCCGATAGGGAGGTGAGAGCTCTACCTCCACCTTCAGGGCCAACGAGAGTACGCCTTGAAGATCACTTCATTGATAGGAGAAGAGCATCTTGGTTAGTGAGACAAGACTGAGGATGGGGGAGGAAGAGATGTTACAGGCATTTTCCTCGGGTGAGGGCATCACGGATTGTGCCGATGGGTTATTGAATGAGTACACGTATCCTTTCACATTGGGCCCCCTTGTTAGGGTTCTGCTCGACTTCTGCTTAGAGTATCTGGTTACCTTGGCGTAGGTCCATCCGTCGTTTTGGCGAACAATGTTGATGGTAAGATTTTTTGCGGAGAAGGCGGGGCTTGAATTTTCGCTCAGTCATTTTATTAGGCTGTACCAGCCCTTTCACCAACAAGGTCTAATAACCTTGCGATGTCGATCAACCGCACCATTCGTCATTGATGACGAGGAAGATGGAGATCGGGGATGGATGAGTCATTTCGTCTGAGTGCGGACCACTAACATTATCCCCGTGGAGCTAGTGCCATTCCCTGAGGAATGGAATTATACATGTAAGTGGTGTATTTTGCACTTTCTCAATTTTGCCTATAGCGAGAACTAGTGTGGTAATCGTGCCTTCCTTTCTTCCTCTGCAGCGGTTTCATGGGCATCGGGTGACGTTCCTGATCTACCGGATTGGGTCCAAGAATTGGCGACCCACTCGACCTATGAGGAGTGCAAGTGGTGAGCTTTTTCCCGGGGCAGATGGGAAGCAAAATACCATGGTGAGTGATATGTTGTTCTTTCCTTTCCCTTCTTTCATGTGGAGAAGCATATCCCCTTTACGTGTATTAATCTTACTGTTGTAGGCATTGGAGAGCCTTTCGAGGTGAGGCCGTGCTCCTTCGGAGAGCGGAAAGGGTTGCCAACTTCCGGGCAGAAGAACGGTAACAATGAATGGGAGGTGCTTTCACAGGGCTATAGTGCTCAAAGTAAGGCAGAGCGGGACCGGGGCATCGAAGCGGAAGCATCATCCGAGCCTGTCGTGCCTGCGGCTCCCAGTTCTGGAAAGAGGGTTTCTCCATTGCTATCACCTTCTTTTTCTATCGATAATATTTTGGGAGATACTTGAAACCCGGGGTCGCATACATCGAGCGACCGTACTTCGACCGAAGTAGGCTCTTTCAAGGCCGAAGGGACTGATTGGCAGATGTGCGTTCGGCCTTCGAGAAAGCCCAGTGGCTTCACTTTGCGGTGAGTTTCGGCACATGTTTTTCGAGCTTTGCACCTTCCCTTCCTTATTGAGCTTTCTTTTGCAGGCATTTAACAAGACTAAGTCCGGGCTGCCTCATTGTGAAGCCAGGCTACGGAAAGCTCTGGATGAGGAGAGATCCCTGAGGCTCCTTTGTGATGAAAAAGAAGTCGAGTTGGTACATTTGCAGTTTGAGGCGGGTCGGAGCTTGAATTACGAAAACCATATGAAGGAGAAGGTAATTTTCTATACTGGGTAAGCGTGCATCCGTCTCCTGGTTCCCGAGGCTAATACTTAGTTTGTTTCAGTTATAGAAAAAGACAGAGGCTCTAGAGTGCCTTCGAGATGAAGTTGGCCGGGCCAGGCGTGAATATGATGAGCTGAGAGCTCGGGCGGAGGCTCAAGCTTTAGGAAGGAAAGACGCTCTGGCTAAAGTTCCTACTTTTGATGCTCAACTTCACGTAGCCCGTGATAGTGCTTCGGTTCAGACAGACATGATTGTGAAGCTTGAGTCCGAGCTTTCGAAGGTCAGGGCTGAGATCGTTGATGCTTGGGCAGAAGCTACAACGAACTAGACTAAGGATGACCAGGAGATGACGATATATTCAGAGGACGCTGCCGATGCTCAAGCTGAGTTGAGAAGGATCCGCGACCGTGAAGGGAGGGTTGAAGAATATGCTCATTGCAAATCTCGAAGAAAGACCCTCGAAGAGATCTGTGCTAGGGGCTTCACCCTCTCGGAAGAATTGGCACTAGCAAGGGCGGACGAGCGTGATGCTTGGTTGCTTTTGCCATACGCCGAAGAAAGCAAAGATGAGGCCAGCAGGCCATAGCCTCCCTCCCCCCAGAGGGGGGGATAGATTTTGCCATCTGTATGTAGCATTTTCGAAGCATGTTTATAGACGAAGATTGCGTTTTTTCGCACATGTGTATGAAAGAAAACCTTGTAGCTTTATTTCCTTTGTATCTCTTACTGTCTTGAATTTGTCCATCGGACTGGTCTTCGAGTTGGTAGGAATCCTTAGAGTCATGATATGGCCCTAGGGCTCGTTGGACTGGCCCGTAGGCTCTTTTGCGCTTTTACTCTTAGGCATAGTTAGGCCATTTACTTTGGCCGTAGTCCTTGAGTCGGGCATCGACTTGAGCTTGTTTGGCCTTCGAATGGACGAACTTTAGGCTAGCGAAAGTGGCTCTTACATTTTTGGTCGATACGACCTTTTAATGAGGTCTGACAATAATGGCTCTTACGACGTGGGCCGTTGCGACCTTCTAGTGTATGTGGGCTGGTGACAATGGCTCTTACGCCTTGTTCTCAGGCATATTTTGTTAAATATTTTGGGTCCGATCTCGGAATCGGGTTACGACTCGTGCTCATTTTGACCCTCAAGTTTTCAGATTTCAAGCTGGCAACAGTGGCTCTTACGCTTTAGGTCGATGCGACCTTTTGTGTGTATGGCCCTAAGGCTCATTAGGCTGGCGACAATGGCTCTTACTCGCTTGGTCGATGCAACCATTTATGTAGGCTTTATTTTCCTCTCGTTAAGGACTTTTGAAGTAATTTTTACCTGACTCGTCATCGGTTCGGAAGAACCTCGATTTTGAGTAACTTGCAGCGATGTTCGAGCACCTCGGGAGGTTTGGCTCAGAGGCTTAGTAGCTCGAAGCCTGTGATTTGGAGATGAAATGTCGAAGCTCTTTTGCCTACGCCGAGGGTATCTTGTTTAACTGGTTCTTTCCAAAGTAGATTCGGAGTAATTTGAAGGCATGTATGGGCTAGCGACAATGGCTCTTACGCCTTGTAGCGATGGTCGGGCGTCCCCGAGTCACACTAGTTCGGCTGGTACAACCGTGTGACTAGAGTCACTTGTGTTTGGCCGGAGCCTTTGAGTCCTGAGTGAAGTAGTTTCGGCATCTATATCGAGGGTATGCCTTTTTAGGGGTCTTACAAGTTTTACATGCCGTTGAGGTCTTACAGTTTTGGATACTTGGTAACAAGTATTGTTCATTCCTTGCTTGAGGTCTTACAGATATGATCGCTGCCTTATGTAGGTCATACGAGACCGAGTCTTCCTGCTCAGGGTCTTATGGCCTCAGGTTTTGATAAGTCGATGGAGGTGGCGCTTGACGGTAGTCCCCGAGTCATCGAGAGTTTCTTGACTCTGGAAACATTTTTTGCAAACTTTGCATTGCCTCGTCGAGGATTTACGATTTTGGAGATCCTAACCTTGAGGTCGTGCATATTTGTTTGTTGAGATTTTGACACCAACCCCCGATTATTCGAGGTACTTTCGGTGTTGGAGATGTTTCGCAATTTCTGCGTTGCCTTATCTAAGGGATTGTGATTTTGGAGTCCCGACCCGGAGGTCATTTAGGTGTTGAATTGTTGATGCCACTCCCCGAGTGTCCGGGACGTTTTCGGTGGAGAAGTTGTTTTGCAAAGGTGTTGAGCCTCTTTTGGAGCGTGAGATTCTTTGACAACAAATATTCTTCAATTATTTGGTATAAGTGTACACGTTTTCGCTGTCGGGGTCCCGGCTATACGGGCACAGTTCGTTCGACCATTTGGTCTGGTACATTATTTTGCTGTAGGGACCCGATTCGGCGTTTCTTGGCTTTTCCGAGCAGATGACCTTCAGGGGGGGATTCCCCTCAATGTTCGAGGTTGATGTCTCGGACACTTTTTGAGTCTCCCTTAGGCAGCATGCAGATGTTGCCTCGTTAAAAACCTTGTCGGTAAAACCCTTTTCTGGATAAAAACTAGATCGAAGGAAAAAAGTGTAGTGGATGCTTTAAAACCTTAAGGTCTTCGAGCTGGGTTAGCGCACTGACTGCTTCGATCAGGCGCCTGCATAAGGGTTAGTCTGAAATATGAAATAAAAAGGGAGATGGTTATACCTTAGTGTAGGATATGCCAACGATGTTTCAAGGATCGATATGTCCTAATTACTTGACACGAGGACGCGGTACGGTCCTTTACTTTGTTCGATCGGTATTAATCGAAGGTGTAGCTTGATTACCCTTTAGCTCTTTTGCGAGCGGAGGTATTAATGTCAGTTCCACGTCGTGCACCGTGAACATTTCCCTTGCTGCATGTTATTCCCGTAGACGGTTTTAATTCTACCCTTTGTTGGGAGTTTCATCATTTGGTGGCGAGTGGATGGTACTGCTTTCATGCAGTGTATCCACGACCATTCGAGCAAGGTGTTGTACCTCATGTCTCCTTCGATGACATGGAATTTAGCATTTTGGGTTGTGCCGACCACAGTGACTGGGAGGGTGATTTCTCCTTTCGTCGTTTCATTTGCCATGTTGAATCCATTGAGGACTCGAGTGGCGGGCATGATTTGATCAAGTAGTCCGAGCTACGCTAACACCCGCGACCTGATGATGTTGGCCAAGCTACCTGGTTCCACGAGTACACGTTTTATTTGAAAAGAATTTACAAGGAAAGAGATTACAGTGCATCATTGTGAGGTTGAGACAAGGTCTCGGTGTCCTCTTCGCTGAAAGTGAGGGGCATCCTCGGGTGTGTACCCTCGAGTTTAATTTTCTCTGGTGATGGATATTTTTTTCCTTCTCATCACGGGTTCCTGTGGGGCATTGACGCCTCCCAAGATCATGTGGATGACATGTTGTGGCTCATTTGTTTCATTCTTTTTGGCTGCCTCTCTTTCTTGGAACTGATTTTTGGCTCGGTCGCTGAGGAATTCCCTAAGGTGACCTTAAGTAGTCGAGCTACCTCTTCTCGGAGTTGGTGGCAATCCTCGGTCCTATGGTTGTGCGTGTTGTGAAACTCGTACAAAAAGTTATGATTCCTTTGTGGAGGGTCCGATTGTACAGGCCTGGGCCACCTAATGTTTCTGATTTTACTGATGGCAAACACGATGTCTGATATATCAACATTGAAGTTGTATTCTGATAAGTGAGGTGCCCCCATTGGCCCTGTGTTCCTATTGAATCTGGCTCTGCTGATGTATCCCCGAGGATCTTGTCCTCGGTATATCCTTCGGTCACTGTGAGACGGATTGCGCCTCAGGGCATTCCTCCTATCTTCGGTGTATGTCTGGTACCTTTATTTGTTCAGCTTTGATTCCTTTGTCAGAAAGCTACTTTGATATACTAAGCCCGAGGGGGCTCCCAGCTGGTTGTCTTTGGCCATGATCTTCGACTGGTATCTGTTGTGGACGTCCGACCAGGTCACAGCGGGATATTCGATCAAATTCTATTTCAACTATTTTGAAGCCGCCGAGCTTCGTTCGTTTAGACCTTGAGTGAAAGCCTGCAGTGCCCAGTCGTCGGAGACTGGCGGTAGCTCCATCTGTTCCATTTGGAAGTGAGATACGAACACTCGCAACATTTTGTTCTCTCTCTGCTTGATTTTTAACATGTCGGATTTCCTCGTTGCTACTTTGATGGCACCGGCATGTGCTTTTACGAAGGAGTCTGCTAGCATGTCAAATGAGTCTATGGAGTTAGGGTCTAGGTTGTGATACCATATCATGGCCTCCTTCGAGAGTGTTTTCCCTAACTTCTTTAGAAAGACGAACTCGATCTCGTCATCCCTTATATTGTTGCCCTTTACTACACAAGTATATGCAGTAACGTGCTCATTGGGATCTGAGGTCCCATTGTATTTTGAGAGTTCTCGTATTCTGAACTTCTTTGGAATGGGTTTCGGGGCCACTTCCTCGGGGAACGACCATTGTATGAACTTCTTCTAATCCATGACTTTCAGGACCGGGGGTGCACCCAGAATTCGGTCGACCCTGGAGTTGTAGATATCGACCTTTTTGTCGTTGTCTTCTATCATTTTCTCGCTTGATTCGATCCTCCTGGTGAGGTCCTCGAGCATTTTTACGATGGCGGGATCAGTCATCGACCCCGTTATTGCTTGATCTCTCTAGTACCTGTTCAGCTGGGGGAGCTGCCCCCAGTGCTACCATGCTGGGAATTTTCTAGTGGTTGTACCTGCAACATTTCAAAAATAATGTGAAGGCTAACCTCACGCTCTTCCCTGGTCAAGGTTTTCTAAGCTTCTTGTTGATCTCCCTGACGCACGCTCCTGTCGGTATGCGAGCTTATATCGATGTGTTGGGCGTCGCGCGAGACCGCGTCCACGGGGATTGGTTCAGGCAAATTCCTAGGGTTTTGTGGTAGCACACCAACACCCGGAACATCCACGTCGTTCTCCCCGTGGTCCTCGAGATTGTTGTTTTCTCCTCCATTCACTGAGTTAGACATATTGACCTGAAATCGAAGATCTTGGACAAGAAAAAACATGAAAGATAACTTGCGTTGAGTGACGAAACCAGCAAAAAATAATCACTATTATTTTTAGCCCCACGGTGGGTGCCAAACTATTTACCGTGAAAATGGTAATAACAATTAAATTTGTTGATGGTACTCTAAAAATACGTGATCTATTTTTATGCTAGTCTGTTAAGTAGTTAATGCTAAATATATGAGACTCAGAGATGAAATAAAGTTAAGGCGAGGGCTATAACCAAACCGTTGGGTCAGCTATTCAGGGCCTCAAGCCGGTCAATTTGGGGCCTCGAAGTCGATTCCAGGGCTCGAACTCGAGCTATCGTGGGTGATTGGGGTAGGGCTAACAGTTATGAGATGATTAAAGAGGGCTCTTTATGGCCAATGATAAACAATAAATGATGAACAAATAAGAAGACAATAAATGAAAGCAATAATATCAAGAGAGTATATCAGAGAGCAAAGAGAGTGTTTTTCTATATTTCTTATGGAGCAGCTGGAGAAACAGAACATTACAAAGTGTCAAGGATCTCCCTTATATAGGAGGGGAAATCCCAACATAGTACAAAATACATTAATGATAAAGAAATCCGGATGGGACAGCTGACTAACTTCATGATGCAGGCTAGACTAGCTTCAGACTAGCCTGACAAATTTTTCCAGCCCCAGTTGCACTCCTTGGAAACTCCCCACGTCCATTGTGGTCACGGCCAACGTTATCCCCAATTTGGGTGTCGATAGACCTCGAGGGAGGGTACTCGGTCCGTGGTCTTGAGCTTTCGAGGTGATCTTCCGAGACGCCTTATTAACGAGAAATTGGTTCCTCCGATTTCGACGTATACAAATAATAATAATACTAAATAAGTATTTTTTAAGAGATAAAAAAAAGATTATTGGGACTCTAAAATATAATAATAATAATAATAATAATAATAATAATAATAATAATAATAATAATAATAATAATAATAATAATAATAATAATAATAATAATAAAGAATAAAATGAGACGAGCCTCGCCGAATAAAAGGGACAAATTGCGGGGCCCTCACAAAATATATGTATTAAATACTTAGATTCCGGGACGAGTCGTTTAGCAAATTTCATGGCCCTCCCCAAAAATAATAATGCGCTAGTTGCTTTATCGACCTCGAAAACAAACAAAAATCTAACAGTATTTTTGCCAACACAATAATGTAGTCTGCTGACAAGATAAAAAAGCAAAATTACAAAAGTTTAAATAAGAAAAAGCTAAATTATTACAACCGGACAAGCTACTTTTATAAAAGTAGATTCCATTCGATAATGGAGGGGTCCATCACTTTATTAAAGCTTGTCTTTATTAACCCGATAATTAATCTGTCGGGCCTTTAATAATTCATGCTTTGTCTTTTCCCTTGTTGTTCTTTTTCGCAGAAGATTCTTCTGCTCCTTCTTTCATATTTGTTAAAATTCTTCAATATCCTCTAGACTGAGGTTTTCAGCCTGGCTTCTTTGAACTCCACCTGCTAAACATGTCTCTTCTTCTGAAGTATTACCTATGGAAGTCATTGATACATCATCACTGACTTCAACCTCAAAATTTCTTGCCAAATCTTTCTTTATTTCCTCAAATATGAAGCGAGGATTTCTTTTTTAGCGATTACTCCTTTCTTCATTTGAAGTTTTCTGGTAACCTATTGGAATGAACTTAATTCTTCCACTGCAACTTCTGCTACCTCTTGATTGGCCTAGGTCTCAATTTTAGCCTTGATTTCTTCTATTAATTCTTCTCCATAGATCTTTCCATGTTGACTTGACTGGAGTAATTTACTCCAGAACTTTGTATAAACAATTCTATTGAGCCATGGGAATCCTTCTTCGGTATGACCAGTTTTCACAGCCCATTTCATTATTCAAGGAATTGAAAATTCTATAAAAAAATGCATGGCTGCTATACTATCATAAAAGATATTATCTTTTTGTAAAGAAATAATTTTAGGTGATATGTCCACCCATTGAGTGTATAAACTCTTAAAAATTAGAGGATGTATTTCTAATAATTGTTTGACTTCCACCATTTACAAAATCAGTCACGATCCAAAATCCATTAAAGGTCGTGTTGGAGCCTAACACCGCTGTCAAGCAAGCCAACAATTTTTGATTAACTTAATTATTCACTTTAGTATTTGAAATCTCGATTTCCTTCAATTTAATAGTAAAAGATCGAATTTAAAAAGTAAATAATAATATTTTATCAATTTCAATATTGAACAATCCCTAATCACCTCAAAACCCGGTGTCACAAGTGCTTGAGTATCAACTAGAAAGTTAAAATAAAATACAGCATCTTCTTGGAATACAAATTAGACAGGAAAGATAAAGATAACTCTGAAGGAAACTCTTCTGACTGCAGATCGTAACATGGAATGCAACTCATATAAGTCCCCGCATTAACCATGCGTCTGCGCCCATAAGGCCGCTAAACATATATGTGCCTGCACAACAAAATGTGCAGCAAGTGTAGTATGAGTACGTAAATCAACGCGTACCTAGTAAGTATCTAGTCTAACCTCGAAGAAGCAGTGACGAGGGGTCGACTCCGACACTTACTATGGGCTATAAATAAAATACCAATGATATAATTAAGCATGGATTACATAGAACGGTTGTAAGCTCAATATCATGAAGTAAGCAAACAATTCTTTTATTAATAAGAAATTTTCAAATTTATTTCTTCATCATTTAACAATTTATATCTCAGGCCAATGAAACAATATAAATTATTATAAATTCCCAAGCAACCAATTCAATCATTCGTAAATCATGCTGAGGTCGTACAACTCGATCCAACATAAATATTTAAATTGTGCACCGTTGAGGGCCGAACGACTCGAACCAATATAAAAATAAACTGTGCACCGCCGAGGGTCGAATAGCACGAACCATAAATGCATCTATTTAACCTGCCGAGGTGAACGACCTGCTCTCATGAGAGTAGCAAAAATTTACCTCACTTGCCGAATATAGTTGTGACGTAATTGAACATAGATTTTCTCTCTTTATTATAATATTTCTCAATTCTTTTTAAAAAAAACATACGAAATTCAAATGAAAGCTTTTAAAATTTCAAATTCCTCCATTCTTACTATTTTCAAGGAAATTAATAAGTAAACTCAATCTCACTTCTTCTCAAGGCAAATAATAAATATAAGTCAAATAACAATATAAACAAGGCATGATATAAACCTAAAACTATTCGGACATAGGCATACCTAGCAGCTACGTATGGACTCTCGTCACCTCATGCGTACCTAGCCCCCATAAATAAAGGCACATATTAATTTAGTTTGCATATGGGGTTAATTCCCTCTTACAAGGTTAGAAAAGAGACTTACCTTGCTTCGAAGTTTTATAGCCGGCTCCCAAGCCTTTCAAACAACGTGACCAATG
Source organism: Nicotiana tabacum (assembly GCF_000715075.1). Lineage (NCBI taxonomy): Eukaryota > Viridiplantae > Streptophyta > Magnoliopsida > Solanales > Solanaceae > Nicotiana > Nicotiana tabacum. The sequence goes on from NC_134082.1 coordinate 126,735,873, forward strand.
CCCAATGCTCCAAAACTCGCTTTTGCTTTATTAATATTCACAAGCGTTTAATCCTCCACCGACATCGTAACATTGAGTAAAATGCTCATACGCCACCAACAAATTGATATCTGAAATGACAATCCCAATTACAATCAAATTATAACTCAAAAATACTTATCAATATCCATTTATGGCTCACAAGTTGGCTGCAAGCCTCTAGCTCAAATCGTCTAATAGGTTCACTTACGAGCACATTCAACTCCACTCTTATCATTTAATATCCATTTTAAGTCATCAATGATACCGCATTAGTTCTCCAACACCGCCAAATTACTATTCATCGTCTTCATTAACCAACATTTCCAAAATATTCACTTTGGTGATTACTTAGTTGAACACTTCCAACTAAGCTGGAAAATAATTTCCATAGGTTCATTGCATCCTTTAATTTCATTTCTAAAAACACTATTTATCTCTCCTACATTTTCTCAAGAACACTATTCATGCCATGAACTAGTGTTTATGAAATCAATTATCCAACCATAACAACTTGAAACAAATATTAGAATTACTCTCAACGACCCATAAGAAATGAGCTTGAAGCATTAGTATTACCTTCTTGAAGCTTTTCCTTAAAAATCCAATGTTTGGGAAATTTGGTGTTCTTGAAAAACTTAAAAGATTTCTAGGGATTTCAAAGATTGAATGATGTTAATACTAGTGTTAATAGGATGTTATTAACTTAAAATATCCAAAAAAACTCACCTTGTATTCTTAAGTAGTCCCCAAGGTTGAATCCACCATGAAAGAACCAATCTCTAGCTCAAGAAAACCCTCAAAAATGGCTGCTGCCCGTGACTACCTTATATAGGCACAGGTGCTTCAGCGAGTTGTACCTTGCGCTGTGCAGGTTGTACCTTGCGCTGTGCAAGTTTTTCCTTACTGGACACCTTTTACTAAAACGTTCATAACTACTTGTAAAAATATCCAAATGACAAAAGGTTTGAAATGTTAGAAACTAGACTCGACGATCTTTCATTTGATAGGTTGTCAACCATATAACGCCTTATATATTTCGAGATATAAGCTTCCGAAATTGACTCTATGCATCAGAAATTTCTGGCGAAACTGCTTTACCTGCCTTCATTTAATTGTTCATAACTTTATGTACAAATGTCTAAATAATAAATGGCTTAATATTCTGAAAACTAGAATCAAAAGGCTATAACTTTCATATTTTGATAATTATCAGATTCTTTATAGATTTCGATATATGACCTTCCAAAGTTAGTTTTGCAATTGCAGCAGTTGTTGTTTAAAACATCTTTTACAGCAGAAAATTCCAGCAGTTCCTTTGTCCGAAATCCACCCGAGGCCCTCAGTGTTACGCCCCGCGATAATACGACGATGTTACTCTTTGCAGTAATAAGTTACGACGATGTTGCACCATGTAGTATTGTATGTTAAATTTGTCATAAGGTAATTGGCATCAGCCCAAGGAAAAGATTATTTGGGGATTATAAGAATTATAAGTGATGAGTAAATTCTTGAAAGTAAGAGGGTAAGTAGTATCGAAGAAATCGAATTTTTGTCGAAGTTTGGCATTTTTATATAAAATACGGCCCGAGTTAAAATGCCCGGTATTTATAGACTAGTACCCTTCAAGGTATCCCATAGCCATAATAGTAAGGTGTATAAAGTATATTAAAAATAAATAGAATTTTAAGTAATTTGAAATAATTTTTAAATTATATAGGTAATTGATTAATTACCGGGTAACATGATATTACCCGAATAACTATTAAAATTGGGATAAGATTAAAACCCCACCCCCAAAACGTGGCAGCAATCACCACCATAATAAATGACTCATTAATCAATGTTGGGATTATGTGGCAATAAACTAAGAAACAAGCCTTCAAATTCAAAAAAAAAAGCTACATACTTATCTTACAAATTAGACGATATATATCTTAAACACTTAGGGGTCATTTGGTAGGGCATATAAGAATAATGCTAAATAAGGTGCATTAGTAATGCAGGGGTTAGTAATACATGTGTTAGTAATGCAGGGGTTAGTAATGCATGTGTTAGTAATGCAAGCATTAGTTATACAGAGATTATTTCTTATGCATTGTTTGGTGTGGTGTATTAAAAATTAAAATGCATTACATAATTTTTAAGAAATTTAATTGTTTACAAAAATGCCCTCCATATTCTTTAACGTAAGGGGCTTTAAGGATAATTTTATATTTAACCATGCTAATGCATGCATTAATAGCCTTTGTATAGCTAATGTCATGGTTTTCTATGCATTAGCTATACATAGGATAATACCAAATAGAGTGTATAATTAATGCTTGTATTAGTTATACATAGGTTGAAAAAGTGTACCAAACAAAGCATTACTAATACACAAAGCTAATGCATGCATTATTTTCTCTAACACACTCTACCAAACGACCTCTTAAAGAGATTAGGAAGGCTTTTCATAAAACATTCCATTTCAAGAATGTGAAATATTCCATTTCTGAAGCTAATGAAAGGCTTCTTGAAGCCAAGAACGTGAGCATAAACATTTCATTGTAAATGAAAGCTTCATTTGAAGCAGTTCGTCCAAATTTCAACAAATCAAGAAAGATTTTGTTCCTCAATTTCAAAGTGCAGAAGCTTAATTCGATTTTTAGGTTCTAAGTTCAATCCACGAAGGTTTCCAACGGAATATTATACGGAGTTTTTCCTACTCCAGGTATGTTAAGGTGATCCCTTCTATTCTTTTGGCATGATCCATATGATACGACCGAAATGTGCAAATGCACAAATTCCACAAATGACTCTATTCATAGAAGTAATTGAGATATCTATATTCTTGAATTTTCATGTGTAATAATATTTTATCATCTGTTCATGGGTCTCAAAAAATATAAAAGTTGAGAAAGAAAGTTTACTTTATGATATAACTCAAAGGCAAAATGGTCTTATGACGTTTCGAAAGGTTTATTGAAGTGCTTTTAATGCATTGCATTCATGTACATTGACCCATGACTAGATGGCGTTATATACGCGTATATATGTATGTATATATATGTATATGAGATATGGAAAAGGTTATGGCGTTATATACGCACCACCACCTGATCAGCTGTTATATGATGATGATGTTGCCTACAGTGGCTGAAATATGACTCAGACGGCGTTATATACGCGTATATATGTATATATATATATATATATATATATATATATATATATATGGGATATGGAAAAAGGTTACGGTATTATATACGCACCACCACCTGATCAGCTAGTATAAGTTGATGATTTGCCCACAGTGGCCGAGATGATATGATGGGATGCCCTCAGAAGCTTGATGATATTATGTACGTACAGACCTATGCATTACATGACATTTATACGTATATGCATGAGCTTATAAATATTTCATGATTTACAGAGTTATCCAGACTTACATGTTGAGTCAATTACTCTATATTTCTTCCATATCTATTATGTACTTATTTATGTGTCTTACATACTCGGTACATTTTTTGTACTGGAATCCCTTTTGCTTGGGAAGGCTGCATTTCATGCCTGCAGGTCCCGATAGACAGGTTGAGAGCCCTCTAATTAGGCTATCAGCTCATCGGAAGATGTTGGTGCGCTCCATTTTCTTCAGAGTTGCTTGTTTGGTTAGTATGATTTAGACGTGTATTGTTTGGTATGGCGGGACTCTGTCCCGACCTTTATGACGTTTATATACTCTTAGAGGCTTGTAGACATATGTCGTGTACGTGAAAGATTGTACGGCCTTATCGGCCTATGTTTTGCGTTTATAAATGGTTATGTTGATCTATTAGGACCGTATGTCACGTGTATATGATGATGTAATAAGAAAGATACGTTACGTTGGTACTCGGTTGAGTAAGGTACCGGCTGCCCATCGTGGCCCATCAGTTTGGGTCGTGACATTCGGGACCTTAACCAATTATACCAACATGTCCCAAAATACAATACGAACTTAGTCGAGGCTTCATACTATGTCAAATAATGCCAAAATTACTGTGATGACCCGGCCAGTCGTCTCATGAGTTACCGCTTCATTTCCCCCATTTCAGCTTCTTTATGCTTTGTTATCCGTGTTTTTGTGGTATCGGGTTAGGCAGATCGAGTCCGGAATGAGTTTGGTGAAGTTTGAGATACTTAGTCTCTTTTAAGGAGGCTTAAGTTGGAAAAGTCAACCGGATGTTGAATTATGTGTTAGAAGGCTCAAAAGTGAGTTTCGATGATTCAGTTAGCTTCAGGGGATGATTTGTGACTTAGGAGCGCGATCAGAATGGGTTTTAGAGTTGTAGAGGAGATTTAGGCTTAAATTGGCGAAGTTGATATTTTGCCGGTATTAGTTGATAGGTGAGATTTTGATATAGGGGTCGGAATGGAATTCTGAGAGTGACAGTAGCTTCGTTGTGTCATTTGGGACGTGTGTACAAAATATTAGGTCATTCGGATGAGATTTGATAGACTTTTTGATTGAAAGAATAATTTAAGAGTTCTTGGAGTTCTTAGGCTTGAATCCTATGTTAAATTTGGTGATTGATGTTATTGTGAGTGTTCCAAAGTTTTGAACAAGTTTGAACAATATCATGGGATGTGTTGGTTCAATTGGTTTGAATTCCGGGAGTTCCGGGTAGGTTCCACGATGTTTTAGGCGGAAAATCATAGTTGTAGCAGGTCCAGAAGGGTTGCAGGCCTCGGAACCCACCCGTGCGGTCCGCAAAAAAAGAAGTGCGGCTGTGGTATGTGCTGTGCGGACCACATAAAATGAAGTGCGGCCACGGTAGGTGTTGTGCGGATTGCACAAAATGCAGTACAGCCGCGGTGGGGAATATTTCACTGGTCCTACTTCGGAAGCTCATATCTTTTGATCTACAAGGAATTTGAGATGATTCAAAAACAAAAGTTGTAGCCCTTTTTGTCTAGTTTCCAGTAAGGTTAAGATATCGCAATTTGGATATCTGTAGAGAAAGTTATGGCCAAAATGCTAAAGCCTATTACTGTAGAGGAAAGCCTGTGCGGTCGCGGTCATTTTTGTGCGGACCGCGGTCGATTTTGTGCGGTCCGCGGAGGTGAAAATTTGTGGGGTACTCAATAAATACGAGGTTTTGGGTTTTATTTGATATTTTGACCAAGAGAGCTCTGCTTTTGGCCATTTTTCGAAGGTTTTTCAAGAAATTCATTGGGATAAGTGATTTTAACTCAGATTTGGCTAGAGTACATGAATCTATCATTGAATTCATCATTTAATTCGTGATTTGGGATGGAATTTGGGAAGAAAATTGTGAAATCTTTTAAAAATGTAAAATGATGATTTGAAGGACAATATGGTATCTGAATTGGATAATTTTCGTGTGGTTAGACTCGTGAGAGTATAAGGATTCTAGTTTTGGGAATTTTGTCAAATTTCGAGATGTGGGCCCGGGGGTCGGGTTTGACCAATTTCTGGAATTTTGTGGTAATTCGATTGTTTTCGCTTGGGCTTTGTTCCCTTAGCATATTGTGACGTATTCATTCTGATTTTGATAGATTCGACGCACGTGGAAGCCGATTAGAGGGGCAAAGGTGTCGCGAGTTAGAGATTTAGCCGGTTCGAGGTGAGTAATAATTGTAAATGATGCTCTAAGGGTTTGAAACCCCGGATTGCACATCGTAGTGCTATATTAAGGTGAGGCACACGCTTGATGACGAGCGTGGGGTTGTGTACTATTGGGGATTTTGACTTGGTCCATCCCGACTGATGATTTTACCGCGTATTTGACTGAAACTTATTTGCTATCATCATGATTTGGGCTGATTGCCATATTTGGGCTTCGTGCCAACTATTTGAACCCTTCGGGTTTTTATTACTATTTCCTCACTATTTTGACTTATTAATTGAACTCAGTCATGTTATTTTCCACTGTTTTACTACTTAGCCATTTTTACTCTGTTTTGAGACTTAAATGATATTTTAAATGGTGTTTTGGGCTGAGAAATACTATTTTACTAATGCCCGAGGGGCTTATGAGTATTTTTGACTGAGTAAGGTCGAGGACCTAGTTGTAAGGAAACACTAATACTGATTTGAGGTTGAGGGCCTGAGATATGTATGCCACGAGGTGGCTTGTTGATATTGTTTATGAGGCCAAGGGCCTGAGATATATACGCCACGAGGTGGCTTGACTGATATGAGGCCGAGGGCCTAGATTTGATACCACGAGATGGCTTGATATTGTGCTTGGGACGTAAGGGGACCCTCCCGGAGTCTGTACACCCCCAGTGAGCGCGGGTACCCATTGTGATGTGAGATTGAGCCCGAGGGGCCGGCACTATTCTGAGATTGAGCCCGAGGGGCTGGCACTGTTTTGAGATTGAGCCCGAGGGGCTGGTACTGTTCTGAGATGTTGCCCGAGGGGCGGTTTTGTTGATATTGTGCCCGAGGGTGAACTTTACTTGTTATTTACCTGTAAATTACTTGTTTTACCTGCTGAAAAAGGGATTTTACTTGATTCTTCACTGAGTTACCGTTTTTAAGTGATTTTACTACTTCAGTATAAAATGTCTTGTGTTTTACATGTTTTCTTACTTTTAGTCATTATTTATATTTATTACTCACTGGGTCGGAGTACTTACATTACTCCCTGCACCATGTGTGCAGATTCAGACGTAGCAGGTCCGGCTCCTGAGTGCTGATCCTTCCAGTCCAGGCGGTGTTTCGGAGACTACGAGGTAGCTGTTGGCATCCGCAGCCCCCGTGTCTCCCTTATCCCACTATTTCTATGTTCTTCAAACAGTTGTACCAGATATCGTATTTAGTAGACTTGTATCAGAATCCTTAGTTGCTCATGACTTGTGACACCCCGGTTAGAGCTGTATCGGGTTGGGTTTCCGTTTTGTTATCTCTATTTCCATTAAATATTGCTATTAAATCATGTTTAAAGTATCTTTATGTTATTTAACTGCTTAAAAGGGTGAATTGTGTTAAATCGGCTGGCCTTGTCTTCACGAGAGGCGCCATCACGACCGAGTTCGGGGTTAGGGTCGTGACAATTATGAGTCGCGCATCCAATCAAATTTTGAGTTTTAAATCTTTCAACTTCAATATTTTGCACCGAAATGTATCAAATCAATCTGGAATGACTTCAAATTTTCATGCAAGTCATATTCAACATTATGGAATACTACCACTTCCGAAATCAATGTCCTACCCCGATATCAAAAAGTCCACTTTCGGTCAAACTTCTCAAAAATCTTCAAATTTCTAACTTTCGCCAAATGACCCTAAAATGACCTACGAACCTCCAAATCCACTTCCGGTAGCGCTCGCAATACCAGAATCACCATATGGAGCTATTCCTAGACTAGGAACCCTAAACGGACATCGATAATATTGAAATACTCTTCAACCCAAATTTATGAAATTCTTCCAAAATGTCAATTTTCACAATAGGCGTTGAAACGCTCCAGGGTCATCCAAAAAATGATACGGACATGCGCCAAAGTCCAAAATTATCATACAAACATGTTGGAACTTTAAATCTCAATTCCGAGGTCGTTTACTCAAAAATTACACTTTAGTTAATTCTTCCAACTTAAGGCTTCCGAAATGAGAATTTTCTTTCCAAATCAACTCTGAACTTCTAGAGATTCAATTCCGATAATGCATGCAAGTCATAATACCTAGAGTGAAGCTGCTCATGGAGTCAAACCACCGAACGACGCGCTAGAGCTCAAAATAACCGGTTAGGTCATCATATTCTCTCCCACTTAAACATACATTCGTCCTCAAACGTGCTAAAAATTGGTCCAGAGTTGCCTAAAATTTTTGTTTAGCACCTCATGCACCTACCTATGCTACCACAACCCAGCTGAGCCTATCAGCCCAAGTAAACCTACATATCCTTACTTTTATTTAGTCAAATAAGACTTAGAGCCAAATTCCAACTTTTGAAATCTTCTACCAGGTCTGTTTCCAACACACGAATACCGTACCCATCACTACACGATGTACCAATACATGATTGCATATCTATTCTAAATCCACACCATGCACTACATAACTCACTTGACCATAACAATATCCTCTGATAATATAGCCGACATTCCACAAGTCTAATGCCCACAACACATCCCATGACACATATAAGTCATGTTCCAACTCTTACAATACTGTTACGATGAAAGAGGTGTAGAAATTCACAATTACTACTGAGTCAACAAATCATTGAGTCTCTCCTCCAAGAACCATTACCTTATTAGGAACCAAATAATGATATTTGCTCTCAAATATACTACATATAAATCCGATCGTACTGATCTCAAGCCCAATACTCTCGTCTCACCCAGTACAAGCTGCTCAGATAATAAGCCACCTCAGAAACTGCCAAAGGCCTCATATAATGCCACAACATGCCCACAAGCTACAAGCTCGTATGCGATTCATAAGGGAACGAACACTAGAAAGAAATACTCAATCCCATGTAATTTATTAAACAACCGAAAAGATATTATGAACCTTCCTCATAAATGAAAAGCAATATACGAAATAATATGTAACGACCCGGCAGGTTATTTTAAGAATTAACGCCCCGATCCCCTATTAACTGTTTTCCCCATATTTCCATTGTAAATTGATGGGAGGATCCGTTTGGAGTTTCGGAGTGTTTTGGGACACGTAGTCCCTAAATGAGAGCTTATGCTTTAAAATTTGGATCGTAGTCGGAGCAGTGTGAAGATGGCCTCGAAATGGAATGTTGTTGGTTCCGTTAGCTCTGTTGGATGATTTCGGGCTTAGGGGCGTGCTCGGATTGTATTTTGGGGATCCATAACTTAATTAGGCTTGAAATGCCAAAAGTTGAAATTTGGAAGTTTCTCGTTCGATAGTGAAATTTCGATATCAGGGTCGGAATCCAATTTTGAGAGTTGGATCAGCTCCGTAGTGTTGAATGTGATGTGTATGCAAAATTTTAGGTCATTCGGATGAGGTTTGGTAGACGTTTTTATCGAAAGCAAAATTTGAAAGTTTTGGAAACCTTAGGATTGAATCCGATGGTGATTTGGTGTTCCGGCATTGTTTGATGTGATTCAAGGGTTGGAATAAGTTTATATGATGTTTTAGGATTGGTTGGCATGTTTGATTGAGGACCCGAGGGCCTCGGGTGAGGGTGCTTAACGGAAGTTGAATTGGACTTAAGAAAATCTGAAGTTAGCTGAACCTGTACCGCATGTGTGGCACCGCAGAAGCGGTTAGGGGACCGCAGGTGCAGTATGAGGCAATGTTGGAATTGGTCACAGATGCGGCCCAGGTACCACAGAAGAAGCACCACAGCTGCGGGTATGAGGTCGCATGTGCGTAATTTGACCCCATTTATTGAAAAGTCGCAGGTGCAGTTCATTTGCCGCAGAAGCGGGAGTGTAGGTGCGGTCCCATGGTCACAAAAGCAGATTCGCTGGTCAAAAAAAAGGGAAAAATGAGGTTTTGAACTCAAAACTTGGAAAAATGATTTGGAGCTCAATTGAGGGCGATTCTTTAGGGGTTTTGAAGGAGTAGCATTGGGTAATGATTTCAATCTTGATTTTGATCCTAGAACATTAATCCATTGTTGTTTTCCTCTTCTAATTAAGGAATTTGGGGTAAAAGTTGTGAAATGGGAGAAAAGTTCCCCAACTGAAAATCTGGGATTTTAGTGAGATTTTGACGTCGAATTTTGGTGATTTTTCTTCGAGTGTGTTCGTGAGTGATCGGGGGTTCTGAATTGTTAAATTTTATCTGATTCCGAGACGTGGGCCCGGGGGACTTTTTGGGCAGTTTTATTAATTTTGCGTGTTAGCTTCGAATTAATTAGTTGAATTAGTTACTTGAAGTTATATTTACATTATGCAATTAATTTGAATAGATTTGGGCCATTTGAATAGTTCAGTTGATTGAGCTGGTTCGAGGTAAGTGGCTTGCCTAACCTTGTGTGGGGGAACTCCTTTTAGGATTTGGTATTTTTGTTATGTAAGTGCCGTGTATGTGAGGTAACGAGTGCGTACACGTGCTAATTGTTGAAATCCCGTTTTTATTAAGCTAATACCTATGTTTTCTTGAAATTTAGCAAATACTTGTACTTAAAGACTCTTGTTTAGGTTAGGAAAAACATGCTTACGTGACTTAATTGTCTTACCTACCTTAATTGCCTACTTGTACTCTGTGCAGCATGTTAGAGTAGAAATTTCCTGTTTAATTCTTGAATAGAACTGTATATTCTTCATAGATGGTTGTGTGTTTACTTTAGGACTACTAGACGATATCCCAGGAGATCCCCTTACTTGTTTACTTTGGGACGACAGATCAGTATTCCGGTAGATCCCCCTGCACATTTATATTTAGGACTATGGGACAACACCCGATAGATCCCCTATGCTGGATATTTATTTGGGACTACAGATTGGTATTCCGAGAGTTTCCCCTACATATTTATGATTCAGACTATGGGACGATATTCTGGGAGATCCTCTGGACATTTATGTTTGGGACTACGGGACGATATCCCAGGAGATCCCCTGTTGCTATGTCTGTGTACTGAGTTAGATTCTTTCTGTGTTTTTATTCATTATAGATTGTTAGCACTTTAATTATATTGGCGTACTCTATTCTGTTTTACCTTGTTTTCCTCTATAATCGGTAGGGCCCTGACCTTCCTCATCACTACTCGACCGAGGTTAGGCTTGGCATTTACTGAGTACCGTTATTGTGTACGCATGCCCTTCCTATGCATGTTTTTCATGTGCAAATCCAGGTTCTTCGACTCAACCATACTTCATGTGAGGCGAGGCGATCTTCAAAGACTTCGAGGTATATCTACCTCGTCCGCAGACCGAGGAGTCCCTCTCTATTCTCACTTCTAGCTTAGGCTCTTATGTACTTACTTTTTTTTTGATATTTTGGAGTTAGAACACTTTGTAGTTATTCCACAACTTGTGATTTCATGAGATTCTGGGTTTTGGGAGTTGTTTCAGTTTGAGATTTTATATTTGTATATCCCGAGCAGCATCTTAAACGTTTTATTTATGTTTTACCCGCAATTTTTGGCTAGTTTTATGATTCGTTTCCTTTTTTCTGCAAATTGTTAGGCTTACCTAGTCGTAGAGACTAGGTGCCATCACAACAGTTCACGGAGGTCGAACTCGGGTCATGACAAGTTTGTATCAGAGCTCTAAGTTCATAGGATTCATGAATCACCAGCCGGTTTATTAGAGTTTCGCGGATCGGTACGGAGACGTTTGTACTTATCTACGAGAGGCTATGTAACTGTTAGGAAAATTCCACTTCATTTGATTTCCTTGTTGTGGGAGATTTTTGTATCATAATTCTAAACTTCTGTCTTCTATTCTCTCACAGATGGTGAGGACACGTGCTACCGGAGATAACCAGGCACTCATGCCCCCTGTTAGAGCCGTTAGAGGTCGGGGTTGGCATAGCGGCTGAGGACGTGCCCGTGGTGCAGCCAGAGCACCAACGTGAGCTGCTACAGATGAGCCACTAGCAGCTCTAGCTGGAGTCCAGGCACCTGATACGCCTACTGCTACTACTATTCCAACTCTTCAGGAGAATCTTGCACAGTTCGTGAGGATGTACACCACTCTAGCTTAGGCAGGGTTAATTCCCCTTGCTACAACCATATCCCATGCCAGGGGAGGAGCACAGACTCCTGCCGCCCGCACTCTTGAGCAGAGGATCTAGGTTGATCAGATCCCAGAGGTTATACCGGCACAACCTATGGCCCCAGTTCAGCCCGAGGATAGGGCAATGACTTCAGAGGATAAGAAGCGAAGGCTTGAGAGATTTAAGAAGTATAAGCCTCCTGTATTCAGTGGTTTAGCATCAGATGATGCCTTAGGATTTCTGGAGGAGTGTTACCGTATCCTCCGCACTATGGGTATATCAGGATTGAGTGGGGTTTCTTTCACTACCTTCCAGCTTCGAGGAGCAACCTACCAGTGGTGTTGTACTTTTGAGTTGGATAGTCCAGCTGAGGCAGAATCACTTACTTGGACTCAATTTTTTGATATGTTCCTGAGAGAGTTTGTTCCTCAAAGCCTCAGGGACGCATGACGCGCAGAGTTTGAGCATTTGCGCCATGGAACTATGACTATTTCGGAGTATGCTGTCTATTTCACTAACTTGGCGAGGCATGCACCAGCCTTGGTTGCTACTGTTCGTGAGAGAGTTCGTCAGTTTATTAAGGGGCTCATTCCTAGCATCAGGTCTAGCATGGCTCGTGAGTTGGAGATGGATATTTCTTATCAGCAGGTGGTGAGCATTGCTAGGAGAGTGGAGGGTATGCATGCTCGGGATAGAGAGGAGAGGGAGGCCAAGAGGTCTCGAGAGTCGGGACATTATTCTGGTGCCCGTGCTCCAGTTGTAGTTCTCTATGGTAGGGGTTATATGAGTCGCCCCGTTCATTCAGCTCTTCCAACAGCCAGTGGTATTCCAGCTCCTCCTAGACCTCAGGAGCCTTATTATGCACCTCCAGTATCTAGTGCGCCTCCTGTGCAGGGTGCTTTCAGTGGTCAGTCTAGAAGACCTGGCCCAAGCAAGTCATAGCCACCACGCCCTCCTAGAGCTTGTTTTGACTGTGGCGACACACGCCATATGGTGTGTGATTGCCCAGACTTAGGAGGTGTGCACCTCCACAGACTCCTTAGCCACTCCGTGCCTCGTAGTGTTCCCAGGGTATGGTTCCAACACTAGTTGCTACCCCACCTGCTTAGCTAGCTAGAGGTGGAGGTCGGGGAGGTAGAGGTCGCCCTAGAGGGTGAGGCCAAGCTAGATATTATGCCCTTCCTGCCCTTATTGAGGTTGTCGCATTCGATTCTGTCATCATAGGTATTGTCCTGGTTTGTCATAGAGATGCATCGGTTCTATTCGATCCAGACTCCACTTATTTTGCCCCGTATTTGGGCGTATCTCGAGATTCTTTGAGTTCCCCTATTTATGTTTCTACTCTTGTGGGGGATTCTCTTATTGTGGATTGCATTTATCAGTCGTGTTTGGTTGCTTTTAGTGGTTTTGATACCAGAGCCGATTTATTATTGCTCAACATGGTAGATTTTGAAGTTATCTTGGGCATGGACTATTGTCGCCCCATTATGATATTCTTGATTGTCATGCCAAAATTGTGACGCTGGCTATGCCAGGTATACCACAAGTAGAGTGGAGGGGTACTTTAGATCACACTCCAAGTAGAGTTATGTCTTTCCTTAAAGCTCAGCGAATGGTTGAGAAAGGATGTGACGCGTATCTGGCCTATGTGAGAGATGTTAGTGTTGATACCCCTACAGTTGATTCAGTCCAGTAGTATGAGAATTCCCTGATGTGTTTCCAGCTGATCTTCCAGGTATGCCACCTGACAGAAATATTGATTTTGACATTGATCTATTGCCGGACACTCAGCCCATTTCTATTCCTCCATATCGCATGGCCCCTCCTGAGTTGAAGGATCAGTTACAAGAATTGCTTGGTAAGGGTTTTATTCAGCCTAGTGTATCATCTTGGGGTGCTCCTGTCTTGTTTGCGAAGAAAAAGGATAATTCTATGTGTATGTGCATTGATTATCGCCAGTTGAACAAAGTAACATTGAATAACCGGTATCCTTTACCTCATATTGATGATCTATTTGACCAGTTATAGGGTGCACGAGTGTTTTCTAAGACTGACTTGCATTCAAGTTACCATCAGTTGAAGATTCGGGAGCCAGACATCCCGAAGACTGCTTTTAGGACTCAATATGGTCATTACGAGTTCCTTGTTATGTCATTTGGGCTGACCAATGCCCCAGCAGCCTTTATGCATTTGATGCACCATGTGTTTCGGCCATATCTTGACTCTTTCGTCATTGTCTTTATTGATTATATTCTGGTATACTCCCGAAGATGGGAAGATCATGAGCAACACCTAAGGACAGTGCTTCAGACTTTGAGAGAAAAGAAGTTGTATGCAAAGTTCTCGAAATGTGAGTTTTGGTTGGATTCCGTGGCATTCTTGGGCCACGTAGTATTGAGTGAGGGTATACAGGTGGATCCGAAGAAAGTGGAAGCAGTGCAGAGTTAACCTAGACCATCCTTTGCTACAGAGATCTGCAATTTTCTTGGCTTGGCAGGTTATTACCGTTGATTTATTGAGGGGTTTTCATCAATTGTAGCACCTATGACCAGGCTGACCCAGAAGGGTGCTCCGTTCCAGTAGATGGAAGAGTGTGAGGTGAGCTTCCAGAAGCTCAAGATAGCTTTCACTACAACCCCAGTTTTGATATTGCCTACAGGTTCGGGGTCTTATACTGTCTATTGTGATGCCTCGAGGATTGGCCTTGGAGCGGTATTGATGCAAGACGATAGGGTGATTGCCTACGCGTACAGACAGTTGAAGGTACATGAGAAGAATTATCTAGTCCATGATCTTGAGTTAGCTGCTATTGTTCACTCCTTGAAGATTTGGCATCATTATTTGTACGGTAATCCTTATGAGTTCTACACTGATCACCGGATTTTGCAGCATCTGTTCAAGCAAAAGGATCTTAATTTGTGCTAGAGGAGGTGGTTAGAGCTGCTGAAGGACTATGATATCACAATCTTGTATCACCCGGGCAAGGCTAATGTGGTGGCCGATGCTTTAAGTTGCCGAGCGGAGAGTTTGCGGAGTTTAGCTTATCTACCAACAATGGAGAGGCCCATGGCGATGGATGTTCAGGCCTTAGCCAATCAGTTTGTGAGATTGGATCTTTCGGAGCCCAGTCGGGTCCTAGCTTGTGTGATTTCTCGGTCTTCCTTATTTGATCATATCAGGGAGCCTCAGTATGATGACCCTTATTTGCTTGTCCTAAAGGACAAGGTTATGCAAGGTGATGCCAGAGATGTGACTATTGCTGATGACAGGGTATCGAGGATGCATGGTCGGGTATGTGTACCCAATGTTGATGGGCATTGGGAGTTGATTCTAGAGGAGGCCTATAGTTCGTGGTATTCCATCCATCCAGGTGCCGCGAATATGTACCAGGATTTGAGACAGCACTATTGGTGGAGGCGGATGAAGAAGGATATAGTTGGGTTCATAGCTCGGTGCCTCAATTGTCAGCATGTAAAGTATGAGCACCAAAGACCGGGTGGGTTGCTTTAGCAGATAGAGATTTCAGAGTGGAAGTGAGAGCAAATCACCATGGACTTCGTAGTTGGACTCCCACAGACTTTGAAGAAGTTCAATGCCATTTGTGTGATTGTAGATCGGCTGACCAAGTCCGCACACTTCATTCCTATGTGTACTACCTATTCTTCGGAGCGGTTGGCGGAGATTTATATCCAAGATATTGTTCATTTGCATGGTATTCCAGTTTCCATCATTTCAAACAGAGGTACTCAGTTCACATCACGGTTCTGGAGGGTCGTACAACAGGAGTTGGGAACTCAGGTAGAGTTGAGCACATCACTTCACCCCCCAGACGGACAGTCAGTCCGAGCGCACTAATTAGATTCTTGAGGATATTCTTCGTGTGTATATGATGGATTTTGGAGGTTCTTGGGATCAGTTCTTGCCACTGGCAGAGTTTGCCTACAACAACAGTTATCAGTCCAGCATTCAAATGGCACCGTATGAGGCCTTGTATGGTAGGCGGTGTAGATCCCTGGTGGGTTGGCTTGAGCACGGTGAGGCTAGATTATTGAGCACAGATTTGGTTTAGGATGCCTTGGAGAAGGTTAAGTTAATTCAGGATAGACTCAGTACAACCTAGTCCAGATAGAAGAGTTATGTGTACCGGAAGGTTCGTGATGTTTCCTATATGGTTGGAGAATGGGTATTGCTTTGGGTTTTGCCTAAGAAGGGCGTTATGAGATTTGGGAAGAAAGGAAAATTGAGTCCGAGGTTTATTGGTCCTTTTGAGATATTGACACGTGTTGGGGAGGTCGCTTATGAGCTTGTCTTACCTCCCAGCTTGGTAGGAGTTCATCTAGTATTTCATATTTCGATGCTCCGGAAGCATCACGGCGATCCATCACACCTATTGGATTTTAGTTTAGTCCAGTTGGACAAAGATCTATCTTATGTTGAGGAGCCAGTGGCAATATTGGACAGGAAGGTTTGGAAGCTGAGGTCAAAGAACATTGCATCAGTGAACTTTCAGTGGCGGGATCAGCTTATCGAGGAGGCGACCTGGGAGACCGAGCAGGATATGCACAGCCGTTACCCTCTTCTTTTCACTACTTAGGTTATGTTTCTATGCTCGTTCAAGGACGAATGAATGTTTTAAGAGGGGAAGGATGTAACGACCCATCGGTCGTTTTAAGAATTAACTCTCCGATCCCCTATTAACTGCTTTCCCCATGTTTATTTCTGCCATTGTGAATTTTCGGGAGGATTCGTTTCAAGTTTCGGAGTGTTTTGAGACACTTAGTCCCTAAATGAGAGCTTAAGCTTTAGAATTTGGACTGTAGTCAGAGCAGTGTGAAGACCGCCTTGGAATGGAATTTCGTTGGTTCCGTTAGCTCTGTTGGGCGATTTCGTGCTTAGGGGCATATTCAGATTGTGTTTTGGAGGTCCGTAGCTTGATTAGGCTTGAAATGCCGAAAGTTGAAATTTGGAAGTTTCCGGTTTGATAGTGAAATTTTGATATTGGGGTCGGAGTCTGATTCTGAGAGTTGGAGCAGCTCCGTAGTATTGAATGTGATGTGTGTGCAAAATTTCAGGTCATTCGGGCGAGGTTTGGTAGACTTTTTGATCAAAAGTGGAATTTGGAAGTTTTGGAAACCTTAGGCTTGAATCTGAGGGTGATTTGGTGTTCCGGCATTGTTTGATGTGATTCAAGGGTTGGAATAAGTTCGTATGATGTTTTAGGGCATGTTTGGTTGAGGTCCCGGGGGCCTCAGGTGAGTTTTGGGTGCTTAACGAAAGTTAAATTGGACTTAGGAAAATCTGAAGTTAGTTGAACCTATCATAATCGCAACTGTGTGTATGGGACCGCAGGTGCGGCACCGTAGAAGCAGTTAGGGGACCTCAGGTGCGGTGTGAGGCAATGTTATAATTGGTCGCAAATGCGGCCCAGGTACCGCAGAAGCGGTACAACATCTGCGGATAAGAGGTCGCAGGTGCGGAATTTGGTCCGTTTAATGAAAAGTCACAGGTGCGGTTCATTTGCCGCAGAAGCGGGACCGCAGGTGCGGTCCCATGGTCGCAAAAGCGGATTCGCTGGTGAGAAAAAGTGTAGAAGCGAGGGTTTGAACTAAAAATATGGAAAAATGATTTTGAGCTCGGTTGAGGGCGATTTCTCGAGGGGTTTTGAAGTAGTAGCATTGGGTAACGATTTCTATCTTGATTATGATCCTATAACATTAATCAATTGTTGTTTTCCTTTTCTAATTAAGGAATTTGGGGGTAAAAGTTGTGAAATAGGAGAAAAGTTCCCCAATTGAAAATCTGGGATTTGAGTGAGATTTTGACGTTGGATTTTGGTAATTTTTGTTCGTGTGTGTTCGTGAGTTATCGGGGGTTCTGAATTTGTAAATTTTATCCAATTCCGAGACATGGGCCCAGGGACTTTTTGGGCAATTTTCTTAATTTCACGTGTTAGCTTCGAATTAATTAGTTGAATTAGTTACTTGAAGTTATATTTATATTATGAAATTAATTTGAATAGATTTGGGCCATTTGAATAGCTTCGAGTTGATTGAGCTGGTTCGAGGTAAGTGACTTGCCTAACCTTCTGTGGGGGAACTCCCTTTAGGATTTGGTATTTTTGTTATGTGAGTGTCGTGTACGTGAGGTGACGAGTGCGTACACGTGCTAGTTGTTGAAATCTCGTTTTCATTAAGCTAATAGCTATGTTTTCTTGAAATTTAGCAAATATATACTTGTACTTGAAGTCTCTTGTTTAGGTTAGGAAAAGTATGCTTACGTGACTTAATTGTCTTACCTGCCTTAATTTCCTGCTTGTATTCTGTGCAACATATTAAAGTAGAAATTTCCTGTTTAATTCTTGTATAGAACTGTATAATCTTCTGAGATGGTTGTGTGTTTACTTTGTGACTATGGGACGATATCCCAGGAGATCCCCCTACTTGTTTACTTTGGGACTACGGATTGGTATTCCGGTAAATCCCCGTGCATATTTATATTTGGGACTATGGGACAACACCCGGTAGATACCCTGTAATGGATATTTACTTTAGGACTACGGATTGGTATTCCGGGAGTTTCCCCTACATATTTATGATTCGGGCTACGGGACGATATCCTAGGAGATCCTCTGGACATTTACGTTTGGGAATACGGGACGATATCCCGGGAGATCCCTGTTGCTATTTCTGTGTACTGAGCTAGATTCTTTCGGTGTTTTTATTCACTATAGACTGTTAGCACTTTAATTATATTGTCGTATTATATACTGCTTTACCTTGTTTTTCCTCTATAATCAGTAGGGCCCTGACCTTCCTCGTCACTACTCGACCAAGGTTAGGCTTGACACTTACTGAGTACCACTGTGGTGTACTTATGCCCTTCCTGCGCATGTTTTTCGCGTGAGATCCAGGTTCTTTGGATCAGCCATACTTCTTATGAGGCGAGACGATCTTCAGAGACTTCGGGGTATATCTGCCGCATCCGCAGACCAAGGAGTCCCTCTCTATTCTCACTTCTAGCTTAGGCTCTCATGTACTTACTTATGCTTAGATATTCTGGAGTTAGAACACTTTGTAGTTATTCCACAGCTTCTGATTTCATGAGATTCGGGGTTTTGGGAGTTGTTTCAGTTTGAGAGTTTATATTTGTATATGCCGAGAGGCATCTTAAACGTTTTATTTATGTTTTACCTGTAGTGTTTGGCTAGTTTTATCTTTCGTTTCCTTTTTTTCCGCAAATTGTTAAGCTTACCTAGTCGTAGAGACTAGGTGTCGTCATGATAGTTTACGGAGGGCGAACTCGGGTCGTGACATAATATGTAGGGGATATTGTACTCAACATCACACTATTGCGGCGTGCAACCCGATTCAAATATGATATCCGTGGCGCCGTGCCACCCGATCGACACATATTAATTTATAAGAAAACGGTTACCGAGGGAAGTGCTCACAGCTACGAAATACTCAAAAATCGACCACAACACGGGAAGTGCATAATACAAATCCTGGGGAGATAGATAGCGCCATACGCCACGAAACCCAAGCACAATCAAGGTGCAATAGATGACTTGTATCTTGACAGCCATCCAGCCCTCACAACACCACAAATTACCTGAAAGCTCAATACGAGTGCAAATAACCAAACTACCTCACAATCTACATGGCACAATACAATATTACATGAAATAGCCAATGACGAAATAACATCCAACCTCCGAATACTCACCATAACGATGCTATGCTGAAATGAACACATCTGGCATGATACAGAGCCCACATTTACATTTAGATCCATCCACGGGCCGCAAATCGTTTCCGATTGTACTGCATAGGGACAATAATCTTTCAGGGGTCTACAATACCCCTTTTCCCATGACGCACAATAACAATCGTCAAATTTGGGACAAACTTCCACAGTCCACAACCGAACGAATCGAGCACTCTCTAGCATAAATTCTCACATTAGCGATAGTACCAAAATCTCCATACTTTGTTTCAACCTTTAATCAATTAAGTGACTAAATGTCATACTTATACAATCTTCCCATGGGACACGCTCCCACGACCTTCCGCACTAGGCAACAGGTCTACCCATATATACCACCAACCATACTAATGTTGTAAAGAATAACAAGGATCCACCAATCAGAACACAAAGCCTCTTACACAGGACCTCGATCTCAAGTGGCGCTAAAGACAATACCAGCTTACTCTAACATCTGAATCCTTTCCTATTCATTCGAGCTCGTGACATTCTTGCCAACACCGAACCGCAACTTCGATCCTCAACTTCCAATTCCCATGCTACTCACTGCACCTAATCATGCCAATACACAAGAGTAAAAGAATTTCATCATAACTTCTGAACTACTAATAGATTAAACACTTTATCATATAGGAACCTTTTGCTTAACTCATTTCAGGAGAACCATAGCAGCACGCGACTGAATTCTCGTAATCGTAGAAAATATGATCATCAGGAAGTGGTCTAAACCACCATGATCCTTCCGTGATCCATTCACACATAACATGCCATAACACTTGAATACCTCCAGATAAAGTCAATTTAAGGTGGTCGTTAAGCCTTGCACGTACTACCATAAATCACATGTATAATTTAACACGCTAAAGGAACTGATTACTACCACCAGCATGCCAATTCAACTGTTGCTAACTGGTACGGTAATTATGATACTTCCTCTATGAGACCGAAGTTATTTTCTTCCATTTTCTCCAATGCTACACCGCATACCGAAGATAACATAGAACATTCCAAGCCCCTTTTTCATAACCCTCTGCAACAAGCTCGATACTCAACCATACTATGGAGTCGAAATCCTTAGGCACCACACTTTACCCTTTGAAACCACTAGGACTGTGGCTGAGAGTCGCCAACTCTGACTTGGTCCCAAATATAATCAACTCCAAGGCTCTACTAGCACCTGAACACTCTATCAAAGAAGCATCCGGCTGAATCACTTTTATTGCAGATCACCTCTGCACGAAGCGTAGATCCTGAGTCCTCCCAAAGCGTGGACATAAATTGATAAGGCCAATTATAGTACACATTCTTCAAACCCTTTGCTCAAATCACCACTGATGTTCTCTTTACTTAGTCGTAATAACCCATCAATACACTGATAACTAGAAACCTCACAAATAGATAACCATACAATCCAATCGTAGGCTATGGGCCTCTCCCATTTAGCTCGAAGCCCACTACATAATTCTGAAACACACCAAGGTTCATCCTTCCTCTCTAACGTGACCCCGCGCCATCGACCCGCTAAATTCCTCGAAACCTTCCAACGGTGCTGCACCGAGCACAATTACTACAAAATTGGTAACCCATCCTGAGCCTGTGCTCAATTCACCAACTGAACAAGTCTGTTCACTCCTCATTTGACATCTACTAAAAGGTGCGACAGTACCTTCAAATCCAAAGTCATGTTGTATCCTTCTTCATATCAAGCAACTAATTTCTGTTGTATCAAATCTCCCGCCGTATAATAGCCAATATTTCAAATTAAGTTCGTAGGCCCAGTCACCGTCCATCATAAATCCCAAATCACTCTAAATTTTACTCAAGGTGTATAGTCATCATACCACTAAACTCACATGTTATTCTGCCCCAAAGGCGAATTGAAGAAAACCATAACATCGGTGAACTTAACATATTCAACAGGGACAATGATACCACATCACAGATAAAAATTCCACCATGCTCGAAAATATCAAGTCTCGTTACTCCATCAAACCAAACTTGAACATTTATAGCCCGATTTCCTCTCCTTCGCCGGGAAATAAAATTCTGAATCCCCGAATCTTGCATTGAGTAAACATCCTTCCAAGTCATTCACTGCTTCAACCCATAGACAAATACTTTACCATTACACCAACATTGTGTGATAGCAACACTCGAATCGTCATAACAATTAATGCCATATCTCAAAACCTCAGGTAATAATGATACTGAGTTGAAACAATAGAACGGCCTTCCGTAAGGCGACGATAATAGCCCGATCAAATATGCAGGGAGGAACATCCCGCACCACATCTGTAGTACCATTACATTTTCTCAATTCCCGATTTGTAATAAGCGCTTCACGTCACATAAGATTGAGTAGGAAAGAAACAAAGGCATAAGCGCCTCAAAGGAATCAAACCGCACGATGAGGAATCCAAAGGGAAGTACTCCTAACAGCCCTGCAGCCTCTCGAAGATAAGAATAGATGTCTTTGTACTGATACGCAAGACTCTACTAGACTTGCTCATGACTCGTGAGACCTAAGTGAACCTAGTGCTATGATACCATGTTGTCACAACCCAAAATCCATTAAAGGCCGTGATGGCGCCGGACACCACTGTCAGTCAAGCCAACACCAAGAAGTTAATTAAATTCTCAATTTAGTATTTTTTAAATCATATCTTTTCCTTACATCAAACAATATATAATGAACTTCACTGAGTAAATAATAATGTCTTTAACAAATTTGAATACTGAAAAATCCCATAGTCATCCCAGAACCCGGGGTCACAAATACATGGACGTTTACTAAGGAATAAAATAAAATACAATAATTGTCCGGAATACAATTTGGACAAAAAGGGAAATACCAATACTTTGAAGGAGACTCTGCTAGCTGCGGATCGCACATAAGATGCAGCTCGTCTAAATCCCCGTGTCAACCACGTTGCTGCGTCCACATGACCACTATATGTATATATGCTTGTACAAAAAAATGTACAACAAGTGTAGTATGAGTACAAAAACAACACATACCCAGTAAGTATCCAGTCTAACCTCGAAGAAGTAGTGACGAGGGGTCGACTTCGACACATACTAGTGGTCCAACAATATCAAGTACAGTAAAGAAGTTAATAAATATGAAACCGATTAAATATATAAAATAAACATGTATATAATACGTGGTATAATTTCCCTCTTCACAATTTTACTCAAGCTCTCAACCAGCAAGTTTCCTCCGTATATATATATATATATATATATATATATATATATATATATATATATATATATATATGTAGTGGATTTCACCAAAGAGGTTGTCATAATTCAAATCAGGGAAAAACTCATAGATACATTGGCTTCTTGCCAAATATTACGCACGATTCTATGAGGATAATATATATAGGAAATGCCGAGGCGTATGGCCTGATCCAACATAAAAGTAAATTGAGTACTGTTGAGGGTCGAATGGCGCGAACCATAGATGCATCTATTAACCTGCCGAGGCGAATGGCCCACTCCCATGAGAGTGTGGTATATAAATCTTGCCGAAGCAAACGACCCGATCCCATAAGAGTAGTAGAAGGAAATACCCTGCTCGCGAATCATATGTGACACGGTAAAATATAAATGTAAGGAATAACCCGCTCGTGGATCATACTTGCGATGCGGTCAAATATAAATTTAACATTAAAATCAAATCTCTTTCTTGATCCTTTTCAAAATAAGAGAAATTCAGCTTGTAACTTTTTAAGGAAATTACCCCGCTCGCGAACACACATGCGACACGGTTATACATAGATATCTTAAGCTATTATAATATTCCTTAAAATCTTTTAAAAAATACAAAGTTCAAATGAAAACTGTTAAGATCTCAATTTCAATTCTTTTCAAGATATTTACTAAGTAAACTCAATCTCTCTTCTTCTCAAGGCAAACAATAAACATAAATCAACAACAATATCAACAAGGCATGGTGTAAACCTAAAACTACTCGGACATATGCATAGCTAGTAGCTACGTAAGGACTCTCGTCACCTCGTGCATACGTAGCCCCCACAAATAGAGGCACATATTAATTTAGTTCACCTATGGGGTTAATTCCCTCTTACAAGGTTAGAAAAGAGACTTACCTCGCTTCGAAGTTCCATAGCCGGCTCCCAAGCCTTTCAAACAACTCGGCCAATGCCCAATGCTCCAAAACTCGCTTTTGCTTTATTAACATTCACAAACTTTTAATCCTCCTCCGACATCGTAACATTGAGTAAAATGCTCATACTCCACCAACAAATTGATATCTACAATTACAATCCCACTTATAATGAAAATATGACTCAAAAATATTTATCAATATCCATTTATGGCTCACAAGTTGGCTACAAGCCTCCAGCTCAAATCGTCTAATAGGTTCACTTACTAGCACATTCAACTCCACTCTTATCATTTAATATCCATTTTAAGTCATCAATGATACCGCATTAGTTCTCCAACACCGCCAAATTACTACTCATCATTTTTCTTAACCAATATTTTCAAAATATTTAATTTGGTTATTACTTAGTTGAACACTTCCAACTAAGCTAGAAAATAATTCACATAGGTTCATTGCATCCTTTAATTTCATTTCTAAAAACACTATTTATCTCTCCTTCATTTTCTCAAGAAAACTATTTATGTCATGAACTAATGTTTATGAAATCAATTATCTAACCATAACAACTTGAAATAAATATTAGCATTACTCTCACCGACTCATAAGAAATGAGCTTGAAGCATTAGTATTACCTACTTGAAGCTTTTTCTTAAAAATCTAATATTTGAGAAATTTGGTGTTCTTGAACAACTTGGAAGATTTCTAGGGATTTCAAAGATTGAATGATATTAATACTAGTGTAATAGGATGTTATTAACTTAAAATATCCAAAAAAACTCACCTTGTATTCTTAAGTAGTCCCCAAGGTCGAATCCACCATGAAAAAACCAATCCCTAGATCAAGTAAGCCCCAAAAATGGTTGCTGCCCGTGACTGTTTTATATAGGCACAAGTGCTTCAGAGAGTTGTACTTTGCGCTGTGCAGGTTGTACCTTGTATTATTACAAGTTTTCCCCTGCTGGACACCTTTTACTAAAACGTCCATAACTACTTGTAAAAATATCCAAATGACGAATGGTTTGAAGCATTAGAAATTAGACTCGAAGATCTTTCATTTGATAGGTTTTCCACCATATAAATCCTTAACAATATTTCGAGATATAAGATTCCGAAGTCGTCTTCATGCGTCAGAAATTTATGGTGAAATTGCTTTACCAGCATTTATTCAATCAATCATAACTTTCTGTACAAATGTCCAAATGATAAATGCTTTAACTTTCTAGAAACTAGAACCAAAGTGACATAACTTTCATGTTTTGATAATATTCAGATTCCTTATAGATTTCGACATATAACCTTCCAAAGTCAGCTTTGCGATTGCACCAGTTGCTGTTCAAAACAGCTTTTGCACCAGAAAATTCCAACAGTTCTTTTGTCGGAAATCCATTCCGTTAACCTTATGAAATTCACTCTAGGCCCTCGGGACCTTAACCAATTATACAAACATGTCCCAAAATGTAATACGAACTTAGTTGAGGCTTCAAACCACGTCAAACAACGCCGAAATTACGAATCGCGCATCGAATCAAATTATGAGTTTTCAAATCTATAACGTATCAAATCAATCCGGAATGACTTCAAATTTTGCACACAAGTCATATTTGACATTACAGACCTATTACCACTTCCAGAATTGGAATCCGACCCTGATATCAAAAGGTCCACTTTCGGTCAAACTTCTCAAAAATCTTCAAATTTCTAACTTTTGCCAAATGACCCCAAAATGACCTACGGACCTCCAAATCCACTTCCGGTCGCGCTCCCAATACCAGAATCACCATACAGAGCTATTCCCAGACTAGAAATCCTAAACAGACATCGATAACACTGAAATGCACTTCAACCCAAATTTATGAAATTCTTCTAAAATGTCAATTTTCACAATAGGAGCCGAAATGCTCCCGGGACATCCAAAATCCAATCCGGACATGCGCCCAAGTCCAAAATTATCATACGAACCTGTTAGAACCTTAAAATCTCGATTTCGAGGTTGTTTACTCAAAAATCACATTTTAGTCAATTCTTCCAACTTAAGGCTTCCGAAATGAGAATTTTCTTTTCAAATCAACTCCAGACTTCTTGAGATTCAATTCTGACCATGCATGCAAGTCATAATACCTGGAATGAAGTTGCTCATGACCTCAAACCGCGCAACGAAGCACTAGAGCTCAAAACGACCGGTCGGGTCGTCACAATTGGATACTCGCAGTAGTAATTTGCTCGTTGCCTTTAGTATCCTTTTGCTAGATTTTTTGGACTTCAGCTATCAGCTTGTCCAATTTTTTATGTATTGTTGCAATTTGTTTACCGAGAATACTGACATACATATTTATATCATTATTCTGTGTGAGCATGGTATTTAAATTTTTAGCAGTAATAACAGCAGTATCATTTTCAAATAATTTTGAAAAAGTAGTGAAATATACTAGTTTATCATTTTCTCCTATTTGAAAAGATTGGTGTGATAATTTTCTGATATCCAGAAAGCCACTTATATATTGTTTGAATTTACTACATAGTACTTTCATTGGCGAATGTAGATATGCCCGTGTGACCAGAATTGTTGTATTATGGTCTTTCCTTCATTCCTGGCAAGACTGGAGGTTCATATTTGTTGGCAACCTTTATCTGCATTGGTGGTTGCAAGCATACTTGAATACTCGAGGTTAGTATGCGTTTGGCTCTTAATTCGTGAGTCAATTCAACAATTTTCATATCTAAATTGGATTAGATTAATTTCTTCAATTAAACATAATTAAACTGAATCTTCATGAAATGTACTGTAGGCTGCGATTTTACTGTTATGCGGCGCTTTCCTGAGATTTCTTGGAAGAGCGACGTAAGGCTAAGCAATTGATGTCAGTGCAGTTACTATCCGCCAACTGAGGTCCCCTCCGTACGCTAAACGAGATTGGCAGTGCCATACGGGAAATCCAATGTCAAGAGCAATTGAGGGAATGAGAATTTAGAATGAAAGAAAGCTTGATTGCGTTAATGAAAGCTATTATAGAAAAGCAACATAGTGTCAAGTGGGAGAGATACCAGTACAGAGAATTGTTTGCTTGCTGGAAAGTTTGATTGCTTGATCCCCCCTAATAGTGCGTAAAAAAATTAAACCAAAGTTACAAGACTAAACCTAACTAAGCTAGAGGAATATAATGGAAGTACATGAAATAAAACTAGTCTATATTTACAATGAAAAGGACTTAGTTTTCTATAAGGTAGAAACAGGTCCGTTGTCAGCAACCTTGTTCTTTGACATCACGGTCTGCATGCATGGCGCTGTTGGCATCTGCCTGCGACTTGGCACTGGCGAGAGATATCGGTGAGGCGACAAAGGCACATGCGCACTTGTCACTTGGTGTAGCCAAGACCACGGTCCTGTCTGTGGCGCTAAGCATTGGGAGGCTTGCTAGGACGCTACGAACCGTGTCCAAGGGGTCATGGGGCATGGCTAGAAAGCCGCTCATGACATTCTCCCCCACCTAAGATGGAGACGTCCTCAACACCTCACTTGCAAGATAATAATCAATTAGGCTCTTGTAGGCTTTGAGGTTTGTTCCCCTCTCCCAAGTGTTCTCTGCATCACAGCCCTGCCATTTCACCAAGAACTCCTGGTGATCTTTCCTTGAGGCGTGAATCACTCGATCATCAAGAATAGCTTCAGCACGCCTTTTCCCCGTTGAGTTGGGGCCTCGAATACTAGGTATTTTGAGTTGTCTCCGTGAAGGATCCTCTATGTCTTCGCCAAAATGTTTCAGAAGACTGAAATGGATGACGGGATGGATTTTCACTAGGGTATCCACCCAGTATGCAACTTTCCTAATGCGCCTTTCAATCGACAAGGGTCCAATGTATTTTTGTAATAGGCAAGGGTCATGGACCCCTGCAAACAAGTATCGCTTTGGAATTTTGACCATCATTTTGTCTCCTAATTGGTATTCAACAAAGCGACGATTTTGATAAGCGTGCCTCTTCATGCACTTTTGGGCTTTGACAAGATAACTCTGTACTATCTCCAAATTTCGCTTCCATTCTCTTGAAAAGCTAGCAGCTCGAGGAGATTTTGACATATTTGGTACATTCACGGTGTGTGGGAGTAGCAGTTGATGTCCGGTAATAATCTCAAAAGCGCTTTTGTTTGTACTAGAGCTCTTTTGTGAATTGAAACACAGTTTAGCAGCATCAAGAAACTTCACCCTAGTTCTTCAGCGATCTGGTTACAAAGTGGCAGAGATATTCCTCCAGCATGCCATTGAAGCGCTCCGTCTGGCCATCAGATTGCGAATGAAAACTTGAGTTGTGACTAAGTTTTGACCCGAGGTACTTAAAAAGTTGGGTCCAAAAGTTGCTAGTGAGTCGCGAGTCGCGATCACTAACAATGTCTTTAGGCAGGCCCCAATATTTGACGACACGAGAGAAGAAGAGTCGAGTTGTATCCTCTGCTGAGATGTATTGTGGGGCTCCTATAAAGGAAGTATATTGGGAAAACTGATCCACCACAACCAAGATAGTTGTAAGATCTCCGACCTTGGGGAATCTGGTGATGAAATCCATGGAAACACTTTCCCAATGTCTCTTTTGGGATAGTTAGTGGTTCCAAGAGTCCCGTTTGTGTCAAGCGGTCCGACTTGTCCTTCAGGTATACTAGACAATTCTTTACATACTGAGCAATGTCATCGGCCATTTGGGCCCAATAATATGCACGGCTAAGTAATGCCATGGTGCAGTCTTCACCGGGATGGCCAGCCCATAGAGTATCGTGACATTCTGCCAGAAGAGTCCTTTGTAGATCCCTCATTTTGGAACATAAAGTCGGTTCCCTTTCACTTTCAGGAAACAATCTTCCATGTAGAACTGGCGAGTCTTGTCCTGTCCTATCAAATCAACCAAATATTGTGCATCAGGATCTTTGATGAGTAGATCATGTATCTAGCCTTTGATGGTGGTGGCTACTACGCTCTCTCGTAGGATGGCAAGTAGCCACATTGATGCTAGGTCAGCTCTCCGACTAAGCGCATCAGTAACATGATTGATCTTCCCACTTCGGTACTCTAGGTTGAAGTAGAATTCCACTAGGAGTTCCTTCCACCTGGCATGTCAACCATTCAGCTTCTGTTGGGTCATCAAATGGCTAACAATTGTGTTGTCTATCTTGACCACGAACAGGGTTCCCAGCAGAGAGTGTCTCCAAAGGCATAAGCAATGGACGACAACCAATAATTCTTTCTCATGGGCGGCATAGCGCCGCTCTGCATCCTTCAACTTTCGGCTCTCGTACGCTACATGATGCCCTTCTTGTAGCAAGACTCCACCAAGGGCATAGTTGGAGGTGTCCGTTTGTACCTCGAATGGCTTGGCCAAATCGCGGAGGGACAAGATGGGGCTAATAGACATAGTCGCTTTCAATGCGTTGAATTCCTCCGCTCTCCTAGGTCCCCAATCCCAAGGTGTGACCTTCTTGAGGAGTTCTGTCAATGGCACTGCGATGAGGGAGTAATTTTTCACAAATTGCCGATGGAAGTTCCATAGGCCAAGGAACACCCTCAAGGCATGGATATGCTTAGGCGCGGCCAATCTGTGATAGCCTGAATCTTCTGTTATTCTATCTTGATCCGCCCTTCCTCGATGACATGCCCGAGGAAGTCAATCTGTTTTTAAGCAAAGGAGCACTTCGACAGCTTCACATATAGGTTGTGCTCCCGCAATCGGGCTAGCACCTTCTGCAAGTGCTCTAGGTTTTCTTCAAGTGTTTGGCTATATACCATAATGTCATCCAAGTAAACCATCACGAATTCATCAATGTACTCTAAGAAGACTTAGTTCATTAGGGTGCAAAATGTGCCTGGAGCGTTAGCTTATCCGAACAGCATAACCAGGAAGTCGTATAACCCATATCTTGTCACATATGTCATCTTGTGCTCATCACCCTTTGGAATCCGTACTTGCCAATAACCTATCTTCAGATCTATCTTGGTGAACACCGTCGCACTACCCAGTTTATCGAACTAGTCTGCCATTAGTGGAATAGGGTACTTGTTCTTCACAATGATTTTGTTTAGAGCCCAATAATCCACACAGAGTGCCATCATATTTCTTTTGGAATACCACAAGGGACCCATATGGGGACTTGGAGGGCACGATGATCCCTGTGTCTAGCATTTTCGTCAATTGTCTCCGAAGCTTGGTGAGTTTGGATTGTGATATTATGTAAGGCGCCCGGGTGGGTGGCTTCGTGCCGGCACCAACTTAATCTCATGGTCCACAGTGCGCCTAGGCGGGAGCTACTATGGCATGTCTTGTGGCATGACATCTTCAAAGTCCACCAGCAGCTCCTTCACGGGTATAGGAATGGGACCCGAGAAGCGTTCTATATCTTTAATGCAGAGGGTTGCTAGGAACATAGGTTCATATCTTTTGACCCCCTTCTTCAACTACAAGGTCGAGATGTTATCAGCGGCCATCTTCATGGGCATGCACAGGATAATGTAGGGCTTAGCCCCATTTGTTCCCATCATTAGTAGCATGTTTGCATACGGTATGGGTATAGTGTTGGTTTGCCTCAGGAATTCCAACCCAACTATCAACTTGAAGTCATCTATTCTCACAACACGCAGGTTGAATTTTCCTTCGTGAGGGCCAAGCTTCAGTAGTACCTCTTTGGCTATCCACCCACTGGCTGAGGAGGTGATTTGATATCCTTTACACGACCTCTGCCCTTTCCTTTAACTAGACCAAGACGCTCCACCTGAGTCGAGGCTAAGTAGTTGTGGGTAGCACCCGTGTCTATCATCGCGTGAATGGTCTTGCCATTTACTTTCATCTCGACGAACATAAAGGTCCCCTCTTGTTTAAAAGGAGTCTTCTCATCTGCCTTCATTTTTCCTTTCTTGGTGCTTGGATATGGGTCCTTCTTCTTGTGGATACCAACACTGGTTCCCGGTAAGGCTTTAGAAATAGAGCCAACAATTGCATTGAAGACACCTACTAGTTCGGTCTGGTCTGCATCATCTGTGTCGTCATCGGTCCCATCATCAAAAGCTTGATGGGCGTTTATCTTTGCATGTGGACATTCGTTATTCGTATGTGGTATGCTGCAATGATGACATCCTGAAGGGGGTTTTCTCCCTCGATCATAGTTGTTTGATGCAACACTATTGCTGCCTGAGGAGGGAGCCTTAGATTTGGTGGCACTCTGATTTCCTCCGCTTCTGCTAGGGCCACCATTTCTAGTCTGTCCCCCTTTGTATCCCGATCGGAAAGGTGGTTAAGGCCTATACTTCTGTGCTTCCACTTGATAGTCCCCAAGGCATTCCGCTTCTTGGATCGCCTTGGGTAGGGTATCTACACTTTGTCTTTGTAGCTCCATACGAGCATAAGTTTTAACCCCTCCAGGAAGGTGAAGAGTTTATCTTTGTCCAACATGTCACGTATGTTCAGCATGAGTGCAGAGAACTCCCCCATGTAATCCAGCACTGATTTGGTCTGGCGGAGCTCCCGTAGTTTTCTCCTTGCGTTGTACTCAACATTTTTGGAGGAAAAACTGTAGGTGTATAGCTTCCTTCAGTTCTACCCATGTCTCGAGAGCATCTTTACCGGCCCTGATGGCTTCGCACTTCACCCGCCACCAGAGTTTAGCATCACCCAGAAGATACATGACAGCAATTGCTACATTCTTAGCTTCTTCTAGCCCCCCTCCCCCACGCATCGAAGTACTGTTCGATGTCGAAGATGAAGTTTTACACTTCTTTGGAATTGCGAGCTTCGATGTATGGCTTTGGCTCAGGAATTTTCAGTTTTTGTGTTGCGGGGGCGAGGTTCACAGCACCCCCGATTTGGTTTCCGCCTCCTCAAAACAGGCCTTGTAAAGCAGCATTGACAATATTGAGCTGGCCTATCAAGTTGTCTATAGTTTATTGCATGGCAGTCACCGTGTCTGCCTCTTATGCCCTGTAGGATAAATCCTCAACACGCTCCTATTGGAGAATCTCGAATTTGCCAAAGATTTTGGCAGCCTCTGTGGGTACCGTTTGCTGGTCTCCTTTAGAGTCGCGACTAATATTTTCTATGTCAACTTTGGCCTAAAGCATTCTTCGGTCTAGGTCGTCCCACCTTTACACTAGGCTGGTTCTTATTTCAGGCACTGTATCCACGATGGGCCGTAATTCGTCAACCGTCTCTTCGAGGGCCGCAATGTGGTCCCCATAATTCACCATGGTAAAAAATGGTAGTAATGACAATGTGTTCCCTCGTTCGATGTCGAGCCTAGGCTTTGATGCCAACTATTACGCGATGCCTTCCTGAGATTCCTTGGAGGACGAGGTAAGGCTAAGCAACTGATGTCAATGCAGTTGCTTTCCACCAACTGAGGTCCCCTCTGTATGCTAGACGAGATTGTGAGTGTCGTAGGAGAAAACCAATGTCAAAAGCAATTGAGAGAACAGAAATGCGAATTGAGAATGAAAAGAAAGCTTGATTGCATTAATGAAAGCTATTAAAGAAAAGCAACATGGTGTTGAGTGGGAGAGGCACCCGTACAGAGAATTATTTGCTTACTGGAAAGTTTGATTGCTTGATCCCCCCTAATAGTGCTAAAAAAATAAATCAAAGTTACAAGTAGACCTGACTAAGCTAGAGGAATATAATGGGAGTACATGAAATAAAACTATTCTATATTTACAATGAAAAGGACTTAGTTTTCTACAAGGTAGAAACAGGTTCGTTGTCAGCAACCTTGTCTTTGGCATCACGGTCTGCGCGTGCGACATTGTCTGCGCGCGTGGAGCTGTTGACATCTGCCTGCGACTGGGCGCTGGCAAGGGATATCGGTGGGGCGACAGAGGCACATGCCCGCTTGTCACTTTCGCAGCTAAGACTACGAGGCCGTCCGTAACACTAAGCATTGGGAGGCTTGCTAGGACACCATGGGGTACGTCCAAGAGGTCAAGGAGCATGGCTGGAAAGCCGCCCATGACATTACTCATGTCTAAATAGGGAAAGAAAAATGTCAAACATTTTGTGATTAAAACCATTAAACTAGCTGTGACAGTTGTGTCTCCCTCATTTTTCTCTAACCAGCTGGGTTCAAAACTTGGGCTGTGTACTCGTCCCATGGGTTAAAAACAGTGAGGAAAGGTTGGGGTGGTTGGACAGGGTCAAACCCATGTGTAACTGTAGCAGGGATATCTGGGCCTTGCTGGCCCATGTAGAACGATTCTCTTGTGGGACAATAAATTTTTTGATATACTTGCGTGGCATTCGCTTTACAAGAATTATGTTTTAGTTCTCTTATAATTTGTTTTGACATCGAACAGTGGGCTATCCTGATTTTCCTTCATTCCGTTCTTTCATTTATTTGTTCATCCTGTTGTTATGATAAAGGAGACTAGTACTCTGTATTGCATTCTAATACCTTTTGAAATAATATAAGTTTGGGCGTGCACTTGATTTACAGATTTATTTTAAATACACATACAATGTAAAATTCTTTTAGACTATCAGTGTATTTTACCTGTTGTGTAACCGGTTACTTGCTTTGTTTTCCTACTCACTAATCCTACTTATTATTATAGAGAGTTACTTGGCGACATAATCGTGTTCGGTATATTTTGTATACTACAAGTTAAACCCTTGTTTTCCTGGGTGGCTCATAGTTTTCCCTGATGTACCTGATTGGATTGAGATCTCGTTGAAAACGAAGTAAGTGGTGCACACAGACTGATTATAGTAGATTTGTCGACCAGTGCATGATGTCTGCCTTTTTTTGCGAGTTATGACTTACTTTGGTGAAGCAAATGGTGGACTATTCTTGGGAGTTTGACATACTTTTTTGAGTGGTTTTCCCAAACGGTACAGAGCAAGAACAGTGAAATGGAAAAGAACTTTCTTATTGCGTTTTACACATGAGGCTATTACTCTCATGTACGTAAATGTGCTTCTTTTTCTCGCCTCGTCTCCTATCTTGTCGTGTCAAAGAGTTTAGGCCAAAAAAGAAAAGGAAGTTTTTATAGGCTTGCTATTATTATGCCTACATTATTTCGATAAATTTCACGATATATATGGCCATAATAAAGTGTTTGCTGTTTTCAATTTGTCATATGCTCCACCCAGAGATTAGTGCTCTTACCCACTTGTCCACTCTACCCAGTCTCCAGAGAGAAAATTGGGTGGGTAGCTCTATTTTGGAAAAGGTTGAATTAGCATCTATCAAATACCCCTCTTAACTAGTCTATGTGATTGCATATCCCGCATGTTAAGATTTTGGATAATCTTCTTGTCATTTCATGGCATTAGTTTCTTTTGCATCTCTACAGAAACTATCACTAATCTTGAATAATGCACAATGTATACTGCCAATTAATTTATCCAAAATAATAGTACGTTCCAGTTTGTACCCTTAAATTGGATAGCAAAGAAGAGTTACTATTTCAATCAAGTCTGTTGTTGCTTGACACATCAGGTTCGGCATATACTACAAAAACAGTATCTACATAAGATAACCATGTCTCTGTTAGGCAGTGTGATTGACTATTTGATGTTTGGCATAAGAAGAGATGGCATAATAAAACAATCACATTATAACAACTTGTTTTTAGATAATGCTTTCATGGCCGGCAATCTTGAGAGGATATCCGGGAAATGATGGTTCAAATAAGGAATAGTATTCCAAGTGAATAAGTAAGTCACCATGAAAAAACCACTCAATTTCAGGTACTCCTTTTGTTAGAATATTTCCATTTTCGTTTGTGGTCAGTGGTGACAAAATAGATAAAAGAAAACCGATATCTATTTATATTTTCCCAGTCTTATAAAACGCGAAAAGCTTAAAAAAGCTCTAAGGTCCGTTACTTCTTAAAGCGCAAAACGCAAATAAAACGTGGACTTTAATGAAAAAGGCGCAATTGGAAAAAAAAGTAAAAAATATGTATATGTAGTGCAAGATTAATAATTATAAGCATGAATCACTAATAATATGGACAAAGTAATTGAAAAACAATTACGATAAAGTGAGAATCAATTGTTTAATGTCACATTTTCAGGATTACACTCATTGACAAGGAAAAATATGCAGTCGAGCCTTGAAACGACATTAAAGCGCTCACAAAACGAGGCGAAGCGCTCAACATGTTTTGAGCCTCGCTTCAGGGCTTAAGCGCGCCTTTGACAACACTGCATCATAATGCCCCTATAGCTGTTTTTTTGAACTTTTTAAAAACGGGTTGAATATGGATAAGAATCATATCCATTTAGAAAATGGATAACCAATGGATAGCTAGGAGTTTAATTTTTACATTTGTAAAGTCTCAAATTGGGGTTTTCTCAAGTTTGGGAGAATATGAATTCTCCCAAAAGTGATCATATTTAATAAGCCATGGATAATATGAATATCCATATTATCCACCGGTTAATTCATTTTTTATCCGTAAGAAATAAGGGCCGAGTAAAATAATTTATACGTTTATGCATTATATGTTCGACCCTCTTACATCCGGCCCAAGCCGCTCGTTTGCCACCCCTATTTGTGGCTATTGACTTTATAGAGGAAAAAGAGAAAGAAAAAATGGGGTAAATCACAATTTTGGTGTTTACTTCTTTTCCTTGGGTGGAATTCCCGGCCTAAATTATGGATGATAGGTCTCTACTCTTCTCTAGTATGAATCTAGAATTTTATCTTAGAACTCTTTTCCTTTCGGTCATTTGTATTTGTTGAAAGACGCTAATTAATAGGTTAGGTTGTAGTGTTGTACCAAAAATCCTATTTTGGAGGCTTTATCTTTTCTGGTTTCTGACACTCCTTCCATAGAGATAATTATACAATTGTGTTAGTCAACTGGTTTATGAGTGCCTTAATGTCAGCCAAGCAGTGCCAGATCTAGAGGCTAAGATATGAGTTCTCGAGAATTCAGTAGCTATTGTCCAAATCTTATATATACATTATAATTTTATTAAATATTTGTAAGTATTTAATTGTAAATTCAATTATAACTTAAGATCGTTATAGAAATTTATAAAATTCAAATTTTAGATATGCGAAGACCTTTAAAGAGAGCACAAACATAAAGTCAATGTCAATGATTTCCCCCACGTATTGCATGGGGACTTTTGTTTCGATTGTACGTGACACATGATGGTTTCCCTAAAATTCCTCTTCTTCCAAAAAATCAACATAATTAGTGGTTTGATTTCTTCGAGACCCTCATAGTCATACTGGTATGGTTGTCGGTCGTGTATCAAACAGGTTGTTAACGTATATCAGTTGTATATTCATGAATTAATTTATACCTAGTTGGTGTGACAAAATATGTAAATGGTCGAGTAGTGAAAAGTTATTAAACCATATTCGGTCAATTAGCATAGTCCTTTGTTATTTTCATTTCAAGAGTGAAATGCCTGTATCTAAATTTATATTTTGACTTTTGAGTATTAAGATATTGTGATTTAGCCCAAGCATCTTGCTTTATATATCTAAGTAATTTTCTTTTATTATAGAATTATCAGTTTCAGTACGATTTATTCATGTCTACTTTCTGTCTTGGGGCTTATGACGACAATGTCAATATTAATAAACCCTGGCGCCAACATTAGTTATATTGTTTGAGTTAAAATTTACAAAAACACTGTAGTTGACATCATATTCGTATCCAAGCACATACAGTCATTTTTTTAGGTTTTTATTTCATTTCTTGTAAAATGTTTTCTTTCGTAGCTGATTATATAAAGGTTTTCAGGTGACAGTACCAAATTGTTGTGAAAACTTAGTTTAGAATCCGAAAATAACATTTTCCAAAAGTAGCACTCACGCTGTTTTATTTTATATATCATTGTCATTAATATTTGGGAAGTCAAATAATTGTTACTTTTTCATAAAATTATTGTTTCTTTGAGTAGTACTATTTTTCATTTTGTTACAATATTTTTAATTAAAAATTGTGAATTATAGTGCTTTAGGTGTTTTCTAATTGTGTAATTGATTCAATAGTTGAATTAAGACCGTATTAGATAGTCCGACCTGTGTTTCGGACCCCTTCATCCATTTGCAGGTAACGAAATAATAGAAAATTTAAAAGGAAGTCGGCACCAAATAATGCACTATTGATCTTATATAGTACTCATCCGGTCCAAAATAAGTGATTTTTTGGTCTTTTTTTTGTGGTCCAAAATAAGTGATTTTTTCAGATTTCAAGAATGAATTAATTATTTTTTCCTACATTGCCCTTGGAGTAAATAGTGTTGGAGTATGTGTTAGGAGTGTTTATGTGAAGAGATAGTAAAGGTTAATATGGTTAATTTCACTGTTAATTAATGGTAAAAGATGAATATCTTAATCCGTGTGAAAACAACTAAAAAATCACTTATTTTGGATCGGAGGGAGTAGCATGTAGTAAGCTTCTCATTTGATGTAGTATTAACTATTATATATATATACATATACATATATATTGTAATTTTTTAAAGTAATAAAAGAAGGTAAATCTTCATTGCACTAATAATAAGATCAATCTTTCAACGCACTTATTGCCGCCATGTGAATCCAATAGAGTCAACGCATTAGTCTAGATTGAGTGGATTTTGGTAAGATTTCCACTCATTATCTCAACACTTCTAAGTATGTTGGTCAGTTTCAATGCTCTTCGCTACTGTAAATTCATACCATAATTATAAACGAATATATAAAGAAAACGACAATTTCTCTATTTACCAGCTTTTATTAAACTAAAATAAAGCTAAGACACTTAAGTTTCACTTTCACCATCAACCTTTCTCCTTAGTTGTATCGGTCTTTCAGAATAGTTGAAAGTCACTTTATCGTAAATTAATTTGGATGCAATTATTTATATGTCTTTGCATGATTCAAGGGGTTTATTTAAAGTAAAGGTAAACAAATTTGTTGAAAATAAAAAGGAAACGATTTGAGGGGTTTGTCATCAGTTAGTAGCGATTCTGTGTTGGAGTAATGTAAAAATGTCAGGCGTATCTAGGATTCCTGTTTTCAATTTAACTATGGCTTTCCGTTTGAACTTGGTATATGTGACGATCCGGCCAGTCGTCTCATGAGTTACCGCTTCGTTTTCTCCATTTCTGTTTCTTATTGCTTTGTGTATCGGTTCTATTTGTGATTTGGTTGGTTGGCTCGGGTTCGAAAAGGATTTGGTAAGGTTTGAGACGCTTAGTCTCTTTTAAGGAAGTTTAAGTTGGAAAAGTCAACCGGATGTTGACTTATGTGTTAGAGGGGTCGAATGTGAGTTCCGAGGGTTCGGATAGCTTCGGGAGGTGATTTGAGACTTAGGAGCATGATCAGAATGTGTTTTGGAGGTCCGGAGTAGATTTAGGCTTGAATTGGCGAAATTGGATTTTTGGCGTTTTCCGGTTGATAGGTGAGATTTTGATATAGGGGTCGGAATAGAATTTCGAGAGTTGCAGTAGTTCCGTAGTGTCATTTGGGATGTGTGTACAAAATTTCAGGTCATTCGGACATGGCTTGGTTGGGTTTTTGATCAAAAGCGTAATTCGGAAGATTTTTGGAAACTTAGGCTTGAATCCGATGTGTTTTGGTTGATTCGACGTTGTTTGAGGTATTTTGAAGATTGGTATAAGTTTGAATAAGGTTATGGGATATGTTTGTTTTTTTGATTGAGGTCCCGGGGGCTCGGGGTGATTTCGGATGGTTGATGGAGAGTTTGGGAGTTTTTGGTGAAGCTGCACATTTTCTGCTTCTGTTGTTTCTGCACCTGCGGATTGGGGACCGCAGGTGCGAAGCCGCAAATGCGAGGAAGAAGGCCGCAGAAGCAGAAAGGGCCTGAAAAGGCTGGAGCCGCTGAAGCGGCTGAGGAGCCGCACCTGCGATGGCACAGGTGCGGGTAAGATATCGCAGAAGCGGAAAGTGGACGTTTAAGTGATGACCGCAGAAGCAGTCCATTGACCGCAAAAGCGGTGCCGTAGAAGCGGGGATTTGGCCACAGATGCGAAATGCCTGGGCCAGAACATATAAATTCATTCCTTCGCAATTTTTGAGCTATTCCACAATTTTTAAGTCGGTTTTGGAGCATTTTGGGCGATTTTGAAGAGGGAATTCAAGGAAACTTCATTGATGTAAGAATTTTTGACCTAAAACTCATTCCTATGGTATTATTTCAAGGATTAGAGCTGTAATTAATAGAATTTAAGAGTTAAAAATTGGGGAAACTAGGGCTTGGTATTGGAGACCTAGGCTTGAGGATTTGAGGGACCATTTAAAGTCGGATTTTGGTACTTTTGATATGTATGAACTCGTGGGGAGATAGGGAATTTATTGATGTAAAATTTATCAAATTCTGAGACATGGGTCCGGGGGTCGGATTTTGGTAATTTCGGGATTTATGCTATAAATTGATTATTTTCGCTTGGGCTTCGTTCCCTTAGCATATTTTGACGTCGTGATTCTGATTTTGGATAGATTCGACGCGAGTTGAGGCCGATTCTAGGGGCAAAGGTGTCGCAGGCTATAGTTTGGACCGGATTGAGGTGAGTAATGATTGTAAATATTTTCCTGAGGGCATGAAACTCTGGATTTGCACATCGTTGTGCTATATTGAGGTGACACACACGCTAGATGACGAGCGTGGGGTCGTGCACTATTGGGAATTGTGACTTAGTCCATCTTTTACCGCGTATTTGACTGAAAACTATTTGTTGTCATCATGTTTTGGGCTGAATGCCATATTTGGGCCTCGTGCCAACTATTTGAACCCTTAGTGGATTTTTATTAATATTTCCTCACTGTTTTGACCTTATACATGAACCCAATCATGCTATATTCTACTGTTTTGATAACTTAACCATGTTTACCCTGCTTAAACACTTAAATGAGATCTTAGAATGATATTTTGGGTTGAACATCATGTTTTACTGTTATCCAAGTGGCTTTTGAGATTCTGACTGAGTAAGGCCGAGGGCCTATGTTGTGAGGAAATACCTGATTATGATTATGAGGCCGAGGGCCTGAGATTTGTATGCCACGAGGTGGCTTGTTGATATGAGGCCGAGAGCCTAGTGATGATGCCACGAGATGACTTGATATTGCACTTGGGCAGTAAGGGGCCCTTCTGGGAGTATGCACACCCATAGTGAGCGCGGGTACCCATTGTGATGTGAGATATAGCCCGAGGGACTAGTGTTGTTCTATGATATTGCCCGAGGGGCGATCCTTTATGTGATTATCTTTCCTAGTTGCCTGTCATTTACCTGGATAATTGCTAAAAAGGTATTTCATCATGTTTAAACTGAACTAAAGTGACTTTACATATATTCACTATTTTTACTAGCTTTTATTGTTTCATTATAGCCTGTAATGTGCCTTACATGATTTTATATTTCTCAGTTTTTATTTATGATTATTACTCACTGAGTTGGAGTACTCACTTTACTCCCTCCACTCCGTATGCAGATTCAGGCACTGCTGATCCAGCTTGCGAGGGTTGAGAGCTCCCGATGGATTTCGGAGTTCACGAGGTAGCTGCTCGGCATCCTCCGCAACCATGTGCTTCTCCCTCTTTATCGCATTTCCTTTCTCTTGTTAGTGATTCTGTAATAGCTTTGTAGACGCTTCAGACTTGTAGTATATTGATAGATGCTTATGACTAGTGACACCCCGATGTCGAGCTGTGTTGGTGTTATTTTCCGCAATTGTACTGTTTCACCTTATCAATTTGGATATTTATTATGTTTAAGACTTACTTGCATCATCTTAACTGCTTAAAAATGAATTGGGAATGTGTCGGTTGGCCTTGTCTTCACGAGAGATGCCATCATGACCGGGTTCGGGTTTAGGGTCGTGACAGTATACAAAGGAGATATATGCATATAATAAGATTGTTTAGCCGAAAAAATAGATAACATTTGAATTTGTACGCAGTTTTAAGGATATGTGGATTAATTCAACACAAGTGATCAAGAATGTTAGAAAAGATAAGATAAATAGTCAAACTAGTTGTGACATTGAGTTCGGATTGAATTTAGGTTTAACAGTAGTTTCGTCCTCGATCAGACCCTCGATTCGAAGCCAAATGTGTATGAAGAACTATGATTAGAGTAAGAACTTTTCAATAACTAAGAAGCATAGAAAAAAGTTTGTATTGCCTTGCTATGCGTGTTACAAATGTGTCCTATCAAAGAAAAAGCTTTCCCTTTATATTGTTGGAGAGTTTTACCCCTGGTACAATCCTAAAAACGGTAAAAATCCTCCTTTCTCGTCAATTAATGATTCACTACCGACGTCACGCGAGACATGTTATGTGATATCTTGTAGGGTGCAGATATTGCGGCCCTCTATTAGTCGTATGTAACTTCTACCATGCTTTCCGAGGTCTCGAAGCTTGTTCCGGGATCGGGGAAGTGTTGCCTTATCAAGACCGGTGGCAAACACTCCGTTTGGGCCTTAGTACGAGACATTCCGGCTTCGATTCCGACCCCATATAGACATGCCTTTGCTTCGTTTGACCCACCAGAAAATCAGGGTACATGTTACCCAAGTTTTATCCATATACAGATAGTCCCCTCATTTCCCAGAGAGCAGATTTGCCGAAACAATGGGAAATGGTAGATAAATCCCTGTTCCTTCCTTTTCACATTACAACCGAGATGACAAATAAGTTGAAACGTCCCATTAGTTGCATCGCTCTAATTTCGGGCACGTGTTATTCATCAACTGATTGTCTTCGAATGCGTAACGTCGCGTATTTCTCCTATAAAAGCTTTGAACCTTTATACTTTTTCTACTTCCAGATCCAAGTTTCCACCTTCGAATTCACTAGCGACTATCAAGTTTTTCAAACCTTTATATCTTCATCTTTGGTCTTCAAATCTTCATAATTGTTCTTAGGTTTCTACCTAGATCTTCATCCCACCTTCAAATCTTCATACTCTTCTCTCCAACCTTCATATTTATATCTTAAAATCTTCATATTTTCTTCTTCAAATCTTCATATTTTTTGCATACTGCAATGGCTATAACTTCCAAATCGATTACTCACTTGGCTTCCCCTTCATCTTCCTACCTGGCTACAGATGCCGATGTGGCTATACTGGGGTACCGAACTCCGACTGTCTATACTGATTTAGGGATGAGCCTGAAGAAGATGATATTGTTGTCACCCATGGATTAACCCCTACCAAGGAACATGAGACGATTGGGGAGAAGGGCTACGAGGTCGAGATATTTCTGGCCTGAGAGACTGAAGTAGAGATGGAGGCTGCGACTTCTCAAGAAACTTTTCATGCCCTGAAGGAGGCGACCAGTGTGATTGATATGCCAACAACAGAAGAAATCTATGCTCTCAAAGGCCCAAGGGGCAAAGAAAAATCAAGTGAAGAAGTACAAGTTGCAAAGGATCCTGTCCACTCCTTCTTCGATGGCATGGATATGTCAACACTAGAAGATTTCTTCGGGTTGGGCCACCTGGAGATAGCAAAGAATGATGTGACTTCGGGAGCTGACGAGCCAAGAATTAGCCCACGATTGCTGAAGCAATTCTCTGCGCCGAGTGCGGACCCCGAGCGCAAGAGGACGGTTATTCTCACAGTCTCGAAGGATGCTCGATTCCTATCTGCTCCGGTAAGTGTAGCTAGTTACCTCTGATGTCTGGGAGGATCAGACAAAGATGAACGATGTGGGCACATCGATCCTCTTCAATAAGGCACAACAGGCATTGCACTAGGTAAGGTTCTAACTCTTTCGAGCTCCCCTTATAAGTCACTTAAATTTTTCCTTTGATGTCTCTTACTTAATTCCCTTTCTTTAAAGGCTTTAGTGCTTCATCTTGGAGACAATCCAGTTCGAGCTCAAGGAGCAGGCTTAGAAAAAGGACATGTAAAAGCTTCTCAGTGAGCAACAAGATAAGTCCATCAAGGACCTTGAGTTCGAGCTGGATAGGGCTCGGAAGGAAGCTTCGACCCTGAGGCGGGAACATGCCGACCTGGTCAAAAAGGTAAAAGGCTTTGAAGTTAAAAACGAAGAGTTAGTTGTGGTGACTAACGACAAAACCTCATAGGTCCAATAGAAGATCGATCAGATCGACCAACTCTGAATAGAGATGAACGAGGTTTAATCCATGGCCTATGGGCAGAAAAGCAAAATGGACCTACTGGCTTCGTAGAAGGAAACTGCCAAGACAAAGCTGACATCAATGAAGGTCCAATTCCAGGTGGTAAAGGAGCAGCTGACAAATGGTCTCAGCTGAATGACAATCTCTGAGCATACCTGAGCTTGGCTGTCACAAAGCAGGACACCCTCGATAGAGAATACGAGGAAATGAAGTTAAAGTTGGATACAACCTCTGCCGATGCTGAAGAAATTGTGGCCCAATACAAGGCTGACGTGGTGGCAGCTGAGGACCACCTAAAGGCAAAGACTGAATATATGAAGCGACTATCTTAAAGAGAGACCCTCGATGAGATCCATACCCGAGGTTTTGACCTATTAGCTGAAATCGAGGAAGCCAAAATATTCGAGCCCGAGTCAAAGAAGCTTTACAAGCTTGAAGTTACTGAAGGCTCTGAGGAATCTGAGGGCTTGAAGGGTTCCGATGGCTCTAGAGACGAGCCAAGACCTGATGAAGATTAGGCGTAGATGCCTTAGTACTTTTTTAGTTTTGTCTTATGTACATTTTTTTCGTTTATTTTGAGGCCATTTTTATTGGGCCTTTACAAGTATATTTGTCGCGCCCCCTTTTTTCCTCCGCGGAAAGAGTCCGGGTTTCGACATTCATGGGGGGAGGGGGGGTAATAACTCATTTCCTTTTGGGAATTGGGTATTTGAAGAGTCGCCACCTAACGGGTTATGGTGCGTTATGGCACCTAGAGCGATTAACTCTTGGATTGGTTTGCGTTACCAGAGATTAGGGTAAGGGCTCAAAATAACCTCGAGGGAAAGGTGTTAGGCACCCCACTCGGTCTATAATGGTGGTTCCCGACCGCACTTATATTCACGAATTAGTCCATTAACAAATAAATAGTTGAATCAAATAATTTATAAGTAAAGCACGTTGGATGTTGTATAGCTCAAATAATAAGACAAAGGTTTTGAACAAGTTGAATACATAAAGGAAATTTTAAAACACAAGGAATTTTGGAAACGAGGCGTCCTAGGTTGGTTAGCCTATAGGATCACCCCACACAATGTCTGGTAAACACTCCTTAATGAGGGGCTACACGTGACATTAGTGCGTAGTCATCATATCCATATCTACCCTTCTCACCCCCTTAGTGGTTATTAATGCGAGTGTTGGTTAGCTATCTCTATTGCGTGCTATTACTCGTCCCTTCTTAATGGTCCTGGAGGTGATTTAGGACCTCTACCTATAGGTAGTTCTAGACTGACCCCCTAAGGTTTAAAGGAGAAAATACTAAGGCGATAGGCAAGAATAATTAGGACTTAGCATATAAGATAGAAAATAACAAATAAGAGGCTCAGTTTACCTCCACAAATAAGCCATGTAAACAGCACGACTCAAACACAGATAAGGGCAATAATATCCTAGGACATGATGTCTAGGTGGATATTAGAACACATTAGATATGCAGGTTCATTTTATAACTCAGAAGCAGGGGCCCTACTCGATTTGCCTACTGATGTTAAACATGTTAATCAATAAGTAATACACACAAAGGGGCAGTTTCCAATCTTATGAGAAATTGGATTATCTAAGGCTTGCCCAGGCATAGGATAATGCACAATTGTTACTAGAACCATTAGAACAATGAAGGAGTAATTTTACTTAAAAGCATGCGGTTCTAAGTGTTATAAAAATGCAGGGATTAATACCAACTTATTTTAAACGGGATAATCAAATGTGAAGTTGTTTTTACCTCTTCTATAATTAGTAGTTTACTCTAGGTTTGACTGAGCAAGTACGAATGAGATCTTAAAGCATGGTATCTAATATGCACGTATAAATGT
This sequence comes from Nicotiana tabacum, assembly GCF_000715075.1. Classification (NCBI taxonomy): domain Eukaryota; kingdom Viridiplantae; phylum Streptophyta; class Magnoliopsida; order Solanales; family Solanaceae; genus Nicotiana; species Nicotiana tabacum. The sequence goes on from NC_134082.1 coordinate 126,780,369, forward strand.
AGAGTGATTTATATACAGAATTCTTAAAGCAGGATTTCTAATATGCACGACATGATTGTAGAATTTCCTATAGCAGGATTTCTAAATGCATAGAAAGGTTGCAACATTATAGAGCATATTTCTAAGTGTGCAAGAGTAACAATCTTTGTTTTTAATGCCCATTTATCCTAAAACATGATTTCTGAGTGATAAGAATGTCAAAAATGAGATGCTGAAACAATATACATAAGCCCTAAGAGCATGGTTTCTAATGCATGATATGTTTTGAGCATGGATTCTATTGCACATATAGGAAATATAGACCTAAAACATGGTTTCTACCCTTTTTGATATCTATAACATGCATAACTACCCTCCCATTTTCACTATCCAAACCCCAATGTTTGTTTACAAATTATTACAAGCCAATATCGAATGAATTACATAAGTAAATAAAAAAATAAGAAGTTACTATATAGGGAGCCTACCAATAGGCCCAGATTTCCAAAATTTCCAATGACGAATTGCCTCATAGCCTTTCATATAATCCGGGTGTGTCAGAGTTCCCTAAGGATCTTAAGGGATCCCGGGCAGTGCTCACACCCAGATTTCATAGTCATAGTTGAGTAAGTACAGTGTGGAAGGGCCAGTTCTAATGTATCAAAGTTCAGAAGAATATCATAGGGATCCCTAAGCAGTCACACATTAGAGGGGCAGAACTTAAAACCTAAAAGTAGATGTGAGAGTTCTTGATAAGATTTAAGTGGGGAAACAGTTTGAAAAAAGGACTTGTTTGAAATAGTTTTGTAAAAGACATCAGAGACAATTTTGAAAAGAGAGTGGAGTAGTAAACAACAATCCAAACACAGCACCCCCAAAACAGGTTCATACACAGCCAGAGATCATAGAACCAAAGCAGGTTCAGCAGCTACAAACAGGGGGTCAGGGATTTGGGGACACATAGGTCACATAGGTAAACACATAGTTATAGGAGCACTTAAGTATAGAATCAGAAGCATGCTAAAGGGTTAAGGAACCTCGGAATTAATACAGAATCAAGTCACTTAAAGATAGCCAACTACTTTGCATAGAACACTAGTAAGGGAGAGTCATACTAGGGTACAATAGAAGGGGGATAACACTTCATAAACATGTTGAGTCTAAGGGAAGGGTCACATTTAGGAGCATGCAGATGAAGCAATGAAGTAAACATATTAGTTTCAAGTTGAACAACAGTTAGGAGAGCACAATAGTTAGCCTTGGCTTGCAGCCGACTAACTTAGAACAGTAGTAAGTAATCATAAAAGAGGGCAGAGAGCTTTTAGTGAGAGAGAGAGTATTGAACCAAATGTGTTTGTGTCTGTGTGTGTTAATGAGAAAGCATATATATAGTTTGAAACTAGGTAGAATGATAAGGTAAGAATCAAAGTCAAGCAGTAATTATGGAACTAGGTATCAATTAGTATAAAATTAGTAGAAGTACTCCCTTAATTAAGGGAGTGAACTTCAAACGGTAAAGACAAATAAGAAAGGAGATCATATGAGACTGGAATACAACACATAAGGAAATAATCATAGTACAGAGCATGTGATAGAGGCTAGGTTTGACAAATTCTAATTAAGGAAAATGTCTAAGAATCAACTTGACAGCATAACCAACCACAAAAATAAGGCAAGAAGATATTTAAAGGTTGAAAATCAATAAGGAAATCATCACAAGAGATTAGTGAAAGGTATCCATTATAGAAAATTAGGGATTCAAATAGGAGTAGTAATGATTAAGGGGATTAACACAGATTGCTGTGAAATACACAAAATAATTATAGCATAGGCAAGAAGGAATAAAAATCAGAAACCCTAATAAGCATAGTAAAGTAAAAATCATGTAAAGTCAGGAATTCAACTACAAATAATATTACTAATTAGAGTAATTGACACAAATTTATGTTAATAAACAGAACAAACATAGTATAGGCGGAAAAGGCAAACTCAGAAACCCTAATGAGCATAATAGAGTAAAAAATCATAAAAACATAGAACATATTCATGAATAACAGACATGCGAACAAATTAAACGAACAAATAAACAAGGATGGTTCTCAGAATCCAAGATTAAGACAAAGAATTAGTGCTTTCAACATAATGAATCAAATAAAAGGAAAAACTTAAATAAACCATTTAAACATAGTAAAAATCATAGATTGATACCAACAATCAGAAGAAAAAGCATTTTGAGAAGGGGTTACGAACTCTAGTTTGAAGACGAAGAGGCATTTTCGAAAAATCGGAGAGATTATCATGGAAAACAGCAAGAATAACTCAAAATATACTTAGATCTATGGTAGATTTGAAGGGTCAAGAGATGAGTTAGGGTTTCAAAGAGAGATAACCCAGAGATAAAGATATTCCGGCTTAGAAATCATGGATCTAGACGGAAAATATAAAGACCTTACTTGGATGGCCAAGGGTGGCATGAGAACAGCATAGAGACCATGGGAGGTGAGTGAACCGCCTTCTGGTTCCCTTGAGGGCCTCAAGGCAGCAACAAACAGCATAGGAAGAGATCCACGGGGCTGGGGTTGGTGGTGAGACCACCATGGTTACAGGCGAACCAACGGCCGGCGAGTAGGAGCTAGGATTAGTAGAGACGATTTTGAGACAGATGAGAGATGTAACGGCGGAGAGAATGAGAGCAAATCAAGGGATGGGAATGAGGGTTTGGGAGGTAGTGATTTTAGGTTAATTATGGTAAGGACGGATCTGGTCCATTGATCAAAATTAATCAACGGTCCAGATTAAATGGAAATTGGGTCAGGTAGGATAGTGGATTGGGCTTTGGGGTATTGGGCTAATTTAATTAGGTTTAGGGCTGGTTCAATTTAGGCTAGAATTGAAATACAATAGGCTATTAGTTAAATATCCAATTAAAATATTAAAATAATTTGTAAAATAGATAATAATTACAAAAAATGAATTTCATGCATAGAAAAATAATTTTAAAAAGATTATTTAGTATTTTAAAAATACAAATGACTATGTTTTTGGTAAGAATAGTACAAAATTATAGGCCGGGGCTATAATTGCAAAGTTATTGCAATTATAGCCAAAAGATATCAATTTGGCTAATTATGGAATAATTTGGTTTAAATAGGGCCATAAATAATAAATTAAATCAAGAAATGCTTTTGAAATCACTTGTGATGTAATTCTGTAATTACTTATTGGAAATAAAATGTTGGATAAATTAATAAAAATATAGAAAAATTGTAGAAAAATACCAATTGCTATTAATGCATGATTTTGCGGGTATATATGCAATTTTAAAATATTTTGGGGAACAATTGGGTGTCAACAGCTGCCCCTCTTTACCCGGGAAGGATGAAAGGGTTTTTGGGTAAAGAAATGATGGCCAATTTTGACCGAGCGAAACGGTTCGAGAGATTAGGCCGCACTTTGGCTTCTTAGCTGCCTACATATCCCTGGTCTTACAGGAATCAGGCCAAGCGTAGTTCCGGATTCGTCGGCGAAGTATACTGATGAAGTCATTTCAAGAACGGACGCAACATCTAGGGCTAGGTGAGTGAACGATTTATGGGAATGGTTAGGTTTGGATATGTGTTTACCGTAAAAATGGTAACAATAATTAAATTTGTAAATGAGATTTTAAAAATATGTGATCTATTTTTATGCTAGTTGTTAGAGCAGTTGATGCTAGGCGGATGATATTGAACGATGAAGTATAAGCTAAAACAGGGCAATGATCAAACCAAGGGGCTTGCTACCTGGGCTTCGGACTGGTCGATGAAAGGCCTCGGGGTCTATATCCGGCTCGAGCTCGAGCTATCGAGGGTAGCCAGGAAGGGGATAACAGTTAAGAAATAATTAAACAAGGTTCTTAATGGCTAATATCGAACAATAAATAAAGAACAAGTATGAAAGAAAGAAATGAAAAGACTAGCCTCGAGCAAGTAAGTTAGAGAGAAAAGAGAGAGAGAGATATTATTGATCTTGTGTAGAATGGTTGAAGCAACATCAGCCCTTCACAAAGTGATGTGGATTCCCTTTATATAGGAAGGGAATCCAGTTTATAGTACAACATGCATAATTATAAAAGCATGGAGATGGAACGGCTAGACTTGATGCCTCGACACAAGATCTGGTTAGGCCGACTCTGTCAGACATAGCTGTGTGCCTTGGGAATTCCCCTTTTTACTCTAGCATCAATCTTCGTCTTCTTGGGTCGGTCCTCGACGAGCCCCGAGATAGGGGACTCGGTCTCAACTCGACGTCCTCGGGGTCTCAAGATATTCTTTCGAAGTGACTTGATAGCAATAAATTAGGCCCTTTGATTTTGCTGCATACAGATAGTCTCCGCGTTTCCTAGAACAAAGCGATGGAAAATGATCCTAACACCTGACTCATCGAGCTTTTTGCGGTGACGTCATACCGATGATGCAATCTGTGGCGCGATTTTTTGCGACAACCGGGATGTCCCATGGACTTGTATTTTTGACATCATTCAATGCAATGTTGATTCTCGTTCCCCAAGGTGAAAGTATCGTCGTCGATTCGGATATTCAAGAACGCAGTAATCGCATCTGCCGGTCAGCCTTCCAGAGGCCTTGGTGACCACGTCATTATCTCTTATAAATGGGGGTGCTCTGGCATTGTTCTTCTATCCAAGTACCTTCACCTACTCATTCCCCCATTTCTCCCTATTATCTTCCTCTATTGTTGATCACCATGTTCGGAGTCTATGATCTCAAGGTTGTTTGGCTTGTTTCGATAGGCCATGTCGTGGCCCTTTGCAGGAGCTCGACTATGCTATTCCATCGCCGCTGTAGTTGTTGTTGCATCTGTTGCCGCTGTCCCCCTTGGCTCGAGACGACGATAGATGGGGAATCGATTATCCTCTTTTGTAGAGAATTATTCGGTCTATGCACTGCTGCTCACTCTCCTACCCAGGCCTGGTGTGAAACTTCATCCTTGGGTTTTTTCTTTCCCAAGGGATAAAATGGCACCACCGGTCGTTGAGGCTGGGGCCCGCTGAATCTTCAACTTTTGGCTTCAACAGGCTATGTCTCTTTTCTCTGCATCCCCTCCTTTTCCTATTCTTCATCTTTTTCCTTGGCGAGGACTTTCCATGGGATTGAGTTGGGAACCTGGAGGAGATGGTAGTCGAAGGAATTGCCTTCAAGGATGCGAGCTCGAGGGGGCAGCACTCGAGGATGCTGATACCGGAGATGGACCCTCGAAGATGAACTAGGTTCTTAGGTTTTCCTTATGGGTGTATACCCCCTTTGTTTCTGCGCAAGGACCCCTTGCGGGCTTTTGTAATTGTATGTAAGGACCCTCCGAGGGCCGTTGTAGCCGATATTTACCAAATATGAAGATGTTTCCTTTACTTCTGCTTTTGATTTTTGTCGTGTTCTTGTATACTCTTGTGCGTTCATGGAGATTTTGAATGTATGCCCCTATTGTCGATCGTCAATATTTTTTCTGGCATAGCTCTTTTCCGAACTCATCGTTATTCCCAGAATTAAGCCCGAAGTGGTTCGGTGAACCTGGATCATCGGGGCCCTAGAGCCCCATAGAGATAGAGCACCGAAGTGAAAGTCGATCTCGGGCGTTTGGAGCTTTTACTTTGAGCTTGGCGTAGATAACCTTTTAAAGTGTTGTAGGCAGACTTCTGAGGAAGGGGCTATTCGTATTTAGGTGATTTTCTACAGTCGAGCCCTTGTGATCGGGGCTCGAAGTGCTTATTTTTTCTTTTTGAGGGAAAACTTTGAGGTCGGGTACCACCTCGGAATTAGAGATGATGTTGCTGACCCTCTATGGCCTAACTTCTTCTTTACAGAGATCTCCGGGGTCGGGCACCACCTCGGGATCCGTTCCAAGATCGTAGGCCTCCCGGGGCTTATCCTATATAGGCGAATTATCGTTGTATCCGCATATACATGGTGTGGAGTTTGCTTCTTTGGAAGACCCCATTATTCTATATATCTACCTTTCTACCTCGGCATCGGGTCCTTCATTACCTCAAGCACTAAAGTGTTGGCATACGTCCCTGCTTTAGTTTTTCAATTCCACCATAGTTATGACTGCTACTTCAGGGTCTGCCTGGCAGGGAGGGGAGAGTTCCATTCGTAGTGCTCAGGATCCACGGGAGTTTACTCTGAATACTATGTCTTCGATAAGAGAGGAACATATAGAGATGGTGAGGAGAGACTGCGGATGGGGCGAAGGGGTAGCGTTGCAGGCGCTTTCCCCGGATAAGATTATTACGGACTCTGCTGATGGATTCTTGAATGTATACTTATACCCTTTCGCACTAGGCCCTCTTGATAGGGCCGTACTTGATTTTTTCCTGAAGTATCGGGTTAAGTTGGCGCAGATACATTCGTTATTTTGGCAAGTGGTGCTGATGATGAGATTCTTTACGGAGAAGACCGGGCTTGAATTCATGCTTAGTCACCTCATCAGGCTTTGCCGGCCCTTTCACCATCGAGGCCTACTAACTCTGTGGTGCCGTTCGCCCATGCCCTTTGTCGTTGATAATGAGGAAGATTAGGATCAAGAGTGGATCAGTCGATTCGTCCAAGTTCGGATGGCTGACATTATCCCTGTGGAGCTCATACAATTTCCTAAGGGATGGAATTACACGTGTGAGCGGAGTGTCTCGTGCTTTCCTAGACTCGCTTATAGCGAAAACCAATTGAGTAACTATGTTTCCTCCTTTTCTGTAGCAACTTCATGGACGCCGGGGGAAGTTCCCGATTTTCCCGGCTGGGCTCGGAGGTTGGCGACCCATTCGACTTGCGATGAGAAAAGGTGGTGAGCTGTGTCCCGGGGAAGATGGGAAGCGAAACACCAAGGTATGTGCGTACGCTGCTTTCTTGGTCTTTGTAGGTTTGATATGACATTTTCCTCTTTTTTTTATACCGGCTTTGCCGTCGTAGGTATCGGGCGGTTCCTTGGGGCGAGGTTGTGTTCCTCCGGAGATAGGGAGGAGTCATCGGCCTCCAAACCAAGGGACGATGGCGATAAATAGGATTTGCACTTGTAGTGCGATGGAGCTTTTAGCGGACTAAACAGATCTGTGTCTCCAAGGTGAAAACATCGCCTGAGCCTACTGTTCCTGAATTTTCCGGTTCTAGAGCGGTGGTTCCTCCGAGTGATGATTCTGACCGGGGTCGGTTCTTCCAGGGCCGAGGAGGTTGGACCAACAGGAGTGTGCTCGGACTTCAAGGAAGTCCATTGGCTTCACTTTGCAGTGAGTTTCGGCACAGTCTTTCTGCGTCTCGTGTCTTCCCTTCCTTATCGAGTTTTTATTCCACAAGCCTTTGATAGGCTCAAATCTGAGCTGCTCCATCAAGGGGCTAGGCTTCGGAAATTCTTGGATGAGGGTAGGTCCCTTAGGCTCCTCTATGAGGAGAAGGAGGTTGAGTGTATGCACTGGCGATATGAGGCATTCCAGAGCATGAATTACGAGAGCTATTTGATGCAGCAGGTAACCTCTTGTAGTATGCGTTTCGCCTTTTTAACCCTTAAGGTTAATCTTTTTTGCCTATCTCAGTTGCAAAAAAAAGATGGAGGCTCTGGAGTACCTTAGGGGTAAAGCTATCTGAGTTAGGAATGATTGTGATGAACTAAAAGCTCAGGTGCAGGCTCATGCTTTAGAGGAGAAGAGTTCCTTGGCTAAAATTCCCACCTTCGAGGCCCAACTCTACTTGGTTGGTCACAATGCTTCAGTTCAAATAGATATGATCGCGAAGCTCGATTCCAATCTCTCTAAGGTCAGGGCCGCAATAATCGATGCTCGGGCTGAAGCAGCATTGAGTCGGACCAAGGCTGATCAGGAGATTGCAATTCATTTGAAGGACGCTACTGATTCCCAAGCGGAGTTGAAGTGGGCCCTTGATCGTGAAAATAGGATTGAGGAATATGTTCATTGTAAATCTCGAAGAGAGGTGCTTGAAGAGATCGGAGCCAAGGGTTTTGTTCTCATGGAAGAGTTGGCTCGAGCAAGGGCGGACGAGCTTGATGCTCGGTCACTTCTTGCCGACGTCACGGAGAGTGAAGATGGGGCTGGAAGGCCATAGCCTTCTGGAGCAGAGTGTAGATTTTGCCATTTTGTACTAGATATTCGCAGAGCACATTTGTAGATGGAGAATGCATCTTTTGCGTATGTAAATAAAAAGAAAACTTGAAGCTTTATCTCGTTTATATCCCTTTCTGCATTACTTTTGACCAGGGGGGCTAGTTTCGGAGTTTTGCGGGAACCCTTAGATTCGTAATACGACTTTCGGAGCTCATCAGGCAGGCTCGAAGGCTCTTATACGCTTGGTAGATGCGGCATTTAGTGCAAGCTGGCATTATAGCTCTTTTGCTTTGCTCAGCTGCTTTGGGTTGAGTCTCCTAGTCAGGTTTTTGACTCGAGCTTACTTGACCTTTAATCTCCTGTGCTTGCACGGGCGGACGATAATGGCTCTTACGCCTTGCCCTTGAGAATTTGTATTTAAACTACTTTGGGTTCAGTCTCCGAGTCGGGTTGCAACTCGAGCTTAACTAACCTTCAAAACAATTTTTGTGCCTGCATGGGCGGACGACGATTGCTCTTATGTCTTAGGTTGAAGCAACCTTTTAAGTGTGTGGCCTTGAGGCTTGTTTGGCTGGCAACAATGGCTCTTATGCTTTTGTCCTTAGGCATGTACAGTTAACTATTTTGGATCCAATCTCCGAATTGGGTTACGATTCGAGCTTATTTTAATCCTCAACTTTTCAATTTTCAATTTTCAAGTTGGCAACAGTGGCTCTTACGCTTTTGCCATTATCGTTAAGGACTTTTTGAAATAATTTTTGCCTGACCCGTCGTCAGTTCGAGAAGAACCTCGATTTTAAGTTGTTAGCGGTGATGTTCGAGCACCTCGAAAGGTTTAGCTCGTAGGCTGAGTAGCTTGAAGCCTGGTGATTTGGACCTGACATGGTCGAAGCTCATTTTCAAATTGAGGGTAGCTTGTTTTAACCGGTTCTTTTTGAAGTAGATTCAAAGTAATGGCCTGCGATTTTGTTAGCGACGGTCGGGTGTCCCCGAGTCGCATTAATTTGGCTGGTGCAGCCATTTTGACCGTAGTCATATGTGTTTGGCTAGAGCCATTTTTGATCCCGAGCGATAGTTTAGGCGTCTACATCGAGGGTATGCCCTTTCAGGAGTCTTACAAATGCTATATGTAGCCTAAACTTCAAGATTTGAGTTTTATGCCTGTAGCAAGGCCCTACAAAATTTTCATGCCTGTTGAGTTATTACAGTTTCTTCATGCCTGTTGAGGTCTTACAGTTTCTTCATGTCTGTTGAGGTCTTACAGTTTTTTCATGCCATTGAGGTCTTACATTTTTTTCATGCCATTAAGGTTTTACAGTTTCTGTTGCTGCATAAAATAGATCTGGCTAGACCGAGTCTGCTCACTCGGGGTCTTACAGCCTCGGGTTTTCTAGTGAATGGCGATTGACGGCAGTATCCGATTCATCGACTTTGGTTAGGCCCGAAGACCATTACTCAAGAGCTCAGAATTGCCTCGTTTGGGCCTTATGAGTCCGGAGTTCGGACCCTGAGGTCGTGCGGGTTCCAAATTGTTGACAGTACATCATTTCCTATTGGAACCTCCGTTTTCATTTCCCGGTAGGGGATTGATTGCGAAGAAAGTCCGGTAGGCTTGTTGAACCCTTCTTAGAGAGTGCGTGGACGTTGCCTCGTTAAAAACCTTGCCGGCAAGATCCTCTTCGGGGCGGAAGTCTGACCGAGGAGAAAGAGTGTGATGGGTGCCATTAAGTCTTTGGGATCTTCGGGTAGAGTTAATACTTCCGAACGCCCTGGTGGGGTGTCTGCATACAGGTTAGTGTAAAATAACGAAGGAGGGAGGTAGTTTAACCTTACCGCGGTATGCGCAGGCGATGTTCCGAGGTCCGATATGTCCCAGCTGTTTTGGAGCAAGGACTCCAGTATAGCCCTCCGCTATGTTTTAATCGGGCTTGGCCGAAGACATGGTTCGCTTACCCTTTGACTCTTTTAAGAGGAGAGATACCGGTGCCGGTGACGCGAACGTTCCCCTTGCCACGTGTTGCTTCCTACCAACAGTTTTAATCCCGTCCCTTGCGTGGGATTTCATCCTTTTGGTAAAGGGGGAATTGCACTGCCTTCACGCAGTGCATCCACGGTCGTCTGAATAAGGCGCCCATGCCTCGCACCTCCTTTGATGACACGGAACATGGCGTTCCAATCTGGGCCAGCCATGCTAACTGAGAGAATGGTCTTTCTCCTTGCCGTTGTGGTCACTATTAGGAATCTGCCAAAGATTCGCGAGGCAAGCGTGATTTGACCTGCCGGTCCAAACTGCCCTATCGTCCTCGGCCCGACAGTGTTGATCGAGCCACTTAAATTCATGAGCACATGTTTTATTTGAAATGGATCGAATGAGAAATAAGGTTACCAGTGTGTCAGTGTGAGGCCAAGACAAGGTCTCGGTGTCCTCTTTGCTGAATGTGAGGGCGCTCTCGGGAGTATATCCCCGGATCTGCTTTTTCTCTGGTGACGAGCATTTTTACTCTACTCTTCATGAATTCTTGGAGAGTGTCGTCCCTCCTCCACTATCGTGGTAATATGTTGTGAGGCAGATTACACTTCGGGGCATTCCTTCTATCATTGGGGTACAACTGGTACCTCTCTTTATTCGATCTTGACTCCTTCGCTAAGAGTCTGCTCGGGTATACTAAGCCTGAAGGGGCTCCCAGCTGGTTGTCCTCGACCCTGATCTTTGACTGGTATTGATTGTCGATGTCCGACCAGGTTACGGTGGGATACTCGATCAAATTCTCTTTCAGCTGCCTTGAGGCCACCGTGCTTCATTCATTCAGTCCTTGAGTGAAGTCCTGCACTGCCCAGTTGTCGGAGACTAGGGCTAGTTCCATTTGTTCTGTTTGGAAATGAGACACGAATTCTCGCAGCATTTTGTTCTCCCTCTGCTTAATCCTGAATACGTCGGACTTCCTTGTTGCTACCTTGATGACACCGACATGCGCCCTTACGAAAGAGTCTACTAGCATGGCGAACAAATCTATGGAGTTGGGAGCTAGGTTGTGGTACCATATCATGGCCCTCTTCGAGAGTGTTTCTCCAAACTTCTTCAGTAAGGCGGACTCGATCTTATCGTCTTTTATGTCATTGCCTTTCACTGCGCACATATAGGCAGTGATGTGTTCATTGGGATCTGAGGTCCCATTGTATTTTGGGAGTTCTGGCATTCTAAACATCTTTGGAATGGGTTTCGGAGTCGCTTCCTCTGGAAATGACCATTGCAAGAACTTCCTTGAATCTATACCCTTCAGGACCGGGGGCATGCCCGGGATTTGGTTGACTCTGAAGTTATAATTTTTGACCTTCTTATCGTTGGATGATATCATTTTCTCGCCCGACTCGATCCTTTTGGTGAGATCCTCCAACATTTTCACGATGGCAGGATCGGTTACTGATCTGTTGTTGCTTGACCTCTACGGTACTTGTTCGGCTAGGGGAGTAGTTTCTGGTGCTACTATGCTGTGAGTCTTTGGGTGGCTTTGCAACTGAGTAATAGCCAACTGTTGTGCTTGCAACATTTCAAAAATATCGTGAAGACTAACTTCCTGTACTTCCTGAGCCGGGGTTTTTTGGGCTTCATGTTGGTCGCCATGATGTATGCTTCTGTATGTGTGTAAGGTTTCATCAACCTGCTGTGCGTCTTGCGAACCCGCGTCTGCTGGAATCGGTCCAAGTGCATTATCGGGGTTATGTGGTGGCTCTGCTGGAATCGGTCCAAGTGCATTATCGGGGTTATGTGGTGGCGTGCCAATGACTAGAATAGCGACAGCATTCTCGCCATGATTTTTGAGGTAGTCGTTCTCAACTCTGTTTACTGAGGCAGACATTACGACCTGAAATCAGAAGATCTTGGACAAGAAAAAGTGTGAAAGATAACTTACATTTGTGTAACGAAACCAACAAGAAAATAATCACTATTATTTTTAGCCCCATGGTGGGCGCCAAACTATTTATCGTGAAATGGCAACAACAATTAAATTTATAAATGGGACTCCAAAAATACGTGATATATTTTTATGCTAGTTGTTAGAGCAGTTGATGCCAGGCGGATGAGATTGAACCATGAAGTATAAACTAAAACGAGGCAGTGATCAAACCAAGGGGCTTGCTACCTGGGCTTAGGACTAGTCAATGAAAGGCCTCGGGGTCTATATCCGATCGAGCTCGAGCTATCGAGCGTAGCCGGGAAGGGTATAACAGTTAAGAAATAATTAAACAAGGCTCTTAATGGCCAATATCGAACAATAATTGAAGAACAAGTGTGAAAGCAAGAAATGGAAAGAGTAGCCTCGAGCAAGTAAGTTAGAGAGAAAAGAGAGAGAGAGATATTATTGATCTTGTGTAGAATGGTTGAAGCAACAACAACCCCTTAAAAAGTGGTGTGGATTCCCTTTATATAGGAAGGGAATCCGGTTTATAGTTGTTACACCCCAAGTTTTCATACGTGAGAGTACATCGTAAGTCATTGATGTAAGCTCGGAAATGAGATTCTATTTGGAAGCAAATAAAGTAAGTTAATAATGTTACCTTGGAGGTTACAAATATTTAAGATCATGAATAACGATTACCAAGAGGGTTGGAAATCTTAGAAGCTAAACCAATTGAAGAAAATAAGTTTCGTCGAAAGTTGACAAGTTTCGAATGTTATAACATGCACTTTGGGGTGAGACTAGGGTTATTAACATGATAAGGAGGTTATTCTATGAGTTATTTTAGTCGTATGATATTCATTTTCTACATTTTGAAGGCAAGCAAGTTGTGGAACAAGAGTTGGCAAAGGTCATCACAAGTTACATTCATAAATTTGCTGAAATTTATGTCAAATGTATCTGAGCATTTCTCCAAATATACTTGGAATAATGGGGTGTTCTACCTACAAACTTGAAGGTCTATGAGTCTAGTTTCTAACTCATTAAACCGTTTGTCAATACGATATCGGAGTAGAGAGATATTCGCATTTTTGCGAGACCGCGCAAGCAGCTCCCAATGGGACCCACTTAGGCGGTGGTTGACCTACTTCAATTTATAAACGATTTGGACGCCTATTTTTGCTCATTTTTCAACTAAAGTTCGTCTCTAAACTTCTCCTAACCCTCCTAAACATATATCACAAGGGTTTGAAGTGATTCCAAAGTGATTACACCATATTTCAACATCAAAACTTAGTTCTAGTGAAGAACAACACCTCTTTGAGGTTGTGTTGTCATTGAGGATTGTTGTGGGCTGTATTTGGATGAAATTCCAAGTTTTTGCTGCTGTCTAAGGTGAGTATAACAACCTACTAATTGTGCTTAAGCTTTCTTGTATGTTGGTTAAGTTGTTAGGATGATAAACTATAAGATAATACTTGGACTAGCTTAAGTCACTTCTATGGTGTTGTATTGCTATTAAGGGTTGTTGTAAAATGAATATAAATTGGATTTTGACTTGAAGTTACTGTAGGAGGTATGTATATTATGTTCTTGCTTGTGCCTAAGGTTATCTTGATGGGCTAGACATGAACTAGTGAATAAAGTTGCTAGTTGGGGATAGTTGAAGTTGTGGATTATTTTCGTTGTTATAAATATATGGTATAAGGTTGGAATCATTGATTAATGACTTCATTATCAAGTTAATGACACTTTTATGTTGAAGTAAGAAGTCTATAAGGATTGATAAGGGGTATATGGATTCCAATCGGAGTTTGCCGCTCGTCGTAATGTAGTTGTGACTTGTTGTGGTTATATGGTGTCTTGATATTGATAATTATGTATTGATGGATTGCTCTGGTCATTGTTGTTGGTATATGGTATTGGAGGAGGCCCTTGTTACAATGGAGATGCTGCCCAAATTTACGTAAACGAGCTACTAGCTTAAGTTATAGACTTAGCCTTTGCTCAGCACTGATTTTGAATCTCCTTATACTATGATAGATTGAGTTGACTTGTTTGAAAAGTTGCTTGGAAGGGATTAAGGACTCAACGAGTTTAAGGTATGTTAAGGCACTTTCTTCTTTCTTTTGGCATGGTCTAAAATGAAATGAACATAAACGATACGCTATTTCATAATGACTCTACTCCTAGCAACTAAGGTTGTCCATGTTGTTCTTTCCTTATAAAATTATTCTAAACAAGTGTGTATGATCCTTAAATCCTACTAAGGTTCATATTGATGGTAGGGATGTCCATAATGTTCTTAAGTCACTCCAAAAGGTTTAGAAGATGATTCCATGAGTCTAGCATGCATTATATATAGTATCTATTTTACTCTACCGAGCCGCGCTATAGTCGGCCGGGTACGGCACCTATTGTGCAACCACTGATCAGTTGGGTTTACCGAGCTCCACGTGGCCGGGTACGATTCTACCGAACCTTATGATGGTCGGGTACGCTTTTACCGAGTCCTCTTTGAGGCCAGGTACGATATGATGATGATGATGCCCACAGAGGCAAATGTTTTAAAAAGTTTATGTATATATATGTATTATGCATTTCATATCAGTAACCCCCAGAGGCACTTTGATGTTACAGGTTGTATCTCCTCTATCTCTCTCTTTACATTACTGTTCTTGTTTATGCTTTCCTGCCTAACATACTCGGTACTTTATTCGTACTGACGTCCCTTTTGCCTGGGGACGCTGCATTTCATGCCCGCAAGTCCCGATTGATAGGTTGACAGTCCTCCTATTAGGCTATCAGCTCAGCGAAGGTGTTGGTGCACTCCACTTGCTCCGGAGTTGCCTATTTGGTCAGTATGCTTTGGATATGTATTGATTGATATGGCGGGTCCCTGTCCCGACCTTTATGATTTTATGTACTCTTAGAGGCTTGTAGACATATGTCAGGTGTATGGATAATTGTATGGCCTTGTCGGCCTATGTTTCGAGTTTACTAATGGTCATGTCGGCCTTATAGGCCCGTATGTCACATATATTAGTTTGTATATCATGTTGGGTCTTCATATGTTGACTATTCCCTTATGTTTTATTCTTGTTATCTCAGGACGAGTTTTCTAGCTCATTTACTCATGATAACATGATAAGAAAGATATGTTACGTTGGTACTCGGTTGAGTAAGGCACCGGGTGCCCGTCGCGGCCCTTCGGTTTGGGTCGTGACAGAAGTGGTATCAGAGCAGTTCTGTCCTAGGGAGTCTACAAGCCGTGTCTAGTAGAGTCTTGTTTATGGGTGTGTTGTGCACCACACTTATAAGCAGGAGGCTACAGGGCATTTAGGTCTGTCACTCTTTCTTCTTACTCTAGATCGTGCAGTAGAGCTCAGTTGTAAGAATTGAAACTCCTAAATTTGACTTTAGTCATAATACAACGATACCTACTTCCACAAAGATAGTTGGTAAGAGATTACATGTGGATGTGAAAGAGTTGAGTCAGAGGAACTCAATTTCACATCATACTTATGATGAGTAAATATGAGGTCTTCAACAGATCGTGTGTGTACTAAGATGTGTATTCTTCTTAATAAGGAGCCTTAAGGCAAGGATATCTATTCACGAATATGGTGAAAATCTATGAGGGATACAGGAGCTAGATACAAGTTTCAACAAGTAAAAGAAGTAAGGTGAAGAGGGGTACAAGGCACCCAGATAATGAAGATTATCAATATTTTCAAATCAGGCAGAGAAATATAAGAATTTTGGTACCTTCATCAATGACAGAGGTAAGTACAATTAGCCACACCCATCTCAGTTATGTTCTATGGGAGCTAACAGATATTATTTAAGAGAAAGATGGGATATCAGGATCCAGTTGGAGTTAGAGTAACCCAAAAATTGTGGATAGGTTGTTATCATTAACCAATGTTTCCGAAAGATGGTACAAATGTAGTAAAAGATATCCTTCTAAGACACCCAGATGGTGAACTCTAGAGTAGTACAATCAGATACGAATACTGGAATATTCAAAAATTTCAGAATAAAGGCAGTGGGATCCTAGAAGGGACAAATATTTACCTTAGTATGACTCTAGCCCCGAGTTAAAAAAAAAGAATGTTAGGCATTCTAATGAGATGAAGCTAGGGGAGCTTATAGGGAAAGAACTTTTTGTTGAAGTTTTCAGAATAAAGTGATAGACAAAAAGAATATTATCCGGAGAATAAGAAGAAAATAAAAGAAGCATCATGAGTAAGATGTGATATAGGGGTGATAACAGTAAATCAAAATATGACACGATGACAGAGTCTATAGTCAAAGTGAAGGAAAATACAAGAGGTGACAAGCCTTAAGGCAATAAAAGAGTATAAGCCATAAAATCATATTTTTATTTCAAGAAATGAGTTGGTGACTTCAACGTGATTACCAGGAGGAAAGGTTAGACCCCAGAGTAATAAAAATCAGTATGGGCTGGTGAACAAGATAAAACCGAACATGAATTAGGGACCGGAGGATTTGATAATGGTCGACATCGTGAGAATTTCAAAGATCGTGCTCCAAACAATAATATAATAGACAATAGACGAATAACCTTTAAAGGTTATTTAGGAAGTCGCTTACCTAAAGCAAGCACTCTGAGCAGAGTTAATATTAAGGGACTAAATGTGCCAGTTACCTTAGGTGTCACCTTCGTGCGTAAGAAATTTAGTTATCCCTGGTACAGAAGGTTACCATAAGGTGATTAAGGTTCGTTGATAATGTGAAAAGACGCCGAATATGAAAAGGTAAAACAAGTATAGGTAGATCGTCATAGTACTAAATCTTAGTACTCCCCTGAAGGGGGGAATATGGTGTGATATGGTATTAAGTCGGAGTTAAGCGGTTCAGTTAACTATGGAATGGTAAAGGAAGAATGTGGTAAAAAGGAGAAAGGGATGATGTTGCATTTATTCAGTTCCTGCAGATATGTTGCGAATCCAGAACATTATACAAGCACGACACCGGGGAGAGGCAGTAAAAGTTTCCGTCCAGGATGTTATTGATAAATAAGTATGAATGGACATTTGATACATCTGGAGCTAGTGGTGAGAGATAAGTTAAGACAAAGGATATATCCCAAGAGGGATTATGCAGAATATATATATATATATATATATATATCCAAGAGGGATTATGCAGAATAAATATATATATATATGAGAATGGACCAACGAGTAATTAGTAGTTGATTTAGGAAGAGCCCAGTTATGGCTAGACAAGAGGTCACAGATAAATCAATAGATCATGCAAGATAAATGTAGTGAACTGCAGCATAATGAATTCAGTCTCGCAGATACAAGATCGCAATCATTTGAAAAAAATTCAGATAGGAGTTGAGGCAATTAAAGGTACCACTTTTAAAGGTTTATGAAAATAAGAGAGAGTGTCACTAAGGAGACAATAAAAATTTGAGCTTAGAAGTAACCCTACGAGCACAAATGCATAAATTTATGTAACTAAGGATTATTATAGGCAAGTAAGAATAACGAAAATTACCTTCGGGTGTACGATATATCAAGCTCACAACTTTACAAGAGCCAGAAGGTCTCCCTAAGTAAATGAAGACTAGTTGAGGAAATAAGGAAGAAGGTTTCCACCTAAGCATAGTGAGCTAGAGAGTAAATGATCCTGTAACAACAGTCTCACTACAATATTGTATACACTCCATAAGAAAGTGGCACCTATCATGGCTAATGAATGGTAAAAAAAGAAGCTATCAAAGGTGATGTTTGAGATCATATAAGGTACAAGAAATTATAGTATTCGTGGGCAAAAAGGACAAGCCAAGTATTCATGCAACAAGTGATAGAACGACCATCAAAAGTAATTGCTTACATTTAAGGACAACCGAGAAGGCACAAAAGGAAATTTATGGTGCTACCAAGTTAAAGGAAGGTTGGGAGTAGTATAAATAGATCAGTGTAGGTCCTAAGGTAAAGTATTGTAGAGCAACAAGGTTTTAGATAGATAGGAGTAAGGATATGAAAAGATGAGTGAGAAGGTGACGAGAATATGTATGTCCTCGGGATTAAACCCATCAAAACAAGGGAGCTGATGATTTCCATATGAATAAAAAACTCTATACACCCAGAGAAGTCTAAGACTAGGTGCATTTAGAAGAGATGGAATGTTGCCCTGGCGGTAGAATAAGGGTGTAATTGTGATAGATAAGAGGATGATTCTTAGGCCTTTGATTGAGTAATGATTTAACGAGAAAGGGATTTCATTAATTGCACGGGATTAGAATACCCCCATAAGATGAATCGCGTTGGGATGCAATGAAATATGGTTATTGAAGTATAGTATTATCCCTAGGTGGATCAGGAAAATCACTTCAGATGTTCCCCAATAAGATGTGAGCCCTAGTGACAGTGTATTACGTAAGAGGTTGCAAGTTATCAGTGATAGATTATAGATCAACATTAAGGTGAATAAACAATAGATGGGTACAAGTTCCAAAGTATGAGATGAGATTTGTTTGCTATTCTTAAGATGAATAAAAATGAGGAAGCACTAAAGGACTTAGATTTATACATATAGGATAAGCAGCGAGAGAGTAACCTGGAGTTGGGTAGCAAGCCTCGGTAATTATAAAACGAAGTATGTTTTATGGTATAGTATAACCTGCCTAGATGTAGTAAATCCATAAGGATAGATATGCAAAGCTATGAAACAAGAGATAGCAATAGTCTTAAGTTCGATAAAGTACCAAGCGAAAGACATCAATACACCTATAGATGCCTAAAGGGACAACTTTTCATAATTCTGTATATGTTCATACGGTGAGGCTTATAGATTGGCTAAAAGATGGAGGAAAAAGGGAAAACGAGTCGCTAGGCACTCATATAAGGACACAGTCGTACATACTGCATGATATAAGGTAGCAAATGTTACGATGTTGGAAAAATTCCGACCACATGTCATGGCGTGACAAAGAGGCCTAAAAGGGGGGAATGCCCAAGTGTTTGGATTTATTCACAAAACTATTGCTTAGATGGCAAGATGAACATTAAAGTATTCGTAAGAGCCATAATTTATGAAATTGATAAGTGCATCCGTCAACATTCGAGGACGAATGTTCCAAAGGGGGGAATGATGTTACACCCCAAGTTTTCATGCGTGAGAGTACATCGTAAGTCATTGATGTAAGCTCGGAAATGAGATTCTATTTGGAAGCAAATAAAGTAAGTTAATAATGTTACCTTGGAGGTTACAAATATTTAAGATCATGAATAACGATTACCAAGAGGGTTGGAAATCTTAGAAGCTAAACCAATTGAAGAAAATAAGTTTCGTCGAAAGTTGACAAGTTTCGAATGTTATAACATGTACTTTGGGGTGAGACTAGGGTTATTAACATGATAAGGAGGTTATTCTATGAGTTATTTTAGTCGTATGATATTCATTTTCTACATTTTGAAGGCAAGCAAGTTGTGGAACAAGAGTTGGCAAAGGCCATCACAAGTTACATTCATAAATTTGCTGAAATTTATGTCAAATGTATCTGAGAATTTCTCCAAATATACTTGGAATAATGGGGTGTTCTACCTACCAACTTGAAGGTCTATGAGTCTAGTTTCTAACTCATTAAACCGTTTGTCAATACGACACCGGAGTAGAGAGATATTCGCATTTTCGCGAGACCGCGCAAGCAGCTCTCAATGGGACCCACTTAGGCGGTGGTTGACCTACTTCAATTTATAAACGATTTGGACGCCTATTTTTGCTCATTTTTCAACTAAAGTTCGTCTCCAAACTTCTCCTAACCCTCCTAAACATATATCATAAGGGTTTGAAGTGATTCCAAAGTGATTACACCATATTTCAACATCAAAACTTAGTTCTAGTGAAGAACAACACCTCTTTGAGGTTGTGTTGTCATTGAGGATTGTTGTGGGTTGTATTTGGATGAAATTCCAAGTTGTTGCTGCTTTCTAAGGTGAGTATAACAACCTACTAATTGTTCTTAAGCTTGCTTGTATGTTGGTTAAGTTGTTAGGATGATAAACTATAAGATAATACTTGGACTAGCTTAAGTCACTTCTATGGTGTTGTATTGCTATTAAGGGTTGTTGTAAAATGAATATAAATTGGATTTTGACTTGAAGTTACTGTAGGAGGTATGTATATTATGTTCTTGCTTGTGCCTAAGGTTATCTTGATATTGATTAAGTAAAATGGATGGGCTAGACCTGAACTAGTGAATAAAGTTGCTAGTTGGGGATAGTTGAAGTTGTGGATTATTTTTGTTGTTATAAATATATGGTATAAGGATGGAATCATTGATTAATGACTTCATTATCAAGTTAATGATACTTTTATGTTGAAGTAAGAAGTCTATAAGGATTGATAAGGGGTATACGGATTCCAATCGGAGTTTGCCGCTCGTCGTAATGTAGTTGTGACTTGTTGTGGTTATATGGTGTCTTGATATTGATAATTATGTATTGATGGATTGCTCTGGTCATTGTTGTTGGTATATGGTATTGGAGGAGGCCCTTTTTACAATGGAGATGCTGCCCAAATTTACGTAAACGAGCTACTAGCTTAAGTTATAGACTTAGCCTTTGCTCAGCACTGATTTTGAATCTCCTTGTACTATGATAGATTGAGTTGACTTGTTTGAAGAGTTGCTTGGAAGGGATTAAGGACTCAACGGGTTTAAGGTATGTTAAGGCACTTTCTTCTTTCTTTTGGCATGGTCTAAAATGAAATGAACATAAACGATACGCTATTTCATAATGACTCTACTCCTAGCAACTAAGGTTGTCCATGTTGTTCTTTCCTTATAAAATTATTCTAAACAAGTGTGTATGATCCTTAAATCCTACTAAGGTTCATATTGATGGTAGGGATGTCCATAATGTTCTTAAGTCACTCCAAAAGGTTTAGAAGATGATTCCATGAGTCTAGCATGCATTATATATAGTATCTATTTTACTCTACCGAGCCGCGCTATAGTCGGCCGGGTACGGCACCTATTGTGCAACCACTGATCAGTTGGGTTTACCGAGCTCCACGTGGCCGGGTACGATTCTACCGAACCTTATGATGGTCGGGTACGCTTTTACCGAGTCCTCTTTGAGGCCAGGTACGATATGATGATGATGATGCCCACAGAGGCAAATGTTTTAAAAAGTTTATGTATATATATGTATTATGCATTTCATATCAGTAACCCCCAGAGGCACTCTGATGTTATAGGTTGTATCTCCTCTATCTCTCTCTTTACATTACTGTTCTTGTTTATGCTTTCCTGCCTAACATACTCGGTACTTTATTAGTACTGACGTCCCTTTTGCCTGGGGACGCTGTATTTCATGCCCGCAGGTCCCGATTGATAGGTTGACAGTCCTCCTAGTAGGCTATCAGCTCAGCGAAGGTGTTGGTGCACTCCACTTGCTCCGGAGTTGCCTATTTGGTCAGTATGCTTTGGATATGTATTGATTGATATGGCGGGGCCCTGTCCCGACCTTTATTATTTTATGTACTCTTAGAGGCTTGTAGACATATGTCAGGTGTATGGATAATTGTATGGCCTTGTCGGCCTATGTTTCGAGTTTACTAATGGTCATGTCGGCCTTATAGGCCCGTATGTCACATTTATTAGTTTGTATATCATGTTGGGTCTTCATATGTTGACTATTCCCTTATGTTTTATTCTTGTTATCTCCGGACGAGTTTTCTAGCTCATTTACTCATGATAACATGATAAGAAAGATATGTTACGTTGGTACTCGGTTGAGTAAGGCACCGGGTGCCCGTCACGGCCCTTCGGTTTGGGTCGTGACAATAGTACAACATGCATTAATTATAAAAGCATGGAGATGGGACGGCTAGACGTGACGCCTTGACACAGGCTCTGGTTAGGCTGGCTCTGTCAGACTTAGCCGCGTGCCTTGGGAATTCCCCTTTTTACTCTAGCCTCGATCTTCGTCTTCTTTGGGTCGGGCCTCGACAAGCCCCGAGAGAGGCAACTCGATCGCAACTCCACGTCCTCGGGCTCTCGAGATATTCTTCCGAAGTGACTTGATAGCAAGAAATTAGGCCCTCTGATTTTTCCACATACAATATGGCTGAGAGAACTGGAGTGGGATCGCTCCTGCTGGGATAGCCGTTGCTCGTTGGGTTACCTGCAAATAGAAGCAATACAGACATATACTGCGTATAAATTTAAACATGATGCAGGTTTCCGTTGGACTATGAAAGTTGTCTTCGGATGGTTAGGGATGGTGTCCTTTGACCATGATATCCTGGGCCATGAATTATTTGATGAGAGATTCGTAGGCCATGAAATGATTTTCTCAGGACATGAAAATGGTGCCTCCGAACCATGACACCTTTGAATAATTATATGCAAATTTGAGAGATCCTCAGGCCATGGCATGGTATCTTCCGGCTATGAGGATGACGCCTTTTAAACTATGATGACTTTGGATATATTGGTGATATTTTAGCCCATGATATGCAATGATATGTGTTAACAAGACAAGGCTTAGTCTTGTGAAGTGGAGGACAGAGCTTAGCCCTATTGACAAGCAAATAGATAATGCTAGAAATAGAGCAATATTTGTACAAACGGGGACGGTTCTTAGTCCCAAGCGAATATGGAGGCAGGAATTAGCCTCATGCAGGTAGGGAGGCAGTGATTAGCCTCATGCAAATGGGGAGGCAAGGATTAGCCTCATGCAGATATAGAGGCCGGGATTTGCCTCATGTAGGATGGAGTCAAGGATTAGACTCATGCAAATAGAGAGGCAAGGATTAGCCTCATGCAGGATGGAGTCAAGGATTAGACTCATGCAAATAGGGAGGCAGGTATTAGCCTTATGCAGGTATGGAGTCAAGGATTAGACTCATGCAAATAGGGAGGCAGGGATTAGCCTCATGCAGGGTGGAGTCAAGGATTAGACTCATGCAAATAGGGAGGCAATGATTAGCCTCATGCAAGTTGGGAGGCAGTGAATAGCCTCATGAAAATATGAAGGTAGGGATTAGCCTCATGTAAGTAGGGAGGCAAGGATTAGCCTCATGCAAGTATGGAGGCAAGGATTAGACTCATGCAGGTATGGAGTCAAGGATTAGACTCATGCAAATAAGGAGGCAGGGATTAGCCTCATACAGGTATGGAGTTAAGGATTAGACTCATGCAAATAGGGAGGCAGGGATTAGCCTCATGCAGGTATTGAGTCAAGGATTAGACTCATGCAAATAGGAAGGCAGGGATTAGCCTCATGTAGGGTGGAGCTAATGATTAGACTCATGCAAATAGGGAGGCAGGGATTAGCCTTATGCAAGTAGGGAGGCAGGGATTAGCCTCATGAAAATATGGAGGCAGGGATTAGCCTCTTGCAAGTAGGGAGGTAAGGATTAGCCTCATGCAAGTATGGAGGCAAAGTAATGCCTCATGCAAGTAGGGAGGCAAGGATTAGCCTTATGCAAATAGGGAGGCAGGGATTTGCCTCATGCAGGTATAGAGTCAAAGATTAGACTCATGCAAATAGGGAGGCAGGGATTAGCCTCATACAGGTATAGAGTCAAGGATTAGACTCATGCAAATAAGGAGGCAGGGATTAGACTCATGCAGGTATGGAGTCAAGGATCAGAATCATGCAAATAGGGAGGCAAGGATTAGCCTCATGCAGTTATGGAGGCAAGGATTAGCCTCGAGCAGTTATGGAGGCAAGGATTAGCCTCATGCAAAGAGCACATAGCAAATAAGAGTAGTATATGTCTTAGCTGGAGATAGATTCGGTGTCTGATGGCCTGATTGATAGTGAACTTGCTACATGTTTGTTATCGATACGTCAAATGTGCCCGTGTTCAAATAAAAATTGTAAGTTTTGTAGGGGGAAGGTTGGTTCGTACTCCTGTCGGCTGGCTTTGCTTTGCTCCGTTCTGAAAGCCTTTTGAGTTCCCTTGGATGACACCTGACTATTATCGAAATAGAGTTTTCGAAATATGCAATTATTGATAAAATAGAGTTGTTTTAGAAAAGTATTTATATATCAAGTAATTTTGATGAACTAGTGACTGTAACACATCTCAAAGGCATTGCAGCTATCTCATATTGGAATTTTAAGGGTCCTCAAAATTCTTCTCCAGTTTGGTGGATGATCTTTTGACTATTTGCGGATGATAAGCCTTGCTGAATCTTTTTGGAATTTTGAGAATCCTTCTCAAAATTCTGCCCTGGTTTCTTAAATGATTACTGGCATGCGATGGCGTTGGCTGGACTTGCTCCGGAATTTTGAGGGTCCTCCTCAAAATTCTTCTCCAATTTCTGAATTTGGGCGGTAAATGAAAATTTTATTATGATATGACCGAAACCATAAGGCTGCCAATGTATCCCCTCTTAAACGGGAATCAGGTCAAGCATAGTTCAATTATATCAGAAACGAAATGTGAAATAATCTAGGCATAGTATCTCTTGAGTGCGTCTGAATTGATTGGTTTTTGTCAGACTTCTCCATCCATTTCTGCAGGTATGAGTGCTCCTCCTTTTAGTACCATGTGAACCATGTACAGGCCCTGCTAGTTGGGAGAGAATTTCCCTTTGGCTTTATCTTCATGCAAGAATATTTTCTTTAATACCAGTTGCCCTGGTGCGAACTATCTTGGTTTAACTCTTTTGTTGTAAGCTTTAGACATTCTGTTCTGGTAAAGTTTGCCGTGACATACTGCGTTCATCCTCTTTCCATCAATAAGGGCCAATTGTTCATAGCGACTCTTTATCCATTTTGCATCGTTCAGTTCAGCTTCCTGTATGATTCTTAAAGAAAGAATTTCCACCTCGGCTAGGATGATAACCTCGGTACCATAAACCAACATGTAGGGAGTTGCCCTAGTTGATGTGCAAACCGTGGTGCGGTACCCCAATAGGGTAAATGGTAACTTCTGATGTCATTGTTTATGGTTCTCTACCATTTTCCTTAGTATCTTCTTGATGTTTTTGTTGGCGGCTTCTATGGCTCCATTCATTTGAGGTCTGTAGGCTGTGGAATCCTTGTGCTTGATTTTGAAAGTTTCACACATATCTTTCATTAGATCACTGTTGAGATTGGCGGCGTTGTCGATAATATTGGACTCAGGAACTCCGAATCAACAGATAATACAATCCTTGACAAAATCTGCGATAACTTTATTGGTTACAACTTTGTACGATGCAGCTTCTACCCATTTTGTGAAGTAATAAATGGCTACAAGAATAAACCTGTGTTCGTTTGAAGAAGTGGGCTCAATCGGACCAATAACATCCATTCCCCAAGTGGGGAATGACCAATGTGAGCTTGTTGCATTGAGCTCATTTGGCGGCACTTTTATCATATCATCATGCACTTGACATTGAAAGTATTTGCAGATATACTGAATGCAATACGTCTCCATGGTCATCCAAAAGTAACCTGCCCTGAGTATCTTCTTAGCCAAGATGAAACCATTCATGTGCGGACCACAAGTCCTAGAATGCACATCCTCAAGTAGCTTAGAATCTTCTTTTGCATCAACACATCTTAGTAAACCCAAATTAGTAGTTTTATACATGTTCCCTCCGCTGTGGAAGAAGTGATTTGATAGTCTCTAGAGTGTGCGTCTCTGAGTATGATTTGCATGCTTCAGGTATTCTCCTTTAAATAAGTATTATTTGATGTCATGGAACCAAGGCATTCCATTTGCTTCATCCTCGACATGAGCACAATATGCCGGCTGATTATGGATCCTTACTGGAATAGGATCAATATAGTTCTTATCTAGATGTTGTATCATGGATGACAAAGTGGCCAATGCATCGGCAAACTCATTCTAAATTCTAGGCACATGTCGGAATTCTATCTTTGTAAACCTCTTTCTCAATTCATGTATATGGTGCAGATATGGCAGTATCTTGGTATTCTTGGTGGCCCACTCTTCTTGTACCTGGTGCACAAGCAAATCTGAATCACCGATCACCAGTAAATCCTGAACGTTCATGTCGACTACCATGTAGAGTACTAGTATGCAGGCTTCACACTCTGCCATGTTGTTGGTGCAGGAAAATTTGAGTTTAGAGGATACTGGATAATGCTGACCCTTCTCCGATACCAAAACTGCTCCAGTGACCACTCATTTAAAATCTGCAGCTCAATAGAAGAACATCCTCCAACCGTCATATGCTTCGGTAATGTCTTCTCCTAATAATGATACTTCTTCATCAGGAAAATACGTTTTCAAGGGTTCGTATTATCCTCCCACCGTATTTTCAGGAAGGTGATCTACCAATGCTTGTCTTTTGACCGCCTTTTAGTTACGTAGATGATATCAAGCTCACTTAGTAGTATCTGCCATTTATCCAACTTCCCAGTAGGCATGGGTTTCTGAAATATGTACTTCAGAGGGTCCATCCTGGATATGAGGTATGTAGTGTAGGCACAGTAGTAATGCCTCAATTTCTGGGCTATCCATGTCAAAGCACAACAAGTGCATTCAAGTAGAGAATACCGTGCTTCATAAGGTATAAACTTCTTACTCAAGTAATATATGGCTTTCTCCTCTCTTCATGTCTCGTCATTTTGTCCCAAAGCGCATCCGAAGGCTCCATCTAATATAGATAGATAGAGTAGCAAAGGTCGTCCTATCTACGGAGGGACAAGAGCTGGTGGTGTGGACAGGTACTCCTTGATCTTATCAAAAGCTTTCTGACAATCCTCTGTCCAGCTTGTTTCGGCATCCTTCCTCAGCATCTTGAAGATGGGTTCACATATGACTATTAACTATGCTATGAAGCGACTGATATAGTTGAGACGTCCTAGGAAGCTCATCACATCCTTTTTGCCCTTAGGTGGTGGTAACTCCTGAATAGCTTTGACTTTAGATGGATCCAATTCGATCCCTTGACGACTGACGATGAATCCTAGTAAATTTCCTGCGGGAACCCCAAATGCACACTTTGCGAGGTTCAATTTCAAATTGTACCTCCTTAGCCTGTCAAAGAACTTCCTCAAGTATGCAATGTGATCTGCGACCCTCTTTGATTTTATAATGACATCGTCCACATACACCTCTATTTCTTTGTGTATCATATCATGGAAGATGGTTGTCATGGCTCTCATGTAAGTGGCCCCAGCATTCTTCAAACCGAACGGCATAATCTTATAACAGTATACACCCCATGGTATAATAAAAGTTGTATTCTCTACATCTTCTTCATCCATCCAAATCTGATGATAACCCGCGAAGCAATCTACAAAGGATGGTGTTCATGCTTGGCATAATTATCGATCAGAATATGTATATTCGGCAGTGGGAAGTCATCCTTGGGACTTGCTCTACTTAAATCCCAATAGTCAACACATACTTTGACCTTCCCATCCTTCTTCAGAACTGGCACAATGTTAGCTAACCAGGTTGGATATTCAACCACCCTGAGGACTTTGGCTTTGATCTGCTTAGTAACTTCCTCCTTGATTTTCAGGCTCATGTTTATCTTGAACTTTCTGAGTTTTTGTTTTACTGGCAGACACATGGGATTAGTAGGCAACTTGTGAGCCACTATGGACGTGCTCAAATCGTTCATGTCATCATATGACCATGCAAAAATGTCCTCATACTCTTTTAGAAAACGGATGTACTCTTCCTTCTTTGTTAGTAACAAGTGAATGCTGATGCGGGTTTCCTTGACGGTCTCGGCGTCTCCAAATTTACTACTTCGGTCTCGTCCAGATTGGACTTAGGTTTATTCTCAAAATTTTCAACCTCCATGACGATCCCTTTAGGTATCTCATCTTCTTCCTCTGAATCACTATCCTCATGTTGCATTTCCTCGTTACATGTTACAGTCACTGGTTTATCAGGAAAAATAATAATAACGTTGTGGAAAGGAAAGGTATAAGGATAGTAGTGAATAATAAAGAGCAAATGCATTTCATTAAAACTTGAAAAATTGTCCAGACAAAGCACGGATCGATGAATCGAGCATTTATTTTGAAACAAGTAAAGCTTGAAATGAAATTACGAGAAATATTAAATGCCTAGAATGGCTATAGAAGTAAATTCTGCCAAGCTACCCAGGGACTCGGCGAGCTCGGGATGGTATGGCGGTCCAGTTTCTGAGAACGGCTCCCTTCGCCACAGTCTGAATGGTGAGGCCTTCATTATCCTCCTCCTTAATTATGGCACCACAGTCCATGTCCTCATCCTCCAAGAACAAATTCCTGAACCTAGCTAGTGCTTCTTCCTCTTCAGTCCCCCATATTGTGTCAGTCTAATGAAAAACTTATTCCAAACGTGGCACTAGTTACTCAAGAGGGTAATACGGTCCACGCCATGGAGGCGACCAATCATTGTACTCTTGCCATGTATACTGGTATCCGAGCCCAAAGGTGGTACCATGATTTTTCAACTATATTGGTTTGGTGATGCCTTGGAGGTTCTTTCCCAACCCTTTGCTGGGTTCATATCCGAACCATGCTAGTATGCTCTCTATTTTGTTACTCCACCACTTATACTTCTCAACGGCATTGACCCGTTTGGTGTGATGATATGTTTCCCCTCATAGCCTTCTTCTATGTTCAATGGCCGTGATGGTTTGACTAGTATATATGGGGTTACTCCAATCTCCGTGGATGATCACCTCCTGATGGTTCTATTCGAATTTCACGGCTTGATGTAATGTGGAAGACACGACTCCAGCAACATGGATCCATGGTCGTCCCAACAGAAGATTATATGAGGCTGGTATGTCAGGCACTAGGAATTCAACGCCGAACCAAGTTGGACCCATCTGCAAGAAAAGGTTGATTTCTGCGATCGTGGCCCTCTAGGACCCATTGAAAGCCTTCACATTCATGTTTCCTACCCGTATTTCATGGAAACCTTTATCCAACCTTTTCAGAGTATCCAGCGGGTAAATATTTAGGCTTGAATCTCCGTCAACCAGGACCCTGGCAATGAACTTGTTTTCAAATTGCATTGTGATATGCAATGACCGATTGTGATTCAAGCCCTCAGGCGGTATCTCATCTTCGTGGAAGATAATATTATGGCATTCTAGTACTTGACAAACCATGTTGGCCATTTCTCCACCAGTGATGTTATTGGGTACATAAGCCTCACTCAGTACTTTCATCAAAGTGTTCTTGTGTGCCTCTGAATTCTGCAATAGGGACAGGATAGATATCTGAGCAGTGTTTAGATGGTCAATAATAGAGTACTCCTTTGCCTACACATTCCTACACAGGTCATCTGGCATGGTCTCAATGTTAGGCTGCCTAGTAGTGGCCTTCTTACTTGAACCTCCCAGGTGTTCAGATGTATAGACTCTTCCGGTTCTAGTCATTCCTTGTGCAACGTTAGATTCCTCTACCTTGGCTTTCCCTTTTCGCCAAGCCCCGGAAACATAATCCAAGGGTATTGCTTTTGAGTTGAATGGGGGTGTGGTTGATACTATCACAGTGAAAGGTGTGACCATTTCTACTTCAAATGGGAAAGGGGCGGCTGAGGGCGGAGCCACTTCTACCCCAGATGGAACTGATGCAGTTACCTCAACCTCGATTGGTGCCTGAGTCTAAACCACAATAGGAGTAAGTGTGACTGCAAGCTTAAAGTCATCACCTTCTCGAATAAGTCTGATCAACCCCTCAGGGTCCCATTCTTCATTTGTCTTTATCACATGTACACCATCACCTCTGTTATTAGGGAGGGGATTGTTGCAGACATTAGGTGTGACTTCCTTTGCTTGTATGACATTGTTGTCGATTAGTGTATGGATCTTATCCTTTAATGTTCGGCACTCATCAGTGGTTTGCCCTTTCATACCGGAATGGTATGCACAAGTTTTGATTGGATTGACCTATTGGGATAGATTTTCTAATGCCACAGCAGGAACAAGAGTGGCGTAACCTGCGGCTTTCAACCTTTCATACAATTGGTCGATGGGCTCGGCAATGGTGGTGTATTGTCTGGATGGCTTACGTTCAAAATTGGGCCTTGGTCTTGGATAATTTTGGCGAGTTGGTAGTGATTGGAAGTGGGTTGGTTGGGAGTTATAGGTGTGATGGACAGTGGTTGGTTGGGAATATCTGGGAGATGAATGTTGATATATAGGTGGTGATGCTTGGTATGTGGGTGGAGGTGTTTGATATATTGGTGGAGGTGTTTGATATGTAGGTGGTGGTGTCTGATAGGTGAGTGGAGATTTTGGGCCTGGGCCACCATTACCGCCCCAAGATCTCTCCTCTTCGATATGCCCCCTGATTGTAGTGCTTTATTCATGACTTGTATGCCACCATTACCATCTGGTCTTGATTCTTTCTCCTAGTTTGATGATGTTAGAGAATTTGTGATTTTCGTTAACCATCAACCTCTTATAGCATTGAGGATCCTGTGCTCTGACAAAGAATTTATTCATTTCTTCTTCGTCCAAAGAGGGCCTGACCTTGGCTGCCTCCGACCTCCAACGAGTAGCGTATTCACAGAAAGACTCGGTAGGTTTCTTCTTAAGATTCTGAATGTAGAAGACATCCGGTGTATTCTCGGTGTTTAACCTGAACCGGTCCATAAAATTTGACGCCATGCTTACCCAATTGGACCATTTCTTGAGATTTTGTCTAATATACCAAGACAAAGCATCCCCAATAAGGCTCCTCAAAAAGAGCTTCATCCTGATCTTTTTATCTTTCCTGATCCCGACAAGCTTGTCATAATAGTTCCTTAGATGAACCTTGGGATCACCTGTACTATCAAACATTTCAAACTTGGGAGGTTTGTACCACCTGGTAATTCGACATCCGGCCGTATGCACAGATTTTCATAGTTCAAAACCTTATATTCCTCTGTCACCCTCAACACCTTGAACTCGGCTTGTTAACTTCTTGAGTTCTTCAACCAGGTTTTTAATGAGCCGGTCCTTCTCATAGGATTCCAGTGTATATGAGATTGTTTGGGTAGAGTGAGGTACAGTTTCCACATATATAGGGTTGTTTGATAGTTCTAGGGACTTAGGTGTAGTGATGGTCATTGGTGGAGTTTTGTGGATCTGGAATGAGATGTGGTATATTTTGGGGAGTGTGGTAAGTGGTGGTTAGTGGGTACAGAATTGGGTGATGATGATGTTGTGGTAGAGTTGTATCAGCAGCGGATTGATATTTTAGGGTAGAGTTGTGCATTGATTTGGTGTGGTAGGATTTTGTGGCCGTTGGTTTTGTGTGTTCTAAGGAGGTGTCGAGTTCTTTGTGTTCTGTTGGTGGATATTGGGGACATTGAGGGTGAGTGACAAATTTGCCAAGTTGCGAACCTACTCAAGTTCTCCTTGCAATTCCAGTATCTTTTGTTCTAGTCTCAAAACTAGATCATTTGGCGCCGGAGTACTACGACCATCTAAAGTCTCTGCATTCTCAATATTGTCCTTTTGAATTCCACTTAAGTCGTCCATCTTTGCTTTTCCTCTGCCTTTTGTGTTGCTTGGAGAAGGAGGAGGTGGAGGGTCTCTAGATCTAGTGTGATATGCTGATGAGGCCAATATGAGTGAATCAACCTAAGGGGATGGGAATAACAATAAAAAATAAGCAAAAACAAAATAGGTAACAAGTCAGTGAAGATCCTGAAATGTTTGCAGTATTTAAACACATATTGTGGAAATGTATATTTGTGTCCTACTTTGGGAACCTCGTTGTGCCCGGGGTAGGCCTAGAGACAGATAAACTTGGAGAACTTTTAATGCCAATAAATGCTTTATTTCATAATATAAAAATAGACGAATCCCAAAATGACACTAAGAAAATAATAAAATAAGTCACTACTGGCACTTTGCCTTATTATATTTTTAGGAAAAAGCAAATAAATCTAGTCTATTTGGTCCCAGAAGGTCCTTCTCCAAATTCTATCTTCCGGAATCCATCATATAGATCCCCTAGCTCGCGCAGCCCCAACATCAAGTAGGCTCTGGTCAAATGTCCTCCTTCAGTTCCTTCACCGTTCTAGCAATTTTCAATCCTCTTTATGACTTTACCTTCCAACTCCACTATTCCTCGCTCCAGATATTCCAGTTTCCTGTTGGAAGTGACTTCCATCTCTTTCCACTCCTCGATCAACCTCGCATTCCTCTCAGAGTCGTGGACCCCCTTGCGCAGCCTGTTGTACTTGACTTGAGCTTCAACATCTTTATCTATGATTCTGTTCCCTCGACCGGCCCATGGTGTCACCATTCCTTTTAGATTGTCCTTCAACCATTCCAGGTAGAGAGGCTCGCACCCTGCATGATACCTATCTAGCTCAAAAATGTTCTTCTCCACAATGATTTTGCAGTGCCACATGTGCTGAACTTGGCACTTGTAAGGGACATCGTTATCTTGAAAGTCTGCCCTGAAATGACTCATCTTGACAACCCTTGGTACAACCTATTTTCTACCTGCTTGCCTCATAACTCGCATAGGGACATATGGGTATATCCCTCTCAATCCGATTAGCACCAAGTATGGAGCATCCATGGACCTAATAATAAATCTGTCTATTAGGAACCATTCATACATCCACAACACTTGTTCCTCGGTCAGATTGTCGAAGAACTCTACCATTCTTTGGCGCTTTCCGGCTGAGCAAATCTGCTTGGAATGTAAGTCATCTGCTTAGGCTGATTGAAGGCAATAAGATCGTTCCAAGCCCTTCGGGGAAATTCTTGGCAACAACGACCCTTTTGGAAATGCTCCAACAACCATAATTGCAGCAACAAATTACAACCCTCGAAATGTTTGACCCTTCTTTGACAGTGTTCTAGAGCCTTGTAGATGTCGGCTATGATCATGGGGACTATGGTATATGTCTCTCCATTAATCCCTTCCATCAGGTTCTTGGCGACCATGGCCAACCAAGTGTGGATTCTTCCCTTTTTCATTGGGAACACTATCAGGCCTAGGAAGCACACAATGAATACAAACACTCTGCGATGAATGTGACCTAGAGAAGTGAGAGAGACCTCATCATGGTAAGGACGGAAAGACTTGCTATGGCCATACCTCTCGTACAGGTATTCGAAAGGTATGTAAGATTCTTTTAAGCACACTAGGTTGACATACTTCTTCAGCCCCATCATCTTCAAAAATCCTCTGTCCATATGGTTTTCTAGTACCAATAGCTCGGGGCTATCCCAGTCAATCGAGCAAGCCCTCCAATTTCCACCAGAAATGGTGTCATTTCTATGTCGCTGAAATAAAACACAGTCCTTTCACTATCCCAGCATAAAGTGGCAGCTTCGATCGATTTGTTGTTTGTCTCAATATCTATCAAGGAAGGCAGGTTACCCAGGTACTTTCTCACATGTTTCTTGTCACCTGAGTAAAGGTTATCCCACCAATCTAGCAGCAATGGTGGGATGTTTCTAACCGCGTCGAATCTGGGGACCGCGTACCTTATTTTCTGCAAAACAAAAGGTTTAGACCTTACCCCCACCGGACTCGACTATTTATACATTTATGATCAACATATCGGCATTTGGTTCTCCAAATTAATGCACAGAACGTGGTTGTGTCCGTTGGGATTATGGAAAATTCGATGGACTTTGGATAAGGCTTATCTTAAAGGATCATTATGTGAAAAACATAACTGATCCGACTACGTTTGACCATGATGCATGCACAATTTTAACCAAAGTAAGGTTTCTTTGGGGTTTGACTGGTACCCTCAAGCGGACAACTCGAGGGGGAAGGCACGGAACCGTCGATTGCACTGCTGATCGACTGGTTTTACCGTAAATAAGCCTTTCTGAATTTAAGGGTAGTATATAGGAAGAGAGCAACCACTCATTAAAGCATTGCTATAGGATTTAATACGTACGAGTGGAATATGATGGAGCATGATTTATGCAGCAATTAATAACATGTAGTCAAGTATTTTCATGTAGGAAATAAATACAGCATTTAAATAATTGAAAGACAATTACAGGAAAAAGAAAACATTGAGACAAGTCAGTTTCAAAGATAAAGAATATAATTGCTTAAAAAATGGACAGTTAAATTCAAATAAGGGAGAAGGGTATGAGATAAAGCATGCTTGGACTAATTTGTAAAAAGATAAGTTCGTTATGGTAAGAGCCTAAAGGTATCCTCAGCAGAGTCGCCATGCTGTCGCGCCCCCATTTTTCCCTCCACGGAGAGAGTTCAGGTTTAGAAATTCATGGGGGGTAATAACTCATTTCCTTTTGGGAATTGGGTATTTGAAGAGTCGCCACCTAACGGGTTATGGTGAATTAGGGCACCTAGAGCGATTAACTCTTGGTTTGGTTTGTATTACCAAAGATTAGGGTAAGGGCTCGAAATAACCTTGAGGGGAAGGTGTTAGGCACCCCTCTCGGTCCACAATGGTGGGTCCCGACCGAACTTATTTTCACGAATTAGTCCATTAACAAAATAATAGTTGAATCAAATAATTTACAAGTAAAACACGTTAAATGTTGTATAGCTCAAATAATAAGACAAAGGTTTTGAATAAGTTATATACATAAAGGAAATTTTAAAACATAAGAAATTTAGGAAATGAGGGGTCCTAGGTTGGTTAAACTACATGATCACCCCACACAATGTGCGGTAAACACTCCTCAATGAGGTGCTACACGTGA
This sequence comes from Nicotiana tabacum, assembly GCF_000715075.1. Classification (NCBI taxonomy): domain Eukaryota; kingdom Viridiplantae; phylum Streptophyta; class Magnoliopsida; order Solanales; family Solanaceae; genus Nicotiana; species Nicotiana tabacum. The sequence continues at coordinate 126,814,966 of NC_134082.1, forward strand.
CATTAGCGCGTAGTCATCATATCCATATCTACCCTTCCCACCCCCTTAGTGGTTATTAATGCGTGTGTTGGTTAGCGATCTCTATTGCGTGCTGTTACCCATCCCTTCTTAATGGTCCTAGAGGAGATTCAGGACCTTTACCTATAGGTAGTTCTAGATAGACCCCCTAAGGTTTAAAGGAGAAAATACTAAGGCGACAGGAAAGAACAATTAAGACTTAGAATATAAGACAGAAAAGAGCAAATAGGAGGCTCAGTTTACCTCTACAGATAAGGCGTGCAAACAGCATGACTCAAACACAGAAAAGGGCAATAATATCCTAAGACATGATGTTTAGGTGGGAATTAGAAGACATTAGATATGCAGGTTCATTATAACTCAGAAGCAGGGGCCCTGATCAGTTTGCCTACTTATTTTAAGCTTGTTAACCAATAAGCAATACACACAAAGGGGCAGTTTCCAATCTTATGAGAAATTGGATTTCCTAAGGCATAGGATAATGCACAATTGTTACCAAAACCATTAGAACAATGAAGGAGTTATTTTACCTAAAAACATGCGGTTCTAAGTGTTATAAAAAAGCAGAGATTAATACCAGCTTATTTTAAACAGGATAATCGAATGTGAAGTTGTATTTACCTCTTCCGTAATCAGTAGTTTACTCTAGGTGTGACTGAGCAAGTATGAATGAGATCTTAAAGCATGGTATCTAATATGCACGTATAAATGTAGAGTGATTTATATGTAGAATTCCTAAAGAAAGATTTCTAATATGCACGACATGATTGCAGAATTTCCTATAGCAGGATTTCTAAATGCATAGAAAGTTTACAACATTATAGAGCATGCTGCCAAGTGTGCAAGAGTAGCAATCTTTGTTTTTAATGCCCCTTTATCCTAAAACAAGATTTCTGAGTGATAAGAATGTCAAAAATGAGATGCTTAAACAATACATGAGCCCTAAGAGCATGGTTTCTAATGCATGATATGTTTTGAGCATGGATTCTATTTCACATACAGGAAATATAGACCTAAAGCATGGTTTCTACACTTTTTGATATCTATAACATGCATAGCTACCCTCCCATTTTCACTATCCAAATCCCAATATTCATTTACAAATTATTACAGGCCAAGATCTAATGAATTACATAAGTAGATAAGAAAAATAAGAAGTTACTCTATAGGGAGCCTACCAATAGGCCCAAATTTCCAAAATTTCCAATGCCAGATTGCCTCATAGCCTTTCATATAATCCGGGTTTGTCAGAGTTTCCTAAGGACTTCAAGGGATCCCGGACAGTACTCACACCTAGATTTTATAGTCATAGTTGAGTAAGTGTAGTGTGGAAGGGCCATCACTAATGTATCAAAGTTCAGAGGGATCTCATAGGGATCCCTAAGCAGTCACACATTAGAGGGGCAAAACTTAAAACCTAAGAGTACATGTGATAATGCTTGAAGAGTTAAGTGGGGAAACTGTTTGAAAAAGGGATTTGTTTGAAATAGTTTTGTGAAAGACATCAGAGACAGTTTAGAAAAAGAGAGTGGAGTTTAAACAACAGTCCAAACACAGCACCCCCAAAACAGGTTCATACACTGCCAGAGATCATAGAACCAAAGCATGTTCAGCAGCCACAAACAAGGGGTCAAGGGATTTGGGGACACATAGGTCACATAGGTAAACACATAGTTATAGGAGCACTTAAGTACATAATCAAAAGCATGCTAAAGGGTTAAGGAACCTTAGAATTAATAAAGAATCAGGTTACTAAAAAATAGCCAATTACTTTGCATAGAACATTAGTAAGGGAGAGTCATATTGGGGTACAATAGAAGGGGGATAACACTTCATAAACATGTTGAGTCTAAGGGAGGGGTACATTTAGGAGCATGCTGATGAAGCAATGAAGTAAACATATTAGTTGCAAGTCGAACAATAGAACCATAAGTAAACACAGACTAGAAACAACAGGAATTGAAGTAATAAAAGAAACATATTGGTTTTGGAACTTGAATTGAAATCAGGACATACCAGTAAAGTGACAACAAACAAAAAGTGAAGAATAGGAGAGCACAATAGTTCGCCTTAGCTTGCAGCCGACTAACTTAGAACAATAGTAAGTAATCACAAAAGAGGATAGAGAGCTTATAGTGGGAGAGAGAGAGAGCGAGAGAGAGTTTTGAACCAAATGTGTCTGTGCCTGTGTGTGTTAATGAGAGAGCATATATATAGTTTGAAACTAGGTAGAATAATAAGGTAAGAATCAAAGTCAAACAGTAATTATGGAACTAGGTATCAATTAGTATAAAATTAATTGAAGTACTCCCTTAATTAAGGGAGTGAACTTCAAACGGTATAGACAAATAAGGGAGGAGATCATATGAGACTGGAATATAACACATAAGGAAATAAGCATAGTACATAGCATATAATAGAGGCTAGGTTCGACAAATTCTAATTATGGAAAATGTCTAAAAATCAACTTGACAGCATAATCAACCACAAAAATAAGGCAAAAAGATATTTAGAGATTGAAAACTAGTAAGGAAATCATCATAAGAAATTAGTGAAACGTATCCATTATAGGAAATAAGGGATTCAAATAGGAGTAGTAATGATTAAGGGGATTAACACAAATTGTTGTGAAATACACGAAATAATCACAACATGGCAAGAAGGAATAAAAATCAGAAACCTTAATAAGCATAGTAAAGTAAAAATCACGTAAAGTCAGGAATTCAACTAGAAAAAAATAGTATTAATTAGAGGAATTGACATAAATTTATGTTAATAAACAGAACAAACATAGTATAGGCAGAAAAGCAAACTCAGAAATCCTAATGAGCATAATAGGGCAAAAAATCATACAAACATAGAACATATTCATGATTAACAGACATGCGAACAAATTAAACGAACAAATAAACAAGGATAGTTCTCAGAATCCAAGATTAAGACCAAAAATTAGTGTTTTCACACAATGAATCAGATAAAAGGAAAAACTTAAATAAACCATTTAAACATAGTAAGAATAAAAGATTGATACCAACAATCAGAAGAAAAAGCATTTTGAAAGGGGTTACGAACCCTAGTTTGAAGACGAAGAGGCATTTTCAAAGAATCGGAGATATTATCATGGAAAACAGCAAGACAACAAAAACAACATCCCAGTATAATCCCACAAGTGGGGTTTGGGGAGGGTAATATGTACACAGACCTTACCCCTACCCCGAGGGGCAAAGAGGCTGTTTCCAGGAGTCCCTCGGCTCAAGAGAGCAACAAGAGACAATATATTAGTACTATCAATAGACTCATTGTAAATAACATAAAATAACAAAATAACAACAAAATAAGAAATATAGGAAATACGAAAAGGATATAAGGTATACTAATATCCAACAGATATAGCCCTGCATCAGTAGCTGATCAGTAGCATCCTAAGTCTAACTCCTAAATGGCTAGTCTCCATCTAGTGCGCTGTAGTAATATTCACAAACTTCCCCCTAACCTACAACCTTAAAGCTCGACCTCCACAATTTCCTGTCAAGGGCCATGTCCTCAGAAATCCTAAGTCGTGCCATGCCCTGCCTGATCACCTCCCCCCAATACTTCTTAGGTCTCCCTCTACCTCTCCTCGTGCCTACCACAACCAGTCACTCACACCTCCTCACTGGTGCATTAGTGCTCCTCCTCTGAATGTGCCCGAACCATCTGAGTCTTGCTTCCCGCATCTTGTCCTCCATGGGGGCCACACCCACCTTCTCTCGAATATCTTCATTCCTAATCTTGTCCATCCTTGTATGCCCGCACATCCACCTCAACATCCTCATCTCTGCTGCTTTCATCTTCTGGATGTGTGAATTTTTAACCGGCCAACACTCGGTCCCATACAACATAGCAGGCCTAACCACTGCTCTATAAAACTTACCTTTTAGTAACGGTGGCACTTTCTTGTCATACAAGACTTCCATCATCAGTAGTTGATCAATAGCATCCTAAGACTAATTCCTAACCGGCTAGTCTCACTCTAGTGCGCTGTAAAAAAGACATCACAATTTCCCCTAACCTACAACCTTAATGCTCGATCTCCACAATTCCCTGTTTAGAGCCATGTCCTCAGTAACCCTAAGTCGCGCCATATCCTGCCTGATCACCTCTCCCTAATACTTCTTAGGTCTCCCTCTACCTCTCCTCGTACCCACCATCGCCAGTCGTTCACACCTTCTCACCGGTGCATCAGTGTTCCTCCTCTGAATGTGCCCGAACCATCTGAGTTTTGCTTCCCGCATCTTGTCCTCCATAGGGGCCACACCCACCTTCTCTCGAATATCTTCATTTCTAATCTTATCCTTCCTTGTATGCCCGCACATCCACCTCAACATCCTCATCTCTGCAACTTTCATCCTCGGGATGTGTGAGATCTTCACCGGCCAACACTCGGTCCCATACAACATAGCAGGCCTAACCACTGCCCTATAAAATTTACCTTTCAGTAATAGTGGCACTTTCTTGTCACACAGGACTCCCATCGCTAACCTCCATTTCATCCACCCCACCCCTATATGGTGTGTGACATCCTCGTAGATCTCCCCGGATCCCCTGAATAAACGACCCTAGGTACTTGAAACTACCCCTCTTAGGGATGACTTGAGAATCAAGCCTCACTTCCACTCCCGCTTCCGTCGGCTCTGCCCCAAATTTGCACTCAAGGTATTCAGTCTTCGTCTTGCTCAACCTGAAACCTTTGGACTCAAGGGTATGTCTCCAAACCTCTAACCTCTCGCTGACGCTGCATCGTGTCTCGTCGATTAGGACTATGTCATCAGCAAATAGCATGCACCATGGCACCTCCCCTTGAATATTATGCGTTATAGCATCCATCACCAGGGCAAATAGGAAAGGGCGGAACGCAAACCCTTGGTGCCACCCTGTAATAACCGGAAAATAATCTGAATCGCCTCCTACTGTCCTAACCCGAGTCTTAGCTCCATCATACATGTCCTTAATCGCCCTAATGTAGGCAACCAGGACCCCTTTAGCCTCTAAGCATCTCCATAAGACCTCCCTAGGAACCCTGACGTACGCTTTCTCTAGATCGATAAACACCATGTGGAGATCCTTCTTCTTATCCCTGTATTGTTCCACCATCCTCCTAATAAGGTGGATAGCTTCTGTGGTAGATCGCCCTGGGATGAACCCAAACTGGTTGTCTGAAATAGACACCGTCCTTCGCACTCTCATTTCTACCACTCTCTCCCAAACTTTCATGGTATGACTTAGTAATTTAATACCCCTATAGTTGTTACAGATCTGGATATCGCCTTTGTTCTTATACAACGGGACCATTGTACTCCACCTCCACTCTTCGGGCATCCAATTAGTCTTGGATATAACATTAAGAAACTTAGTAAGCCATTCCAAGCCTGCTCTACCCACACACCTCCAAAGCTCAACCGGAATTTCATCTGGTCCGGTAGCTCTGCCCCTTCTCACCTTACGCATTGCCTCCATGACCTCATCGACCTCAATATCCCGACAATCACTTAGTTCATGGGGGCTGTCGGCGTTCCTCAATTCACCTAGTACAATATCCTGATCCAAGTAATAGCCGACTCTGATTAATTTTCTAACCAAAGATTCCGCCTATGGATTAACCAAAGTGCCTTTGTGAACTTCTCTCAAAGCATATTCGGTATTTTCTGGCCCCAAACATATGGACAGTAGGCCGTCAAATGTTATTCTGAATAGAGTCCCTCCGGACAAGCTAAACCTGGCAGCCATCTACGTAGAGCTCACGATTCTTTAGGATCCGAGGGCAATTTCCTAGTCTTCAAGTAATCTATGTATTTGTTCCTTAAATCCCAAGTAAAACTCGTGGAAATTACTTCGACGTGACCTTCTTCTATCACCGACTTCATAAGTTGTACTATTGTCCCTGAACTAAACTCATCATCATTAATCGAGGACCCCAAGTTAGCTAGAGCATCGAACTCACTGTTCTAATCTCGAGGCACTTGTTGTAAGGTCCATTCCTTGAATTGATGCAGCATGACCTGTAACGTTTCTAGATACCTTCGCATTCATTCCTTTTCACTTTGAACGTCCCATTAACTTGATTTACCACGAGGAGGGAATCACTTTTAGATTCAATCACCTCGGCCCTAAGGCATTTAGCCAATTCGAGACCTGCAATCGCGGCCTCATACTCAGCCTCATTGTCAATTAATTTTAAAGTTCTAATAGACTACCTAACTACATTCCCTATAGGTGGTTTCAACATGATACCGATCCCGGACCCCTTTGCGTTTGAGGCATTGTCCGTAAAAAGGGTTCTGATACTCGAGGTAATCCTCAAGGTTACTAGTAATTCCCTTTCAACTTCAGGTATTAAGGTCGGCGTAAAGTCGTCCATGAAGTCTGCCAAAATTTGTGATTTGATGGCGGTTTTGGGTTGATACTCGAGATTGTACCCGCTGATTTCGACGGTCCATTTGGCCAAGCGGCCCGAGTGCTCGGGTTTGTACTTGATGTTCCTCAGTGGGTAAGAGGTTACGACACATATGGGGTGGCATTGAAAGTATTGTTTTAACTTTCTGGAGGCGCTTAGAAAAGCACGTGCCAATTTTTCCAGGTGAGGATACTTTGTTTCGGACACGCCTAGAGTTCTACTTACATAGTAAGTAGGAAATTGCGTACCTTCCTTTCCCCGGTCTAAGACTCCAATTACCGCAACCTCGGATCCTACCAAGTAAAGGTACAATTGCTCATCCACCTTCAGAGTGTAGAGTAGGGGCGGACTCGAAAGGTATCATTTGCGTTCTTCCAAAGCTTGTTGGCACTCCAAGGTCTAAGAAAAGTTATTCTTCATCTTCAATAGTGAGAAGAACCGATGGATTTTGTCCGAGGACCTCGATGTCTTCTATGACTTTGATTTTGTTAGGATTAATCTGTATATGATAGAAATCGGGGCTATCCAATTTTGTTCTTTGATCGAGATAGGAGTGTCACGTCAAGAACCTAGGACGTTGAGTCCGCACCGATGTCGACAACGACTGCGGCCAGAGAGAGACAGACTTCGAGTGACATCGATATAGCTTGATAACAGAAAAGGCGAGATATCCACGCTTGGTCGAGAATCATGGTGTGAATCTCGGAATGGATAAATATACGCTGGTTAAGCAGATGGTAATATGGTTTCCTTGTATAATTAGAAGTGTACCTTATTTAGGACTCCTCTATTATATAAAGAGGGATCCCATTCATTTTTAAATAGGGCATCATTGTTCACTAATAAGAATTTATACTCATTACTTTCTTGTTGTTTCACTAAATATTCATCAGAGTTGCTTTATCATTTTCTATTCATACTATCCCGCCTCGAGACTATCCCAAGTAGAGGTCAAGACCTGGATAACATACTGGTTTGATCTATTTTATTCTCTAATTTACTCGTTTATTTTCTTGCTTATCAATTCGTATTGGACGAAATTACATATCCTTAAAACCACAATATAAGTTTAGTTATTATCTGAATTTGAGGGTACAGATTTTGGCACCCACCATGAGGCTAAGGATAATAGTGATTGTTCAGTGTTGATTCTCATAACACACGTTATTTTATGCTTGTTCTTGTCAAGTATCTTTGCTCTCAGGTTATAATATGTCAAACTCACAATATGCACCCATACATGGTGAAGATGGTCTCGAGTTTCACGGGGAAAATGACAATGTAATTCCAAGAGCCGAGGTGCCACAGGCTAATCTCAGGGGAGCACCGGTTGCCAATCCAGTCGATGACAGTTTTCACATCGATTTAAATGTGGACCTAGTCGCGAACCTGAGGGGAATGTACGTAGAGAAGGCCAATCTGGTGGCAACGTATGCAGGGCAAAGGATACAGAGAGTTAGTCTACAGGTGATATTCGAGATGCTACAGGCTTAATAGGCCGCTATTGCTCGAGGAACTGATCCTGCAATAATGAAATGCTCGAGGAACTCAACAAAAAAATTGAGTCAAGAGAGAAGAAAATCAAAGCTAATGATAAAAAAGTGGAAAGGTACAATTCTTGAGTTGATCAGGTACCGGGGGTACCACCAATCTTGAAAGGGACAGATTCAATAAAATTCGTACAAAATCTGTTCCCTTCGAGTGCGGCTGCCGAACCTATTTCAAAGAAGTTTCGTATGCCGAACATACCTAAATACAATGGGACCACTGATCCCAAAAAGCATGTCACCTCCTATATATGCGCCATCAAGGGTAACGATGGGAAGATGATGAGATTGAATCTGTTTTATTGAAGAAGTCTAGGGAACCCTATCGAAGGGAGCAACGATTTGGTACCACAGTCTACCGCCAAATTCCATTGACTCATTTGCAATGTTGTTAGATTGTTTCGTAAAGGCACATACTGGAGCCACAAAAGTTGCGATAAGGAATTCATACCTTTTCAAAGTAAGATAGGGGGATAATGAAATATTGAGGGAGTTTGTATCCCGATTTCAAATGGAACACATGGAGTTGCCACTGGTCACTGATGATTGGGCCATTCAAGCTTTTACTCAGGGATTGAATGAAAGAAGTTCGATAGCATCATGTCAGCTGAAGCGAAATCTGATCAAATATCCGGATATGACTTAGGCAGATGTACACAATCGGTACCAATCGAAGTTCATGGTCGAGGATGACCAATTAGGATCTCTTTCCAGTTTAGTGCACCTGAATAGTCAGCCACCAAAACTCAGAGGGACATCGATAGAGAGCCGATATCGAATAAAGATCGATATGAACCGTACACCACAGATTGCAGGAACAGTTGTCCAGGACGCAATTCTGCTTGGAATGATTGGAGAAGTGATCGAGGACAATTCTCAGGGTCTCATGAGCAAAAATATTTTTGATAAGTATGTCGACCCCACAGAGGCACCTCGATTATCAGAGTATAAGTTTAGTGTCGATGCGTTAGGAATTGTATCAGCAATTGGAAGAATCAAAGACACCAGATGGCCTAGACCCATACCGACCGATCCTTCCCAAAGGAACCCCAATCTGATGTGTAAATACCATGGCACGCGTGGTCACAGGACCGAGGATTGCATGAAATTGAGGGAGGAAGTAGCCCGTTTATTCAATGAGGGCCACCTTCGAGAATTCCTAAGTGATCGATCCAAGAATCATTCCAGGGAAAGGGATGCCAACAAGAAAAATGAGCAGGGGGAGCCACATCATGTAATTCATATGATCATCGGAGGGGCGATATTCCACAAGGGCATGTGGCCAAATGCACTAAGGTATCGATTACCAAGGAGAAACGGGATCGAGACTATGTGCCAGAAGGCACCATATCATTCAACGATGAGGAGGCAGAAGGAATTTCATAGCCTCACAACGATGCTTTGGTAATCTCTATCTTATTAAATAAAGTTCAAGTTAAGCGTGTTTTAGTAGATCTAGGTGGCTCAACATAAATCATCCGATCGAAGGTCATGGAGCAACTCGGCCTACAAGATCAGATCGTGCCTACAGCTCGGTTCTTGAATAGTTTCAATATGGCTAGTGAAACAACTAAATGAGAGATTATCCTACTGGCGAATGTGGCTGGAACAATCCAAGACACCAAGTTTCTTGTGATCGAAGGCGACATAAGGTACAACTCCCTACTCGAGAGGCCTGGGATCCACAACATGAGGGCAGTCCCTTCGACTCTCCACCAAATAGTGAGCAGCATGCTGCAAAAGAAATGTTCGCGGTCGATGAGGTAATACTGATTTCAATGTTATCAACATTGGAAAGATCGAGCATCAAAGGTAAATAGGAAGCCAAATAGCAATCACTGCCACCAGCCTCACCGGAATCAGAGAAGCAGGAAATGGAAGAGGAAGAGGAAGATTTTTTAACCCCTCGAACTTTTGTTGTTCCTGAAGGTTCCGACACCACTAAATCAACGGTCGAAGAGCTAGAACAGGTTATATCGATCGAGTATCTGCTTGAGCAAAAGGTATACCTGGGAACGGGGTTAACCCCCAAACTCAGGAAAAAACTTATTCAATTTCTTATTGTGATATAGATTGTTTTGCTTAGTCCCACTTAGACATGAAAGGGATCCCACTTGAGATAACGACACATTGACTAAGCTTGGACCCAAAGTTCAGACCGGTAAAACAAAAGAAAAGAACCCAGTCCGAGGTAAAGCACGCATTCTTAAAGGATGAGGTAACTAAACTTCTCAAAATAGAGTCTATTCGGGAAGTGAAGTATACTGAATAGTTAGCCAATGTAGTCGTAGTTCCTAAAAAAGGGAACAAACATAGGATGTGTGTAGATTATAGGGATTTAAACAAGGCATGTTGATAAGTAGGATTTTAACATGTTTTATACCCATACTTGCCTGCGCTTTGAGTGTAATTTGCTACAAAATAGTCCCAAAATGCTTACAGATTGCGCTTGATTGCAGGTTTGAGCTATAAAGTGACAAATCGTCAAAGATCGGCTCAAATCGGAGTGAAACCTTCTCAAGTGTCAAAGATCATTAAAGTAAGGACATTCAGAACTTGGTGTGGACCGCACCATCATGTCATGCGGCCGCACCATACGAGTTTAGAGACTGTGAATCTACAAGTCAAGCTCATACGACCGCGTCCCACTTCATGCGGCCCGTGTCTCACTCATGCCGCCGCACAATCTTGCTTTGCGGTCGCGTCCAAGAAGTTCAAAGAGTGTCATATTCTAGAAGCTAACCACGCGGCCGCATCCGACTTCATGCGGCCCGCGTCCCTCTCCATGCAGCCGCACTCTATGGTCACGCGGCCCGCATCATTGAAGTTCAGAGAAGCTTCCAAAATCATTCATGCAGTCGTAAAACAACTTTGTGCGGTCCGCCCCAGTTTTCATGAGGTCGCATTCCAACTTTGTGCGGTCCACATCACCATCTTCAATGCGTCCGGATTCAGAGGTCAAGCAACCCAGTGCGTCCGCGTGCTATCTTTGTACGGTCCGCACTAACCCCGCAGATGCAGTTTTGTCCAGTTTTTCCAGCCCACTATAAATAGAACATTTTACCATTTTTAGGTGAAGTTGGGTACATATGATAGCTGCTGCACTCGTGAGACTTATGTTTTGGCCTATCTTGGGCATTTTTAGCTTAGTTTCATCATAGATTATTGTAGTTTAACATTAGCAATTAATTATTATGGTTGTTTCATTTTCTATTTCTTCATTTTCTTCTTTAGCTATGTTTAGCTAAACCCATTAGCTAGGGTTGTGGCTCAACCCTAGTGTGGGTAATTAATGGGTGTAGCTTCTTAATGATAGATTGATATTGGGTGTTTGTTATTTGGGTTAATTTTATGGTTTAATTAAGGATTGTTGGTTGCAAACATTGATTCTAGCTTAGTGGGTCTTGACTCTTCTTGAGAAAGAGAGTCTATGACCCCAAAATTGACCCAACAAGGAATTGGGGTGGACCCATGAGAAATGGTAGTCCCAATTAACGGGTTAAACCTCGAGAGAGTAATCACCCTACTTGAACCCTAGTTGCTTGGTCTAATTGGCCTACCCAATTGGTCTCGAGAGAGTCAATTGGGCAAAATCGCTCTCACTACCGAGAGGTGTGAGAGTGGGTATAATTGTGCAATGGTTATAACATTGATCCCAAATATGTCAATCTACTATTAGTAGTGTCTACCCATTAGTTAACCACCTAGGTGATGCCACGACCCTAGTGCCTTTTTCTATATTAATCACAACTTAGAACATCTCCCTTTAGCATAAATTAGCATAAACTTGTAGTTGATACAATTAGGAATCGACCCAAAAAATGATAGAAGCACAATTAGGAGCAAACACGCATTCCTAGTCTGAACAAATACGCAACTCCATTCCAAGCTCCCTGTGGAAATTCACACCGATACCACTATTCGGGTAAAAGTCTTAGCGCCCGCTCTTCCTACCGTTGCGTAAGGTTGAGTTTGCTGTGATCACTTTTTGGCGTCGTTGTCGGGGAGCTTATGGTGTTGACTATTTGTGTAGCTAGTTTTGTGTTTTCCTTCTCTTTCCTTCTTTTTACTAATTTTATTTGTGTCAATTCACTCAGGTACACATGGCTTTAAACACAAATGAAACTCTTGGCAACGTGGTCGTGGGGGAGGAGGTTGAGGATCTAGAACAAGAAGATGTCTTACCTCAAGCTCCTAGGAGAGGTTGACATGCCAATGCAAATGCCAATGCAAATGAGAATATACCAGACCCTCCTCCACCTCCACCAAGAGTTCTACCTAATCAAGGGTACGCAAGTGCAATAGTTCCTCCCCGAATCCGGGCAGGGAACTTCCAGATTACAAATGTGATGCTCACCTTGCTCGAACAACGATGTTATTTCATGGGGGCCGCTGATCAGAATGCTTATAAACACTTGAAGGGCTTCGTGGATACTTGTTGGGGTAGCAAGCAGACAAATGTTTCGGAGGATGTATTGAGACTTCGACTTTTCCTATTCTCACTTCGGGGGAAGGCGTTAGATTGGTTGGAGAGGCTCCCCAATCATTCCATCACTACATGGGATGAGTTGGCGGACAAGTTCATCGCTAAGTTTTTCTCTCCAGGTCACATGGTGGCTCTACGGGACGAGATTCTAGCCTTCAAGCAAGAGCCGACTGAACCGTTACACGAGATATGGGAGAGGTTTAGAACAATGGTGAAAGAATGCCCTAACAATGATATGACTGATGTGATGATCCAACAAACATTCTATAAGGGCATCAACACAACCAACCAATGTATTGTGAACCAACTGGCAGGAGGAAATTTTATGAAGCTTCCTTACAATAAAGCTTATGATGTGTTAGATGAGATGGCCGACACATCGTCGGCATGGCAAAGCCGGGCTAATGTGCCTCAAGGTGATCCTAACGTCATACATTTGCATAAGGAGTTACATGATCATGGCCAATCCATTGCCGAACTTACAACAATAATGAATCAGTTGGCTAAAGCGCAGTTACAACAAGTTCAAAACCCGCGCCAAGTCAACGCCATGGAAGGAGTGAATATGATGAAAAGGAGGCAAAGAGGGCAACAACCTCAAGGAAATTTTGATAACTATGATAATGGTGGTGGCTATTCGAATGAATGCTATAATGATCAAAGTGAGGAAGTCCAATACTTCAACAACTATCAAGGGAATAGAGGTAATCAAGGGAACCAATAATGGAGACCCCAAGGAAATTGGGGCAATCAACAAGGTGGTAATTGGAACAATAACAACAACCAAGGAGGAAATTGGGGGAACAACAATTCGGGTAATCAAGGGAATTGGAGCGGATACAACAACAACAATTGGAACAATAACAATGGGCAAGGTGTGTGGAATAACAATGGTGGCCAAGGAAATCGAGGGCAAGGTTTTCAAAGGCCTCTGATGTTTCAACAACCGAACAACCCTCCGCCGTTTCAATCTCAAGGGTCTAGTTCTTCGGGAAATGAATTTGGTAGAATTGAAGTTATGTTTGATCAAATGATGAAGAAGAACCAAGACTCCGAAGCTCAATTGGCCTCCCACAACACTTCTATCCGTAACTTGGAAGTACAACTTGGCCAAATTTCTCAGTCTTTAAATAGTCGCCAAAAGGGTGCTCTACCAAGTGATACAGTAGTAAACCCCAAGAGTGGGCACAATAATCATGTGATGAAGGAAACAACGCGAAGTGGAAGAGGCGGTGATGTGCATGCCTCAAGAGGAAACCAAGTTATGGTGGATGAAGATGAGTTACGAGATAATGAAATGCCTTTGGTGGTTGAAGATGTAGTTGAACCAAGTGTGAGAGATGATGTGAGGATTGATATTCATGAGGTTGAAGAGGAGACACAAGAGGTCGTGAACCCGTTTAGGGAACACATGATTGATATGACAACCAATTGTCATATCAAAAGTCACCTCGGCCTCCTCCGCCCTATCCTCAACGGTTGGACAAGCAAAAAGGTGACAACCAATTTAAGAAATTCATTGAGATGATGAAGAGTTTGACTATCAACGTGCCTTTGGTGGAGGCACTCGAGCAAATGCCGGGGTACGCAAAGTTCTTGAAAGAGTTGGTTACAAAAAAGAGATCAATGGAGTGTGAGAAAATCAAGATGACCCATCAAGTGAGCGCAATTGTGCATTCTATGGCTCCGAAACTTAAGGACCCCGGTGCATTCACTATCCCATGTACCATTGGAAGTGCTGACTTTGCAAAAGCCCTTTGTGACTTGGGGGAAAGTATCAATTTAATGCTATATTCGGTCTTCAAGACCTTGGAAATCGGACAACCTCGTCCAACTTCTATGAGGCTTCAAATGGCGGACCAGTCAATGAAGCAGCCTTTGGGGATTATTGATGATGTCCTTGTTCATGTTGATAAGTTCATATTGCCGGTCGATTTTGTTATCTTGGATTGTGAGGTGGATTTTGAGGTGCCAATTATCCTTGAAAGACCTTTCCTAGCTACTGTAAAGGCTTTGGTAGATGTCGAAGCGGGAGAGTTGACCTTCCGTGTTGGTGATGAAAAGGTGGTGTTCCATGTGTGCAAATCTATGAGGCAACCGAATAGCACCGAGGTGTGCTCGTTTGTTGACATTGTCATGGCGGTGATAGTGGATGACACAAGTGCAATGGTGAATGTTGAGGACCCACTTGAGGCAGTGCTCTTGAACATGGATGTTGATGATGATTCCGAGAAAGTTGAATGTGTAAGCGCTTTGCATGGTATGGGCTTGTATTCTTATGAGCCTAGGAAGTTATCCTTGGATCTTGAGAATCGCAAAACACCCCCAACCAAGCCATCTATTGAGGAGCCGCCAGTGTTGGAGTTGAAACCACTTCCTCCTCACCTCAGGTATGAATACTTGGGCCCTAATTTCACTTTGCCTATTATTCTTTCGTCCTGCTTGACTAACGTGCAGGTTGACGCCACTTTGGCGGTTTTACAAAAGCGCGAGAGGGCGATCAGATGGACATTGGTGGATATTCGGTGTATAAGCCCCGCCTTTTGCATGCATAAGATCATATTGGAGGAGGATGAAAGGCCCTCACCTGAACACCAAAGGAGACTCAACGAAGCTATGCAAGAAGTGGTCAAGAAGGAAGTTATCAAGTGGCTTGAAGCCGGTGTGGTGTATCCTATTTCTGACAGCTCATGTACTTCTCTGGTGCAATGTGTACTGAAGAAGGGTAGGATGACTGTGGTAACCAATGCTAACAATGAGTTGATTCCTACTCGGACAGTGACGGGATGGAGAGTTTGTATGGACTATAGAAAGCTTAACAAGGTGACTCGAAAGGATCATTTCCCGTTGTCGTTCCTCGACCAAATGCTTCATTATCTTGCGGGTCGATCATTCTATTACTTTTTAGATGGGTATTCGGGGTACAATCAGATTCTCATCGCCCCTGAAGATCAGGAAAAAACGACCTTTACTTGTCCCTACGGCACATTTGCATTTTCGAGGATGCCGTTTGGATTGTGTAATGCCCCAGCGACCTTTCAACAATGTATGATGGCAATTTTCACCGATATGGTGGAAGATATATTGGAGGTCTTTATGGATGATTTTAGCGTGGTGGGGGACTCCTTTGAAGAATGCTTGACAAATTTGGATCGTGTGTTGGCCCGATGTGAAGATATAAACCTAGTTCTCAATTGGGAAAAATGTCATTTTATGGTAGAAGAGGGTATTGTATTGGGTCATAAGATTTCGAAGAGAGGTATTGAAGTTGACAAAGCCAAGATTGAAGACATTTCAAGGTTACCTCCCCCTACTTCTGTCAAAGGGGTAAGGAGCTTTTTAGGGCACGCGGGTTTCTACCGAAGGTTCTTCAAAGATTTCTCTAAGGTAGTTAACCCGTTGTACAAGTTGTTAGAGAAGGAGGCCAAGTTTGTCTTTGATGAGAAATTCATGGAGGCGTTCGAGCGTCTAAAACACAAGTTGACAACTACCCATATCATTACCGCACCCGATTGGAGCTTGCCATTAGAGCTCATGTGCGATGCTAGTGATGTTGCGGTAGGGGCGGTCTTGGGCCAAAGGATCAACAAGATGTTCCATCTGGTGTACTACTCAAGCAAAACGATGAATGAAGCTCAAAGAAACTATACAGTCACCGAGAAGGAGTTGCTAGCTATTGTGTTTGCCATGGAAAAGTTCCGACCATACCTTATGAGGGCCAAAGTGATTATCCATACCGATCATGCCTCCCTTAGGTATTTGATGACCAAGAAAGATTCAAAAGCAAGGTTGATGAGATGGGTGCTACTTCTTCAAGAGTTTGATCTAGAAATTGTGGACCGAAAAGGAAGAGAAAATCAAGTGGCGGACCACTTGTCCCGCTTGGAAGCAGAGGGGAGGGCTTCTGATGGCCTTGAAATCAATGATGCGTTCCCGGATAAACAACTCCTTGTGGTATCTATTCATGATATGTCGTGGTTTGCCGATGTGGCAAATTATCTTGTGACCGGTATAATCCCGTATGAGCTCTCTTCTAACCAAAGGAAGAAGCTCAAGTGGGATAGTTTGGATTATTATTGGTATGGGCCATATTTGTTCAAGATTTGCACCGATGGTGTAATTCGCCGATGTGTCCCGGAAGAAGAACAATTGAGTATTTTGGAGTCTTGTCATTCCTCTCCCTATGGTGGCCATCATGGCGGGGTGAGGACGGCTTCTAAGGTGCTTAGTTTCGGTTTCTATTGGCCCTCCTTGTTTAAAGATGCCGGTGATTTTGTCAGGAGATGTGATGAATGCCAACGAGCCGCTGGGATTTCTAAAAAGGATGAGATGCCTCTCAACACAATTCTAGAGGTGGACATTTTTGGCACTCCACGTTCTATCATTAGTGATGGTGGTTCTCATTTTTGCAACCGGGCTTTTGATTCATTGCTTGCCAAGTATGGTGTAAATCACAAGGTGACCACTTCTTATCATCCTCAAGCGAGTGGCCAAGTTGAGGTTTCCAACCGAGAGATCAAGAGTATTTTGTCCAAAAATGTCAATGACAATAGGACCGATTGGTCGAAGAAATTAGATGATGCTCTTTGGGCCTATCGGACAACTTACAAGACCCCGATTGGTATGTCTCTGTACCGGTTGGTGTTTGGGAAAGCTTGTCATCTTCCGGTGGAATTGGAGCATAAGGCTATGTGGCCCTTGAGAAAATTGAACTTAGAATGGGATGTCACTGCGAATCTCGGGGTTGAGAAACTTAATGAGCTAGACGAGTTTAGATTTCAAGCCTACTCCAGCTCGTCTTTGTACAAGGACAAGATGAAGTACCTTCACGATAAGTATGCCCGAGGGAAGGAATTCAAAGTTGGTGACATGGTTCTTCTTTTCAACTCCCGGTTGAGGTTATTCCCGGGAAAGCTTAAGTCTAAGTGGAGTGGTCCATTTGAAGTTGTTGGTGTAACCCCATTTGGAGCTATTGATCTCAAAAACAAAAATGGTGATGTTTTCCGGGTCAATGGGCATTGTGTCAAGCATTACTTGGGAAAGTTTGATGATAGCCACGTGGTGGCACTCATTCATTTGAAGTGACTTTGATGGTAACATGCGTCATGTCGCGACATTAAATCAGGCGCTTCTTGGGAGGCAACCCATGTCTTTTTCTTTCTTTTTGATTTCTGTTGTAGATTAGGATTTTTGAGCAAATGGTTTGTGAGATGTTGCAGGAATTATGATTGAACTAGTGCAAAACACCTGTGCAAAAAGTGCACAGTCTCTGAACAGTGACCGTGCGACCGCAATCCCACTTTGTGTGGTCTGCACCAGCCAAAGAAAATATTGCCAAGTTTCTGAAGATGGCTAGTGCAGCCGCGTCCTTGCTTATGCGGTCCGCACCGGTGAAGGCCAAGAATGATCAGTCTCTGAACTGCGGTCACGCGGCCGCATCCCACTTTGAGTGGCCCGCGTGTTTCTCATGCGGCCGCAGCCCATCTCATGCGGTCCGCGTGCCTTCGTTTCAGCACCAGGTAAATGGTAAAGTCCCAGTGCGGCCCGAGGTCGTGTTGATACGGCCGCACTGGATGGTAAGTGATGGGCCCCACTATATTTCCTATAAATAGACCATTAGGATCTTTATTAGAACTTTTCGCCAAAATTAACCCCTGAGCCATAAAAGTTACTGTTCACATTTAGAGACCCCTCTTAGTGGTAATATCAAGAGCATTTCTTCGCTTTCCGGGTAACATATTTCTCACATTAATCTTTACTTAGTATTAATTTAAACTTTATACATGTTTCCTTAGTCATAACTTCTTCATTTTTCTTTTTTGTTCTTCGTCGTTTCATGATTAGGATAGTTTTATATTGTTCTTGTTGTTCTTTGAAATGATGGGCATGTTATAAATGAGTAGGGACAAAGTAGGATGCTAAAACGTGACAGACTTGAGTTTTTTGTAAAACCCTAATTGCCCCTATAATGAAAGCCCAGCGCGGCCGCACTCCCTGATTATGCGGTCTGCATACCTTTTATGCAGCCGCATCATTCTGTTACACGGTCCGCGTAAGCCTTGAGCCTAAAGGTTGATACTTCCCGGCGTGGCCGCACGCCTTTTTTGTGCGGTCCGCTCTATGCCCCACGCGGCCGCATCCCATGTTTGCGCGGTCCGCGTGGGTGGGGTTCAGAGGGCACCCGTTTTTAATAGTATGACCAATGCGGCCGCATGACCAGTTTGTGCGGACCGCGTTGGCCACCATGCGGCCGCACCCCTTGCTCATGCTGTCTGCATGGTTCCTAATCAGAGAGGTGTTCATTTCCCAATTTGGTCAGTGCGGTCCGGATGCCTTGTTTGTGCGGTCCACATTGCTATCACCTGTTCTCTGTCTGTGTTTCTGTTCTGTACTTAAACTCTGCAATTGCCTGAACTAACAATGTTAGAATTATTTGTGTGAAGGAAATGGTTAAACAAAGAGGGCGTGGAGCTAAACAACCTAGACGAGGAGCTGACCCCTCCCGGGGAGGTAAAGCAAAATTGAAGAAACTCACTCCCCAACCAAAGCTAAAAACAAGAAAGTAGGTGATGAGTGATGAAGAGAAGTCGGGGAGTGAGTACCTCCCCTCTCAGGATGTCTCAACTGATTCGAGGAAAGCCCCTGCAGTCCCAGCTAAAGCTCCAATCGTTATACAACCTGAGTCGTCTGAGGGCTCAGAAGCAGGCAATTCCAAATACTCCACCTCCCCCACAGCTTCAGAATCCGGGGAGGGTGGAAAATATAAAAACAAGAGTGATGAGGAGGTCCCAAACAGTGGGGTACTTAGAGTTGGGGGAATTGAAAGAACTAGAAACCCAGTTGTATGGCAGGACAGATTTGTCAGCGAGGTGGCCTTTCATAAATTCGTGGAACTGTGGCCCAAGAAGAAGGTGATTCCAGAAAGAAGAGTAGTCACCCGGGATTTGGTACCCTACCTTCCCCAAGTCCATGAACAATTTCTTACTAGAGTGGGGTGGGATTTTTTTAAAGATGAGCTGGTCGATGCAAATGAACATATGGTGAAGGAAGTCTATAGCAATGTGGCCCACACAAAAGAAGGGTCAATTGCAATCAAAGTGCGGGATAAGGAAGATAGTGTTCTCGGGAGAGGCGTTGAACGAATATTTGGGTTTCAATGAGGAGGATGACTCTTTGTACAGAGAGAAGTTAGCATTGAAAGAGGAAGCTCGTCCTTGGGTGGCATAGTTCTTAGCTCAGTCGGGTACTGTCCGGAGTGGATTCAGGTGGGGAAGAAAATATTGCGAAAGGGCCTTAATTTTGAGGCGAGAGGATGGTTAACTTTTGTATGCAATAGGTTGGACCCTTCATCCCATGACTAGACCATTCCAATCGCCCGAGCGGTTCTCATTTCATCCATCATGGCAGATTTCCCCATCAATGTGGGGAATGTTATATACAGTGTGATCACATCCATTGGCATTGATACAGACAGAAACTACCCCTACCCGAACACCCTAACAATGTACTTTGAAGATGAAAAGGTGAAAGAATACCCATTTGATGTTGGAGTCCGGCCGGTGTCCCCGTTCTCATGGTTTAATATTCAGGGGCCGGACAACCCGAAGGGGGATAAGAAGGGAAAAGCATTCAGCTCTGCCTCGACTGGCCAGTATGAGGAGCCAGTTGCGGTAGAGGCCTATATTGAGCCACCTACTCCTACTGCCACTACTGTTCCAGACATTCCATCCTCCTCTGCAGGTCCCAGTTCTTCAACTGGCCCAGTGGTTCCCACATCAAAATCCAACCCCATCACGGACCAGCAGTTAGCAAAGACATTGGCCAGTTTGAACAACTTGATGTCAGTCTCGACATCCAAGTTATCCACTTTGGCTTCCACAGTTGAGGCCCAGTCTGTTCCAGCCACCGTTGAGATTCCTCAGTCCATTGAGGAGACATTGAAGACACTCCTGGCCAACTAGGAGAAGATTTTGGCTACTCAGGCTGCCTTGACAAAGGCAGTTGATGCATAGGGCAAAGCTCTAAAGGAGCTTGCCAGAGAACACAAGAAGATGAGAAAATCCTGGGCATCTAAGGAAGAGGTGAAGGAGCTTCGAGCTGAGGTTGACAAGCTAAAGGCAGACCAGCTGCCTTTAGACTTGTTCTTTGATGAGTCAGCACCTCCACCAACAGTAGTTGTACCGGAGACATAGCAGGAGGAGGAGCCTAGGCACCCAAGGAAGAAGAGGAAGCTTCCTAGCACTGAGGGTGTTATGATAGAGGTAGCACAGGTTCAGGAGGATACTTTCAGTGCTCCACCAAATGTTTAGCCAGTCCATGACCCGGCCCCTGTCCCAGCAGCAGAGAAGCAGCAGGCTGGGAACCAGTCTGAGGTTTCCGCCAGTACAGAGGACCAGGGGACCACTGATCAGCCCATGATGATGGATTAGGCTTTAGGAGCCACTTTATATCTTTTCTCTGTTTATATGCTTATTTTGGTAGTTGGCATTGGGGACAATGCCAGCTTTTATTCATGGGGGTGCGCTCTACTATTTTGTATTTTGATGGTTGATACATTTGAGATGACTGTACATATTTATTTGACTCTTAGCTTATGTTGCTTGTTGACAGTTGGCCTGTACATAACATTTTATTCTAGTTACTTTTCTACTTAATGTACATATTCATTCCCCCCCCCTAGTTGTATATTCTACTCCTCTATTGTACATATTCATTCAGTTTTTCTATTTTTGTTAAAAATTTCGTTTTTAGTTGCATAGCAGGCTCGTAACTTTTTTGTTTTGTGTTGGCGTTTGCAATAAGCCTTTGGTTTTCTTAATGCCACAGTTCTTTCCAAGGGGAAAGTGTTGTGCGAACCGGGTGGCCCTTCCCAATGAGAGATAGCGTGACAACCTTCTTAAGCGTTTGAGTCCGTTTTTGATTTTTCTTTCTTAAGGGTTCTTTCTTAATGCCACGGTTCGTTTTTGCAGTCAAAGGTACCTCAGGCAAAGCTTCACTTGGGCCTAACACATTTGCCTTTGATCCCATGGTCAAAGACATAATGTTGTGCTTAGGATGGTGAAAGTCTTGGCCTTAAGACACTTGTGTTGACCAAACAGTCATCATGTGGTCGTATTGGACCATTATGCGCTTGAATCATAACTAAGGTCATTGTGGGCCCTCGACTCGACATCTTTAGCAATCCTTGAGTTGTGTGGTGAGAATTCGATTTGCAAGTCCAAGTCCCGAGCCGATGGTCTAGAACTTGCCCCTAATGTTTGTTGAGGCGAAATCTTAGGTGAAATTTTGCTTGAGAAGTGATTGTAGGCTCTGCTTGATCCAAAATGCTAAGATTGAACAATTCCATGACCTACCAATGAAATGATCCCTAGTTAACCCTTTTGAGCCTTGAACCTTCTTCTTTCAAGAACCAAAGCTACAAGCCTATACCCGTTCTTAATATTACCCTCTCTTGGCACCCAAATCTTCCCTTGAGTAGATGGCAAATATCTAAGGTTGGGGGGACACAAGAAAGGAAACAATGTGGTAAAAGGTACAAAAGCAAAAAGAAAAGAAAGGTAATGAAAAAAAGAAAGAAAAGATAAGACAAAAAGAAATACCTAATTGAATAAGGTCAAAAAGGGGATTCAAAGAAAACAAAAGTGAAAAAGGGTGTGGTAAAAGAAGAAATAAGGAGAAATGTGTTGAATTGCATAAGAAAAGGTGACAATGTGTCTCTCTAACCCCCTTGAAAAAGAAGTGAATACTCAAATGAGCCAAGAAAGTGTGCCAAAATGAATCAAAGAAGTGCTTAAGGGAAGATTGAACCCACTTGAACAAAAATATGTCCTACCCTTACCCAAAAGCCTTCACAATGACTCCACAAAAACCCTACATGATTTTAAGTTGAAGGGAACCTACATTAGTGGATACTTATATAAGGGGAAAGCATATGGTACTTAGAGCCGGACTTGTGGCATCTTCCTTGAGAGAGATGAGTGAAAATCCATCAACCTCGGTTTGTGTGTCAATACTTTAAAAGGTGAGGTTCACTTAGGGAGAGTTGATGATGTGTGAATTTGGGTTCCACGATGGCCAAAGTAATTGAGAAAAGTTCTTTGATGAAATGTGTCAACTCTTGATGCTCTTGTGTCACACTTGATCCACAAGTTTCCAAAGTTTAAATGTGTCAATGATGCATTTGCATTGAGGAAAATTGTTAGTCCCAATTGATGCTTGTTGAGGTTACTTTAGGATAAGCTGAAATTGCTTGGATGTTGCCTTTGAGGGGTGGGTCTTGTTTTGTTTGCTTGAGGACAAGCAAGGGTTTAAGTTTGGGGGAGTTGATAAGTAGGATTTTAACATGTTTTATACCCATACTTGCCTGCGCTTTGAGTTTAGTTTGCTACAAAATAGTCCCAAAATGCTTACAGATTGCACTTGATTGCAGGTTTGAGCTATAAAGTGACAATTCATCAAAGATCAGCTCAAATCGGAGTGAAACCTGGTCAAGTGTCAAAGATCATTAAAGTAAGGACATTCAGAACTTGGTGCGGACTGCACCATCATGTGATGCGGCCGCACCATAGGAGTTTAGAGACTGTGAAACTACAAGTCAAGCTCATGCGGCCACGTCCTACTTCATGCGGCCCGCGTCTCACTCATGCGGCCGCACAATCTTGCTATGCAGTCGCGTCCAAGAAGTTCAGAGAGTGTCATATTCCAGAAGCAAACCACGCGGCCGCGTCCGACTTCATGCGGCCCGCATCCCTCTCCATGCGGCCTTACTCTATGGTCACGCGGCCCGCATCAGTGAAGTTCAGAGAAGCTGCCAAAATCATTCATGCGGTCGCACAACAACTTTGTGCAGTTCGCGCCAATTTTCATGCGGCCGCATTCCAACTTTGTGCGGTGCTCATCACCATCTTCAGAGAGCAAGATTCAGAGGTCAAGCAACCCACTGCGGCCGCGTGCCATCATTGTCCGGTCCGCACTAACCCCGCAGGGGCAGTTTTGTCCAGTTTTTCTAGCCCACTATAAATAGAACATTTTACCATTTTTAGGTGAAGTTGGGTAAATATGATAGCTGTTGCACTCGTGAGACTTATGTTTTGGCCTATCTTGGGCATTTTTAGCTTAGTTTCATCATAGATTATTATAGTTTAACATTAGCAATTAATTAATATGATTGTTTCATTTTCTATTTCTTCATTTTCTTCTTTAGCTATGTTTAGCTAAACCCATTAGCTAGAGTTGTGGCTCAACCCTAGTGTGGGTAATTAATGGGTGTAGCTTCTTAATGATAGATTGATATTGGGTGTTTGTTATTTGGGTTAAGTTTATGGTTTAATTAAGGATTGTTGGTTGCAAACATTGATTCTAGCTTAGTGGGTCTTGACTCTTCTTGAGACAGAGAGTCTAGGACCCCAAAATTGACCCAACAAGGAATTGGGGTGGACCCATGAGAAATGGTAGTCCCAATTAACGGGTTAAACCTCGAGAGAGTAATCACCCTACTTGAACCCTAGTTGCTTGGTCTAATTGGCCTACCCAATTGGTCTCGAGAGAGTCAATTGGGCAAAATCGCTCTCTCTACCGAGAGGTGTAAGAGTGGGTGCAATTGTGCAACAGTTATAACATTGATCCCAAATATGTCAATCTATTATTAGTAGTCTCTACCCGTTAGTTAACCACCTAGGTGATGCCACGACCCTAGTGCCTTTTTCTATATTAATCACAACTTAGAACATCTCCCTTTAGCATAAATTAGCTTAAACTTGTAGTTGATACAATTAGGAATCGACCCAAAAAATGATAGAAGCACAATTAGGAGCAAACACGCATTCCTATTCTGAACAAATACGCAACTCCATTCCAAGCTCCCTGTGGAAATTGACCCCGATACCACTATTTGGGTAAACGTCTTAGCGCCCTCTCTTCCTACCGTTGCGTAAGGTTGAGTTTTCCGCAATCACATGTCCCAAAGATTCTTTTCCACTACCTAACATCGATCTCATGATCGACGCCACGGCCGGCCAGGAGATCTTTAGTTTTCTCGATGCCTATTCCAGGTACAATCAAATTCAAATAAACCTAGAATACCAAGAAAAGACTTTATTTATCACCAAGTATGGAACATATTGTCATAATGTAATTTTCTTTGGGCTAAAAAATGCAGGAGCTACCTACCAACGCCTAGTAAATAAAATATTCGAGGAACAGATAGGTAAGCCAATGGAAGTATATATTGATGACATGCTAGTTAAGTCCATGCGTGCAGAGGACTATTTGACCTATTTGTATGAAACATTCAAGATACAGAGAAAATACAACATGAAACTCAACCCCGAGAAATGCGTCTTCGGGGTCGGTTCGGGCAAGTTCCTTGGCTTCATGGTGTCGAATCCTGGAATCAAAAGTAACCCCGATAAAATCAAGGCTATCGAAGACATCACCAAACATTAAAGACGTACAAAGGCTGACAGGGCGGATAGCTACCTTAGGCCGATTCATCTCGAGATCATCGGACCGGAGTCATAAATTCTTCTCTCTACTCAAAAAGAAGAACGATTTCGCCTGGACCCCGGAATGCCAACATGCATTAGAAGAATTGAAGCGATATCTTTCAAGCCCACCATTGCTTCACACTCCAAATGCATATGAAAAACTCTACTTATACTTGGTAGTCTCACAGATCGCGGTAAATGGTATCCTGGTTCGAGAAGAGCAAGGTACGCAATTCCCTGTCTACTATGTAAGTCGAACTCTAGGAGAAGCAGAAACCAGATATCCACACTTAGAGAAATTTGCATTTACACTAATAAGCACCTCTAGGAAGCTAAAACTGTGTTTTCAATGTCACCTAATATGTGTGCTAACCACTTACCCGCTTCGTAATGTTTTGCATAAGCCCGAGCCATCGGCCCGATTGGCCAACTGGACCGTCGAACTCAGTGGGTATGATATCGAATATCAACCCCGAAAGGCCATTATGTCTCAAATTTTAATAGACTTCGTGGCCGATTTCATGCCAACCCTCGTACCCAAAGTCAAGAAGGAACTCTTGTTAAAATTGGGTACATCATTGGGGGTGTGGACCCTTTTTACGGACTGCGCTTCAAATGTGAAAGGTTTCACACTAGGCATCATTTTGAAACTGCCCATGGGCAGCACTATTAGACAATCCATCAAAACTTCTAATTTGACTAATAATGAGGCTGAGTACGAGGCCATGATTGCAGGTCTCGAACTTGCTAGAAGCTTGGGGCGGAAGTCATTGAAGCCAAGTGTGACTCTTTGCTGGTGGTAAACCAAGTAAACAAAACCTACGAGGTTGGAGTGGATAGAATGCAAAGGTATTTGGAAAAGCTACATATGACTTTGCACCGTTTCAAAGAATGGACCTTGCAGCATGTACCTCCCGAGCAGAACAGTGAAATTGATGGTCTTGCAAATTTAGGGTTATCAGTTGAGGAGGACGAAATCAGCTCGGGGATTGTCATTCAACTCTCGAGATCAGTGATCAAAGAAGGTCACGCTGAGATAAACTCCATAAATTTAACTTGGGATTGGAGAAATAAATATATCAAGTATATGACAAACGGAAAGCTCCCATCGGACCCTAAAGAATCTAGGGACCTACGAACAAAAGCTGCTCGATTCACATTAGATGAAGATGGATTATTGTATAGGAGGACGTTCAACGGACCATTAGCAGTATGTTTGGGGCTAGGGGCACCGATCATGCTCTACGAGAAATCTATGAAGGTACTTGTGGGAACCACTCTGGTGCCATATCACTAGTTCACAAGGTCATAAGAGCAGGATACTACTAGGATAGTATGGGAAAACACGCTAAGGAGTTTGTTCGAAAGTGTGATAAATGCCAAAGGTATGCACCAATGATTCATCAACCCGGAGAACAGCTTCATTCGGTCCTATCCCCATGGCCATTCATGAAATGGGGATGGATATCGTCGGGCCTCTGCCATTGGCTCCAGGTAAAGTAAATTCTTTTTATTTATGACTGAATACTTCTCTAAATGGGTGGAAGCATAGGCCTTTGAGAAAATCAGAGAAAAAGAAGTTATACACTTCATCTGGGATCATATCATATGCCAATTCGGGATACCTACTGAACTTGTATGCGACAACAGAAATCAATTCATCGGCAGCAAGGTAACGAGGTTTCTCGAAGAACATAAAATAAAAAGGATCTTATCAACACCATATCACCCAAGTGGAAATGGACAGACCTAGTCAACGAACAAAACTATCATTCAGAATCTAAAGAAAACATTGAACGACGCCAAGGGAAAATGGAGAGAAATTCTACCCGAGGTCCTTTGGGCATCTCGAACAAAATCGAAGTCCAATACTGGGGCAACCCTGTTCTCCTTATTATATGGATCCTAAGCCTTATTCCAGTCAAATGGGGAACCTAGTGCCAGATTTTGACATAGAATGGAAAAATCAAATCACGAGGCTATGAATACTAACCTCAAACTATTAGATGAAAAACTAGAAGCCGCACTCGTTCTGATGGATGCGTAAAAATAAAGAATCGACAGATATTATAATAGAAGAACCAACCTTCGCCACTTCAGAATCAGGGACTTAGTCTTAAGGAGAATCACCATCAACACTCGAGATCCTAATGAAGGAAAACTCGGACCAAATTGGGAAGGACCCTATCAAGTCTTTGATATTGTTGGGAATGGTTCTTACAAACTTGGCACAATGGAGGTCGAACAATTGCAAAACAATTGGAATATATCACTTCACAAATGATATTATTGCTAAGGTATGACTTTCTCCCTTTTCATTTGTATTTGATACCTACTTATTCCAAGTGTTTGATCGAAGACGTCGAGAAGCTCTTCAACACAAGGACCTTAGGTTTTAAAGCACGCGTTGCACTTTTTTTCTCTTAGATCGAATTTTAACCCAAATGGGTTTTTCTGGAGAGAATTTTAATGAGGCAACAATTATATGTGCTACCTGAGGACAATTCAACAGTATCCGAGGCTTCTCTACATTCAACCTCGAATACTAAGAGGCATCACCCTCGGATGATTATTGATTTATTTTCAAGGGAAAATACTTCGCGTCAAAAGGGCCTCGATAGGTAAACTTTTTAATGGGCAAATGGTCGAATGAACCGCGTCCATGTAGATTAATCGAGCCCAATGGCAAAACATGTACGCATGTACAAATTATTCAAAGAAGCATTTTTCCTTATCAAATATCTTGTGCCCCAAAAAATATTTCTACTATACAAGCTCTATGCTTATGATTTTTGTGAAAAATGGCTCAAGGGCCAAGTACAACTATACCTCAAATAGTAAATGGCTCAAGGGCCAAGTGTAAATATATCTCGAACGGTCAACCCCCTACTCGGGGACTGGCGTAGAAAATCAACATATTCGAATTAACTAAACACCTCAAAGAGGTGCCCCTCAATTTATAGGCCAAGGCCATCATTCTTAGGGACTAACAGTTCGAACAAGTTCGAAGTGTTGCTAGGAAAATAAGACCAAGAGTCATGCCGAAGGCTATGGTTAAACTAACGCGGGTTAGAGACATCTGAACCTCGCAATAAAAATAGACCTTCGAATTCTCCAAAATCGGTTAATAAAGGCTACCCTCGGTAAAATGATCAAAGGTCTTCAATAAAATCAGCCCTCGAAAAACCTTAAGAGGTATCGAATTATTCAAATATAAACTTGTGCTAGGCACAAAAAACAAAGGGGTATCGATCAATGCTAAAAAAACCCAATGGGTACAAAAAATACATGCTAAGACATAAGAAAATTTTACTACGTTCTTTGAGCCAAAAGAGGGGGAAAATAGTCATCCTTTAGAGGTTATATCGGCCCAATCAAAAGGGCCTAAGGGCCAACACACTTTAAGTTCGAGAACACATTTTTGCTCGATTCGAACCTAAGGGTCTCGTTATCCTGAATTTGAATAAGAACCTACTCGACTATAGATCGAGGTTCGTTATTGTCCAAAATAAACCTAAGGGTCCTTTTGTTCCAAATTCAGGTTTCACTCGAATCCAACTATAAAAGCAGTATTATTATGGCTTCAATCAAGTCATTTAGAACCAAAGCCTCGAACATATTGTTGACGTATAAAAATGTGCTAAAATTTTACAAGACACGAAGCATGTTTGAAGACAAAACTTGAGAAGGCATCCAAAAGAGAAATTTTATTATAAATATGGGAAAATATATGTACAAGGGACCGACGGGGGTCTTACAAAATAGAAAAGGAAAAATAAAATCATAACTATGCCCGGGGCTAATTTCTCCCTCATGGTCATCTTCTTCACCATTATCAGACCTGCCTTGGCTGCCTTCATCATCATTGTCATCATCGATGGAGGCAAGCAACTTGGCATCGGAGCTATATCCTTGGAGAGGTCAAAACTTCGAGCATGGACTTCCTCAAGGGTCTCCCTCCGAGATTGGCACTTGGAAAAATCATTACTCCACCGCTCTCAATTAGCAACTTTCCTTAGCTGAGCTTGGGCAGCCTCGGCATCAGCCATGTACACAGCTATGGACTTGTCAGCTAAGGCCTTCGTCTTTTCAGCCTTTGCTTTTACCTTAGCATGCTCGGCCTCGAGCTCTTCAATCCTTTGGGCCTGGGCTGAACTCTTCTCTTTAGTACTCCGAAGTTGAACCTCGGCTAATAACAGTCGCACCAAGGCAGCCTCTTTCTCCACATCTAGGTGGTCCATGTTTTCTTTCCATCGATAGCAATTAGCTTTAACTTGATCGACCCCCCACCCCAGAACAGCTCTATCCTTTCAATCCTTTGCTGCAACTAAGATATCACAGTATTAGCCTCCACCCTTGGGTCATGGCCATATTTTCTCAAAAGGACATTTACCTGCTCGTTCAGCTCGGCCTTTTCCTTGTGAGCCTGGGCCAAGTCTGCTTGAAGATCCCTGAACTCTTCATCCTTCTAACCGTAAAGGAGCTTCAGAGCATTCCTCTCCTCTAAGGTCTTCTGGAGCTCGACCTTACTTTGGCTTAGGTCGGCTCGAGACTTGGTAAAATCCTATATAAGAAGAAAGAAATAAGTTAAGCTAAAGGGAGAAGAAGGAAAAGATAATTGCAACAACGGGGATTAGCACTTACTAGAGATAAAAGGCGTTGGGCCTCTTCAAAAAGGGTAGACGCATCATTGAGATTAGTGGAATCATTAACCCTAGTAAAGCAATCCCGAAAGGGATCCTCTTCACAGGGGACTCTGCCTACGCCGGGGAAATGTAGAGCCCGAGCATCCCTTATAGTCCGGTAGAGAAGGAGAGTGACCTGCTATCTTAGCCCAGAGCGAATCGCTCGGGGTGCCCTGTTCAGCCTTGGAGGTCTCAGAACCAGCCCCCTCCTGTATGCTTGTTGATGGCCGAGGGATAACCTCAACCTCGGACATTTCGGGGGTTTTGCCCAAAATTTTCTTCGAACCCTCCTCATCACAAGGCAGGGTCCCGACAATTGCCTCTGGCTTGGAAAGATTGGCGGCCTCGCCCGGCTTCCTTGCTCAAACCACCAGTGTCTAGTCATCGCCCTCATCTTCCTCTTTTTTATCTCGTAGTTTTTGGGCTACAGTAGCGGACAGAGGAGTGGAGTCATTTTTTGACTTGCGAACCTTACTCTTCTTACGCTTCGGGGTATTACATGGTGAGGCCCTTCTACTTTTCTTGTCCTTAGCCAGTTTGGGAGTCACCTCTTCCCTAGGCGGGGCCGGTCTCATTACAGCCTTCATCCCCGAGACCTGCATAACAGGTAGTCAAGTATAAATAAAAAGAAAAATTTTAGAAAAATGCATCAAAAGTGTATAGGATAAGCTTACCATGATTATTGGCCTCACATCTGCCCCTTGCCAAGTCACGCCAGCAACGCTCGACATGGGAGGAAGTTGAGGCCAGCTTCCAAACTGAGTCTTTGAGGTTGGGGACCGCGTGAGGCATCTAGGCAAACGCTGTATAATAGATGAAAGCATTACATAAAGCATAAACGGAGTACGAAGACTAATGTGTAATACGTTATTTACGATCGGGGTTCCACTTCTCGAGGAATGACATTTTCTCTTCTAGGGTGAGGTCACAGGTCCATACCCGCACGAACCGTCTCATCCAACCCCGGTACTTGTCCTTATCGACACTCGCGAAAAGGGCCTTTGTTGCTCGGCGTTCGAGCTTGATTAACCCTCAAAAAAGTTGAGGTCAATATAACCGCATGAGGTGGCTGAGAGTGAACTCCAACCCCTCGGCCTTGCCAGAAAAGAAGTAGAGCATTATCACTATATCCCAGAACGAGGGATGAACCTGGCCGAGGGTGACCTAGTACCTCTTGCAAAAGTCGACGACAACTGGGTCAAGAGGACCCAATGTGAAGGGGTAAGTATAGACACTTAGAAACCCCTCTACATGGGTGGTAATACTCTCTTTAGGAGCGGGGATTTGTACCACGATCTCGCCACCCACCCCACCCCCCGTTATAGTCTCACTTCACAGCCTCGAGATGGCCCGCCATTATCGAGCAGATATATCTCGACATGTGTTCACATCGTCCAGGGACTGATAGAGGGTTCTTGACTTTGAAGTCGAATTTTAAGATACAAGGGCCGGGAAAATACTCATAAGTGAGTGGTTCCACCAGCGTTTTGTCACCGGCTGGCCGGGAAGAAGAGGAAGAAGCTTTCTCCTTTTGTGGGACAGCCTTCGAGTTTTTCGCCATCAATTCAAGTAGAAGGAAATAGAAAGAGGCTGAATTTGGTATTTTGGTACTAACGAATTTGAATCAACGGGTGGTGACAGAGAAGAGATGGAGAGAGTAAAAGGCTTAGAAAACTTGGTGGAGTTAAAAGTAAAATTTTGATTCAACCAATGAGCATGTATTTATAGATTTATAGCGACATTTAGGTGATGCTAGTGGCCAACCGTCCACTAGCAAGCATTAATGGTTTGGGGAACTGTACCAATGAGATGTTTCGATCACCTCAATTTCTTATCAAGTCATTTCTTATCATTTTACTCTAAGAAACGAGGAGACTATCTGTATACGGTAGAAATCGAGACTACCCGATTTCATTCTTTAGTCGAGATAGGAGTGTCACGTCAAGAAGCTAGAATGCCAAGTCCGGATCGAGGTCGACAACACTACGGCCAGAAAGATTCAGACTTCGAGGGACATCGGTATAGCTTGATAACGGAAAAGGCAAGATATCTGCGAATGGTCGAGGATCGTGGCGTGTATCTCGGAATAGATCAATCTATGTTGGTTAATCAGATGTTAATATAATTTCCTACTATAATTAGAGGTGTACCTTATTTAGGACTCCTCTACTATATAAAGAGGGATCTCAGTCATTTGTAAATGGGGCATCATTGTTCACTAATAAGAATTTATACACTCATTACTTTATTGTTATTTCACTTACTGTTCATCAGAGTTGATTTATCATTTACTATTCATACTATCCCACCTCGAGACTATCCCAAGTCGAGGTCGAGACCTGGCGCATACTGGTTTGATCTATTTTATTCTCTAATTTATTCGTTTATTTTCTTGCTTATCAATTGGTATTGGACGAAATCACATATCCTTAAAACCACAATATAAGTTTAATTGTTATGCAAATTTAAGGTAAAACATAATCTCAATCCCTCAATTGGATACCATGAACCCAGGGAACTTTCCTGATCCAACCCCGAATGCGCAACTTTTTGGGTTCATTTTCATATTTTATTTCTTCAATATGTTGAAGGTTTTCTGCAAACGTTTCAAATGGTCATCTGTTAGTAGGGACTTAACTAACATGTCATCAATATAAGCTGTCACACATCCTTTTTTTACACCCCGAGGGTATATGGGAATTTTTCCAATTAAAGTGACATTATTCGAAATGGAATTATTTATTTTATTCAGAGTCGCCACTTGGAATATTTATGTTGTCCCAAGTCACTGGTTTAATTTTAAATCCCAAATCGGGGAAATTTTTGACTTTATTTAAAAGTCTGCGAACCAGAAGTTCTAGATAAGGAATTCTGTTAACCCGGGAGAAGGTGCTAGGCATTCCCGGGTTCCGTGGTTCTAGCATGGTCGCTTGGAAATTTATACTTGGCTTAAATTGTTTAACTAATTTTTAGGACCTATGCACATTTATCTATTAACCTCTTTTAATCACTTGATTTATTCGTAATTAAAGAATTGAGTTATGCGTACGTATACTCTTTTCTTTTGGCGCGTCAAAAAATCATGTCATACGAACGTGTCCACAATTAGTGACGCTTTGTTTATTTTATTAAGAAAAATTTGGTTGAAGTTGCGCGAATGCATCCCTCGAGTTACTTTTTAGAATTAAATTTGCAACTATGTTACATGAACGTATACATAATCACAATACTAGTCTAAATCGAGCCTAAAGCAAAACTACGACTATTTAGGATTATTAAATATCTAAGTAATACTAAGAGGGTCATAGTTTATTTAATGAAAGATGGCACACCTCACTTTTTAGAAGGCTTTTTTAATTAAGGTAATAAAAGGAAGTTCTTATTTACAACTATTTTGGACTTCATGTCAAGCTATTATTCATAGGTAGGGAAATATAAAGCAGGTCTTTATTTATTTGAAAGGAACTGGGCAAGCAATAGGCCCGGTATATTATTTAAAGCGTTACTAAAAAAAATAACGCGGATGCCAACTGGGCTCGAAATAGAGCCCAAACGTAAGACGAAGAAGGATAGAAACAAAAGAAGCATGTTTTTGGCTTGGCAGCCTGATTTGGGCCATCGCCGGGCCCAATCATTTAAAAGACTCAGCTTTAAATCCTGTTGAAGCTTAAATCACACCAGTTTATATATACCAACCTTTGCACAAATCCTAAATGAAATGCCTAACATGGTGGACCTTAACTTATTATCGTGCATTTAACAGGAACAAAATCAGATTTGAGTCTTAATCTTTTAAACCATTTTTCTTGAACATAGATGAATAGTCCTTTGAAATTGCTGGAATCAAACAATTGAACAAAATTCAGTAGCCAAACGTTGCAACAATGCCTCAAACTAAATTATAACAAAATATAAAGAGGAAGTTTCCTAAACTGCTACTGCTCCAGCTTTAAACAAACCAAGATCCTCATGGGTCTGACCATATGAAATGGTCAAATTCACAAAGTATCTTCAAATGTTGGAACCTACAATGTTACCAAGTTAATCCTAATACAAAAAAAAAGTAAAGGAAAATAATGTTGTCCATAATTTTAACCATGTTTTAAGGTTAGCCCTATAGACAAGCAAAGACTTCTAAAGCATGATTTACTTCATAGTTCTCATCTTAAAAAATAAGAAAATAGGAGAAAGGAAAATAAGTTAGACATATACTAAAGGAGTCATGACTATTATACACTGTTAAGGAATGAATCTGATTATCTAATGGGTTAGATTCATTTTTCCTTTTGTGCTACTATAAAAGAGGCATTTTGAACATAGTTTTCATAGGTATATAGTTTGATTCAGAAATCAACCTTGTTAAGTTTTAGCACGTGTGTAGCACAACATTACAGATTTCATGATTAAATTCAACAACCAGTTAAACTAACATTAACACATGGTTCAATCAACTCTAAATTCAACCCAGTCATGATTCCCAAAAACTAACATCAAATATTCAGTCAACCAAACTAAGTTCCAAACACAGATTTTTGAGTTCAAAATTAATTCCATTTAAGATGAACATTGTTACATACCTGGAAACTGAAAAATACAGCAAAGGAATGACCAAATAAAGGTCAGAAAACCAAGGCTGATTTCAGAGCGTAGACCAACAGCAATTAAACAAAAGCTACTTGGAAGTTTTCAACCAGAAATCAGCAAGAAAAACCTAGAGTTTCAACCGGCAAAAATCTCAGCTAAAGAAACAGTAAAAACTCACAACTTGAACCCAGAAATCCCAACCAAGATACTCAAGAAAGATCCTCTTAATTAAAACCATTATTTCTAGTTTGTGAAAACCAAAAGCAAGAATTTTTATTTTTTTTGAAGTTTTTGCTAAAATTTCTGAAGTTTGGTTTTTCAGAAAGGAAGAGAGAGTTTTTGCAGTAAAATGATGCTAAAAAGTGTGTGTGAGAGTGAGAGAAAGTTTCCCTTTTATAGAGTGCACAAAAAGCATCCCAAGAAAGGAATATTTTGACCTAATTCCTTATACTGTAGAATAGTACAGCATTTCTATACAGCTGTCCGTCTTTTTTCTTATCCAATTCCAGCATTTTATGCTAAGAATAAGGACAACTGTGATATTCTTAGAACATTATGATATTCCCTCAATGTAAAACCCCAATTTGCCCTTCTAAATTCTGCTTATTTCATCTTTACCTAAACTTTTTGCTTCAGTTAAGCCCCTAAAGTTCCTATTGATTTTCAAATCAGGGCAAACAAAGACAAACCTAGAAAAGATCATAAATTCAAATCAAAAAGGCCTAAGAGAATCAAGTGACTGCAATCATGAACCTAAAACTAAATTAACCAATAAACAAAAATGCTTAACTAATTAAACCTAAACAAGAATTAAGTCTAACAACTAATACATTTAACAGTAATCACCACAAATTAAAGATGCAAAGAAAACCTAGAATCCAACCTATATCAGTTTTTAAACTTAAGCAATTAAAGCAACAAACAACCTAAACATCTTGTTAATTTACTCAAAATAAAACTGACTATAAAACGAAATCATAGAGAAAAAAAATAGAGTAAGCATCAAACGAGCCCTAATTAAGCTAAAACCATGCAATTGAGGCCAAACTTAGCTAATTGTGAGATTCAGTATGCTTTTAAGTACAAGATGGCAGTACCAATCAGGGAAACACTGTCACTTATCTATATATGCTAAAAAACAAGGGGAAGAAAATGGAAGCTAGCATAAAAAGAAGAAAAGAAAGAAAGAGAACAAACAAAAACAAAAATGAAAATGAGAAAGGAGTACCTAAAGCTGTTTTGGACCGAGCCAGTTAATGAAACTTCTTTCATGAGACGGCCAATGAATTTATAAAGCTATTAACTGGTTGTTCTTAACAAGAACAACCAGCTAATGGATGTTTGGGTTCACAGGTTCTGAATATTAACCGAGAGAAGAGATTAGGGTTTTCCTTTGAATTTTTGATTCAAATTCGACACGGCTGGAGATTATTCGAGAGAGGCTAATGGTGGTTTAGGGTTCGAAGGGATGCAGGGATTATAGGGTGTGAATTTGGGCCGGTTTGGAATAGGTAGGGTTTTTTAGGCATGATTTCTATCTAAAATTCGAACAAATCGATAGGGATTCGAGGAGAGCAAGTTGGGGATTCAGAATGAGGAGGGGATTAGGGTTCTGTGGTGTAAAAATGGTGGTGTTTGGAGTACCGGCTCCACCGTAGGGGATTTCAGGCGGGTGGTCAGCGGCGGAGCTGGCAAGGGAATCCTAGGTAGCTAGGGTTTTATTTGTTTAGAGATATGAGAGTAAAATAGGGGTTCCGAAGTGGGGGGGTGATAGCTTCGGGCAGTTGTATGTTTCAAACCTTATCATTTCCGAGCCGTTGGATTGCCAAGATCCAATGGTTGTGATCCAGTTGTTACAAAATAGAGTCGTATGGGTTAAATAAGGGGCTGGACTGGGTGGACTATTATTTGGGCCTGGGTTTATGGGCGGATTTGGGTAGTTTTTGGGTTGGGATTTTGGACTGAAATGGGTATAAAATAAACCCAATTGAAAGACCCCTCTTTTTATTCCTTTTTCTTTTCTTTTCTTACCTCTTTTTTTTTTAATTAAAAATTCTAAAATTAAAAACTTAAATTAATCTAAAAATGTGAAGTTAAACTAATTGCCTAATTATAAAAATTATAAAAATAACTTAATCCTAAATTAAAAGTAAAAAAATCAATAATCTAAAAATAAAAGGAGAAAAATGTAAAAAAATTGGCTATTTTTGTGATTTTTAGTTTTAATAAAGCAAATAATTAATTGATTAATCCTAAAATGTAAAATTAAACATAAGTGCAATGCATGCCAATTTTTCATGATTTTAATGAAATTATACGTGCAAAGAAATGCAAACAATTAATAGAATTCTACAAAAATTCCTAAAAATGGCAAATAATTAAGAAAAAACCTATTTTTTTGCGATTTTATAGGAGTATTTTGTATAGGGAAAAAATTACCTGCTCTCAGCTTCCCCTCTTTGCTCTGAAACACGAAGGGTTATCGGGCAAAGATAAAATGAGCAATTACGAGCGATTTTTGCCCGTTTGAAACTCCATGAGAAGCATCTTTTGAAAAAAATCTGACCGAACCCTGTTTCGGAGTTTGCCTACATATCCTTGGCTATAAAGGAATCAGGTTAGTGTAGTTTTGGAAGCTTTGGTAGCTGGGAATATCAGAAAACTATGATTTCACTACTGTTGCTGCTGTTTCTGCCGGCTGAGTTCCTTATTACACTGAAATAAAAGATGAAAATCTAAACTATCTAACCCTATCAACTATGAGTTACAATATTCCTATCTATAAATCTTCTAAAGCTTGATCTTGAGTCTTGGATGGTTCTTTCCTGCAGACTCTGATCTGAATCTTGATGCTCGTTAGCTGCAACCGCTGGTTCATTCTCCTTTAGATTCTTGGATCAAGACGGGACATGAGAACCTTGTGACTTCAATCATATCTTGAGCAGTCCACATATTTTCCTCGCTTCTACACTTAGAGTTTACTTCTTTTCTTGTTTCTTCTTTTCTTTTATTTGGGTTGAGACTTCTTCTTTTGGTCATTCCAAACCTTGTGCCTCACGATGACAACCTATTCAGGCACCAAAGCAAACAAACGAAGGAAATTTCTGCCCTAGTTTTCACTAGGCAAATTTTTTGAGTTATTGTAACCAAATCTAAACTATCTTTTTATTGAAAGCAATAAGATCAGGATTGTGTATCCTTGGAAAAAGGAGATTAAGAAGTGGAAAGTCCATATCTAAAATGCAATCAAATGGGGATTGGATGCCCCAAGTTGGGAAGATTACCAGGTTATGCTGGAAAATAATCGGGTTATGCCGGAAAGGTACTCGGGTTATGCCAAAAAAGAAAATGGCCCTCGGGTTATGGCGGGGAGGTTCACGAGTTATGCCGGGAAAGAAAAGGTCCTCGGGTTAAGCTAGGGAGGTTCACGGGTCATGCCAGGAAGTCATCGAGTTATGCTGGAAAAGGAAAAGGTCCTCGGGTTATGCCAGGGAGGTTCACGGGTTATGCCGGGAAAGTCATCGGGTTATGCCGGAAAAGAAACGGTCCTGGGGTTATGCCGGAAAAGAAAAAGGTCCTCGGGTTATGCCAGGGAGGTCCACGGGTTATGCTGGGAAGGTCCGTGGGTTATGCCGGGAGAGCAATCGGGTTATGCCGGAAAAGAAAAGGTACTCGGGTTATGCCGGGGAGGTCCACAGGTCATGCCGGGAAAGTCATTGGGTTATGCCAGAAAAAAAGGTCCTCGGGTTATGCCGGGGAGGTCCACGGGTTATTTCAGGAAAGTCATCGGGTTATGCCAGAAAACAAAGATCCTCGGGTTATGCCGGGAAAGTCATCGGGTTATGCTGGAAAAGAAAAAGGTCCTCGGGTTATGCCGAGAAAGAAAAAGGTCCTCGGGTTATGCTGGGGAGGTCCACGGGTTATGCTGGGAAAGTCATCGGGTTATGCCGGGGAGGTCCATCGGTTATGCCGAGAGCGTCATCGGATTATGCCGGAAAATGGTCCTCGGGTTATGTCGGGGATCAACTAGGGAGTGGGACCCTATACTGGAAAAGACTACCAGGTTATGCTGGCAGCGACTAGGGAATGGGACCCTATGTTGGAAAAACATAGCTACAGATTAGAGACCCTAGGCTACCATGATTTTGAATCTTTCTTCTTCTTTTCTTTCTTCTTCCTCTCTTCATTTTTTATTTTATTTAGGGGAAATGAATGAAGAGTTTTTTAAAGGACTTCCCTTTTTCGTGCCCACTTTTGCTGCAGAAACGTTTTGGTTTCTGTGTAACTTGTTTTTATCACACCTGCTTCTTGCAAGGTTGTCTTGGACTGCAACTGTTTTCAAATCAAAGAACAATTTGTTAGTTTAAAACAGTGGTTGGTTTTGTAGCCTTGAGTGTTTTGATCTCGTCCCAACTCTTTGGATGAAATCCTTTACTGCTCGGTGGCTTTCTCGAGACCGATCTCTCTTCTAAAACCAGGTATCTTGACTTTTCCAAAATTTCACATCATAGTTAACTCGTATGGGCTTTGGCCTTTCTTATTTTGTCTTTATGGGCGCTTGACATTGGATTTCTTTCCTTTTCAATAATGTTGACTCTGGATCATTGGCCATCATGACCAGTCGAGATCAACTTGATGCACCTGCTGAAGCTGGGTGCCTTTTCTTGAACTTGGCTTTTTCTAAGAAGAGACCTGTAAAACCAATCTTGCCATATTTTCTTTGTATTAGTTTCGGAGGAAGATTAAACCGAAAGGGATTCAAAGAAGAGTAAATAAAAGACAGGATAATGAATTTAAAGAGAAGTGTCCCTTTTGGGGGAGGAAAGAAGGACTTATCTGGAGTGCATGCAGACTTCAATAGACATGACATGCTTCTTGGACTGGATACCCGATTTGTGCAGCTATCCAATCTCCCATTAACCCATCATGACTCATGTTGTAAAATCGATAACCTCGCCAGGACTATATCAGTGCCAATTGTTGTAAGGTATTCCTTCTTTTTGATAAATGACACCCTTTGCGGGTTTTTGCCAATGGACCTCTCTCATTTCTCTTCTTACCGTCACCTTATCTCTTTTCAAGTTTTCACTAACAAGACTCTCTCATTTTTCAATTTCTCTCATCTCGTTGCATCAGATCCAAGCAACCGCATTCTTCGATTCTTGAACATTCTTACTGATTGATCAGAAAGACTTGAACAGAATTTGGGGTAAAAAGAATTTGGATTGAATTACAACTATAGAACCATTCAGGTGGGATCATCGCCGAACCGTCATAACATCTGCCCCAGTTTCACCTTTGGGAGAATTTGGATTTTTATTTTGGTGTGACTGAACCCTAGAGAGAGGCTGCCTATGTATCCTTTCGGAATCAAGTCGAACGTAGTTCAAGGAAACTTTGTTTTTGATTTTGATTGATTTTATTTTACAAACGTTTTCAGGTTCTAAAGTGGGTAATCAAAGAAAGGTAACCGACTCAAAGGGTTAGCAAATGATTGGAGTGTTTGGGGTAGCGAGAATCAAAGCCTTCGTCATCCCAATCGGATAATATTGGTACCGCATAAGGGTTAAATGTAATACCTTTTGACCGCGTTTGCATTTACAGCTAATTCAAGATCATCTCCTTCAATGTCTCCCAGGTACAATGCCCCTATCGGCAACAATTTTCTGATAATGTTAGGGCCCTTCCAGTTCGGAGAAAACTTTCCTTTTGTTTCCATGTGATGAGGGAGAATACGTCTCAAAACGAGTTGTCCCACTTCAAAGTTCCTAGGCCGCACTTTCTTGTTGTAGGCACGGGCCATTCTTTGTTTATACAACTGCTTATGGCAAACTGCGGCCATTAATGTTCGGCTAAAAAATGCATATATTTAACCATTGTTGCCTTACATTCTAGTACTTTTAATCGTCTTTTGAGTATTTATTATATTACTTTGTGCTTAATATTATATTTGAATTGTGTAGGAATAAAGCGGTGTGAAAATGAAGAGATTTGGAGCAAAATTAAATAAAACGCGAAAGAAGAGGAAAAAAATTTAAAATATATATAAGACAAAGGGGGGACACTCCTTGGTTTTGTCTCCCCAAGTTAGAGACAAGAACAAAGGACAATACAATTTAAACCAATAAAGGAATTGAACGCAAAAAGCATTCTGCTTTCAGCGCCAGGACCAGCACTTGGCGCTGGCCTAGACACCGGGGGGCGGGAAATTTCCTATTTCATCCGAGGCAATGTTATTTCAGCCCTACATGACCCAACTCGTATAAAAGGGGTCCTAAACCTATTTTAGAGGCGGGGAATGTTTTTTGAGAGGAAAACACAAGCTCAGAGCCGTCGTGGATGTCGGAATTCATCGGGTTTCATCTTTTCTTCCACCAAACATAGTAATTTTTATGTTTCTTTGTACGATTTGTTGTTTGGCTACCATGTCTATGTGGAGCTAAATTTCACGTTCTAGGGTTGTGGTTCTTTCATGACTATTGTTATTCGGATATTGATTTTGATTTTGTAGTTTATCACATTGGTTTATTTATTCAATCCTTCACTTAATTATTTGATTGCTTGATCCAATTGAATACTATCTACGAATCTAGAGTTGAACTCGAAAGTAGGAATTCTAGATT
The DNA here is from genome assembly GCF_000715075.1 of Nicotiana tabacum. Lineage (NCBI taxonomy): Eukaryota > Viridiplantae > Streptophyta > Magnoliopsida > Solanales > Solanaceae > Nicotiana > Nicotiana tabacum. The sequence continues at coordinate 126,855,827 of NC_134082.1, forward strand.
GCATATAGGATTGAGTAGAGCAAGTTCTTGAACCTGGGCATCAGGGATTCGCGGTTAGGATAGACATATACCTATTGTCTTGATTGGTTTATTTACAGGAATTATAAATGTGTTCTTGTTGATTATAACTCCATAGACATATAGGCGTTAGGTTAGCTTGAATAGGCGAGTAAGAACTCGATAGATTCTTATGAGCAATATTAACCCTGTCAACCAATAAACTAGATAAATTAGTTAGTCTATTCAATTGAAGAATACAATAGGAATGTTAGATAACCCATAGCCCTAGATCGTTTTCATTACATTGATATCATAAAAATCTGTTCTTTCTCTGTTCAAAGTTCATTATTTATATTTCTTTATTTCATTAGTTTAGAATCGAATATTTCTATATTTAATTATTGTTTAGATAATTAGGATAGTCTAATTTAGTTAATAGTTAATCACAAGTCCTCGTGGGTTCGACATCCGACTTTTAGTCACTTTATTACTTGACGACCACGTATACTTGCATGTGGGTTTGGCTGCAACAAGTTTTTGCCGTCGTTGCCGGGGACTTAGAAATTAACTATTTTTCTAAATAGACTTCTAATTTTATCCACTTTGTTTTTATATATTTTTATTTTTCTAACAATTTGATTCTTCTCTTAGTGTGTTCATAGTTCTCTCAACATGACATCTGGGGATGAAATATGTGGAGGTAAGGTTATTGATGAAGACACTTCGTTGACGGAAGACTTTTATGTCTCGTATTTTTGGGCTTGTCATGACCTGAACTCTAGGAGGTCTGAATTTAAATATGGGAGTAAAGGTTGGTATTGAGAAGAATATTCACGATTAAGGGAATATGAGGAACGACGTTATCTTCTGACAATGTTGGTGAATGATTGGTCTAAGGAGAGAGATGAACTTGCACATAAAAATGAAAATTTTGGTTTGGTTGTACATAATTTAGATGCAGATTTGAGTGCAAAGGTTGATGCATATAATTCCCGACAATTTAATGATGAGTTGTGTGAAGCTGAAAAAATTCTTCTAGACCAAATTGAGGAGCTAAAACGAGAATACTAATTATTAGACCATGTTTTTCTTGAGGATGACAATGTTGAGAAGAATGCTCTAGAGTCATATGAGGGAATAGATAACATTACTTTGGGAGACTTGAGTATGTGTATATATGGGGATGTAAATAGTATTACAATTCATGAGTTAGGGCGCATTAGACCTCATTCCAGTCATTTTTCTACATTGTGTTTAGATAGTGAGATAGTAATCAAGCCATCTGAGCCAATGAGGGGTAAAAGCGTGAGGATAAGAGCGCCTATATTCTTGAATTTGTTGTACCAAAAAGCAAAAATTACATTCCTCATCTAAAGGCTGAGAAGTGCAGAGTGAAAAATTTATTACTTGGCCTAGTTATCATTGTTGCCCCACCACTGGAGCATAGCCGCAAACTGGATGTGATGTTAGGGGTACAATTCATAAGTTCGAGGTGGAGGAAAAAGTGGTTCGCGTCGTGCCGCGACGTTAAATAAAGCTTGTTGGGAGGCAACCTAGCTTTACTGCTTTCTTTTATTTTTGATTATTTTTCCTAATGTATTATTTTTGTAGTGTTGTTTTATTTTGTAGGATTTTGAGCATAGGGAGAAAAGCTATAGGAAGTGTGCAAAAGTGCGCCTTGTGATTGGAACTAAGTGTGGGGTACTCGAACAAAGGATCATACCTGGGAGAAGCCTGAGTATCCCCTGAGCTACTAATGCTTCGGCCTTTGGCCTACCAGGGAGTCTCTTTTACCCTCTTGTTATTTACAGTGTGCATGAGGACATTGCACAATTTTATGAGTGGGGTGAGGAGGTTTTCTGGGTAATTTTCTGTGCTATCTTAGATTAGATGTAGTACTCATTCTTAGTGTAGTAACTTTTGTCAAAAAAAAATGAAAAAAAAAGAGTAACTTAATTTTTTTATAATAAAAAATTAATTAGAAAATTTTGGACTTTCACGATGATGGATCTCCTGGATAGTTTTCTTGAGGTATTAAAGTCTAACTAAAAAATAAAACAAATCCAAAAATATGTCTTTTATTTTTTAGGTAGCAATAATCCCCGTGGTTTTTCTTTGTGCATCGGTTCTTTTTCATGGGATGTAATTTGAATTGGGTAGTAGTTTTTCAACTTTTGGAGTAGATTAGAATTTAGAAAATAAATGGAGGAAGAATGATGTAAATTCGTAGGCACCTTTGACTTGTTTGATAGTAGCATATTTAACTATGGCATGCGTAGTATCTTTCCTATGATCTGAAATTATTGATGATGTCTTGCTTACTTGGATAGCATGTTTTCTGACGCCTATGTCTAGTTTTCTTGACTTGTGTTCACTTTGTGTTTAATGCTTAATATCTCGTGGCTCCGTGAATACTTGCATTTGTTTGAGAGTCGTAATGACACCATCCTTAGTGAGTCATGCGCCATGTGTGGTGAGATTTTTGTGTAGCCCATGTATTGTACTTGTGTCTAGAACTTGTCTGATATGTGAGTTGAAGCAAAATTTTAGGTGATGCTCGGTTTGAAAAATGATTTTAGGCTTTTTTTGAGATTTATTACTTATCACAAATAAATTTATCCACAGCCAACCCTTTTGAGCCTACAGACTTTTATTTGGCACCCACATTACAAGCCTATACCCTTTTCATTCTTAATTGACATTGTTTTGATCCTTTTTCCTCTTAAACCACTTTAATTATGAGATAAGCGCTAAAAGAAGTAAGAAAGAACTAAGTGTAGGGTGGCTTTTGAGTGGAACCAATAAAAGGAAGAAAGGTGCACTTGTTTTGTAAAATAATACATCACTAGCGGAAATTGAAAAAAAAAAAGAATAATCTCAAAAAAAAAAATAGAGATGAATACATTGTTGTATTGTTCTTGCGAGTGGGTATGAATTAATATAGTGCTTCAAGAAGAAGAGAGCATGTTTGGGGTGATATTGTTTGTGAAAGTGAAGTGGATTGAAGAATTTGCGCTTAAAGTTTATTATGTGATGTGTTAAAGTGCTTAGGAGGGTTAGTCACTATTCCTAAATATACCCTACCCGTCCCTTAGCCCACATTACAACCATGAAAAAGTCCTAATTGATTTTAGATCGAGTGAGCCTACATTAGTAGAGATTTATATTGTCGTCAAGCCTATGGTACCAAGTGCATGCATGTGACTTCTTTTGTGAGAGTGAGAGATTTCTTTGATATATATATGAGTCCTTAAACTATATTTGATCATGAGATTTGATTGTGCGGGTTCAATATATTTTCTTGTTCTTGTTGTGAGGGCACATGGCTTCATGAGAGATAGGTAACGTTATTAGATTTCTCTACGATGTTGAGTGTTCAAGCCATGAGTGTATTGTGATATTGAATAGATTTTTGAGCTAGGATTGTTATGAGCATGTTGTCTTTGTTTGAATACTTTTGTAGTTTGACATAAGAAAAAGGGAAGTGTATGTGATTGCATATGCTAAGGTTTAATTTTTGCTATCAACGTGGTCATTGGTGTAGTGTGCTTCAATTATGTAAATATAAAGTGCTCAAAAATAATGCAAATTGTTAGGTTGCTCGAGGACGACCATGAATTTAAGTGTGGGGTGGTGATGTTCGGCTACATAATGCATATATTTAACCATTGTTGCCACACATTCTAGTACATTTAATCATCTTTTGAGTATTAATTATATTACTTTGTGCTTAATATTATATTTGAATTGTGTAGGAATAAAGCAGTGTGAAGATGAAGAGATTTGGAGCAAAATTGAATAAAACACGAAAGAAAAAGAAAACAATTTAAAAAATATATAAGACAAAGGGGGGACACTCCTTGGTTTTTGTCCCCCCCCCCCCCCCAAAGTTGGAGACAAGAACAAAGGACAATACAATTTAAACCAAGAAAGGAATTGAACACAAAAAGCATTCTGCTTTCAGCGCCAGGACCAGCGCTTGGCGCTGGCCTGGATGCTGGGGACGGGAATTTTCCTATTTCATCCGGGACAACGTTATTTCAGCTCTACATGACCCCAACATGTATAAAAGGGGTCATAAACCTATTTTACAGGAGGTGAACGTTTTTTGAGAGGAAAACACAAGAACAGAGCCGCCGTGGAGGATGGAATTCATCGGGTTTCATCTTTTCTTCCACCAAACTTAGTAACTTTTATGTTACTTTGTATGATTTGTTGTTTTGCTACCATGTCTATGTGGAGCTAAACTTCATGTTCTAAGGTTGTGGTTCTTTCATGACTATTGTTATTCGGATATTGATTTTGATTTCTTAGTTTATCATATTGGGTTATTTATTCAATCTTGCACTTAATTATTTGATTGCTTGATCACCAATTGAATACTATCTACGAATCTACAGTTGAACTCGAAAGTGGGAATTCTAGTTTGCATATAGGATTGAGTAGAGCAAGTTCTTGAACCTGGGCATCGGGGAACTGATTCGCGGTTAGGATAGACATATACCTAATTGCCTTGCTTAGTTGATTTATAGGTATTATAAATGAGTTCTTGTTGATTCTAACTCCATAGACATATAGGCATTAGGTTAGCTTGAATAGGCGAGTAAGAACTCGACAGATCTTATGAGCAATATTAACCATGTCAACCAATAAACTAGATAAATTAGTTAGTCAATTCAAGGAATGTTAGAGAGCCCATAACCCTAGATCGTTTTCATTACATTGATATCATAAAAATCTGGTCTTTCTTTGTTCAAAGTTCATTATTTATATTTATTTATTTCATTAGTTTAGAATCGAATATTTCTAGGTTTAATTCTTGTTTAGATAATTAGGATAGTCTAATTTAGTTAATAGTTAATCACAAGTCCTCGTGGGTTTGACATCCGACTTTTAGTCACTTTGTTACTTGACGGCCATGTATACTTGCGTGTGCGTTTGGACGCAACAGCCATCCGTTTTTCGACAATTAAGGTTAACTATTCTAGACGGGTCTTGACCCACTCACTATCCTCAATTTGAGCCTCAACGATGATTCGGAGAGATGGAATTTCATTCTCTACAGGTATTACGACTCCAGTGCCATAAACTAGTAGGTAGTGTGTTGCTTCGACTGATGTGCGCACAGTTGTGCGATATCCCAATAACGCAAACGACAACTTTTAATGTCGTTATCTTGATCTTTGAATCATCTTTCTCTGAATCTTCTTAATGTTCTTGTTTACTGTTCAACAACACTATTAGCTTTGGGCCGATAAGGGGTAGAATTCCGATGTGTGATCTTAAACTGCTCACATATCTCCCTCATCAAGTGACTATTTAAGTTCGCGACATTATCCGTAATGATAGTTGCAGGAATACCAAAACGGTAGATGATATTGGAGTGCACGAAGTCTACCACTGCTTTCTTAGTGACGGCTTTGAGGGTGACTGGTTCAACTCATTTTGTGAAGTAGTCAATGGCAACCAATATGAATCTATGCCCATTTGAAGCTTTTGGCTTGATTGTCCTAATGATATCCATACCCCAAGCAACGAACGGCCACGGTGCAGACATAAGAGGCAGTTCTGTAGGTGGTGCATGAATCAGGTCGTCGTGCACCTGACACTGATGACATTTTCGAACAAAGCTGAAGCAATCCTTTTCCATGGTCATCTAGTAGTAGCCTGCTCGAAGTATTTTCTTTGCCAGGACGTATCCATTCATATGGGGTCCACACATTCCTGCATGCACGTCATGCATTATTTTTCCTGCCTCTTGGGCATCTTCAAATATTTAAAGATTGAGATCTGGAGTCCTTTTGTACAAAACCTCTCCGCTCAAGAAAAAACCACTAGAAAGCCTTCTAATGGTTCTCTTTTGGTCTCCATTGGCTTGCTCGGGATATTCTTTGGTTTTCAAAAATCTCTTAATATCATGATACCATGGCTGGACATTTGGTTCCGCCTTAACCATGTTGCAATAACCATGCCTTTCTAGGATTTGGATTTCCAAAGGGTCAATCTGGACATTGCCTGGATATGGCAACATCGTGGCCAAAGTAGCGAGTGCATTGGCTAACTCATTGTAAAAATGAGGAATGTACCTGAACTCGACTGCTTTGAACCGCTTGCTAAGATCTTCCATATGTTGGCTGTATGGAATAAACTTTACATCCCGAGTTTCCCATTCTCCTTGAGCTAGTCGGATAATCAGATCTGAATATCCCATGATTATCAATTCTTCCACATCTTGGTCGATTGCCATATTCATGCCCACAATACAGGCTTCATACTCGGTAGTGTTGTTTGTGTAGAAAAACAGAAGCTGGGTTGTGGCTGGTTAGTGTTGACCAGTGGGTGAGATCAAAATTGCCCCAATCCCAACACCTTTTGCGTTCACAGCTCCATCGAAGAACATTTTCCAAGCATTGGTGTCTTCTAATGTTACCTCAACTAAATTCACCTCCTCGTCCGGGAAGTAAGTTTTCAAAGGCTGATATTCATCATCAATAGGGTTTTCAGCTAGGTGATTTGCTAAAGCCTGGGCTTTCATTGCCATGAGGGTGACATAGACTATGTCAAATTCAGTGAGCAGGATCTGCCATTTTGCTAACCTCCCTATGGGCATCGGCTTCTGGAATATGTACTTCAATAGGTCTAGCCTGGTGATGAGATAAGTGGTGTAGGCCAACATATAATGCCTAAGCTTCTGAGCGACCCAAGTTAGGGCACAACAAGTCCTTTCCCCCAAAGTGTATTTGGCTTCGTAGCTAGTGAACCTCTTGCTCAGATAGTATATTGCCTTCTCCTTCTTCCCGATCGCATCATGTTGGCCGAGGACACATCTAAAGGAATTCTCAGAGACTTTCAATTACAAAAACAAAGGCCTCCCAGGTTCGGGTAGGACCAAGACTGGCAGATTCGACAGATATTCTTTGATTTTGTCGAAGGCTTCTTGACATTCATCTGTCCATTTAATTGCCGCATCTTTCTTTAACAGCTTAAATATGGGCTCACAAGTGGATGTCAACTGAGCAATGAACCGACTGATGTAGTTCAACCTTCCCAACAAGCTCATAACCTCTTTCTTGATTTTCAGATGAGGCAAACCCCGAATAGACTTTATCTTTGTTGGATCTAGCTCAATGCCTCTCCGACTGACTATAAATCCCAAGAGTTTTCTAGACGGAACCCCAAATTCACACTTAGCTGGATTTAGCTTCAAATCATACTTACGCAGATGCTCAAAGAACTTTCTTAGGTCCCGAACATGGTCGTCCTGTGTTCTGGATTTGATGATCACTTTGTCCACATACATCTTGATTTCTTGGTGCATCATGTCGTGAAAGATGGCAGTCATAGCCCTCATATAAGTTGCCCCAACATTCTTCAAACCAAAAGGCATGACCCTATAACAATATGTGTCGCAGGGTGTGGTGAAGGCTGTCTTTTCCGCGTCTTCTTCATCCATCAAGACCTGATGATATCCAACATAACAATCCACGAAAGATTGTATCAAATGTTTGGCACAATTATCAATAAGAATATGGATGTTTGGCAAAGGGAAGTTTTCTTTGGGACTTGATTTGTTCAGATCCCGATAGTCAACACACACTCAAGTTTTCCCATCTTTCTTCAGCACGGGAACCACATTAGCCAGCCATGTGGTGTATCGGATAACTCAGATCACCCTCGCCTTCAACTGTTTGGTGACTTCTTCCTTGATCTTGTCACTGATATCAGTTTTGAACTTCCTCTATTTTTGCTAGACAGGGGGATAATCGGGGTAAGTCGATAATTTGAGTACCACCAAATCAACATTTAGTCCTGGCATATCATCATAGGACCAAGAAAACACATCTTTGAATTCGAACAAAAGTTGGATCAATGCATCCCTGGATCTTTCATCCGTGTGAATACTTAACATGGTTTCTTGGACCTCCTCTAAATTACCCAAATTAACCAGCTCGGTTTCATTTAAGTTAAGCTTAGGTTTATTCTCGAATTGTTCCAACTCTCAGTTTATTTCCCTAAAAGCCTCGTCTTCATCATAGTTCGGTTCTTGATTCATTATTTCACAATGAGACAGTGTGCTATGATCTGGGCGTGAAGTTCGCAAGCATGTCATGTTATTTAAATCTGCATTATTAGAACTGAAAGGAAGAAATAAGAAAAGTAACAAAAACTAGAAAGAATAAAGAACGAGATTCATTGATGATGAAATATTGATTTCATTTCATTGAATTTGAAGATAGCAAGGTTTACATTGGAATTTTAAAAACAATAAACTAAAAGAAACATTCATGTTACACCTGGAATAACTCGGAATGCAAAAAAAGGTGGCAAGACTGGACTACTGTGATTCCCGCCTGACTGGGAACGAGTAGCCTTCCAGTTTTGCAGCTTGGCATCGGGCCCCATAAATTGCACCTTAGCGGTGCTCGAGCCTTCACCAGGCTGGACCATGTGAGCTTCATATAACATTTGCCTCATGCCTCCACATATGTCCTCAATTTCCTCAGCTGTGAAGGCCTCATCCTCTTCTTCTTCTGTGTACTAAGGCTTGACGAATGTTTTGTAAAGATGCGGGACCGGCTGAGGCAACACCCAACCATTGCTCTTTCATTCATTTGCCCATGTCACACCAGCTTGTGTAGCGTGAAAACCAACACCGAAGAACTTTTTGCTGGCAGCTAAAGTGATAGGTTTTGTGATACCTTGCAACGATGCTCTGAGTCCCTTCCCAGGCTTATAACCGTGCTTGATCATTTCAATAGTGACCATGATGGACACATTTGACAGAAAGGGCTGAGGACACAAGCTTCCCTCCTCACATTTATCTGCGACCCCAACCTCAAAAGCTTGATAGACTATATTCTTGCTACCTTCCTTAGATTCGAGACATGGGACTGACGGGTCCCGATAAATTGATTGCTCATCTTCTCCATCAACCACAATTTCCTGATCTTTGTGCTAAAATTTCACCATTTGATGGAGGGTAGAAGGTTCGACCCCCGCAGCGTGGATCCAAGGCCTTCCTAAGAGAAAGTTATAGGAGGTATCCATGTCCAGGACCTAAAATGTCACCTCAAAATCCACAGGACCGATAGTCAAAATGAAATCGATCTCGCCTATAGTGTCTCTCTTGATGCCATCAAAGGCACGCATACAGACATTGTCAGGCCTGATTCTCTCAGTCCCAATCTCCACTTTGCAAAGTTGAGAGAGGGTAGATATCAACTCCGGATTCGCCATCTAGCATGACTCTTTCACATAGTACCCCTCACATTTAACTATCAAATTGAGGGCTTTGTTGTGGGTGGCCCCTTCTGGGGTCAAATCATTCTTGCTAAAGGAAATCTGATTGACTGCGAAGAATCTTTCTGCCACCCTTTCTAGTTGTTCGACAGTGCGAGGAAATTCAGCACGTGTCTTACCTCAATATAGCACTACGATGTGCAATCCGGGGTTTAAAACCCTCAGGAAATCATTACAATCATTACTCACCTCGAACCGGCAAAATTTCTAGCTCACGATGCCTTTGCCCCTCAAATTGGCCTCCACGCGCGTCGAATCTATCCAAAATCAGAACGAATACATCACAATATGCTAAGGGAGTAAAGGCCAAGCAAAAACAATCAACAAAGGGCACGGTTCCCGAAATTACCAAAACCCGAGCCCCGGTCCCACGTCTCGGAATAGGATAAAATTTACATTTTCAGAATCCTCATACCCTCACGAGTCTAACCATACTAAAATTATCCAATTCTGATACTATTTGGTCCTTCAAATCATCATTTTACATTTTTGAAAGGTTTCACATTTTTCTTCCTAAATCAAGAATTAAATGATGAATTCAATGATAGATTCATGTACTCTAGCCAAATCTGAGTTAAAATCACTTACCCCGATGAATTTCTTGAAAAACCTTCAAAAAATTGCCAAAATCCGAGCTCTCTAAGTCAAAATATTAAATAAAATCCAAAACCTCGTATTTATAGAGTACCCCTCAGGTTTCAGTCTCTGCGGGCCGCACCAAATCGACCGCGGACCGCGCAAGCCAGTGTGGTCCGCGCAAAAACAACCGCAGTCGCACAGGCCATCTTTTAGAGTGACAAGCTTTAGTCTTTTGGCCATAACTTTCGTTACAAATGTCTAAATTGTAATATCTTTACCTTTTTGGAAACTAGACACGAAGAACTACAACTTTCCTTTTTGAATCACCTCAAATTTCCTTGTAGAATAAAAGATATAAGCTTACGAAGTAGGACCAGCGGGATGGTTCTTCACCGCGGCCGCGCCCACTTTTGTGCAGTCTGTGCGGCGCCTACCGCGGCCGAGCCCACTTTTGTGCGGTCCGCACTACACTCACTGCGGGCGCACTTCATTTTGTGCAGACCGCGTGGGTGAATTCCGGGGCCTGCAACCCTTCTGGACCTACTACAACTATGATTTTAGCACTAAAACATCCCAGAACCTACCCGGAACTTCAAACCAATTGTCCCAATACATCCCATGACATCGTTCAAACTTGCTCAAAACTTCAGAATGCTCACAACAACATCAAATCACCAATTTAACATAAGATTCAAGCCTAAGAACTCCAAGAACTCTTAAATTATGCTTTCGCTCAAAAAGTCTATCAAATCTCGCCCGAATGACCTAAAATTTTTAAAGCAAGTCATATTCAATACTACGGAACTATCTAACTTTCGAAATTTCATTCCGACCCTTGAATAAAAATCTCACTATCGGACCGGAAACTTCAAACATCCGACTTTCGGCATTTCAAGCCTAAATTAGCTATGGACCTCTAAAACACAATTCGATCACGCTCCTAAGTCATAAATCACCTAACGGAGCTAACCAAATCATAAAACTTCCGATCCGAGATCATATACAAACAAGTCAACTCTTGGTCAAACCTTTCAAATTTAAGGCTTCAAACTGAGAATTGTTCTTCCAAATTCATTCTGATTACCCTGAAAACCAAAACCAACAATTTAAATAAGGCATACTATATACACGGGACAAGTCATGCCCAAAGACTGGCGATCAAAGTGCAAAAGTTCAAAATGACCGGTTGGGTCGTTACACCATGATTCCTAAGAATGCCATGATAAAAGCGTACTGACGATGAATCTGCCAAGTGTTTTTATCTTGTTTGTTGTTTTAACCCTTCTCATGCGTTTTAAACTCAGCTGAGTGCCCGAACCTGAAGTACAAGAAGTAGAAGGAACAACATTCGTTGCTTGCATAGGCCTTCTTCATTTGCTTACTTATATTCAGAAGATCAAAAAACTTGGGCATAGAGGGAGCCCTCGGGAATATAAGTTGATGTTTCCTCCAGTCCTAGCCAAAGTCAATGTATCCGACCATTTCCTCCAGAGTAGGGGTGAGATCGAAATCCTAGAAACGGAACACGTTGTGGACAAGATCCCAAAAGGTTACCAAGGCTTTAATTAAATCCTCCCGGGGTTCGATGCTCATGATGTCTATAAGGGGACCCAATTGCTTTTTTACCCAATCCTGGCCATCTTTATCTAAATCATTCCACCACATGCGAAGCTGCAGTTGAGCCTGTTCTATGACCAACTATGACGGGTTCTGAGCAGCATTCATTTAGGACGGGTCCTGGACAGTATTCATTTGTGATGGGTCCTGGACAGTATTCATTTGTGACAGGTTCTGGAAAGTATTCATTTGCACCTCTGGAGGGTTAAGTTTAGGGTTAACTCTTGTGGACTCATTTTGCAAAACAAGTTTTCAATTTCTAAAAGAAAATCAACGGACAAAGACCCCCTTGATGCTACTTTTAGCAAAAAATGGCCATTTTTGTAAACGTGGCCCCTTCACAATTCCAATCAAATTTTGAGGTCGGGGGAAAGTATTTTATGGAAAAAGACACCTTACAGACAGACTTGCCCACTCTTTCTGAAAATAGCCTTTCGACAATTAAAAGATAATCTAAGGCTATTCCGATAAGAACGACTTAAAAATACAACCGAAGCTGGGTCGGCTTATTCTTTTGACCAAAGCCCTAAACTATACTTTACTTGATTATTTTTTTGTAAAAAATGAGGCCGAACCTTATGTGGATTGCCTATGTATCTCACAACCGGTGAGAATCAGACCTGTGTAGTTCTATCTATTTTGAAATAAAAAAAATGATATTTGACTCACTTTTTTTTTAAATACATTTTCCTTTTTTCCCCTTTTTTCAAAAATTTTGGCAGAGTTTCATGGCATTTTCAAATACCGAAATTTTTTTAGAACCTGGTAAATTCTCTATCCTACCTCACTCTTCGTTTTTCTCTTTATTCCTTTTCCTAGTCGGTCAACATGCAAGCCGAAACAAATAAATATTCACATAGCATGTAGGATGCATTAGGATGGTCTTTATTTTGAGTACACCTGTCCTAGACGGACCCAACCCCTGTGTTGAGTCCCCAAGGTCAAATGCACGTGATGCAAATAATCGTTCCTACCAGGGATCCGGCATGAGGTTGCGTTATTCTAAGTTTAACCTAGGGTTGTGTTCTAAGCCTGGCTTACCCAAGTGGACAAACTCGAGTCGAGGAGGGGGCAACGTACCGGGAGCACGAAAGTCTGCCCGGCCTTGTTGCTTGCCCAGCCCCGTTCTATTTGATATAATTCTAATAGAAATGTGGGCTACGCGAACGTGAGCACCGTTTTTAGAAGACTCGGAAGGGAGACGTAAGAAGGCATTTAAATACAGTTCAAGTAATATCAAAGCGGTAAATGGCAATTAGCATATTAAGTCCACAAAATATAGTAATATCAACAATAAAACCAAATAAAAATCACATTAACAAGCTCGAATTCTTGAACCCTGAACCAGAGATTCTGGTTCTTGTCCCCAACAGAGTCTCCAGAGCTGTCATACCTCCTTTTTTACACCCCGAGGGTATATGGGAGTTTTTTCAATTAAAGTGACATTATTCGAAATTGGATTATTTATTTTATTCAGAGTCGCCACTTGGAATATTTATGGTGTCCCAAGTCACCGGTTTATTTTTAAATCCCAAATCGAGGAAATTTTTTACTTTATTTAAAAGTGTGCGAACCAGAAATTCTAGATAAGGAATTATGTTAACCCGGGAGAAGGTGTTAGGCATTTTCGGGTTCCGTGGTTCTAGCACGGTCGCTTAGCAAGTATACTTGGATTAAATTGTTTAACTACTCATTTTTAGGACCTATGCACATTTATCTATTAATCGCTTTGAATCACTTGATTTATTCGTAATTAAAGAATTGAGTTACGCGTATATATAGTCTTTTCTTTTGGCGTGTCAAAAAATCATGTCACGCGAACGTGTACACAATTAGTGAAGCTTTGTTTATTTTATTAAGAAATGTTTTGTTGAAGTTGCGCGAATGCATCCCTCGAGTTACGTTTTTAGAATTAAATTTGCAATTATGTTACGCGAACGTATACATAATCACAATACTAGTCTAAATCGAGCCTAAAGCAAAACTACGATTATTTAGGATTATTAAATATCTAAGTAATACTAATAAGAGGGTCATGATTTATTTAATGAAAGATGGCACACCTCAACTTTTAGAAGGCTTGTTTAATTAAGGTAATAAACGGAAGTTCTTACTTACAACTATTTTGGACTTAATGTCATGCTATTAATCATAGGTAGGGAAATATAAGGCAGGCTTTTATTTATTTGAAAGGAACTGGGCCAGCAATAGGCCCGGTATATTATGTAGAGCGATTACTAAAAGAAAAATAACACGGATGCCAACTGGGCTCGAAATTGAGCCCAAACTTAAGACGAATGAGGATGGAAACAAAAGAAGCATGTTTTTGGCTTGGCAGCCTGATTTGGGCCATCGCCAGGCCCATTCATTTTAAAGACCCGGCTTTAAAGCCTGCTGAAGCTTAAATCACACCAGTTTATGTATACCAACCTTTGCACAAATCCTAAATGAAATGCCTAAAATTGTGGGTCTTGACTTATTATCGTGTATTTAATAGAAACAAAATCAGATTTGAGTCTTAAACGTTTAAGCCATTTTTCTTGAACATAGATAAACAGCCCTTTAAAATTGCAGGAATTAAACAACTAAACAAAACTCAGTAGCCAAATGTTGCCTTTTTTAAACATAGCATACTAATATACATTTAGAATTTGGCTAAATAAACTACCGGAGCTGCATTAACTAGTCTATAAGTTTATAAAGTCCAATCCAATTTATTACAAATTCCGGAATTAAATAGGGGTACAAAATATAAATTACATCAATACCTCAAACTAAATTACAACAAAATGAAAAGAGGAAGTTTCCTAAACTGCTACTGCTCCAGCTTTAAACAAACCAAGATCCTCATGGGTCTAACCATATGAAAGGGTCAGATTCGCAAAGTATCTTCAAATGTTGGAACCTACAATGTTACCAAGTTAATCCTAATACAAAAATGAGTAAAGGAAAACAATGTTGTCCATAAGTCTAACCATGTTTTAAGGTCAGCCCTACAGACAAGCAAAGATTTCCAAACCATGATTTACTCCATAGTTCTCATCTTAGTAATGAAGAAAAAGGGGAAAGGAAAATAACTTAGACATATACTAAAGGAGTCAAGACTATTATGCACTGTTAAGGAATGAATCTGACCATTTAAAGGGTCAGATTCATTTTTTCCTTTTGTGCTACCATAAAAGAGCCATTTGAACATAGTTTTCATAGGTATATACATTGATTCAGCAATCAACCTTGTTAAGTTTTAACACATGTGCAGCATAACATCAGAGATTTCATGATTAAATTCAACAGCCAGTTAAACTAACATTAACAAATGGTTCAATCTACTCTAAATTAAACCCAGTCATGATTCCCAAAAACTAACATCAAATGTTCAGTCAACCAAAATAAGTTCCAAACATAGATTTTTGAGCTCAAAATTAATTCCATTTAGGATGAACATTGTTACATACCTGGAAACTGAAAAATATAGTTGAGGAATGACCAAATAAAGGTCAGAAAACCAAGGCTGATTTCAGAGCTTAGATCAACAGCAATCAAACAAAAGCTAATTGGACGTTTTCAACCAGAAATCAGCAAGAAAAACCCAGAGTTTCAACCAACAAATATCCTAGCTAAAGAAATAGTAAAAACTCACAACTTGAACCCAGAAATCCCAACCAAGACACTCAAGAAAGATCCTATGAATTCAAACCATTATTTCTAGCTTGTGAAAACCAAAAGCAAGAAGTTTTTTTTTTTGAAGTTTTTCCTAAAATTTCTGAAGTCTGGTTTTTCAGAAAGGAAGGGAGAGAGAGTTTTTGCAGTAAAATGATGCTGAAAAGTGTGTGAGACTGAGGGAAAGTTTCTCTTTTATAGAGTGCACAAAAAATATCCCAAGAAAGAAATATTCTAACCTAATTCCTTATACTGTAGAATAGTACAACATTTTTATACAGTTGTCCGTCCTTTTTTTATCAAATTCCAACATTTTATGCTTAGGATAAGGACAACTGTGATATTCTTAGAACATTCTGATATTCCCTCAATGTAAAACCCCAATTTGCCCCTCTAAATTCTGCTTATTTCATCTTTACCTAAACTTTTTGGTTCAGTTAAGCCCCTAAAGTTCCTATTGATTTTCAAATCGGGCAAACAAAGACAAACCTAGAAAAGATCAGAAATTCAAATCAAAAAGGCCTAAGAGAATCATGTGACTGCAATTATGAACCTAAAACTAAATTAACCAATAAACAAAAATACTTAGCTAATTAAACCTAAACAAGAATTAAGTCTAACAACTAATACACTTAACAGTAATCACAACAAATTAAAGATGCAAAGAAAACCTAAAATTCAACCTATATCAATTTTTAAACTTAAGCAATTAAAGCAACAAACAACCTAAATAGCTTGTTAATTTACTCAAATAAAACTGACTGTATAATGAAATCATGGAGAAAAAACAGAGTAAGCATCAAACGAACCCTAATTAAACTAAAACCATGTAATTGAAACTTAGCTAATTGTGAGATTCAGTATGCTTTTAAGGACAAGTTGGCAACCAATCAGGGAAACCTGTCACTTATCTATATATGCTAAAAACAAGGGGAAGAAAATAGAAGCTAGCATTGAAAGAAGAAAAGAAAGAAAGAGAACAAAAACAAAAATAAAAATGAGAAAGGAGTACCTAAAGCTATTTTGGACTGGGCCAGTTAATGAAACTTCTTGCATGAGACGGCCAATGAACTTATACAGCCATTGACTGGTTGTTCTTAACGAGAACAACCAGCTAAAGGATGTTTGGGTTCACAGGCTCTGAATATTGACCGAGAAAAGAGATTAGGGTTTTCCTTGGAATTTTTTATTCAAAATTCAACTCGGCTAGGGATGATTCGAAAGGGGATAATGGTGGTTTCGGGTTCGAAGGGGTGCAGGGATTATAGGGTGTGAATTTGGGCCGGTTTGGAAAAATTAGGGTTTTTAGGCATGATTTCGATCTAAAATTCGAGCAAATTCGGCAGGGATTCAAGGAGAGCCAGTTGGGGATTCAGAATGAGGAAGGGATTAGGGTTTTATGGTGTAAAAATGGTGGTGTTTGGAGTACCAGCACCGCTGTGGGCGATTTCCGGCGAGTGGTCAGCGGCGGAGCCTGCGAGGGAATCCTAGGCGGCTAGGATTTGATTTGTTTAGAGATATGAGAGTGAAATGGGGGATTCCAAGTGGGGGGGATAGCTTCGGACAGTTATATATTACAAACCTCATCAGTTCCGAGCCGTTAGATTGCCAAGATCTAATGGTTGTTTTTGTAATTTTCAGTTTTAATAAAGAAAATAATTAATTAATTAATCCTAAAATGTAAAAACAAACCTAAATACAATGCATGACAGTTTTTCATGATCTTAATAAAATTATACGTGCACAGAAATGCAAACAATTAATAGAATTCTACAAAAATTCCTAAAAAATGCCAAATAATTAAGAAAAAATCTATTTTCTTAGGATTTTATAGGAGTATTTCGTATAGGGAAAAATCACATGCTCACATCAACTTCTACTAATTTTCCTATTAGTTTTTCGAACATCAGGTTTACTAGGCATTGATAGGTGGCACCGACGTTCTTTAATTCGAATGGCATTACATTTTAACAGTAGGTGCCAAATTTAGTGACAAAGGAAGTCTTTTCTTGGTCGCCCGGGTCTATCCGAATTTGGTTGTACCCGGAATAGGAATTGAGAAAGCTGAGTATCTCATGCCGGACGTCCCATCGATCATCCTATTGATGTTAGGCAAAGGAAAAGAATCCTTAGAGGATGCCTTGTTCAATTCTTTGTAATCTACACACATTCTTAGCTTATTTCATTTTAAGTAATACCACTACATTAGCTAACCAATCTGGATATTTAACTTCCCGAATGGACCCTTTTTTAAGGAGTTTAGATACCCTGTCCTTGTTGAATGCATGTTTGACCTCGGACTGAGGTCTACTATTTTGTTCCATCGGGTGGATCTTTGGGTCCAAACTCAGCTTGTGAGTTGTTATCTCTGGCGGGATCCCCGTCATGTCAAGATGGGACCAAGCAAAACAAGCTATGTTAACTTTAAGAAAATTAATGAGTTCTTTCCTAATCTTCGGGGTTAACCCCGTATCTAGGTATACCTTTCGATGCTACAGGTGTTCGATCAATACGACTTGCTCCAGCTCTTCGACTGTTGATTTGGTAGCATCGATATCATCAAGCGCTATGAATGATCTCAAAATTCCGTAATCCTCCTCCTCGTCAGCTCCTTATTCTTCCGATCCAACCGGGACCGGCATTGGTGGTTGCTATTTGACTTCGGTATTTTTAGTTGGCTATGTGTTCCTTAATGTCGAGATGGTGGGCACTAGAAGCACTTCATCGACTGCGAACATCTCCTTTGCAGTCGATTATTCTCAGTACAGCGTCTTGATTCCTCTTGGGGTAGGGAACTCTAATGCCTGTTGTAAGGTCGAAGGTACTGTCATCATGTTTGTAAAGGCCTAGGATTTTATTTTTAGTAAACTCAAGTGTATTATAAGCTTAGGATAATGATTAACAAGATCTTGATATATGTGGGGGCCCATACGAGGGTAACAAAATCATTACAATACTTGAGCATGATGGATAAAGGCATAACTTGTAATGGTTAGGAAAAGATGGAGGAGGAGATCCTAGCAGACCTGCGTAGCCTCCGTGCGTAGCCTATGCAGGCTGCGTAGGCAAAAACAGCATGCTGAGTAAGGGGGAGGCTTATGTTGCGTAGGCTACACAGACCAGCTGCGTAGGCTACGCAGACTAGCTGCGTAGGCTATGCAGACTAGCTGTGTAGGATATGCAATTCGCCTACGCATTTCATTTTCTATAAGTATAAGGAGGTCGGAGAGAGAGAAAGAGGTGCAAGATTTTGGAGCCTTGGAATTCTAGAGAGAGAAAGGGCCAATCCCTACACTTAATAAACTTCAAGGTATGATTTCTTGGCAAATTTATGATGTTATAACATCATTGGATGCTAGAACTAACACATATATAGATTCGATCTATAGGATTTCACTTGAATCTTGAAGAATCACCAAGAACACCAAAGAAGAGATATTTTATGGTTGCTTCATAAGGTAATTTCCTCTACTCCAATCTCGTTTATGAGGTATATATAAGTGTATTTATGGTATTTATGATATTGGGAGGTGATTGAGTGTGAGTATTTGTGAAAACCTTGTTGGATATCTATGTTGATAGCTGGGAAGACAATTGAATATTAAATTGAGGTATTACATGGAGATTGTTGAGTTGTTTATAAACCTAGTAGACTATTAAGTACTATTTATGGGATTGTTAAGCATGGCTGAACACATATGGTAGGAGATATGAACCCTAAGTACCTATAGTCAAGAGGTAAGGTCTAAATGGGTCTTGTTGGGTATCGTTGCATAACTCTTTACACATGTGAGATATAACTGTGTAGATTGAGATTGGTTGAAGACCTTAGATACTTGTGGTGGAGTTTTGAGAGCGTATAAAGGTATGTTGAAACCTACTACTTCATGGAGTTTCTCTCCAAACTCGCATATCATAAATTAGTTTAGAACTTGATTCAAATTGTGGATCCCAGCTTGTGGGGACGAGCGGGTTGGGATTTCACCATTCCCTTGCATTTAAATGATTAAGTTCCATTGACGTGTTTATTGAAAGAGTAATGTTTTGATATGTATTTATATGTTAGAGTGGCACTTGTTGAACTAAAAGATAAATTCTAATTTTGTTAATTTCTTTTAACATAGAAATGGAAAATGTTTTGTTCGATTTTTGTTCAAATGGTTGGATCGGTTGTGAATATTATAATTTTATTTAAAAGAGATTTATTTGAGGCTTTTAAGCTATGAATCAATTTTACAAAAGTCAAATATTTTGTGAGTTACTAGTGGAGACTACTGAGATTGGTTCGAATCTTCTCGTTACCATGGAACTCCATGTATCGGTGTAGGGACACATTCCAAGGTTAAGCCAAGTTTTGTCGGATAAATTCCCCTAATTTGTGGGCAATGATCATTATTAAATGTAATGAGGTTAATCCAACTCGTATGGTACTACGGGAAGCCGCCCAAACAAGTAAGGTCAAATACTTATGGCTAGGCCGATCACCTAGTATTGTTTCTATTATGTTAGTGTCGGTATAGTGCTCCTATTGAAGGTAAAAACCTCACATGATTTGAACTTTAAATGTTAAAGGAAGTGACTTTGAAATATATTTTACATTATTATTTCATTTCCTTGTTTAAATTATGATTTGGTATAAATGCCTCCTTGTTATATCAATGCTTTGCATATCTCTTGACCTCTTTTCTTATCTTTTCTCCCTTCTAGGGAAAACGGTTCATGATTCATACGAGGCATGTGGAGCTTATACCCTTTGGCCAAATTTTCATTTTTGTTTTCAGGTACCGGTCCTAAGGAGTGTGAGCCCCGTGGATAGGATAACTCTACATTTACATTTGGTACTTTTGGTGAGGCTCCACTCTTACTATCGTGGAGTAGTATTTACTTTATACTTTTGGGTCACTGAGGCATGTCTCGGTCGACTATATTCATTCCGTGTCTTAGAGATTCCATAGACATTAGTAGTTTTTTCTATTGGGTTGTAAGCTATGGTAACTCATATGGCATGCATGAATGACCAATTATCGTTATGTCTTTTATTTAATGAACAGTTATGTTTCAGTTAATGAATAGTTATAATGAATATCAATGGTAAGTCATATGCCATGCATGAATGAATAGTTTTATTTCATGCATGGATTTTATTATTTAAAATGCTTATGTTTTGAAAGGCTTCTGCATGAACATAAGAGTAGGTTAGTACATGGGTTTGGTTCGCTTGGGTCGGGTAGTATGTCGAGTGCAGCTCATGTGGGTCTTGGGTCGTGACAATGTTGTGAACCCACGGTCTTCCGAATAGAGTGTTATATCTCATGTCCCCTTCGGTTACATAGAACTTTGTTTCTTCGATTCTCAATAGTGTTCACTGGTAGGGTTATCTCCCCTTTACTGGTTTTACATGCCATGTTAAATTCGTTCAACACCTCGATTACAAGCACTATTTGGTCTTGTAACCCCAACTACTCTGCGACCCTTGATCTGATGATGTTGGCTGAGCTACCTGGATCAATCAACACACACTTAACTCGAGATTTATTGATAAGTACGGATATTACCAGTGCATCGTTATGAGGTTGTACGATGCCTTCGGCATCCTCATCGTTGAACAAAGTGGTTGCCTCTGGATATAATCTTGGGTACATTTCTCTCTTGTGATAGACACTTTATTGCATTTTATCATCGGCCCTTGAGAGTCATCAACCTCTCTAATGATCATTGTAATGACCCGATCGGTCGTTTTGAGCTCTAGTGCATTGTTCAGCAGTTGAGGTCATGACCAGTTTCACTTCAAATATTATGACTTGTACGCATGGTCGGAATTGAATTCCAAGGAATTCGGAGTTGATTTGGAAAGGGAATTCTCATTTCGGAAGCTTTAAGTTGAAAGAATTAACTAAGATTGGATTTTAGAGTAAACGACGTTGGATTGGGATCTGAAGGTTCCAGTATGTTCGTATCATGATTTCAGACTTGGGCATATGCGCGGATCGGGTTTTGGATGAACCAGAAGCATTTTGGCGCCTATTGTGGAAGTTAACATTGTGGAAGAAATTTCATAAGTTTAGGTTCAAGTGTATTTAAATGTTATCGATGTTCATTTGGGATTCCGAGTCTGGGAATAGCTCTATATGGTGATTCTGGTATTGGAGCGCGATCGGAAGTGAATTCGGAGGTCCGTAGGTCATTTTGGAGTCATTTGGATAAAGATAGAAATTTGAAGGTTTTTGGGAAGTTTGACCGAGAGTTGAATTTTTGATATCGGGGTTGGATTTTGATTCTGGAAGTTAGAATAGTTCCGTAATGTTGAATACGACTTGTGTGCAAAATTTGAGGTCAATCGGACGTGATTTGATAGGTTTCGCCATCGAATGTAGAAGTTTAAATTTCTAAAGTTCATTAAGCTTGGATTGGAGGTTGATTCATTATATTAGCATTGTTTGATATGATTTGAGGCCTCGAGCAAGTCTGTAATGTGTTTTGGTACTGGTTGGTATGATTGGTCGAGGTCACGGGGGCCTCAGATGGATTACGGGTGGTTAACGAACCGAATTGGAACATGGAGGAAGAGCTGAAGTTGCTAGTTGCTAGTGTAACCGAATCTGCGAGACTTGGGCCACAGGTACGGAACCGCAGAAGCAGCCCTTGTGTTGCAGAAGCGAAAAATTGTTGGGCTTGACTAGGGTCGCAGATGCGACGAACCTTTCGCAGAAGCAAGACCGCAGAAGTGACCCTGGCTCCGCAGAAGCAGACTTGAGCGAGTTGGCTGAGACCGCACATACGGTAGAAATTTCCGCAAGTACGGAGCCACAGGTGCGAAAATGTTGGAGGCAATATGTCCTTTTAAAATCGGGAGATGGTCATTTTTCACCCATTTTAAGTTGGTGTGGGCGATTTGGAGAGCTTCAAGTGGGGTTTTTCATCATCATCAATAAGGTAAGCTAACCCCACCTATCTTGAGTTAAATACATTGATTATGTATGAATTTTTGCATGTAAATTGGTAGAAATTTGGGGGTTTGAGGAAAACCTAGAAAATTCGTATTCTTGGATTTTGACCACGACTTTTTGTATGAAATTGGGAGAAAATCATATATTTGAGTTCGTGAGTTCATGGGTAAACTTTATCTTCGAAATATTTTGGAATCCAGGCACGTGGTCCCGAGGGCAATTTTGTCAACTTTTTGATCGGGGTTAGGAATTATTATAAATTGGATTGAAATGGGTAATTGAACATATATTAATGGATTTACATAATTATTGGCTAGTTTTGGAGCATTGTGCATCGATTCGAGTCTTCGGCAGAGCGTGGAATGCCGGTTATGGATCTTCGAAGCGAGCAGAGTCTCTTTTTTGACCTTGTAAGAGGGAATTGTCCCCATAGGTGATATAATTGGTTACGTGCTCCTATTTGTGGGGGCTATGTACGCACGAGGCGACGACAGTCCATGTGTAGCTACTATTATGTGTAATGTCCGGGTAATCTAGGACCCAAAGCATGCTATACTTGGAATATCTGTAATCTTATTGGTAGTTGAATTGCTTAAATCTTATCGAATTGGTAAATGAATTTTTAAAAAGGATTAAACTTCATTTTCTTAAATTTCTAAAAGAGAATCAGCTTTTATTTGGATAAATATTCCCCGATAAATTCTTCATTTGTTGTGTGAGCATGTATTTCTCTGTGTACCTACGTCGCATGTATGATTCGCGAGTAAGGTGTTTGTTTATTTATGTTGATTGAGTCATATGTATGATTCACGAATGGGGTAATAGATGCATCTATGGTTTGGGTCGTTCGACCCTCTGCAGTGCACATTTTACATTTATGTTGGATCGGGTCGTACGACCTCGGCATGATATGTGCATGCTTGGATTGCTGCTTGAGATTTATAAATGTTGATAATCGCCATTCCTGGCTAGTGATAAATTGATAAAGATAATGAAAAGTAAATCTTTGGAAATCCTTTATTATTTGAAAGGTTGTTTACTTGCTTTCCGGCTTTATGAGTTTAATTTTACTTTATGAAATCCATGAATTTCTCACACTTGTACTACATTATCATTGGACCACTAGTAAGTGTCGAAGTCGACCTCTCGTCTCTACTTCTTCGAGATTAGACGGGATACTCATTGGGTACATGTTGTTTCCGTACTCATACTACACTTGTTGTGCATTTTTGTTGCACAGGTTCATATGTGGCTAGTGGCATAGTGGCAGGGTTGATACAGAGACTTAGGCGAGTTGAATTTATCGAGACGACCCGCAGCCAGTAGAGTCCCCTTTAGAGTATTTTACTGTGTTTTCATTTCTGTCCACTTTGTATTCCGGACAATTACTTTATTTTATTTCATTCCCTAGCAAATGCTCATGCCCTTGTGACACCGGGTTCTGGGATGATTATGGTGTATCTTGTATTACCTTCTTAACATTCATATTTGATTTGAAACGATTATCTTTTACTAGTAAAATTGAAGGAAAATCATAGTTTTCAAAAATTATTAAAACGAGAAGTTAATTAAGTATTTTGGTTGGCTTGCCTAACAGCGGTGTCTGGCGCCATCACGACCCTTAGTGGAATTTGGGTCGTGACAACATGGTATCGGAGCACTAGGTCCCCTTAGGTCTCACGAGTCATGAGCGAGTCTAGTAGAGTTTTGCAGATTGGTACAGAGACATCTGTACTTATCTTCGGGAGGCTATGGGGCTGTTAGGAGCACTTCCCTTCTTGATTCCTCATCGTGCGGTTTGATTCCCTTGAGACTTATGCCTTTAGTTCCTTCCTATTTGATCTTATGTGACGCGAACCGCTTGCTATAAATCAAAAATTGAAGAATTGTAATGGTACTACCGATGTGGTGCGGGATGTTTCTCCCTGAATAGTTGATTGGGCTATTGGTGTTGCCTTGCAGAAGGATATCTTGTCATTTCGGCTCGGTAATAGTATTCCTGAGATCTTTGAGGTTATGCATAGATTGCTATGATGCTCACGATTGGTTATCGCACAATATTGATTTGATAGTAAGATATTTGCCTATGTGTTGGGGCAGTGAATGATGTGAAAGGAATTCTACTCAGTGCACGATTCAGAGATCGGATGTCTCATTTCCGACGGAGGAAAAGCAATTGGCCTATGCATGTCCAGATTTGGGGTGATAGAGTAATGAGACTTGGTATTTTTTAGCGTGGTGGAATTTTCATCTGCGATGTAGTGTCGTCGTCCTCAATTGTATGTGTTAAGTTCGCCGGAGTAATGGTCTTCTGCAATTCGCCCTTGGGGTACGATATTGTGAAATAATATTGGAGAAACGACAGTTGGAATATCGCGGGGTGTGGTGGTTCAGGATTGAATCGGTGTTTCTAATTTCGATGGCTCGAGAAAGATGATCTCCGGAAAGGTTTAAAGTTATTAGTGACTTGTGGGTTCAAGTGCTACGAAGATAGATTTTATTAAGGCAACAACTGAGCAACAAAGGATGAGGAAGGTCATGTGAGGAGTGTCAGGCGGTGGTTAAAATTTCTAGAAGGCCAGGTATAAGAAGCAAAGTTCGACTGGTCGATTAGAGGGGTGAGTTCCGCCAAAATGGGAGAGTGGCGGAGTTGCATATGAGCTTTGTGTTAGGATGACTATGCACCTTAATGAGAGTTTGGAATGATTGGGAAATTTAGTAATTGGTGATCGGGGTCTATGGATTTAAATTGAAGTATGGGTTATTATGCGGTAGGAGATTTGATATAACGGAAAGGAGCTGCTCGAAATAAAGAATGGTACAACATAACTTTGAATTAGAAGGATGTTGTCGCATATTTAATGATGTCCACGAGGGGTGAATGGACTTGTGCAGCTAGAGAGTGAGCTCAGACTCAGGATAGGTTATAGATGTCGTAGTGAGTGTACCCCACGCAGCAGCGTTGGAAGACGTCGACACGTAAATTCCATAGGTGGGTTATCTCCAGTGAGTAGCTCGGGTCGCATGGATTGGCGAAGCTTCTGCGAAGAATTTTATTGGTTATACAGCAAAGAGATCGGTCGTGCGAATGTGGTTAATGATTCAAAGTATGAAAAGGGAGTTTTACAGAAAGATTCTGAGAATTCTTGCGGTTGATTGCGCAAGGTTATGTCAATAAGAGATAAAGAATCATGGTGAATTCCAAATTTGTGTAATAGTGGATTCAAGCTAAGTGGCAGAGCCCCACTACTTAGGATTGGGTTGCATGACTAACTACTTATGAGGTTTCTAGTTATTAGCATATTGATGGGTTATTTCAGCTGCGGGAAAAGAACATAAGTGGTAATTTGAGCAAAGGAATTGTTAAAGGTGTGCTATGGTTGGCCTTATTGGCTCATGTTCATACTCGGGGAAAGCTTCAGGATTTATGCCTTGTATAGATGCGGGTTTCAAGGGAAGTGATTCTGCCAGGTGCTTCGTCGAGAGGGTATTCATATGCTAGAAGATTCATGGAGTCGATTATATTCGGGGCAGAGTCAGAGCGGGTGGCTCTCGACAACGGTCCTAGTGGATTCAAAGGGGTAAAGTGTGGTGCCTAATGATTTCGAGCCTATAGGTTCGGTGAAGAATCAAGCTTTGTAGCAACTTATGAGAAGAGGCCCAGAATGTTCTATGATGTTTTGACTTGCAGTGTAGCATTTGGGAGGTATGAAATGGTTCGTGGGATTTGAGACAGCATGGGCTCGTGATTCAAGGTCACTTGGGATGAGTGCGAATGGAGTGTGTATATGCTGAATAGAGTTATTATTATTTCTAAGGCAATCAAGGATAAATTGAAAAGAATATAGGTTGGTTAGCCATAGTTGAATTGGCATATTGCTAGTGATCAGTTCCTGCAGCGGGACCAAGTTATGCAAGTGATTTGTGACGATACGTGTGAGGCCGGTCGGCCGCCGTAAGTGACGTTATTCAGAAGTATTCTACTATTATGGCATATTATGTGTAGGCGGATCCCAGAAGGGCTATGGTGGCTTAGACCACTACTTAGAGATTTGCATATTCCACGGTTATGAGAATTCACTTGTGTGTTGCTATGGTTCTCCTGAAGTGAGTTAAGTGAAAAGTTTTTATATGATGAAGTGTTAATCTATTAGTGGTTCCGAAGTTATGATGAAAAATGTGTTCTATCGTATATTGGCATGTTGGGTATAGTGAGTGGTATGGAATTTGAAGAGAGGATCAAGGTTACAGTCAGTGTTGACAAGGAGGTCATGAGCTCGGATGAGCAGAAAGGGAGTTTCGATGTTTAAGGTAAGTTGGTATTGTCTTTAGTGTCACCTGAGATCGGTGTTTTGTGAAAAAGGATTTGCATCTTGGTTAAGGATTCTTGATCGCTTTTCAGCGTTAGTACGGCCGATGGTTTGGATGTACAAACATGTTATCTGTTATGGAAGGTTGTGGGAGAATCCCTCATGGGAAGGTTGTATTAGTGTGGCATGTAGCTATTTGATTGATTGAAGAATTAAATCAAGTATGAAAATTGTTGTGATGTCGTTAAATTGAGAATTGATGCCTGGAGGGTACACGGTTTATTGGGTTGCGGACTGTGGAGGATTACTCCGGTTATGATGGTTGTTTTTGTGTGTTACGAGAAAAAGGGGGGTGATTAAGGACCTTTGAAAGGTTATTAGCCTGGTTCAGTGCGATCAGAATCAGGTTGAGGTCTGTGGATGGATTTAAATGTGAATAGGCTCTATATCTGGCTAGATATGTTCATTTCAGCCATGCGCTCCTTATGGAAGAGTAGTCGGGGTGTTATTTCGTCGTTAGCTATTTCATGTAATGATGTATTGCGCCGTGTGAGTCATGAGACGACTTGGTGAATTTCTTATGATATATGAGTATAATAGCTCTTGAGATTCAGATCGTATATCGCACCTCATTTGTGCTTGAGTTTTTAGCTTATAGCGCTATATGTCTCCCTAGGGATGGTATTATGCACTTGACGTGCTGGTGACCGACATTTGGTATTTTGACGTAATGAGCAATCTAGCTCGGTCTGTATCTCCTTATGTGAATTTTATGTGTGGATCGGGTGGCACGCCTCCATGGGTATGTTATTTGGATCGGGTTGCGCATCGCAACATTGTGATATTGAGTACAGTTCCCCGTATCTATTTGTATTTGTTTTGTTTCCTATTTTTCTGATGAAAGCTCATATTAGCTGTGTGCCCACGTCGCATGTATGATTTGCGAGCGGGGTGTCTGTTTAGTTATATTGACCGCGTCGCATGCATAATTCGCGAGCGGGTAATTGGATTTCCTTTTCAAAGTTTGTTTTCCTTTTGTATCGCATTCGAATTGGTAGCCTATTGGCGCATTGTGGCATCATATAATACATTTGGTCATGTTTGGGTGGCTTATTGCTTGAGCAGTTCTTACTGGGTGAGATGAGATGATTTGATTTAGGATCAGTGCAATCTGATTGTATGAAGTATATTAAGGAGCTAAGACCATTATTTGGTTCAGAATGAGGTGATGGTTCTTGTCAGAAGTATAAACCCAATTATTTGTTGATTCGACAGTTGGTTATGAATTTCTACACATCTCTTCCATCATGACGGTATTGTAAGAGTTTGAGCAAGACCTATGTATGTCATGAGGTGCAATGGGACCATTAGATTCGTGGAATTTCGACTAATTTGATCAGAGAGTGTTATTGTGGTCCTGTGAGTAAAGGGGTGCAAGGTGTGAATTCAGCAAAAATTTTGTAGTCATGTTTGGGTACATCGTGTAGTGATTGATATGGTGATCGTATGTTGGAAATAGTCCTGGCAGAGAATTCTGGACGCTGGATTTGGGCTCTAAGCTTATTTGCTTGAAGGAAAGAGAATATCTTCAGATTGATCGAGCTAATGTGCTCGATTGAGTAGTGGCAGCACGGGTAGGTGCACGAGGTGTTAAACAGTGATTTCGGACAACTTCGCTGTAGTTCTCAGCACGTTCGAGAACGAATGTATGTTTAAGTTGGAGAGAGTGTATCGACCCGATCCGTCGTTTTGAGCTATAGTGCATCGTTCAACAGTTGAGGCCATGAGCAGCTTCACTTCAAGTATTATGACTTGTATGCATGGTCGGAATTGAATTCCGGGGAATTCGGAGTTGATTTGGAAAGGGAATTCCCATTTTAGAAGCTTTAAGTTGAAAGAATTGACTAAGATTGTATTTCAGAGTAAATGACCTCGGAATCAGGATCTGAAGGTTCCAGTATGTTCGTATGATGATTTCGGACTTAGGCGTATGCTCGGATCAAATTTTGGATGACCCGGGAGCATTTTGGCGCCTATTGTGGAAGTTAGCATTTTGGAAGAAATTTTATAAGTTTGGGTTGAAGTGCATTTCAGTGTTATCGATGTTCGTTTGGGATTTCGGGTCTGGGAATAGCTCCGTATGGTGATTCTGGTATTGGAAGCGCGATCCGAAGTGAATTCGGAGGTCCGTAGGTCATTTTGGAGTAATTTGGCTAAAGATAGAAATTTGATGTTTTTTGGGAAGTTTGACCGAGAGTTGACTTCCGGAAGTTGGAGTAGGTCCGTAATGTCGAATACGACTAGTGTGCGAAATTTGAGGTCAATCGGACGTGATTTGATAGGTTTCGACATCGAATGTAGGAGTTTGAATTTCTAAAGTTCATTAAGCTTGGATTGGAGGTCGATTCATGATTTTAGCATTGTTTGATATGATTTGAGGCCTCGAGCAAGTCCATAATGTGTTTTGGGACTGGTTGGTATGATTTGTCGGGGTCTCAGGGGCCTTGGGTGGATTCCGGGTGGTTAACGGATCGAATTGGATCTTGGAGGAAGAGCTGAAGTTGTTGGTTGCTGGTGTAACTGCACCTGCGAGACTTGGGCCGCACGGGCGGAGCCATAGAAGCAGCCCTTGTGTCGCAGAAGCGGAAAATGGCTGGGTTTGGCTGGGGTCGCAGGTGAGATGAACCTTCCACAGAAGCGAGATCGCAGAAGCGGCCATGGCTCCGCAGAAGCAGACTTGAGCGAGTTGGCTGAGACCGCACCTGCGGTAGAAATTTCTGCAGGTGCAGCTGGTGCACCGCAGGTGCGAAAATGCTGGATGCAGTGTGTTCTTTTAAAAATCGGGAGATGGTCATTTTTCTCCCATTTTCAGTTGGTGTGGGCGATTTGGAGAGCTTCAAGTGGGGTTTTTCATCATCATCAACAAGGTAAGCTAACCCCACCTATCTTGAGTTAAATACATTGATTATATATGAATTTTTTCATGTAAATTGGTAGAAAATTGGGGGTTTGAGGAAAACCTAGAAAATTCGTATTCTTGGATTTTGACCACGACTTTGGGTATGAAATTAGGAGAAAATCATATATTTGAGTTCGTGAGTTCATGGGTAAACTTTATCTTCGAAAAATTTCAGAATCCGGGCACGTAGGCCCGAGGGCAATTTTGACAACTTTTCGATCGGGGTTAGGAATTGTTATAAATTGGATTGTAATGAGTAAATGAACATATATTAATATATTTACATAATTATTGGCTAGTTTTGGAGCACTGTGCATCGATTCGAGTCTTCGGAAGAGCGTGGAATGCTGGTTAAGGATCTTCGGTGCGAGGTGAGTCTCCTTTCTAATCTTGTAAGAGGAAATTGTACCCATAGGTGATATAATTGGTTACGTGCTCCTATTTGTGGGAGGCTACGTACTCACGAGGTGACGAGAGTCCGTGCGTAGCTACTATTATGTGTAATGTTCGAGTAGTCTAGGACCCAAAGCATGCTATACTTGAAATATCTATAACCTTGTTGCCAGTTGAATTGCTTAAATCTTATCGAATTGGTAAATGAATTTCTAAAAGATTAAACTTCATTTTCTTAAATCGCTAAAAGAGAATCGGTTTTTATTTGGATAAACATTCCCCGATAAATTCTTCATTTGTTGTGTGAGCATGTATTTCTATGTGTACCTGTGTTTCATGTATGATTCGTGAGCAAGGTGTTTGTATTTATGTTGACCGCGTTGTATGTATGATTCACGAGCGGGGTAATAGATGCATATATGGTTCGGGCCGTTCGACCCTCGGCAGTGCACATTTTACATTTATGGTGGATTGGTCCGTACGACCTCGGCATGATATGCGCATGCTTGGATTGTTGCTTGAGATTTATAAATGTTGATAATCGCCCTTCCTGGCCAGTGATAAATTAATAAAGATAATGAAAAGTAAATCATTGGAAATCCTTTATTATTTGAAATGTTATTTACCTGCTTTCCGACTTTATGAGTTAAATTTTGCTTTATGAAATCCATGAATTTCTCACACTTGTACTACACTATCATTGGACCACTAGTAAGTGTCGAAGTCGACCTCTCGTCTCTACTTCTTCAAGATTAGGCGGGATACTCATTAGGTACACGTTGTTTTCGTTCTCATACTACACTTGCTGTGCATTTTTGTTGCACATGTTCATATGTGGCTAGTGGCTTAGTGGCATAGCGGCAGGGTTGATATGGAGACTTAGGCGAGCTGCATTTATCGAGACGACCCGCAGCCAACAGAGTCCCCTTTAGAGTATTTTACTGTGTTTTCATTTCTATCCACTTTGTATTCCAGACAGTTACTATATTTTATTTCATTTCCTAGTAAATGTTCATGCCCTTGTGACATCGGGTTCTGGGATCATTATGGGGTATCTTGTATTAACTTCTTAACATTCATATTTGATTTGAAACGATTATCTTTTACTGGTAAAATTGAAGGAAAATCATAGTTTTCAAAAATTGTTAAAACGAGAATTTAATTAAGTATTTTGGTTGGCTTGTCTAACAGCGGTGTCTGGCTCCATCACGACCCTTAGTGGAATTTGGGTCGTGACAATCATGTTGATGATGTGTTGAGGTTCCTCTTGTTCGATCTTTTTATCAGTGTTCCTGATTCTGAAGTGGTTTTTGGCTCGATGACTCAGAAATTCTTGTAGGTGTCATTAGAACAACTAGGAACTTCTTCCCTTAATTGTCGGCAATCTTATATCCTATGGCGATGACTGTCGTTATACTTACACATCAAGTTAGGGTCTTTTTGGGTAGGGTCGGACTATAATGGTCGAGGCCACTTGGTATCCTTTATACGCCTGATATCTGATACGATGCTGGCAGTATCGATGTTAAAGTTATATTCTAAATCTTGGTGCCTCCTTGGCCCTGAGTGGCCTGTCAAAACCAATTTTTCTCATCAGACCTAGACTATCGAGGCTTCAACTGCTCCTCTTTTTGCTCCTAGTAGAGTGACGCCCAAATACGTTACCCCTTCGGTCTCCATCGTAAGGTTGATACCTATCTCGGGTCGGTCTTGGTTCATGTCCGACGACTCTCTTAGACCTGTCATCGGTTTTGATGTGATAAACTGACATAGAGGGAGCGCCGAGCTGCTCATTCTCGACTCTGATTTTCGATTGGTATCTATTGTGGACATCGGCCCAAGTTACCGCCAGATACTCCACCAAATTTTGTTTTAGTTGTTACGAAGCCAAGGAGCTTCGAGGGTTAAGTCCTTGAGTGAATGCTTGAACGGAGTAATCATCAGCAACCAGGGGTAGATCCATTCGTTCCATCTGAAACCTCGACATGAATTAATTGAGCATTTCGTTATCTCTTGTTTAAATTTGAAAAGGTTTGATTTCCTGATCTCGACCTTGATGGCCCAACATGAGCCTTCACAAAGGCATCTGCAAGGATAGCAATTGAATCAATAGAATTTGGGGGTAAGTTGTGATACTATATCATTGCTCCTTTTGATAGAGTTTCCCCAAACTTCTTTAGCAATACCAACTCGATTTTGTCATATTCCAAGTCGTCCCCCTTGATGGCATAGGTATCGGAGGTCACATACTCGTTTGGATCCGTGGTTCCATTGTACTTTGGAATATCAGGCATACGAAACCTCTTCTGGATCGGCTTCGGTGTAGCACTCAAAGGGAAAGGCTTTTCGATAAACTTCTTGTAATCCGGTCCCTTTAATATCGGGGTGATCCCAGAATTTGATCGATCCTAGATTTATATGTTGCCACCTTTTTGTCATTGGCCTCAATTTTTTTCTCTCCTAATTTCACCCGATCTCAGCTTTACCCGACCTCTCGGTGGTTTGCTTATTTCTTCGAGTGTTCTTTCTGGACCGCTCGGGCTCTATCCTACCGGGAGGGTGGCCTTGATTTTGTAGTTGTGCTATCACCGTTTATGAGCCTTCAACATGTTGAAGATTAGTCGTAGGCTTATCTTATCACCTTCGCCTTTGGGCATTTCTCGAGCTGTTGGTTGAGGGCCTTCTCAAATGCTATTTTCGGGGTCAGTTAGTAGGGGGCGTCGATATCACCCTGTGAATTGGCATCGATTGGATCGCCAACTGGGACTCCATTAGGAACAGCAGGGGGTACCTTGTTGCTAGGTACCAAGTTGTTGTTTTTGCCATGATGGGCAGATTCAGCCTCAATTGTCATGACTCGGTTGCTGACCAAGTCGTAATCGGCACCCGGTGCCTTAACTTGACCGAGCAAACCTTCTTACCTATTACTTTTATTCTACTAGGTGGGTCTGCATCAAACCAAAACAAAACATCTTTCTTTAAATCAGAAAATTTTTGTCTTAAACCATTATGCATAATCAAAACCTTAACATTCGGTATCTAACAAAACCAAATAAAATATATATGACTCCATAATATCTATGAAGATTCAATATAGTTTGGGTGGATTGCTCGGGACATGATTTACCGGATAATCCTCAAATAAAAATAAATGAAAACAAAAATTAAGAACTGAAATCAAGAAACAAACTCCATGTCGTAATCGAAGCTCACCAAGAGTCTGCTAGGATGGTAGAATGTCTTAACTCTTAGCCTGCTCATCTATAAATCATGTACCTACATTGGCATATATCAATGTAGGTTCCAAAAAGGAAATTAGGAATGTCAGTACACCATAGCGGTACTCAGTAAGTAAAAGTAATCCTCCCACTAAAGCTGGAACGAGATTCTGAAAAACTTATGTATGCATGATAAAAGATAATTTTAAAAGCTTCTGATGAAGAGTTGATACCAACAACTCATATATCTACTATAAAGTTTTTCTTGATTTCATTCATAAAAATTCTCTCTTCTGGGAAAAAAATTCAAATAGATAAATATATAATATTTCTCGAAACAATCCTAATAAATTTTCTAAAGCATTTTCTTTTTTGTGTTGGGGAGTTCCATTGATTCTGACATTCTTTCTGTTTCTGATTCTGAAAATGTCACTATATGATCGGTATGGTGGACAATCCTAGCCCGATCGCCTGGATCCCATTCTTGTGGTGCCTCACAGTTCAAGGTTCTAGCATGCTCGCATTCTTGTTCCTTACCAGGGCACTTCAATCATAGTACCCGAACCAACGGTACACTAATCTCCTACTCTAGCAGGTTAGCATTAATCCCTAGAGGCTATGAACCCTTCTCAGAAATCTAAGAAAACTCTCAAAATATTCTTCTAAGTACTTCTTGTATCACAAAATTTAAAATAATGATATATCTTCACAATTCTAATCAAAACCGTTCCATAAAAATCATATGAAAGAAATTTCAATAGTCTATACATAAGGAAATATATGCAAGACATGAATGCATGAGACATGATTTGTGGAACAACATACTATTCTTGAATTATTAACCATGATAATCATCTAAGATCTTTTCTACAATTCTAATGGATAATGTGAGTCCACCTGTTCCATTTATGTCACGACCCAAACTGGAGGGTCATGACTAGCACTCGGGCCATACTTGTCGAGCACCAACGTACATTTTATCTAACCTTCCTTATTATCTTTAAGGGCCGACGAGATCAATATAAATGGTAGATATGGTTCATGAACAACCAACAATGAAAGATAATGGCATGAACATTCATAACATGGGATGCCAAGATTGTCAAGAAACGATATATAAGGTACGAGCTACCACGCTACCATGAAAGACTATACAACAAAAATCAGCCAACAAGGCATACCAAACTATACATGAGTCGACACTTGTCTATGAGCCTCTAAAGGAACACAAGTGCTGCAATATTATCGGGATAGGGCCCCTACATACCCATAATGTCTTTAACAAAAATGCATACTAAGACCACGGCAAGTTCGGAGAAGGGATCTCGCCAATAACCGCTGAACTAGGTAGCCTACTGTGGAGGGGGAACTATGTCTACCCGTCTATCAGGACCTACAGCACGACATGCAGCATCCACAAATTAAAAGGACGTTAGTACGAATAATATATTGAGTATACAAGGCAAAAAAGCATAAGTATGAACAAT
Organism: Nicotiana tabacum; assembly: GCF_000715075.1. Classification (NCBI taxonomy): domain Eukaryota; kingdom Viridiplantae; phylum Streptophyta; class Magnoliopsida; order Solanales; family Solanaceae; genus Nicotiana; species Nicotiana tabacum. Next base: position 126,890,297 of record NC_134082.1, read on the forward strand.
AATGTAAATAGGGATAAAGAATATACAACCTGTAACATCTGGGTACCTCTGAGGGATACTGACATGAAATGCATGATACAGACATATTTATACATACAATTTTAAAACATATGCCTCTGTGGGCATCATCATCATCACATCGTACCCAGCTGTAATAGACTCACTAAAAACATACCCGGTCATCATAAGGCTCGGTAGAATCGTACCCGACCATGTGAAGCTCGGTAAAACCCAACTAATCAGTGGTTGCACAATAGGTGACATACCGGGTTGTCTATAGTGCGGTTCAGTAGAGTAAAATAGATACAAATATATAATGCATGTTGGACTCATTGGAATAATATTCTGAACCTTTTGGAGTGACGTAAGGTCGGTATCCTCTATACACATTATTAGGACTAACTCTTCATCATGAATCTTATAAGAATCATGAAGTACCAACAACATTGATAACATAAAAATAAGAGAAACAACATCAACATCAATCGCTCCATAAGAAGGGAAACAATGTAAGTACTGCTAGCTTCTAAGAATAGAGTATATGTGGAAACTCATTCATTACAATATGTACAATCGAAGTCGTACAAAATAAGGAAAGGGATAGCCTCATATACCTTGTATATACTTCCCAACCTCGAAATGTCACGTTTCCTTAGTCTAAAATAGGAGAAATGACACTATCGTTACCATTTAAGCGTCGTAACTATTATGTATCGACCGCAACCTATTTTACGATGAAACGGACAGTACCTCCCCTATTTATATGACTTCCCACAAGTAAAAACAATCCCCAAACAACATCAATAATAATCATATTGAGTCTCTCAAAACAGTCTACCAACCAACAACATTACTACCAAGCCTTTCGATATATATTTCACAAGGTCTAGCTTCAATGACTTAGCCGCAACTTGGATAATCTTAAATACATGTACAGTAAGAGGTTACTTACCTTTAAACAGAAGGAAAAACTCCAATTTGACCTTAATTTTCCACAAAATATCCCTCCAATGCTGCCACAAGAACAAGGAAGCGAAACTAGCAATCAATTAGGATTTTTCGTCACTAGAATCACTTTAGAAGACCTGAAATCACCTAGGGTTGATATTAAAAACCTGAGGGAGTATTTATAGAACATAAACCCCTTAAAACAACCTCCCACAAGAGCTGGAACAACACAAAAATGAGCAACAACAAGAAGAACAAGAAACTTACTACCGCCACAGGATTCTCGACACTTAATTTGTTTATTTGCCCTTTGTTTGGGTCTTGGATCAAAAGAGAAACTTGAGAGAATGTTTTTAGGGTTATAAGGTCTGAATATACTGAAAGCTGATGACTTAAATGGGTTTGAAGCATCTTATATACATCCATATGTCTTAAATCGCCTATGTGGGCCCCGTGAGAGCTACTTGGAGCAGTCTCGCAAAAATACAAATATCTCTCTACTCTGATATCATATTGACAAACGGTTTAATGTGTTGGTCAATTTGGTGGGTAGATCATCCCGTACCTCCAAGTAAACTGTGAGAAAAGCTTAGTAACATTTGACCTAAAGTTTAAGTAAAACTATAAACCAAAGTTGCGATAACTTTGTCGACTTTTGTTTCATAACTCGTTTGACTTCAAGACTTATGATAAGGATATTATATGATTCAAATACCTTAAAACACTACCTTTTGAGTATATTAAGCACCTCTAGGTTAACCCAAAAATATGGGTTACAACATCCTTGATTCGTTTAACTTCTAATACTTGTTAACCGCCCTTATATCATTTAAGACCAATAGGATTAACTTTTTATCATCTTAAAGATAACCTCTTTTCATGGATTTATGTCAATTACCCTACGTCATGAACAAACGTACGTGAATATGGGTTGTAACACCCTCCCCCCTTAGGAACATTCATCCTCAAATGTAAGGGTTTATGGGGAGTCTAAATCATTGTGGATTCCAACGGAAATTTCTGGCCAAGTTTCCCCTATAAAATGGACACTAACCTAACTTGCAAGCAGTTAAACACAACGCATGGCCTCACAAGGCTATACAAAGCATTATGGATATGTACATTATCTGCATATCACCATTTTGTATTAAGGAAGAGTATTCTCGAGCTATTGCTTATCTCATAGAGTCATTTCACCTTCTAATGCGTCCTGCTTTCCCCTGGCATCCTTGTAGTCTTCATTCTAGAATAGGTAAGGGTATTTAGACTTCATCTTCTCTTCTGGTTCCCATGTCATTTCTTCATATTCTTGTTCCTCCACAATACTTTGACGGAAGCTACATCTTTTGTTCTCAGCTTGCGGACTTGTCGATCTAATATAGCCACTAACACTTCTTCATATGATAGATCCTCTGTAACTTGTACATCTTTGATAGGGACGACTCGAGAAGGGTCTCCAATACATTTCCTTAACGTAGATACATGTATTACCAGGTGGAAAAATTCCAATTCGGATGGCAATTCTAACTCATAAGCAACATGTCCAATTCGTCGAAGAATTTATATCGACCAATATACCGCAGACTCATCTTACCCTTCTTCCCAAAATGCATAACACCCTTCATCAGCGAGATCCTTAGGAAAACCTAATCACCAACTTCAAACTCCAGATCAAGGCGTCGTACATCAGAACAAGACTTTTGCCTGCTTTGCGCCGTCCTCAATCGTTCTTGTATCACTTTCACCCTCTCAATGGCTTGGTGAATCAAATCTGGCGCATATAATTCTGTTTCACCGACTTCAAACCATCCAACTGGTGATCTACATCTTCTCCCATACAGTGCCTCATACGGAGCCATTTTAATACTGGAATGGTAGCTATTATTGTAGACAAATTCTATGAGTGGTAAATGATTATCCCAAATCTCTTTGAAATCTAGAACACATGCTCGCAACATATCTTCAAGTGTCTGAATGTAACGACCAGGTCGGTCGTTTTAAGAATTAATGACCTGATCCCCTATTAACTACTTTCCCGGTGTTTGTTTTTGCTATTGTGAGTTGCCGGGAGAGTTTATTTGGAGTTTCGGAGAGTTTGGGACACTTAGTCCTTAAATGAGAGTTTAAGTTGTGAAATTTGGGCCGTAGTCGGAACAGTGTAAATATGGCCTCGAAATGGAATTCCGTTGGTTCCGTTAGCTCCGTTGGGTGATTTCGGGCTTAGGGGCATGTTCAGATTGTGTTCTGGAGGTCCGTAGCTAATTTAGGCTTGAAATTCCGAAAGTTGAGTTTTTGCAAGTTTTTGGTTCTATAGTGAGATTTTTATCTAAGGGTCGGAATGGGATTCCGGAAGTTGGAGTAGCTCCATAATGTTGAATGTGACATGTGTGTGAAATTTCAGGTCATTCGGACGAGGTTTGATAGACTTTTTGATCGAAAGCGTAATTTGAGTGTTTTTTGAGTTCTTAGGCTCGAATCCATGGTTAATTTGATGTTTCGATATTGTTTTAGATGTTTTAAGGTTTGGTATAAGTTTGAATAGTAGTATAGGACTTGTTCGTGCTTTTGGTTGAGGTCCTGGGGGCCTCGGGATGATTTCGGATGGTTAACGGGATGTTTGGAGTTGAGAATTTGCAGCTGAAGCTACAATTTGCAGTCATAATCGCACCTGTGAACCGCAGGTGTGAGACCGCATAAGCGGTAGAAGAGCCGCAGAAGCGGTTTGAGGCAAAAAAGGAGTTGACCGCAGATGTAGTCAGGGCACCGCAGAAACGGCACCACATCTGCGGTAAGGTAGTCGCAGATACGGAAAGTTCCCCTTTAATGAAATGTTGCAGATGCGATCGAGTCTTTGTAGAAGCGGGACCGTAGGAACAGTTCCAGGACCGCAGATGCGGTTTCACTGGTTAGAAAAAGGGGCAGAATCGAGGGTTTAGTTCAAACTTGGAAAAATTGATTTGGAAGCTCGGGATTGGAGATTTTGAGAGGGATTTTCACCTGGGTATTTTGTGTAAGTAATTCATACTCGGTTTTAGTTAATTTCCACAAATCTATGCTTAAATTCATCTTTTACATAAAAATTTGGTGTGGAAAAATTGGATAAAATTTGGAAAAGTTCTTAGACTTAATATTCGAGTTTGGATCATGATTTTGATGTCGGATTGAAATAATTTTGATATAAATAAACTCGTGAGAGTATGAGGATTCTGAAAATATAAATTGTACCCGATTTTGAGACGTGGGTCCGAGGGGCGTTTAGGTCATTTTACCTAATCTCCGTATTAGCTTAGAATTTATTTGTGGAATCTGTTGCTTGAGGTGTTATTTACATTATGCAATTGAATTGAATAGATTTGATCCATTTGGAGTCGAGTACTCGTGGCAAGAAAGTGGTTTCGAGTTGATTTTTGAGCTGGTTCGAGGTAAATGGCTTGTCTAACCTTGTGGGGGGGAACCTCCCCTTAGGATTGGTATTGTTGATATTTGAAATGCCCTGTAGGTGAGGTGACGAGTGCGTAATTGTGTTAATTGTTGAAAATTCATGTTTTCATTAAATAACTTTATTTGTGTTTTCCCTTCCTGTTTATTCTACTTGTAATTAAGCCTGTTATTAGCTTAGGAAATCATGTCTAACTACTTTAATTTCTTTATTTGCTCAACTGTCGTATTTGAACTATGTGAAGCATGCTAGGTTAGAAATACTTGTTTTATCTTGGAGTGAAATTGAACTTAATTGAGTATTCTTCGTGTTGCTGCTACGTGTTACTTTGGGACTATGGTACGGTATCCCGGGAGATCCCCTGCACACATATATATTGGTTTGGTTTACAGTGTAGGATACCAAGAGATACCCAGCATGTATTGAAGATACTAACAGATCCTCGAGATACTGAGAGATCCCCGACACACATATTGAGGATACTAAGAGATTCTTGGGATACCGAGAAATCCCCGGCATATATATTGAGGATACTAAGAGATCCCGGGATACCAAGAGATCCCCAGCATACATATTGAGGATACTAAGAGATCATCGGGATACTGAGAGATCCCCGGTGGTTATTTCTGTGTTGAGTAGTATTTCTTTCTGTGTTTGAGTTGCCTCTACGGTAGTTGATGTTGTTCTTTCTATCTTGTGTTACATATATTGTTGCACTTATTATTACTGTCTTGTTCTATACTGTTAAATCCTTATATTTTATTTAACCTCAGTAGGGCCCTAACTTTCCTCGTCACTACCCAACCGAGATTAGGCTTGGCACTTATTGAGTACCGTTGTGGTGTACTCATGCCTTTTCTGTGCATGTTTTTCATGTGCAGATCCAGGTACTTCAACTCAGTCCTATCACCCTTTAGGCAAGGCGACTTTCCCAGAGACTTCGAGGTATATCTACCGCGTCCGCAGACCAAGGAGTCCCTTTCTATTCTCTCTTTAAGTATTAGCCCTTCTGTACTTACTTTTGTTAGACATTCTGGAGTTAGATACTTATAGACATTCAAAGGCTTGTGGTTTTCATGAGATTCCAGGTTTTGGAAAATGTTGTTAGTTTCGAGAGTTGTATTGTATATGCCGAGTGGCATCTTAAATACTATTTTATTTGGTTATTTTGGTTTTTAGTTATTTCTTCCACAAATTTATTTATTTTCCGCATTTGTTAGGCTTACCTAGTCGTAGAGACTAGGCTCCGTCACGACGGTTCACGGAGGGAAAACTGAAGTCGTGACAAGTTGGTATCAGAACTCTAGGTTCATATGAGTCATGAATCACAAGCCAGTTTATTAGAGTCTCGCGGATCGGTACGGGGATGTCTGTACTTTTCTACAAGAGGCTATGTAACTGTTAGGAAAATTCTACTTCATTTGATTTTCTTATCGTGCGAGATTTTGACATCACAATTCTAAACTTCTGTCTTCTATTCTCTCACAGATGGTGAGGACATGTTCTACCAGAGATGATCAGGCATCCGCGCCCCCTACTGTAGCCGTCAGAGGTCGGGGCCGGGGTAGAGGCTGAGGACGCGCACGTGGTGCAGCCAGAGCACCCGTGCGAGCTGCCACCAAGGTACTACCAACAGTTCCAGCCGGAGTCCAGGAACCTGATACACCTACTGCTACTACTACTCCAGCTCTTCAGGAGATTCTTGCGCAGTTCATGAGCATGTACACCACTTTGGCTCAGGCAGGGTTACTTCCCCTTACTGCAGCTACATCCCAGGATGAGGGAGGAGCACAGACTCCCGCCTCCCTCACTCCTAAGCAGCGAGTGCATGTTGATCAGGCCCCAGAGATTATTCATGCACCGCCTACAGCCCCAGATCAGCCTGAGGATAGGGCAGCAGTTTCAGAGGATGAGCAACAGAGGCTTGAGAGGTTCAAGAAGTATGATCCTCCTGTATTCGGTGGGTTAGCTTCAGATGATGTCTTAGAATATCTGGAGGAGTGTCACTATATCCTCCGCACTATGGGTATATCAAGATCGAGTGGGGTTTCATTCACTGCCTTCCAGCTTTGAGGAGCCGCTTATGAGTTAGACAGTCCGGATGAGGCAGCTTCACTAATTTGGACTCGGTTTTTAGATATGTTCCTGAGAGAGTTTGTGCCTCAGAACCTTAGGGACGCATGGCGCGTAGAGTTTGAGCATTTACGCCAGGGTACTATGACTGTATCGGAGTATGTTGTCTGTTACACTAGCTTGGCTATACATGCCACAACCTTGGTTTCTACTGTTCGCGAGAGGGTTCGCCGGTTTATTGAGGGGCTTATTCCCAGCATCAGGTCTAGCATGGCTCGTGAGTTGGAGATGGATATTTCTTATCAGTAGGTGGTGAGCATTGCTAGGAGGATTGATGGTATGCATGTTAGGGAGAGAAAGGAGTGGGAAGCCAAGAGGTCTCGAGAGTCGGGCCATTATTCTGGTGCCCATGCCCCAGCAATGGGTCGTCATGGTAGTGGTTATATGAGTCACCATGTTCATTCAGCTCTTCCAGCAGCCAGTGGTATTACAGCTCCTTCTAGGCCTCAGAAGCCTTATTATGCACCTCTAGTATCTAGTGCGCCCCCTGCGTGGGGTGCTTTTAGAGGTCAGTCTAGCAGACCTAGCCTGAGCCAATCACATCCACCACGTCCTCCCAGAGCTTGTTTTGAGTGTTGTGACACACTCCATGTGGTGAGGGATTGCCCTAGACTTGGGAGAAGTGCACCTCTACAGATTTCTCAGCCACAATGTGCCCCGCAGAGCTCTCAGGCTATGATTACAGCACCAGTTGCCCCACCGGCTCAGCCAGCTAGAGGTAAAGGTTGGGGAGGTAGAGGTCACCCTAGAGGGGGAGGCCATGCCAGATATTATGCCCTTCCTACCTGTACCGAGGTTGTTGCCTCCGATTTATCATCACGGGTATTGTCATGGTTTGTCATAGAGATGCATCGATTTTATTCGATCCAGGCTCCACCTATTCTTATGTGTATTCTTATTTTTCTCCACATTTGGGTGTATCTCGAGATTCTTTGATTACCCTTGTTTATGTTTCTACTCATGTGGGAGATTCTCTTGTTGTGGACCGTGTTTATCGGTCATGTTTGATTGCTCTTAGTGGTTTTGAGACTAGAGCTGATTTGTTATTGCTCAGCATGTTAGATTTTGATGTTTTCTTAGGCATGGACTAGTTGTCACCACATTATGCTATTCTTGATTGTCATGCCAAAACCGTGATGTTGGCTATGCTAAGTGTTCCGAGAGTTAAGTGGAGGGGTACTTTAGATTGCATTTCCAATAGAGTTATTTCTTTCCTTAAGGTTTAGCGTATGGTTGAAAAGGGGTATGACGCGTATCTAGCTTATGTGAGAGATGTCAGTATTGATACCCCTACAATTGATTCAGTCCTAGTAGTACGGGATTTTCCTGATGTGCTTCCAGCTGATCTTCCTGGCGTGCCGCCCGATAGAGATATTGATTTTGGCATTGATCTATTGTCGGGCACTCAGCCCATTTCTATTCCTCTGTATCGTATGGCCTCTCCTGAGTTGAAGGAGTTAAAGGATCAGTTACAGGAATTGCTTGATAAGGTTTTTATTCGGCCTAGTGTATCACCTTGGGGTGCTCCTATCTTGTTTGTGAAGAAAAAGGATGATTCTATGCATATATCTATTGATTATCGCTAGTTGAACAAAGTTACAGTAAAGAACTGTTACCCTTTTCCTCGTATTGATGATCTGTTTGACCAGTTACAGGGTGCACGAGTGCTTTCTAAGATTGACTTGCGTTCAGGGTACCATCAGTTGAAGATTTGGGAGCCAGATATCCTGAAGACTGCTTTCAGGACTCAGTATGGTCATTACGAGTTCCTTGTTATGTCATTTGGGCTGACCAATGCCCCAATAGCCTTTATTTATTTGATGCACAGTGTGTTCCGGTCATATCTTGACTCGTTCATCATTGTCTTTATTGATGATATTCTAGTGTATTCCTGGAGTCGGGAAGATCATGAGCAGCATCTGAGGACAGTGCTTCAGACCTTGAGAGAGAAGAAGTTATATGCTAAGTTCTCGAAATACAAGTTTTGGTTTGATTCTGTGTCATTCGTAGGCCACGTGGTATCGAGTGAAGGTATTCAAGGGGATCCGAAGAAAGTAGAGGCAGTGTAGAGTTGGCCCAGACCATTCTCAACTACAGAGATCCACAGTTTTCTTAGCTTGGCTGGTTATTACTATCATTTTGTGGAGGATTTTTCATCGATTTCAGCCCCTATTACCAAGCTGACCCTGAAGGATGCTCCATTCTAGTGGATAGAAGAGTGTGAGGTGAGCTTTCAGAATCTCAAGACAGCTTTGACTACAGCTCCAATTTTGATATTGCCTCCAAGTTCAAGGTCTTACACTGTCTATTGTGATGACTCGAGTATTGGCCTTGGAGCGGTTTTGATGCAAGACGGTAGGGTGATTGCCTACGAGTCTAGACAGTTGAAGGTGCATGAGAAGAATTATCGTTTCCATGATCTCGAGTTAGCTGCCATTGTTCATGCCCTGAAGATCTGGCGTCATTATTTGTACGGTGTTCCTTGTGAGATTTATACTAATCATTAGAGCTTGCAGCACCTATTCAAGCAAAAGGATCTAAAATAGGAGGTGGTTAGAGTTGCTGAAAGACTATGATATCACTATTTTGTATCACCCGATCAAGGCCAATGTGGTGGCCGATTCTTTGAGTCGCCGGGCAGAGAGTTTGGGGAGTTTGGCTTATTTACAAGCATCGGAGAGGTCTATGGCGATGGATGTTCCGGCCTTAGCCAGCCAGTTTGTGAGATTGGATCTTCGGAGCCCAGTCGTGTTCTAGCTTGCGTGGTTTGTTGATCTTCCTTATTTGATCGTATTAGGGAGCGTCAATTTGATAACCCTCATTTGCTTGTCCTCAAGGATAAGGTTCAGCACGGTGATGCAAGAGATGTGACTATTGGTGATGATTTGGTGTTGAGGATGTAGGGTTGGGTCTGTGTACCCAAAGTTGATGGGCTTCGATAGTTAATTTTAGAGGAGGCCCATATCTCACGGTATTCCATTCATCCGGGTGCCACGAAGATGTATCAGGATTTGAGACAGCACTGTTAGTGGAGGCGGATGAAGAAAGACATAGTTGGGTTTGTAGCTTGGTGCCTCAGTTATCAGTAGGTGAAGTATGAGCATCAGAGATCGAGTGGGTTGCTTCAGCAGATAGAGATCCTGGAGTGGAAGTGGGAGCGGATCACCATGGACTTTGTAGTTGGGCTCCCACGGACTTTAAGGAAGTTCGATGCCATTTGGGTGATCGTGGATCAGCTGACCAAGTCCGCGTATTTCATTCCTTTGTGTACTACTTATTCTTCAGAGCAGTTGGCGGAGATTTATATCCGGGAGATTGTTTGTCAGCATGGTATTCCATTTTCCATCATTTCGGATAGAGGTACTCAGTTCACATCGCGATTTTGGAGGGTCGTTCAACATGACTTGGGTACTCGGGTGGAGTTGAGTATAGTATTTCACTCTCAGACGAACGGACAGTCCAAGCGCACTAATCAGATTCTTGAGGATATGCTTCATGCATAAGTGATTAAGTTTGGAGGGTCTTGGGATTAGTTCTTGCCATTGGCGGAGTTTGCTTACAACAACAACTATCAATCCAGCATTCAGATGGCACCGTATGAGGCTTTATATGGTAGGCGGTGTAGATCCCCGGTGGGATGGTTTGAGCTGGGCGAGGCTAGATTATTGGGCACAGACTTGGTTTAGGATGCTTGGAAAAGGTTAAGGTGATTCAGGATATCCTCCATACAACCCAGTCTAGATAGAAGAGTTATGTGGACCGGAAGGTTCGTGATATTTCCTATATGGTTGGAGAGCGGGTTCTGGTTCGAGTTTTGCCTATGAAGGGCATTATGAGATTTGGGAAGAAAGGGAAACTGAGTCCGAGGTTTATTAGTCCTTTTGAGATATTGAGACGTGTTGGGGAGGTTGCTTATGAGCTTGCCTTACCTCCCAGCTTGGTAGGAGTTCATCCGATATTTCATGTTTCTGTGATCCGGAGGTGTCACGATGATTCGTCACACGTGTTGGATTTCAGTTCAGTCCAGTTGGACAAGGATCTATCTTATGTCGAGGAGCCAGTGGCGATATTGGATAGGCAGGTTCGGAAGCTGAGGTCAAAGAACATTGCATTAGTAAAGGTTCAGTGGCGGGGTCAGCCGGTCGAGGAGGCGACCTGGAAGACCAAGCAGGATATGCGCAACCGTTACCTTTATCTTTTCACTACTTCAGGTATGTCTCTATGCTCGTTCGAGGACGAACAAATGTTTAAGTGTGGGAGGATGTAACGACCCGGTCGGTCATTTTAAGAATTAACGCCTCGATCCCCTATTAACTGCTTTTCCCGTATTTTTTTCTGCTATTGTGAGTTGCCAGGAGGGTTTATTTGGAGTTTCAAAGAGTTTTGGGACACTTAGTCCCTAATTGAGAGTTTAAGTTGTGGAATTTGGTCTGTAGTTGGAACAGTGTGAAGATGGCCTCGGAATGGAATTCTGCTGGTTCCGTTAGCTCCGTTGGGTGATTTCGGGCTTAGGGGCATGTTCGGATTGTGTTCTGGAGGTCCGTAGCTAATTTAGGCTTGAAATGCTGAAAGTTGAGTTTTTGGAAGTTTCTGGTTCGATAGTGAGATTTTGATCTAAGGGTCAGAATGGGATTCCGGAAGTTGGAGTAGCTCCCTAATGTTGAATGTGACGTGTGTGTGAAATTTCAGGTCATTCGGACAAGATTTGATAGACTTTTTGATCGAAAGCGTAATTTGAGAGTTTTTAGAGTTCTTAGGCTCGAATCCATGGTTAATTCGATGTTGTTTTAGATATTTTAAAGATTGGTATAAGTTTAAATGTAAAACGTAGTTGTCATACACCCTTTCTAGTATTTGAATATCCTTGTGTCTAACTTAAAGCTTGTACAGGAATAGAATTAGTTTGGGGCAAAAAATCTCTGGGGCTTTACATCAACGTTCAAATGAGCAGACTGAGAGTTTGACATTTTTAAGCTGACCTGAAATTAAAACTTTAATGAATAAGCATAAAATAGAGTGTTTTATGAAAATTTGTATCAAATCACCATTATTATCCTTAGCCCCACAGTGGGCGTCAAACTGTTTACCCTTAAAAATAGATAAAAATCAATTTTGTACGTGATTTTATTCAATACAAGTGATCAAGAATTTTAGAAAAGATAAGATATATAACCATACCAGTTGTGACGTTAAGTCTGGGCTAGGATTTAGGCTTAATAGTAGTTTCGCCCTCGACCACACCCTCGATTTGAATCTAAATGTGTATGAAGAACTATGATTAACGTAAGAACTTTTCAATAACTAAGAAGTAGAGAAACAAGTTTGTATTGCCTTGATATACGTGGTACAAATGTGTGCTATCAAAAAAAAGCTTCCTCATTAAATAGGAGAGTTTCACCTCTGGTACAATTCTAAAAAATGTAAAAATCCTCATTTCTCGTCAATTACTGATTCGCTATCGATGTTGGGTGAGACCTGCGCGGTGATATCCGATGGGGTGCGGATATCGTGGCCCTCTATTAATCGTATGTAACAGTTGCCGTGCTTTCTGAGGCCTCAGAGCTCGTTTCAGGATCGGGGAAATGTTTTCTTATCAAGCCCGGTGGCGAACACTCCGTTCGGGCCTTAATACGAGACATCCCGGTTTCGATTCCGATCCCATATAGTCATGCCTTTGCTTCGTTTGACCCACCGGAAAATCAGGATACATGTTACCCCGGTTTTATCCATATACAAAGATCACCCTGAATAGGGTCCAACGACTTTAAATTTTGGATTCGACTTTTAAGTGCAACAGAAAAGGTTACTTACATTTTTAATATGGGTATTGCAGGAGGGAATTTCATTATGAAGTGATTGTCAACCACTTAAGTTTATAATTATACACAGAACTGGAAGATAGCGTACGAAAAATTTCAATTCACAATAACTTGTTAAAAGTAAAGGAAAGATTGTCTTAATTTAGCATATTAAAAAGATGGTTCGATGCACTAAAATCCCGTTATATGCGGGGTTCGAGAAGAAGTCGGGCCACAAAAATCTATTAATATAGCATATTATAATGGAGAAATGTACATTATAAACCCCAAAAAAGTTATTTAAGTAAAGACTTTAAAGGTAAAGTTATGGGAGCAAGGCTTGGTGGCGGGGGAAGGTGGTTAAAGTGATGAAGATGATGGTGGAGCACAAATCTTAAATCTTAAGCATGAGTTGAAACATATTTAATCAAGGGGGTGATTATTAAGGGCCCTAGTTTGACTCCAAAAGGAGCTGTCTAATCATGGGATTAGGGATGGGAATTAGATTTAAGAACTAATTAATTCGAAGAGTCAAAACAATTTGAGTCTTCGTGGTTGATTAGGTATGTTTGTCCCTTGTGATCTTCTCCACCATTTTCCCTGTAAAGAGAACTAAAATGCAAAGAGGTTTAGAATGCTAGCTAGGATTTTGGAAATTTGGAAATGACCGGTTTTTGTAGGTTTCCTCTTCCATATTTAGCTCCATTCTAAGCTGAACAGACGTTATCTTTGTACGATATTGTGCTTGAAATACATACTCTATAACAGAAGTCATTTTAAAAGAAAATATTTTTTATGAGGAAATTATTTTCTTTTTGGTTATCAGAGAAAAATAATCTCTCATTCATGGGCGCATTTTCTTTACATGTATCTTAACTTTAACCTTATATTACTTGCTCTCAATTAATATTTAAATATTATTATCACTTCTGACATTAAATATTCAAAATTTCATTAAAACTCTCCCAGATTTGCTCATTTTTAAAATTTATTTTTCCTAAAAATAATCTTTACTAACTAAGTAAACACCTAAAATTATTTTCTAGAAAAAATAATTTCCGTTCATATTCCACAGTTTAATTCTTAGGCCTAGTGTCGGTTATATTGTTTACTCATTAGTCGTTACTGATTATATTGTATGATGTTTCTGATCTTCCCTTATTGAAGTATATTAAACTTATTGCTCATTCTTTTTCCTTGGTAAAATAAGTCATTTCTTTTTCTCTTTTTAATTTGTGCGATCTCAAATAATCAGTGTACAAACCTAACCATGGTCAGTTCACTAGGGCTGGTCACTAGCTTGAAAATTTCACTACAATTAGTATTATCTTTTTACTGGGGTAGGGGAAAAAAGAATTCGTAAAAAAACGATCAGAATAAAAGAAAGTGTTTATTGTAGCCATCAACTTAAAGGCACTTTAGATTCACTCGTGCAAGGAAATGAATAAAATAAGTGGTGAAGTGTTATCATCTAATCATTATCATAGGATAAATTCTTTTATGAGTGTGAGTGCGTTAATTCATTATTATAAACAGAGAAGGGTCTTTTATTTTCTGACGGCTTTGTTTATTTTATTCATATATTTAGGAGTGTGTTAACACTCGACCTCAAGATCCATAACATTGTCTGGAATAGAAAAATCCTTCCAATGCATTGACTTGCCGTCTTAAATTTTTTATTTCCGTTTTGCTTATTTTAGCTAAATTACTTCAATCATCGTTTTAAAAAAGGTAATAAAGTCTCTCTACTTTTAATTAAGTTATTGAGTTTGAGTTTTAAAAATAAATTTTTTTATAGAGAAACTTTCCTTTAAATGAATTTTATCTGGCGTGAATTTAAATTAGTCAGGCCAAAAAAATTTGAGTTATGCGGATCAAATGGTTAAACAAAAAAATGCTAAACTACTTCTTCAAATTAAACGAAATTTCAGACATTCAAAAGGGGTTAGATTAACGTCAAAATTCTTGACGTATAATTCAGTAAGAATCGAGTCGAAAACACCTTTCAGTAAGGAGTCTCATCCAACATGCCTTTACGAAGAATTTTCAAATATTATTTACAATAAATTGACACCACTTAAAAATAATTTGAAACAGCTATCAGTTTAGAAATATGAAGATACCTAAAAGTTACAACTATCATAATCCCAGACTTAATCCCATTTGTAAATTAAATTGTGTTAATAAGGCGATCTCACCTGAGTAAAAAGTTTTGTGTATGCCACTAATACGTTGTTTGGTTGTCGAAATGGGATAGACGAGGTTATTTCATCGGTTAGGATACAACACGGGATTAGTTATCGCACCTTGTATATGATTCTCAAAACTAATATATATTTATAACCAAATACAGAATGAAACAATCTTATATTACTCCCTCCGTTTTAATTTATGTGAACTCATTTGACTAGGCACGAAATTTAAGAAAAGAGAGAAGATTTTGGATCTTGTGGTGTAAAATGAGGCACATATATTTTATATGGCTATAAAACATTGTGTAAAGGTAATTTGTTTCCAAATAAGGAAATAGGTCATTCTTTTTGGCACGGACTAAAAAGGAAATAGATTCACATAAATTGAAACGGAAGGAGTATATCCTAGAATTATTGTTACTTGTCCCACGGACCAAACACCATAAAGGTCTGATTGTTCCAAATGCCAAAACAAATATGGCAACTGTAGAAATTTATCACTTTCCTTTTGCTAGTGATTAGACAAGACGAATACCAGTTCTCTTCTTTTTACTTGATGGGAATTGGAAGTGAATTCTTCGAACATTAGTGAGGGAGATTCTTTTTGTCGTCAGTACAACGTCCGTAGACAAGACCAACTTACCGCATCAGCTGCTGTTGTTTAAGTACATATCTAATTACATACTCTATTTTCATTCTTAATTAATTCAAACTTTAACTTGCATGAAAAATTAAAATTGAAACTTCTGAATTTATTGGATATAAACTTTAGGTATCACTTAGAAAAAAAAATTAACATTATCCATTCTAAAATAAGAAAATAAAATTTCTTTAAAATCATGAATAAATAATCCTTTATAAAGTTATCTCACCAAGCATTTGAAAAATCACCGTAAAATTTTTACAGCAAGTCAACTGACTCAAAAGAAGTCCTAAACAAGGTGTTACATGCACATAGGGATGACTAATGCAAATAAACAATATTTGTATAATCTCGAGAAATAAAAATATTTTTAAAATTATTTGACAGCTGAAAAATATTATGGGAGTTAATGACTTGATCTTTTTGTCTTTTGTTTAAATAGCACGTTTTGTCGAGAGATCTATATTGAATTACCATTCGTGCTTTAATTCACATCTAGAGAATTGTACGGTAGAATAAAGAAGTTTTTCACCTCTAAATAATAATAAAAATTATAGAAATATATTGAGAGTAGTAGTAATTGTATAAATGATGTGGTTAGTGGTGTAACATAACTTAACCATAGTTTAGCCAACTATAGTTAGAAGTTAGTTAGATTGGTTATACTTGTATAAAGGAGAACATGCCACTGTACAGTTGTCATATAACAGAAATGAAGAATTATTTTCTTCCCCAACTTTCTCTTCTCTGTTCTTAGCTGTGTTTGTTCTCTCCTTCTAAATTCTGTCTTGTTCCACAAATTTAACATGGTATCAGAGCGGATTACTAAGTGATTCTAGAGATTTCTTTGCAGATTTGAAGTAAATCGAGAGAATTAGCTTCAACTTTTCCTCAATATCTTTAATTTCTTTCAAAATCGGGAACGGCGATCTGTGATCGAAACCCTAATTTTTCTTTGATTGTGCAATTGTTAGTGGATTTATGCAATTTTCCATGGAGATTGATGACAATTCTGGCGATAGCACCACCGCAGCTGCAGCATCAACTAGAACTGTGAATAGCGAGAACTTCGTTCTCGACCATAATCACCCACTCTACTTACATCTATCTGATGGACCAGGTTTGTTATCGATTGGTTTGTTATTAAATGGAATTGGAGAACTATACGTTGTAAAATCGAGCAATGAAAGTAGCTCTTCTAGGAAAGAATAAACTCTGTTTGGTAGACGGTACTACCTCGAAAAGTGATTTTGGACCAGGATTCACTCATCAGTGGGATCGTTGTAATGCCGTTGTTACTTCGTGGTTGATGAGCAATGTTAATTCACACCTACTTTTTGGTGTTCTATTCTCAGAGAATGCTCAAACAGTTTGGGCACAACTTAAGGAACGGTTTGACAAAGTAGATGCTTTTAGGCTCTATTACTTGCACAAAGAAATTTTCACTTCTACATAGAGGATATCGTTTGTTTCTATCTATTTTACAAAATTAACTGAGCTATGGGCTGAATATGATGCTATATTACCACCACCTCCTGTTAATGATTATGTTGAACAGTTGAAATTACAGAGGTTATTGCAGTTCTTAATGGGGTTGAACGACAGTTTTGAGCAAGCTAGAAGTCAGATTTTGATGATTCCTAATGTCCCTTCCATTAACCAAGCATATGCTATGATAGTTCAAGATGAAAGCAGAAGAATAATTTCAGGCAACAACTTCAATGCACATACATGACAGGTTGAGCCTACTGCTATGTTTACCACACATTCAGGGAATAAGTCAAGGAAGAATTTTGGCATAGAATGTGAGTACTGTCGCCAGAAGGGGCATACAAAGGCAGGCTGCTACATGTTGATGAAATGTGAATTCTATAACAAATCAGGTCATTCAAAGGATAATTGCTATAAAATAGTGGGCTAGCCATCTGATTTTAAGTCTAATAGAAGAGCTAATGCAACGCAGATAGAAAGCAATGTCTCACAGAAAGCAAATAAAGGAGTTCCAACATACATGTTCACAAGTGAACAATATTCTCAGATCCTACAATAATTAAACAAAAGCTCAATTGATAAATCAAGTGGCAGTGTGGCAGCAACGACATAACTTTTATTTACAACAATATTAGCATTCCTAAGTGGATTGTAGATACAGGAGCTACAAACTTTATGATAGGAAATAAAAAATTGTTGTATCATGGAACACAAACGGAAAACATAGGACAAGTTAAGCTACAAACAGGGGATTTTGCAAAAATTATTCACATAGGGGATTGTCAATTGTCAAAAGATGACACTATTAATAATGTTCTATGTATTCTTGCCTTCAAGTTCAATCTTTTATCTGTCTCCAAGGTGACAAAAGACCTGAATTGTTTTGCTTCCTACTTTCCTACATTTTGAGCATTTCAGGACCTCTTGTCTGGGAGGGTGATGGAGACTGGTAGGGTGGAAGATGGGTTGTACATCATGACCTCAGTGAAGTCACACAACATGTTTCATTCTTGCAAAGCCTTTGCAGTTATCAATAAGGAGATCCAGATATATGGCACAAGAGAATGGGTCATGTACCTCTGCCAGTTCTTAGGAAATTACAATATTTTAGAAACGGTATAGACTTTAATATTGCTCATAGGTGTGAGATTTTCCCCTTGGCAAGGCAAACTAGAATGCCATTTCCACTAAGTACTACAAGAAATGTTTAAACTTTTCAACTAATTCACATGGATGTTTGGGGGACCCTACAAGGTTGCTGCCTATAATGTAATCACTGCTAAAAAAATCAGGTTTTAGCGACGGACAAATTCTGTAGCTAAACAGAAAAATTCGTCGCTAATCTCATTTAGCGACAGATTAGCGATGATTTATCAAAAGATTCTGCTAGCTAAATTTGGTTATACTTGTATAAAAGAGAACATGTTACTGTACAGTTGTTATATAACAGAAATGAAGAATTATTTTTTTCCCCAACTTTCTCTTCTTTGTTCTTAGTTGCGTTTGTTCGCTCCTTCTAAATTTTATCTCGTTCCACAAATTTAACAAAATAGCGTGTGCATTCGGTTTCTCAAACATTTTGGGCTAAAATCTTCATAAGTGAAGAAGACAAATTGAACAATTTAAGAAACATAGCTCATCGCTTTGATTCAATACCAAAGGTGTGTAGTAGGTATACGTTTCTAATTCGAATTTTATTAGAAAATCAAGCTTGTTATTTAATTGAAAAAAACAGAGAATTGATTCATTATTCATCACGTTCAAATCTAATAAATATCAGATTTTAAATTATTAAACAAATTAATAAATGTAGAGGAGTAATACATAGTAGTTAGTAACATATATTGATGGAATTGGCCAGAGGGTGTAGACAGATGATGGGGTGTGATAAAGGTTCTTAATTTTCCTACCCTACCCTTTTTGTTAAAAATAAATCCAAGTTGGTCTATATATAATTTTTCGACTTGAAAAGTGAGCACTATGTTGAATCAGTTGAGTTGGGGGAAAAGGTATATATAGAAGAATCAAAACATTATCAAAGTTTAAAAATTTATGTTGGCATCAAAAAAAAAAAAACACCTTTTTAACCAATATCAACTTTTGTGTTGTGATTACTTAATTAATGAATTTCTGGGTGCTTATCCAAAAAAAGACCCTCATCAACTTAATCATATCTTTTCTTGTCCTGGCTTCTTATTCTAATATCCTAACCATCTTTTTCTGAGCCCACTGAATAAATGATAATTCATCAACCTCAAAAGGCATAGTCCCAATCTCTTCCTCCCTTTCTATTCACTTATCTTTTGTTTAGCATTTGAATAGAGTCTTGACACAACTTGTAAAGTTACTCTTATGCGATGAAGAGGTTAGGGGTTTGCGCCGTATAAACAGTCTCTTGTAGAAATGCAGAGTAACGTTATGTATCCGATACTTTTTCGAACCCCGGGATATTCTTTTTTTTGTTTGTTTAGCATGATCACTCCTTTTCTCTGCATAATCACAACTAATCTTGACTTTCCACAAAATAATAATAAAAACAGGCTAAAAGTAAAGGCAATTTGGGGCAGATTGTATGAATTTTCACAAACCATATCATTTCATTTAAACTCATCTCGATCTAATATTATATATTAAATAACGGAGCCACTTGTATCGTCGGTACTATTTTTTCAAGTTTCCATCCTCCTCAAAATCTCCTCTTAATAAAAAAAAAATTATTGAAAAAAAAAAGGAAAATAATCCTCTAGGCCAAAAATTTCTCAAGGAGTCAAAGTTGTCAACTTGATTTGAACCCCATATTTAGGCTTAATTGTGAGGACAATTACAGGTGCATGGCGATAATTCTCTGAAATGGTGAACCGAAATTTGGATATTAACATGGCTAATATGATCTTGGCTTCCATTAAAGCAAAAGATTGGCCAACACAATTCCGGGGACCGGCGGCGAACGGGAGAAAATTCCGGCCGGCAGCAAAAGACTTAGAAGCAAAACGATCAGGCCTGAATTCATTAACATCTTCTCCCCATATTTCTTCACTATGATGTATGGCAAGTACTGGAATCCAAATTGATAAACCCTTTGGAATATGAAGGTCACCTAATTTGAAATCCTCAAATGCCATTCTAGGAAGTACAGAAGCTGGTGGATAGAGTCTAAGCGACTCGTTGATTACCATGTTTAACTGCAAAAAAATGAACTTTTTTAATTTACACTATCAGTATATATAAGTTAAATTTAAAAAAAAAAAAAAAATGAACCGTGCTACTACAGACTACAAAAAATGTAATGACATTAATAGTCAACGAAGAATGAGGAGCCAAAAAGAGGTAACAGTATTTAAATCATTATTCTGATTTTCAGTGAATGAACTTACTACCACCATTTTCTTACATGATTATGTAAAATAATAGTTAAATATTTTTATGTGGCTTCAAAATTTGCCAAGCTACTGCTCAGTGCCAGCAAAGCTATATATGCAGCAAGATCTAAAGAAAGGAATTTATTGATCAAGAACAAGTTTCAAGTTAGAGCTTGTTGACAGTTGGACACTCAAGCGTGATAATCTTTATATTTCGTAATTCCATTCCTCTCTCAATAAATAATGTCAAATTGGGGAAAAAAGAAAAGAAAAAAGAACTGTCAAAATGTGGAATACTTTAAATTAATCCCACGTACACAAATCGAGACTAGTCCTACAATCACCACACTCAAACGAGTCCATCCAAAGACTCCTTTTGAAAATCGTACAAGACGCTTAATTTTTTAGCGGCGATCTCTTTGAATTTATTTATTTTTAGTTTATAAATAGCTAAAATCACCACGAAAAGTAGTATTTTTTAAGTATCGCTACTCATAAGTTTCAGCGATTGGACTATATATTGACCTTCAGCATTGAGTCTTTTTGACGATTTTTTATAGTGACCACAATAAAAAAAAAAACCATTACTTGTAGTAGAATAGGTATAATAAAAAAAGTTGTTACTTACCAAAGTAAGCTTTGGAAGATGTTCAACAGTGGGTGGATCTCTTTTGCAGACTTGGGTGACCTCATCTCTAACTTTATCTTGCCAAGAGGGATTACTTGCTAATAACATAGAAGTCCAAGTTAACAAAAGGGCAGTGGTCTCATGTCCAGCAAAGAAAAATGTCTTGCATTCATCCATAATTAGCTGCAAATTCAAACTGAATCCATTGCTGCTTCTTTTCTTTTGCATCTCATTTAATAACATTCCTAACAAATCATTCCCATATGAGCTGCTTCTTCCTATTTCTACACAATCTTTCCTGCTTTGTATTATCTCCATTAGTAGCCTCTCCACTTCCATTTTTAATGCTTTTATATCTCTGTTATATTTGCTTGGCAAAAACCTGTGGAAAAACAAATTAACAATACTCAATTAATTAATGTCTGCCCAGCTTAGTAAACCATTTTTAAGACATGTCAATAGGAAGTGAATCTATGGTTAAATTTCATGAGTTCAATCCTATTATGTCATTATAATTATGGATCAGAATTTAATATTTTCTGAAAATTACATATACATATACATATATATATATAAGTGACGAAAAGGTGGATTCAATTTTTTTAATCAAAATCCGCCATTGTGGTGGGATTTTGGGTCCAATTGTCCCATTAATTATACCGTCCATCCGCCAATGCATATCACATTGATGAGATTACTCGGAAGTAGAGTAACACCTGTCAATTCCAAGAACCGAAACTGTATTTTCCTTTTTTTCTTAGTAGTCTTTAACGTTTCAAATATTCTGGAATTTATGTTAACGATTAACCAATCATTTGTGAACTAGAAAAAGTATAATAGAATCTGAAAAGGGAAAAAGAAAAGAAACAAGAAAACTCATCTAGAGATGGGCATTTTCTATCAAATAAAGAATCCAAAATCTATTCTTAGTACAGAACGAAAAAAAATAAGAGAATAGAAAGAATGGTTAAGTGAGCACTAAATAAAATTACCTGCTACCAGGAAAGCACAAGTGCCGACTAGCTTGTGCGCAAAGGTGCTGCAGAAGTGTTAATAAATGGAATATTTGTTTTCCTTTCTCGTAGCTACTGTCAAACTCAGTTCTTGATATGATATCTGCAGTGAGCCGAGTCATGTACTCTCCAATCTCGAACTCCATCTGACCTGATTCAACTGCATTTCCTAGTGATTGGAGCATCCCTTTAGTGCATTCCACCATGTACCCCGCATAACTCTGCTCATCATTAAAACTCCATTAATTAAATGACCATTTTATTCCCATCCAAAATATTGGAAAAAACTTAATTTTTATATGCTGACAGTGTAAACCTTAAGTTTGTCTCCCATGAAAGCGGGAGCAACAATGTGGCGTTGATGGTACCAAGCATCGCCGTTAGCCATCAAAAGACCACGGCCGATGAAATGTTTGGAACCTTGTTGTTGTAGCCATGATTTCCCAGAAACAGTGCTGTATTTGGAGAAAAGCTCTTTGATTAATTCTGCTTCCGTTAAGCACATTCTCGGCTCTGTTCCATTCCAGTAAATGAATCTTTTTCCTGTTATAATAAATATATTTTTCTGAATTACTAGCACACATGCAATAGGAATAGGAAGGGGTGAAATTAATATTACCATAAATCTTAGACCAGGCGACGTAATGCGGCAAAAGGCGACCAACGATGTCGTGGTGAATAGAGTCCATGTCATTTTTGGTTGATTTTGAAACAAAAGAAGCCATATCTAAGATGTTGCCAACAAGAAACCGAGGTTTCGGACCACGCACTCCTTGTTTTTCCATGATTTTCTTGATACGTCTTGGGGTTAGCCAATAACATGATAGAGTTTCGTAGGCAATTTTCAGTGACATAAAGATACATACGACAAGTACTAATACCACCATAGCCATGGTGGTGTATTACTCTCTAGTTTATGCCAAAGGCTCACTTCTAGTAAGAGAGAAAAAAAGATTTGTGGGCTTGATGTTTGTGGGGAGATTTCAGGCTATTTATAGAGTGGAAAAAGTTGGGCTTGAAAGCAAGCCAATCATTACTTCCCTAGGGGCGGGCTATATGGCATTTTGTGGAAAGAAAACAGATGCGACAATATTCTTTTAATACGAAATCTAGCTCTCAGATTAATCTCTTAATTACATTACTATGAATGATATAGGTATAAAATCTGTTACTCTTTAATTTACCGGTAAAACTTATTCACAATTAGCCAGCATTCACACCAAGTCAGATTAATTAATCATGTTTAAGTAATCTACTGAAATACAATATGTAAAAGATACATGTTATGTTTATCGATGTTGTGCAAACACCGAATGTAATTTTTTTTCCGTCTTTACTAAGTAATATGTCGTGGTTACAAATAATTAAGATAATTTAATTTCTTTTAAGAAGATAGATAACGCATATACTTTCGAGTATTAAGAGCCCTCAATTTAGCATAACTATAAAGAAATTGACTGGAAAATCGAAAGCATTATTTAGGTTAACTATTAAAATTGACTGGAGTAACAACGAATGAGATGAAATGATAAGACTTTTTTAACTTTGTGAAAGAGTAGCATAGCAAGTAGTGAAAGGAGATTAAATATTCTTCTAAAAATAATGGTGTTCCCATTTTATATGAGGGTCTGCTCAATGTAAACGACTAACCAAAGATAAAGATAAAGACAAAGAGTTGTACTTAGTCACTAATTTTATTAATGGCCGGGGTAACCAAACTTAAAGATAAAGAAAAACATTAATTAATTTAGATTAAGAAAATCTCTTTTAAAAAGTTTAATGTGCTGTATTTTATTTGTATTTGGAATTAAAAATAAAAAGAGCGACGGCTCCAAATGTAGAACGTGGCCTCTTGTGTTTCGCGAAGGGTCAAATGGAGACCTCATTCTGGCTCGGGAAGACAAAAGTTCAGTAAACATGCAAGACAACTCAATTTAATTAATTACTACTAGTTAATTAATGAGATCCTATGTAAAGAAAAAGGAAACTCCTTTGTCAGTTTATGTGAGCCTTCCAAAAGGGGAAAGAAATTAGAAAGAGCAAAAAAGATTTTCTTTGGCTTGTAGGAGGGGTGTACATGGATCAGATTGGTTTGATTTTAATCAAAATCAAGTCAAATCAACTATATTAGTTTGGATTTGTTCGATTTTGTCGGGTTTTTCGGGATTTTTTTTTGTTACATGAATATTATTTCAATCTTACTTTGTTAAATTTTTTATAAGTAAACAAATATTTAGTAAAAATTGAAAAAATTGACAGACATATGATCTATTAACATATTCTTATGAGAAAAGTTTCTTAGTAGTATATGAAAGTTATTTTTTTAGTTGTCTGACAATAATTTTTCATTGACGTACATTTTCAGTTTAACTGAATTTAATAGTTAAGCATAAAAATCAATATGATACCTATGTAATGATATATTCTATTTAACTTTTAACTTATCGAAATAGCACTTCAAAATCGGAAAAAATATAAAAATTTAATAGATCTTGACATATGATTATGGAAGAACAAAGAGATTGACGCATTTCACTAACATTTGATAAGAAAGTAATCATAAAATAATTATTTAAAGTTAATAAAAATAGAGACTAAATATTACATCCCATAAGAGAATCACAAATATTTCTAGATATTTTTTAAAGAAAATTCTTTAAAAAATATATATATAAACTTATATATTTATATGTCGGTTTGGTTCGAATTTTTTTTACTCAATACCAAATCAAATCAAACCAAACCTAATCGAGTTTTTAATCGATGGTTTGACTATTCGGTTTGGTGTGATTTTCCGGTTCGGTTTGTACACCCCAACTAGTAGGCATAGAAAGGGGCTTCTATGGAGTGTTTAAATTTTGTACACTAATAATATATATTCGTTTTTTTAACATTACGTAAAATTGATCTATAACATAGTACTCCCTCCATCTCAAATTATTTGTCGTATTTCTCTTTTACACGGCTCTTAAGAAATATTAATTAGAAAGATTTTTTGACTATTTTACCCTTATTTATATCTTAATATATAATCTCTCTTCATTGAATATTTATTCTATTTATGTGTCATCTTCATCTTCAAAAACAATTAGTATTAAGAGTAAAATTAGAAAAAAAAAAATTAGTTTTATCTTAAATGTATAAAATGGCAAATAATCGTAATTTTTAAAAATCACGGCACATAATTTAAGAAAGAGGGAGTAATTCTTTATACTAAGCACGATATGATAACTTGCAAAAATAGAGTAAGAATTTACTATAAATAGTTAAGAATGGATGATATGATAGCTTATGTACTTCTTATCTCTTTTATAAAAAATATATTGAGTTTTGTCATTGTGAATATATATGGTTAAAACGTATTTACATTTATAATTCTGACTCTTACTTTCATGTTGTTAACACTAACATCTCGAGTGCTAACACCGAACCTCCGGGGATTATTATTCATAAGTTTATTGTTCAAACAACTCAAGTTTCCATAGCTATAAAAGAACTTTCTTTTTTTATCAAATAAAGTACTTTTTAGTTCACTCAAAACAATGATCATGGTACCTAATTGTATAGGGTAAAATATGTTCATATTAAATGCTCGCATAATAATGCGACATGTGGAGCCGAAGGCAAATGGAAAGCGAGGTAAATGACAATCAAGTCCGAAGGCAGCAGTTTCATTAATTCCCGAAGGGAATGATGTTCAAAAAGAGAAAATAAACGTCTGTCACCCATTAGCATGTAATGGAGAATATTCTATAGCATTAAATACGTAGTCCGTTACAGAGAATATGACATTCATATTCTGTCGTTACACATTCTTCAAGTGGCCCCATAATCGTGATTTAACAGGGGCTTGATCCTAGGACCTTATGGCCTAGGTACAACTATAAATAGTGGGCTTGACAACCATTGTAAAGGGACGAAATTTCTGACAAACTTATGTTATACATTCAGAGGAGGAGCACTGATGCACCTGTGAGGAGGTGTGAACGATTGGCGGTGGTAGGTACGAGAAGAGGTAGAGGGAGACCTAAGAAGTATTGGGGAGAGGTGATCAAGCGGGACATGGCGCGACTTAGGATTACTGAGGACGTGACCCTACACAGGGAATTATGGAGGTTGAACATTAAGGTTGAAGGTTAGGGGGAAGTTGTGAATATTTCTAAAGCATACTAGAGTGAGCCTAGCCAGTTAGGAGTTAGGCTTAAGATACTACTGGTCAGCTACTGATGCAGGGCTTTATGCGATGGGTATTAGTTTACCTTCCATCACGCTCGTATTTACTATATTCTCTTATATTGCTGATATTTTGCTATTTTAGGTTCCTTTATGTTATGTTATGTATTTTATGTTATTTTATTATGAGTTTATCGATGTTAGTAATATATCATCACTTGGTGCTTTCTTGAGCTGAGGGTCTCCTGGAAACAGCTTCTCTGCCCCTCGAGGTAGGAGTAAGGTCTGCGTACATACTACCCTCTCCAAACCCCACTTGTGGGATTATACTGGGCTGTTGTTGCTTATTGATAATGTTACTGCTACCTCCGGAATTAGGATCTCTTTTGTCTTATCTCGATTTCAATGCTAAGTCTTATATTCTTATTTAATTAATTTTTTATTTTTGGATTAAATCGATTCACTTTTCTATAAATCATGTATAAATTCAACTGTATCGTTTTACGAATAAACAGTTTGACGTCCACCATGGGGCATAGACAATTGTGGAATTTAGATGATCCTTGCATCTATTACTAACATATTTGATTCTTTGTTCTTAGCAAAAATTATAGAAAATGGCAGATAATGATGTGAACATCACGCACAATGTTGAGGCCCAAGGAAATCAGCCTCAACACGAAGAATCCATCAGTGATACCCACAACGAGGGCGATGAGGCAACACCGGTCCATGGCCAGTGATATCCACGACATGTTCGAGAGACAACTCCTGATGATGCCGAAGAAGAGCACGTCGTTGAAACAGCCAGGATCCTGAGGGAGCAACAAAAAGCTATTATGGGCTACCTCTCACGACAGGATCAGGTCATGACAGAATTGAGGCAAGCATTTCCGGGTGCTTTCAACAATGCGAATGGACGAGGTCCAGTTCTTCCCGGTGTTCTCGCAAACCAAACAACGCATAGGGTCGACAACAACAACCCAAGGGGTGAAGTCGGCTTTGATAGGGTCGAGGGAACGGTAGCGGATCTGGTAACAACAATGAGAATGATCCCTTTAAAACCGAACTCATGCAATTTATGAGGGAAATAAACGTATGAACGGATCAAATTCCTGGTGCACCACCAGTATTGAAAGGACGGAACTCAAAGAAATACACTCAGTTGCCGTTCAAACTAAGCGCAACACCAAAATCAATCCCAAAGAGGTTCAAGTTACCAGACGTGCCGAAGTATGATGGGACTTCGGATCCTCAGGAGCATATCACCACCTATACAATATCGGTGAAGGAGAACGACTTAGCTCCACATGAGATTGAGTCAGTTTTACTGAAGAAATTCGGGGAGACCCTCACGAAAGGGGACCTAACATGGTATTCGCTCTTACCCAAGCACTCAATAGATTCCTTCGAGATGCTCGAGGATTCTTTTATCAAGGCCCATGCCGAGGCTAGAAAGGTACATGCTCAAAAGGCCGACATATTCAGGATTGCACAAGGAGAATCTGAATGGCTGCGGGAGTTCATGACCAGGTTCCAAAAAAAAGGATATTGCAACCGGTTTTACCGGACGAAAGGGAAGCTGAAACATTCACTAAAGGACTAAATCCGAGAAGTTCTGATGCTTCCCGAAAATTGAATGAAAGTCTGCTCGAGTTTCAGGCAATGACATGGGCAGATGTTCACAACCGGTATGAGTCAAAGATAAGAATTGAGGATGATCAGCTTGGTTTCCCAACATCAACCAAGGGTCGAGACTGGGAGAATAACAAGGAAAAATCAAGGGGTGATTTCAGCAAAGATCGTCGGTCTTCAAGAGGTTTATTTTTTCCTTATAAAAGGGCCAAAGGATGCGACAGAGGTTTCCAGTCCGCGGATAGATTCGCCACGAATAAGAGAGTTGATTGAGTCTAGAATAAAAGATTATTGCAGGACAAAGAGATATCGGACCAGGCTTTCCGAATACAACTTTAACATTAGCGTAATGGAGTTGGTGTCGGCTATGACGAACATTAAGGAAGCATGTTTCCCGAAACCAATGAGATCTGATTTTAGTCAGAGGATCCTAATTTGTATTGTAAATACCATGGGATTGTCAGGATTTGCATGAGGAGGTGGTGACATTGCTGAAAATGGCCATCTCAGAGAATTCTTAAGTGGTCGGGCTAAAAACAACTGGCCATAATCGTGATAACGCGGAACCTTCGAAAGCAGGAGAAGATCTCCCATGTTTGACTATCAACATGTTTTTCGAGGGAAACGAGATTAATGGTGTGACATTTTCAGCGGCAAAAAAAGACAAAGGTATCGGTAACCCATAGTAAGAGACTTCGGGAAGTCATTGAGGACGTCATTACTTTCACGGAGGAAGATGCGGATGGGCTATTGCTTCCGCACAGTGATGCTTTGGTAATCGCTTTAAATGTCTTAAATTTTAAAATTAAATGCATTTTGGTGGACCCATGAAGTTCGGCCAATATTATCCAGTGGAGAGTGCTGGATTAAGGCAAGTTGACCAGAAGCATTATTCTGGCCACAGAACTCCTCGCCGAGTTCAATCTGGCAAGCGTGACAACCCGAGGAGAGATCTTGCTGCCCACGAATGCCGAGGGGATTATGAAGACGACCCTTTTCGAGGTAGTAGACGGCGACATGGGCTATAATATTATCCTGGGGAGACCGTGGTTTCATAAGATGAAGGCAGTGTCGTCAGTATATCATCAATTACTGAAATTCCCCACTCTCGAGGGAATTAAACAAATAAGAGGAGACCAATTGGTGGCAAGAGAGATGAAAGCAATCTCAGTTTGCAGTAGCAAAGGTAAGGAGCATGTAGCATAATAATTACAGAAGCCGATGCTTGCTCCCGATCTGAGTGAAGCTGAATAGGGGGAGGAGTTGTCAAAATCCGATCAGGTACCAAGATATTTCCAGGTACCAAAAGAAACGGACGCAGGAAGAACTCTAGCAAGTTGCGTTGTTAAAAAAGTTCTTGGGGAGGAAGGTCAACTTGGGGATAGTATTAAACCCCGAGCTCAAGTCTGTATTTATTGAATTTCTTAAATTTTACGTTAACTATTTTGCACGGTCGCATGCAGATACGATAGGTATCCCGCCAGAAGTGGTCGTACACAAACAAAGCCTGGATTCTAGCATCCCTCTAGTAAGGCAAAAAAACATCTAATTGCCGAGGTCGGAAACAAATTCGTCAAAGAATAGGTAACTTGTTTGCTTGATATCAGTTCAATTCGAGAGGTAAGTATCCTAACTGGCTAGCTGACATAGTAGTAGTTCCAAAGAAGAACAATAACTTTCGCATGTGCATAGACTATAAGGATCTAAATAAGGCATTCTTAAAGACTCATTCCCATTGCCGAACATTGATCAAATGATTGATGCGGCGGCCGGGCATGAGTTAATGAGTTTCCTTGATGCTTATTATGGGTACAACCAAATCAAGATGAACCTGGAGGCTCAGGAAAAAACTTCGTTCACAATGAACTTCAGCACATATTGCTATAATGTGATTCCTTTCTTGCTAAAAAATGCTAGAGCCACTTATTAGGTGCATGTAAGCAAAATGTTTGAGAAACAAATAGGGAAAACCATGGAAGTTTACATATATGATATGCTAGTTAAGTCTTTAAACGCATGTGACCATCTTAAGCACCTGCAAGAAACATTTGACATCATAAGAAAGCACAATATAAAGTTTAACCCTGAGAAGTGTGCATTTAGAGTCAGCTCTGACAAGTTCTTGGGATTCCTGGTGTCGCAAAGGGGGATCAAAATCAACCCCGACAAAATTAAAGCCATTGAAGATATCCCGGATCAGCTATCAAACGTGAAAGAGGTTCAAAGGTTGACATGAAGATTGACCTCTTTAAGCAGATTTATTTCCCGGTCTTCAGAAAAATGCCATCACTTCTTTTCATTCCTAAAAAAAAAGAACAAATTTGAATGGACTCCGGAATGTCAACAGGATTTGAAGGATATGAAAAGGTATTTGTCGAGTCCTGCGATACTCAAAATCGGAGGAAGGTGAACAACTGCTGATCTACTTAACGGTCTTGGAGGTAGCGGTAAGTGCCGTTTTAGTTCGTGAGGATGAATGTATGCAATCTCCTATCTATTATGTTAGTAAAATTTAACGAGAGGAGAAACTCACTACCCACATCTGGAAAATTGGCTTTAGCTCTCGTACTCGATGCTCGAAATCTTAAGCTTTATTTCCAATGTCATATGATTGTCGTGGTGACCACTTTTTCCCTGCTGAATATCCTTCATAAATCTGAACTTTCAGGTAGGCTGGCCAAGTAGGCAGTCGAAATGAGCAAATTTGACATAGAGTATAAATCTAAGACTACAATTAAGTCATAGGTTTTTGCTCACTTTATGGCTGACTTAAGTTTGGGACTGTTACTTTTGGCTTCCAAGGAAGCAGTAAAGGTATTAGAATCGACATCAGGAGTTTGGAGTTTGTTCATGGACAGAGCTTCCAATGTGAATGGGGAGGGTCCGAGCTTGGCGTAGTGCTAATCATGCCCTCGGGGGAAACCCTAAGGTATGCCATAAGGACAGCTCCTGTAACTAACAATGAAGCAGAGTATGAAGCTTTGATTGCAGGACTCAAGGTGGCACATGGACTAGACTCTGAGGTCATAGAAATGAAGGGATCGGACTCCAATATGGTCCTGTAATTTATGCATGCAACAATATATAGTGAAAGTCCAGACTCTGCTTGCACGGTTCAAGAAATGGTCAATTACCCACATCCTAAGGGAAATAAATGCAGAGGGAGATACACTAGACAATCTAGGGTCATCCAAGGAAATGAAGGGATCAGACTCCGGTAGGGTCATGCAACTTATGCATTTAGTATTGGACACAGACGGCTATTATGAAGTAAACACGACCAATTTTATATGGGATTGGAGAAATGAGATCATTGACTATCTCGAGCACAGAAACTTCCTAAAGATCCCAAGGCATCTCGAGCGATGCGCACTAA
The DNA here is from genome assembly GCF_000715075.1 of Nicotiana tabacum. NCBI lineage: Eukaryota > Viridiplantae > Streptophyta > Magnoliopsida > Solanales > Solanaceae > Nicotiana > Nicotiana tabacum. Next base: position 126,921,125 of record NC_134082.1, read on the forward strand.
ATAAGCTCGATATAGCTTTAGGGGGTCAATTGTATAGAAAATTTTTCCAAGGCCCGTTGACCCGATGTTTGGGAGCTTCTAAAGCTAACTATGTCATGATAGAAGTCCACGGAGGGATCTGCAGGAATCACTCAGGTGCGGACTACTTAGTGTTAAAATTAATTCATGCAGGATACAATTGCCCCAGATGAAACAAGTCGTTAATGCTTATGTTCAGAAATGTGATAAGTGTCAATGTCAGGCACCGTTGGTACATCAACTGGCATAACTACTACACTTGGTTTTGTCGCCTTGGCCATTCATGAAGTGGGGAATGGACATAGTCAGTCCGCTGCCACCGGCACCCGGTAAGGTAAGATTTCTTTTGATTTTAACTAACTATTTTTCTAAGTGGGTAGAAGCAGGTCCTTACCAGAAAATTAATGAGCGCGAAGTGGTAGAGTTTTTGTGGGAAAATATAATATGCAGATTTGAGATACCAAAAGAGATAACCTGCGACAACGGGACACGATTTATAAGCGCGAATGTCAGAAAATTCCTTGAAGACCTAAAAATCAAAAGAATCATATCATCACCTTATCACCCGAGTTCAAAAGGTCAAGCAAAATCAACAAACAAGGTGATTATCTAAAATCTCAAAAGAGATTGGAAGCAGCTAAAGGCAAATGGCCCAAAGAGCTACCAGAAGTGTTGTGGGTATATCAAATAACGGCCAAATCAAGCACGGGGGAGTCTCCTTTCTCTCTTGTATGCGGAGTAGAAGCGTTGATCCTGGTGGAAGTAAGAGAACCTTCCCTGAGATATTCCTAAGCGGATGAAGGAACAAACAACGAAGCATTGTTGGTCAAGTTCGAGCTGCTCGACGAACGCAGGGACTTGGCGCACATAAGGATGGCAGCCCAAAAATAGAGAATTGAAAGATATTACAATCGAAGGGCAAATATCCGTTATTTCAAAGTAGTAGAATTGGTTTTAAGAAAAGTAACTCAGAACACTTGGGAGCTCAACGTAGGAAAGCTAGGTCCGACATGGGAAGGCCCCTACCGGGTTTCAGTTGTCACCGAGATAGGGTCATATAAATTGGAAAATCAAGACGGGCTAAAGTTGACGAGCAATTGGAATGTAGCACACCTCAAAAGATACTATTGCCGACGAGCACCACTTATACTAAAAGTATGTGCTGCATTCTTTTTCCCTTTGCCCAGTTTTTGTCCTAATTGGGTTTTTATGGCAAGATTTTTAACGAGGCAGCAACAGAAATCATATTACAAAAGAAGCTTCGTCAGTGGAATTAAGACCTTAAATGACAAGGCATGCAAGTAACAAGCCACTACGGAGCGGTTAGATAGTCTTTTGTTTGATAGGAAAGTTCTTACCGGGAAGTAAAGTTTTCTATCGGGCCAAAGGTTATCCAACCGTTCATGAGTTCAAGCCACAACGAATGCTTATCTACTTTTGAAAATGGAAGGAATAAAATAAAGTCCTTCTATTTTTATCTTGTTTCTTGGCCGAACGATGAATTGATTTTATCATTTGAAAGTTAGATAGGTACTTCAAATGCTAGTGCTGTAATGAAAAGGAGATGCCCTCTTCAAGAGCACCGTAAACATAAGAGGGCCCTCTCTTATGAAACCCTCACGGTAAAGGGTTGATTCTGGAAGAACTTATGCCCGAAATCCAAATGCTATCGAGGAAAAATACACCCGAAGCCTTATGTAATTCGATATAGAGAGAAAAACTTGCGCAATACTTAAACAGAAAGTACACAAAGAAAAAAACTTGCACAATACATAAACGAAAAAATACTTTTATATACAATAAACGTTCCCAGAGCATAAGTACAAAAATATGGAAAATAAAAACAAAGTTAAAGAAAGCAAAAAGCTAAGCTACTGCATCCCCAGAATCCGGGGGAAGAGAAGCGTCCGTGCCCCCAGGAGAAGTAAGCGGATCTACCGCTTGCTCCGGGTCCTAACCCTCAACATCATCCCCTTCAAGTTCTTCTTCATTTCCCAAGAACTTGGTGTCGCGCCCCCTTTTTCTCGCGAAATCGGGTTTCAACATTTCTGGGACAAATCTTTTTGAGAGGGTAGGGAATTGGAAGAGTCTCCACCTAATGGTTTAAGGTGTGTTAGGGAACCTAGAGCAATTAACTCATATAATTAGTTTACATCACCAGATATCGGGTAAAGGCTCAAAATTACCTTGAGGGGAAGGTGTTAGGCACACCTCGAGGTTCATAATGGTGGGTCCCGTCCGAACTTAATTTAAGCGAATTAGTCTAAGAGGGGAGAAAACAATTTGGGCAAATAAAATATTTAATTTATTTAAATAGGGTATAGGGGGTCTTAAGTTATTTAGCCTATAGGATCATTCCATGAAATGCTTTGTAACTCCCTCAAGTCGGGGTGTTACTCATAGCATTAGTGCACGGGATATCATCTCCTTTACTGCCCAATTACTATCTTTAAGTTTTTACCTAAAGCGTATTAGTTGATTCTAAACCGTACCATATGCGCGCATTACCCCTCCCTTACCTACATCCCTGGAGATATTAGGACCTCTATTTGGGATAGTTATAGACCAATCCTACGTTACTTAAAAATGTGAAATCTAGGCGATAAACAAAAACAAGTAGGACTTTCAGATAAAGAACAAGTATGGGCTCACATTGACCTCCACAAATAGGCAACAAAAGGCACACAATTGAATAAGCAAACTTTATTAATTTTGGAATCCTATAGGCAGGATATCTACGTGAGAAAAATAGAGTGTGAAGACAATTTTATTAAGGCGAGCTTTGGGACCTATTTGTTTGCCTACTGATTTTATTCAGCATGGATCTAGGCATTTCAAGCAGTAGTATGTCATAGTTTTAAACCCAGAATCATTAGTGAATCCTGCGGATATGTTGCCTAAGTGATTTACAAGAGCGTTTGAATTCAGAATAAACTAAAAGGATCCTATAGGCATGATTTCTATGAGCTTATTAATTACAGACCTATAGATATGGTTTCTAAGTGTATCACTGATTTTAACTGATAAAGACTATTTTTTATTCTTTTTAGATCCTATAGGCATGCTTTCTAATTACTAAATTGATTTAAACCCTTATAGGCATGATTTTTAATTGCTGACTTGATTTAAACTAATACATGCAGGATTTCTAAGTTTTAGAACTGATTTCACCATATAGGCATGATATCTATTAGTTTTTAATCCTATAAACATGATTTCTAGGTTTGAAACTGATTTTTATTCCTACAGGCATGATATCTATTAATCGTATTTAGACAGAAATTAACAGATTGCCAAAAAGTATAATTGACTCAAACAAACAAGGTCCTATAGGCATTGTCACTAATTCATATTTAGTTGGAAACATGTGTAGATCCTATGCGCATGATTTCTAATATGCACAATTAAACGTGAAGTCTTATAAGAAGGGTTTCTAGCATACAAATGTGCAACACAGAATCAAAATGATCATGAAAAGTCCTATGGGCAAGATCTCTAAACACAGTATAGCTTTCACGTAATTCAATCAACACAATTAAACCTATAGGCAGGATTTCTACCCAATTTTAACAAAGGTATAAGAACCCCCCCCCAGCGTTTACTAGTAAATCCCAAATCTGTTATTACAGAGATTATTATAGCCCAGAATGAATGAATTATATAATATTACCAATTACACTATAGGGAGCCTTCATAGGCCCAAATAAACCTGGGAACATCCCTTCCCACATAACGGCTTTGAAGCATAATAGTGATCCATCTATGGCACATAAAATTAGGTTTCCAATGTGTCAAAGTTCGCAAGGGCCTCAGGGGACCCAGGGCAATTCTCACACCAGAACCACATTCAGAAGATAGTTCATAAAAGATTGCAAAACCAGCCCCCCAGTGTGTCAAAGTTCAGAGGAGTCTCAAGGACCCTAGGCGGTACTCACACTGGGGGTGGTGAGAACCTAAATGACTAAGAGTAGGAGTTTGAAAACAAGTGCATAAAGGGTAATGAGGCAGGTTTTAAAATAGTTCCATTTTCAGAAGAGGGAAAGTTTAGAATACAGAGTTGCAGGCAGAACTGCACCAAGAAACAAACAGATTCATGTTTAGCATGTAGTCAAACAAGATGACATCTAATTAAGCTAGATACTCATGCTAGTATTAAAATAATCATGGCTTAAACACAGAGACTGAAACACTTGAATTAAATAGATAGGACACATGAACTAAGCCACAAACAAATTCGATTACATGCTTACAGTATCTTGCCAAGAATAGGCTAAACCTAAACTGACTTAGGGAAGAGTTCACATTGTTGAACTAACTTAGGTTAACATGGTTACTAAATAGGATCACGTAGTCATATAGAAAGCAGAATTATGCTGAGGATTGAAATAGACTAATCGAATAAAGTATAGAGAATAGAATAGTAAGAGTTAAGGCATACCAGTTAAGAAGAAAGCAAGTAAGAACGCAATAGCAGTTAAATTCCAAAGAGTTTGGCCTTGGCTCTCAGCCGGCCAAATAATAGCCACTTATTGCAGAAATCAGAATAAGAGAATAAAGAGAGAGCTTAAGTTTTGTGAGAACAGAGAGTTTGAGAGTTGTAGAGTTGTCCTAAAGGGAGTGAGGAAGAGGGTTTAAATAGCACCCAATGAAGTAAACAAATAAGGTAATGAACCAATCCTACCCAAATAAGGTATGAAAATAACTTAACAATCAATTAAGGTCGGCATGAATCAATTAACAGGCATAAAATCAAGCTAGCATCAGTTAATGGAATCAATCAGTAGTCAAATAAGGTAACGAATAATTCCAAAATCAATTTGAAATCGACTTTAATAATCAGAACATAAAATCAGGCCAATAAGGTTAAGTTAAGGGAAGTAGCACAAATTATTAGTCAGACATTGGTCCCGACAAGGTAAGAATAGGTAACCGCATAAGTCACCAGTACTGTACAGAAAAGAAAAACTTATTTCAAACCCTAATTTAGGTAAATAAAATCAATTAGCAATTAATTGCCAGAGTTAAAGGCAAACAGGCAGAAACAGTAAGAATGAACAAATAATCGGAACCCTAAGAAAAAAGGCAGAAATACAAAGACATATAGCAAGTAAAATCAGTAAAATAAATAAGGAAACCCTAATAGATACCCAGAGACGAAAATGTTTAAAGGTTAAAATATTTTTTTGCAAAAATTCGTTGAAATCAAAACCCTAGGGTAAATAAAATCGGTCAGGAATAATAATAGAACAAGACTAGAAAACATAGAGACAAAAGTATTGAAATTTTAAAGGAGAAGTACCAAAACAAACATAAAATCGTTTCAGATCTGGGAAGATTTAAATAGATTCAACCAAAAAATAGCCAGGCTCATAAAAAATAAACAGAAGTTGAACCAAATTTGATTTGAACCAGAGATTTGAAACCATAAGATAGGAAAATATTCATACTCACAGGTATTGGGATGAACATAGGCGGAAATAGCTAAGATACGAGAGACTTTGAACCAGATCTGGTTCGAGTCTCTTAAGATTCACTTGCCATTTGAGGCAAATGAATCAAGTAGCATCAAGATCATGTAGCCAGTAAAGAAACAAAGCCAAATAAGGCAGAGAATCAAGGGAAGATCCCATGAATCGAAAGAGAAAGTGTGACGGTGGGCTAGGGTTTGAGAGGGTGAGGAGAGGAGAGGAGAGTATCAGAAGACGGCGGGCTGGGGCGAAATGAATTAGGGTTTAGGTGTTTGGTTAATTAAAAAAGGGGTAGAGGATTGGGGGCCGTTGATCTTCTAAGATCAATGTCCATGATTAGGTTTTAGTTGCCAGGCGGGTTATTTGGAAGGGTATGGGTATGGGTAGTTGGGTTGGGTAGGTCCAAAAATTAATTAGGAAAGGGGCTATGTTTTAAATACTCATTTAAATTACTAAAATAATTTATAAAAATAATTACTAAATGACAAAAAAAATGTCATTTGTCCATGGAAATGATTTCAAATAATTACTTAATATTATAAAAATATAAAAAGTTATTTTCTATATAGATAATATAATTATGCATATATATGGGCTATTATTACAAAATGCGCAATTCTAGCCTTAAAAATGCAAATATAATTACAAAAAAATGCAATTAAAATATTCAAGAACTATATGGGCATAAATAATGAATTTAGATGATTAAATCATCATAAAAATAATATGAGGGATAATTATTGGATATTTGTATAGTAAAAATGCAGAAATGTATTTATTTAAAGCCCTTAAAATTATAGAAATACATGTTTGTAAATGCATGTGCACTTTTTGAAAATATATATGCATATTTAAAAATATATGAGGGAAAAATTGGGTATCAACACTTGGAGCTAGAACTAGAGGAATCAGTCGCATCAGGTTGGACCTGAAGGTCCCTTCGGGCAGTTAACTCCAGCTCACGGGCCTTGGCGATTTCAGCATCAAAGTTAATGACATTCGCTTTGGCCTCTTCCAAGGTTTTTCTCCTCATTCTATTCATAGAATACGATTTTTCATTAACGAGGGAAGCCGCTCGGTGCTGAAGTTCTTCCTTAAGATGGTCAACATCTATCGAAAGGTTATCCCACTCAAATCTAGCGGCCTGGAGGCTGACATCAAATTATGGACAGTGGAGTTAAAAAATTTATTGTTCTCCATGACTCTCTTCTGCCTCTCTTCCAACTGGCCATACTTCTCCTCAACAATAGCAACTTCTTCAGCTTTGAAGTTCAAGGCTGCCTCAAAATTATTCAATCTTTCAGTAGAGGCAGCTTTGCGATCGGATACAGCAAGAACGACATTCTAAACCCCGATCCACTTTGACTTAGCTTCTTCAAATTGTACTCTTAAGAGATCGGGCTCTTGGCCGAAGGTCACTACCTCTTGCTCTCTTTGCTGCAACCGAGCCTCCAACTCAATGGCCTCAACAGCTTGTGCTTCTAATTCTGGGAGGCGTGCAATAATTTGATCCCGCTCGACCAACAGTTGGTCCCACTCAGAGGTGAGTTTCTTCTTGTCAAGGATCAACCTCTGAAGGCCCTTGGAAGCAAGGAAGTTAGCCTATAAAATATAAGTATAAATTAAAAATCTTGCCATAACAAAGATAGAAGAAACAATCGAGGAAATAAATATTGTATTGCCACTACGTTGTGCATGGTATTGTTCACCATACACTCTCTCTAGAGAGATTGTATTTTATGCCTATCCTTTTCCGAAGCTAGAGGCTTTAGATACTTAGCAAGTTCCACCAACCGGGATAGCAGATGGCATCCGGTAGGAACCGAGAGGGAAACATTCCTCCTTCTCTGAGGATCTTCGGAGGGGGAGAATAATTATGCCCCACATTACCATGAACTGGGGACTGGGGAAAAGAGGCATCCTCCTCTCGGAAGACTACAGCCGTTGGAGATGATGTAGCAGTTTCTGGTGGTAAAGGCAGAGTTGATGAAGAAGGAGACAAAGCTGATGGCATTGTATGTTGAGAAGCAGTTGCGGCAAAAGCAGTGCTAGTTGTTGGTTTCTCATCAACCGAAAATAAGAGAGGCCCGGTACCCTACCTCATGGTACTGGGAATAGAGACTGGGGCTTGGAAATGAGAGTTGGCATCTTCCAATATATCATATTTACGTAGAGCACTTGGATGTCGTCTTCAGTTGGTGTAACAACTCAACAGGTTGAGCATCATGTTGACCTGATGAAGGTAGTCGTCTTCTATGTAGAGAAGCCCCACACCACTAGCTTCTCCATCATCATCGATCACCACACTATTTACGGATGGCTTGGTCGAGGCGCTCTTCGCCTTCTTAATTTTTCCCCCGACCAATGAGGAGCACCATTTTTTTTGTTGCTAGTTCTCTGGCTGAGGGACTCCGAGATGAAGCACTTGCACCAGAAGTAGGTGTAATGGCACCCATTTGGGTAAAGGCCTCCTGCAACAACCTCTCCGCATCTGAGGGAATCACCCAAAAAGTCCTCCTCGGGGACAAAAACAAAGCCCTACAGTAAATCAGAATTTAGTAGAAAAAGAAGTTAGCTGAAACTTCTTTTGTGGAAAATAAAGACAAGGTTAGTTGGAGAATTAGCTTACCGTGATTTTTGTTCTTCCGCCTGTATTTGAGGGCCAGTTATTTTCATCAGCGGGTCTCGAACGTGGTAATATCCAGAATCTTCTGGACCTACTAGTCTAATACTTTGACCCTTGAGGGAGTCCACCGAGATGCTGAGATAACAAAAAAAGAAGAGTCATAAACAACATGAACAATTCTTAATTATAGAAGAGGGTAGATATCGAACTTGCGTGTATGATTCCAAGATTTAGGAAAGGATGGGATTGTGGCCAGGATGATGTTCCTAGTGGAAACTACAACAAACCGCTCCATCCACCCATGGTCGTTGTCATTATCTATGCTGGTGAGCAATGTATGGTGACCAAGTTTGCTGAATTTTATCATCCCCACACAAAAAATCTTGATGGAATAAAGGTTTATCAGCCGATCCAAGGATAGTTCTTCCCTCATCTCCTGGTATAGCCACCGAAGACATGCTAGCATCTATCACACATAAGGTTTTACCTATGCTAAATAGACCTGGTAGCGGAAGAAAAACTTCAAAATGTCAGAGTCAAGCCCCCCGCTCAATGAGAATGGGCCCAAGTGAAGGGATACGTGTAAACATACGTAAAACCCTTCTTGGAGAAGGTTACCTGTTCCACTAGGTCAGGAGCAATGATGTTCAAACCTTGACAACCACAACCTTCCTTCACAGCAGGGATGCTAAAAGGATAGATGGAAGAAGGATATATGCCAAAAGCCTACTTGTGGGAGTTAGTAGAAGGGAACTTTTATTTGAAGTCCTTAGTTGTAATGAGCTTTCTAGGGATAATGGTACTCACCGTAGGAGGAGCAGCATCATCAGTGCTTTCCTTGTTCTTTGAAGAACTAGAGATTTTGGAAGAAGAATCCATAGTTATCATAAAAAGTAAGGGTCTGTCTCTAAAGAAGAAGATTAAAGGAAGTTAAAAATAAGTGTGAGCTGAGTAAGGAGTGTTTGAGAGAGTTTGGAAAATTATGAAGTGTAAAGATAGAAGATTGATGCGTATAAGTGAAAGAACAAGTGACTAAAATTGTGGCTATAATTACCTCAAGAAATGACGAAAGTATTGCTGAATCATGGTATGACGTGTGTTCGAGACATTAAATATGGAGAAATGTGCGTCTAATCAACCATCAAAACCTTTTTAGAGGGAGTCAAAGAATTTCCCGCCAAAAAAATTGTGACGACATGCCCAGTCGTCTCATGAGTTACCACTTCGTTTCCCCCATTTCTACTTTTTATTGCTTTGTTTATCGGTTCTATGTGTGATCGGGTTGATTGGCTTAGGTTCAAAAAGGTTTTGGTAAGGTTTGAGATACTTAGTCTCTTTTGAGGAAGCTTAAGTTGGAACTTATATGTTAGAAGGCTCATATGTGAGTTCTGATGGTTCAGATAGCTTCGAGAGGTGATTTGAGATTTAGGAGCGTGATCGGAATGTGTTTTGGAGGTCCGGAGTATATTTACGCTTGAATTGGCGAAATTAGAATTTTGGCATTTTCAGTTGATAGGTGAGATTTTGATATAGGGTCGGAATGGAATTATGAGAGTTACAGTAGTTCCGTTGGGTCATTTGGGATGTGTGTGCAAAATTTCAGGTCATTCGAACGTGGTCTGGTATACGTTTTGATCAAAAGCGTAATTCGGATTTGGAAGCTTAGGCTTGAATCTGATGTGTTTTGGGTGATTCGATGTTGTTTGAGGTGTTTTGAAGATTGGTACAAGTTTGGATGGTGGTATATGATGTGTTTGTGTTTTTGATTGAGGTCTCGGGGGCTTCGGGATGATTTCGGAGGGTTGGCGGAAAGTTTGAAAATTGGTTTTGGCAGCTGAAGATGTTCCATTGCTGTCATAACCACACCTGCGGCTAGGGGACTGCAGGTGCGGTCTCGCAGAAGCAAATTAGGAGTCGCAAAAGCGGAAAGGTCCTAGGAAGGCTGGAGCCGGAGAAGCGGCTGAGGAGCCGTACCTGCGATGGTGCAGGTGCGGGCAGTGCATTGCAGATGCGGCGTCTGGGGCTTAAGTGAAAAACCGCAAAAGTGGTACCGCAAAACCGATTAAAGTGCCGCAGGTGCGGAATCCTTAGGCCAGAAGTATATAATGTTTCCTTCGCAAATTTTTTGGCTAAGTTCTCCATTTTTGAAGATGGGAAGCGAG